>NC_073723.1:57506073-58812323 GCF_023634155.1 Falco peregrinus | reverse complement strand
GAAGACGACATAAAAAATGAGAGAAATTAATGCCAGCAATCCTTGAGTGTTACTTCTGCTGCTCATTCCTCTCTCCGTATCTCCCACTACGTCCAATAGCAATCAAGGACCTGATCTGATATTTCAAGCCCTGACCAGCAGGTAAGATGATGCACATGGAAGGTAGGAACTAGCATCAGAGTCTGGGCAATGTCAGGGGACCCAGAGCCAGCCAGACCCTTGAGGTGACTCTGAACAATTAATTTAAAGCAACATGTTAGCAGCACCAGATGGCCTTTGAACAACAGGAAGAGGGTTTTACTGGAGCACACACTGGAACACTGAGCACTTTAATCCAGAGAAAGATCTGGCTGAAACAGAATTTGAATAGGAGGGGGCTGCACAGAAAACAACCGCTATGCCTTTGTGAGATAGATCCACAACTCCAGGTGGTTCCCAGGCTGGTGACTGCATGAGTGTCTGCAATGCAGCAGCTGTTTGTTGCTACAAATGCTACAGAGCTCATACTCCGGGTCACAAGGACACGGCTTTCCTCCCATACCCAGGATCTGCATGTGTGCTGTCTCCCTGCTCTGCCTAGCAGGCTTCCAGTCCCTGCCTCTGCCTCCCCTGCTCCCTCTCCCTGCCTGCCTCACCCTTGCTTGAGAGGGGTGTGGGTGGGTGTGTTTCTCCACCAAAGGGAGGAAAAGAGGAATCGCTCCTGTCCGGCAAGGCAAAGGCAGCTTTCCTCCCTTCTGCCCATGCATGGCATTTTGGCAGAAAGGATGCAGAGCAAATGCTCTCCTAAGCTTAACAGGGTGTAGGACATAGAGCAGACATTGTCCACCTTATCCAGCAGCAAATATCTTGTGCTCACAGCAAGACAGATGTTGATGTACAGCTATGTACCAAGTAAACAGTCAGTTACAGACTTGATATGTCACACTAACAAGTATTCTGCTAGTGGATGAAGAGGCACAGATGTCTTACACATCACCTGTGCAATGTCTCCAGCCTCTCCTGCCTGGTGGCCTGTGCAAGGGGTGCCTTGCTTTCTGGCTAGTTTGGAGCACTGTGACTGGCCAGGCAGCATTCACATGCTGCTTGGTCAGCTGGCTGCTGCCATCCCCTCAGTGGGTGCTCTAATTTGGTACCCACTACTGGTTTTATGATGCCGTTTGTCAAATTTGACTGAAAGAGGCTAGTGGGCTCAAAAAACAGTTGAGGAGGAGGGACTGAGAGGCAGCTCAACAGATGAACGGGCAGATGGACGGTAAGTGTCACTGCTTAAGCCTCTCTTTTGTAGGAAGTCAGTCTGAAAGTAGTACAAAGTGAGATAAATGATTCCTTTTCCCCCTCCCAAAGATATTACATAAAAATGAACAACTATGAAAACCTGTCTCTTTTTATGCTAAAGAAACAGATATTTCAAGCCAGAACAGTACATTCATTTACAATGAAGTTGATGAGTTGGCTTTGAGTTGCCACAAATTATACCTTTGCTCTGTGTGATCACAGTGTAAACTACTGAGAAAACTACCTTTCTTACCACTGTATCACATGCCACTCTACTTCTGCCTGGGAGAACTTCAGTGAAGCCTTGACATTGAGGCAGAGAGTAGAGAGGAGGGACAGGTGAATGATCAGGAAGTATCTGGAACTCTCTCCAGTATAGAAATATAATTTAAATGGAAACCCTCAGATTTCTTGAAGGTTCAATGAAAATTTCTGTGACCTAACAGCATGAGTTTGGTACTCCAGCATGTAGGTAGCCTGATTGTATTCCTGTTTTAGATTTTTGTGCAGTGCCTAAATGCCAAAAGCAGTAATTAAAATTCATATAAAGATTCTGGTCTTATCTAACAGGGATGATTCACCAGCAACTGTGGGACCTGTCAGAGAAGATTGATAGAGAACTTTCAAAGACCCTGAAGTATCCTGAGCATTGTACAAAGGATAGACTAAGACCTTTCATCTGAGGCAAAAAGAAATACATTACGTGCTGCACATTTATTTCAATTGAATGCTTTAATCTATGGGAGTTCTAGGCCAGTTTTGAGCTCCAGGATTAAAAATATCTGCATTTATCAAAGATCAAGGTTTATCAGATACCAAAAACGCTGTCTGTTCAGCCTGTATGCTTAATTTCACATCACTTTTCTTTCCTCCAGTGACTTACCTGCAATTCAATGAAGTCAGTAAAGACATAAACGTCTTTTGTTTCAGTATATCCTTCAGCAGCACCAGGTTAGGAACCTGCTGCTCAGCCCTGGGAGAGGTGAATGCACCAGCTCTCTGCTTGGCAAAACGAGGAACGTTAGTAACGCTGACTACTCGCAATATCAAATCTCTAGTATAACAATAATCATACGAAGGAAGACATAGTAGCACCTGGCTTTTTTTTTTTTTTTTTTTTTTCCACAGAAACCCACATGAATAAGCATAAGCTGCTTATACATGGGATCAAAGGTAAGTGAAAATTGATTGTGGCAATGTAATTGATTGACACTATCTTTACACAGATCTTTCACTGGTGTTTTCTGTGTAACCTCTAGACAACAAAGACTGGTCACACATGGAAGTGGGCTGGCACAGATTCTTTATATAGCTCTGTGAGGATAAAATTTATAACCCTGCAGGAAGCTTTGGTGGTATCTAACTGAAACATAGGATGGGAAAAAGAAGTTACTTTTCAAAAAAATATCTTTGCTAATATATGCTATTGCCTAGGGGACCACTGAACCAAGGTCGTTAGCCTGTCAAAGACAACATTACTTCAGTTAAAGTTGCTCATAATTCTTTGCTAAGGAGAGATTTTTGTGCAGTATGCCCAGGTAGCTAATACCAGTGGTATTTACAAAAATTAGTTTCTTCCTTGAACTCCACCTGTCTTTTATCATATTTATTTCCATCCCCTTTCTTTAATTTTCCTTTACCGTCACCTCTTCTAATTTTCCCAAGTCACTTGATTTATGGCATTTCAATAAATCTTTGCTGAAATGAGTGTATTCACAGTGCCTCAGATTCCTGCTGCAGTTTGCAGGGCCTGCATTTTGCAAGCACAAACACGGTGATCGAATGGGTCACTGTGTATCATATGCCATTGCTCCTGGGCTAGGAGAGAGGGCATGGTTTGACTGGTACTTCTTGCTGTACCTGCCAGAGACCTGCTCAGCTCTTCTGGTAACACCGTTTCCAGGTCTCTTCATGGCATGTGAGACACTCAGAATTGTCTGTTCAGTCATTTGTGTGGAGACTTCATGACAACAGATGACAAAGAAGATGTATGAGAATTCCTTCCTTCCCTCTTTCCCTCCCTCCCTCCTTCCTGAGCCAAATGTTGCAGAAATACCATGCTGATGATGAAACTTCACATTTTTTATCAGCGTGACTCAATTTGACCTCCCGAACTTTCAGAATGGTTATAGAAAATACATAAAATGGCTTCAGACACCTGGCAGAGATTTTAAGTCAGGAAGGATGGAAGAGGTATATTGTTTTACTTACAATTTGAGCGTATTTCATGTGGGAATCATTGAGAGGCAATAAACATAGAAGCTCCTGTGGTTATCATCAGTCACTTTTTGGGCCAGAACAACAGTCTGAGCCTGATGCAAAGGCTATTGACTTTATTTGAAGGAGTATTATAGATCTCAATGAGCTTTCAATCAGACATATGCAGTGTTATGACAAGAGGGGTTTGTTTGGAAGTTCCTCATGCAGGTCACCCAGTGTTAGCTCCAGAGGGGGAATAATAATGGTACAAACTCAGACAATATGTAACATGGAGGATGAGTAAAAGCAGGATTGTTTCTCATTTACTTCCCTTGCAAAGCCTACAAACTGTAAGAGGAAGAAAGAGAGAGAGAGAGAGGGAGAGAGTGTGTGTGTCTGTGTGTGTGTGTCTCTGTGTGTGTGTGTCTGTGTGAAACGATGCCAAACTACATTCCCTTATCTTTGCTCCCATGTTTGCAAACCCCCCAAAAAGTAGAAAGAAACTCCTGAAATGTTCAGTGAAGGAAATCAATTAACATTCAGAAATTTGAAATGGACTTTTTTAACAAGATGGTTTGTAATCTCAAGGTTTCAGAAAAAAATTACTTTTCATCATGAAATTCAGCCATAACTAGAAAACACCTCTTGCGGAAAAAACCTGGAAGCAAGAACAGGCTAGTTAATTGTCCTGCAGTTTTAAAGAAAATTAAGTCTGTGCAACAAGAAGGGTTAGTGAAGGAAAGTGAAAGTTCCTGTAGAAAGCTGAAAGAGAAAGAAAGGCTTCTTATCTTTTTGTCAGAGTTGGATCTGTTTAAGGATGAAGGAAGCAATCC
The DNA here is from genome assembly GCF_023634155.1 of Falco peregrinus. Classification (NCBI taxonomy): domain Eukaryota; kingdom Metazoa; phylum Chordata; class Aves; order Falconiformes; family Falconidae; genus Falco; species Falco peregrinus. The sequence goes on along the minus strand of NC_073723.1, from coordinate 58,808,016 downwards.
ACAAAACAAACAGTGTCTTCTAGAGTTCTTTGCGCACGGTTCTGCAGGCTAAGTCATTTGAATCTGGGATATATATTTTTTAATATGTATTTTTCTCAATGGAATCAGTTTTACACTGTTACCATTATTCATGCAGTATTATTGCCATGAGCCATTTATCTATTAGACCAATTGCAGTCACCTACGTAACCTGTTAAGCAGTTCTTAAGCTTTACTGTCCCCTGGGGTACTCTGCTTGTGGTGGTGTCATACTTCTGGACACCTGTCCACTTGGATTGCAGCTGTGTGGACTCTTAGGTCTGAGCCAAGCCAGGTGGTCTGGGTATGGACATTATCTTGTGAGCCACAGACTGGAGACTATTAAAGTAAGTAGATTCAAAACAAGATAGATTTGGAGCCAACGTGACATTTCCACATTGTGACACTGTTCAAGCTTTGTGTTTAAGAACGCCCCACCCCTGCAGCAGTCTGTGAGACCCAGCTTTTTAGACATTGAGTTTTTCAGGACAGGGAATTTCTCTTTGGCTAAGCCTTTTTGGAAATTAAATTTGCTGAGAATTGCTTTGTTGTCTGAAGCCAAACCATCAAGAAAAGGTGTTGACCCATACTTGAAAACCCTCAGCATCCACAGCAATCTGGCTGCTGGTGGCTGCCTCTTGGGACAGCCCTCACCAGTCCTCATCTGCCTTTCTTTACCAGTTCAGATGTAGCCACAGTATTTCTTACAGCAAAGCCCAGGGCTTTTATTTAGCTGTGTTTGTTCCTGTAGGTCACAGTCTTGCCATAGCACGTGGCTGGTATTATATCAGCTTAAAGTATGGCTTATTGTACGAGTTTTACACCAAAGTCTTCTCAAATATATTTAAATGTACATTGAAAGTGTAATTATCACAAAGGGGCATTGCCAGTATGAGTAGTTGTTTCTGCACCTGTATAGATATTGTAAATGCTACTGGAAATGAGTTGTTGTTCACAACTGCTTTTGTGGTTCACACACATCACATCCATTCATTTAAGCTGTAGTAGCTGGGGTAAAGGGATGGAGCAGGTTGGAGAGATTTTACAAAGTGACCAACATAATCTGTATGTAGTGGTTTTTTATACTTACACTTCTAAGTTATTTTGCATGGTTTAAAATAAGAGACCTGATTGAAGATCTGGATTTTCAGAGCTTTCTAAAGAAACAAAGACGAAAACAAAAGGGACACCCCAAAGGTTAATTTTGCTGACTTGATCACAAAAAAGGAGACTTCCAATATCATCTTACAGATGTGGTTGTTTTGGGGACTATACATCTGTACTAACTTCGAGCCTCTCACATGGGTGTCCCAGTTTGGAGGTGAGTGTCTATGGGCACTGAAGGCAATAGAGGGAGGGAAAAAGTCTCTCCTTTAGAGTGGCCCAGAGACTTGTGTACCTACCTGGGATCCCTGCTTCTCTGGGGAAGCCTTTTCTCCTTTCCCAGAAAGACATTGAGGAAACTAACCTGAGGACTTCAGATAAATATTTAATAGCCACTGTCACAAATGCTTCTTATGCTGCTTATTAGCAGTGCAAATCCAACACAGCCCCCAAGTTTAAAATCTTCCATGGACTTGCCCTTGCTTGTCATCCGCATCACTTCTCTCTCCCAGCCCTTGCCCTGTCCCACTCCAAACTTTGCTGTGCTGCAGTGGGGCTGCCTTTCCCTGCAGCTTGGGTTGCACGGAACAGCTTCATACATTGCTTTAGCATCTCACTGATGTGCCACTTGCTGTGGGGTCCCTGGCTGCTGCATCTTTCCTGCTGTGTTTGTGCCTGGGTGACTCTGAGTCTACGCTATTATTAATTTTTTAACTTGGGAAATCAGTCTGAGCAAGTTTACATATCAGATAAAATGGCACTGTATTGCCCAAATATTAATATATTTTCCTATTTGGTTTAAGAGGCAAATCTGTTTGAACGATCTGATGAAATGTACATAGAAGGAGGTCTGAATGCAAAATTGAAACTGCACGTAGGATAATATCTTAAAAGAAAGAAAAAGAAGGAAATCTCAGCGCAGGAGGAAAAGATTTTAAAAGAACTGCTTAGACCAGGTCATTTGATACTAGATGTAATAAAGCACAAGAAACAAATTCTTACAGTATATTATTTTAAATTACAATGGTGGGAGACAAAGAAAGCATGTATGTTGACTGGAGGAAGGATGAACAGTTCATAGAGGACAATAACTGACACAGAGTTTTGGCTACATCTTGACCTAACTTATTAGCACTTCCTTTTTATTCTTAAGACGTGAAAATAAAATCAGATGCTTCGATTCCAGACCCACCGTGCCCAGGTCTGGCCCTGGAAATTTGTCTGAAATCCTATTTCCCTTCTGAAACTTCAGTCTTTGTTTTTCACACTGTATTTCTAAGGAGGGTCTAGGGTGCGTGCTTTTGGCAAGCCAGTATTTCCAGCTGTAGTATGAAGAAACCGTAGCCACCACATCTAATGTTAGAGAGCTGCACAAGGAGGAAGAGCACCGGGAGGAAGAGATATTGTTTGCTTAAAGTCAGGAATTGGCATTTGGGAAATGAAGAGACAAAGCCTGTGCCTTTTGTTTTAACCTTTCCTTTTGCAGGAGAAACCTTATCATGCAGTGGAGCTCCTAGAGCTGGGCTTCAAATGGAACAACATATACCCTGGGGCCCTCAGCTGATTTTAGCTTCCTTTGTTATCCATTACTTCGACTTTTAATATACAGATGCAAACTTTAGGATGAAAATCCAACATACCCCTCAAATTTTATTACACTTGGGGTCTTCCTTTCAACGTTATGAATTCCCAGAGAGTTTTCCTTTTGCTACTTTTTAAAGATTTTGATTACTTCTCCTTATGTGTGTTCAATAATGATTGCATGTTTTACTAAGGGCTTGACTAGAAGATGTGTAGGGGTTTTATAGGAAGAGTGGAGGAGCTACGATTTAGTAATGTTTTAGAAGATCTAATTTTTTTTCCCCAAGGACTTGCAGAAAATTTTTGTATAACCTGCTGAAAGACCGTTAATGTTCTGGAACACAGGATGGAAAAATATGCTTTAATTGTGGAACAGGAGACACTAGCAAAACCAGTTTTGCTGTAATTTTTTGTTGTGCAGGGTTATGAAACTGTGCTGAGAGACAAGCTGATGCAGCTGAATTTTGGGCCTAACTGATGCAATTTTTTACCTGTAGCACTACAGATTATCGTAGGAGATTATACCTTGTTGGTTGTCATGTTTCTGTTTCATGCATTTTCACATCCTGCAGCATTTTTGCTCATAAATTAAACACCAGACTGGTGTTTGTCTAGCAATTGAAACATGCTCAAGAGTAAATGATTGTTTTGGGTGGCCAAGCATCCAGAGAAAAGAGAATAGACAGCTTCAGGCATAGCTACAATCAAAAACCTGATTGTCTAGAAATAACGTCATTTCAAATGAAGCTCAGTTACCTGCACTCAGTGCGAATTATTTTGTTCACAACATCCCAGTTCCTACTACTTTGTAAAGCAATAGTATTGCTGAATCAGCAGTGTTTTGAAAGGCAAGCTGAAAACTTCACTGGCTCATATTTCTTTGACAACATTGGCTTCCAGCTGGAGGGATCTGGTCATGATGTGCGCAGAAGGGAAAGCTTGTGGATTCTTCTTGTGTCCTGCCTGGAGAAGCCACCCATGGCTGGGCCACCAGCGTGGAAATTACTACTGGTCAGGCCAGTGGTGTTTTCCATCCAAGTCCAGAGAAATTATATTAGCTCTGCTCTGGCCCAAGTGGTCTAAAGTCAGCTATGGACATGGCTGTAGGTGATGAAACTGCTCTGAGTTGCACAGATGTATTCTGTCTCAAACAGAACCTGTGTTTTATAGGTAGAGAAGTAGACGCCTGGGTTCTGCTGCTGAAAAAGCTATCTAAAGAAATGTGTGTTATTTTAATATATTATACTAACAAATCACTGGAAGTGTGGAGCCATCAGAATTTTCCGGCAGCCTTGAGCTAACATTGATTGCTCCCTGGTTATGAACATACATTGCATCCCAGCATGATATGGAGGGTACTGCAACTTCCCTGTGCCAAACCAGAGGCGCGGGAAGTTTAAGCATAGAAGAGCTGTCTTTGTCATCCTCCTGTGTTCTCAGATCTAGCAGTGAGTCCATGGAGCTATGACAGTGCTGGGAAGCAAACACCTCCGTCTCCTCGGGGCTGTTTGCATCTCATCAAACCCCCAAGAGTTTTATTCCTTTGACAGCCTCGGAGTGGGATGGTCTGCCTGGGTCTGGATGTCTGGCCAGGCCTTTTGGGCTGCTTTATTCCCTTTACCACGCAATATATGTCTGGCTTTTCTGATAAGTGAATAATGGCTGTTACAGTGATCCTTGCTGAATAGCAGAAAGGCTTTTCACTGCGTCAAGCAGCTGTAGAAATATGGCATTAAAGTAAGGGAGAAAACTACGAACTCTAAAAGTGTAAACTGATAGTGATAGCCTTTATTATCCCTTCAGACACTAATGGCAATTTTTTTAACAGCTTCTTCAGTTGGCTGATTGCATGAAGTAAAGCAATTATGAGCTAGGTAGCATTCATGGCACAAACAAAAATCTCAGGGAAATGGTCTGTTTACTGCTTTCAGCTTCTTTACAGAACATAGCAATATACTCAGTAGAGGTGAAAGGTGTAGTACTAAAACCAGAATCAGGGAGAAAACAAGTTCACACTGTCTTGAATATGCATGTTATTGTAACAGAAAATATAGTCAAGCTAATTTTTAATTTGTAGGCATCTGTGCAAGGCTTGTGGTTGCCAAGAAAGAAAATATAATCAAAGTGTGAGCACACCTAAAGAGCACTGACAAGGAGAATGTCATGTAGATATGAAAACAAAGCTCCTAACATCTCACTTCAATTCACAGTAAACAAGATTTAAAAACCAAAACCAGAAAGAGGTCTGAACTGGAGATGTACTGCTATGAATAATGAGAACGGTTTTATCCAGCCGTGGTTTAAACTCCCCTGCACTGAACTGACCTATGAGTACTCACATGTCATTGTGGAGAAACAGCTTCCAGGAGGAGCTGCAGCCAGCAGCAGGAGGTGGTAAGTGCTTAAACCTGACCCACAAGAGCAGGTGGCCTCGTCCAGCTCACTTTACCCACATGTGCCGGCGGCGGGCAGGGCGCATTACCCCTATGTGCTGCCATCAGATAGGCCATGCTTTGCTTTTCACCCATCCTGTGTCTATCAAGCCTGTATCAGTTTTAAGCTGGCTGAGCACCAGTGTGTTTGGTCCCGTTAGACCAGTGCCTATCATGCTGGTGTTCGTTCTTCACCTGCCCCAGGTATGAGTGGCATAAACTCCAGTGGTGATAGAGGCACAATGGGGTTTGTGGCAATGGAGCTGAGAGAGGCTCTGCAAGAAAACGGCTTTGAAAGTGAGCAGAGGGAAATCCAGACTGAGGGTTAGTTTGGTGATGGGGGAAAACAGGCTTCTATAATTACTTCTAATGAATTATAATAAACATAGAACAATATCTCCCCAGCTTCTGGTACTGAAGGAGTAATTAAATCTGGAATAAGCCACAGTTGAAATTCTGACTTAAATGCAAAGGATTATTTATTTTGTGAAGGTTGAGCTATGTCAGACTGTGCAGCTGTCTTAGTGACCAAGGAAATGGTCATTAAATGAGCTAATACTAGCAGAAAGGGCAAGGGAATCAAATGTCATATTTCCTTTCAAAATATATTAGGAATAATATGTTGGTGAGTCTTAGGTTAGCACCAAGTAAATAAGGAGAAATGATGATTAAGAATAAAACAACTAAAGAGCATGATATCTTGGAGGATATTGGTAGGATTTCCATGGTAGAAATTTATGCCTGGGTAATGTCTTTTAATTCTTTGGACTGCTCAGCAAATAATCAAGAACAGAGAATTAAGCTTTCAAAAATCCTTGGCCAAAGGCTTTCATAAGAGATCATTAAAGACACTAATGATTCATAAGGTGAGATGTAAAGTTTTCCTGCTGGATTAACTACCTCTACTAAGCTGCTGAATTTAAGTGGACTTTTGAGGAAAAACTGAAGCAATGGTTATACAGACAACACTAACCAGAAGAGAAGCAACTTGTATCAGCCCCTCCCCTGAATTGCATCATATCCCTGTTACATTGGGGAAATTTATTATACCTGTCCTGTAATTACTTGCAATATTTGCAACTATCATGCTTTCAATTATCAAACTATGTACAGCTGCTTTTATCTTAGCTAAACTCTACCTGTCTGAACTGAATTTCTTCATGCTAGTTATCTACCTGAGGCAACATCTTACTGGAAGGTTTGAGCTGTAATGTTTTTTGCTGAGAGAAGAGTTGAGGAAGAAATATCTCCTTTCTCTGATTTTTAGCATACTCATTCCTGTAAAATTCTGGAAACCCAATGCTTTAGCACCAGTAATTACAACTTGTCTCAGTGGGGGGTTCTTCTTGGTCAGGTGTTGCTCAGTTTTGAACAAACTGTAGCTTTTCGAGGGTAAAGATGTGAATACTAATTGTTGCAGAGACCAGACTGGTGTACTTGGAGCCCAGCCCTTCTGCTCCCTTGGGCCTGTGCTGGGGTGAAAATATAGATAGAGCTACTTTGGCATGGTTAACCTAAAATAACTTGTAAAATTGTAATACTGCTGTGACAACTCTGCTTTTATTTTTCTGGAACACTGTAAATATATTAAATTTTTAAAAAATCAATGCAAAATTTTAACACACTCTCCTCTTATGAGTTGTCTACTTTTTCTTACTCTTTATTTTCTACCATCTGGTCAAATTCTAATCCAATTCCAGTGAGTATTGATATTTCTTTTTTTGACATCAGTTTTGTGTACTTTGTTTATGGAAACAAAGCCCAAACCAAACATCACTGAACCTCCACTTCAAAAAGTATAGTTGTAAGCTTTCCTTGCGGTAAGTTTAGAGTGGATCTTTTTTATTTTAAGGAAGCTTCTTTCACAAGTTCTTGGAAAAGCTAATAAAACTAATAAACTGTCTGCAGTGAATTTCTAGAGAATCATTAACCAGCGATTTGTTGCCGTAGATACTGAGACAGGTAGGTAGCCTACTTAAAAAAGAAAAAGAAAAAAAAACCAACCCAAACAGTCCCACAGACACAAAACCAACCCAAAACAATTTGACCTCATCTCAAAAGTAAGCTGCAGCAAATTTTTCCTCTTCTAACAGCAGATGTTGCAGTTACAGAGGAGGTGAAGAAATACGAAGAAGAAAAGTGGTAGTGAAGTAATTCTTAAGGGTTGCTTCTATGCTAATATAACGGCTATAACACAATCCGCGCCAAAAAAACTCTAGCAATGAAGTAAACCATAAGTAATGAATCAATCTTTTACAAGTCCAGAGGTTTTGTGTTTGTCACTGTTGAGGGGAAAGGCCTTCATGTATGCTGTGTTATACAAATTTAAAAGTAACTCTGACAATTTAAGGGGGTTCCTTTTATTTTTTTGTTTGATGTTTTATGGTTTTCTCTGCTAGGGATTTTTAAGCCATCGTCAATATGAAAATGCAAAGCAATGCACAAGAAAAGAAAAGACCTTGTGGAACCAGTTTCAGTGACAAATACACACAAATTGCAGATGGCTCCCGAGCTCTGTCTGCATCGAGGTTCAGCTCCTGGAATCAGTGGGACCTGCTCTGACAGCGGTGATGGCCCGAGTTATTTCTCACCACAAGTGCAAGGTGGGATGGAGAGAGAGGGTGGCATGTCCACTTTGGGCAGGCTCTTTCAGGTCACCGCAGAAAGCTGTGGTCCTGGAAGTGGGGTCTGCATTCATCCCTGAGGAGGATGAAGTGGAACCAGGAGAGGCATTTTTTGCTTGCTGGCTGCCTCTAATGAAGGGCAAGCCATCAGTGAGCCAGCTGGGGACCGGGCTGCTCCCCTCCCAGTGGGGACAGGCAGGTTCCCTCTATGTGTTGTTGCAGGTTTCCTTAAAAGTCTTTTCCATTTCCAGCTCTTACTTGAAGAGTTAATTAGGGAGACAACCACATTTCTTCTTCTGGTAGCACTTAATGATCCCCAAAATGCAAATAAAAGAGAGAGGTGCAGCTGTTTAAAATATTCCTGCTGCTGCATTATGAAGTACAAGGGGACAAACGTAAGGTCAGGAAGCCTCTGATTAAGAGCAGGTTTGTATGGCTATATGGATGTGACTCAAATATCAATGTTTTTGGAGCTCAGTGCTGGTTCAGTTTTACCCCTACCGATGAGGCCAAGCTTGTGCCTGAATGTTTCATACGCCTGTGCTCTTTGAATCAAACAGGATGCAAAATACCTCTGATGTAAAGTTTTTAAGGCTGGTATTTATTCTGTTGACATAAAACTGTGTTCGCTGGGAAAGACCACATGGTGCCATAGACTCAAGAGAGTATGGATGAGCGAGTGATACTGTTTGGGACTGAGAAGAAATGGAATGAACTTACTGTCTCCTCTGTATTTGCTGTATGTCACATTGAACGAAGAAGCAGACTAGGAAAAAAAGTATTTTTCTTTTTTGAACACAGGTCTTTTTTAAGTGTCTTCTTGGTTACCGCTAATTAATGACAGTAACACGGCTAGCACCTTGGAAAAGAGGTTTAGTATTCCTGTTTAAAAAAGAGAAATGGAAATGGAAAGAGCTTAAGTGGTACAGGAGCTTGCCTTGGGCAACTGTGTTTTATGACTCATGTTTGGATGCCTATGTGCTATCAGACTACAAATACTGTAAATCCCATGTTTTCGATCATCTTGGCCTTTCTGCTCACATAAAATATATCTAACTTTGTTAACAATGAAATAACGTCAAATTCAGTCAGCCACAAGCAATAAAGGTGAGAAAGGGAGACTTTGCCTTTAGCTAATTCGTATATGAAGGCCTGGAGAAAAAGATGCCACGTTTCCTCTTCCTAAGGCTAGTCTGTACTGTAATATTAAAATATCATTTCCTATGACACTCCAGGTTAGCCTGGGAGACTTGAGCCTTAAAAGACTCAACTCCCAAAAGACACAGGCAAAAAGTGAAGTGTTTTGAGGAACGAGGTGCTGGGGGACCGTGGCTCCTCTCCCGGATCTGCTTGGCTGGTCTGTCCTTTGGCATTATCAGTATTTATTGCCATTGCAAGAAAAGCACCTCCTGCTGCTGGGATTTATACAGAGAGTTTGGTATCCTTTCAAGGCTTTGCTACTTACTTACAAAGCTTAATAACAAGGGTAGCGTGCCTACACTTCTTTTTTTTATTGTAATAAACAGTGAGTCTCATCCTGCTGAGACGGCACTCAGACCCTGAGAGGCAGAGCTGATGCGGGTGGTGTGTGCTGTGGTTGTTATGTACATGTTTCGTGTTGTTCTGTGTCACAGGTATGACAACATGGTGGGTTACAACTGCTGTCCAGGAAAGTGGCAGCTACCTGTCAATATAGCTAAATGTGATCTAATCAACAGCTTTCTGATGAAACTTGGATTTACATTGTGAAAAAGGCTGACAGCCACTTTTCTGCACAGCTTTCTGTGCTATTCCTGTGAGTGCTCCACAAAGTTTGTTGGAGTAAGAAATGAGCATGTTTTGCAGTGTTAAAGTCAATATTAATGTAGAAGCCTTTATTAAAAGTAACAGTTCCACGAGGAGTGCACCTTTTGGTCAAAGTGGTTTTGGGAAGGCAGCTCCTGGAGGGGTTTCTACAACAGCTGGAAGCAGGTTCCAGCAACCACTGGGCATGGCTTGGTCATGCAATAACAGCTGCTGTCCCGGTCAGCGCTACCCCTGTTCATCCAGGCTGTAGCGCCCCACGGCACACTGCAGCACCCCATAGAAGTGCTGGCTTGTACCTGAGCACGTTGCAGTGTGCCGATGGGGTTCTCCCAGCGTGGCTTCTGCCTGGGGCATCGTGCTGCACAGCTGCAGCAAAGTCACTTGGGCTGCTGTGGTCTTTCACCTTTCCATCTCAAGCGTTGCTGCGCAGGGTGGACGCATCTGTCTTAGTCCTCTTAGAATCATGTAGCTGTGAATCAGAACACATTACAGCAGATAACTAAAGTCACTGTTGTCAAGTTGTGAATAACAAATTCCTAACAGCAAAATCTCTGTGCAAAAGTCACAGCAAGTCATACTGAGGCCATTAAAAGGACACAATATGCTAGCGTAAAATGTCACTCTATAATATATATTAGATCATGAAATTACAGGTTCATAAAAACTCTGACGAAAAAGGACTAAAGCAGTCTTGTGTTACTCTCTGGAAGTTTTTTCCTCCTTATGCTGCTTTCATCCAGACTAATTTCATGTGCTCTTTAACACTTTTTCCTTGGTGCTGTAAGTCTAAAATTTCAGTACAAAAAAATAAACCAAAGGAAAATACATCCCTTGGTAGCCTGACACACAAAAACACAGAAAAAACTTCTCTGGAGATTTGTTTCGCTGCTGGGCTGTTAATTTAAAGCCAGTCCAACCTATAATTACTCTTCTTTGTCCAGTTCCAAAGCCCACTGAAATCCGTGGCAAGGCAGGAGCTAATGTCTGACAAGGCTGAAAAGCAGTTTGATGGTTCATCTGGAATTAATGTGATGGTCTTAATCAAGGTTTTGGGTGACAAGCATTCAAATTGCAGAGACGGCTCATATCTTGTGTTGACCAGACCCACTGGCCCATTACACAGGCAGTGCAGATACTCACCAAGGAGGCTTTGCAGTGGGGAGCACATGCATTCTTCTGGGACTTCCTGATGAGATCTAGTCTGGGATCATTACCCCTTCTTGAAACACTGTGGAAAACATGGAAGTGCATGAATATATCTTGTGCCTGATCTCCTATATCTGACATACATTAGCTTTTGTTCCTTGATAGGTATTGGGCCTCTTCCACCTTGGACTGTCTATTTACGGTGGCAGAGAGCTGTGAGGACCGAAGTTGCTGTGTTGGAAGCAGTTCCTACCTGTCTTGGAATCACTCTGGTGGGTGCTTCGAGGGCAAGGCATAAGGTCCAGGGGTCTTCTGTATGTCATTCAGGACTTTTGTCATACCTGGAAACATCTCCATCTTTTGATGTTGTTGCAGTGGGGCCAGCAATCTCCATGGCCTGGTGAGTTTACCTTATGTTTTGGAGAAATTATCACTGTGGTCTTGCTTCTTGTCCATGCTTTTGCTCTGCTAATTTAGCTCAGAGTTCAAACACGCTATGAGGCTGCAATGAATTTTTATAATTGCTTTGCGGGGATGAGGGTCATCCTTTTTGTCAAGAAGGGTGATGTGGTGGGAAATCTGAATTTAACTCACAAGGCATGACAGCCACTACCTCAGCACTGCTGATATCAAAGTGAGTCTGAGGCCAAGCAGGAATTGATGGCTGCTCCAGCCTTGTCTCCAGCATGTCCAGGAGCAAACACTGCTAAAAAAGGCGCTAGACAGGGTGGGGTAAGAACAGGCACCGTAAAACATTATTGCACAAGCCGATAAAAACTCTCTGGTTTTGACTGAACCTGAAATGCATCTCCTTGCTGCATCCGAGTCTGCTGTTGAGCAGTCTGCTCAATAGCAGACCCTCCTGCAGCCTAAATGGATGAAGCCATTCAGTCATATATAGGGTACGGCCAGCCTTGCCTGTGTGGCAAGATTTTGTGTTGCAGCAGATCTTTCCCTTTCCTACTCTCACTTAAGATGGACCATAGTACAAGCCATTTGTCTGTGAACCTGAAAGCCATGGAGACTGAGAGAGCAAGGAAACCGTCTATCTGATCACACTGACATCTTTTGATACAGCAACTGGGGAAAAAAAATAATCCTCACTGCAGGTTAACTTCTGACAATGGGGAGGATTGGTTTGCTGAAGACTAAGAGTAAAAGCAACTAATAAAGGACAAGAGCCCTTACATAGTTCCATTATCCCATCCATCAAAATGCATCTCGTGGGCATTAATGAATCATACTATAACATTTTACAGCCATCAAAGACTTCAGCAATGCTAAATAAGGAACTGTTGAAGGGTCAGTCTTGGGGCATTTGGAGAGGCCAGTCTGGGCACTTACGTAAGACAAGATGATGAATATGTGAGCAGCAAGAGCTCGCACTGAGTCCTAGGCTTATTCCAGGCTATGACTTCAACAGCCACTGCCTAAGTGGCATTTCTGAACGGTTTCTACACATCTGTCCTGCCATAAGGGATGGAGCTCGATGGCTTTTCTCTTGTGAAGGAAAGAAATATGAATGTGTCACAGCTGGTATAGCAGTTACTGAAAATAGGTATTTTACCTCTGCTTTTGTAATTTTGGCACAGCCTTCTGCAGCTGATTCTTCCTGGAGGTTTAAGACACAGAAATTTCTGAATAAGGGTGGACTGAAGGAACTGTGTAGCTCAACAGGGTGCATGAGCAGAAGAATCATATGTGACCGAAGTTTCTGCTGAATCTGGTTGCTAGCAGGGAAAGCATACCAAACTGCATCCTGGGTGGCTCTCTAGAAGGTTTAGCACTAGTTTTGTCCCCACTGGGGCAGGTATGACAGATAGTCACGCTGTTACTCCCCCACACTGGATGTCAGGGGGGAGGCTCCTGTGTGGGGAGTCTGAGGGTGAGCACTCCATCTGCCCCCTGCTCCGATGCCCAGGAGTGTCACAGCTCTTCTCTGGCTTGCAGTGGTCTTACTTGGCTCATAGCCTGAATGCTGTGAGAACATTTACTTCTGTGGGGCAGGGAGGGAGAAACTTGTGTAGGCATGAGCATGGCAAAGTCATTTTCACTGCCCGAGATGCTGGTCCTGCTCCTTGCAGCACGCTGCACGGAGGATTTGTTTGCTTGGCAACTGACTGGTTTGACTCTTTTTAGTACATGCCTGCCCAGAGCCTCAGCTCCTCAGGTTGTCATACTGAACCACGGTAGCCTCAGAAACCTTCCTCTGAAGCAGCTTAGGAACAAAACCTTAGGGGCATTTCTTTCACAAAAGTTCTCTGAGTGTCTAGAGGGGACTGGCTGGAAAGCGAGCTAAAGATCCTTTTGAAGAAGAACAAATCATGACCTCCCCACTGCACAGTGTAGGCACAGTTAACTTATGTTTTAGGTAAAACATCAGCACATCCTCACAACGTGAGGCATGAATCCTGTGAATCTCTCCTGCAGATCCTGATACAATGCTCCAAGCATCCTGCCCAGAGCCCTCGGTAAGGCCTGTGACACTGCAGTAACTTGTATCACCTGGGAAGACCTCATTAGTAGTGAGTAGAAGTCCACTGATATCACCTTGACACAACATTTTTCTTTCAGGGAAAAAACCTCTCAGGTAAAGCAGCTAGTCCATCACTGGACCTGATTCAGACCAGCCACTTGAACCTGCGTTTCTCATCATTAGCTTCATGTGAGAACCTCATTAGTGAGATCCCTAAGTTAACAAGCTTATTTTCTCTCTCCCCCCCAGCCCAGTGATTGTTCCCTGTGTTTAGAGCTGCTTCTATGAGTTCATGATCCTTTGCACTTGAAGTCACAGGCTGGTAGGAAAGTATCTCATTTACTTAACAATCTAATTTCTTCCTTTTTAGTCCAACAAATTGAATACCTTCATGAAAATGCCAAAAGTAAACAAAAGAAAACCAAACAAAAAAACCTCCCCAAAACCCCAGCTCACGTTTTCATAATGATGCTGATTTAAAGCATACATGGGATTCTGTATTTTATTTTAATTACAGGTGCACCAGAAGAATAAAATATTTATATTTGTGTGCACTTCCTTCCTTTCTGACAGCAGAGTGAATATGATAAGCTTTTCTGAGACTGTAACATTTTTCATCTTATGTTTATATGCATATGATACATATTCATCAATACCTTCTTATTATAGTCACTGAAGATCCATCAAAAGTGAAGGAAGTAGAAACAAGTATAGGTCTCAAGCATTTCTCATGCTAATGGACATGTCTGCAAAATATACATAGACACATTGCCTAAGAAAAAAGGGTGCTTCAGAAAAGCAGAATTTCTCTGGCTTTTTCACTGACTCCAGTCATCTTGGGCAACATAGCCATATAATTTCTCTTCCAAATGGAAAAAAAAAATTAACTCTCAAAATTCTGTGTAAAGTCTCATTTTCTTCTTCCTAACATCATCACTGTCTGGAAAGACAGATATATTTAATTGTCATTCATTTTCAGTGTTGCATCTCACTACTGGTAAACAGGAGAAAGTCCCCTGAAGTTTGGACTTTCACCACATTGTCTCCTTGATTGCAAAGGAATGGATTCTCTGCAGCAGAGGGTAGTACTGAGAATCATTAAAGAGACAGCAATGCAGTGCACAGTGCCATTTAATCTGTGTACAATTTCCTTATTCAGTTTAGAGTAAAGATCAGATTAGAGAGAAAAAGCTCTAAAACCTTTGTACTAGCATGTTAGAACTATAATCTTGCACCCAGTCCCCTGGAGTAAATACATGTATTTGCAATGATTTCATTTGAGCCTTGTTGACTTATACGGAGTAGAGCTCTGAATTCTTTTATTCCAATTGTTGTTATTTTTCATAAGACTATCAGATCCACTGAAATAATTTAGGGCATCAGAACCATGTAGCCCTGACTATACTTTCAGAGCCACGTGGTGCAAATGAGAAATATCAATCAGTTAGGAGTAATGGTGAAAGGGAGTGAAAATCAGTTTGGCATGCTTACCGATAGCCTTGCATGTTTTCAGGAAAAATCAACCATATTTTCCCTTTTTAATAACTGTGATTACTTGCAGATTTATGACCTTTTTCCCAAGGCGAAATCAGAGGAAGAATATAGAAAAGGCACACCCCCCCCAAAAAAAAAAAAAAAAAAAAAAAAAAAATTCTGAGTGCTGGAAAAAGGCAAAGGGATACTTTTTGAATCCTTGAGCTGGTCAGCTGAACTCCAACCTGATCTGTCTCCTTTCTCGTCTGGCTGTGTGTCTATTTCTGAGTCCTAACCTGCCACTAGTACCTAAATTAAAACACCCATGTTGAAGGGAGTACAGGCTCTGAATCTCTGATAAAGCTGCCACCAGTCTAGCTAAGGCTGTCTCCTGCACAAAAATGATGTAGATATATATTCTGCCTTTGATGTGGCTGGGTTGAAAATTACAATTCTGTCATTATTCAGATGAAGTGTATTTCTAGTCCACTTGCGCCCATTATTCATTGACAATAGTTATTTATTTTCCTCACATGAATTATATTCCTCCATCCAAAAGACTGTAGAGTGTAGCAGTTTTTCCCAGACACAGCAAATGGCAAGAGCCAAATGCACAAGGCTTCCCACCAAACTCCCTCTCTATTACTAAAGACACTTGTTTAGGCCTATTTTATCTCTCCAGGGCCTTCCTCTCCAAGTTACGCCATTCCAAGGCTGTCAGGCTTCTTGTTACTATATTATTTCCAATACAGAGTGCTTTCAGTTTCCTGGCTTCCTCAGCAGTTGAATCGGTTGCCATCTGTCAAGCAGTCAAATGTGTACATTTCAGCAGTAATATAAATAAATCAAAAAGCAACAAGCAAGGGGGAAAAAAGGAAATAGCAATTCTTTTTTCTTGCTCGTAGAACATCCTTAAACATTTCTCCTAGGTATTTTTGTAAGTGAGATAATTAAATTGGCTAATGTGCAGTTAATACCTGTGTTGCTAGAAATGTGTATAGAGCTGATTCAGGCACAGGAATTTTACAGGAATAAAACCTACAAAATTTAACCA
Organism: Falco peregrinus; assembly: GCF_023634155.1. Classification (NCBI taxonomy): domain Eukaryota; kingdom Metazoa; phylum Chordata; class Aves; order Falconiformes; family Falconidae; genus Falco; species Falco peregrinus. Next base: position 58,792,302 of record NC_073723.1, on the reverse strand, counting down.
CACTGTAATATGTTTAATACAATAAGGATGTTTAATGTCTTAGCCGCTACGTAAGCTATACTATTTCACAGATGATAAAATAGAATTGCTGCTCCCTTGGCTGATCCCCACAGATAGGGGAATTTTAAACCATATCATAGCTATCTATTATTATCAATTGGTAATTTTAAGCTTTGTGATTACCTGCAGCCTCCTAAGAACTTGCTGCAGGAGGCACAACAAGCATAACTGCGTAACTGCTGAGGTCCACCAGAAACAGTACATGGACTCCAGGAGTCCACCTTACCACAAGCTGAAAACCACAAAGCAAATAGGACTAACCATGGCAATGAATTAATAAGAAAGAAAAAAATGCAGGCATCAGCAACAAGGAAACACCAGCCTGATCAGAGTGGGTGATCTTTAATTCAATGGCTTCCTCCTACCTGTGATAACTGGCAAGATTTTCAGAAGACAATGTCAAATGAATCATAAGGGAATGCTGTTCGGGGGAGTTTCCTAAAACTCCTTATTTTATGCACTGAAGTAAAAATGTTTCCTCCGTTTTTAATTTTTTTTTTGTTATTTTTTTCACTGTAACAACGTGTGCATACATCACCAAAATAGCCTGAGCCTTCTAAATCTTTAAGAAGGCTGCTGCACCTGAGCTAAGTAAAATTTTGTGGTAAATGAGTTTGACAGTCCAGTCACACATTTTAATGGGGGAGGTTCTTTGCGATACATATACATTTATTACCTTTCACTTTAGGGAACGGCTTCATACTGTTACATTGTGAGAAAGGAAAAAAATCTCAGTGGACATCCAGTTTTGGTTTGTGCTGGAAGTCAGGTTATATATATATCAGGTATATTTTGAAAATCTATATCAAATACTTTCCATCTTTCACCTGTAGGTCAGGGACAGCAAAAGCCTGACTGAGAAGAGATTTAGCTAGGATTCTGCTCTTCTAATTTCCATTCAAATCAGAAGTTATTCTTTCTGGTTATTTCCATGTTTTCCCAAACATTCAAGGAAAAACACAACAGGCACAGGAAAATAACAACCTCTTTTAAATTCTCCTTGGCATGACAGTACTGAAATTTTCATGTCTATGTCTTATGACTTTATTATCCTAAGCACAAACTGTTGACCTTGGTTACCAATGCACCAAATGCACTTGATTTGCTGAACAGAATAATAATTAATCCTTGACTTGCAATGTGGAAATTCAGGCACCTATTCAACAACTGCGTGACTACAGTTTAATAAGACAAACTTTAGTCAGAGGAAATTAATTCAGCTTCAGTTTAATTGGTTTACTCAGGTGCTGGAACTCAGCATGTCATGAAGGGTTAAAAAAAGAGAATGAAAACATTAATTAAAACATACTATGCAACTGTGCTTCAGCACAATGTGCATTATAAAAGAAAATATGTGTTTCTGTGCATCATCTGTGTCTCAAACAAGCACATGCTTAGGAATGGGCAAATATGATTTACAGCTAGAGTGAAGTTAGAGTACCGTTAGTTTCTTTAACATCTCAAATTCTGGGCAAGAAGAACAGATGAGACTTTTTATATATCATCCATTCAAATTCTACATCCTACATAAGCTCACAATGGGAACTAATGCTGTTTTCAATCAGAAAAGGGCCTACTGGCTTGATTCATGCATGCCTGATGTGTGTTTTGTTAGGTTTGTGAAATTGTAATTTCAATGGGAGTAGACAATCTGCTAGAATAAGCATGAGAAAATTCCTTTTTTAGCAGTATTTTTGGCATTAAAACCGATCCGGAAAGCACTAACAAAGACAGGTCAGAGCTTGTCAGGAATTTTCCCTAGAAAGTGCTGATTCATCAAAGCTGAACTGTTTCAAAGTTCACCTGTTTTGACAAACCTGGTGAGAATTGTGGTTGGTTATGTCCTGGGTGTCTGAACATTTCTGTGGCTCTGATGTTGCTTTTGTCAGCACAATGGTCCCAGGTCTGACAACTCTGGAGTTTCCTGGGGTCTGGAGTGTCTCTGACATCCAAATACAGTTGCTCTCCAATGCTTGGCCCTGTAACAGGGAACCCGGAGGGTATTTGTGTATCTAATACTATAGCATCTTGTAAGTAAGAGTTATGAATACATCTGCATACACTCCGGTATGCTGCTCAAAAAGGTTTATGGAGAGGTTCACAGAGAAAAGAAATCAGTAACCACCAGGGTGCAAAGGATTTATCCTGTTTCCAGGTAATAAGACCCCAGCTCAGTGGTGAACACAGTTTTATCTTTGGCTTCAGTCAGGGTTGAGTATGATCCACAGTGAAGCAGAAGCCAAATCGAGGAAGAGTAAACAGAGATATGGCCTCAACCTTAAATAAGAATACATTCTGGTTTTTATTCCAGTGAGGCGTCCCTTGAAACAGATGGGACTAACTGTGAAGGAACGGTGGTATGGGCTCCTTTGCTTCCCCTGGGCCCTTTAAGCTCTGCTTGTCAGTGTTCTGAGATGTCTGAAAAATTACATAGAAATCTTTACAATGGCCACAAAAAAAAAAAAAAATAGGCAAAATTTGGAACCTTATTTTTTAACAACCATAACTACTAGGGATATCAACTGGGAAAAAAAAAAGTGAAAAAAATAGAAGAAAGAAAAAATATCAAAAGCTGAGAAATCAGAGAACAAGATAACAGCTTGAGAGAGGTGCTGGTTTGTTATGCTGCCACAAAACAGATCAATCCACGCCTTGAAGTGAACACCCATGTGTACATCCTTTTCCACTGAGGTGTCTGCAAAACTTAAATAGATCTTCTGCCACATTCTGCTATCACTGATCTCTAGCCTCTCTCTAGCTGCTTGTGATTATATTAGAAATATTTTTCAGGTCCTAGTCTTACTTAACTGCCTACAGAGCTAACAGAGAGTTCACAAACACATGTTCAACAATTACAGAAGTAAGGCTGCACCACTAACTGCTAAACATAGGTGTCAGGACTTCCAGAAGTTGAGATACAGCTGCTGCTGAAAACACAAGTATGCTCGGGCAGGAGAAATCATGAGCACCTCCCAGTGCTTTTGTGGTCCTGCTATTGACATGTCATCCATGCTGTGAGCACATAAGGGGAAAGAACTTTATGTTCACACCCTGTTAGTTCAACTGACAGGTGCAGTGCACGCACCCTGTAACGACTGATGAATGTGATATCCAGCACAGTACTATTCTGAAAACTGGCTTGGTAGGAAAGGCTCCACCTTAACACTGTGATTAATACTACCATTTGGCTTATCTATAAAAGTGAGTCACCCACCCCTCTGAGTGGTGGAAATCTACCAGATTACCTGATACCCAGCAGCTAGACCTCTGGTAACAACATGACACATCCTGCTGTGGGCCTCCTACCCTGAAACTTCTGCTTTTGAATGTGCCATTTTTGGTGAGTCTGAGGCATAACCTAATCCTCCTTTCAAAAGATGAATAAAGCGGGATTTTGGACTTTTGTGTTACTGAGTGGCAGGTCTGTTGTCTGAGTGCTATCTGTTTCTTTCAGCACACTTCTGGAAGTGTGGGAACAACTGTTTTCCAGCAAGTGCTGCAGGAATGTCATATGCATGCGCTAGAGTTTATATAATCTCTAAGTATGTTTTATATTCCAATGCTTATTGAGTTCTTTTGACCAAAGAGTCTTCCTGGGAGCTTCTCACACCTGAGTATCAGCTATATAACCCCCAAGAATTCCCCAGAGGCACAGACTGTGGCTCAGGAGGGCACCCTCTGTCTTCCCAGCCTCCTCTATTTTGGAGCTAGAGGTAAAGCAAGTCATCCTGATGTGACAGCATCTTGATATGTGCAGAGGCCTGCGCCTTTCTGAGATTATTTGGTGTGTAAGGCAGGAGAGATACCTCCCTTGATTTTTGTACTGCTTCAAGTACCTAATAATACTGCCTAGTAGTGTCTAAGAAATAAACTTCCTAGGCAGGTATTTTTGAGAGAGACACACACACACACACCTGCCCCAAATTCACTTTTTATATCTCAGTGTCATACTTCTGCAACAGCAAAAGCAGAGTTCAGTTTTGTCTTGCAGGCACAAGAAAGATATGTTTAATATACATTATGCTGCTTATGCTAAGGCAGAGTACTGGAAAGAAGGTGTATGGCAGAGATCTAGCTCTATTTGCTAGATATGACTAAACTCCCACTGAAGAAACGTTACTACATTGAACAGCCCAGATTCTCCTGGAGGTAACCAAATTCATTTTCATGGTTAGTCAATATTCCTGAATATTTAATATATGGCTTCTTGTTCTTAACAAGGATTTTCATAGAATCATTTAAGTTAGAAAAGACCTTTAAGACCATCAAGCCCAACTGTTAACCCAGGACTGCCAAGCCCACAACTAAACCATGCTTCTAAGCACCACATCTACACATTTTTGAACATTATAAATACAAACTTCTAAAGAGACAGATACCATTTTGATAACAGCACATAATTTTTTGAGGGTTGCTGCCAAAGTTGCTGCTAGGAGCAGTGAAAGATTATTTTAGGGAAAAATCCCTGGTTTTCTTTTTCCGGTCAGAAAGGGATAAAAGTGCTTGCCCTACAAGGCTGTCCATGTTCTCTTTTGATCTTCTTTGACCTTTTTGAAATCTTTGAGCTGTATGTAGTTCCAGTGAGTCAATGCTACTGTTGATGTGCTGTCTGTATATTTTATGTAAAATACGATTTTATGCTTCAGATAAGATTCTGGTGCTATTTAGACCCGCTGAAAGTTTTGGCTTCTGTGAAGATTTTCCTTGGAGTGTTTTCTTAAAATTTTGGAATAGTAAAAGGCTTTCAATGAAGACATAAATGCTTATGTTGTGAGAAAAGTATGTTACATCTTTAAATCTCAGTCTTTCTCTGTGTTTGCACATGCACAAATACACACATGATTTATACATTTCAAACATGAAAAAGAAAGGCTAGTGCCTCTACTGGAGTACATAATATCATTGCAGGAGCATAATGGCATTTTTTTTCCTTGTACCGGTTTATGTCATGATCTGATGAATTCCTCTTGACTGCAAATGTTAAGCTGGGCTCCTCTTGAGCAACTTTAGTTCACAATATTTGAACCAGCATTGGGAGAAAGTAGAAATGGCATTTATAACAAAAACCATAACTGAGAAAACTCTTTTGAAAGTACAAAGGAAGTTCTGAGGAATAATGACTGCTTGTCTCAGAAGTCTAAAAATGTCATCAGTTACAGCTGTTGTAAAATAAGGTACAGGCAGGGTGGGTTTGATCCTGTAACAAGGGTGAAAAGGAATTGATTGAAATTGACATGAAAGAAATTCCTTAACGGTTCAATTGGTATTGTTTTCCAAGAAATCTGTGATAAAACCGTTGAAAATCCATTAAGAGTCAGTTGTTACAATTTATAACACAAAACCAAGAAGGAGATTGAGAGAACTAATTAGAGCATAATAGTGATAGCAAAACACTTTAGGTAACATCCTGTAATTGATGTTGACAATGAAATTAATGCTTTAGGCATGGTATGCTACTTGAAGAGGAAAATTCAGTCTTCTTAGAGATGTTCTGAAAGAAAATAAGGGAACTCTGTCTACATCTGATAATTAACACTTTAAAACTCTGTACAGTGTTTGTTTGATAATGTTTTTATCTCCTATATATTTGGTTACTTCTAATCCTAAACTTGTTTCTTTGCTCACGGAGCATTTTTAAAGGCATAAAGGCAAAACATACAAGTACGTGATTAGAGCTCTTGCTTAATGAGTCTTATACACTTAACTTTATGTAGACGCTTAAATGCTTTGCTGGCTTCAATCCACAAGGCAAGTTAATGTGGTCAGGAAACCAATCCATTCAGACTATTGGACTTGTTGATTATTCTTTTATGCAGAAAAACACTGGCAGTTGGTACAGAATTCACTCTAGTCTCTTCAGGCTGCTGAGACTGTTAAAGGAAACAACACATATTTTCAGAAATTAGTTTGACATTGTAAAAGTTCACCTTGACAAACTGGGAGCCAATTAGATGTGTGGCAATAGACAGCTACATGAAGAGACAGACCAAACTGGGTGTTTCTGAAAAGAGCAAGCATGATGTGTAGAATATAAAAATGCTGTTCTTCACGATGGTACTACAACTAAGAAAAAACACAAAACCATATTGGTGCAAAATCAAATACATGAAAACTCAGAAAGGACTGTCTAATTTTGGTCAAAAAATGGTTAAAGGGGGACAAATTTTTGATAAAGCCAAATTACAAGCTAAAATGGAAAGAGAAAAAAAAAAATATCACTTATATTAAAACTAGTAACATACTCCAGCAGAATTCAAGTAATACCAACAGTAAATCAGATTCCTAACGTTATAAAAGTCAATGTATGAGTCCAATCACAAAATGACAGTACAGTTTTGTGAGGTTCTGTTACCTTGCAAGGTCCCTCTGGACTGAAGCTCTGTGCTTTGGGGTCTCAGCTACTCCCTGTAATGAAGGAAGGCATTTTCTGGGACCTCCTTTCCGTCTCATCATGTACCTCATCAATGAATATATTGAACAATACTGGTCCAGGTTTTGATGTCTGAAAAAAAGATTGCTCATCTCCAGCCACCAAATGCATGTTGCCATCTTTGTGCCTGGTGGTCTGGCCAGATTTGCAGCCCATCTAGCAGTCTGTCCAGCCCAGGATTGCTTGGCTGCCTGCTGGTGAAACTGCTGAAGACCAGGTCAAAAGTGGTTGAAAGTTAAGCCATATGACATGCATCACTCTCCCTGTGCCCTCAGGCTGACCAACCATGATTTGGCTTTGGTAAACCCACCCTGACTGTTTCTGATTGCCTTTTTGTCCTTTTGTGTTTAAAGGGCTAGGATAAGGCTGATCAGTCTACAGTTTTCTGGATTCTCATTTTTCTTAAAGATGGGTGTATTGTTTACCTTTTTCCAAACATCAGAGACCTCACCCAATAGCCATTTTTTTCAGAGATGGTGGACAGTACACCAGTCATCTTTCAGCACCCTTGGCTGGATCCCACTTGGCCCCATGGATCTGAACACATCCAGCTTCCTTACACTGTCACTAACCATGTTGCCCTCCACTACCAGCTGCCCCTCTGCTTCCCAGACTGGACTGGGAAATAAGATGTTTGACAACAGGCTTTGGCTGTGAACACTAAGGCAAAAAAGACATCAGACATTTATTCATTTCTGTATCAGCCATTATTAAGTTGGTTTTCCGTGTTTCTCAATGGACGAATATCTTCTCTAAATTTTTCTTGTGAGCACTCCATTGGAATCTCTTCCTGTTACCCAATATGTCCCTACCTATTTTTAGCTTCAACTGCATGCTGGCTTTTCTGATGTTGTCCCTAAGTGCTGGAACAATGCTTTTACATCTTCCTTTGTTGTTTGTCCTCATTTCCGTGGCCTGTATGCTCCTTTTTTGCATCTTAATTCACGGAGGCGTTCTGTACTCAGGCAAGCAGACTTTTCAGTGAAATTCCCAATATTTTTGTCCAATAGGATTTTTTTTTCCAGTTCTCTCAGTAAGTTTTCTTTATAAAATCAACCCAATTCTCTAAGGCATCTATGTCCTTCATGGCTACTTTCCAGGGAATTCTGCTTAGAAAATCTCTAACAAATTCAAATGTTACAAGTTCAGACTCCAAACTGTTGTCTATAGCCGCATCTGCCATCAGTTCTTCCTTGTCTGTGAGCAGCAGGTCAAGTACAGCCTTAATGCTGATGACTCTGCTGACATTTGTCTTAGGAAATTGTTACTGATATACCCTAGGAACTCCTTGGACAAAAAGTTTCAAATATTTTCTTATTAAATTTACTTGGCATTGGCCTTCCAAAGTTACATCTTTCATCTTTCCTCATCATCTTTTTTTTAAAAAAAGTAAGATTTTTTTTTAAGATAAGGAGTAAGAAACAACTAAAGCAGCAAACCCTGATTATAACTTTTTTCTTCTTTTTTAATTTAACAATATTATTCCAGTCTTGGCATATCTGAGGACAACAACTAAATCTTGGGAGTCAGTGAGCTTGCTGATATTTTGAAATTCCTGCTGTCTCTGTTTACAGACTTACTGTTATAGATTGTTAAGCTTGAGTGAGATATTCAGAAATGCATTCAACATGAGTAAAGACATTTCTTGCCATGGGGAGAATTAAGTGTGAAAAACCACACAGATGAAATAAGATGCCTTGGGAAATCTTGAGGAAGGAATTAATACAAAGGTTTCTGTAGCTTTATTTTGCCTTTTCTGTTCTCCATTTTCTTAATCCCACTCTCAGAAGTGGGATTGTTGATCGATTTTTTGATCAACAATTTTGACTGTTGATCAACAGAAGCATGTTGATACTGAGGCGTGGTTTGTGATGTCATGGAAAAAACAGTAATGGAAAACAGTGAGTTTCAGAAAGGATATGAATAAAAAGATTGTTTTGTCTGTGAAAATGAAAACAAGATAGGTAATAGACAAACAACTTGGGCAAGGAAGTGAAGGAAGGAAATTAATGCGCTAGGGTTATTAATACAGTCGAGGTGAAGAAACTCTTTTCTGCTGGGTAGTCAGATGGCTTTTTGGATCCCAGAATAAACAAGTACTAGGAAACAGAGCATACTGTGCAGGTCTGAGTAGTGCAGGGGAATGACCTACTACAGATCCACACCTGTGCTGGGTCAGCTGGTTTAGCTGTCTGACACACAGCCAGCAAGCCAATGGGCTGTTCTGATGCTTTACCTGGGTTGACCAACCCGGTCTTCAAGCTAATAAACCCAGTCAGAGTACTCTGCTCTCATGGCCATAATTCTTACGTGCTTCTGAAGCGCATGAGTTGTGCCTACCTACCACTGTGCTGTACACTACAGATATCCCATGGGAGATTTAGGTTAGAAACATTTGTGAGGGTGCAGATTTCTGCTGGAGAGTGCATTTCAGGAAACAGATCCATTTGGGAAGATCATACCAATTTTGTGCATTAGTGATGTGGGATTATCAAACCATTTTTTCAACACAGTCAAAATATCTGAATTGGTAATACCCCAAATTGTTGTTTTGTCCCTTTTCCACTTGGACTTTATCATAGCAATGTCATGTTAATCAAGCATGTCTCAGTATTTTTTTGTGAAATTCAGGACAATAAGTAAAAATGTTGCCAACTACATTTCTTTTGATGGGCTTGTAGGGAAATGTCTCAGAAATCAGGCTTCACAGTAGTGTTTGAATTCGCATTCTAAATTGACATGGAGAGGGACTTTTGAAGTATTGGAATCTCATGAAATGTCACATCTTTTTTCCATTAGGTCTCATTCTGACCTTATTCAAGAAGAGAAGGTCTGTGATACTAGACTGAAAATGTCCCACCTATTTCCTATGAATCTTCTTCTGAAATGAAGAAAACCATTTTCTGTCAACTCTGCCCTTTCTCCGATGAACATGGCCCTCTAGATACTAGTATAAGCAGATGGCACAGCTAGAGTAAATTCTACAGAGTTCTTGTGTAAATGGTGTGCAGCTTGCAGGGCTTGTCAGGTTTCTCTTTTTTTCACTTTTAAAGGTCATTGTTGCATGTCAAAAAATTTATGATGCCATTGGAGAGGGTTCATCTGTGTGTACCTGCTTAGAAAGAAGATGGTGCAACTTGTAATAGATGCAGAAGAAATACTGTATTCTCTTCACCAGTTTAATGCAGAAACAGGGCAGATCTGCTCATTGTAAGCACTTTTTGTTATTTAAATTGTAATTTTTGTCCCTTAGATTGGACAGCTAATATAGTGTCCACTCAAAACAGTTCAGGACTTGCAGTTGCCTCAAGGCAACTTTTCTGTACTCTGCAGATGAAGCTGCAGCACTCTCAAATCATGAATCCACAGCATATAGTACGAAGTACTACAGAGTATAGAGAGGTGGTACCACCTTCAGGCAGGAAAACCTGAGTCAACTGACTTTAAAGCTTTCCTATCTATAGAAATGATGGCCTTTCTGCTGGCAAAAGCAGGTCTTGCTCCATTATCTTGTTAATACTTTGCCAGCTTATACCACCTGAACTTTTACCTCTAACCAAGCACTTCAATGCTGTCAAGCATTTCTCAGTAGTCACTTTCCACAATAGCTATTCCTATGAATAAATGAAAATAGCTAAACCAGGTAAATTTAATCTGTCAATGGAAGCATGAGAGAAAGAAATACCTGTGCACCTCAGTGTTTGATATCTCCGCTTTTCTCAGGAAGCTAAAATAGTTTGTGGTTTTCTTGGCTCATTTTATTCCCAGTCTTCAACGGACTGTCTGACAGAGTAAGGAAAGGATAATGTCAAACCAAATGAGAAAGGCCAGAGGGTATTTATTTATATGTAGAGACAAACAATCTCTTTTTTTCTAAAGAGAATGGGGTTAAAGCCAAGGAATATAACATCATTGCTACTTATCTGAATGAGGTTCTTGTCGGGTTATTTCCAATCTTTTTTATATTTTCTACACTCTTTAAGGCACATGAATATCCAAGCAAAAAGAGAAAGGGGAGGGGCGGGGCAGGGGGAAGAAAAAAGGGCACTGTTCCTCTTTTTGACTCAACCGGAATTATTTATATTGATGTTATACATCCCCAAAGAGGCCATGTCTGTAGCTGAAGCCAGGGAAGGATTACTGAAAATGAAAATCACCAATAACAACTTCCTCCAAATCGCAGCTAGCCATTCTACCAAGTGCCATCCTAGGAGGCACCAAAAACACAGCTAGCTCAGAACATAACTAGCAATTACTTTTATAATTCTCCCCTTATTTACTCTTGTAAAGGACTCATTAAACTGAGGAATGACAATGTTTCCGTACTGAGCCTTTTTGATTACTTTCCTTCCCAACCTGAATTTATTTCTCATGACCTTTAGAACTATCAATTTAGGTTTTTCCCTTTAGTCATTTGGACTTGTGCTTGATTGAAGCATCCTTCTAGCTGTGAACGTGCTAGTGCAGTGACCTGGTGTGGCCCCTACATTGGCCGACTCCATTTAAAAAATCTGACACTGTAGAACTGTCTAATCCAAAATCCAGAACAGATTTCTCATTTTGTGGGATATTTATCAGCCTAGCTTGCAAAGTAAGAAGTTTAATAAGGTGCTTTCCCCCCTTTACATTTTAGTCCTTTTTCTCCCTGTCCATGAACTATTTGAAGAAAGGGTAGGTCCTTCAGATGAATGTAGCAGGGAGAAAATATAAAAGGCTTGTCAGGCTCCAGTATGAAAGCCTAAGCTTGTTGATCTGAAGGTAAAATGTCAGTCCCTTGTTAATTAAAACCCCAGAAGTCTACAATTTCAATCTGAACATGTCTCTGGGTGATTGAGCTCATGAATATTTTCTTTGTATCTCTTTCTCTTCCCCCACCCTAAAGAAAATAAATATATTGCTATGTTACAGACTTGTTCCAGGTTTCAAAAAAGTAAATGGATTTCATTCATTTCACTCCTGGGCATTGATTTTGGCCTTCCTTTGGTTTCGCTTGGTTATTTCTACTGCTGTCTTCATACAACATTGTATTCCTCCACATTCATATTCAGTAAAAAATGAACTAAAAAATGTGAAGATGAATTATGATGTCACTACTCAGTGATACTGTTAACACAACAGCTTAGGATAAGGTTGATCAATGATGGCTTCTTCCTATTATGGTATAAGCAGCATTTTTGTAAGAAAGTGCATTGTTCCAAAATATGAATGCTTAAAATCTATAGATCATTTTTCTTTCAATGATAATTTTTCAGGGTAATCTTTGTCTGGAAATGGTTACATTTATCACTTTTATATTTTATCAGCATGAAAAATATATTCTTTCTCTTTTCTTCAGAATTTATTATTATGTTGAAGTGGCCTTACCAAAAGAATTGAGATCTTTGAGCTGATAAACATATTACAGTATTTTAAGAATGTTCTGAGAGTCTAAATTAGATAGTTTGCCTAATATTTAGAAATGCCATGGGACCTAATCCTATCTGAGACCTGAACAATAGACAGATCAATACACAGTCACATATCTTTGATATTTCATTGTACTTGGTACCACAATAAAATACACAACACCGTAACAACAACTTTAAATGTAATATACAAATTCAATGAAAGGTAAGTTGAATTTAAGGAAAACAAGACAGTTTACATTCCCAGGCAAAAGGCTAATGCAATATTCAGGAACTGTTTTAGCTGCTGTAACCCACATGTACCTAAAACAGGTACAAAGACAAGCATGGATTTGAATATTGCTTATTTACTACATACCTGAGAACACAGCTATCTGAGAGTAGAGCCCAGACAATAATTATAAAGTGATAATTTTAGCTCCAAGGAAATGTGTTCCCTAAACCTGCATGCCCTCGGGCTGCTTGGGTTGCCTGTGGCTCCTGACTGACTGCTAAATTCCAGCTGCAGCAGCAGATTTCTTTACACAAATTACTGCTTCTGTCATTTTCTTCCAAGCTGAAATCACCATCTAGCTCTACATGGTTGTTTCATGCTCCATTTTATTCCCTTTTAAAGCAGTTGATTGAATTCCACGCTTCACAGTGCTTGGTGGGACATCTTAGTTAAACAGAGACATTTTCAAGGACCAAGACTAATACCATTCAGTGGAACATCCTTTTTTCCCTGCAGTATTGTGAAGTTGGTGCAGAAATCCAGATTCATGAAAGTCAAGAGCTTTTTTCTTTTTCACCTGCCTCCAGCACATTCAGAATTTTATCCATAGTAATTAGTACCATCTGTTATTCTGAGTTTCATACCTTAGTACCAAGAACAGTTAATTCTGAAAAAGAGTCCTTTCACCACACAAATTACATCTGAAACTATATAGTATGATCAGCACCTACTTTCTTGGGTTACTTTGCAAAGCAGATGAAGAAACACCCTAGCGACTGCCTAATACTTTGTTCCTCCTGCCATGTGGATTTGCTTCTGCAGTAAATGCTGCTCCCTGGAAAGAACAAATTCAGGTTCACACCTGAGTCCAAACATAGCTTTAGGATACCAAGCAACCCTATAATACACTTGTCAAAATGACCTTGCTGGTGCACTGATAATTTTTTCCTATCATTCTTTATGCAGCTTGCGCTGATGATTACTTGCACTAGCATGGGGATAGTAAAGGAAGCAAGATGATTCCTGTTCTGAGTGCAGTGTCTCTCTACTTGGGCCCATGAATTTTGCAGGATAAGCTGGCTTTTACCAGAATTTCTCCCCGTAGCCAGTGTAGTCAAAGCTAGTAGATATCAAATAGAAGGCAGGCTCACACAGATCTCATGTGAAAGCATAAGGAAGAGATACAGATGTGGCCAAAGCAGTAGTAGCTAACTAAAGGACAGCAGTCTGATGAAAGCAGGTCAATGTGCTTTTCAGGAAAATTGCCTTCTTTGACAAAAGCGTCACTGCAGTTATTTTTTGGATAAAATTGCACATTCAGTTCTCAAAATGTGTTTTCATAACAGATTCTTGCAAGGGGCGCAATATAATTCAAAATTATTTTCAGAAGGAAAGGTATGAAGATAGCGTATGAATATGTAATTTTAAGAGTTAGGGCAGTGGTGCTTATTTTACTCTACATTGTGTTTTTTCCTCACTCAGTGATATAATTATATGTTTATTCACATGGTACTTTGCTTTCTGGAAGAAATTTTTTTAATCTGGTAGTACTCACTCATACAAAAATTTTCTAACATCATGTGTGTATTTCTCATTGGACCAGAGGGGCATTAGCAGTTACTCCAGTTTGAAACATAGTCATTGTTCATTCCTTAAACACCTCAGTAATGTTATTAGTTACTTTAGGTTTCTCATCTGCTTTTTGTTTTGTTTTGGGTGGTGCTTTATTCACTGGAGCATTTATATTGTCAAACAGACAAGTGTTCATGATAAATGTGCTTCCAAAGCACTTAAGCTGAACACAACTCTCTTGCACTACCTATGCTGTTCTCTGTTTCTTGATGAGTAAGACCTGTAGGCGAAATATCTTCCATGCAGTTCAGCCATGCAAACATTGGTGATTTGCTAACAAGGAGGACTTTTTTCTGCTACATTTTAATGAAGGCTACCAGTGTCTTCCCACATTCCATTTCCCTTCTTTCAGATACAGCACTGCTTGCCAGGAAGAGTCCTTTGAAGATACAGTGAGTGTACATATCAGAGCTCTCCCACTTTGTTTGCTTCCCTTGTGTCAGACTAAAGAATGAACAAGCTGGAAGTACTGGTCTGTTCTGCCTGTTGGCCTGCACTGGGCTTGGACATCACAGGTTCTGAGCAAATTAAAAATGAAATGTCTGAAGAACAAAGAATGTAGCTTTAGGTTCCTGCAATACCAGAAGAAGGTAAAATAGTCAGTCGAGTTTAGCATTGAAAAAACTGTGTCTGAACTTCACCAAGGAAGATACATATAGCATACAGGCAGTCTTATCCAAGCTGCAAAGCTTCCTCATAGCTGCAGCTGAGAGTGAGATCATCACTTCTGCCTGTATCATGTAGTATGGCCTCAAACGGTGCCCAAGGATTTTTGCTAAGCAATTGGCAACACCACTGTCAAAAACAGATGAGGAAAAAAAGGAAAAAAAAAAAAAAAGTAAGAGGAAAGAGGCAAAACCAAAATGTGGGTTTGGTGAAAATAGCTGGATTCTGTTATACATCTAAAAGTGATGAATAGGTTTCATGTGGGGGATGAGAGTCTGGTAAAACCAAATTTAAAAATTCCCCTCAACCTAAAGGTTATCTTACAGGAACATCCGGTGTTAACTTAGGATATGAATGTTGGGTACCTTGGCTGATGGCACTACCTGAGAAACAGAGAGCACAGAGTTATGGCCATTCAACTCCAGTTCAAAGCAAAGCATCGCTGTCAGAAAAAAAAAAAAAAAAAAAGTATTGCTAGAAGAGCATCTGAACATTGTTTAGCATCAAAGTGGTCTCAGCACATTATAAGCCTGGTCTTCTGGTTTTCCTTTTGGTGTCTCACAGCGATTTGACTTCCTAGCACACAGAGTGAGGTGGGAGTGTAGGATGCCTGAGGACATGGTAGTGCTGTGCAACTCCACACTACTTTGAATGATATGAAAATGAGGTCTTGAAACATCACTGCAAGAAGAAACTGGGTGGTGAACATGCTCTCATGATAGTCAAGCTTCAGAACAGCATTTTTGATTAGCAACAGCTGTTCCACAGTGGCTGAGTTCAAAGTGCATACTTGTCATTTCGATTTTGTGAAAGATGCTGCACTCTTTTGTCACCTCAGTCTATTGAAATGCTACTTGCAGGCATCCATGAGAGACAGAAATCCACAGAAACACAGTCTGGAAGAATCATGCATTTTTATTGCCTTTCCAAGCTGTTACCTTAACAGAAGTGGACCATGTATTACAAATGTGCTTCAGACCTGAAAAACAAAATGCCAGCGGTGTAGTTTCAATTTCAACAGCTCTGTCAAATACTGGGTATGTCAGTGGAGAACATAATATCTACTCAAGAAGACCTAGCAGCTATCTGTAAATGTAGCCTGATATTAAAAAAGAGATTGAGAAGGCTAATAGCCCTCAGTTGCCTCTTTCTGTTGTGCCCTGCTGAAAGCCAGCACAGCAGGGAGCAGCAACTGTATGAGAGGCCAGGACTAGCTGTTCTGGTCAAAATGTCGGCATTCAGCTCTGATGATACAGCTGAAAGTCTTGTGCAGTCTTGGACACTATCAGGTCTCATTATCACTCTACAGGGGACACATTGAGCTGGCAGAGTTATATTATGAGAAATTGAATTACCCACAATGCAGAAGTCCTGAAGCACTGCAAATTACTACTGTGTGCTCAATAGGGAGCCTAAACCCAAGTAAGCTTTTCCATCGAGGCAGTTGGTACTGGGGAGCTATGGTCATCTTCATCATCATCATCATCATCATCATCATCACACACACACACACACACACACACATTCACCCGCATTTGCAGCTGTGGAGAGAGGAGGAGCTGTGTGCTCAGCCAGACTAACAGATATGGAGAACTTTATCAACCTTTCTTGCCAGTCACTTTGTAGTGTGTAGTGGGTATAGAGGGACTGACATTCTTATGGAAATGGTGCAAAGTTGGTCTTTTCAATAACTATATACTCATATCAGTTTTGTACTTTGTACTACTCTCAGGGTCTCAAGAAGCAGAGCAGATAATTGCTTTTGCTTGCAGCTGCTTCTTGAAATCTCCAAGAAATGGCTCTAAGCAAACATTAGGATCACAAAAAATTAGTCTAGGACAACTTCAATATTTCCTTTTCCTTGGAGCTATTGCCAGGGAATGGAGTTCAGACATCTCCCTCACAAGGGAGAAGCTCCAGTCCCCTCATCATCCCCTTCACAGCCCTCTGCTGGGCGCTCCCCAGCGGTTCCCTGTCTCTCCTGAACTGGGGAGCCCAGCACTGGACACAGCGCTCCAGGTGCGGCCTCAGCAGGGCAGAGCAGAGGGGCAGGATCACCTCCCTCCACCTGCCGGCCACGTTCCTCCCGATGCCCCCCAGGCCCCCATGGCACCCCCTTTGCTGAACTGCATTCGGTCCCCCCCGCCCAGCTCTCCAGCCTGCCCAGGCCTCGCTGAACGGCAGCGCAGCCGCTGGGGTACCAGCCGCTCCTGCCAGGGCTGTGTCACCGCCAGCCTTGCTGAGGGCTCTGCCCCTTCACCCAGGGCGCTGGGGAGCCCGTTGGACAGGGCTGGGCCCAGCGCTGAGCCCTGGGGAACCCGCCAGCTACAGGCCTCCAGCTGGGCTCTGCGCTGCTGGTCACAGCCCCTGAGCTCTGCCATCAGCCAGCTCTCGATCCGCCTCACTGTCCCCTCATCCAGCCCGCACGGCCTGAGCTGACCTCCGGGGCTGTTATGGGAGACAGTGTCAGAAGCCTTACTGCGGTCAAGGTGGGCAACGTCCACCGCTCTGCCCTCATCTACCCAGCCAGTCGTTCCATCATGGAAGGCCATCAGGTTGGTCAGGCATGATTTCCCCTTGGTGAATCTATGTTGACTGTATAATATGATTCTTATACTATATTTTGTATTACTTCATTGTTACAAATCCATTTAAAAGCAGGAAAAGAGAGGGACTGTGGGGGACATCTTTGAGAAGAACTGGAATTTCTGTAGACTGTATGTATCTGTTGTAGGCAAACTTCCCTAAAAGTGTTCTTGCTGCTCCTGGAGTATTCAATAAAAATAATGTTTCTGAAGACTATGTTAACTTTAGTGCAAAATTTTACTTTTGCTGGTTTGATGAAGAAAGCAAAAATAAAGCAGCTTTACCAAAATTAGTTACCATAGTAATGAGTACAAGTGTATCTTTCGTGTCCTTTGGTTCCTAAAATACAATCCAAGTGTTTTTATTTAGTGTACAGTACCGATGAGAAACCTTTTGTTACCTTTTGTTCTTGTCTTTCTGCAGGAACAGGGTTTATACACCTGGAGTCTTTGTTACAGAACTGTTTCTAAATAATCAACAGAAGGAGGTATATGAAGATTTGAGGAGCCTTTATCATGTGAATGTTACAAATAAGAGCAAATCGATGGTATTTGTTTTCTAACACCAGTTAAACCCAAAAATGACTGAAGCAGAATTATGTTACATTGTCACTAAATTATCGTATGGCCTTTTTAATTGTGACATTAATAACAGAAGCATACCCTACAACCCAGCAGTGGAACAGACCTCAAATTACTCACTGTGTGTCAGGCACCATTACTGCACAAAGAAAAGGAGGAGAACAGATTCATTGCATGGGCATATATTGTAAAGGGAATGTCCTATATGTTAAAATGAACCACAGTCCCATGACAATATGATAACTTGCTCCTTGACTTTTTTTTTTTAATCAGTCCACTATATTCCTAGGCAACATGGTCTCTTGAGAGCTATAAATATGAAGGATAAAAAAGGATATTTTACTGAGCTGTTTTGCCTTCAAGGTCTGCTTTTGATTAATGACATAATTGCATTTCTTTAAAGAATGCAATGTAAATAAGATTTCCCTTCTGACATGATGGAATGGGGAAGGATTTAAATAATTTTAAAAACCTCTGTCATTGCTGACTTTTCATGGCTTTGGTTTTGTGGAAAATGTCCAGTTGAAATCTTAGGAAATACCTGGAGTGATCAGTAGCAGTCAGGGACCTTGAAAAGTAATGAAGAAACCAAAAAAATATATAGCTTTGAAATACTTAGAAAAGTGATTGGACACACTCATGGGGCTGCAGTCATTAATAAAACGTGGACTCTTTCATCAGTAGGTCATCATACTCCTATAGAATTTTGACATAGTATTTGCACAAGTATACATGTAGTTAAAATACTCGAGGTTAGCTCTGCTGACTTCAAAATTAATGCAACACTTTAACACCTAATAAATGGTGCTGAGTGAAAATTACCTGTAATAACACCATTTTATTGAAAATGCGGGTATTCAGTTATGGTGAATTCCTTATTATATGAAACAATCTTTTTATGAAATTGTCCAAATACAATTATTTCTCTCAGGGAACTGGGAGGAAAAATGTTTCATATATTGTTAATCTGATTTTCCAAATTTTTTAGATGTTTTGAATGAGTTTAAACATGTTTCTGTTTGAAAATTTTAATTCCATTCTAGTTAGAAGAACTTTTTATTTTCAGTTTGCTTCTCTTTTATCCCATTCCACATCAATGGGCAAAAGTATGGGAAAAGCCACATTTCCCTCCTAATTTAAAAATTAAAGTTTGTTTTATGAGGGCAAACATTTTGCTTTGTAATTTTGGACCGCTCTATTGGTTGGTAGCGCAGATGGGTTTTAGTCTTTATCCAAGGCTTTTTATCGCCAACTTTAAATCCTACATTTCAGTTGAATACAGCCAGGTCACTTTGTACTCCAAAAGGTATGGTTATTGCACTGACACTTTGCAATAATATGCAATAGAAACAGTCAGAATTTGCTTAAAAACAGGAGAAATATGTATTAATGTAGCTGGGTTGTTACTGACTTGGGAAGCTTCCTCTAAGCCTGCCCATTCCCTCATTGATAGTACACAGCATTCCAGATGTAACAGAGAAGTTTGCTGTTGATCTAGATATTTCCGTTCTTGGAAGTATTGTTAATACTGTTGACTTTCTTGTTGTTAGACCGTAAAGGATACAGATACACATAAAGGGGTCCAATTCTCCCATAGTCTTATGTGCAAATAGAGTTCCACTTAATTAAAATTCTCTCTAAGCCATGGATTTAACTCTTACTAATGTAGCAAGATACATGTTACAAACACATTGCTAGCTTTCTGGCATTTTCTTCCTATTACAACAGGGGAAAACATATGCTTTTCATCTGTAACAGAGGTAATACTCCATCTACTGTACCTCCAAAAGCTCTGATTAAAACTGTTTCAATTCTCAACATGGTTGACCTGGTGTTAGATTAGTATGAAATACTATTTTTTCCTACAGTGTGAGCTAAACCAAGAGACTAAAAGTGAACAAGCCATATATTCTTCAGATCAGGTTAAGCACAGTATTGATTGTTTTCTTTTTCTATACGTCAGTGCTGTGCTTCCACATATATCTCTTAAATCCCAGACATTCAGGGGAAAACACAAATAAGAAAAACCAGAAGTTAAATTCTGGGAACCTTGCCTCCCCCAGCATATATTGACCCAACAGGACTTTCCGCTGCTGTATATGTCTGAGTGAACATTGATTTTGATGCCTTACCTCCTGGTGGGCTCCTCTAGGCCACTGAGCAGAAGCCCTTGCTTTTACCAGCAGGACTCTGTCCCCTAGTAACTGTTAATGAGGAATGGCAGAAGAAGGAGCACAGTGCAGAGGAAAACACTCTTGTGGGGGCAAACCTCTTGGGTTCTATTTTTAAGGATAAGTATTGTGCCTTCCTTTCCTGTTTTCTTTGCTCATCTGCTTTCCAGAGCTTAGCCCAAACGCTGCAAGGCAGGAGATCTGAGGTGGCTTTAGTGTGGTAAATTAAGTTAGGTTTTCGTTGGCCTCACTACAGGTCCTCACTTTGTCTCAAGCTGGACTGATAAGCTTGGAGGGAATGGGAAATGAGGAAAGCCATTGGAAACTGATGTGACAACATTGGCGTTTGGATCTCCTGAATGTCAATGCCTAGATGAGCAAACCTCATTAAGAAACAAACATGTTTCCTAAGCTTGCGCTGCCTCCATGACAAGTGAATATAGGGCTGCACACAGTTTTGGTTGCATATGTAAGTTAACCTCTCAATTATTTTTGAGGTGCCTCTGTGATAGACGTTTTCAATTGGCTTTATAGGGGAGGGATGCCACTCTGGTTGACAGCTGTTGTGAAAACTTGGTGGTGTCGTTGGCATATCAGAGGCATCAGAGGAATTGCAGAGGGATAGCGGAGAGAGGGACAGAGGGGTAAGGTCGTGGAGTTTTTGATCCACTTAGTTTGATAGTACTGAAGTTAATAATCTATAGATATAGTAACCCATAGAAATAGTAATGTTAGACAGAGACAAGCTAGTAATCTATACTCTACATAGCAAGTTAAAGTAATTGCAAAAGAAGTCAATGAGGGAGATTGAATGGGATCATGGAATATGAGCTGCAAAAGTTAGACAGATATAAAAAGAAAAGCTTCAATTTCCTCACTAGAAAAAGGAGAAATTACAAAAGGTGTTTTTGTAAGCAATTACAATATTTCAGGTTCATAAGAGAGGGAAGAACAGGCACACAGATCTGACAGTTCATTGTGTTTCAGTGCACTGAATGAAAAAAAACACTGTGTCTTGACTTTTAGTTTAGGACACTCCAACACAACTGTCTGCAGAGGCCCCATGGTCTTTAGTGTGTTAGTAAAAACAATGATAAAAGTCCCTTTAAGATGTCAGTGCTTTCTGTCTGGATCTTGGAAAGTGTGCTGAGGCAGGACAGCCCAGCACGTGAGTCTGCTGCTTTCCACGTATCAATAAATTATCAAAATACAAAACTCCTATCAGCATCTCTGAGTGCCCAAATGGCTGAATCTAGGTAGTAAGCAAATAGGGGTGTAGCTCAAAAAAATCAAACCAAGGTACCTTCAAGGACTGTATGCCAGAAAAAAAAAAAAAATCTTTCTATTGTAAATATTTCTGCTTGTTATGACCTCATTTGTGGTGCAATTCATTGCATTACGAAATCACTTGATCTAATTAATAAAGAAAAAGTGTGTCATAGACAGTGCCAACACAGCACTTAGCAGCTCTGCGTGGAGGTCTGGTCTGCAAGTGATGTACTGAGACAATCACCATGCCCTGGTGACTACAGCCATACCACTCTCACACCAGTGAATGGAGGACTGCCAGCAGCTAACCAAAACACACGAATAGGCTGAGCGGTGACTATGTGAGCTAAACTACCAGTGCCTCCTGGAAAGATAGATATATCAGATATGGATATCCTTCCCCCAAGGATATATGAAAAGAATAATTTTTCTCATTATACTTTTTCACCTTTTTATTGTTTTCATCAACCGGCAATAGTAGAAAATTTGTGTGTTCTTTCAAAAAAGAAGTTTAGAGTTAGCATAATATTTTGTTCTACAAATGGAGAATGTCAGAAAGATTATTGTATTACTTGTAAATGCTTATTTCTTGGTTCTGTGCTGGAACTTATGTATATATACATAAAAATAAGGAATTTGAAGGCAGTTATATTCTCTAACAATGTTGTTTCTGTAACAGTCCAGAACCAATATGCTTTTTCCCAAGAATAAACAACAACTGATGAATTTTTATTAGGTATCTTAAGTTTTCTCAAGAATATTCACATCAACAACACTAGGTTCTGGATTGCTACTAATTTTTAATTGCTGAAATTTCTATTACCCCCGCCCTTGCTCTTTCTATAGTTTACTTTTGCTCACTCTGTATGGCATGTTTTAATTGCTTTGCTAGATACTCAGTTCCTTGTAACAATGGCAAAATGTATCATTTCAGATTTTGCTTGACCTCTGCCTCTCATCCACACATACCCAGCATAAATGCTTTTTCAGTGCCTCATTTAAAGTTTAGCTCATTGCATTCCAGCTTTTCTCTTTGAGCTTTTTTCATTCCAGCTTTTCTCTTTCTCACTGTAACTTTGGCTTTCACAGTTACCTGGTCCATGTTCAGCTGAAACTCAGTAAGTGCCTCAGAGTTCAGCCTGCTGTTCCAGTGTCTGGATATAATTTGAATTTTTTTCCTGATAGATAAGTTGCTAAAATTCTCTTCCTTGCTGCTGCAATATTATCTACAGACGAGTATAAAAGTTTTGCTCCTTTACAGCTTTATTTTTTCATCTTTGTTTTCGTAAGACCATTCTGTTTCCTGAAAATACAGTGAGAAACAAAGGCTAAACGCTGCTTACTTCTCAGTTTATTTCCAGGCCATATGCATGGGGCAAAGTCACTCCATTTGCCTTTTGTAAACTTTGCTTTGGAATTAACACTTCTGTTTTACACTTTGTCCTTTGTTCACCACCTGTTTATTGCAGCATT
Source organism: Falco peregrinus (assembly GCF_023634155.1). NCBI lineage: Eukaryota > Metazoa > Chordata > Aves > Falconiformes > Falconidae > Falco > Falco peregrinus. Next base: position 58,769,815 of record NC_073723.1, on the reverse strand, counting down.
AGATGATGTGTTTGATTTGTCTTCCCATAAAAATTTTAAATCTTGTCCAGATACGCTTTGCAGATTGGAAAAAGCCCACTGTTTTTAACATTAAATTTGGACTTCTGAAGAGTCTGTAGGAGCTGCAGGAAAGCAGGGCATTACTTTTTCTGTTCTTATTTGGCCTGGTCCCTCTTGTGTTAGCATCTCTTTGCTTGTATGTAACCATTAGGCTTTTGTGACATCTGTTAAAGAGAGTGTTGATTTATGGCAGACAATTACTTTAGGAATAATTTTTTCAGAGGAATGGATTGGCACTGCAAATGATGAATGCTAAAGAACCTGCAGGTATTTTAAAAAATGGCTTTAATTATTTGTAATAGACATTCAGGGTAACCATTCACCACCTGCCTTAATAGTCTCAGAAAGACTTCACTAGGTTGACAGACAGCAGGAAACTATTTCACAGGACCTTAAACCAGCCATTCCTTGGGAAAATATGCAAAATTAATATCTTTCTCCCAAACATCTTGGTGATAATCAGATTGCCATATTAAAATATAAAATGAAATTTCCCCTGGATGGCAAAAAATATTCATATCAGGCACTTTTTTGTCCCTATTGAGCAACTATCCTGGACAGAAAAAACTGACATTTAAAACTAATAAAAATCTTTACAGTGTCCTATGTAACATGTTTTCTGAATGGGACAGACCAGCAGGTTCAAAGTGTTATCTTCTTCAGGAGCCTTTTTGGCTCATGTCATTTTCTATTAGTGAAATATACGAAGAGTTATTTGCACTGGGTTTGGATGATCTCCACCAGGTCATTTTTGACTTTGGTTCTGCTTCTTCACCTGTTCTCTGACCTTAGTGGAATTATACTAAGTTATATTGATTGAAGACCATGCCCTTGTAGTTTGACAGGATTTTAGTCATGAATCCTGGTCAACTGATGCTTTAAAATTAATCTCTGAGTTAAAAGAGATCCCAGGACCTGGGATGGTTTGACCACTGCAGCCGAATGAGCTCCCTTTTCCCTCTACTGGTGAATCAGCCAGTGCTGGATGAGGCTGTGCTCTGCCGCTTAGCTACTGGCATAAACCCTGCCACACTGATTTCCTCTGGATATGTTTTAGTTTTCCCATTAAATGTAAGTTTATTCTATTCTGTATTCTTTATTACCTCTAAAGTAATCGCTAACCTTTTCCCAAGGCAGTTCCTTGCACTTGCACCTACATTTACCAGGTGGTACAGGCTGCTGTGAATGCGTGGGGCACTAGTGCATGCTCTGACACCTGAAGAGCCTGCCTAGGAGAGAACACCTGGAGAAACTCACATTCACCCTGCATATGGTCTCTCCATTTGGGGAGCCATGAGGTGATTCTCCTTGGGTGTGGTTAAGAGTGGTTGAGCACTGTGGCATGTGCCAAGCTGCAGGATCCACATTGCTAGAGAGACAGTCAAAACTCAGCAGGACAAGGCCATGAGCAACCTGGTCTGGATTTGCAGCTGACACTGTTTGCAGCAGGAGGATACTTTAGATACCACCAGAAATCTATTCCAGCCTATTTCTCCTTCCCCCACCCCTTCTCCTCTCACTTTCTTTTGCCCCCTATCTTTTTCTCTGTTTCCTTCTTCTCAATGGAAACAAAACCTGGCATTTTATCCCCAGACACTGAAAAATTAATTAATGGGCAAAATCAGCATTTATTAAAATTAACAGTCAAAGAAAGGTACTGGCTGACTACAGTAGGACTGGACTCCCTGCTCCTGAGTTTTAAATAATAAACTAATTCATTGGCAAAAGATAGCTGAAGTTTGAGTTGTTTTTTGCATCTGAAGTCACACCTGTGACATTGTACTTTATGAGAAAGCAGTGTTTTGGTACTGATGTGTAATTGGTAAAGGACAGACGGTATAATTAAACCATGAAAAAGACATAAACATGAAGCCAAATGACACTATTTATAGGTCACCCCCTACTTGTAAAAAAGGTTATTTTCAAGTGGAGGTGTAGAAAGACAAAATCCAATTGTTCTACCAATAAATCTTTACCCCAAAAGCTTTCCATCTGATACTTGTGAATCTGCATTTCATCCTGAAATACACCTTTTTTCCCTAGTCAGCCTGTTAGCTTGAGTTCTGAACAATTGGCTTCTTGAAATTTTAATTATTTTTTCAAGATGTTTCTAGTGCTAGCCCTCCATCGTTAGATCATCTTGTATAGGAAAGTATTGGAATTTTTTGGATTTCAACAAACATATTCAGCACACATCTCACCAACTCTTAGAATATTTTTCACACAGGTTATATACACTTTTCCCCTAGAGGAAATATAGCAGGTGACTTTATTACATCAATTCTTGATTTAATAACACCTAGACTCATTTTTTAAAACTAAGATTAATAATTCCTTGGGAAGTTGTACTGCCTCAGGTAAATTCATTAGCTGGTCCTAGACAGACTTTCATTTCTCTAAAGCCTCAGACTTTATTTTCTCTAATACTCTAATAAAAAGAAAGATATATTCCAAAGCAGTTTCATAACAGACTAGCAATTATTAAATACAATTTAACAGGAGAAATTTACCCTGATCAGCCTGGTGATTATTTTTAAGGCATTCTAAAAAATTTCATTTTAAGTAAGTACTGAGGAAAGCTGATCAGTGCTTGCAGGTATTGAAGTGTTATTCCCTTTGACAAACAGATTAATGGTAATCCAGTTTGAGGGTGCTTCTCTCTTAATTTTGAAGATGGTGGCTGTGCATTTTGGATACCAACTAATACATAAATTTAATAGACAATTCATGAAAATAAAGCCCTGTGTCTGAGAAGAAATGTCATGAGAAAAGTCTGTGTTGCTTTTGCTGGTCATAGGAGTACAAATAGATTCACCTTTTATTGGAAAGTGGTTGGAATCAAATTAACCTCTCCTGTCATGGAGAGCAAGCCTAAGTGCATCTGCCTGTCAGATGTTCCGAGGTGCCATTTCCTAGCAACTACAAAATGCTAATTCATTAGTTTGATTAAATTGTCTGGACTAGGCCAGACCTCAAAACTGCTTTTTTATGCTTTGGATTTATTTCTCTATTAAGATGCAAAGGAAGGAGGTTATTGCTGCAGTTCACATGGAAAAAAGTGTGGAGCACCATGAAAGTAGACTATAAGGAGGAAAAAGAGGATGCAATTGTGTCGACAGCCAGACAAAAATGTAATGGTGAATAGAATGTTTGTGATAGATCAGTTTTTGGAAGAATTTGTGGGTTTATAATGAGATGACAGGTAATATAAATCTTGAGTGCCCTTATTTCTCTAAAAGTATAAAGCAAGAAGCACCTTTCTAAATGTGCAAATACTTAAAAAAATAGAATAAATACTGTAAAATTAGCCATCAGCAACCCCTAAACATATAATGAAAATCATCAAGAGGTACTAAAAATGTAAAAATGTTAAATATTCAGTTCTCTAGCTGTGACTACAGTGTGCTTCTTGAAAAGCCCCTCTAGAACAGCCTTATATCTCCACTGTTGTTCCACATAGTCTGGTTCTTTCAAACTGAAACAACCCATTTCAGACATTGATGTGGCACCAGTTGGTGCAGTGCCGTGTTCTCATCTCTGGGTCAAAGCCAAGTCACCCTGTGGCTAGGCAGATGGGAAGGGTCAAAAGGGATGGCAATGGTGGGAAAGGACTCACAGGATCCAACAGGATGCTGGTGGCTGAAATGTTATCACACATTGCTTTTCAAATGTGACCATATAAAGCACTGATGAAGCTTACAAGTTTGGACATTTCAAGGCTCAATGAGGTCAGCTTCTCAATGAGTATGTCTACAGTATACCAGGAATTAAAGACCATCGATAAGCAAATATGTCTTTTTTCTAAAGGCAGCCTCCCTCTTGCTGCTTCTTCCTTCAGTGAAGTAACTATTTGCTGTTGACATTAAAATAACTTAGCTGTAACTATGAGCTCTGACTGTAGCTATGAGTTGGAGATCACAGAGAAAGGATTGTGAGTATCAAGTACCAGTAGTAGGAACAGATAGTCTTTCAAGAAACTAAGATCCTGTTTACACGCAAGTGTTTCTGATGAAAACAGATTTTTAAAAATGGGGAAAGCATTTCTTCCTTTCAGCAATTATGACGTTGGCAAAAAAAATATTTCCACGAGGCTTTGGTTGGCTTTCATAGCTATATTCTCTGGTGTGTGCAGCTGCTTTCATTAACAATAAAGGAAATTACAAAGTTTAGAGTGGGGAGAGGAGAGAACTTTGTTCTACAAGGAAATGTAGGATTTGTCCCCTCAAGCCATCATTTGAAATGTTTGTAGCTTTGAAATTGTGTACATATCAGAGGCTGTTAGGTACACAAAAATATATCAATCAATGTTTTCTTAAATAAAAACTTGGGTCAGTGACTTGGCAAAATTCAAGTATTGTTTTACCTCAATGTGGATTATGGATTCAGAAGGGTCCTTTTTTAATTTTGAGCACTTAGTGATTTCAATCTTAAAATGCTGATAAGTAATTTAAATAATGCATCATCTTTAGCAGAAGTAATTATTCTGCTTCATCTTCATTTGCATTCTAGCTGATCAGTCAATGGCTTAGTACTACAGCAAACTCATACTAACATCCTCTTGAGACTAGTTTCCTTCTTTGGCTGGAGTCTGTCAACAATCAGAGTGGCTCCTTTTCCTGCGAGATCCTAAACAATGTTAAGCAGTGCATTGTATAAAGTCTTTTGAGGTTTTCTTACACTGCTATAAGTATGTGGTTACATATATATATTGGTTACTTGAAGAGATAATGAGTCTGGTTATTTACCAGTGTACAGAGAGTTTTTTATGGCTGATTCTATTTTGGTAGAAGAGTGAAAGATAGAAATAAATGTAATTATTATGGCAAAGGTGCTTAATGTTTAGGGGTTTTGTTGTACCTGAATTCCTTCAATATTACAGTACTCTTAGAAACTGAAAATCCTTTTTCTATCAGAAATAAATATCTTAAATCATGAAGTAGTCTGCCACAAATGTGAAATATTAAATCTGTAGTGAGTTTACTTCCCTGAGGCACCTCAGCTGGCAGTAGACAGACATAATCTCTGTTGAGGGAAGCAGAAAACAAGTTGAGTATGTGAAAATTAGCAATATAGCAATAATGTAAATAAAATAAGCATAACACTGTGCTGAAGCGCCAAAGAAATTTCAAACAGGCAATATGTGAGTATGAGTATTTACCAGCAGAAAATTATGCAGTTGCAGGCTAAATTATATGGTCTTAAACTCCTTTTCCTGCACTTCATTTTTTCTTGCACTTTGAATCTTATTCTCTTCTTCCTTGACCCTCACTGGCATTTTGGTTTTGATCTCTTACTAGGCCAAATTTGACTTTTGGAAGCCTTGCACTCATACATGCCAGTGCCCATTTTCTCACTCACCTGTAAACAAGAGAAATGTGCAACTTCGGCCTCACGGAAGCTTTGTCAACATACAGTTCTTGACTGAATGTGAAGCAGAATATTGCCACATAGTGAACTTTTTTTCTGTACTTGTTTAACATCCTTACTTGGTTTCACATTTTTGGAGCCTGATTAATCCCTGAAGCATTATTTTTTCGGTCCACATACCATGGAATCACAGAATGGTTGAAGTTAGAAGATACCTCTGGGGACTGATTTCTTTGCTCAAAGCAGAGTCAGTTAGAGCAGGTTGCTCAGGGCTGTGTTCAGGTAGGGTTTGTCCATCTCCAAGGATGGACACTCCACAACCTCTGAGGACAACCTATGCCAATGCTCAACTACTCCTACACTAAAAAAAAATAATAAATATTACATGTGAATGGAATTTCCTGTATTTCAGTTTATACTTGTTCTCTCTTCTGTCCTGTTGCTGGGTAGGGCTGAGAAGACCCTGGCTCTTCTTTACCTCCCCATCAAGTATTTATACACATTAAGATCCTTCTGAGCCTTTTCTTCTTCAGGCTGAACGATCCCAGCTTTATTAGTCTTTCCTCATATGCAAGATGCTTCAGTCTGTTAATCATCTTCACAGCCCTTCACTGGACTCACAACAATAAGTCCATGCTTCTCTTGAACTGGAGCCCAGAACTGGACCCAGCACTCTAGGTGTGTCTCACCAGTGCTGAGTAGAGAGGAAGGACAACCTCCCTTGACCTGCTGGCAACACTCCTCCTAATGCAGCCCAGGATGATGCTGGCCTTCCTTGCCACAGGAGTATGCTGTTGGCACATATTGCCCACCTTGTCGTCCACCCACACCCCCAGGTCCTTTATTGCAGAGCTGCTCTTCAGCTGGTTGACCCCCAGCCTATACTGGTGCCTGGGCTTATTTCTCCCCAGGGCAAGGACTTAGTATTTCCCTTTGTTACATTTGACAAGATGCCTGTTTGTCCATTTTTCCATCCTGTTGAAGTCCTTCTGAATGGCAGCACAACCATCTGGTGTATCATCAGCTCCTCTCAGCTTTATTTTGTCTGCAAGTCTGCAGAGGGTGCACCTCTGTCCCCTTATGTAGGTCATTAATGAAGTGGTTGAACAGTACTGGCCCCAGTACTGAGCCCTGGGATATACTGCTAGTAACTCTCCTCCAGCTAGACTCTGTGCTGCTGATCACAGCCCTCTCAGCCCAGCAGATAAGCCAGTTTTCAGTCCACCTCTGTCTCTACCTATCTAACCCATACTTCATCAGTTTCTCTATGAGCATGTTATAGGAGACAATGTTGAATGCCTTACCTAAAATCAAGATAAACAATATCCACTGCTCCCTTCTCATCTACCCAGTGCAGAAAGGTATGAGATTGGTCAGGTATGATCTCACTTTTGCAAATCCATGCTGATTACTCCCAATAACCTTCCTGTCCTTCATATGTTTGGAAATAGCTTTCAGGATTATTTGGTCCACCACTTTCTCAAAGGTGGAGGTATAGCCAACCAGTTTGTAGATCCTGGGATTTTCATCCTTGCCCTTGAAAAAAAGATTAGTGTTACTTTCTTCTAATCCTCAGGAGCCTACCTTCAACACCATGACCTTTCAAAGATAGTAGAGAACGGCTCACGATGACATCAGTCGGCTCCCTCAGCACCCATGCTGGCACCTCATCAGATCAAATGTACTTGTGTATGTCCAGTTTGTTTAAGTGTTCCCTAAGCTGATCCTCTTCCACTGAGGGTAAGTCTACCTTGCCTTAGACTTTTTCACTAGTCTTAGGAGCCTGTGATTCCTGAAAACTGGTCTTACAAATGAAGACCAAGGTAAAAAGGCACTGAGTACTTTGGTCTTGGTCCATTTTTTCCAGGTCCCTGCCTCATTCAGCAGCAAACCCACATTTCCTGTAGTCTTTCTTTTGCTGATGATATACCTATAGAAGCCTTTCCTGGTGCCCTTCACATTCCTCACTGGATTTTGCTTCAGATGGACTTTGACTTTCCTTATCAGATTTAAATCAGCTTCAATCATTCTTCATTACGGGCTTAAGCTTATCTTGAGCATTGCTTTTGCTTTAACACTTTCATTGTTGTCATAATTAAATATTTAAAAGGTAGTTAGTTTAATTCACTTCACACTGCTGCTTGGCTTAAAGAAATGAACTGCATATGGTATTTCAAGGTGTGCTTTTACTGAACTCCCCTGAATACTGATTCTCTTCCAACTCATGGCTATTTTATAACTGATAATGCTGATATCTGAACCATGGCAAAACACTAGAGGCTTAGCTCTGCTTGTGAGCACTCTGAACGTTTACCTGTGTTCCTCATGGTCTGAGCAGTTTGCTGCTTTTATCACTGTAAAATGCCACCAAAACAATTCTGGCCTTTCTTTTCGTTTTGTTACAAGATGATTTTATATCACAGGTTCCATTTTTAATTTACATTAACCTTGAGTCCTCTATGCATCTGGGCATATTAATTGCACAGAGATCTGCGTGCATGCATGCAATGACCCAGTGCATTGTCCAATGGAGACAGTTGAGGATATTAGCTTGGATTGCTGCTGAAAGAGAGGAGACATGCCCCTCTTCCATTGTTTTCTGCCTCAAAGTATGGATTTTTTGGTTAAATGTGAAATCTTGCAGGTAGAAGAGCCAAATGGCATTACAATGGGGGATGCAAACTGTAGAGCACTTGAATGTTCTGCCCAGTTCCATGTGAAACTATAAACCTTCTGGAAAAAAATTAACATACATCCAGGGATCTTAATATAATATAATGCGTACAGGCTTGCTCAATTGGACACTGAATGTAGCAGATTTCACCACTCTTGCTCATGCTGAGATGCTCTTACAGAAGTCAGATCATTTGTTTCAAATATCTTCTCTCTGTGTGTGCACTTTTCATCAGAGGAAAACAGACAGAATACTACTTGTTAGTTTACTTTGAGAAGGGAGTTTCACATGACAGTTATGGACAAGGTGCATTTACTTCACCACAAAGTTTAAAAGCTAATGTACAGTGAGGAGCTATATGATGCTTCGGGAACAGGAGCTGCATGCAGAGTACCCTTGAGTGTTGGCCAGAAATCTGGTCTTCCCTACCCATGCTCCATAAATGTAATTCGTTTTGTCTTAGCAGATCATGCGAGACTAGAGACTGGCAGATGGGATGAAGAATCAGATCTGCTGCTGCAAAACTAAGTTACCTATGTAAGAATTTAGGATTTTTATTCTCTGAACAGACAGCAGTATCCAGCAGTAAATTGACCATATTTCTGCATTTTTCTCTGTGTAGCAACACAAATAACTATCTCATCCCACGCCTGAGTGAAAAGTGGTGTGTGAGGGTCAAGAGAACCCAAAGAAACATTAATTCACCATTTGCAAGAGATGGAAGCGATGAGCAGGTCTGGTCCATGACAATGGTAGCAGCTGTTCTCAGGTGATGGCAGAAGTGCTGCTTCAATTTCAGGCCTCCTTTTTGTTTAACCACACACAAACATTTTGAAATATTTGCATATATGGCCAGAATTCCTGTTGAATGCTAGAAGGGCAAATTGCAATTTCAACTAGAGAGGAGATTCTAGCTCTGCATATCTCCAGTATGGTGACTTTTCCCATATCTGTCAAGGCACATTTTCAAACCCCACTCCAGAGCAGCAGCAGTTTTGAATGGGACAGAGCTGTGGTGATCTGTTCACAAAGAAAGCTACTGAATCTCCAGGGATAAGCTCAGGGTATCACACAGTATGAGTATCACCTTGAAAGCATGCACAGATAGAAGCAATACAGCTCAAAATGTACAAAGCCACAGGGCTGAAAATCTAATTAAGCCTTGTGTCTTCTGTGAAGCAAGTTCACTGCCAAAGTAAAGAAAAGCTGAAGTTTTCTTCACCCTGCTTCTCTCCCACATACCAGACTATTTCTCTAAACCAAGTTCAGGGTGAAGATTTTCCTTAAAACATGAAGAATTATCTATTTACTCAGACACCACCAAGCTTACTAACTCATAATATTTTTTGTTTATATTCTGTGTTTAACTCTGTATTCTGATTACCGATAAAGACTAGGTTCTCTTTAGTTCATGTGTTTCTGGTGAATTTCTGATACTTCTGGGATTCTAAAATTTACCATTTCTAAAATACTATGTCAGGTCCTGATGAAGTTCTGTGATACTGGATACAAGTGGAATTCAAGAAAAGCATGAAGCATTGGGAATGGGGGAAGACAGTTTAATAAGACTTGCTGGCACTGCCATCAAGATTAAAGTTTCGTAGCAGTGATGGCTGGCATAATCAATCTCTAAATTAATTTTAACCCCAAACCTCTCCAACCTCGACAAAAATATTAACAAATAATTCTGTATTTTCAGAATAATTCTCAGAGGACATAGAATCACTGACTTAAATTTCAATACAGCCGCAAAATACTCAAAATACTTATATTTATTAGTCCCATAACTAATCCAGTTTATATTAAAATCTCAAACAGCAATTCACTCTCTGGATATTTTCCTTTTTTTTTTAGTATTGCACAAATCTAGGCTTGCATAAGCCAAACAAAATAGCAATGATTTTTCTTCACATCTGAAACAAACATCAGTAAGTTAGGAAATCCAGAGGAGTTTAAAGTTCTGTGAGCTTCAAAAGCACTTGGCAAATTTACAAGACACCTGGAGCCTCATGATACTTTTAATTGCATAAATGAAATAAAAGGGACCAGATATTTGAAAATGAAATCAGTGGAGCTGTGTGGATGACTGCTTGCTGATACATTGTCAAGGAGGATTCAGTGAAAATGGTCTTTTTCAATGTGTAAACACTGAGTTATGCAAAGAGTTGAGAAACCCACGTGTATCATTTATTCTGCTAGTTTTTCTACTCAGAAAAAATAAAACAACCCGAATACTGACCTGCTGTAAAAAAATTGAGTGGTAGGCTGAATGCACTGGCCTTCACTGTGCTGTTGGTGAAATATACTGTGATCTGCTTCAAGGTTAGCTCATTCGGCTTGGATACAGGGAGATTATTTTTGTCCTCTGAGGCTTGAAGTATATTGTGCATAGTAAAGGTGGCTGTGGGCATATGCCCATGCTGCAAGGAGTTGTAGCAGCTGAGGTCACGTGTTGCCGAGGCTGTGGTGGCCTCAGGCAGCCAGCTGGGTTGCCTCACACAGCTGTGGAAATGATCTCTGTCCTTTGCAGCATTTCCAGCAAATGGTTGCAGATCTGTCTCCATCATGCATCCTGTCTGTCTGATATTAACAGTTTTCCCCACATCTCTTATGAGAAGCCAGATGTTCTGCCCTGGATGCTTTTCCTTGCAAAGACCCTCCAAACCACTCCAAGGGCCTGGACAGCATCCCACCCATACCATCAGAAGGCTGGCTGCTGGGATTCAGGGCCAGCTTAGTGGTCATGGAAGTGAGGGCAGCCCCCATCCCTGTGGAGAGCAGCTCCCTGAGGTGCCCTGGGGGGACCACCACCAGGGTCTGCAGGAGTGGCTTACACATGCACCTGTGCGGTTTGGTCCAAGCCAGAGCTACAGCTCCCGCCACATTGCGGTATCCAGACATGGTCCTTGCTGAGCAGGACCTGTGGCCCATGACCCAGCCGATTCATCCCATCCCCATCCCAAAGGAGGTGCTTGATGCCTGGGGCTGGAGCAGCTGCCCTGCTCCTGGCTGGGGTGGTGGGATGGGCCCCAGCTGCTGGGCCCTGTACCGACAGACCTAGGGACGCCCCAAAGCAAGATTTAGGACTCATCTTGAGGACATAGCTTTCCTATTGTGATAAACGCAGTCATGACTCATGTCAAAAATAGAATGTACTGTGATAAGTGTAATTGTTGTACCCTGTGTAAATCTGGGACCTGTATCGCAGTTATGGTGAGTGGGCACGTGTGGTTCTCCTTTAAGACAATGTGATGGCTTCCCCTTCCCCTGAGGCAATCGCCGCCAAAGGAGATAAGGGAAGTGAAACCAAGCCAGAGAAGGCCCTCGAAGGAGACAAAAACCTTGAGGTTTGAAAAAGCGCATCAAAGGAGAGCCAATAAGAGGAGAAGGTGTACCCTAATGACCCAATGGGGAAAGAGCAGGACTAACATCCGGCGAGAGGAGATTGGTCAAGATCCGGGGATGAAAGACGCTGCTTTGAGGGCTCAGGTGTGCGTGTGGTGGAACTAATTGAGTTCTCCGCGCACCCAGCGCTGTTTTTGCTTATTGTTTCTCAGCCTAAATTGATCGAACCCAAAATAAAATTGTTTTAATTGTTATCGTTTATAACACTAACAAGCTAATGGAGACAGTGGGCAGCCAAAGTCCCAAGTGTGAGTTTGAGCCAACACTGCCATATACACATACCCCAAATATTCCTGGTGGTTTAGCTCTTTGTAATGAGAGAGCTGATGTATAGCATGATGGGAACGGGAGTAAGCAAGCCCTTATGTACCCTATATAACTTGCTGGTATGTGCTACTGTCAACCTCAAGGCAAGAACCTGTTTTGTTCTATAAAACAATCAGAAAGAAAACATGAGTCTTGAAGTTAGGAGTATGAACCAAGGTCATCAAGGACACCCAGGATTATATTGCCTGCCATATTACTCTACTCTTTACTCTTAGGGTGAAGGTAGTAAGAATACAAACCAATGTTAAAAAACAAAGCACAAATCTGCCTTGCAAACTACCTTTGTAGTTGCACAGGTCAGAATTTGTCCTGTTTCTTTGTGTCAGCTAGAGATGGCCACCTAAAGGCTACTCTAGGTTTCTTGAGGTGCTAGGGAAAAGTTTTTTCTGCTCCTAACTCCTTTTTCATGACACAATGCCAGCAACAAGGATAGAAACTAGCAAATAAACCATAAAGGTGACCCTAAAGAAGCTCTCTGAAGTGGAACAAACCCAAGGGACCATGTGCAACAAGCTGAGATTTCACTTATATTGGCAGTGAGACTCAAAATGTCAATAGTTTCATAAAGATTCCCCTTGCATGGATAATTAATTCCTAGGAGGCTCACTTCTACAAATGACATACATTCTGCCATCTTTAATTGCGGCCTTAATTATTGGTCAGCCATGGAATTTCCTTGAATTAACTCCACTCTGAATAAAAAATTGCTGCTGAGGCACCTGAGCAGTGCAAACGATAAACTGGCAAATTCAAGACAGTAGGATCTTTATTTCCCCTCTATTTGGTGAAAAAATAAGAAAAAGTTGTTTCTGGGAGATATTTACTAAAAAGAGAAGCACTGTGACAAGAATTGCAAATCAAGCCTATGGATCAATTGGCATTGAAGTTACCTAAGCAAGATTTCTCCTAAGGCTGATGGCTGTGAAGTCCTAAGTCTTGGAACTACTGCTACTCCCACTTCTGGGAAACACTGGCTGGGAGCAAAGAAGCAAATAATGTTAGAACAGCCGCTGCTTATGCTTTACTAACAGAGCAGAAATAAAAATCTGCCATGCCAGTTGCTCTTTTGTCTGTCATGCATTCCTGAAATGCCTTATCATGTTATGTATGGCCCAATTTCACTTTTGATGGTACCTGCATATCCCTAACTGTGATCACTGAGGAATTCCATTCAACAGGGTGCAAAGGAGATGATTCGACCATCTGTTTACTATCAAGTCCCAAGGGAACCTTGAAAATCTCCAGGGTTGTTTAGGATAAGAGCAACACAATGTGCCAGTCTGAGCACCTTTTGAAGCCTTTTAACATCCTGAAACAAGCAGTCATTTTCTAAGAGTGGCATATTTCCAGAGTTGTATTTCTTCATCTCCATTTAACTTATCCCGGTATTCTTTAGGAAACACCAGACAATAGGCACATATTTTCTTGTCTTGTTACTCTTTTATATATTAGGACTTCCCTGAAAGCATTTAAAGAAGCAGTCTTAACTGTTGGGCTCTCTGACCAGATGACTCCGAGCTGGGCTGACCTTGTGACATAGCTTTCTCAGTGAGAAGTGGTTTCCAGTGGGGCTGCAGTCTTCACGGGTCACTGCAAGCAAGAAAACAAACACCACACAAACTTATAATCAGCTGCTGACATAAATAAAATACATTACTACTCCTGATTAAACTCCTGTTGTGCAACCAAGTTGGAGGTTAAAGACAGAGCTGACTAGCCAACAGTTTCCTGAGCAAAAGATCTTCCAAATATTTTGATCTGAAAGAGCAGGTTTTTCATGAGAGATATTTTAAATGTGGGAAAGTGTCTTTCCCCACCATATTTTTTACTGTTTTCTTTTTTTTTCCAGTTAGGAAACAGTTTGTAGCAATGGGGAAAATCTCCCCTTTTAGTTACAAAACAAACGTGTGCTTTTTTTAGATTTATGGATTTACCATCTACAAATGAAGTACTCCTTCATGAATACTTCTTGATTGCATAATTGGAAATTGCCCACTTGTCTGGATCTCATTGTGTTTGGAGGGATTTTTGGAATGTGTTTGGCAATTGGATCTTTTGCCACTTTTGGCTCTAACTGCATTGTGTGCTTAACATACATACGGAGGAAAAATATTTAATCCCAGCTGACTGTGGCACTTAACGAGTTTCTTCAGGCTTTAGTTAAGATATTGTGTGAGCCCATATGTAAAATAGAAAATAGTGCTGCCAAAATGTATGCCAGGATTTTGGCTGTTACCTATATCCTTATCCCATGTGTTTGTGTTTGACAATTAGTAAATCAAATGAAAACAAGTTGGGGGGAAAAAAGCAAAAGCAAAAGCAAAACCGCTGAGGTAGAGTCAGCTTGTCTTTTCCTACCTGTACCTAAGGCAAATGTGAGGTGGGAGTAGCTCATCTGAACTGAAGACAGTGCTTTGGATGACATGCTTTGTTGTTTGGTGATTGGGGTTTTTTTCCAGTCTCCCTGAACAAGTGCCAATTCACTTCAAAGGAATATTTTGTGTTCTCAAAATGTTCACCTCAATATGCATCAGAGTACTGTGGTGATGTTCTTCCAAAAAGTGTTTGCAGTGAAATAGGTTTTTAGTGCACTACAGTTAAAATTCCAGACCTTTTATCTTATTATATTAGTAACAGATGATTAGAAAATACAATGCAACTTTACAGCTTGATTGCTCTGTCCCTGACTGCTTGAAATGGGCCCATGTTTAAATGAGGAAGACTGTTTTCGGTCACTGAAGGTGTTGCAGCGTAGATCAAGTGAAAGTGGGGTCTCAAAGCTGGGAGTGTTACCTTCTGGAAAGGGTAAGTAGTGGAGCCGGCACTAGGTTTAGCTGTTCCTTGGTGTATGTAGGATTTTACGCTTTCCTGCCTGTATTGCTTCTTTTCTATCATCTCACATGGTTTGCAGCTCATTGCAATATGCTGTGGGGACAAGCGCTGTCATTCCTTAAGCTGCATGGTGCCTGGTTCTGTATAAGCCCTGCTCCCACCAGCTGAGAAAATCTATGAATTCTCTTCTGCAGGAAAGGCTTGGGAGAAATCTTGATTTATATTGTAAACCCTTTAAATGATTGGAGCAAGCTGTGCCATGAAAGCTAAGCATGCCATGTAGATTCAGGTTATGGGCTAAATATCTACTTTTGTATCAAAAACATTATTGCTTGGTGAAAGTAAGGTTCCTGTCATCCAAAATGGGTTCAGTGAGTGAATTATATGGCTGTAGAAGACTAAGTGATGTTTGGAGGGATTTTTCATATTTCCTGTCAGAGTAGAAGTTGTGGTTGGTAGATTCACACACATTGCAATTTGTTTTTAGTTTTTGAAGGGTCAGAGCAGCAATGTCCAACTTAAGAAGCTTTTATCCAGGAAATCAACTCTGTAACAATTTGTAAACAATTGTATGCGTGATTAAATGGTATTGATCATGCTTGTATTCTAAGTACAAGCAGAAGAGAAAAAGTATAGGTCTATATTAGCTGGGCTACAGATGCAAAGGTGTCAAAAATTGTTCAAAATTATGTGTAGCACTAAACACAACTGTCTGTAGAGTAAGTCTCGTGTGGCTTTCTTCTCTTCACATTGACTGAAAAAACATCGTTATGGTAAAACATGTAGTATAACATTGTCCTAGATCATAAAGTTTCCTGAAAATATGGAACTTGAATCTTGCAGAGGGGGGCATGCCTAGTTACACATTTAAAAAGTAGGGGCTTTCCTCCCATGATTTCCAACACTGAACTTTAAAATCTTACTCAGTTAGACACTCCTGCTTGGGACTTTCTGCGTGAACTGCTCTATGACTGGTTCTGAATCCATTTTCAGCAGGCTGCCCTTTATTGCTATGGTTTTAAGCAAGGGGAATAGCCACCACCCAAACACAACCTTTATTTGTTAAACTGTGCCTGTAAGCACTGAAGGGGAAGCTTGGACCGACACTTTGCTAGAAACATCAAGCTGTGGTCTTCCTCTGCCAGCTCTCTGTTTTGAAATGGAGGCTGAGGTG
This sequence comes from Falco peregrinus, assembly GCF_023634155.1. Lineage (NCBI taxonomy): Eukaryota > Metazoa > Chordata > Aves > Falconiformes > Falconidae > Falco > Falco peregrinus. The sequence goes on along the minus strand of NC_073723.1, from coordinate 58,753,976 downwards.
GCTGTAGTGGGTTTCCTTGACTCCTTGCTTGGTTTTCTGATGCTGCTCGGAACATGTCCAGTCCACTCACCCCACAATACATTGCCACTCACCAGTTTTCTTATAACCCAAGCCATCTTTCATATAAATATCACACATTGAGTAGACTCATGTAACTTTAAACTTGCTCATGGACATAGTTGTTTCCATTCCTCTAGTCTCCCACATCCCACCTGCCTGTTTCTGACTACTGACCAGCTTTTACTCCATCTAGCTTTCTCAAGTCCTACTTGTGGCCTCCTGTCAGGTTGTGTGGCCTAGCTGTATCTTGTTGCTCATTTAACAGGCTCCCAGTTTCATCTGCCTCCAGTAGCAAAATGGTTGTTATACACTAGTGAGATGCCAATCAGCCTCCTCTTCGTGGACCACCAATCTCAGTCTTGAGGATGCAGATGCGCGCAGGCATGAGGAGATCATCAGAGCAGATAGCCTCAAGGGGCCAGAGGAGACTAGGCTCAGACTCCTTGTAAAATATTCCTGTTTTCATAGTCTTTATAACTAATGGAGATATCTGTTTGGGAAAGCTATGTATGCATACTTGGAGTCCTACTATTAGCTGGAGTCAGGCAGAGACATGACCCAAGCAAGAAAGATTTCCTGTGACCTTGATGGTGCAAAAGGGGAAAATACTGTGCCTGAAACTTTTTTTCCACACAATGCAGCTTCAGAAACAAAACAGGAAAAAAGAACTGATGACAAGTAGCTGATACTGATCAGATTTGATCTGTTTCTGGTGGCAGGACTGTTCAGTTAAATCACCTCTTGTGTTTATTAGGATTTACTAAGAATAAACTCTGTTTATCAATACCCTTATGTTTTGAATAGTGATCTTTGCTTTCAAAATTTGTATGATAAAATATGTCAATTGTTAATAAAATAAATCCAAATACTGTCTTCAAAAAAAATATGTGTTTGGCTAATGCCAGGTCAGTAACTCAATACCCAAATAAAAAAATCCATATGTTCTCTTAAAATACAGAATTTAAAGGAACAAACAGAATTTTCTATTTTGGTACATATAAGATAACATAAAATGAAGAGGAATTTGCTAAACTCATGACAAAGTTTTTAATCATTATGTAAATTTATGAGAAAGAAAAGGAAATCTGGATTAATTAAAAAAACAATAAGCTGAGTTAAGTTCAGAAGTCAGTGCAAATTTACAGGTATATTGGAAATGCAGGAGAATCTTCTACATATGTGAATATCTAACTCACCACTTTCCTTCCCACTGTGTCTAGGCATAAACACTTCAGAAATCAGAGTTGCAAGTTAACTGAAATCATTATTATTTTATTGAAGACTGCAGGTCTTTAAGCCTGAGACCTTTCTGTCTCCTAAAGATAGTTTTCTTTAGAATGAGATTTAGGATAAACTAGCAACAGCAAGTCCTTCTTTAGTCTGTGATTTAAAGCTGATAATTTTCAGATCTAATGATCACCGGGACCCTCTGAAATTTTTTTTAATTTTTTAAATACCTTCTATCCTTCAGGTTCTATTTAAGGGCCTTTACCTCTAATCTTTCTTTATCAGCAATAGCAATTTATTCTTTTTGAATCCTGGTTATTTTTTCTTATTATTTTCTTTCTCCTCCAAAGCTGTGAGAGCTAGAACCCTTGCTAAGTATTTTTGCTCTGACAATAGACATGCGCTTTTGAGGGGATCATTCATTTTGCTGAACTACAATTATGCTCAGTTTCAGCACACTCAAGCTCTTAAAAGAACCTGTCAGACTTAATCTTTGAGATTTCTGTTTTATTCTGCTGTGCTTTGGGCATTCTTGTGGCCTTTTCTCCGTTTCTGTTCAGTTTTACTTTACCTTTCTCTAGGAAAAAAACCCAGCCTTAAAGCAATAAGCTACGATAGCCTCCTACTAGGAATTTCCTAATGCTCTTGTTGCATGTTACTTGATTGTTAACATAGTGGTTTTACCTTCATAATAAAAATTCTATTTTTATTTTATAGATTCTTTTTGCTTGAGAACCAAAGTTTCACAGAAAGATGAGTACATTATAAGTCTGTTAGTCATGATAATTTTTAGTAGTTTTATAAGTTTTGGGAATTCTTTGAGTTTCAAAATCTTATTATTTTGTAATCAATGTTTCTTATATTGATCGTCAGCAAAGTAGAGGACCTCAACATATTTGTAGCCTATCTGGTTACAACTTCTCTTGACTTTATCTCAAAATCTTTATGAAAATATCGCAAGCTAGATTGCTTGTGTATTCATCAACAGCTGCTGAGTTATGAAATTCATATTTAACTTGTTCATTATAGTTAGGAAAAATAGGAAGTGTCTGAATTGTAAACTCAATAACATGAATTTTGCACTTGAAAACAGAAAGACAATTGATCACTATGGCAAAGAGGACAGAAGTTAATTTAAATTTTATAGCTTCTTCCATCTACATTGTGATATTAGTTATTGCCTCTAAGGATAGTGTGACATGATGTTAAGTATTCTTTCAGACTAATACATGAAGAACTAGGAAAGTCTTTAACAGTGTGGTAAATAAAAATTATCATATATATATATATAAAATAAATATAATGAGATAAAAGAGCAAATACTTTGCATGACCTTCTGTGAAAGACAAACTGTCTTTTATTCCCTATATGCTTTTATAGTCAATTCAGCAAAATTTTTGCCATGTTTATTATTTACTAAGAGCAAAACCTACTGGCTAGTTGCTGGGATTAACCATATGTATGACAAATTCATGACTTCCCAAAGATTTATAATTCTAGGCTCTGATCATGCACTATTACAGCTCAACAGAAGTTTTGTCTTTGCCTTTGAGATAACAGGATGAAGCCTGTGCATACAAGGTAAGAAAACATGAGACCTTCCCAGAGTTACTTCCCCATATCAAAAAATGGATTACATCCTTCATATCACTGAAAGACAGCAGATGGAATATTTATTTAACAGTCAATCAAAAGAATGTGCAGATGAAATGTCAATGTCATTTTATTCAAAAAGCATTCCTTTTCTCTCCTACAGTCACTCTGAAATGGTGGCTGAAAAAAGAAATTTAATTACTTGAACTACTGACCCCAAACACGTAAAATATGATGAAGAAAAGTCTCATTTTAGAAAGAAACAGAACTTTGAGCTCCCACATACTTATTCCCTATGGCAGATGTGTGTAGGAACCTGCATGTAAGTAAAACTGAAAGTTTTAGCAATGGCTGCTGTGATGCAAAGCCCCCAACTTTTTATTATTGTTTGGAAATGTTTTTTTAATACATGGGTTTTAAACCATATATTCCTATATGGACTTTATTTAGAAATTACATTGAAAACCTCCAAGCATTCTGAATATCAAATGCCAGTTACTTTGCTGTGCCTTAACCCTTACGAGGATAAAGATGATTAAAAAAACCTGCATGACCTATTGACTCTGACACAGTAAATAAGCCCGGGGTCACTTGACGCTGGTTTCTTAGTGGAACAAGGCTTCTAATTACGTGATTTGTACCTGTGTCAAGCCAAAGCAATGGGATTAAAAGAAACGAGCATATCAAAGTTAGTTAGTTATTAACAGTTCACTCACTCCAGACTGTTAATCAAAATCTCTTGAGAGTCTGTCTAATGGCTGCTTTAACTCCACTCTAGATGCCTCAGCCATTTTAGATACTCTCTTTCCCGGTTAGGCGGTCTCACTGACAATTATTTCAATGTTTAACTCTCTCTGAGTTTCACAGCCTTTCTATTCCTTTAATAACGGTGCAGTCCTAAACTAAAAATTATGTTAATGTTAATAGACTAGGTTTTGCAGCGAACACTTCATATGCAGAATTATCTTCTGTATTCATTAACTGTATTTGCCTACGTTTCAGTACTTTGTAAATCAGGTTCTTATTTTAAATTACTCCAAAAAATGGTTTATCTATCTGAGTTATTTTCAACTTTTAAATTGTTCACTAGGGTTGGAAAGGCATTATCTCTTTGACTATTCACATTCCTCATTTGTTGCTTGTACTGGACAGTTGGTTGCTTAAAAGCTTTTCTGTCGTTTGCTTCACCTGACTGGATGACTCCAAGCCTACAGATAAATTTTAAAATAGGCTGTTAAACAATTTTAGCACAAATAAAGATTTACATTGGTTTCTAAGCCAGTAATTCATTTAACCCACTTATGAAACAAAGAGATGAAGGAAAAGCAAATAACACAGATGATGTCACCTTTTATATTTATGCCCAATGTCCAACAATATCTTATGGAAACTAGTTGGACTATGGTATTGCCAGTACTGAGTCAAGTCTGCCTCTACATTTTGACTTACAGCTTGTAGCTTTTTCCAGTCATCATAACTTCCATTAGATTTAAGGAAAGCTATGCAAGGAAATATTTTAATATGTTATAGCCATACTATCAAGCTTATTCCTTTTTGCTTATTATAAGCACATTTCTCATATTGAAGACATTTTATTAGCTCATGTAAACCAAAGGATTTCTCACAGTCTTCAATAGAGACATACATATATATATTTGTATCAGTTGAAGATCTTTTCCTAAAAATGTTCTGTTGAGCCAAAGTATGCACTCTTCTTCTAAAGGGTATGTGGGAAAGCTGAGAAATCTCACAGGTCCAAAGAACACCTCAAATCAATATCAGACCAAGATGTCTCTCCATTAACCCAGCTACAAATGGGGATGGAGAAGTTCTTGAGGCCTGGGATGCTCCATGGTGAAATGTGGTGCTGGAGACTTCTTGCACACCTTTCCCTAGAGCAATGGGACTCTTCACTGATTCCAGTCTGGCAGGCCAAGGAAGTTTAATTGAACCTTTTGCTTTTATTTTGGTTCTGACTGTTCAATAGTTATATTAACACGGATAACAAGAAAAATTCCTACAAGCAAAAAGTGTAGTTCTTAAATATATATATATATATTTAAATTTGAGATGATCTTTTCATAACAATGTCTATTGTTAGAATTGTATTAGTTACTCTGGGGCTTATTCTTTTTTAATTCCTTGGCACATAAAAGAACTTTTAATGTACAATCATATTTTAAAAGTAAATAGGTAAGTGTAATTAAATTTATACTTTATCTGGGTTGTCTTTTCAGTGCTCTGATTAATATAAGTGTTTGAGTTATTAAATACTCTCTCACTTAGGCTTTCTGTTTTCTATAATATGATAACCCCAAATATATTCTAATTTGACCTGAACAAAATATATTATCACCTTGGTTCTGCATGAAAGAGGTAAATGAGTAAAATTTGGGATTTTGAGCCCATTTCACCCATAAATTCGTATGCCTGTTTATTACAAGTCATTTTTTTCAAGTGAGAAAGCAGAACTAGATATTCTAAAGTAGCTTATTCCTTGTCTCTAAATGAGAATCACTTTAATTGATGAAGGGAGATTTAGAGTGAAACATCTGTGTCCATACTGAAGGTGATTGGAGAACTTTTACCAATTCATCTGTACTGGCATGGTTAAATATGTAGGATTTTGCAATATAAGACAAAATAGATAATGACGTGCTCTTGTCTGTACATGTATAGGTGTAGACAGATCTTGTCTGCTCAGGTATTGACAATATCTGTGTCTATGCAACCCAAGACTGCTATTTGGGATTTTCTACTCACATATGAGACACTTGAATATTTCACATATTTCAAGTATCAGAAATATGATTTTTCTTCAAGTAAGGAGTTTTGACAACTCCTCATTAAATTATCCATCCTATTTATGACTCACTATCATGGTCTTCACTGCTTATTTTACTGAATGGTTCTTTTTTAGCTAAAATTAGAACAGTAGAAATGATGAAACAGTCAGTTAAGTCCTTTTTTTGGTCCATTTTGTTGACCTCAGTGATGACTTCAGCAAGGTAAAGGAGGGGAGTTAATAAAAACTGATAAATAAATTCTTAGGTGGTCTTCAATTCTTGGGAAATTCAGAGAAGATTGTCCAGTGGTAGAAGTTGTGGAAAAGGCTCATAGAAACCTTTATGCTATTTTTATCTATTTGACAACGTGGAAGGCTGGTGTGACTCTTCTTGAAATGGTAATGTAGCAACATCAGGAACTTCTGTTACAAAAGCAATAGCAATTATAATAAAATCAAATATCTAGTAAATTACTAGTGGCATTATAAAACCCCAAACTGTTCAGGAATGAGTGCTGTGACCACTGACTTTCTGCTCTGCTTTCCCCACTTCCTTATTATCCCTGAGATTCAGCTGCAGACTGGAAGCCTGAAGGCAAGAACACCTTGGAAAATGACACCTTAGCAAGAATGCTAACACGTATGTGCACTCCCACTCACCAGCTGTGCAACTCATTGCAAGGAACGATTAAAGTATTAATAGATTGCCAGTGATGCAGAAACAGATATCCCTGCCCAGACGGTGCAGAATGCAGAGCTCTGTGCGTTGGTAAATGTTTCTGCCAAAGCTGCAGGGGATGCTGCTGTCATCACTGGGGTAACAACTTTGCTGCTTTCAGTGATGCACATCTGCTTTCAGGTCTTCAGCCTCTGCAACCTCTGTCTGCAACACCTGCTGTAAAAGCCTTGACCTGACCCAAAAGCTTTAGCTGTCTGAATGACTAAGTGTCCAGGATTCAGGTATGACATGGCATGAGACTACTGAGAAGGAACACCCAAACGAGCTGTGAGAAAGTCTGTATAGAGAGAAGGAAGGTAAAAATTAGGATTTCAGGATGGGATTGTTAGTAACTTAAGGATTCAAAAGCGATAGCATTGATATGAAAAGGTATGAAATCCTAAAGAGAAAAAAGAAAGACAATCAACAGGTTGTCAGGTTAAGCCACTTGTACCATCTGCACCAATGGAGTTAGTGAAGATGGTAACTCAGCAATGCTGAGGATCTGTCCCTGGGGGCTGTGGCGGCTGCCCCTTCCCCTTCTGCCTGCCTGGCAAAGACTTTAATGCCTTTTCAGGGATGGTGACCACACTAAAGCTCAGCTCAACAGCTTGGTGAATCCTAGCTGTCTTTTGTGTGAGCTAACCAAGGGATTATTGCTTCCTACTTTTAAGTTGTGTGTATCCTGGTTAAACTTGTGCCTGGCTAAAGGTGCCATAATAAGCTGACCACAAAAAGGGTTTGTAATACCTCCTTCATCAAATTAACCTCTTCCTCAGCAGGGCTACCTAAGCCAGGGCACTGCCTAACACCAGCTATCACTGCACTTTCAGACTGGTCTGGGGGTTGTCCCTGGCACTTAGTGAGTGTAGAGCCTGGAGCGATATTCAGTCTGAGCAGAGGGGCTAGTGGGGAATGGGTCTGCACTGGAGTCAAAGGTAGCAGGGTGTTTCCAGTAGCATGGACCCCACAGAGGGCTAGCAGCCTCCAAACCTGTCTGCTTTTTTGGGTAGACTTTCTAGCCTTCATTTAGCTCCATGTAAGTCTACTCATTCCAGGTGAGTTTGAAACAAGCCTAGCCCTTTTTAAATGAGCAGGAGATACGAGGTACCAGAGATGTTCACAGACCCTATGTGAACAAACAGCCTGCTACAAGCAAAATGTGATTTATTTTGAGCGAAAGCCTTTAAGAAGAAAGGATTCAGTTAATCATCTGCAATTATGTCTAGGCTGTATAGCATACGTCTGTCTTCCATATGGTGATCCCCCTTGTTCTCAGTGTCCTAAAGCACTTGCACAGCAGCTGGGATGCAGGTGGCAGACTCATATTCACCAACCATTTCTGTCTTGACTGGTGTCAAGGCAAAGGTCTGTCAGCTGTGCGGGACATTTTATAACCTTTCCTCCCCTCCAGGCTTGCGAGTCACTTCTGAGCTGTTTAGTGACACCAGCACCGCTCTCTGCAGTGGCAAAACATCTGTGTCACAGCTCAAAGTAGGTTGTTCTGATGCCAACGCCCTTTCCCTTCCTGTTTATTTTGATGACATTTATGCTATTGCCAAGGTGAAAGGAGTTATCCTCACTTATTTTTTTTTGGGTATCCTCTATTTAGCTAGTCCATGCTTTCGAAGGAAGGACTAATAACTTCTCATGCAGTCATTGCATATCAATGTTATTAGATTATAAAACAGCAGCTTCTTCTTCACCACCAATACATCCAGAAAAAAGACTCTACCTTCATATATTGAGAAAAATTCCTTCCTGTGAAATCTCACCGGCTGTGCTTCATAATCTTAAACTGCCTGACATTTGCAAATCAAAAGGGGCAAGAAGGTCAAAGCACACTCTGCAAAACACTCCAGATGCCTGCTCCATTTTCTGAAGGCGTCACAATTCAGACGGCTGGTGGGTTGCAGGAAAGCAAATGACGCAATCTTTTATCACATTGTTAGGAACTACCCTTTGGCTAGAATTCCGGAGTGAGCCTTTTTTGTTGTTCTGTCCTACAAAAATATGGTAGAGCAAATATAAGGGTAGGTGCAGTAATAAAACATTTTTAGTCAGGACAGCACAGCAGTATACATGGAGAGCTGTTAAATTTTGGTTGCATGTTCCAAAATAGATTAAATCTAATGACATTATGGCTGGAACAGACTTATGATCTTTCGAGGTAAGGGAAGAAAGTGGGGAGTGAGAATGACTCTGAGTCATAGATGAGTCCTGATCTTGGAGGATGTGCACAGGCAATACTTCCACTGATCTCAGTGGAGATCATTGCTTGCATAACAAGACCAGATCAGGGCCAGATCAGGCCCATTTTGAGTGCTGAGTCAGCCTAAGCTTCACAAATCTAGTTATTTTATCAAGCAGTTAGTTTGGAAAGTGTGGGAAAATATTCTTATTGCTTGTAGATTTTGTGGGTTTTGCTGGTTCCCTCTGACCAGCCTGATGAGTGTTAAATTTAAATAAGTAAAAAAATTAGGAAAGTAAGGCAGAAGATGATGATTATTCACTCTTTGCATTGCTGAATATTTTCTTTCAGCTTAAAATCTAAAAGGACATGTATTTATCTGAGGAAAGAAAATTATGTGCACAGAAGTGCATGTGTATATGCAGTATGTACCCTTTCCTTACAAAATCCTAACTGAGATCAACAAATAGCTGAAGTTTCTTATACGTTTGTATATTTCTTGTAGCATTTGGGTATGGTAGGGACCTGCATTATTTCTGTATGTATATGCTGCCCTTGACCCTTTACCCAGAAATCATCATAAGCTTCAGAGTTCATGGCTGGCAGAGGTTTATGTCTGTGGATCCTTGTGTCTGCTATGGCTTGTATCCCACAGGGGACTCCACCTGAAAAGCTGCTATAAAGAGTAGGTATGTTTAGCGTTAATATACTTGTGAGATATATATATATATATATATAATTACATTTCTATTTTCCTTAATGGTGAATAAATGCTGTACACTGGAATAAGGGTTTCACAATGTAGAGGCTTTTGCAATACTCTTCATCGATAAGAAAATGCACATGATCAATCAGTAAAAAGCATTTTGCTCTTTTACATCCATTAGAAAGGAGGGGAGTGTGTATTCTCCAAGCTTCTTTCATGAATATTTAACAGCAGATTAAATCATTAGGGTTTGTAACTTACAAGCCATTGATCTGAATCAGATTTGCAACTGTGATGCAATGTTAAATTTATAATGGGCTAAAACAGACGAGCTTGTCCTAAAGGAAAAAGCATGGGGAAAAGAGAAAAAGAGCAAAGGCTGAATATTGATTGGAGGATTTAAAATACAATACAAGAATAATGCCAATTTAAGAATAGTTTCTTTATGTAAGATCACCCCCATAAGCAAGAGATGGCAAGGATGGATAAAGTCATGCTTACTATGTAAAATCAGCTGTCCAGTGTAGATAATATGCTTACAAAATAATTATTCTTGGATCCTACTAATGCCTTCATTCCGTGCCAACAATTTCAATCACTGACAAATTACTCTATTATTTGTTTCTGATTTGCCTAATTTTTTGAAGTGGTTACAAGCTGGTTCCATGGAGAACACATAACAACTGTTCAGCCTACTAGAGCATAGAGATGGACAGGAACATGACATATGCAGAGCAGCAGTTTTCTTTTTTTAAAAATCTGATCTTTAAGACTGAACTGTACTTGCAGTCATGTTATGTTTGCCACTGGGAAAGCATGAGAGGTCTTGCAGTTTATTAAAATCACCTGTCTTCAGAACTGCTTACATTTCAGCTAGGCTACACACTTCTGCCCGTAAGGCTGACCTAGGTTCATATGTCCTTGCATGCATTTGCACACATTTTTCTGTCCAGATAGGTGTAATTTTGAGTGAGTGCCACTCAGATTAGCCAGCTGCTCAAAGACCGAAGTCTTCGCCACTCATTTTACATGGTTACAACTCTCATGTAGACACTGCATTATTTATGTTAAAAGTGCTCTCTGGAAGTCAGATGAAATAAGTGAAGAGTTTAAACAATGGAAACATACCCCAGACATGTTTTTGACAAGTCAGTAAGCATATTTTTTACAGGAATGAACCAATACAACGTGAGTAGAAAGAGACCTCCACTGAAGTAGGTCACGCAACATTTGAATGAAATCCACAGAACTTAAAAAGAACTTTACAAACAAGCAGTGGGTGGTCATGTAGATAATATCTTTTTACTCCAAAATAAAAATAAACAAAATTGGTATTTTACCAGTCTTAAGCAAAGTCTTTAGAAAGAGGAATCTTCTCTCTGAACTGCTTTTGCAGGAGTCTGCAGTGATAACACATTTTCCCATTTGTAAACCATAAGATTGACATTAACATAAAAGACCCTTCTGGTGCCAGACACGATCTTCATATACAACACTTGCTTGGCAACTCTAGGAGATACCATTCTTTTTTTTAGAAAGGTGTCTGTTTCCTTTGGTACGGGAAGGACATCTTCCCCTAACAGCTTCACTGCTGTTCTGGAGAGGGCAACCACATGTGGGCTCACAGACAAATAGGATCCTTCCTATGGCAATTGTTTTCCTTAAGCATCCAGGCCCTTCAGAAATGTTACGTGAGATAAAATGACCTGTTCCTGTAACAGATTTAGCAGATGTGGCTGAATGGTTTAATTTGGTACTGCCTGAATATTCATTTCTCTTTCCCTCCGTTGGCACAGTCATCAGAAGAACATACTTTAGATAAACGCGCTCACCACCTCACTATGCGGGGAGCTGATAGATTTCCCAGAGTGTCATTTGAAAGGCAAATCTGGCCTTATGAACCCATGCCCAGGTTATGATGAATCCTTCAATATATTAAGGGCTTTCTTATATTTTTTTCTAATCCTTTAAGTCTAATAATGCTTCTTCAGTAATTTCAGTGGTAACCTAAGCATTTGGCAGGCAACTTCTTCATAACTGTTAAAGAGCTGATGAAGAGGATAAGTGGACGAGGGAGAGTATGTGTTCAGGTCTTCCCAGCTCCCCAAAGATGAGAAACTGCTGAAGGGAAGGAACAAGTGCTTGAAAGAAGTGGAAGTGCCAACAGCTGTGTTGGAAAGAACACCAGATAGCTGTGCCGCCAGAAAACAACTAAACTTGCTAGAAGTAGTTCAGGAGCAAACTGCCTTGCTATGTGGATATTTCTAGGCTGTTTACCTGGTTCTGTGGCAAGATATTAATATAGCATGTTATAATACCGCTTCAGCAGAAAACAGTTGATAGGACTTGCAAACCCAGATTTCTTTTGTTCCTTATGACTACTCAGTGCCATTCTATCTTATGAAAAATCATTATTTATTATTTATTTTGTTTTGCAAAACAGGCATGTACCTCCCAAATCAAACTACTTTCCTAAGATTAGAAAAGGACATTAGCAACTCATTTAAAACTCATACTGAAGCCAAGTGCATTTTACTCATGGGCTGACACAAAGCAGCGCACTCTCTGACAATAGTGCAGTCACAGTGTGCTCTTAATGGCTTGCCTTAGTCATACAGTACCAACGTGTTTTGCTGTAATTACCACTAAGTCTGCTGTTACAAACCCAGAATCATTCTCTGATGTTCTAGCTCCTTGACTGTAATGCTTCTCTTTTTATCTCACAAATAATCAAAGTGTAGCAAGTGACAACACAATTAATACTGGTTTGCTGACACCCAACCTATTCATGCTGCACAATCCGAGTCTTCTAAATCTTCCAGCAGTCACTCTGCAACTACTCAGATGACAGATAAATCTTCCTTGGTGCTGTGTGGGAATTCATGTGCATAGAGAAAATGCCCTCATGGGTCACACTTGCCATTGCAACTCACTCTTAATCCTGTGATGCTACTTTTTAGAAGTTCTGCAGTTCTGAAGGTGCAACCAACATGCATAGTCCCTGAATTGCCAAGAGAACATCTGTAAGAACATTACTGCTGTAGTTTCATAAGAAGTACTGGTGATCCCGCCCCTCTCTTCTGCAGTGAAAGGCCATCCAGGTCCTCCTTCCTAGAGGAGGCAGCAATACAGTTGAAGAGTCTGAAAGCAGCTATGGTAGTCTACATACATGCAGGCAGGCTAAGGCACTTCCAATGTACTCCGAGAGTTTGAGGAATCGGTGAGCTCGGAGTCCCCTCTGAGACCTTGTACACAGCAGAGTAAACATTAGCTTCGATTTTGCTAGTAACTGAAAGGGGTGGTGTTGTTCTCTGCCCTTACAGGCAAGTGGCATGAAACAACATCCATTTTCAGGAATAAACCCTCCGCCTCTCCCCCCAGAAATATTGTGATCTCATCCATAACATTTACTTGGAACAGGCTCTGGATCTTACCATATCCTACAATGACAGTTTCAAACACTTAACCTTCAAAGATGAGGAAGCCTAGTTCATTTTGTGTCCAGCACCATCCCTGGGAGTCCATGAAGATCCCAGCAGAACAGCAAGGCTGGCAGGGTGGCAGAGATTATTATGGTACACCTTTGCAGGACAGACACTCCTGTGGCATGGATTTTGATTATTAAACTCCTTGCTTGTGATTCTTCTTCAAAAACTTGTGAAACTACAGGGTGGCACAGGAACTTGACAACATAAAACCTATTTTGTTATCTTTGCATTTCGTGTGAACACAGAATCTGCATGGACAAATGAAGAGTGAGTCTGCTCCGCTCTGGCTATCATGTGAAAGATGTTTGATCCAGAATTACCATCAAAATACCAAATCCTTATTCACAACAGGATAAAACACACTGTAACAAACTACAACTTCGTAAAAAGCCCAGAAGGCCATAACTATGATGCAAGACAGAGAGGTGGGAGTGTCTATCACTGCTAAAGTCATAGGTCCCTGTAACTGAAAAAGATTTATTTATGAGGTAGAATTGCCAGGTGGTGAGAGAAAATGGATATTCCCTTGTGCTACCAAGGAAGATAAGGAAATGCCAGCTATTTCTGCTATTCTGATATTGCTGCTCCCAAATCTGACAATCAGCTTAGACCTGACTATGTGGACCACCCAGGCACCTGGCAGAAGTTAATGACCTTAGAAACACATGTTACATCTATGACTTACTATCTTGGCTGTGGTCTTTCTCCATTATTTTTAAGCAAAGTAAAGAAAAAAACCAGAAATCTGCTAAAATTTACATGAAGGGTAAGAAGAAACATAATTAAGCTCACTGCTACGAATAGTGACCCATAGGGTGAGGACCCTGGACGCTGATAGACTTCCACTGGAAAATATTATCTGCAGATCACACAGTGTGCTTATTTTCTCTGCCCTATTTCTTAGATTTATCTTATCTGCATGCAAATAATATAATGATGTGATGACAACTCTATAAAAGTTTTCATTGTCTGTTATTTAGCATCTGGGAAATTTCATGTGTCTCTGCCACCTCTAGTCTATTATTTTTCTAGAAATGAGTTAAAGCATGATTCCTAAAAGAGAAAGGATTATAATTTATATGTAGGCTTATTTTGCAGCTTCTATATTCCAAATAAAATCCTCTTGGCTCTCACAGTTTTACTTCAAAATCTCTGCAGGACTTGAAACCCAGGCTCATTCACTTTATTATGACGCAGGAGCTCTCTTTAGCAGTCAGCTTTCATTTACCTCAGCAGGATTAACTGAATCCATTATTTTCAGCTAACATGCAGTGGCCCTCCTTGATCCTTTGTACATCTCTGCTCCTTTTTTTTTAAAAAAAAAAACCAAAACAACCAACCAACCAGCCAACCAACCAAACCCAACCCCAACTCTTTCTCCACTTAAAATAAAAAGTCAAAGTCATGGTGGAAGTCTAGATGGAAAAGACTTTGGGGTCACTGTTTGAAATAAAATCATCAATAGTTAGTTACAGGGAAATAAAAGTCAAATGGGAAAGCAGAAAAGTCCTAAGTATCACTGTTTTATGTTGAGATGGTGTTTTCTATCAGAAAGTCTTGCTTGCCTTCCAGCTTGTAGGAGGCTTATAAATGAAGTTGTTCATCCGGTTTGTTCACTTTTGTTTGTTTCTATCCCTTGCAGACCACCTTGACTGTCAATCACACTGCTCAGTTTCACTGTAGGCTGCCTCCAAAGGGCAGCTCTGCCTCCTTGTCTCTGCCTGCCTGGCTCAGTCCTGGGGTCGGAGAGTCACCTGGGTCAGATTGTATATCTGGCTGATCAAGTAATATTGGGTTTTTACTCTTTCTTTAATGTGGGATGAATTTTCATCCAGATGAGCTTTTGCAAAATGCCCAATATCAGAAAAGCACAGCTAATTATCTGGTTTGCTGTTCATTATCTCCATATTGTCCAAAACCTTCAGCTGAGCTCAGCTCTGTAAATGTTACATGCAAAGATCCCAGGGCCTTAGGCACAGCTTCAAGGCTCCTTCTCATCCTGGCTGGTACCCTCTTCCTCTTCCAAAGACAATTACATTCCTGCCTAAACTAAGTCTGCTTTATTCCAGGATCTTAATGGACATGAAATTCAGGCCCACAGCCTCATGCCTTAAGGACTTGCCATGCATTTAGTGTAGGTGTGGTTATGCTGCATAACACTGCACCATACAGAGACACCTACAAAAGCCTTCAATCAGCTAGCTCTGGTCTTGACACTAATGGTCAGCCTAGTACTTCCCCTGGACTAATTTGTCCTGCTACAAAGCAAGATTGATTGCCTTAGGCACAGCACCAGGCTGAAGCAGTTGTAACACTTCTGTGTCCTGAGCTAACTCGCCGGCATGACACAGCACTGTCTGGAGACACCAGCCTGGACAGAGCTGATTCTCGTACCTCCCCATGATGTAAACGCTCAGCTCCTGTTAGCTAAAATATAGAGCATTTGCAATGCAGCAACTGTCACAAAATAAGGAGATGAGATTGCTGTATTAGCTGTTTCCAGAAATGTGCATCCTTTCCCAGCATGGCTGTGATGACTGCTGTTCCCTTATGGCTATTTTTCCCAGGTATAGCTACAAGGCCCTGGGATGAGAGGTCAAGTTTGGGAAAGAGCATCATGAAACCTTCCAGTTTTTCTCTACTACAGCTTAAACTAAATGCAAAGGGAATGAATGCCTGGTTCTGGCTCGAATTTCCCCACCAGAAAAATCACTGGGACTGTTTGTCCACAGGTGGAGATAGCTGAGACTCTTTCTAAATACTGAATTTATGCTGATTGTGCTGTTTATGATTTTCTTTACTGTTGTGCTTCCATTACAAAGGTGCTAGGTCCTAAGGAGACTTCTGGGAGAATTTCTGCTTCCAACAAGGCTATGGGCATTTTTTTATGCTGTATTAAAAGAATAGAGAATCATTCAAGTTTTCCTAATAACCTGTTCATAAAAAGATTTAAGCCAAAATGGAGAACAGCAGCCTTCCAAACTATTGGTGCTAATGAATATGTATTGCAGTCAGATGAAGATGTGTGAGCAGAGTGCATATGACATGTTTTGCAGAGGGTGCTGCCAAACTCTGGTGAGAGTAGTTTTATCAAGGGCTACACTAGGGGCAAGTCAGTATCTTGTCTTTTGCATAATTTACAAAGCCATGAAATCAAAGCTGTTTCAGCTAAAAGGTAGTAGGAAAATTTTGGAGTTTTTTGAGCCTGTCATTGTTCCTCCAAAACTGACATGACAGGAAAAGTTGTATATCAGTTGCTTGACTGTTAGACAAAATGTACATCTTATATCTAACTTCTCACCAATGCTTTATTATCCAAGGACAGACAAAAGTAAGGCATTTTGCATTTAGAAAGTTATGCATATGAAGGAGCCCTTCAGTGTCAGCTCATTCTTTCAGAGATATGGATGACAAAGGACAGCTTCCTCTATTCTGCTTCTCTTTTGTCAGCACCATGGCCACGACCTGTGGTCATGACCACAGGAATATGAGATTCTGTAGAGAGAAAGAGGTGTTCTGAGATGCATTTCTAAGATGTTAGTTTAACACATATTGTTGAAGCACTGGCTTCAGGTAACCTTCATGAAGCATATAGTGTGACTTTGCCCCAGTCCTAGCTCACAACACAGATTTCATGAAGCCCCTAAGCTGGAAGAGAAGGCTCAGGGATTCCTTCAAAAGCATGTGAGTTGCTGCCTTACCAAGGTCAGCACACTGCCCTAGGAAGTTCTGAAAGGAGGCTAGATTTTCTTGTTTGGGTAGATTTAGGACTTGGAAGGGTAAAGGCTTAGATTTTCCCTGTCTGGGGTAGAAAAAGCTAGTTCAAGTGTTCTACAAACAAGGAATAATAACAACAATAAGTTGAGCTCAAGAAGGGCCAGAGAATCTCGAAGAGATTTCTTTCCTTCCTTTCTCTATTCATCAGTTCCTTCTAGTCTTCTAACCTCCTGCCCACCCTCCCTTCCCTTTATGCAGGTAACATTACCATGATAGGCCCAAAGTAAACATGGTAGATGACCTCTGTAATGAAGGCAAGAGAATATAAAATGAAATGTTTTCACCTTCAGCATGGGTTCAATCTGCCAGGATGCATTTTATTTACTCATTGCTTACACCAGTTGGCTTCTGTGCCTTTAAGTATGTAGAAATAGTAATTTATCAGTAAAAATAATTCAACAAGGTGTTGCTTGAGAGTGCTTACTATGACTTGTTAGGCACTCTGATAATTGTAAGCTTTTTATGTGTCTGAAATAAGAGGTTTGTGTCATAAAAGCCTCTGTGAATTTGTGTAACTGAGCTCTACAGGTGTAAGGTATGCGTAGAGAAATAATTACTGAAAAATAAAAGGTCAAAAAGAGAAAAAAATGCATGCTGGGGGGTAGTGTATGAAAGTCTCCCAAGAGCTCATAAGCTTTGGAAGCTAGCTGTCCTGTTGGATTCATCACACCACAAGCTGTCCAGATCTGCACAAGGCCACCAGCACACACCACCATCAACAGTGGCTTGTTGAAATCTGACCTCATCCAAGAAGGATTTTATGTGCTTGATTCAGAGAAAGACTACAGGATTATAAATATGCCTGATGAAACAAGGGACCCCTTGAGGGATTTTCTGTCCCTCTGCTTCTGAATCAACAGCTGGGTCTGGCCCCTGAGCTGCTGCTCCAGCTGGGCAGCTGTGAGCGAGAGTGGGAGCCTGCCTGTGAACTACGTGAGGGAATAAGCACCATGAGAATTTTTTTCTACTGTTAATAACAGCAGCCTGATACTGTTAACAACAGCTTGACTATTTAAAGGTGTACCCAATAGTACTTGCTGTGATATGTGTCTCTCTTGACCTGGACTCCCTGTCAGGGAAAAGGGTACTTACACCACCTGTGCTTTGGTTTGGGGCAAACCCTGTGAAATAGCTGCTTGAGTACAGTAGGTAAAGAGAAAAGTCACGGAACGGTACACCTGCAACATCTATAATACCTTTCTGCCATCCTGAGCTCTTGAGTCACGACTGCCAATTTCTGGGATCTGAGCTGAAGAGGTTATTTTCCTTTCTGAAATTCAGGGTCTCCCCAGCTACCACAGCTCCATCCACACAATTGTTTATGGGAAAAGATAATTCGCAGAAAATTTCCATATACACTGACAACACAGAAGAGTGAAAACTCTGAGCAAACAGGATGGTTGATAGTTCCTCCATCCTTTCTCCATGCGCTTCAAACCTGGCTTCTTTCCACTGCCTCCATCACTCAGCCCTGACATATATATTGATATATATGATTCTGTGCAATAAGAAGCCCATAATTTGTGCCAGAGGCCCAATGTGAGGTCAATTCACTACCTTCACAGGAAGGCTAACAGGCTTGCACTGTCAGTGGTGACTCTCAGATTCACCTCCTGCATCCTCCAGTGGCCTACCCTGGAGTTCAGTGCTTACTCTCAGCTCCAGAAGGTATGTGAATAACTCCTCAACAGCATTGGAACGATCTTCCCCTTGCTTCTGCGTCAGACAGCAGCAGCTGGCCATTTTAGTTTTGTATTTATTGTTCCTGAAATGAGTTTACTTCTCACTTTTGGCAACAGTGCTAAAATCTGTGCAGTCTGAGAATATCGGGTGGAGAGTAAACAAACTTCTTCCCAAACGTGAATTCTGGGGGAAAGATGGTCTTTTCAGTTTTAGAAAAGTCTTTTATTAAAATTTTCTCACCTTTAATTTTCACATGACTGATCACTCTCAGTACACTGGGAACTTCTGTCAAGTAATCAACTATTTGCGCACCTACTTAACAGACACCAGATTAATCTTTCACTTGTAAGATTGCATTTGAAAATGTAATAGTTCTTTGTGTCACACATCTTGAACTCCTCTCAGGTCCCAAGTGCTGGGACGATGACATTCAAAGGATGTTTTCCTGATTAAATGTGTTAATACTTTACCATATGTAGCCACTCGTGATGAATTGCTTTGGCATTCACTGTAAGAACATTAACCAAGATGAACCCATTTGGTGTTAATGTCAGTGTAATATAAAGTTCCCTGGATAACCCCTTGGAGTTTAACATTCATTTATAAAATGCTTTTTCAAAATAGTTTTACACTATGCTTCAATGTTTTAGAATTAGCAGACAAGCCCTTTTGGATGGTATTTTCCAGTTCTGCCTAAATGCTGTGCTCACTGGCTAACCAGCTTTTCAGGACTGAAATCTCTGTTCACAAGGGAAAGCTTGAATAGCAGTCCTACAACATACTCTAAAATCACACATATAGATGGGAATAATGTATTCTCTGTTCAATGGCCTTGAACTGCTACATATATCATACATCCAAATGTCTCTCTTCCATATTACTTGTGCCTTTGCTTGTATACTGTCTTCTAAAATGGTTCATATATACCTAAGCAACAAACAGATGTTTATTCCTTTCTTGATTACTGTCTAGTCCATGTTTTTTATCTGTGCAGGCCTTTTTCTTTAGTCAAATAAAACAGTGTTTTGTTTTGTTTTATTTTATTTATAAGCTGGAATACACTTCTGGAAATGCTGAAAAAGTGTGTCTCCATGTTCTCCCTTTCTGACACCGCTAGGTCTGGTACACACTGCTATCACCACACGGTCTAGTGCATGGTGCGTATACATAGTATAGCCTGTGGACAGTAACAAATTGCTATGTGTGGGTTGCTGGAGTAGTGTAAGGAGAGACTAGAGTTTTGCCTGTGCTACCCAGGCAGTGGAGGAACAAAATTTCTATGCCAGAGTGTAAATCATATTTAGATTAGATGAATCCTTGTTGGACTCCAATGGCAACATGGCCATTCAGGGATAGTTGCTTGTTTATAAAGATGTTTTGTGACTGAGCAGTTTGACAGATTTTAATCCATTCAGAGTGTTCTATTCCCCATCAAATGTCAGCTAGTGTTAGGTCAACTGCCTAATTTCATTTAAAAATAAAGAAGTGAATATGACAAGATTTATTTTCCATAAGCCATGTTGATTGATATTAATTATATTACCATCCATTAACTCTCCTCAATCAGTTGTTGCATTATTAGTTGGTGATCAACATCAGGACAGATCATCCCATTTGTCCTTTTGAAAATGTTTTCATGTTTTCTTTCTTGCAGTTTTCTGGAACTCTGCACTGATTTCCAAGACTCCTTGAAAACTGACATTATTGACCCAGAGAGCTTGATCAACATTTCAAAAGAGAGGATTCCAAGTTAACTTTGCCCATATATTCAAGAACTCTTCAGAATATTGTAGTTTTACAACATATTTGACATTTTGTGGTGGTTTAACCCCAGCTGGCAACTGAATACCACACAGCAGCTTACTCACCAAATCCCCCACCTCCCTGCCCCCAGCAGGATGGGGAGGGGAGCTGGGAAAATGGCTAAAACTTGAGGGTTGAGATAAGAACAGTTTAATAATAGAAATAGTAGAAATAATAATAGAAATAACATTAACAATAGCAAGATTAACAACAACAACAACAACAACAATAATAATAATAATAATAATAATAATAATAGAAGAAGAAGAAAAGAGAGAAGGGGAGAGGAATAAAAATCCAAAGGGAAGGGAAAAAACAAGTGATGCACAGTACAGTGGCTCACCACTTGCTGGTTGATGCCCAGCCAGTCCCTGAGCAGTGATCGGCAGCCCCTGGCCAATTCACCCCAGTTTGTATACTCAGCATGTTATTCTATGGTATGGAATATCCCTTTGGCCAGTTGGTGTCTGTGTGTCCTGGCTGTGTCCCCTCCCAATTTCTGGTGTCCTTCCAGCCTTCTTGCTGGCAGGGCCTGAGAAACTGAAAAATCCATGACTTGGTACAACAACTAAAAGCATCAAGGTGCTATCAACATTATTCTCATCTTAAACCCAAAACACAACATTGTATCAGCCATTAAGAAATAAAAATAAGTCTATTCCAGCTGAAACTAGGACACATTTTAATGTGTTACTGTTAAAAAGGAATTTATTTCTTCATTATGATCCGGGACATTAA
The DNA here is from genome assembly GCF_023634155.1 of Falco peregrinus. Taxonomy (NCBI): domain Eukaryota; kingdom Metazoa; phylum Chordata; class Aves; order Falconiformes; family Falconidae; genus Falco; species Falco peregrinus. Next base: position 58,733,207 of record NC_073723.1, on the reverse strand, counting down.
AGTCATCACCTTTGCCCTTCATACATATAGAAGAGAAATATTTGCTGAACACTCCTGTCTTTTCTGCATGATTATTGATTGCTTTTATAATTTTCTTGTACTAATGGACCTGTACCATCTCCCAGGGGCAATGAGCTCAGCTGTGCAAAGAACTGCAATCCTAGATTTTTTTTCTTTCTTGACCTTTGAAAGATCAAGAAAATACAACTAAGAAACGTCCCAAATGTCTAAGATCTCTTTGAATGGTCTTCGTTATGACAGTTAGGTAGGTTTCCACGTGTTCCTTGGTTTCTAAGAGTTTCCTGGCATCTAAATTATAGTATATTAAAAACTTTGTCTTTGGTTCCACATCCTGTATACATATATTTTCATAGTTGCTTTCACTTTTCCTCTAAAAGAGGTTTTGGTTTTGGTTTTTGTTTTCAACCAGTGTAACATTACCTCTGGCTTCTTGATTTAGATCATGGATTAATAGACTGTTCTGAACATTAAATAAAACATTCTTCAGTTTTTCCTGACACATTTCTTTTTTGTTTGTTTACTTACATTATTTATACCAGCTGATTAAGAGTATAACTATTTTTAACGTTGTGAACCCCATTCTTAAAGAACTAAGCATGTGTGTTGCTGGTTGACACTTTATTCTGTTTGTGGTGTAATAAATGTAACCAATAATTTATTCAGATCTCTGATGAATTCCTTTTTCTCTGTCATAACAAAGTCCACAACATCGAATACAACTTTTGAAGCTGAAAGTTTTCATCCAGAAACTTGAAGAAATCCAGGAAATGTTTTAGTACTGCCCATGGAAGATCCTCAGCATATGTCAAATGGTAATTGTTCAAAATAACGCAGTAATTTTCATTTTATGATGTACTGAGAAGGGCTTAAACAGTGTTTGACTAAGGGGATCAACACAGGTCAGAGTAATATGTCTATCACAATGCTCTTAGGAAATAGCTACCCAACAAACATCTCACAAGCATACCCCTGAAGAAAGGTGAGGCACAATGAGGATGTGTCTGCACCTGCAGAAGATGATGGGGTTGCTGTTATACATGAAGAGAAATTTTACTTCTATTTACTATTTTATACAAATTTCATTTAACAGACACATTTTCATTTCATTTAAGACTTAATTTTGCCAGTTTCTCTTGAACAGAGATAGTGATTCCAAGCACAGAATTAAGCAAATGGTGTAAATATACTACAGACTGTTTTCACAAATCTTTTGCATTCATTTTCCCCCAAGCTTTGAGCAGGATTTTAAAATCTAAGGTTCAAATATTAAAAAGGAAAGATTTAGCTGGAAGATTTGTCATTAAGTTGGCTGGGATACATAAAAAATACAACTGAATCAATGACTACCACATAACAAATAGCACAAATCTCAAAAAAAATACTGGAAAATAAATCCAAGACCACAGATGAGTTAAAAAGTAAACTCAACAATAATTTTCAGTGATAAAGGTGTCTAATAAGTTGTTTCATTACCAAAAGATCAAATAAAGGAAAAAGTCCCACTGCTCCTCCAAACTGATTCATTGGTTCTCGGTTGTATCCATAAACATAAAAGGAGAAAACTAAAAAGACCAGTGTATGTTATCTTCTCTCCTTTTCTGAAGAATACCTCAGCATAAGTTCATAAATGAAGATTATAAGTGAACCCACAGATGAAAATATGGAGTCCAAAAGTAATCTTTCTCTTCTTGGAAGTTATCAGCAAGATAAAGAGCCACCTTCTTGTTGCATATAATACTACTTCATCTGGATAATTAGTTCACAGTGGTGTTAAAATCCAAATTACTGTTGGGTAGAACAAATTTCTCAGATGCGTTGTCATTCAGAAATGTTATATTCCATAGGGAGACTGTAGGTAATATAATGATCCCAACATAGAAACTGGATTGCCTACTTGGGATGACTTAGGAAGTCTTTCCTTTTGAGTTTCATTCTTTCACCTTTCCTCACCTCAGCCCTAACAACCACCAAAGAGACTAACAAGTCCTCTGGTCTTTGTCAGGATATCTGTACAGTAGGAAGAAGCTCAAAGTCGGCTGAAGTTGTTTCATAGCACACACGGCCAGCTGTGAACTTTGAGCTCTCCTTGGCACAAAGGAAGCCCAGATTTTCATTCAGACATTCTGTGGAAAAACACCAGCTGAGACTCTGCCTGTAGCAGCACTGGAGCAGCAGGCTGGCAAGTCAATGCCACTTTTTTGTACAGATGAAAATACAGCTGGTAAAACAAGGTATGTATTTGAAAGACATTATTTATGCTTTGCATTTACCTTTCATCCTTTTCCCCTTTACGGTGATTATGGGTGGCAAACATTGCCAACAAAGATGTCATCTGTGTCATTTTGCCTGAGATTTTGCTGAAGTCTTACTCTGTATTTGATAATTCACAGAATTCATTTCTATCAATATCTTTCTAGTGAATCCTAATTAAAATTTATTTTGCTCCTACAATGCCAACTTTTCAGCTTTAATTTTATTCTGAAGGCAGATTAATCTACTTCTCAGCCTTTGATCCCATTGTGTAGAAACTTTCTAACTGGAGTTTTTTCATTACTGTTAGTCCTTGGTTCTCCAGCCTTGATGAAAAGTTTGTGTGTGACAGGGAGGCTGAGAATGTCTACGGCTTCTTGGCCTGTTTAAATGGTTCTGGTAGCAGGGCATTTTACAAGATCAGACACCCCATCCAACCCCTTCCTCACCTATGCTGCTACTCTTTCCTTCACATTCTAATGCAACAGCTTGCTCATGCAGAGGCTGCTGACACTTGTTCACCTGTGAACCTGATCATGGTGTCCTAACTCCAGGCTGGAGCAGAGGAGTGGCTATGCCATGGCACTTAACCTTTATGTTCCAGCTGATACCAAAGCATGTGTGTCATGAACCCTCCCTTTTCTCATAGCTGAAGTACAGTGCCTTTGAACACCCGCAGCAAAACTAATTTTACACAGATGAAAATACTGTGCCTGCGTCCTGCCCATTTCTAATCAGATCTCAGAAGAGAAAGTCTACTCCTCATGTGCAGACCCATGTCAGAGGTGAAAGTAAAGGGAGAGAAAACAAGTCAGGAGTTATAGCCAAGGTTGTCATCCCAATGTTATAATCTTGAAGAAGGAATGACCCAAACAGCTCTAGGTCAAAGTACTTAACTATTGCATTACATTATTTTAGTGATGGAAAGTCACTATTACAACTTTTACAGTGCAGGCGGCTGGCTTTGTGTGTCAAAATATACCACAGTGCACCTCAGGACTCTGGACCATGAACAATGCTATAGGATGCTGCCACAGCTGCCATAACAACATCAGCAATAATAATGTCAGAAGACCACAGGAGACACTCAGACCTTTGTGAAACTCAGTCAGTGGTAGGTAGATTGTGTGAATGCTGGATCCACAGATACTGCAGTAATTGTAGCAAAGTGTTATCAACTGTATGAAACAGGAATATGCCAGAATTTAAGGTCTTTTTTGAAACTATTCGAATGTGAAGATCATATTTTCCCACCTTTGAAAACTGCCTTTTGCTTTGTGAAAGCTAGAAATCATTTCCACCTTCTGTAACCTGTGACAAGACTGTTTTTTCCTTTTTTGATGCAGCAGTAACTTTTTGCACACCTCTGCACATGAACGCATTTGTAAGCCAGTGTGGGATCGTGTGGCTGTTAAACTGGATGAGTTTGTGACTGAGGATTTGGAGAACATCTATGAAAAAATACGTGTAGGGTGCATTCCAGAGTGAGAAACGCCACAAAACCTGATCTCACATGTAATATAAAATTACAAACTGCCTTTCTTATCACATGCTGTCAGAAATGCTGAGACAATCTGTGGGGACTGAGAGCTTGACAAGTCATGATTGGGTCTCAGTGGAAAGTGTTTGCCTGTTGAGTTTCAAAGAGTTGCTTTACCTCAAAGTCTTGGTCACAGGTATTATTCTAGGAAGCCTACACTATAGCAGTGCACAAATATGCCCTTTCTGCCTTTGCCTCATGGGACCTGTTGTCACACTCAGATACTGACCTTATTCTTCCTTTTGCTATGCTAATCTACAGTGCTGCAGTTCATTTCAGGTGTCACTGAAAAGCACAGTGGCTTGTGTGAAGTGGCCACATGAAGGTATTTTATTCACTGTTGCCTTCCAGGTTCCTCTCATCCAAGTTCATTTGAACCAGACTTCTGTGGGAAGAACTGACTCCAGAACTGACTTTCTATGTGTCACTTATGAGAAAGAATCCATTAAAAAAATAACAAACCAAGAACCAAACCTGACTCATTAAATTTGAAGATTCTTCAAGACTGTCTTTTTTTTTTAGGGTGTGTGGGCTGATACACATCTTTTGACAGAAGTGAACTTGACCCATTCAAGTATTCAGGTAATTGCAAACGCAAGACATGACTTCAGTCCAGGCTTTTGAAAATCTGCATGTAAAAAGAATGAACTACCTCGATTTTTGAGGAAAAACATTTTACAAAACAGAACTGATTCTGATTTTTTTTTAAACTTGAGATCACAAACTTGATAGACAAAATACTTTACCAAGAAAGTGATTTTTTTTTTCTTTTTTGCAGAGTGGCACATAGGATTATTTCTATACAGTCTTTCCTACTAAATGAAATGTTATTGTCATATCAGACAGCAGATAATGATGCTGTTTGGTAAGCAGAGGTAAAGGAGAGAGAGAGAGAAAAGATGAAGGGAAAGAAAGATACAGCAGATAAAGGAGAAGAAAAGACAAAGTAAGAGATGCAAAAAAGGTAATTGGGACAGGAAATGTTGCAGGCAAAAGGAAAGATATGAAGCTAGACATAAATGAACTAAGGAATGAAAAGATACAGGCTTACAACAGTCAGAAATGTGACTTTGTAGCATGCCTAGGAGAGCAAAAAACAAGTGTAAAGCAGACAGATTATATCTAATTTAGTGTTCCTCCCTGTGCTGTGATCATGCTTCCTGACTATATTGTAGGTATTCTGAGGAAGTATGAAGACCCTTGGTCATTCATGGATTGTAAAAGTGGGGTCTTTGTTGACTAGAATGCATTGACTTTTTTTATTATTTTCTAGAACAAAAGGGAAAGGGAAAGGGAGAGGGAGAAGAAAAGGATACAACCTGGAAAAGTTTCACAGGCTTTTAGTCTCAGAGCTGGGTGTTCCATCGCTTCTAACAGTGTAGATACATGTTGGTGCTCTGCAGAAAAGTTGAAACCACTAGCTGTTTCTGTTGTGTTACCCTATGAGCTGCCTCAGAAAAAGACCTTACTTCTTACTGTGCACTTCTTACGTTGCTGTTAAACAAATGTTTCAAGGGTTACTGGCTGTATTTATTCAAATAATTGTTTAGTTTTACTGTATTCTCCAAATCTCTGTAATTTAAGCTCTGTTTGACATCTATTCAAACAAAAAGAAGAGAGGGAAATCCTGAGGTGATTCAAATATCGACTTAGAGCAATCATCATTTTGTGTGCAGTCAATACTGACCTTTTCCATTTGGAGAACCTGAAGGGGAAAAGAACAGCTGTTTTTTCCATTGTAGTTTAACTACTAAAATAATATACATGGTGCCTTCTCATGTACATGGGAAGTTTTAGTGAGAAACAGGGGACCAGTATGTGTTTTTTGTCCTCACAGTATCTAGAAGCTCTGAGATATTAAATGTCACGTCCACTCTTTTTCATACCCAGCTGCTTGATCGTTGTAGTGTAGGTGTTATACTTTTGATGTCCAGAAACATATTCTATGGTGTTTATAAATCATCCCAGTCCAAAAACCTGTGTGAGATTGGATATTAGCATGTCTCACAACAGCAGGCTTGGTACTGGGGATGATGGCACCTGAAAATACATTTAATAGGAAGCTTTTACCTCCCAAAGGCTGGAGAAATGAGCAGCTAGAAATTCAGCAAAAACAAATGCAAAGTTTTCCAATAGGAGTGGAACAACCTCATGCAACAGGACAGGTAGGGGACATGATGGCTAGGAAGCCTGGGAGTCCTAATACTCAATTGGCTGGATATGAATCAGGAGTGTAGCTGGCAGGTTGAATGAAATTATTATTCACCTCAGTTCAGCACCCATCAGACCTCCTCTGGAGTACTGTATCCATTTTTGGGTACCCTGGTAGGAAAGATACTGATAGGTTGAAGCAAGTCCAACAGAGGGCCACCAAGATGCTAATGGGACTAGAAAACAGGATGTATGAGGAAAGGCTGAGAGAAATAAGTTTATGCAATCTGAAAAAAATCTACCTGAGGGTCTTGAACTGTCTTGAACTGTCCTCATCTACTTAATGGTAGAGTCTAAAGAAAATGGAGTAAAAAGACAAGAGACAGAAGATACCAATCATTGGGTAGAAACTGTCATTTAGTTGTTAGGAAAAAAAAGTCACAGTTAGGGTGGTCAAACACTGGAACAAGTTGCTCAGACAGGTGACGCTGAGTTATTTAAAGTTCAATTAGACAAGGCTGTAGTCTAACTGAAGTCGGATTTTACTTCAAAATTATCTCCATTTTGAGTGGGGAGTTGAGATGAGTGGCCTCCAGAAGTCACTTACAAAGTATGTGATTATATGATTATATTTATTTGGAGTTATTCAACTTGTGACACAGTCTGTAACAGGACCATTTTTCAGTTTGAGTAGGGAATTACTTTATTCAGTCAGCACCTAAAATGCTGACATTACCTGAGAAAGACAACATTCAGTGGCCTAATCTGATTACTGTAATTGTCAAGAAAACCTTGGAGAGAGGAGCAGGGAGAAGTGTGAACAGAGTCAACCAGGGAAGCTTGGCTGTGAAAGGGAACATAAATCCAGATTTTCCTCCATGATGGCAAACCTGAGGACTTTGAACCAGAAATTTTTCCCCACCCTTGGGGAACAGGACTGACAGCCTGAGAACCGACTGATTCAGAAACTGAGAAACCTCTTGGAGCATGGGTTCCTGATGTAACCCATGATGTAAGCATGGGTTGTTATAACTGATTTTATTTTATTTCTGCTCAGAATTGTCTCTGAAGCTGTTGTAACTTTATGTTTGGAGGTATGTGTGGGTATCACCATTTTCCTAGGATAAGAACTTAAGAATCGCTGTACTAGGTCAGAGGAAGTATCCCACCTAGTGTGTATCCTGGCACTGACAGTGGCCCATAGGCAGTGCCCGTAGGAAGGCAGTCCTGTTCCCTTTCTGGATTTTATGGTGCTCCTCTTCCAGATCTCTGCTCCACAGTCTTTTCTGAATGACATGCACAATGCACCTTTTTTCTTGTCTAGCCAAAATAATCCTGGACCTCTTTCCAACCCATCAGGGCAAGGTACCCTGATGGGCCAAGCCCCATTCTGCCATAGTGGTGTGGGCCATTTGCGTTAACGATAAGAAGAGCCCACAGGAAAATGTGGGTATGGAGTGTTACAGCATATGCTCGCCCGATGTATGTCCTTTCTGCAACAGGAGTGGTGTGCACTAAAAGCTCCAGCTGATGCTGCTTTTCCAGATCAGCTCATAGGCTGCACTTCTCTTCATGTCTTTTTGTCTATACCCAAGGCCATAGGGTAGTTGAGACATCTTGCTCCTCATCTTTCTGGCCCTACTGAATTTAGCTGTTCACAGCCATAGCAGGAGCAAGCTTTGTAAAGGCACTTTTCCAAGGACAGCTTTTCCCAGCCTTTTGTACATTCACATGTGAATGCAAAGGACCACTCAGCAGAGTCTGTCCGCTCTGTACATACCTTCAAAGAAATTAAACATCTAAGAAGGTGTTCTTCTTCATCGTCATTTAAATTTTTAAAATAGTAATTGTAAATGTTTGATCCTTTTGATCCTCATCTTTTCTCAGTTTTTGAAACAAGTTTCCACAAACTTACACCCTATCCTGGGGAATGTTTGTAATTTATTTGCATTTTTTCTCCAAAATAAGTCTCTTTGTCCATCCTTTCTGAAGAGTCAGATAGGAACAGAGATCAAAACCAGAAGACTAGGGAAGGCTATGAGAAAAAGAAGTAAACATACAGGTATACCTTCCTAAGAAAAACTTCATAATGTGGGCTTATGGCTCCCTGAGGTGAAGACATGTGTTTCTGTCTATTTCTACCTTACCCTGGTGTTACAGATCATTGTCAAATAATAAGACATTTTATTTCTACTGATGTGACATAACCTTAAAACCTGGGAATTGGATCATTCTAGCAGTGTCCAACAGCTCAAAATACAATAGGATGCTCCTTTAAGCTGTGTAGGGCAGTTTAAAAAATTGGTGTACCAGGGTGATTTTTGAGAAAGATGTGCTTACTATTGCCTCACATTAACCAATAGCACATGAGGCTGTACAGGATAGAGAGTAAAATGCCTGAACTCTTGTTTCTGCAGAAGATTTTATCAGCAACTAATCCAGCAATGGCAATCAAAGCCAATGAATGACAACAAATAAGATTTTAAAAATCAAAGAATAGAGAATATCTGAAGTTGGAAGGCCCATGAGGACCATGGAGTCCAAAAAAGCCTTTTGCCACGGCTTTCACAGTGGAAATCTGGTGGTTCAGAGCTTCTCACCTCCCACCTCACAAAAGTCCACTTCACACTGACATCTCGACCCTCCTGCTTTCTGTGACACCGAATTGCTCACCACTACATTTTACCACACCTCGCTTTAAAGGGTAGTGCATCAAAACCAAGGCATTTGCAAGGAAAATTACTGTGTAAAGCTTAAAGCATGCTTCAGAGCTTGCTACATCCTTTAGAACAATTAATAAAACTTTAAAATAGGAAGAAAAACAATGCTGAGCTTGTGCAGAATTACTTTATGCTGATATTAAGATTATAGTGGAACTGATGTGCTGTCTGTGTAGGTTAACGTAGCAACATTTTCCACATGGAATGCATGCTGGATAAATCAGATTGAGTAGAAGAGATTTTCCATCACTGCTTTTTCCTTTGTGTTATTCTCAGTGACCAGTACCATCTCATTTCTTAAGCTTGGAAGTAATCATGAACAGGGTAATAGGTGGGGAAGTATTCTCATTCATTGCATGGGATTTTTTGACTGCACGGACCCCATTATAACTGACAAGAAGAGTGAAGCTAAAACCTTGTTGATTGGAGAACGTGCCGTTCTCTGTGGTTTTCAAGTATATCACGTAGTCATGTAAGAGGTTTCTATTATCTCATAGAGTGCCAACAGGGGATTAAAGCCTGACACTGAAAACCCTCAGGGAAATGGCTTCTACTGCAAAACAATGACTCTACTCATACTTGACTGTCTCCTGTCTCGACAATGGAAAAAGTACAGGATGAATGATCTTCAGCCCACCATTTAGAGTCAAATTATTGCTCCCTTCCCAGTGCCAACTTGACCAATACATTGAATGTGATATAAAAGAGACCAAGTTACTGCTGTAATAAACCTTGCTATATCAGAGGATGCCAGGGAGTGTGTCTTAGGAGTGTGGGCCCATATGGGCATGCCATGGTTTGTTTGACGTTCTTGGTTCACTGACACAAGCAGCAGATGCCCTGAGTCCAGCCTTTTAAAGACATTTGCCACTTCCTGCACACACAAGATGGCTTGTCCCTGTTGCTGTCCCTGCAAAGCAGGCATGAGAGAGGTCTGCAGAGTGCTGGGACTGCTGCACCCAGGAGGATGATGTCATATGACAGCTATTTTAAAGACTGTAAAGGATTTACTGTACCATTTACTATGTGCAATGGTTCACACTAAATACTACCCAGTACATCCTTTCCAGTCTGTAAATAACTGGTAATCCCACAATATGAATATGGTGTATAATAAAATTCTCTAAATTCCCATTTTGAAAATAGAGTCAAGTTCATCAAAGGTTCAGTAGAACCAGCTGTGCTCAAGTGCAGTGACAGCTTTCCTTCTTTCATGCTTTGCCCTACAGACCATAGGAGGCAGTTCAGGTCTGTAAGTGCCAGCTAACCAAATGGCAGCAGGTTAAGTGCAGGCAGTCCACCCCTCACTTTCAAATGCCGAGAGACTGGGACCATCAGCAGAGACTGGAGTAAGCATGAGGCAAAGGTGTCATGGCACACCTACCCCGCTGCAAAGCTATCCCTCTGATACCAATTACCATGGACATTATCATTGACCCTTTACAGATTCAGTCATTTCTCTACCTCTTTTCTGTCCCCAAATATAAAATCAATGCCCACTTATTACTAAAGTCCTGAGACTGCCATGGCCTTGTAAGCCAGAGCCCCTGCTCAAAAAGTGTCCTTGACCAAATGTTTTCAGAAGGAAAATGGCAAGGCAATTAACCCTAAATCTGCTTGTGGGGTTGCACGTGATGGGTGTAGTTGAAGTATTGGGATATATTTGGAAAGCCTATGCATAATCTTGAACTCTGGACTTTACATTACACGATCACTTTTAGCTAGTTGTAAAAGAGTAAAATTGAGAAAGTGTAAATATAAGTAAAGATCTGAGACTTGTAGAAAAAAAAAACCACCAAACCAGCTGCATGATCCTTTGAAGTCAGACTAGTGATTAAAATAGACAGGCAAGAAATGCAATAGCTGCAGTCATAAATTTCACTCGAGGGGGACATAAGACAGGTAGTTTCACTTTAAAAGAGTGTACCCCAGTGCTAAGAGACATAGCTGTGATCATACAAGAAATGTAATTCCAGTTACAAAGAAACTTTGTCATCTGCCATGAAAGCCAAGCATCTGGTAAAATAAAATAATAATAATAATAAAAAAAAAAGTGATAAAGCTTTAAGGGAAGCACATAGTGACAAAAAAGGAAAGGGCAAAAAAAATAAAAAGAAAAGTATTAAGTATTAACTTTATAGTTCTGTCATTGTGTATAATAGATAAAGGTAACTGATTGCTACAAACTTGATTAGTATACTTCTCAGGTCAATGGATCTCCTGCACACTACCATAACAGATATAATGAAGACTTTTATTACACGTTGTTCCACCCCACCTCCACACCCCCCAAATCTTGGGCAAAACCAAAGATATAAAAGTTAGGAAATGTTACATGAAGATGTCCCCTGCCACCCAGACTTGGCCTTTAAGGTGAATGAATTAATACAGAGTTTATACAATAGTGTGTAATGATTCTTAGCCTCAAACCTCCTGAGTACCAACTTAACAAACCTACCTGCAGTCCTTCCTTTCTTCTCACTGTTCATTTAGAGCACTGCATGAGGCAAATGATTATATAATTAAAGACTGTATCAGAATGCACATGCACAAGGCAGACAGCATTAAATTTTATGTTTCCTACCACTGGAGTGCTTTTCTTTGAAACCCTAGCTTTCTTCTCACATTGATTAAGCCAGAGACTTAAATACAAAAGTCTAAGTAGGGGGGGAAAAATAACTTAGCATTAGAAACTAATGATAATATCTAGGGTCGGAGCACAGGTTTTGTACTAGTTTTATACAATTAATGTAGTAGAAAGCAGAAACTGTTCTATGTCAGCGTGTAAATGTTAGCACTACAGTGCTTCCTGGTGGCTTCCAGCTATCCAGATGAGGGCTGTGAGTGGACTGGGGACATACTCCTTGCCTTCCTGCAGAAAATAAATGTAGAAGGGGGGAAAATACATGCCCAGATCCCGGTATGTCTGTTACATGGACTCAGGATGCTGCCAAACACAGGGGACTGAGGGCACTCTAACACCTAGAATATTAGACACCATCTCTGTGAACCATTTGCTGAAATGTGAAACACTTTTGCCAGTTTACAGCCTTACTAGCTGCAGAAGGTTAGAAATCTGAATTCCCAAGCCTCACTGTCTCTGGAGGGGAGAAGACCTGATGGTGTCAAGCTCATTTGGGTTATGCAATCTGAAAGATGGTGGCTCTGCACATGGCACTAGCTCTGATAGTATCAGAGACAGTTATATTAATGGTTTTGCCTAAGTGAATTTTTGAAACTCCCAGTTACCCTGCTTGTAAAAGAAAAGGACTGTTAAGTTCTCTGCTTCCTAGCTTAAGGCCATCAGAATGGACTCTTCAGATTGGTGGGTGGTTCATTGCATGATCCGTACCACTTCATGGAAGGTATAAGATTATAACCCATCGTTCTTATGAAGTCTTTGAATGAAGGAGTGAAAGTATAAAAGCAAGGAGTGGTTTCTCTACAAAATGGGCACAATTGAACTCTGACTCCACTGCTATCAGGAGAAGGAAAGGGAGAGAAGAAAAGAATAGATCTGAGATAGATCCAGGTCTAATGCTTCCGGAAGATACTCTGCCTCACCCTATCCTGATCAGAAACATCAGACACCTGGCTTACATGTCTTTGCTATGGGCACATTGCAGTAGGTTAGGGCTTTTGTGAGCCCTAGCAGGCTGCTGTCTCTGACAGCCACCTACTTTGGCCTGGGGTTGGTCTGTGAAGAAAGAACACCACAGGAAAAGAAAACAATTTTAAACTTAACTTTATTTTTTTTTCTGCCCTCAAATACAGTATTAAAAGCCATTAGCTCACATTTATTGTTCAAAAAAAGTGCTTTTTATGGTTCAGGTTCCATACATTTCCATGTATCTTTAGTGGTTTTAGCTCAGCACATAAAAAACTTGAAATGTACAACTGGAATTGACTTTAACTTGGGTTCCAACCCTAGCAGAACCAGCAATTAGCACATTCCTGCCAAACTGTAGAGGTGTCCTGCATGAACAGAGAAAGCATTATTTTTAGTGTTGTTTTGGATGCAAGATAGGGCACTGATTTTCAAAAACTAAATACTGAAAAAACCCTAGGGTTTGGAAGTAAAATATTAAATCATTCCCTTTACCAAACTTCTTAAATATCTGCTTAGTCACTGCTCAATCTATCATTCCCCAAGTGCAATATTATGTAGCCCATATTCAGATTTTTTTCCTCAAATTCCCTCTCTTTAGAAAGGCATACGAACTCCTGAAAAGGTTTCTCTTTCTTCTTTTAATTGGGAAGTGGCTGAATCAAGCTAAAATATTGTTTGCTGACGTGAAATGCAAACTTCAGTATCTGAGAACCAAAGCACACCACACTGAATGACATCGCTGTTTGTTCTGCTTTGCCAAGGTGTGCTTTCAGATAAGAGTCATATTTATGACTAAATGATTTGTGATCAATTCATTGTTGTAGTTTATTCATCAGTGAAGGCTTTATGTCATACACTTCCCCTCATACAAAATGAGTTGCTATTTTAAAACTGTCATAAATGTCTTTTAGCATATTGTGAAATAGGTATACTATTCAGTCACTGAAAGATGGTTGTCTTCACCATTCTCAGCCTTAAAGAACTTAAAACTTTTTATCTAGATAGTCCATTTGTAATATACAAAGGATCTGTTAATAGCTAAAGAATGGTCAAAGATTCCTTCTGGGTCAGTCTGGGCAGTATGGTTGTGTCAAGTATGCCTTGGCATTCCCATTTGTTTGAAGCTGACAAAATATCCCCTGTAATTCTGCAGTAGATGAAGAAAAGGATTGAAAACTTTCATATTGCAGTCTTCAGAATAAACCGGTAACTTTTAGTGTATATTGCTACATTGTGAAGAATATGAACTTGCTAACTAATAAAGCAAATATCTATGTGGATATTGTACTGTTTACTCATGTTAACAACATTGCTGCTAGCAGGGAATGGTGATATGTTCTCAAAGTTCAAACAATTTCACTGTAGCTTACTTTTAAATATTCCTAAAGCAACTTCATTGCTTTCTTGAAAATAATTCAAGGACATGACAGATGATTCCCTCTTCAGCTGCACAGCAACTAAGAACAGTGAGAAATATTTTGCTGTTTGTATGGCTTGAAAAAATCCTCATTTCAAACAAGCCTTTAATTGTTTTCTCAGCTGAAAGAAGTTCTAGTATGCTTTTGGCAATACAAGGTTATTTAATCCTATCAAGACGTATCATTTTAGCTATGGGGAAATGTTGGAAAACAGTAGTATTTAATTTGCTATCATAAACAAGTCTTTATATGAATGGCTTTGGATAACACTATAGTATAATTTTGCTGCTTCAGAAGCAGCTACATCTAATTTTCTTCCATATTTTCACAGTTCTGTATCAACAAAAGGTTTTGAGCATTTTGTTTTTAGCAGCCAGAGTAGAATTCTTTTAATGAATTGCTCTGCTTTCATTCTGCTCTATATCTGACATTCAGCCATGAGTAACTTAGAAAATGACAGTAAGCTTTGAGCAATTACTGCTTTCTTTACTGATCCATGCTAATTGCATCCTGCAAAGTGCAAGAACCTTTTTATTTCAGGGTATGTCATATCTTAACAGGATGTTTTTAGCACATCTGCAGCCACGATTCTCATAGAAACCAAACTCAGCCAGCTCAAATGCACAAAGAGTCGTCACACCTGAACTTAGATCAGAAACACACTATCTCCATTCTGTGTCCTGTAATTTATAGAGCCAGTAATTAATAATAACTATATGAAATTTATATTTTTCTGATAACCAGGATCTGAATATTAGGATAGTACCAGACAGGATCTCTAGGCAGGATAGAGTATTTCTCAAAATACCTTTCACCTCAGGATGCTTTTAATTTCCTAAGGGCAATTAAAAATAAATAAATGTTACTTTAAAGGAATATATAAATCTTTTGGAATTATGAAAAATTTTATTTCAGTATCATTGAGTATTGAATGTTGAACTGTTGCATTCCATAAATGACACATTGACTCATGGTAACAGTAACAGCTTAATCAAAAGCATCAGCACACGTCTCGGAGATCTGAGGCTTATTTTCCTCACTGTGGTCAGGTGTCCTGACTGAACTGCATGTTTTATGCTGCACTATTATAGTCTGACCAGATGAAAAGCGAGGATGTGTTAGGAGATATCTCCCTCAGCAGAGACTGGCTACAAACAGAGGTGGTAGTGAATTCCTACAAGGCTTTACCCTGGCAAAGTAAAATATTTCAATATATTATTAAACTTAACTTCAAATGGTTTGACTTAAATTCAACAAAATGAAACAGTCCCATTCTTAACAAAGCAACAAGAAAAGCAGCTAAACAAAAATCCTTCTAGATTGTTTACCAGCAGAAAGTCAGTATTTTTTATGAATATCTGTACTTTTGCTCAAAAAATCATTTAACGGAAAAATCTCAATCAGCTCTAGTTAAGGATTTTCAAGCATCACATGCGGCATCCTTGAAACTGTCATTGTATTAAAAATCAGGTCAACCTGACAGTTGTGCCCTACCTTAAACACCCCTCCACCCCCCACCCCCTCCCAATTTGTTTTAAGGATCCGTTTGATCTGGTGGAGGCAGGGTGTGCCTGTGGCTGAAGAAGCGCCAGAGGAATATTCTGAATTACAGAGGGAGAATGGTACATCGGGAAGGATTCCTGTTAGCCACCAGGAAAAGGTTACTAACAAACCCACCGGTCGCTAACATGGTGAGAGCGGCTCTCACATGCTAAGCTAGAAAAAGAGGAGAAGGAAAAGCCTCTCTTTTGGTAGCAACTTCGCAACCTCACCTCACCTATTACTCCTCATTGCCCACCCTGCAAGCTCCCTTGCAGCAGTCTGTTTCTTTAAGTGATGAGGGATAATGAACTCTGCCCGAGGAAAATGCAGAAGGAGACTTAATAAGGCTTTTTGGCTTTACCCGGGGCCGGTGGTGGGCTCAGGGTGGTGGGCAGAGGGTGTGTGTGGTGGGCTGCTGTGCAGGTTGGGTGTGAGCAGGGACCTCCCGGCCAAATTAGTTGGGAGGAAATTTCTGTCTGGGTGGTTCTGTGGAGTTCACTTATCTCTGAAACCTCTTGCCTGGGGTGACTCTGAGCCTGTGAGGCAGCCCTAAAGGGCAAGGGGCTGCCAAAATCCCCATGAGGGCTTTTCTTCCCTTATTCTGAAAGGTGAGCGTGTTTTCTATCCTCAGTTTTTGAGATATCAAACAGAAACAAAACCAAACCACATGCACAAATGACTGTTCTGTACATGAAGTAGGAGCGGCTTTAGTGGTTAGGGAAGAGGGATTGGCACACACCCACACAAACCCACACACACACCCCTTTTCTCTTTTTACCCCCTCAGACACTGCAATGCCTCCTTGGTGCCAGCCCTTGTCCCGGGCAGGGTCCCGTGTGCCCCTGCACGCCTGCCATGCAGGGACCGTCCCCACGACAGTGGGCAGCAGCCCTGCCCATGGCTCAGGGAAGTTCATGATGCTTTTCCACCTGCTTGGTGACAGCATGTGTAGCTGTTACGTTGCTTTTAGACCCCACAAGCTCCAGATCACATTTAAAAATGAAAGAAAAAACACCCAAAGCTATCAGCTCCTAGCTTTCAGAAGTCATGATTCAAGCCAGAGGAAGCAACGGGATCTGCATGCATCAGAAACTGTTTTCAACTTGCCTCTTGTTTCTCAGTTTAAAGTTTTGCCTCTGCTACTGCTGCTACTCCTCCCTTTGTTTTCTGGCTTCCAGGACTGTAAAACGCATTTGATTCCAGTATATTTGCAAATTTATCATTACAACAGAGGATCTAGAGAGCCACACAGAGCTGTTTGGTTTTTTGTGAGATATAAGCAGAAGATTTCATATAATCAAATAATTCAAGGAGCGTGGGCTTTAAGAAAAAGCACCAAAGAGTGTCAGCTACAATATCACAAGAGCTAACAGTCACAGCATGTGCTAAATTTTTTCATGTCTCAAAATATATGTCAGGGAAAACACATGCCTGGAAGGTTATACGAACATACCACAGGATCTTACCTGTTTTACATCCTTGCTTGGGCACTACTATTGACCCTGCATTTGTATTACAGTCCTACCTGTAGCTCTGTAAAACCCTCTATCTGTCGACAGGTAGGTATGTCAAATGGTCTGTGGCACATGAGATTTATATGTATAAAACAGTCTGTCTGAGCTATTTAGTGCTGCTTGAACATGCCTTATGCCATGATTAAAAATTCAATCCAAATTCTAAAAACAGCTTTTCCTTAGTATTTACTAAGTGATATCATAGTGTTGGATCCTAAGCAGACACATAAAATCCTGCCTCTGCTATGTAAAGACTTGTGTTGGATTAACAGCCGCATAGTGATTCTCCAACCTTGCCCTTAGGAAACCTCCAAAATCTAGTTATACATTTTTTCTAACCCTTTACAACAATAATGTGAAATTTATATGCATAACAAACACATTTTTCCACACTGATTCTTGCAAGTTCATATTCAGCAAGATCTGAGAGAAGGAAATGCTGCATTACCTAGTGCCTATTCTGTTTTATGTTTCGTGTTACAAATAAAGTTCCTCTCCCCCTCCAACCCCACCCCCGATATTTATTTGCCTAATTGGATTCAGGAAGTGGAGTTTCACAGAAGCTGGTGAGGAATTGCAAATGCCAAACTGATGAAATGTTCACTGTGTACTTTGGAAAGTTTTTTCTTGTGCCAGTTTGTAGTAATAAAACCAGCTCTGAATAGACTTATTTGTATGTGGGGAACAAATCAGTTATCCTGGAACTTATGGAAAATTACATGTTATATAGAAGTAAATCAATGAGCATCCTAACTACCAGTGCACATTTCCTCTTATAGCAATCCACAAAAATTGTTCAGTGTTGTTGAGGGGGCACACAGGGTGAGCTAGTATACATAAACAGGAAGGAAGTGTTGAAGCAAGCCCCAAAATCCAGGTCTTAAAAGTAGCCTGCAGCAGAGGCAAGATGAACATAAACCTTGTTGATCCAAGCAACAGAAAACACCACATATTGCTGCAGATTCATGGGGGGGGGGGTGTCTGCGCTCATTTCCATGTTACCCATATTATCTGTATCAGGGAAGCAGCAATCTAAATGCATGTAAATGTACGTAAATCTAGAGGACCTCCAAAATGGTAGAGTAAGCCCAGGTTCATGTTCACATAACTCAAGCTAGAATCTGATAAAACTGTCTCCTTGCAAAAATATGTTAGTTCAACGAATAAGCTTGCAGTGGTCATAGGTACGTTTCAAACAGTATCAGGTTATGTGTTAGCTCTCTTAGAGCAACTGGCAAATTTAAGAGTTAAAAATATTCTGCAATCTTTTTATTTTATAATGGGCTGCCAGGTACATTCTTTGCTATGCTCCACTACCAAGAAAGTTAATCAGAGGTCTGACTTTCAAGTAATTACATAACATTTAATTTATTTAAGATCAAAACTGAAAAGGCAAGTAAACAAAAAGTAATTTTCTTTCCATTTGATTTCCCTCTACTCTGACTTGTATCTCTGGAGTTATCCATCTATCCATAAACCCATGTATAGATATTCTTAAGGGAGCCTCAGCAACAGCAGCTCTATTTTCAATTCATACTTTACCTTAGTAGAAATTACTTTTTTATGTAAACAAATTTTAAGTACAGAACTTGAACTACGTGATATTACTGTATTCATTGCATTACCACTCTGCTTACAAATCCATTTGGTCTAAAGAAAAGATAGCTCTTTTGCACTGTGATTCATACAATGTTTCCTTACTGTTTTTAATTATCTGAGGTCAAACAAAAACCCTGAAAGATCTACCTGGAGATATAGATTGTCTCCAGGAAGGAGCAGCTAAATTTGTAGTTCATCATTTTATCAAGTTATTGCTGCCCCCACTGCCCTTCTGGGGCAAGTACCACACCTGGTAGTACTTTGGTACTCATGCCAAGGCTTTTTCCAAGTTTGGCGTGTTCTCTTCTGTTCTCAGGATTACCAGCCCTCAGCTCTAGCATTCTTCTTGTTTCCTTCAGCAGCCACCATCTCTGACTCATCCTGGGGTGATGGTCTTGCATCGTTTCTCTCTAGATAGCAATAATGGTTGGCAAGACTTAGGTCTACCTGCTAAGAAGTTTGGAGCAGGTCCATTTCTCTTGAGGGACCAGGGAAGAATGATCAAAACCAGAGCTATTTGAGGAGTCAGACACTTGCTCCTCCTGCAGAACAATTCAGGTGTTTTCCATGAATCTGGAAGTGGAAGTCTGAGCCTGACTCTGAATGTGAACCTAGGCAACACATCTAGGTATGTTTTTCATCAGGCTAGGGAATTAAAAGGATTTGAATCTGGTCATAATACTACCCTTAACTATGCTTGTGTCATAAATTTCCTGGCTTGAGAAAGGACTGGGGGAAAGATAATATTCAGATACTTTTCCAGGCTGTGCAAATCTCTTAAATGAGTGAGAAACCTTGGTTGGCACACCTGCTAAAACTTCGCTGGCTTCAGCACTGTCCAGGACAATGGAGGATCTGACTGTATCAAACTTCAGACTGCCACAGACAATATCCTATCATTATTTTAAAAGAAAGATCTACTAATCTTCTCACATTTCATCATTATTCATTTACACCCATCAGTGCAGACATGTATGCAAAAATTTAAAATTCTGCTTGCCAGTAATACATAATACATAGCCATATAGCGGCTCAAATTCTTTGCTTATTTATAAAGATGGAAACTATAGTGAAGTTACTCCAGGTTTGAAGTGGTATAAAAAGAGAGGCCCAATATATATAAACTTATATATTATTTATTAGCACATCATCAGGAGTTATTGCTTTAGCTTGCTTCATGTCAATAACAATACTATTTTACAACTTGGAAAAGTAATTGTCTTTTTGCTTTCATTTCCTTTGACAGGAAAAGCAAAATTATTTTAATGCCATTTCATATGACTAACACTTTCAGAAGCACAAAGCAACGTAATAAACATTCGGGATGAGCGGGTAATGTGGAAGAGAAAACATACTTTAAGTAGATAAATGTGATACATAGATTATATACACAGAGAAGAAGAAAAAAAAGAAAGAAATGAAAAAAGCTAATAATAATGTTTCTGCGTAGTGCTCTCCCGAATTGAATTGCTTCGATCTGGTGTCTCTTATGAATCACTGTAACAGAAACTGCCACAGCTAAAACAAGATTCCTTTGCTATCTTCAGTGTGAATTAAAACAGTAACTTGGCCTTTTATTCCTGAGCTTTACCATCAACATTTGTTAAAAGGAAATACAGATTTAAACATAAGAAGACATCCCTGTGATTTTTGAAATAGTATTTAAATTTTCCCTTGGACAAATTGAATACAAAATATTGAAAATGTATCCTATGAAAACAGTGTTTCTGATCCATTTTATTTAAAATAAAATTATTCACTTAATTTAACATGATAACAGTTAGAAATTGAAATGTTGACTTATCTAATTACATGTTCAAAATCAGACTATGAAATTCTTTTTTATGAGTTAAGCTGAACTATGTGTCTTGCATATATGTAATCTGTAGAGCATAGGTATTACATTTACTGGAACATGTCCTGCATCCTGCTATTTCTAGTGCTGCCTGGTCTCAGAAATTCACCATGAGTGACATTTCATGGCATCTAGATTTGTATAACAAAACCATTAAAACCACAGCATAGAATATATTTCACCAAATAATTCAGTGCTGGCTTTTTATCTTCATGAAGCTTAAAGACGTTGAAACGTTCGTAAATATTCTCAGTGGAACTACTTAGTCTTATAACCAGGAAGGGAATTTGTTGGTTTTTGTAAAGAAAAACTGTGCAGAAAGAGTTCAAAACTTTCCTTTGGCTTCAAATTGTGAAGCACATTGCTAAAATTGTAGAGTTTCAATAAATATGAAAATGGGCTCATTGTATTTACACTGCCTTGCCTTAGTTTGTATCTATGCCCCTGGAGCACAGCTTGCAGTTTGCAGGCTTAACTCTCAGTGAGTTGAAAGTTCTGGAAAGCCTCTATTCATTCTAAAGGTGTTTGGGTCAGGCTCCGTGTTGCTGATGGATCAGGGTTTGGAAGCTTCCCTGTTACCTCAGGGGTCGTTCAGGAAAACTTTCACCTCCAGTTTTGGCCCAGAGTCATAAAACTATCAAAGTCTCCTGTATGGAATAAATCTTTGTTTCTTTTCAGGTATATGTGGTAAGGCAGATATACAGTAGGCAGGGCTGGATTCTGCACTGATAGACAAATACTCCTTTTCAATTACACTATACATGTGTTAATTAATAGCAGCTATAAATGACTAGAAAAACTTCTGGTATTGAGTTGACTGTAAAGATGTGTTGAATGACAAGTTTTTCAATTGCCACAAAATGAGGCTGCCAGTTTACAGCTGTCATTCTTCTCAAACAGATCTGATGAAAGGGACAGAAAACTGTTTCAGCACACCTCACATCAGCACAGAAGGCACAGTCAGAAATTGATCCCACACAGTGAAAATAATCAAAGAGAGAGAAAAGCCAAAGTAATTTAAAACCATGGAATGTGAAAGTTTTGGGCTGTTCTTCCAGTAAAGCCAAGAGGCTGAACTGGTAAAATGAGCTGTCAGAAGGAAAAAAATACTAGTTTGTTTTTTTTTTTTTCCACTGGGTGGCAAACAGCACAGAACACTGAATGACGCAACTGGTATACTGAAATCCTCTTGATTTGTTGATATGTATTAGGGCGCATGCAAATTGTTTTGTTTTGGGTGTTAGCCTATTCGTGAAAATGAATGTAACCTGGTAATTGAGAAAAGGCCAGATCACTTACGTGACCACTAAGCAGCTGTATTCTCAAAACAAATCCGGTCTAAGCATATCTTTTTCAGCTAAACATAGAATCAATTGGAGTGGAACATACCTTTGAGACCGTCAAGTCCAACTGTTAACCCAGCACTGCCAAGTCCACCACTAAACCACGTCCCTAAGTGCCACGTCTACACGTTTTTTAAACGCTTTCAGGGAAGGTGATTCCACCACCCTCCTGGGCAGCCTGTTCCAGCGCTTGACCACCCTTTCAGTGAATGTGATCAAGAAGTTGCTCCCTGTACAGCAGGCAGTGAAGTGTATTAAGATATTTCAGTATTTTTTGCTCAATCCATCATTTAATGTTGAATGACCAGCTGTTATTTGATGAATGTCAAATTCTGTCAAGCTTTTGCCTTTTTTTTTCCCTCTGAGAGGAAACAGCAATTCAGGCAGCTAGTGCTCCCCTCAGTCGGATGACCTCTCTTTTGCTTGAATGTGGCTTAGTTAAGCTGCTGTCACATCCCTGTGGGGAAGGGGATTGAGCTGCAGGCATGATTTCTTATGAACGCAAAGAAATTAAGGAAATTCAAAACTGGTCTCTGTCCTCCCTATTTGTGGTGCTCGGATTATGTTGAATTGTGGCCTTTCATAATGGAAGTATAATACATTATCTGTTCTTTACTCCAGAGAGTGAAGCATCATATTTAAAAGTATTATGTGACATCTGTGGATTTTTTTAAGTAAGAATGAAAGGGGTTTTGCCTTTAGTTTGCTTTGCTTCTCCAAGATGGAAGAAAAACAAGTGAAATAATCGTTACGCACAGGGATCCTACCTGCCAAAGGCACAAAAGTCTTCAATGAAACTTCTGCCGGGTCTCCAAAGCAGTGAATAAAAGGGAAAAAAATGCCATTCATAATTTATATTTTGCTGTTGGGAACAGATGGGATCAGGGCATTGAGATGACTGTGTTGTATTTAAACTTAGCATTAGTCTCAAGTAAGGTGTTTATTTCTGTTAGTCGATGTGCATATATTTATATTAAATATCTAACTTGATATTGTCAATCAACACTCATTTTGATATACACTTATTTTATCTTTGACACATGATATTCCAACACACTTCTTATTAAACTTCATATGTTCTTAATCATTGCATTCAGTTTACAAATTCTGTTAAAAACAAGACTCTTCCTTTCCAACCCTTTATAATTGTCATTTCTTAGTAATATGTTTACAGGAGCCAAAAATACCATATCCAGCACAGAGTTTGGGGGCAGCTAGTCAGATTTTTTTGTATAAATACATCTTAATGGACTTACTTTACTTAAAAGTGCATGCTTGTGGTGGATCATCTGTTTGTGGCCATAGCATCCTTTTCCAGAAGTGGAGTCCAGTCAAGTGGCCTTTAATTTTTATGATTGCCAGCAGCAGTTTCAAAACTACTTTGCAAAGAAAAAGCTAAAACTTGTAATGAGTAATGAGAGATGAAAATGTCCTTTACAAGCTCAAAGCCTGGCTGCACTCATAAAGTGGCATTTGCCTTCCCTGTAGCCCCTGAAGTCTGGTAGTGTTGTATCCCTTTATGACTCCACGGGATTTAGTTTTCAACCCTTCTGGTTCCAACAGCATTCTGAGTATCCTGGTCACATGGGCAAGCTCACCTCCAGGTATTATTTACTGAATAAAAATCCATGCACTGCAATCTGAAGGTGGGGGAGGAACCCTAAGATGTACTGGGATATTTCAGTGTAGAACTCCGCTTTAGACCATATCAACAGATCACTGAAAAAATTACTTAGCAGCAGCACCATCAAGATGCTCAGTGAAAATTCCTGCACTGCTTGTTTTTGTTTTATAGTGTCAATTCTTCTCTTTTATCCTCCCTGTTGCTGTGATCAACAGAGGGCAGTTGGGCTCCTTTCTATTTTCAGTTTCAATTAAAATTTCAAAACTGTTCTTGATTGAACTTTTGAACATGTTGAAATGTGAAAGCGCCCCCGCTGTCGCTAAAATGGTCTGGAACGTGGTTCCTGAACATGAACATTTCAAAGAGAAGATGCTGGCTGCAAGCAGCTCCACCTCCACTCTTTGCTCCAAACATGCTTGTTCAAGTCCCAGAAGATCCCATTTCTTGTATTATTTTTCTCCTAGGTAAAATCTAAATAGAGTAGTTTGATTTATCATTACTGATAAGAAAAAAACTCCAAATAACAAACCAACCACAATTTAGGTAAAAGATATTGAATACAGCAAAGACGAAAATCCCAAAAAGCTGTGGGAGCACTGATCTTCAAAGGGAGAAAACTCAGTGCAACCTCAACAGTCTGGCTGGAAGGAGGTGTGTTTTGAGGATGCTATGAAACACATGTAATGTAAATTCAAGCAACTTCCTTGCAGCTCTACTTTCTGTTTGGGATATGCAGAGAGAGTCCTTGGGAATTCATGTTTTCTCCGAAGCTCAGCAGAGTTTTTTTTACAAGGAATATTTCAGGCCTCTAATTTAGTGCATCTGGAGATATTACATGTGGCTTTTAGCATGCTGAGTTAAGTTTTTCTTAATTCTGTTGCTCATCAAGACAATGTTTGGACATATATGTATGATATTGCTTGTGAATAAAATATTTCACAATATTATTGTGATATTGTTTCTCTGGACCACTGTATAAATTCCTTCATAAAATGTTATGGATGTGTAAAAGAAGTAAAGGAGCAATGACACAGGGCTATGACATCATCTCATGAGCGCTAGTCACAGCCTAAGAGGACCGTCATGTTATGGTGCCAAGCAGAAAAATCATCAAATCTTCGGGTGATTCCTGGAAATCTTAAAATTCCACTACATACTAATCCATCTTATCTTAATGTGTATGATTACAAGACAGTGAACTGTTCAAATGTTTCATGTTGATTTGGGGGCAAACCTGTGCACAAGAAATACTACAACAAACTTTAGAAAGCTAAGATTCAAAATAGTGGGAAAAGACCATTAATTTATCATAGTAAAATGAACAGAATCTTGTTAAAAAACCAGAAATACAGTTCTAAAGATGGGAATTGACAAAATGGAGCTGACAGCATTTAACACATTTCCAAAAGCGCTCAACTCGGGAGATTAAGTCAACTTCCTGAAGATGTCTAATACCTACAGGATCTATCTGGATAAAAACATGATTTTAGCACATCTCAAAGGCGCCATTAAATTAAGAATTTTATATAAAACTAACAATGTCATAGCGACAGAAAGTAATTGGGTAGCAACAGTGAGGCAGTTATTACAACTGATGAAATAAAGCAATGAAGAGCTCTGTTTAAAAAGCTAGCTGGTACTGACCACAATCAGCTGGCAACAGAACGCCTAAAAGCAAGAAAGGACACCACATTCCTCCCTCAGCTATCCTTCTTAAGGAACAGAAATCTGTCTTTTACCAGTTGTTTTTTTTTTTTTTAAATTATTAAATTAGACAAATTTTTGCAATTCATCACTTTTGATGTGGCTGCCTCTGAGGTTGCAATGATGACATATCATGTGCGGGCATGAGACAAATGCCGCTACACATTTGCATTTGCACACAGCTAACAGTAGAGACACTTCAATGTCATCTAAGTGTACCTGTCATCAAAGGCAGGTGGTACCTGAAGGAAAGAAAAGGAAAGCAAAAGCCTTTCCAAAGGCTAGAAAAAGCTCAGGCAGTCCTGAAATAAAATGAGAGTGAGGAAACCTGCAAAGCTTACCAAAAGACTCCAAAAACTTCTCGTGATGGCAGGAGTTTCAGAGTCATTCCTAAATTTTTGGCTTTGGCATGTTTCCAAGGGGTCCAAAGAGAAAGCATTTCTATGACAGGGAAATGTAATGAGTGTTTCCCTTTCATCACCCAGGGGTACTGAAGATTTGCTTTCTTTGGGGTTTTTTTTTTTTGTTTTGTTTTGTTTTGTTGGGTTTTTTTCCCCCAAGTAGTCCAGCAGCTTCAGAGTACCAGACACTCAAACACCTTCTGAGTGTGTGCTGCTGGGAAAAAACACACTGAATCTCATTGCAGGCAGACTGTCAGGGACAGATTTACAGAACAAAAAGCTGAAGCTGAAGTACCAGCATGGGCTGCCACATAAATGCATTTGCTGCAGGATTTTTTAAAAGCGTAAATATTCTATGATAGGTGCATCATACAAATCAATTACTCAGGAAGCAACTATGCTTTTATAGCACGTTTAGCTGTAGAACTCAAAATGAGAATATTTACAGTCATTCTATAAGCAAGAAGAAAATAATGTTGAAGCGCTAGTAATAAGATTGAAGGAATGAAGTGTGAAGGACATTAATATCAATTTCAAATTTACTATTTTGGGTTCAGGGAACTAATAGTACATGCACAGAGCTGTTAGCTGTTTTGTTAAAAATGTTGTATTTTATTGTGAGGTGTTTCTCCTGACGGCATCTCATTTAGACATACCTGTTCTGAGTGACCTTATTCAGGTTGTCACTCTCATGAACCTAATAGTGAAAGCCGTTCTTCTATTCTCATCTTGTTCTGCAGAGCTTGCTTTCTACAATGTTCACTCCCCACTTTTATGGTCCTGAAGGCCTTGCTCACTGTACTGTGATGGAGCACTACCTGTTATGCTCAGGAGTCTTTTTCTTCCAGGTTTATTCAAATGGAAAATTCTGGATCCTCATGCCTTCCACCAACTATTTGAATCAGCAATTAAAAGACTTTAAAAAATAAGTGGTCAACCCATTACTGGGACTCTGGGGAAAGCTTGTGAGGGAGATACATAGTTGCATCTACACCCTGGTCTGCACAGGTTGTAACTTAGTTCATCCCTGTGCAAGTTGGGTACAGGGCTGGAAAAAGAGTAGCTGCAGCTTGCCCGGGTGACTACTGTTCCCATGACATAAACACAGCATCTAGAAGGATCCATTAAACATTCAGTCAGTCGTCTTTGCACAGCACAAGTTACAAATATTTCCTAATGAGTCTAAGATACATGTCTTTATTTGCATGTGTGTATTGAATCACTCCGAGCCTGAATGTTTGCTTTGATGCTTCAGCAAGTGTGTCAAGAGTTCAAAAATAATGTACAATAACAAAAAAGAAGAGGTTTTCTTTGCATAAAGAGCTGCCTGGCTTCCTGGTTATCAGATATCATGAAGAAATTCAGAAAAACATCCTTCAGATTAAGGATGCATCAATTCCTCAGAGAAGTTTCAAATCCACACATTTGATTTGCAGTCTCTGCATTATATTAGGAAAACCTATGACACCCTTAATTCAAGAATTCTCTTTGAGAACAGAGATTAATGAACAGAATTGTCAATCGAAACTCAGAAATATAACTCCAAAATATTAATTTAAATTTAACCAGTGTAAAAAAAATATAGTCCCAAAAGCCAAATGTAGTTGAATGTTACAGTTCTTACCACAGCTCTGCCTTTGCTGCTGAGAAGGTGCAATAAGTCTCTTACGTTCACATCCAGTGCTGATGGCAGTCTGGAATAAGAACAGAGACATCTGCCTTCAAATGGATCCTGTCCAATGACACAGCTGACATGGTTTAAAGTCATTGGTATTGCACCTTGTCTTCTTTTAGGAAAACGTAAATCCAAAAGCCTGTCCTGTTTCCTCTGGTTTGCCACTTGTGACAACTTAGACTCCCACAATATCAACTACCGCTGTTATGTTTTGTACTAGTAAATAGTTTAGATACATTTAAAAATATTTTAATAAACATGCTAATTGGGCTGGTTTCTGACCTGCAGTTCCACATCTGGTTCAGATTTCAACATAGTTCACAATTAGAGAGATCTCTCTGCTTGCACCGAGTGCTTTGGTCACATGTGGGGTTTTTTTTCCTAATGAGCTGTCAACAAGCTGTCAAATGCTGATACAAATT
This sequence comes from Falco peregrinus, assembly GCF_023634155.1. Taxonomy (NCBI): domain Eukaryota; kingdom Metazoa; phylum Chordata; class Aves; order Falconiformes; family Falconidae; genus Falco; species Falco peregrinus. The sequence continues at coordinate 58,705,818 of NC_073723.1, read as the reverse complement.
AGAGAGGGTAGACAGTGAAGGCTTGGTATATAGCACTAGAACTAGCCCTGTAAAATGGACTCCTTCTCACAGCTCACATAAATTATCTTCCTCAGAGAGTAGTTCTACTGCACTCTCCCCTATCAGTCCTCTGGGTAGGACCTACTCACATCATTAGGGTTTCCAGGGATTTTGTCTCGTATGAAGTAGAAAATCCCTTGCCTTTCTGTGTGCCCATCTTCCATGTATGTAGCATTTTAATATTTCTTCACTCTTATTTACTGAGAGTATTTGTACTTCTGATAGAGGAGGGATGAGATGGCAATAACATAGTGGTGGCAACTCCCCATCAGCATTTGCATGGTGCTCCATCAAGGCTCCTGCTTCAAAAAGTGTTCTTCATCAATATTTATCAGGAGAAGATTAGATCTAGTGTCAAAACTAGGTTTTTCTGAGCAGTGTCTGAGCCCCCTTGTGCCAGCCATCCAGGCTCCACTGTACATGTCAAGCCTTTATTAGAGACCTGATACTTGTATCTAGATCAGCAGTCAGCAAGCAAACAGAGCAGCTCGGCCTGGATCCTCATGGACTACAGACTTAATACAGAAGAATATTAATTTTTGTGAATGCTAAAGACACTGACAGCTGTCATCTGCCTTTCCTCCAGGGCTACAACAGCCCAGAGGCTGAGAAATCCAGTGTTTGTGTGACATAACCCACTGTCAACTCTTTACAGCCTTGTCCTTGCCCTGCACTCAAGTTTCAGAGCAAACGATCTCTTGCTTCTGGCACTGTGAGCAGAAAGTATAACTTCCCCTCTGTTTACACGGACTTAAGCACCTAGACTGAATCCTCTTTCGTTGGGGGAGAAAAATAGAAAAACAGGGATAGATTCTATCTGTGGTATAAAGTAATTAGGTATTACTAGAAGGCCTGTTTCAGACCATTTTGATACATATTCACTTGAGAGTAGCATAAAATTACAACGCTGTACAACTGCCATCCTTTTCCACTACCATGTAGATATATATTTTTTCACTTTTATAAGCTGTAATCAACTGTGTTACCACATTTCATTTAGGTTTCTAATGAGCAGCTCTGACCTTTATCACAAACCCCCTCCCCACCCCCAAGCTCCATGTTAATAAAGACCCGATGTAAATTTGAAAAAGGATCCAATTCCCTAAAGGCTGTTAAATAGCATGTTCTAGCACTCACTGACTGATCTCCACAGGATAATTAATTCACAGATGAGAAATGTGTCTGCAGTTCATTTTTGGTGGGCTCTAGGTAAAAAAAATGTACTACAACTAACCTTCAAGACAGTCAGTTTTATAGAAGGATTCACAGTAGAAAAAACTTTGTTCTAGCTAAGAGTATTCCCAGTATGTGATAAGGCATTTTAATCAGTGCCTGATTTCAAATCGTTTTGTCACACTTTACCTATGAGACATTACGAATGTGCAGGACTGATCCACTAGACTGAAACAATGCCAGTCCTTTGCAATTAGCAGATGATTTAGCCACATCAAACAGGGTACATACATTTAGCAACTTCCCATGGTACAGTTTGAAGAAAGATATGGTCATGTACATGCAGTAGATTCAAGAACTGATATTGTGGTAATATAGTAGCAACTACAGAATAAGAGTTTCATTTTACAGAGGCATCTTCTACTTCTAAAAATAGAAGCATTTTCAACTTCAGTGAAACAAACATGTCACCAGAAGTTGAAGTTGGTGTTTTATTCAGAAGTGACAGAACAACAAGGTGCCATGCAGGCTATGCCCAGTGAGCGTTTGAAAGGCTTGGAGTTCCTGGGTTAACAGTTGAACTCAATGATCTTAAAGGTCCTTTCCAACCTAAATGATTCTATGATTCTCTCCATCTTATACACTACAGCAAAAGCAACACGTTAGTGCAGGTTATGTTTATGACACACTTTATAAACTCCTGTATCGCCTCCATGTTCCTAAGTGCTGTTGTATTAAATCTTGATGTGGTCTATAGTTGAATTACTTTAGCAACCTCTTGCTTATAGCTTAATTTAACCTTATCTTGGCACAATAGAAAATGATGAAGCAATGCAACGTATTTGTTCTTGTATAGGATGAACATTTCCCATTGGTATGCACTCATTGCATAGAGTAAGTTCAAAAGAAATCGCTTATAAGCCTTCTGAAAGATTGGAGAGCAATGTGAAGGAAATGAATTCCAGATAATGCAATATTAAAAAAAATAATAATCAAGTTTGTAGCAGTAACACTGCAGTAACAGCAGAATAGTACCTGTATCATTTTTATCTCAAAAGCACCCCAAAAAACAAACCAAAAAAGATCTGAGACACTGTGATCTGCTTTTCTGACTTCAGTATTGTATAAGGCTTTTAAACACATTTTGAAATAAATAATTATGGAAGAATTAGAGGTAAAATCAAATAAAAAGACTAACAAAGATAAATTGTAATTGTAACTTAATAAACAAACCCTTTCATTTACTGAAAACCTGACTTTCTATATGTAAGACATAGTATATCTTATTTATCTGAACTTCAGTAAAACAACTGATGTGGTATTGTGTGCAAAATTATTAGTTGTGTAAGAAGAGTTCTTGAGGGGAAGAGGGGACAGGTAGCATGGAGACATGATGTAACAAGGCTACAGGAGCTCCTCGTTATCCATTAGTGCCCTTCACAAAAATGAGGGAATGTGCTCATATAATTTGTGAGGACCACACCTGAAAGTCACTGGCAAAAAGAAAGGAAAACCAGTATATCATGTAGAAGGGTCTATGTGGTTAGAATTAAGAAAATCCAACTGTAAAAAGAACAAGGTGAAGCACTGGAGATCTGCTAAGAGCTGCTAAGAGCTTCAGGCTCCTCCATAGAAACAAACTGGACCACAGAGGGTGTTTGTGTTCCAGCTGCCCACAGCACGATGAGGAAATGGCTGTGTGAAGCTGCTATGAGAAAGGAAAACAGCATCTTATGTGGAAGATTTCTAGCAGAAAAAGGCAGTGTCATTGTCATTTTTTAGGGCATCTGCTAGACATAGTCTGGAATACTGCTTGCATCCCTACTTACCCCATTCAAGAAAGGCAACTCACAGTATAAAAGGAGCAGATGAGAAAACGTGTTCAGGGGAACAGTGAGTGTATTTTATGAGAGATTTGAAAAACTGGGTTTCATTCTAACACAACGAAAGCTCAGAGAGAATGTGATTGCTTTCTATAAATTCATGGGGAGGGTAAACACTAGGGAAGAGCTGTTTAAACTAAAAGGCAATGTTGGCACAAGAACAAATGGGTATGAGCTGGCCATGAATAAATTTAAGATGGAAATTAGAGGGGGGATCATAACCACAAGAACAGTGAAGTTCTCAAATAACCACTCAATCTGGCTAGGAGAAATACTAACTTGTTTTAAAATGATGTTTTGACACATTTATGAAAAGAGCGATGCAATATGGAGGGGGAACCTCAATCACCCAGGAAATCCTTTATGTCCCATATTTCCATGTTCCTAGAGGTCTGTGACTGAAAAAGGAGAGCTCTTTTTCTTCCAGCTTTTACCATGGCCTCTAAAATACTGGTTTAAATAACAGAAGGGCAAAAGTTACTGACCTGGACAGAGCATGGCATGGGGCTGAGAAGCCCAAGACACATATCCACAGGGCTGGCAAGAAGATGCCATTGATTTCAGTTGTGCATATAGGTGTTGCTGGAAGAGCCCTCCCTTTGCACCCAGGAGAGGAGACACCATTGCTGCATCTCCTATTTCTTCCTACCCTACTGGGAATACGTTCTTATTACAGAGGAGTGCGGCTGCTCTGAGCTCAGGGGTGGGTACTGTGGCAGGTCTTCAACAGACTTTTCTCTTTGTAACTCTTCCCTCCATTTAGGGAAAGTTGTAATGGCTGTGCTGGAGGCCAGGAACATGGGAAGAAATATTGGCATAGCAAGCAATAAACCCCCACACTACTACCAGTTTGTCTTTGTGTGGAGGTGTTCTTCTGAGACTGTGCCACTCTGAATAGTCAGGGCTCTCACTAATTAACTGACGATACATCAAATCAATATCGGTATTCAGATTTACTTTTACCCTTGGAAATGGTTACTTCCAAAACAGAGGGCTACTACAACAGCTTCTGAGCTGTAAATTGAACAGTGAACGTAGTAAATAAGCTATTAAGTCAAAAAGAGATGAATGGAATTGCAGAGTACTATTTTCTGGAAAAATCTTTTCTGGTTGTGCTGAATCATTAGAATACACAGCAAGGAAATGTGACTTGCTCAAAGTGTCGCTGCAGTTACACATGTTATTTTAGATTTACCAGGAATATATGTCTATGCAAAAACGATTTTACACTGTAGACTTGGAAAAGAGAAGGAGCAGCCCCAGCAGCAACCTCATTCTTAGCTAACAGTTTGTGTACCTTTACTGCATGGAAAGCAATACAACATTTTAATTAAATTTCTTAAGGTCAGTGAAATGCCATTGTTTTGACAATCATCTGTGATCACATAAACCTTGGGGTCCAGATGGCTGGCTGTTTAATGGCAACACTGCATTGACAAATTCACCAATTAGATAGGCATTAATATTACATCCTTGCAGATTCTGAGCACAGCCTGACCTCGCTGAAGTGGGCTGGTGTCTTGCTTAATCCCTTGTGCATGCTCACAGAATGTTATCGTGCTGTTGTAGTGGGTTCATCCATCAAAACTGCCTCAGCTTCTCAGCATGCTGAACATTATTGAGTTTGTAAAAACAGATGTCATAACACACTGCTGGCAGAATTGTGCTCTCTCTCGAGACAGCAAAGGAAACCACCCCATCCACACGCATACACACACAGACACACGCACACACACACTGGAGGCACTGGAGTATTGTGTGAATCCTCCCCTTGCTACTCTGCCCCTGACAGGGAGGGGAAGACCCCTGATTTATGTGTTCAGGGGGCCATGTGGAATCACAGTAGTTAGAGGAACGCAGAATGTCTCATTGCAGAAAACTACCCTCCTTGCCTGTGGCAGTGTTTTCCTTACATCAGATTTGCTCCTATTACTTTAAAGGCTCAAACCCACCACATTAAGAGTACAGAGTTACAACCTGCATTAAACAGCAGTGGTGGTGTCATGCACGGAGCAATTCCTTTGCATGACAATGAGTTCAAGTGGAGGCAACCTGTTTTCCCCCCTCACCAGCTCTAAGGACAGTTGTGCATCAGAAATGTCAGGATCCCCAGATCCAAGGTTTTGATTGTAACAGAGAAAGGGGTGATGAGACCTGCTGATGCTCACTTGTTTCAGACTCTTTCCCCTTTTCCCTTTTTTATTTGAGAGAAGAAAGTCTGCAGTTTTAAATAGTTTTCATTATTCTCCACCTTCTTCCCCTGGGCAGTAGTGGCAATAGTAATATATCACAGCAACATTTACAGCTTCTCCTTGTACGAGAACAACCTCAAACAAGAAACCACGCGAGCTCTCATTTCTGTGCTTATCCTGTGGAATAACCCTTCCTGCTTCCCATCCGTAATACCAGTCCTGGGTACAAGAAATACTCTCCATATTGACAACAAGAAAGTGTTACAGAGTGTGTACTACTACCTCCTCAGTTACACTATGGTTACTCTTTGAAATCTTTCCTTTGAGAATACATTGGTCTGTCCTATCTTCTGCAGTTAAAATGGGGGACGCCACTGGATTTGTTAGTTTCTCAGGTTTCTCAGAACATGAAATCAAGAGGCCCAGTATTTGCATTTTTTTAATAACTTTGAACTGTCAGGAAAGTATTCTCACAGGAGTACTAGGCTTAATGATGACCAAAAATATTTGAACTATTAAATGACCCAAGCATCAGGAGAAAGAATAATCCATTGATACTGTAAACACTGCAAACTAACATCCCTCATTTGTATGAAAATATGTACCCCAAGGATATACATTCTATCAGAATAACAATTATCCAAGCAGTGTTCAGCTATCAGATATATTTTCAGCCTTTTCTGTTCTTCTTATTCACCCAAGACTCTCCTGAACTGGTTTCTGTCTGGGATGGTCAAAATTTCTAGTAGATTGCCTTATATTGATGGCAGTGGGAAGAAAGAAATTTTTTACTGAAAAAAATGAAAAGCATTTTCAGAAAAGACTCCTCAACCATGATTTTGAAGCAGTGACTTTGTATTCTGTTGGTAACCCCAGAGCAAATACAGATATTAAATATCACTTTCACAGCAGTGGAATTTTCCTTACAGAAGAGAAGAACTTCACTGATCTAAATGTGAATTTGAATTCTAGAGTAAGTGTGAATTTCTATTAGTTTGTATACATCTTGGGTAAATATACACTTATGTATCCATGTTTGTTTATTTAAAAAAGGGACAGTCAAAACAGCTCATGAAATAAATTGTTTTGCTGATAAATATACAGTCCCGGTATTTGCAGTTGCAATTGGTCACTTTCTTGCTATCTTGGTCTCAAAGATGTTTGCAGATCTTGGAAAGCTTGTAATTATTTCTCTGATATATTAACTTATTGTGATTTAAATGAACACTCAGAGGCTATGAGGAGCAAATAAGCTAAGTGAAGAATCTGAGAACAACTTCAATTTGCAGAAAGTATTCAGCAATGACTTTCAAGAAAGACTGACTCATAGCTGGATTTAAAAAAAAAAAAAAAGGTGCTTAATTCCCTTCAAAATTAATGAGATATGTGGGATGTTTTTTCAGAAAGTCTTTTATAGTCCGGAAACTGATCTTTTTCATGATGTCACAGAAGATGACTGATACACTTAAACATGTTTTATGGTATAACTCTGATTTTGAAAGTAGCACAACAACTCCACTAGGTAAGGTTATGTACGTGCTTGTGCCTTGGAGCAGAAGTAGTGGAGCGAGCTCTGTATATATTACAGTAGGAAAGTGTTATTTAACATGAGAGCATTGTTTAATGATAGATAACAATGCGTACTGTAATAGTCTTGTGTTTCAAGAAGAATTCAAACCCATAAAGTTAGACCTGTGAATTTTTAATGATTATAGAAAATTTCAAGGGAATTATAAGCAATCTGTAACTACGTGTTACTCTAATTTTTAAAGCTTTTGAGATAATTACATTATTTTATTATGTTTCATTTTATTTCTTGAATGTAGCAGGCTTAATCCTGGGTGGGGTCATAAAGTACACAAAGAGAAAGACTTACAGTAAAGGAGATGCAGTTTTAATTTTAAATTACTCAGGAGTTCAGGCTTCCAATGAGTTTGCAGCCAAAAGAGAATACAAAAATCTTGCTTTCTTCTGCAAACAGAAAGAGCAAAGCTTACACTGTTTTAGATGCACATCCAAGTCCTGTTTTGTGTGATCGCTACCATTCAGCTGCTGCTATCACCAAGAGCAAGATATCTGGGTGTCTGGCAATAACCCTTCGGTGATGGAGTCAGTGGTGAACTTGGATGTACAGGCAGTTTTCCACCATGCCCTGGCAGTCTAATAGACAGAACTTATTCCTTTGTATTTAGACATGTCTTACTGACTTCCTAGTCAATGAATCATGATGCAGTCTAAAACTGTTATTTCTTGAGACCCTTCTTGGGCCAAGTTGTGAGGGATCCAGTCACAACTTTGTCCATCCATTAATCACAGCAGCATGATCTACAGTTTTAGTTCTACCCTTTCTGGTCTGCAAGTATAGCTTCACATGCCAGTGTCCACAAACTATGGGCATGGATTGCAGCAAGTCATGACATAACAGGCTTAAAAGGCTCACTCCAAGGCCATGAGGCTCTCAGATACACTCTTGCCTTTCCGAACTACCAAGTCATGACTTACACTGCCATCAAGGAGGAAGATACCATAGATGTTATCTTTCTGTTTTTAAGAGGAAGAATCCAAATATCCCAGTCATATATCCCCAAATCATATCTTACCATGTAAGAAATGCACCTATTTGTAAGGAAGTGGCCAATGGAAATTTTTATATGAAAAAGTGGCATAAAAAGAGAAATAGTGCCTCTGTGTAGGTTAGTTCAGCATAAGAAAACAGACAGACCCACCTCATTTTAGATCTGACACTGCTTTTCTCTTCTGCCAAACTCCTGGAGCTGTAGCTCCTCTGTAGGAAAGAGGAAGATGGATAAAAGAAGAAGGTAGCAGGATCAGAACAAAAAAGGAGGTATCTATTTACTTGCTGGCAGTGTAACCATGATACTCATTGTTACAAGGATGTTGTGCAGGCAGTCTGAAAGCAGTGAGTTGAATTAAGGGAAGAAAAATGCATCAGTGACTATAAAACCCCCAGTTCAAACTCTTGTTTGCTAAAACACAGATAAGTGGAAAATGAAATAATACCTTTGGGAAAATGTCAGTTATGCATTTGTCTTGGTCATATATTCTTCATAAGGCACGTGCTGCAGGTGATGGGGAGAGGATAAAGGCTGGAAGGAGCTCTGGTCTAACCCCCTGTGGTCACTCTCACATTCTTAAGGGGACAGTCACAAGTTCATGAAGACAATGTGGACTCTGGGGGTACATACAAGAGGGACAGGACAATAAATCCGTTCACTTTGCTCTCACTCTGAGTTATTCACCCATTTTGGACATCTCACATTTCAAATTCTGTCCATACAAAAGCTCAGATCGTGTCACTGAATCCATTCCCTCATGCTGTTTCTGGTTCTCTGTTTTGACTGTGAAGTGAGTTACAGACTAGAAAAACCTTTTTATCTCTTACAGAAGTGAAACCTTGAAACAGGCTCCCTGCAGAAGATGCCAAACCTCCTGCCCTGGGAATTTTTGAACCAGGTCAAAAAAATTTCTTTCAGGGAAGAGCAGAGTACATTTTGTCCTGGAATAGAAGGACCAAGTAGCCTCCTTCATGTCACTGTGCTTGCTTTGCCCTAGAGTCCCTGTTTCTCTTTAAGTCCACAGTTTTTTAGGATAACCCTGCCCCCTCTCTTTCTTTCTACTCAGCCCTATGTCTTCACACTCAGTAAGGCTGAAGACACCAGTGTAATTCATAGCCTCTACCCTGCCCAATTTTATACACAGTTTAAAAGGGATGCAGTTCACTGTAAGTTGTTCTTAGTTTTCAACACATTATGGTGACTTTATTTGATATACAAGGTAGGCAATTAATTTAGCTAGATGCAGTTATAACTCCTTGGAGTTTCAGACATTAATTTTGCCAAGGATAAGTAAAGTTGCATCACATTATGCTCTGCTTCATTCAGCTTACTCTCAGTGCTACCTGCTTTTATAAGGTCCCTCACCTCATAGGCACCCTGTTAGAGAAGAGATGCAAAGTCTGCGTTGCCCTCAGCATTCGCACAAACAAGACTCGCTGCTTTCTCTGCCTGCTGTCAGCCAAGGAGGCTTGGCCCCCTTAAAGAACAGCTGCAAAGGCCAAATCACTGTGTTACCAAAAGAGAAGTCCTTGTTGGAGTTTATAGCTGAAGTCTGAAGGCAAAGAGATGTTATGTACCCATGATTTGGGGGCTATGCAAAGTCCTGTAAATGAGGGACCCCCTTTCAGTTACACAGTGAAGAGCAAGTAAGTAAATAAGTACAGCCCTACCACCTAACAGCCCCCATAAAGGTCAAGCTGTTCTTGGCTGTTCTCTCTTGCTCTGTGAGGGGAGTCTATAGCTATTTCAAGGTGTGATGATATTCTTCTTGGAAAACATCCTGTCTCCCTGGGAAACAAGTTCAAATGTAGTCCTTCATGCTGCTGATGCAAATACCTCACTGCTAGCAAAGTTATTCTCTCAAAATACATTTTTGCCTGTGTACAAAGTCCTTTCGCCTCTGTTAGGTCCTTAAAGAATGGAAGCCCATGAAGTTATTTATCTCATTGCCCAAAATTCACCGATAATAAATACATGGCTCCCAATTATTTCTACAAACAAGCTTAAACTCCTTCAATGGATCTGTCACACTTTTTCATTTTTTCTGACTCCCTATATGGACAATTTCTATGTATTTCATTAATATTGCTGGCATATTTTTGAAAATAAGGATCATAAAACTGTCACCTAATTGGTCCTATTTATGCAAACAGTTCTTCCCAATTCCTCATATTCATCATCCTGATACATAGTGTGGTGCAGTCATGTACTTTCAAAAATCAAAGTTTCTGTGTTTGAAAACAGATTTTCCTCCTTATGTCCATGGTTGTAATCTTTTCTGCACATCTTCTAGTCTGAGTTCATCTGTCCTGAGCAGAATGCTGACTCCCCTGGCAAATCAGAAACTCGTCATATCAGAGCTGTAACATTTACCTAAATGAAGAAATTATTAGTCTCATGGTGAATATTATGATTTTCTGTGTCACTCAATACCTAGTGATTCAAGAAGAGCTTCATTATTAGTTTATAGAGTATCAAGCAAAATTAAAGAGGATTCTATTCTGTTAATCAAGCAAAATAACTGCCTGGAAAACAGTCAGTCTCTTGTACTCAGGTTACAATAGGCTGGCTTTACATAGGTTTTAAAAATAAACAGGAACTGCTACAATTATATAGATGGTGGCCAAAGCCAGACTGTATGGCTTTCCTTGCTGCTGGCCGTGAAGGAATTATTTGTCTGCCTTCTGCTGGTTACAATAAGATCCAATCTTGCTTTATGGTCTGAGCGTGCCAGCCAATTTACTATCTTCACTGGAACGCTCCTGGATCAAATGTAGATGGAGGACCACGGCTGCACCTGGGGATCCAGACTGAATGCATATGCAATTGTGCTGAGTTTACAAAGATCATTCTCTGGCATGGATTGTTTTGCATAGTGAATGCAGCTGCCTTGTATCCACAGACTCCCAAGGGTACTTTCTTGCAAGAAGTAGAGCAGAAGGACACTGAAGGAGGAACAAATATTTCTTTATTTCTCTGATAGTTACAGAAATCCTGAAAGTGAGAAATCGAAATTACTCTCTGGCACTCAGCCCTTACACTAAAGCACAGAAAAGCTCACCTACCTTTCTCTAGCAACTTTTTCAGATGCTGGAAGATACTGGTGTTCCCCAGAGTCTTCTCTTTTCTGGTCTAAGCAAACCTATATCTTGGAGCTGTTTCCCACAGGCTGCGTATAACCAATCATGGAACGCCCATTGCTCATCTGGAGTTTACAAAGCTTTCCAGCTTATGGAGACAGGTTAGCTCTGTATCTCCCCTGTTTAGGCATCGATGTTGCATGGGCAGGAGAGTTTATTTCAGTCTTTTTTGTGGCTGAAATTTGTTCCGTGCCTTTGATGTTTTGCATCTGATTGTGGTTACTCTGAGACAGTGGTGCCTTAACTGTCACAAGGAGGCCACTGAGCATGCCTTTACATGAAAGCTGGTTCTGCCCTTGCATATTTTCTCAAACTCTGCATCGCCAGTGGGACAGCAGTGATGCTTCTCACAAGAACAGATGTGCAGTTTAGCCCATGGACCTGTGTGTATACAGGCTAGGCATCCACTCCCCAGGATGTTCGTTCAGTGCCAGGAAATCCATTTGGAGGACTTCCTGACACAGAAATTGCATGTTTCTGTTTAATAGTCTTTCAAAGATTTTTCTTCCATGAATTTGTCTAGTTGCTATTTGAATCTGGATGAATGTGGACCTCCCACATGCCAGGTAGCAATGAGTTCCATAGTGTGATAGCATGATCTGTTAATAAATACCTCCTTTTATTTTGAAGCTGTTTCCTGAGCATTTCCTTAATGCCCTCCAGATCTGCAGTTTTAAGGTGCTATGTGACACAGTGAACAGCCATTCTGACCTTGCTTCCACTATGTCTGACACCATTCCATAGGCTTTTTTCACAGGCATTATATTCTGCCTGAAGAATCACCGTTTAATCCTTTCCTGCACCAAAACTTTTTTGCATTTGTACCATTCTTGTGGCCTTGCTCTGTATGGTTCTTGATTGCATGTACCTTTCTTTGAGGCTAAACAGGAGGGAGTATGACTTTAACCTGGCACTGAGCCATAAAAAGGAAATCATGCTGACAAGACTATTTCTGTACTTCACCTGCTGATTATTTAATAGGAAATGTGTTACTGGAACTATTACATATTGAATTTTGCTTGGTGAGAATTGCATCTGCATATTGCAGATACAAGGTCCAGGGAAGAGTAGGCTAGTACAAAAATGTAGTAGAAGAAATGTTTGAAATAGCTGTTAGCTTGCTTGTACTGCAGTATGAAACTTTCACAAGGGAAGAATTAGACTTGCGTGACAATAACAAAAGTTTAGCTCCATTTGGGATTCTTGTTGAGTATGAATTCCATATTGACAAAAAATTAACCATGTCTGGTTCTACCACTGTCTCTTCCCCACCACCACAAAAGAGTAACTTCCAGAAAGTTCCTGAACTCAGAAATACTGTATATGAACCTTTACAGAACAAGATTTGTTATATATTGCCTCTGTTGTATGATCCATGAAGATTTTAGAACTGAACTGAAAGAAAACTTGTGCAAATCACTTATTCTGATTGTGGCAAAACCTCATCTGTATATTTGAAATAGACATGATGCAACCCCCCAAAACATTACTAGTACCAATGCTTATAATTTTAGAAAGGACACAACTGGATGAAAAAAAGACACCAGAAAATTTTATTTCTTTAACTTTTTTTTTTTCATATATATTGCTGTTACCTGCTATGTGTGTAACGTCCTGTCTTTGACAGATCAGTTTTAAAGATAACAATAAAGCCAACTTGTACTTACCACAAAGCCTCATGTCCCAGGAAAAGCAATAAGCAAGTCCCCAAATGGTAAAAATGTCCTAACAGATAACGGAGTGTAATTAACATACAATCAGCACCAACAGACTCTCCTTTAGAGGCAACATTTGGAAGTTTGGTCTATATGCAATGGTTAATTGAGAAGTGTATAGCAGACATCAGTGCACAGGCCACGGTACTGGAGACAGCTGTGAAAACCGAGGAACAAGATGCACAGTCAAGGAAACCAAACGTCACACGAAGAACGTAAGGTCTGTTCCCCATTTTGAAGAATGACAGGCTCTGAGTGTAAAGGCCAAAGAGTTACAGTCACAATAATGAAACAGCTAAACTGAGGAGAAACGTTTCACAATGTTCCCAGAAAAATAATTAGAATCTCTTGAAAGAAATAATATGCAACAGCACAAGGTGGGAGTTTGCGTATCAACTGCAGCACCAGCAGAGTGAAACGGTGGCAGCACTGTGGCAGAGCTGTTACCTGCTCTCTGTGGCAGAGATCAGCTGAGAGGACAGCGAGAGTGGAATGGGGGCATGGTGGCTGCCAGGGAAGGAGGCTGGTGGGAGGAGTATGGGACACACGACTTTGCTATGGATGCAAAGGCTGTGGTCATGAAGGCAGGGCAGAGCAAGTACCACTGAGGCTTGGCTTCCAGCTCTGACAAATTCAGCATCCCTGGATGATGCAAGGCAAACTGGATTGCATAGCGGGTCACCAATAACACTGTGTCACACAGATGACAGGGTTCCTTGGTCATCAGTGCTTGGACCCAGCAGGGACATTTTGGCTTCCTTGATGTCCCAGGGAAGGCAAAACCCAGATCATCTTTTAGGTAGCTTCATTAAAGAAAAGAGTCAGAGCTAAGTGTCATGGTACCGCATGGCTTCCTTGTCTTATTACTTTGGAAAAGATAAGCATGTTTTCATGTTGCCTTTTTTTTTTATTAGGCTTTAAAAGTTTGAATTTTTCTCTGCATTTTTATCTGGTGGGATATCATGTCGCTGTTTGCAGCAAGGCCTCCCTGTTTAGCGTGTTTTGGGGGAGAAAGTGAGGTGAAGATGACTGATATTTATATCAGAAATGGAGTACTGCTTAGCTTAATTTTTAATGTGCTCATTACTGTTCAGTGAGGAGCAGCTGCTGGTTTTCTTTTTATTTCATTGCATTTTTAAGTTTGGGCAAGGTACCTGAAGTTAGATTGGGCTTCACTCAGTTAGAAATTTGAAAAAAAAAAATAGACAGGACAGAACTAAAAGTTGATTACAATGACCATTTCATTAATCATGGACAATTAATTAATCAATTATCAGTTCATTCATCTGGACCTTAAACTGAATGATGTAAACAAGGCATATGGTCCATATTTACTAATTATCACAGGTTCTGCGGTGGAGAAGGGTGGGTCACAAGGATACATGTCCTATTCTTGGCACTGCTAGCATGCCACTCCACCACAGCAGACGGCTAAAAAATGTTGCTAGAACTCATCAAATTAAATCTTATTTACTTACTTATTTTTGTTTGTGTAAGCACAGCAGAAATAGTAATGATGCTTTTTTTTTTTTAATTAGACCCAACTGAAAACAGCTGAATTTTGGAATTATTATTATTGTGTTTTGTCACAGGCTTTAATTTTTAAAGTCTGACTTGTGCTTTTAGTGTCCATGTGGATAGGATGCAAACATAATACATAAAGATTTTGTAAAAGTAATATGTTAATTATGCTAAAGATTAAATGAGATCTGAACTATGCCCTCTTCAGCTAATGCACATATTACTTACACAACAGTAGATTTGCTGATTTCACTAGACTTCTATGAGATTATGATATTCATAGAAAATAAATTATAAGAAAAAAAATCATAGCACTGGAACCCTCTTACCTTTTTTTTTTTTTAGCATTTTTTCTTTTATTCCCCACCAGGTTTATCAATATTTCAGATTCCCGTAGCAAAAATGGGATTTAACCTATAAATTAGGTTTGCTCATCTGAATTGTTATGTTGACTGTATAGCCTGGGTAGGGATATTTGCATTCACAGACGCAAATTCTGGCACCCTCACTGTTCCCACCATGCCATTTCTGTCTTTCAGCTATACCTGTTCATACAGACTTGTATATAGGTATCTATATGCTCAGAGTAAGCATGCACACATGTATACATGCCTACTGGTAGTTGAGGCATAAAGGAAAAAAAACTTGTAGGTAATGTAGGCGAAAAAGAGTAAAGCTAGTGAAGATAAAAAGAAACAGGCTGAATGAGTGCTTGAAGAGAGGATAACATCTGAACCGTTGCAGGAGGAGTAAACCTGTTAGGAAAACCCTGGAAACCTGCTGTCTGGAACAGCTGAGGTGGGGGCTGCAGGGGCTGGACATCTACACAGTGAGTGGGTTACAACAGAGTCCTCTGCAGCAGCAAAGGAGGAGAAGGGATGAGCAAAAAGCCTTTCACTGGAATAACTGTTCCCATCTGCCTTTCCAAAGTCTCCATCAGAAATGTTTTTTAAAGCCTGGCTCATATTTTTAGCATTTCTGTAGATGAGATGCCTAATAATAAATCCTGATTTATAAGACAATAGCTGAGGAGAAAATTAAGTCAGGTAAAAAAGGCTTAAAAGATTTTCTTTTCTGGCAACATAATCTGGCAATACAGAAGGGTATTCCCAGCAGGCAGTAGCAGATGAAGATACAGTTTATGGAACAACATACTTTTTATTTTCTCCTTAGTGTGTTTAAAGGCTTTGACTTAAGCAGATGAGATTTTCCAGGTAATAATGACAGAGCTAAACCTGGGAATTAAGTGTCATTGCACCAGCTTACCTCAGCTTTGTGCAGTGTAGTGCTCATTCATGACCTCACATTTAGGCTGCTGCCTTGCATGGTCATAAGCAAATGCTCTGAAGGACTTTGGGGTGGTAAAGCTGATGTCTCCTACTGCCTGCATCCTTCACCGAACTAATTGCTGGTTTTCCCTAAGTATGAAATGATGTTGATGCAAATATGTTGAGCTTAATTTGTCTTTATGTATTTCATGCTCCTTATTCCTGAGATCATTTTCTTCATGGTGACCAAGGTCAGAAAAAAGGTGGAGTCTGTCCCTCACTATATGAGAGCATCTTTCTGTGGACAAAACCCTGACAAGAACCATCACACTTGGTGGCCACTGGTACCCAGGATGCTCTCTTTGGAAAGCTTTTTTAAACATTGAAAATAATACACATTTTCTTCTATGCATGATAATAATAATACTCAGTATAGTATACTGACAGTCATTGCAAAAGATTCCAATGAATTGGCTTAAAATAGGCTATTGAATACAAAGAGTGAATTCATGCATAATGAGAAGACATCATCCGTCATAGCAAGACACCAGTCTCTGAGATCCTTTGCTCTGCTGTGTTTTGTTGAGGGTCGCTTACACCTGACATTTTATTGAAAGAAACAAGTATTTGATATAAATCCTTGGCAGAAGCTTATTGTTCCAAAAAATATTTCCTATACTAAAAAAGGGCTTTCAAAAATGCTATTCACAAAACCAGTTTCTGATGAACAGAAACAGTCAAGAAAATTTTGATTATTATTTCAGTGATACTGAAATAGGGTACTGGATTTTATTTAAATATTCATGTTTTTTTAATTAAAAAATATTAGTCTTGAAATCTGCTACAGGGAAACAGTTACTATTTCCATATTTTAGCCTTGCTGTTTGCTTAATTGAATTACCAAGAGAGTGGCCATATTGGGAAAAAGGAAAAATTTGCTGCTAAGCCTGTTGAACCAGATTGACTATGGAGCAAAAAGGTATCTTAAGCATTTATAGAATAATTTTTCTCCTCATCATAGCATGAACTCACTGTTTTTCTTCTAAGGAAGGTATTGAAATCCAAATGAATTGCACGCTCAAATGTTACTTCAAGGGTCTAGTTTAATTTCATGTTTCAGAAGACCTATTTCATTAAAGAAGACTTTATTTCATTTTAACTTTTTTGTAACTTAGTGCTGTAGTTTAGTTCAATAAAATAAATTGATTGCAACAGTATTGTGTACAGAACAGATTTATCTTCATGCCAGTGAAAGATTTTTCATGCAAGATGAAGCTGTTGACCACTTCCTCATGTGAAATACATCTCACCTCTGTGGATCGTTTTCAATACAGTTAGGATATTATGTGATAAGACATACAGAAGGTGAAATTATACTGAAAAATTGTTTCCCCAGAAGAATTTCACAAAGGCAATCAGCATGATTATGGAGTGTTGAACAACTAAAGCACAGTAAATGTCACTTCCGAATTCCTTAATGCTTATTCTTCAGTTTAATGTGTTCCTTGCTAACTTTTCCTAACCCATTTAAAAATTAAAAAGTTCATCTTTCATACATCTTTTTACATTAAAACATAAAGCATTCTTTTTAAAATTTAAATTTAAAGAGATCACCATTTATACACAAACAAATTTCTTTTCTAAATAAACATTAAAACTCAAGTAATTCAACAGTCATTGCAATATCCACCTGAAGAGAATAATTTAACTTATCTTACCTCTGTTCTCCATTATAACTTAGCATCTACAACAAATCCTATGGTAGGTTCTCTTTTGGTGCCAATATTTTTGGCTGTTGTATATCTATCCAACTTCTTAGGGTCATACAGAAATGCCGTAGTTGGTTATAAATGTTTTTTCTGCATGGGAAATTTTGAGCTTTCCATTTTAAAAAAAGGGAAAAGTGAAAAAAAATTTTAAAAGACAGAACAAGAAGTTAAAATGCTGCCAAAGATTTAGTGTTTGAGATTTCTAGCATGGATGCTTCATGTTCCTTTGGTGGTTTTCATTTGTTTGTTTGGGGGTTTTTTGGGTTTTGGTTTTTTTTTTTCTGTGTGTGTATAGATCAGTCTTGCAAGATGAAGAGCTTCTCTTCTATGGAACATCCACCTTCAAAAATTATGAGGTGAACCCGTTCAAACTGTCATGGGAAATGTAGTGTAGTGAAGGCCCTGGTGAATGCAAATGAGCACAGAAGTATTTGAAATGTAATTTCCAGGAGGTACTGATAGAGCCTTTATGAACAGTCCTACATAGTTTTAGTTTTGAGACAATCACAAAACAGTTTCATGAACCATTATACAGACCTGGAGGTGAGGGATGATCATAAATCAAACCTCCTAAACCCTACTGTTTTCTCTCAAAGGTCTTTTCAGTTGAGGGAATTACAAAGTCTCTGATTATACAAAAAGCCAGATGATGATATATTACATAGACAGACACAGACCATAAGTAAACATCAATAAATATGAAATAAAGGGTTCCCAAGCATCCCTGCTGTACATGTCCCCACCCATGCATTTCTCTTTCTTATGTCTCAGGTGAATTTTCCTAGCCAAATGCACCAGGTACCAGATGCACTCAGGTCAGTTGTGCCAGCAAATCCTTTTGCTGAACATCTACCCAAGGGAAAAGCTGGTCTTGAGCAGGGCATGCTGAAAGATCTTTTGTTGACAAAACCAACAAAAGTCTTTGATGAAAGTAGGAAGTAAACAGAGATGTGGGGCAAAGTAGCTGGGTCCTCCATTGCTCCAAGGAGTTATGTAGTGGCCCTGGAGATGAAGTGATCAGCTTCAGTTGTCAGCTGTGGTGCCCTGATCATGCTGCTGAAACTTCTTCCCCTATGTCTTCTCTCTGCTATGTTCCATATGTCCTCTCTTCTCCATGTTCATCCCTATTTCAGCAATTTCAGACCTACTTGTTTTCAGAATGTAAAGTTCTAGTGATACAAATGTATTAAGGCCTGTCATCCTCATGTTGTCCTCTGAAGGATGATAGCAGATGTATGGAAGAAAACACACACTTTATTTAAAAATGCAAACTCTTATAGACAGACTTGTGCATGGACTAAGGTTTCAGGAGTGGCACCTAAATCCAAAATACAGCTCCTTGAACTTCCTTCTGAATTCTAACCAAGCCAGGGTCAAGTACTACTCTACCCTCTGCCACCTGAGACAAGGGCTAAATTGAATTCTTGTTTTAGGATTTGCTGTTGGTTGCCTTAGAGGGATCCCTGCTAATACCCAGGCTTGTGAGTCCCCTCTCTTGGAGCACTGCAGTACAAAGATGGACCATTCCCTGTGTCACACTGTGCTGAGGAATAAGGCACCAGAAGGGTTGATGTCCACACCATATGTCAAGCCCAAGTCAATACTGCACCTCTTTTCTTCTGTTAGCTCCTTCCATGGCTGACATTGCAAGGAAACCTCTGTAAGCAGGCCAGAGAGGGACAGAAGTTCCCTGCAGCCCAGTTGTATGACTGCCACAGCATTTGTCAATGGGTTCAGTTGTGTACAGTCACAAAGTTGTCTGCAGTGCATCTGTACTACTAAAACCATCAATGCATAGGAAAAACTCGTTTCACTGCAGCAATGGATACAACACACTAGGAGGAATCACACTGTGAAGAGAATATCTCTGTCAGTAACTGCCTGTGGAGTACGTTCTGTACGGAAACAGGAATAAAAAATGTAGGTGGGGGGGAAAGGGCATGCTTTGGGTTTCAGTGTTGAGGTGCAATATAGTTTCTAAAAATTGCCACAGTTATCGGGAGATGCTTGCTGTCTGCACATATATAAGGAAGACAGGGAGGAGAAGCCAGCAGTCTTTTTACAGGAGGATGACTGCTCATTTAGCTGGAACCAGGTTACTGGAACTCATAAAGCAAAACACATTAAAAGTGAACATTTAAAAAGACTCCACTGAACAAGTAACTGTAAACTGGTATTTTATATATCTTATGCATGTTTATATACAGAACTCTGCTTGATCTGCTGGGCCAAATTTAGGACTATGTTTACTGCTTAAAATGTACCACATGTGTTGTAAGTGCAGATCTTAACATAGACAAGTGCAGTATAATACACTGGTTTTAAGTGAGCTACCAGAAATTTTTGAATGTTACTCTTGGAAAACATACATTGTTACTCTTGGAAAAGATAGCATCAGGGAGCGTTAAATTATTGCTGGATTATGCTACAATGCAGGTCACTACTTAGATCTTGCATTTATGCTTTTGCTTTATTGATTTTTCACATTGCTACCACTAGAGCTTGCTACAATGCAATCAAATAGATTTTAACATATTCATTTCAAAACACTGAGCAATATAGATATCAAATTTTCAACCTTCTACCTTGTAATCCTCAAATTAAAAGAAGGATTTGAATGTGTAGGGAAAGTAAATTTCAAAGTGGCCATCAGATAATTACACAGGGCTGTTGTTAAGCGTTTCTCAGTATTTGCTTTGAGAATCCTATTAGTCTGGACTTATGAGACAAGCTGAGAGAGACTTAGACAGAACCTATTCCATCATATTATGCCATTCTGTTGAAATCCAATTATTTAATGAAATACCTTATTTCTGGCTGGGCTTTAATTTTAAAAGAGCAGGGACAAAGTTTCAACAATGTCAAAATAACTCATTTTGACATTTTTGATAAAACCTTTTCAGCTATTGCTTGGCAAAACTGTTTTCATTTTAAAATCCTGTTTTGTTTTGTAGCGAGTTTACATTTTGAGGTTGAACACTGAAATAAAATTATTTGAATGACTAGAAAAACAAATCTTTTCCTGTCCCACCTCTCCTGAACTTTTTTTTTTCCCCCGATGTAAATTTGAAAAATTTGGTTTCCTTTCCAACTGGAACTAAGGCATTTTTCAAAATCTGTAAATTATTGGCAAACTGAAGTCCTCCATCATTCAAAACTGGAGTTCCTCCTGTGATAAAATTTGTGAAGTCATTGAATGACCGTTGGCAAAAAATGAGATTATTTTCTCCACAACACTGAAGATTTGCTTTCTGAATCTGAATGCAATGGCTTATGAAGTTACACACAACTTCAGTTTGGAAGGAAAAATACCAGTGAAATCAAAGACAGAATGAAATTGTTATAGCAGTTTTCCTGTGTGAATGCAGTACTTTTTGAGAACTCTGCTTTTCATCGATTTGTTCACTCTTGCTTTCAGTGATTGAAACTATGGATTGTTAGTCAGAAGTTAGTTCAGATCCTAATACAGCTTAATCACTAAAGTCCACTTAGTTCTCTTTCACGTTCTTCCCTTGTAGAAGTGAAAGCACACACCCAGCACACATCCTTTTGAGTGGCTTTTGAAGGAATATTATGTGTAAAGGGAAAGTTAAAATGGAAGCTTGTTCCAAGTGAGACCATAGTAGAATTATTCATTTTTGCTCCTGTCTTGAAGACAGCAGTGTGAAAAGGTGAGAAGAGATGAAATATATGAAAATGACAGTGGAACAGGGGGATATTTTTAGTTCATTGAGTGAACCACTGTGCTGTTAGAATAACTGACCTTAACAGTCAAAACCAGGAGAAAATAAAATTGCAAAAGCTCCACACAGAAAGAAGGACCCTGTTAGGGTTGTTAGGAAGTAGCTGGAGGACTTACTAGAGTGGACTGCTTCTGCTTTCTCTTACATGTGCTCTTCCCAGCCTCCATTGCCCTATCCAATTCAGCATGATCCATGGGACTTCATGTTTTCTTTAATATTTACTCACAATGCCACTGTGTCTCCTGTCCACCCTGGTTTTGTTTCCTGGTACTTTTGTGGTGCTTTGGAGTCATTGTGAGCTCCCGTAGTGCTTCAAGCAGGGATCATGGCAGCAGTTTTTCCCCAAGCAGCCCAGAATTGCATGGGTCTCTATTGTATGTTCCTTCAAAAGTTCTTGTCCTGCTGTCCCCAAGACCTTTATGGCAGTCTTAATATTTTCTAAATAACTTCTTACCACTGAAATGTTACATCAAAAGCAATTAGATCATTTTTCTTAGATTCCAGTAGGTCTGGGATGACTTTCTTTGCAATTAAGAACTTGTATTCTAAAAGAATTACCTGTTTTACTCTTTTAATACTATTCCTTCAGTCTTTCTAAATCTTTCGTTTAACGTTTCTCTTTTTTCTCTGGTCATTGACCTTTATACTATATTGACTTGAGGTTCTAGTAATGTAGAGTTGTTGTTGGTTTGGTTTTTTTTTTCCCCTTCTGATCCTTAGTTGAGAAGAAAATCTAAAATGGACCAGCTGGCCCACACAGTGCTCCACAGAGAACTCAGTTAAGTACCCTGCAGTATTCTGGTTATTTCATGAATTTACTTGTAATACTTACACTACTTTTTTCAACAGGAAAATAATTAACCTCACAGGCTGTTAGTTGGCAGGATGCGTTGTTTGATAGGAATAGGAAGAAAAATGTTTACCTTCAGAATCCAGAATCCTGTTTGATCTCCTAATATTTATGCTTGGATGTCCTTTCCTACTTTAAGCATCGCCTACTTAAGATAAGTATATCTTAAAGCACTCTGAAAAGTATGACATTAGATGTATATATCAGTAATGCAGTACTTTTTTTTACAGTTGTCAGAGCCAAATTGACACAATTTTGCTTTCCCCCCCCTCTTTTTCTTTTTCAGGCATCTTCCCCATCACTTGCTCTGTGTGCTATTTGTGGTCTACAAAGGATGTACAGAAAAAGAGACACCAATGAAAGTTGTCAATGAATGTATTTAGCATTCCTTAAAAATAACAGTTTTCTTTGCATGCTTTTTATTTATATGATTTACAGCCTTATAAAAGGAAATAGGGCTAGAAAAACAGGATATATGGGTGAAAGAATCACTTTCCTCATTCAGCTAATGTAGGATGATGAAAATACTGGACTATATCTAGAAGACTTCCTCACTTAGATCGTTTTAAATAGCCCACAGTCCTCATGAATACATCATCCTAACTCTGTACATGCAAGGCTGAACACAGGCAGAACTAAATGCATCACCTCATATGATTTTTTTTACCATACTTGCTGCTTACGATAGCATATGAGAGTGCTAGCAAGTGAGTTGGAGAAGTTCAGATGGGTGCTCTTTACAACACAGAATTTTTAATTATTCCTACAGAAAGAAAAGACCGTTTAAAGAGGTGGCCATTGGAGTTTTAGAGTACTATATATTAAATGAAAGACTCACAATTTTTTTTTTCTAAGATCAAAATGCATTAATCTATCAATTTTTCCTTTGATCACTAAAAATAAATGGCACCACAGCTCTGTGGTTTCTGAATACACATTCTGGCCATATACGATTTTACCCATTTCATTAATGCAGGTGGTTCTTTTATGTCATGTTTAAGTATTTCTGAGCTTTGGCCTGTATCTTTTATTTGGCTTATAATTAATTTTACACTGTAGAGTGTTGTCAATGGAAAGGGACTACAGCACAATTATGCCACATGGCAGGGTTTTTCCTGCTCCCTATGGCGTGGTGGTTTCCATTCTCTACTGAAAGAAGTCATCTTCAGAGAACAGTTAACACTGTGCCCTCTGGCCTTCACAGAGTGTCTTTCTTTCTGTTGCAGTGTGCCACCTATAGAAGTAATTTTGGTTATGCAAGGGTGTTCCACTAGGAATATTTTGGACCCCTACTTCATGGCATTGGCTGCAATCTTATCTGTAAAAACAGGCCTTGGCTGATTCATATAATTTCATTTGTATGTGAAACCAAACTGTTAGGCAGTAGAAGAGAGCTAAATTGTGACATTTCAATGTCTTCTCGTTGTTTTTTTTTTTTTTTTTTTTTAGGTTCTAGGGGTTTGTGGTTCTAAATTATTCTTGTTTAGAAATACAAAGATAATAAGAAATGAAAAAATATATTGTATTATTATAATAAAATAGTTCAGTTGATCCAGTGTAAGTTTTTCCAGATTTTTATCTCATTAAAGTATTCAAAGCTTTGAATTTTTTGTTTCTACACAACATGAATTCTTTTTTAAATTTCAAAACACTATACTAGGTCAACAACTATTTTTCTACCAGTTCCAGCATCAAATTTATACTGTGGACATCAGGTGGTCAAATTTTTTTCTGGTATTTCATAATGCTTTATTTTTTAGAAATGTAATAACAAAAATATAAGTAAAATATTTTTTCCTGTTATTTCCTCCTGTATTTCATAAAAAAAAAGTTGTTTTTTTTTTCTTCTAAAGACCTATCAGGCTGATAGCTTTGTTAGTCTATCCTATGGCTATTTCTATCTATGGGCTCTATCATCTTCCTCCTCACAGTATTGAGCCTGCTAATGAACTGCCAAATTTACTCCCCTATCCTAATCATGTAGAGTAAATGTAGAGAGAATTCTGATGTTTTGAGGCAATTTTCACTTCATCTGGTGTTCTCAGATTGCTTCTTTTCTTTCTAGTAACTGAAAACCCAATGCATTTTTTCTTGTAAATTTTAAATTTAATTTTTTCTTGTAAATTTAAAATTTAGAACAGCAGGCTAACTTTTTGGCTTGGTATTCAGTATGAATGACATGAAACTGCTCTGTTCTGGAGGTTACTACAGCAAGGGAGTGTCTGAATTCATCCCACATATTTTTCTTCTGGAATAAAGTAAGTCATTGCAGCCTTTTAACAATGCAGCTCAGTACCCCTCATTAAAGGACTTCCTTAGACAACTGACTGTTTCTTGTCCATGGCATTATGGTTTTTTTCTGGGGAAATAGGATGTTCCTGAAAGGGAAGGACTAACAGCTTTAATTCACATGAAATAAATACAAGGATATCTGCAAACTTTCACAAAAGCGCTTCACTGTGCTGTCTTCTGTCCTTACCGAATTTCTGTTCTAATTGCATCTAATTCTGGCATAATATTTGCAGTATTAGGACATAGCGTGACACACATGTATGCTCTGTTGGTTTATTTACGTCCATCTTCAACATTTCCTAACATAATGTCTCTTGGCTGCAGAACAGTCTCACAGATTCTGAATAAAAATAATCATCCCAAACCCTTAAAGCATTGGTGCAGCTGCATAATTTCCTATGACATTTCTTTGATTTTTTGCATAATTCTATAATCTATCCTGAACAATGTTATAAAAGTACAATACCTTGCCATGTAAAATGGACTGACTGAATGATGAACAATAAAAAAAATGAGGAAAATATTCCGTGTTGACACAGGCCATCCTAATGCCATTTTGCACAGCTTCTACTGTCCTTTTTCTGTTTTTACTGGGTATACACTATGCAATGAATTATGGATTCATAAAGATGGACGTGTTAAACACAAATTGTTCTAGGAAAAAAAATACTTAAAGGATCTGGAGGTAGACAAATAGAAAAATGGGGTAGGGAAAGAGAGAAGCAACTGACATATGCTTTTCCTGACAATGCCTTTTCAGACCCTTATAATCTGATTAATTTTAAGATGTTTGCAACATTGTTGCTGAAAAATACTTTCAAATATAGATAAGGCATTGCTGATTTTGACACAAAATTCCCAAAATTTTACCATATATCCTACTATACTGTCCCAGTTTATGTCTCAAATGGCTGTTGTTGAGCATAATGCTGAGCATAAAGTTCCCTAAAAATCCCCAGTTGTCTACTTTTGGATAGGTTTTCTTACATGTTCAAAACTTCGTATCTTCCAGAAGAATGATGCAATGTTTTAGTATGCGGTTTGAAATAGTGACATTGGGGCAACTTCCCCATCTGTTGCAACATCTTTGCTGCCTTCCCAGGGCACCAGCCCTGCAGCAGGAGAGGCATCCCTGTTGGTGATGGAGCTGCTGCAGTGTGAAGGAGCTGCCCTTCTCCTGCCACCATCCTGTGATCCTTTCCTTCCTTCTGCAGCCTGGGGCCTGGGTGAGTGTTTTATACTGGATGTTAATTAAGCTTCACTATAAGTTAATTTCCCTTTACTTCTCTGGCTTTTTTTTGTGCCTTTATTTACCTTCTCTAACCTCTGCACATGAGACAACCTCTCACCATGTGTGCAACAAGCAATCATTCACTTCCAAACTGAGTGCAGGATAAGTTATTTGACTCAAAGTTACAAAGCTGATCTCTTTGGCTATCCATCTGCTCTTAGATTTGTATGTGCTTTCCTAGTGACTTGCATTGAATCTGCTCATATCACACTGTACGTTCACTAAAGCAGGGCTTTTGTTTCTTTCACTGGTCTTAATATGAATTTGAATATGATGATTGGAAATCATAGGTAGCTTAACTTGGGGACTTTTTGATCCTCTGGCTTTTCAGTTTCAGGTTGTCGCTTTTCTCCTAGAGGTTTTTGTAAAAGTTTAGAAACTGAATCTTGAGACTGTCCTAGAAGACATGCTCAGGGTACAGTAATGAGAAGTGCACTGTGAGCCCAGAATCCTAAATCAGGAACTGGGTACAACATTCTGACCCTGAAAAATTTGGATAGCTCAATATGACACAGGAGTCATATTTTAAATAAGATTTTGGTGGTAATTTGCTCCCACAAAAGATATTATTTTCTTTATTCCTATTGGACAGGAGAAAAATGACAGCATTAGTCAGATTCTACAGACCATTATATTCAAAGCTCCTTCTTCTTTGGGGAAGGCAAAGATTTTTGATTAACCTCATTTATAATTTTTGCATTCGCTGTCACTGATGCAAAAGCAGCAGCTTTGAATCCTTAGCATGACACATGCATCCTGCAAATGAGAAAATAAAATAAAACCAGACAAAAGGAATTTATCACTAGAAAGGGGGAAGAGCACTACTGATAATATCACATAGAGAAACAGACTGAAAGAGACCACACATTTTTCCGTAGCAGACCAGGTCATGCAGCTTCTGCTCAAGGAATGTTGTGTCCCTGTGTGGAAAGGTAAATAATCTTAAAAGCCTTGTCTGCCATGTCTGCAGAGATCTGGAAGCGAAATTGCTTCATATCTCATTTTTAAATCTAAATCTTCTCTTAATGAGCATTTTAACCCAATGTTAACTAAAGGTGTTCAGGTGTATATTCAAGCAGGAATATCTAGGTTCTTTTTTTATTCCAACTAGTATTTCCCTCGTATTTAGCGCCAGATAGATCTTTAAGGAATGCTTGGCAAGTTAGCAGGTAAGTATGTCTTTGTCTGTTAAGACCAGAAGAGTACCTGCAATGCATTGTTAAATCAAAATCTTAGAAATAACAGTTCTGCCACTTGGCACATTTGAAAACATATACAGGAACAAAATTCTAACAAATTACTTAAAATGTGACTATTATGCTCCAGATTTAAGACTATTAAAAGTGGTGATTTTAGACTATCAGAAGTCAGTGGTGGTAATTTTCTGACACTTTCCCTATAATGTACAGGAAGGGGATAACTTCGACAACTTTGATTACTCTGGGGACTTCTTAAAAACACACAGCTTAAGTACACCACAGAGAAAACAGTAACTGGCCAGTGTGCATTTTACATGAAAATTACAGATAAAAATCTGTGATTGAGATGGACCATGTTATAAACTCTATTTTGACTGGAGCTGTTTGAATTACACTGCAGTTCATGACAACTGTCAGTTCCTCTAAGTGAACTTTGTGGATGCTATGGAGATGAGGCAAACTTTTTTCCTAGAAAGTATCCTGGATAACAGGTACTGATCCTAGATATGAAGTCTGAGCCTATTCCATACCCACTCTGGTCAGTACATTGGGTCTCTGAGATATTAAATCTTAAAAGACATGGGTCGCGGTTCCTGACAAATTCCAGTAAAGGGAGTGAACCACCAATGAAATTGCTGGATTCCTGGAATAAGGACTTCTGAGCTGTCCTTGGCTGAAAAAGCAGCTCAAGGGTTTCATGTGAAATTGAAATGCATCAGTTTACCTTGTGGATTACACAGTACTGTGTGGCTGTTTCAGCAACAATATAGAGACTGCCTAGCAGCACTGGAAAGTACAGTGCAAACCTTTTTTTCCTGATGCATTTCAGACCATATAATATGGATTGACCTCAAGTTTTCTGGAGCAAAGCTCTTTGCACTTCACTGTCCTTCCATCATGTCAGGGAGCACTGTAGCCTACTGATAAGAGTCGAAATGCAGCTCTCTCATTCCTATTGTAGGCAATTAGCTGGGAAAGGTGACAAGGAAGGACAAGATGCAATAACTTTAATGAATACTTTCTCAGACAGAAAGGTTCTCAGGCCTCGAAGTGATCATTATGATAATCTATTCTGAACTTCTGTAAAGCACAGGACACAGTATTTCATTCAGAGAATCCTACAGTAAGATCATACTTAAGAACAGCTTCAACAAAATGCCAAAACTTAGAATTTCTTAAGGATATTCAACCCTTTAAGTTCTGAATAAGCACACACAAGGTCCTCAAAGTGTGCTGTTATATTTTAGCAACAGATTTTCCTTTTATGTTCTAATTGAAGCTGGCATATGCTGCTGGCACTTTGAATAGCATTGCCTTCCATATTATTCAAGCCTGGCATAGAAAAATGTCATTCTCTTCCTTCTCATTTCAATCAGTTCTTAGAAATTTTCCTTCACTAAATAATAAATAATGTGCATACATTTAATAAGAATTATGTCTCAAACAGATGCAGATAATAGGTAATTAAAACAATCTTTTTAATGTTCTCAGTAGTCAAGTCAGTACTCATCTACGTGAAGTCTGGAAGAAAGTAAGGGTGGACAATTATATTTCTGACAGGGAGTTAGCATTCATTGTTAACCCGAAGTCTGGACAAAATAAAAATATAATACATGTTATGTCCATGCTTTTTATGATACTGACTTTTAAAAAGGCAAAACTCAGTGATAATTCTTTTGTTTCATTTCGGCTTGTGTCACACCTCTCATTTGAGAAGTAAGATTCCTTGTCATAGTTTACATCTTTCCATTCTCTGAGTCATGACTGCCTTCAATCTCTGGAAGAATTGTTTTGAATTAAAGTTGACACTGAAGTCATTTGTCTTCAGGAATATAAAAGTCCCTTCCTTCCTCTTACAACAAGTATCTGCTCATAGAGCACTTGCCATTTGGGTTTTGTGGGTTGGATACAACATAAATGCAATTAATTGGCTGCTTATGTCAAAAGAAGAATATTTAATCATACAGGCAAAAGGTATTTGCTCTCTACAGAGAACAAGTTGTGTTAAATGAAGCTGCACCTTCCCTTACCACACCATATACCAGCTTAAGATGTGTCTTTTCTTTTTAATAGAATAATAGTTAAGGTGAGAAACCCTGAGATTTAGAATTTATCCAAGAAAACATAATGACCTCTACAATACTGTACTGTGTTATGCTACATATGCTTTACGTTACATATGCCATTCTCATTCTCATCTGGACTTTTTTATGACTTGGCCCTCCCCAAATTTCTCAAATTACATACTTCATGGGTTATGTTCTGTTAACCTCTCCGTTCTCCCTACTAGTCTAATCCTAAATCTATCCACTTAAGTAGATACAGTCTGTTGACTCAAAGTACTCTCTCTTGCCCTTTGTCACCCTTTAACCCAGCTGGCAAAGTCCCACACAGCCACTCACTTACCTCAGGTGGGATAGGGGAGAGAATCAGAAGAGTAAAAATGAGAGAAGTCTGGGGCTGAGATAGACAGGTTAAAAGGTAAAGCAAAGGCCACACATGCAAGAAAAACAAAACGAGGAATTTATTCACCACTTCCCATCAGCAGATGGGTGTTCAGCCATCCCCAGGCAAGCAGGGCTTCAGCACATGGAACAGTTACTTGGGAAGACAAATGCCATCGCTCTGGATGTCCCCCCTTCCTTCTTCTTCCCCCAGCTCTATATGCTAAGCATGGTGTCATATGGCATGGAATATCCCTTTGGTCAGTTGGGTTTGGCTGTCCCAACTCTGTCCCTTCCCAGCTCCTTGTACACCCCTCAGGCTGCTTGCTGGTGGGGTGGGGTGAGAAGCAGAGAAGACCTTGGCTCTGTGTAAGCTGCTCAGAAGTAACTAAAACACCCCTGAATTACCAACACTGTTTTCAGCACAAATCCAGATCACAGCCCCACAATAGCTACTGTGAAGAAAATTAACCCTAAGCCAGCCAAAACCAGCACATCCTTTCAACCCTTAGACTTCTTTTTTTGTTACCCTTGTTGGCCTTGAACTCCGTCCTCTTCATCTTGACTTTATGACCTTTCTTTATATGGTCTTTCATATCCTTCACTTTAAATACAACATTTTGTTTTTCCTCATTTTTAGTTCAAGTTTTAGGTTTCTTCTGGAAACTCAATGGCCAGTTTTTATTGGCGAAATTCTTGTAAAAGTAATTTTATTTTACACTTTTTTATTGTTGTGCTTGGACATCATATTTACATCATATGGTGAACTAGACTCTCAAAACAGGTGCCTAAATGCTTACTTCTCATTAAACCATGAACCTAAATAACACAGCCTCATGTTCAGAAATACAAAGTCAGCTGCAACTTACTCTGCTCTCAGTGACAGTATGGGGCTTCAGATACTGGGCTTTGGTGTTTGTGTACTGAAGAAAAGATTTGTCTTACCAAAATTCAGCTAAAAGTCATGTGTACAGATTAAGCCAGTCATCTAACCTCCATCTGTGGTCATTGAAGAGAGAAGATGATTATTTCATCCTAAAATAGATGGTGACTGAGAGAAGTTGTGTCTTCTTCCCTCTGGTGAGAACAATCGGAAGGCATGGGTGTTTTGTTGACATGAGATGTTTCCTTCCTAGTTAGCAAAATTAGGTGAAATGAATTCCATTGTTGGTGTAGAAAAAAGAAAACCATTGACTTAATTAATAATTATTAACTTAAGCTGATTTGCACACTTTGTTTTATCTTTTTCAGAATTTCTTTTAGTCTACCAGGACATATTCAAATCAATATTAATGACAATACTTCAGCTAGCATATATTACTTTCTCACGCAAGCAAATATTCTTACTAAATGCACAGAACTATTTCACAAGGTATATCTCAAAGGTTTTTTTATGCTTCGTGAATCTTACATACAATCAGTAATGCAAGTTTAAGAGCAGATCTTCATTGAAAAAATATCCTTGGCATCCCCTCTGCCTCATACAAAAGTTCAATAACATCCTTTTCTATAGCCTGAGCATTCTTGAATAGTCATAAATTATCTGTGTAAAAATCCATGACAGACCTTGCGAAGCAGCATGTGTACATGAAAGTGGGCTGTTTATTTCACTTAGTTAGCAGAGTTATTGAAATCCAGTTCAGCACACATAGTTTTGCCAGTTTTTGCAAAGAGGAAAACACCCACAAGTTTTTCTGTTCCACATTACTGAAGAGTATTTTAAGCACAAAATTTCTGTGACTATTTGTGTAATGACAGTGAGTATATTGCAGATAATTTGAAGATGACGAACTGTTAATGAAACCCAGTTTTCAAGGGTTAAATTCAAGGTGCTCTTCATTGTTTTCCACAGGTGCCCCTGGTAGAAGCATGACTTGGCTGCTGAGAGGCTGCATTTGAAAAGCATGAGGCAACTGTAATACCTCCTGTACTATAGGTAGTGCCATTAAACAGGCTTCTCACCCTGATAGATAAACAGAGTAAGAAGCTAACATGACAGTTTTGGATCATAGTAACTTCTTACCTAAAAAAAACAATTACAATATCTGATGCTCATAACATCATGGGTTTATGGTGGACATACAAGACTGGAACTAAAATTAAAAGGAAGGTAATACACTCAGAGATACAGTGCCAAAGATAAACAGGCCTTAAAGATTCTCAATATTTTGAGGGAGCAAACTGGCATTTAACTCTTGATTGCTAGAAACAACACAGAGAAAGTTGTATTTTTATTCAGCCTGGCTAGGGGGATTTCATATTTAAAAGCTGGAAGGCCAGAGGTAGGGATGCTGGGAGGATTAAAATCCTTCAGTTCCCTTCATTAACAATGACCACTAATACTGTGCACACCCTAGCGTACTACGGGAGCTGGGCAATGCCTGTGCCCAAAGTTCCACCAAGTGTACAGCTGCACCTGGGTTTGAATGGCAAAGCTGAGGGAGCCCCACAGCTCCCTGTGGCTCACCACTGAACTGAGCACCCAGGCTGCACAACAAAGCTGGGTTCAGAGCTGGTCTTGGAGGATGATGGAAGGCTGTGTTTAACACCTCAGTCTGGCAATATCAAAAACTCTGCATGGAAAAGTAAATAAACCCCTTTTTACACAACACTGTGCGGTTCCACTGATGCAGCTGAAGCAAGTGGGTGGAACAAGAAGGCTGAAGGACTGGGGCTTTTGTTGACTATATCTAAGAAAGGCTAAAAAGGTGGCTGGAAGGAATAACGCCTTCTCAAAGGGAAAAACAGGTTGTCTTATATATAGAACAGTTACGGGCTGTTTTGCCTTGACCTGAAACAATAGGAATTCTAGGACTAGATTTTCGAAGTTTCACAATTTTAAGGGTTCTAACTATGACATAAAATACTTTGGCTAGAGAAATGGTGGATTTAATAGCAAATGCTCTGTGATACTCTGTGGAATACCTGTTTTGGCCAGCTGCCTCAACTTTGAAGATTAAATAATGCTGATCGCCTCTCCAGAGTGATTTGACAATTTATCTTAGTTAATTGGGCTTCAGTTAAGGTTGAGGGATTTAGCTTGGCCTACTGCCCATCTAGATGAGAGGAGCCAACAAAATATCATTTAAAAATAAATGTACAGACTCCAATTTAGCTTTTGTGGAGGTCACACATGATTTGTTTCGACTTAGCTTTAGTTCCTCATAATTTTGCTCTAAAAAATGATGTAACGATAACATTCAAACTTTCACAGAGAAACTTTTAAAAGAGACATCTAGATATTCTCTGTTAGTTTTGAAGGATGACTTGAAAGTTAGGGGATATTTTATATAAATAAAACAACTTTTCCCCTTGTTCCAAAGGAAATTTTATGCTTGCAGATTTTTGAAATTTTACCTACATTAATAGATCCTTGAAAATACACTTTAAAGCAAACCCTCCTTCCACCCCTCCTCTTTCCATTACTTCTCCCAGTGTCTCACAGCCAGAATGGCAGCAACAGAAATTAAAATTAAAATTAATTTGATATACTGTTCCCTCTGTTTCTTTCAATTGTGATGTTTAAAACCTGTGAGCAAATTAAGAGACCCTTATGAAGATATAGACCAGTGCTTTCCAACATGATCTTTTATTCTATTGATTACAGAGGGTTTCCAGCTAAGAGTTTGATGATAGATGTAACCAGCTAAGAGTTTGATGATAGATGTAAAGGATGATCTGTAAGAATTTTTGAGCAATGGCAGTGGTTATGATTAAGAAGTTTGGGAAGGACTGTTTGGAAAAATATGTGTGACAATGACTGGTGAATATTTGTCTGTCAAAATTTTTTGCAATTCAAAACAGGTTTTGGAAATTACCTGAATTTGTGCTGACTGCAGAAAATTACAGCTTTGCCTTGTGAAGGCTTTTACTGTGGCTTTGTAACCTTGTCCAGACTCCTCTGCTAGACTTCATGTCCTCTTCAGATATTACCATGTTTTGTTTATTGCCAGGGCAGTGCTGCAGCAGAGGTATCATGGCCAAAAGAAAAATCATAATTTCCTAATCAATGTAAATAGCTCCCAAATCTCAGGATCAGAATATTCTTCTGTAACGCTAATCTGAGACACCTTTGGCCTTCTGATAAGGAAAGCTGAGTGTCCATGAATTATAGCATGTCCAGCTGGACCACTGGGTGCTCAGAAAGAGCTGAAAAGACAAGCTCTTCCAGATGTGACCTGTAGAAAAACAGGAGCTTAAGGTTAGATTTTTATACAATCTTCTTATCACTGACTTTCAAACATTGCATTGACTTTCAAACATTTCATTGACTTTCAAATTCATATTTAGGTACTGAAATTAATAGTTTGATTTTCAGAGCTCTTTCTTTGACCTATACTGCAACTGCTTATTACTCAGCCCTTTTGAAAAATGAATCTTTATATTTCGATCTTAAGGGTAGGTTTAGGATCCCAGATTACTCTCTTCTTTCTGGTATTGGCTTAACTCTGTGATTGTATTAATTGCCAGGTGTAGGGCTGAAAAGGCGTATCACACCTTTAGAACAAGGGGGAAAGTTCTATTTTCAGAGGGAGTTTAAATAATTTTTAAAGATTCATTGTGAATGATTATATTGTAAGGTCATGCATTCACCTAGGCAGTTTTCTGTATATCTGTCAGAGGAGGAAGTCAAATATACAGATTGGAAAAACAAATGTGCTTTCTCTGAGGAGTTAAGACAGATTTAGAGAGCACAGCATGATAAATCCAGGTTTTCCTGCTGCAGTTGAAATCCTCACTGTTCTTGGCTTCCTAGCAACAGTGCCTTCCTAACTCATGACTAGAGACAGTAGAGACATAAATCAGTCTGTCATTTGTCATATAATTGACCAGTCTATTGGCACTGCTTACAAGAACTGATCTGTATCTCTTAGCAAAGTTATACAATGGCAGCAGTGAGTACCAACATCATGCAAACAATATAGAAAATGACATTTTTGGTTATGATTTGTCTATCCTGTCCTGTTCTCTCTCTTCCTCCATCAGAATATCTTGAATGATTCAGAGTCTATGGATATCATCTAGCATGTCAAAAAGCATCCCTCAACTGAAAGATAAAATGCAAAGGGAAAAGCCACCTTTCAGCACACTGCTCCCTCATCTTCTTAGAACATCGCATTGTATCACCCCCTGTTATTAGGGACTACATGGTCTCAACCTCACACATAGTACCTGAGAATTCCATTTTTTTCTCCTCCTAGGTCTTACCAACAATATACCCTCTTTCTCTCCGTTCAAATTGCCCCACTCAGGCAAACAATTATGGCTAGTAACTCTTCAGGTTCAGATTTTCTGGGAGGAAAGTGTATTTATCCTACAAGCACTTCAGTTTCCCTTTCACTTTACTGATGCAACACTGAACAGTCCCATGACCCCAGATATCTGTGATATTAGCTTCTTTCTGACTTTTGAGTACAGGCGGGTGTTTTGAGTTGTCGTCTTCTCTCTCTCATCATCTTCACAACTGCACTGTCCACTGTCTCTCTAGTCTGATTAAGGGCAATCAAAAATCCAATTAATTTTTAAGGTGCAATTGCATTAGTTCACTGAGATGGATCTTATGAAGAAGCAATCTAATACATTAAACTGATGAACTGATGATGAACTTGATCATAGAGATGCTTTCCTAAATTGTATGCTTGTACAGGCTTGGGTTGGCCATTGCTACATAATTCAGTCCATTTTTTTAAATGAAAGCAAAACCCCATTATTGTTAAATCCACCTTGCTTCCCACTGATCAGTTTCTAAGCCAGCCTAACCTTGCATTCAGCTTTCTTGTGCACCCCTGTCTGCCCTTGAGAGTTTTTATCTTTTATGTGTCCTTTCTTCAGATTGTAAGATCTTCAGGTCAAGGACCTTGTCTTCCTATGTTTTTGCTTCTCCATTCAAAACTGTTCATGCTTATCAAGAATCTTCTGTATTGCCTTTCATATTTATGCACAATACAGAAAACTGCACTTAGCTGTAAAAAAAAAAAAAAAAAAAAAAAAAAGATTTGAGAATAAGGCAGATGTTTTCCTTCTTGTGGGCACTTTGAGCAGCTACCAGCACAAGGTTGTTTACAAAAGCCTCTTCTAACTCTGAGAGGTGTTAAACAGCTGATGTTAGCACTAGAGATAAATATGAAAGTGATCAAGTGAAAAATAACATACGGTGTAGCTTAACATCTTCTCAAGGAAGTGAGTTTAGAGTATTAATTCTGCAAGTGACTTTACATTCTCTGCTTTGTTCAGTTCCATTCTCATGACCAAGAGTAGTAAAAGTATTTCCACTTTAGGACATTTAAGCTCCATGTCAATCAATCCCTTTAAGATCTACACATCAGACTACATAGGAGTGAGTTTGACCCATGGTTAGGCTTTTAATAACATATTATTTTAGCTTTGCTCTAGCACCGGTACAGGAAATTAATCTCCCATTTTTTTGTAGAACTACATGCAAGATGACTTTACAGCATGACAGATACGACAATTTGCCATATCTGTTTGATGGTTGTGCCTCAGTTTCTGTACTCTTAAGTATTCTGTCTTCAGGTAGAGGGCACAGTTCAACTGCATATGCATCGCTCTTGTGGATAAAGATCTCAGTACAATATCTGTTGGAAAAGCCTGTCTTTTGGGGTGGTTGGGGAAGGTCTGGAAAATGGGTACAACCATTTACTCTACAAACACAAAAGAAACAGAGTTTAAATGCTGAATGGCAGCAGTGGCTGCCCAGAGTGCCCAGAATCCAGCTTGGAGGGAAATCCATGTGATTATGTCATTAATTCACGATATTGCTTAGACTATAGCAACTTCATTGACTGTTTCGATGAGATATGATTTTTGTCTTTTGTGATATTGTGTTAATGAGATTTTACTAATTTAAAATAAATCTATTTTTGACGAATCATAATGGAGAGTTTCCACCCATGTGACTTAAAAAGTTAGCTATGCAAGTAGGATCTACTGAAGCCATGGAGGCTGCTTGCAGTAAGGAGGTTTCCTCAGCAGGAATTAACACTCTGTAAGTAGTTCCTGAATGAATAATAATTCCGAATGTTGCATAAATATCCTGCAGTTTACATCTCAGCTTTTCTGTGTTATTCTGATACTGCCCATGATGTTGCAGCTTTCATGCCAGAATTCTAATGAAAGTTTAAACCTTTTTTCTATAGAAAACAGAATCATGTTAGTATGAATGAAGGTCCAGAATAATTCATTACTTTGGCTTTTATTGATTTTAGAGAGAGATTGATGATCTTGGTGTTTTTTTCTTTTTTTTTTTCTTTTTTTTTTTTCTGAATGATAAAGCTATATATGAAAGAGTAAAGAGCTCAAAATGCCAAAAAAGTTTTCTCAAGCCATCAGTCAGGGAAAATGTACAGCAAACTCAATTTGTTACAATGCAGCAATGTCAAAACAGAAGTCAGTTTATTCACAATTTAAATACATTACATTAATTTAGGGTTCCAGCTAATAAATAAAATAATTGTTGTTTTCATTGAAGTAGCAGTGCAAGAAGTCCAAAGATTTTACATCATCTGGATAGCATTTGATGCCTACAGAGACATGAAAACAACCCAGCTAGCTGCAAAAATTACTATCTACTGCAGAGATGACCTCTAAAAGGTCACCTGGGAAAAATCTGAAACAAGATGAGACAAAAAAGGTCAACATTTCAAGTCAACACTTCTGAAACTTTTGTTATCTCCTAAGCAATATTTTAAAGGTGGGTTTTTTTAATGCTTTTTAAGCTTTCTACTTTGTCTTTGTTCCTAATATGGTAGCTTCTTGATCAAAGCTGTATTCTAAGATAAATGTAGTAATTGACTGTAATTGTAGTAGGAGATGGTTGCAGCAATAACTCTACACTAGTAATAGTGGTGTAATCAAATAAGGAAACAGCTCAACATTCCCTCATCCCCTTCTGCTTTTTTCATTCATGCCTGAAATTTCTCACATCTTTCCAGATTTTCTTCTCCCAAGCCTTTTTCAAGACTTCCCTTCTGTCTACCTTCTCCTTACTCAAAAGCAACTTTGCTTTGTCTAGGATAATGATTACAAAGATGATCACAGTTATGAAATGGCATCTTTACAGGAAACAGTTAAATGGAATAAGGCTCTTCAGCCTAGATGCAGAAGTCTAGGGAAGATATTACAAGTTTATACTTGAGTTTTTAATGGACAAGGTGAGAGACGGTGTTCAAAATAACAAAAGGAAGATGCCTATCACTGCATGTAACTAAGTTGTGGAATTCCTTACTAAAGTATGTTGCATATACCAAAAGTTTGCAAGGATTCAATAAACAACTGGAAGAAAAAAAACCCAAAATATAACCATTAAGGGTTAGTCAATACAAAACCAATACCTCTGTCTTAAAGTTTGTGACTTGCAAATTGTTGGAGCCTGAGAGATTCCTATTCCCATTTCCCCCTATACCTCCATTTGTGACCACTGTCAGAACGAGTTAAGAACCTTTGGTATGACCTGGTTGGTCAGTTTTGTGTTCCTCTGTGTGTCTGCTCTCTCAGAGCTGTCTCTGTTTTCCACTTGGCTCCTTGCTTCCCCTTTGAAGCCACGTTTATAATCTCTTCATTCATGACCTTTGGCCAGTTATTTGGGGATAAGTTTGCAGTAATTTCTGGTGCTGAGGTCTGACGTTCAACTCACCGAAGCTAAAAGAAATTCCCTGAAAAGCTGACAAAATGACTTGTTTTGTAGGCATCAGAACAGCTAAGAAAAAATCTGTGATACTTTATGCTTGCTGGAAGAAGACAGCTGGGATGCATTGCTTGCACAACAACGTTACTTCAGTCCTGCTTGTCCTTCCCTTTCAGCTCAGAGTTTTACTATAAAAACAATTTAGAGCATTTTTTAGGAAAATCACTCCTGTTACTTTGTCTTCCTAGAAACCCTTTGTAACCTACCCAGTTCAGTGCCAAGTCTAGCTGCGCTGTAGTAACTTTCAATATCAAGTCACATCCTTGCTTCCCAAGACTACTTGATGTAGAGGAATGCAGTGGTTGATTAGCATTGATAACATGTGGCTGTGGCCTTGCCTCAAAGGTGGTGGATTGATTGACATGGATGATGTGCAGCTGTAGCTCGTTCCTGCTAAGGGGTTAAATAGCACTGGGGTGGGAAATAGGTGGTTGGATAGAGGAGGAGCAGTATGGTCTGACCTCTGGAGGAAGGAGAAACAGCATGGACAGAAAGTAGAATCTGACTGATGGTAAAAGCTTTGTTGCAGCTGCTTGACACATGCTTTTCAGGACACCTCTGACAAGAGCTGCCTCAGGTCTGAGAAAAGGTAGTTTCTACTTGCTTCAGGTGAGCCCTTTTGTTCTGTTTCCTGAACTAGATGTTGTTGACAAAGGCTTAGGAAGTACTAGAAAATGGGAGCACTGTGATGCCAAGGAAAACCTTCTCTCCTGCTGGGGAATTTCCCACTTCTTAGCTTGTAACATAAAAAAGATAAGCCTCTAAATACACCCATGCAAACATCAACTATGGCTAGCTCCTGCCAATTTCAATAGAGCTGAACCTGAACTTTAAATGAGTAGATTACACCTTTTTCAGGAGTGTGGTAGATGAGATGCCCTGGAAGGTAGCTCTGAAGGGTAAAGGAGCTCCATAAATCTAGCAGGCCCTTAAGGACAGCATTCCCACAAATGTGTGAACAGTCTATCCCAATGCTCAGGAAAAGCAGTAGAGGTGTTGGGAGACCAGCTTGAATAAGCAGCAAATTCCTGGTGGACCTCCAGTGCAGAAAGGCTGTATGTAGGATGTGGAAGTACAGGGCAGGCTATAAATGAGGAATTTGGAAACACTGTCTGGCCACAGAGGCATGATGCTAGGAAAGCCAAGCTCAGCTGTAGTTAAGGCATGCAGAGGGCCTTAGAATGACAAGCAGAGCTTCTACTGATACATTGGTGACAAAAAGCTGAACAAGGTAAACAT
This sequence comes from Falco peregrinus, assembly GCF_023634155.1. Taxonomy (NCBI): domain Eukaryota; kingdom Metazoa; phylum Chordata; class Aves; order Falconiformes; family Falconidae; genus Falco; species Falco peregrinus. The sequence continues at coordinate 58,666,759 of NC_073723.1, read as the reverse complement.
GGACCCATTGCTCCATGATTCAGGTAATTTAGTGACTGGGGACACGATAAGACTGAGCTACTCAATGCCATGTTTGTCTCAGTATTCAACAGGAAAGTCTCCCAGGCCTCTATGCTTGCAGGCAGGGTTCAGGGAGACAACTAGCAGAAATCAGTGACTGTCAAGTCAGGAATTACTTCAGAGAACTTGACCCATAAGAGTCTGTGAGACCTGCATCCAAGACACTGATAAAAACTGGCTGATGTCCTTGTAAGGCTGCTGTCTTTTAGAGATCAGTGGAGGTCTCTGACGGTAGAAAGGCAAATGTTTCTCTCAACTTCAAAAAAGACAAAGATGAAGTAGAGCACTACAAGCTGACCAGTCTCTGGTTCATTGGAACACGTGCAACAAGTCCTCCTGAAACATTTCTGGTGACAAGAAGATTCCTGTGAAGTCTGCATGGATTTACTAATAGTAAATCATGCTTGACCAACCCGATTGCTTTCTGTGATGAAACAACTGCATTTGGGAATGATCAGGGAAGCAGATCAGTGAATGTCATTTACTTTGACTTTGGCAAAGCTTTGGAAAGAGTCTCCCACAATATTCTTGTATCCAGTTTGGGATATTATGGCTTGGATGGATGGAAACTACTGATTGGATTACCAGGCTTAGAGGGCAGTGCTTAATGGGTCATGCTCTTTCAGGCAGCAGGTAACAAAAGGAGTAACACAATGGGCTTGTCCTATTTAACAGCTTTATCAATATCCTGAAGGAGGTGACACAGTGTGCTCTTGTGAAATTTCCAGATGACACCATATTGGGTGGTCAATTGATATGGTCAAGGGGCAGGGCTGATATCGAGGGGGACGTATACAGAAGGAAGGAATGCATTAACAGAAACCTCATGAAATTCATAAGGACAAATGCAAAGTCCTGTATGTGGGGGGGAAAAAAAGCCCCGGCGATGACACAGGCTGGACTGGGTGCCCAGGGATCAGCTCTGCAGGAGGTTTCAACTGGATAGACAAACCTAATAGAAACTGGGCAAAAGGAATGACATTTCCAATGGCTATAATAATTCTGTCTGGTTCTTTTTCTTAATTAATATTGTCTTTTTTTAGTCTTTTAGGAAGGTCAGTTGTCACCAATATTAATTAATTCAAGATCATCACACCTGCAATATTGCAGTTAGCTGAATCTATGCCTCTGTGCTGTAATAGAGCTATAGGTCATGCTAACACTAGGCAGCCTAAAAAAAAAATAATAAAAAATGGCTAGAGCTCCATTGTAAATCAAGTGGATTTGGAAACTATGATATCCAGATCTGGACTCTATTCATCTGACCTGCTGTCTGTAAATCTGGTGTCTGACTTGAAACGTCTGTTTTAGAAAAAGCACAAGTAAATCATTCATACACACTGTGACCACTGAAAACAAGCGAAAAACCCCTAGTCATGTATTTGAAGGTAAGCTTTAATTTTAAAAGGATCAAGTTTAACAGCTGAGCTAAAAAGAAAGTGATTAAGTTGGGAGTAATAAAAGCTAAGGTAAGGTCTAACATGTCCAGAATTATCTTTTCATTCAGAGCCGTAGTCCTGTTATTGTTTGCTTATGAGTCTGCAGTACTTGCAGTTTTCCAAATATTTCCAAAGAAGAAGTCATAATCTGGAAATTAAAAGATTAAAATGCAGTTATGAGATAGGACACCCCCCACCCCCCCACCCCCCCCCGATAAAACAGAACAACAAAACCATGAAAAAACTGATAGACTGGGAGAAAAAACAGATGTAGCAAAAATTATTTGGAGACTGACAGAACAAACTTAATTGTTTTAATTGTTTTTGTAAAACACATTTAAAATGTGATCTGGCACAAGGAACTCTCATTGATTTAAAGGAATTAACAGCCATACCTTCCTAAGTTAGTGTTATTTCCTTATCTAGGGAATGACATCAGATATCTTATCACATAGTCCACTTTACTGAATCAAAAATAAAACTTTCAAATCACCACAGGTCAGTCGAGGGGTGGACAAGGAGTAAAGAAGACAGGTGAATTCATGATTTGGCCCTACTTCTCTTAAATTAACCACTTAATAACTGTTCCCTGATACAAACTGCTTACTGATACACTAACATTATGCAAAGACCAGGGTGAATTTTCAGGTGTGCTGCTTAGCATCTGCTAGGTTACATTCTTCAGACCATGCCCATTCCCACAGTTTATGCCCATCAGGGAAAGCTGACCTACTTACATGAACCCCCTCTCATCACAGGAGACCTGCAGAAATTAAAGGATATGTAAAAAACAGTGGACAGTGTCATGGAGCACCAGTTTGCAGTTGCTGATTTAGGCTGTCAAAGGAAGAATGATGGCAATCATCATGTCTGACTAGGATTATGCTGGCCAATGAATTCTACCCAATAGTCTTCTCTCTGAACTGAGTGAATATGTTTGGGGAGCCCTAGACAGCTTTAGAAGTGAAACAGAGACAATGTCTTGGAAAAGGCATCCAGACTTAGGAAAGCAGAGGGTTTTATCCTTATTCAGGTTCAGACTCTGTGAAAGATGAATGTGGGTTCTCTGTTTCTAAATCTAGGTCAGCCTGTGAATGCTTCTCCTGTACCCTTTCTACTCTACATCATCCTTCTGCAGGCACAGTGAAATGACAGTAGATAATCTTTGGCAAATTGTATACAGGATTTGCAATTAGAAGAAAACTTCTGAACTCAAGATTGCTTCAAACCTCTCAAGCATTTTATGAGGTACTTAAAATGAGATTAAAGTAATCATCATCAATATGCCACTTTAATCTCTAAGAAAAATGGTCATGTTGTCAGTTTGATAACTATTTTAGTTGTTCAAGATCGCTTGGATTTAAATATATCCTTAGGAGCCACAAGCTCTTTAGATGCAGCTCTTTGCCAAGGAAACATCATTATTGTCACTTATAATAGAGCATTGATGGCCATTTGCAATATGCTTTATCCTCAAGTATCAGAGTAATAACAGCACAATTTTCTTACTGATGAGCTTTACAGGAAATTTTAATTTGATAGAGACTAAAGTTTTGTGGGAGAAACTAATGCCCATTAAGTTTCTAACTAGAAAACATGGGTAGATACGTGGACTTAGATACCTATACTATTTTGCCCCCCTTAATTTAACTTGTATTTTTTCAAATTATTCCCATTACATATTACTAACAGTATTGAAAAATGTTCTAGGCAAGATTGGGAGCTGATCATACTAGGGATTATATGAACACACAGGAAAGTTTTTTACTGCCCCAGAGACACACAATACTGAGGTCAGCTCTATCGCAAGAAAAGCCTAGTTCAGCAGTCAGTTCTTAAGGGTAGTTGCATGGCTGTGATTTTGCTGCATGGCAATAACACTTAACCATCTGCTGCTGAATCTGGCCTTTCTGGAGACACATCCCTTGAGGACAGATAGTATATGAGGCTGTGAAACTAATAAACACTATATAATAGTTCAAGTTGATGGATAAAAAGGAGAAGGTCTTCACTGAGGCATAGGTAATACCTCATTAAAAGGCTTGAGCTTAAATAGCCCTAGTAGTAAGACACCATCAATGGACATTGAATATTTAAGATGAGGTTTCACAGGAAAGTTCCTCATAATTCTGTGTAAAGGCTGCACGAAGGACTGCAATTACAATCTCATTCCACCTCTGCTGAATGAAAGGGAAGCTCTTAGTTTGCTGTAGTTGGTAAGAGTCAGATGTAACTTGCTCTCAGTTGATTTACCAAGATTTATCAAACTTGAAATAAGATACCGCAATCTTGATGCTGTTCCAATCAAACATCAGCAAGCACCTGGCCAAGCTCCTCTGCAGCAACCCTGATGGGTTGTCTTAGATCCAGAGCACTCTTTCCTTTGGCACAGAATTTCAAACTGTTTTGTGTTACAAATCGGAAATACGAAAAGATAGTGAAATTCTTAGTGAGTCTACCATTCACTTTCCAGCACTACTTTCTGCTCTACATACCCAGGCTTTCAGCCAAGAGATTTCCTTAGGTTGAAATATCCTGTGCCAGCTGGATTCACCAGGTCCGTGGCTTCCTTGTACTATACACCTTCAAGCAGACCTCAAAGGGTGGTGAGAAACTGGCATTGAATTTCCAAGCAAAAGAGTGGGGAATTTCTCCCCAGGATTTTATTTAGCAGATGATGATAAAGGTCAGCACTTGCCCATTGACAGTCATTGCCATTTATTATTATCCAAAAGGAACTTTTGAGGGCCAGTTAATTTTGGAAAAAATCTTATTTTAAAACAACTGTGCAAGTAACTCCTGGTGTCATGGTATCAGAGAAGAAATGGTGACCCAGCTCTTCTCAGCATAGGACTATGCAAAGCTGAATCCAGCTATGGTCTGGGTAAGTGGCTGTGTTACTGGACGTGTTACTGCACCTGCCAGTGCTATTAGCTCTGTGGTCTCCTAACACTCCTGCTATTTCTTTACCTATTCTTGAGGCTCCACTGTAGAATGATTTTAAATGGGCACACCAAACACTTCAGTTAACACTGTCTGTCAACAAGCAAGTGTTTTGCAAGCAGTTTCCCAAAAGTGTCATTGCTACATTGTGCATTAATGATCCATACAATCACTTGTATCCCAGGACACAGGCCAAGTCTCAAATTGAACCTATTTCCATAAGTAGCTTGGGGGATCAGCAGTCGAAAAACTAACTAAAGTTCTGAAGTTTGGGATATATGGCTATCCTATCGTTCCCAGGATTTATTTTGTTCAGTAGTATACAAATTCTGACTAGGAACAAAAGCAAACTGAACTCATATGGGAGAAAAGCTGATTGCACCATGCTTGCATCTCCAGGGAGACAGAGAAGACTCTACAGAGAGGAAGGAAAGGCAAGTCTATGTGCAGTACTGTGACTCCAACTCAAGTCTGTACACTCCAAAGACTGGAATTATACAAGTCTTTGGTACCAACACTTTTGGAAAAGTCTTAATCATTATCAAGGTATTGAAAGCTTGAATATCAAAGAAGAAAGAAAAAAAAATACTTGGCAGTGCTCTGTGGGTTATTTTAAATGACTCTATTCTCCAGGAGTCAGCCTAGGTATCCAACAGGTATGAATCTAAATAGAAAACACGCAGAGAAAGAGGCCTATGAATAGTTCTCTTGGATATACACAGAGTTATCCTGAACACTCAGGCTTCTTGTACAATCCCAAATTGATCATATTGGGAAAGTGCATGAAATTATTTCCAAATACGGTAGGAAGCAGCCAAGGATTGTGGTCCTTTTCTGGTTCTACAAGAAGGTAGGAAAGTTGTTTAATCAGAATAGTTTTACCAAGCCAAATTCCAGTTAGGCCACTTTGATCTGTCCATCATTGGCTGATGTGAATGCCTAAAGAGGCACACAGGACCTGGGAACCCATATGGTGGTCCTTTGATTAGGATTACTTTCCTAGTCTTCTGTGACTTGTGTTGTAAAGACTTCCTGAGCTAGGGGTAAAGTCTTTGTGTCCAAGCTAGAGGTAATGCTTCTTCTGTCCTGCATCCTTGGTAAATATATTATTACATACATACTGCCTCTGTGTCCCAAATGTAAGCTTAGAAGCTGGTGTTCTGAAAAAATGCATAATTAGGCCACATTGACAAATTTTCCTTGCTTTTCATAATTGAAGGATGAAGTGAGTTGTATGAAACAGTCTGTTTCTGGGAGAAAAAAAATGCACTGGGAGACTCCAGTATGCTGTATTCACCTGGGGATGGGATGAGCAGTAGCGACTCATAACAGATCTGAAGGAGCATTCTGGTGTTTTCTATTTCTGTTCTTGCCTTTCAAGACTGCAAAATGTTCATTTAATATCACTACCTGAAGGAGGATGATGGGATTGGATGAGGGGTAGAGGCCTATATCATATTTGAAGGAGCATTCTGGCATTCTTTATTTCTGGCCTTGCCTTTGAACACTGCAAAATGTTCTTTTAATGTTTTTCCTCTGTGGAGGACATGATCAGACCTTGCTGGATGAGCATTATTAATCAGTTTTCAGCATTCTAATGATCACACTACAGTACTGCTTCCCTTGCTCCTCTACAAGAACATGTGCTCTCTTTTTTTTTTACTGTTGATGGACTTTTCAATTGTCTTGTTTGCTCAGAACATGGACATGTTGTTTGACACAGCTAGTGCCCACAACTATTTTTTGTCAATAACTTCTTTCTTATTTAGTTTTTTCTTTTTCCCTGTTCTCCACAGTTCTATTTATACAATGAGCTGCTCTATGGCATAGCTGATCACTTGCACTGATTTAAACCAGTGGTTTAAATCATGCAGCAGACCTTGCAAGAGAATTTGAAATACATTGAAACCCAGTTTAACTGTATGTAAAGCCTCTGCTACATCAGGTTCTTCCTAGGTTTTCCGGTCAATTTCATGAGAAAGGGAAAGTTTTGTTATGGTTTTAAGTGACAAGTTTTTAAAAGTTCAGTTTTGTTACTAATTCATGGTTTATAAAGGTAACATTCAATGGCTATCACTATTTCTTCAAAAAGTCATGTAACATAAAAATTATTCAGTTAAAAGCTCTGAATGCAAACCTGGTTGGCTTCCAGTGAGTTATCCCAAACATATGGAAGCAAAGAAAAAACAAAGAAATGTACACCATTTTTTCTTATATTTGCTGATGTCTATTCAAAAGCTATAGAGCAAGACTGAAATGGTAATCAACTTCATAATGCATATTTCAGAAGGTTTCTTGTGCACCTTGCCACAGAAGTTCAATGCGTAGAACCCTGATGTAATTTTTTTACTGAATTTAGCACCAGGTGTTCTTATATAATTAAGTGGGAAATATTGCAACACTTACAGCATATTCTGTCCTAAATCTCACCGTTTCAAAGCTCTCAGAGCTAGTCTTGTTAGACCTGCTTTCACAACTTAACATCATTCAAAAATAATGAGCATATTGAATTTGTGTTATAAAATGGGAATAAAGTAGAAATAGGCAGAAGTTCTAATACCAATGCTACTCCTTTATCATCAGATGCATTGCCTATGTTCTCTTTTCATATGGGATATAGAAGTGATTTATAAAGCGATACAATCACGGAAGAACTGTACATCTTAGGTACCTCCGATCTTCATTGTTTTATATAGCCATCATCTCTAAATTCTGCAATACAATGCAAGCACTCTCTTGTGCAAAAGCCCTTACAGAACATCCATAATAAAGGTGTGTAGACATGGAAACTAAGGAAGAAAATAATTATTAGAGTGTTTCTCAAAATGACATTCAGATATTATTTCTTCATGTGATTTTACAGTATAGCTCTGAGACATCAGAAAACTAAATTGAGCAATATCAACCCTGACAGGAAACAAGGAAACAAACAGACTTCATTTGCAGAAGCATAGGTGAAAGAGAAATTCAGAATAAGAAATGAACAAATTAATCTTTGATCTTGAAAGTCACGAAAGGTCAATTGACCTATAGCAGGAATAGATCCCAGCTAATAAGGACTGTAATAATGAATCTTTTCATATTAGAATGGAAAAATTCTTCCACTATGTAAAAACAGGGAAGAATAATGTATTTTATGGAAGCTGAATCAGTTTATTGTGGTCTACTGAGAAATTACTAAGGAAAAATAGAATTAATGCTCATATGCACAAAGTGTAACAAGTTAGTAGAATTTACAGAAGTTTCTTACATGCATGCATCAACCTAGATGGTGTGATCCTCAGATACTAACTTCTGTTCTTGTCTAGCTCCAGCCTGGCCACCAACACAGTCATAGGAGAAACAGAGTCTGTGGTGATCCCAAGCCAAGCAGAAATTTCCTCAGCAGGTTAGCTATTCCTACAACAGCCCAGTTGTTTTCCAGTCCAGTCTCTTTGCGCTGCAAAAGTGGAGCCCAGAGGTGAATAAGGGAAAGGAATGAAGCCTGCAATGGGGACTCCAGAATTTGTACCTTAGGATGTTTAACACCTTTATTCTTCTCTCCACTGCGAAGTATTAGCTGTTAATTTTATAAGGTTACTCTAATGCAGAGGCAATGTGAGAGGATGCCAGGCTGACCATTATGCCTGCATTATTGGTATGTATTACTTCCATTTCATTCTGCTTTTTACTGTTCCCTGGGGTTGATTCTTTGCCTGCTCATTTACAGTCTGTCTTCTTTTCTTCTTCCTTTTGTCTGTTTCTCTGTTCTCCTAGCATTCATTTCTCAGATTTCAGTTATCTCCCCTATAGTTCTTTTTTTTGCTCGCTTTTGCTCTTTTTTCACTCTTCAGCATGCCCTGCTTTGAAAGCATCCTCCTTCTATTAGTACATTAACTCACTTTCCAGCCTAATGCTGAATTCTGACTGCTACCCCTTTCTACCTCATCTGAAAGGGAAATTACACTACCACCACCACAGGCTTTGAAGAGGAATTACTGAAATGCACTGCATTTAGACAAACTCAGATTTGATCTATCAGTAACTTTATATGTAATTCAGCAACTAACTTACAATAACATGACTCAGAAGAGAAAATAATGCGGTAAAACATTACATTGAATGGGAAATGATTCAGTGAAAACATTATTCAGAGTAGGCAATTACTGAGTGAAGATATTATCCACAGCAGGCAATTACTCAGTAAAAATATTATGCAGTGAAGGCAAATATTCAAGCAAACATTTGACAAGGACAGCAATTATTCAATAAACAATCATAATTGTGCCCAATGGAGCACACTTGCCATGAACAGTACAAATAATTAGCAGACTCAAAGGATGTTACTGTGACTGCCCAAGGTTTGGCTAATTTACATGGTAGCTAAGCTCTACAGGACAATCAGAATCTGTCAGTAAGGGACAACTTGTTTTTCCTTTTGTCTCTTCAGTTCTAGGAAGTAGTATCACAGTTCTATCAATTTTAATGAAGACGCAAGTGTATTTTCATTGGTTTTCTAGTGTTAGTTATCCTTTTCCAAGAATGAGTGTTACACACATGATTCCTTTCTTCAGTCACTTCTGTCACGCTTTTAATCCTTTGCTTTGTATCTCACTTTCTCAATAGCTCTCAGAACTTGCCTTTTTCCCTTCCCCTTTTTTTTTCCCCGTTTGGCTTATTTTTCAAATTTCTCCAGGTTTCTGTTTTCAAAGCATAAATTAATTTCTTTTTCTGTTGCATAAAGACTTTTTATTTGTGTTTATTTAATTGGTATATATTTCTATTTGTAGTAAAGCCCCCACTCATGCTCTCTTTTAGTCTCCCAGCAGGAGGCAGCTCTCATTCTCCTTTAGTTCAGAACTATCACTTCTTTTGCTTCACTAACTAGATCGACTATTCTCATGCCATTCTTCTTATGCACCTCTGTTTCCTCTTTCAGACATTACCATACTTTGATCTCAACTGTTTTCTTTTGGCTTAATCCAGGCATTCATTATTTGCTTTCACAGCATACATTGTATATTCACAAAATAATTTTTATTTGAAAATCTTACCTTTTTTATGATTGCCTGTGTGAACATACAGTTTTGTATCTCTTGGCTTGCTTTATAGCTTAATGAAAGGTTTTTAAGCAATCCATCTGATCAAATTATGGATTATTCTGTTCCTGAGTTATTTTTGTCCATGGAGATGCTAATTCCTTTCAGCACAGTTTGGTTTTCTAAGCATCTATATTTAGACATACATACCACAAAATGACTTGTACAAAAAAAAAAGTAATGGGAGAGTTGTTGGGATCCTGTAACTAGAGTAGCTATGTTAGTATACTAACACTGACTTCTGTGTTGTAGATTAGAGTAAGTGACACTGGAACCAGAGTTCCCCAACTTAACTGCATCGCTAAACAAGTTTAAGTATTCTGGCCTTATTTTCAAGAAGAAATTGGCAGCAGTACTCCAAATGTGTTACTGTATTGCAACAGCAAGGCCAGCAGAATTTCAGTATAATTTGGTAAAGTGAAAAACTACACTGAAAAAGGCACTTGTATGCATGCAGAAAGTGCCTGCACAGAGATTTACATCAATATAACTACATGATATACTTTTCCCACTAGAGTTTTGCTGGCCAATTTCCCTATGAAGACAGCCTTTAAATGATGTAACATTAGAAGTGCCATGGGAGCGGTCCTTAAAGTGATAAAATTATTCCCTCATTAAAATTTAAAACTATTAAATTCTCAGGGAAATCTGTGCATTGGAACTGGACACGTTTCATTTGAATACACCAAGAATTTTCTACCTGTCTCTCTCTAAGCTTGAAGTCACCAAAGTTCAGCCAAGCAAGGGCAGAAAATTCTTTTTACTTGTCTCTTGATTATAATTAACAATCAAACTATTTTAATCAAGTAAGAAGAATCATTTATCATTTTATGAATTACCTTATATATATTTCCGGTTGTAAAGTGACAGAAATTGAGAACAAGCAAAGTCATCCTACATGCTCCTTATACTTCTGTTATCCTTCTTTCAGCCCAGCTTTCCCAAACACTGGGAAAACACTTGCTTGAACCCTATTACCAAAGCAACTTAAAAAATGTGGAAAGATTTTGTGGGTCTGATTCCTTCTTATATAGCTTCAAGTCAGGACCAGATTGATGCAAGGGAAAGAAAACTCTTAGCAAAAATGATGAGACAACTTAAATGAAAGTAAAATACAAAATCTGTATTTTGTTCACTCTACACCAGCCAGAAGCACAGGCTTCAGCAAATTAATTGCCTGAAACATCTTTTTCTCTCTTATTTTTTTTAATTTGTTGAAACTGCTCATGTTTTCCCCTGTCTGGGATCCTTGTGAACTAATTTTTTATGGGTCTTTACTCACATAACTCAATGGATTTTAATGCATTTACACTGCTGTAAAGTTAGAATCAATCCTAAAAATTATTTCCAGAAGCTATTTCTGCACTGATGATTTTCTGACTCTTTGTCTGTGAGGAACAAAGGAAAATTTGTTAAGAAACTTCACTAGTGTCAAGTAAACCAGAAGCCTGCTCTGAGTCACTTCTTCCAATACGAATCATTCACACCCCATTAGACAGCTACTAGTTGTAGCTTTTGAACCTGACCTCTGATTCACACATCCCATTCATTGGCAAGTGATGTCTCTCTTTTTTTCCTTTGGGAAAGGGACATAATTTTAAACCTCTGGGAGTCTGGAATCACATGGAAATGATAATAAAAAATAGTTGTTCAGTCTTATATTACTTCTCAGCTGGTGACTCACAATGAAATATCTCAAAATGCCAGAAGAGGAATGGCTTGTCCTGTGCTAGAAGCTAAGCTTCTGCTAAACTGCTTACAAATAAGCACTGATCTGACTTGGAAAGTGTAGATTACAGACAGTGAGTCTGTTCTTCACTGTTCAAGCACTTGCCACTTGTCTGATCACATTTTCACTCATCTTTTACAACCATGGCTTTACTATAAGTACCTGTGGGTACTTCTTGGGCATGATGAGATCATATCAGCACATTTGGAGTAAAACTATCTGACTGAAACACTAGACTAAGACCCGAGAGGCAATTGTTACAACCTCAGTTTAATCAAGATGTTCAAGGTGAGAAGGAAAACTGATCATATAGGAGTAACATCAGGGAAACATTCAGTTTTGAAACAGGGACCTAACAAAGGCCTTAACCTGAAGACCATTTGTGTTCAGGAAAGATTAGTTCAAGTGGGAATAGGAGGAGACCTTCAAGGTGAATTAGGTCAGTCTTAGGAGAAAAAACTAGAAGAGGTTGGCCTGTTTAGCTAATTAAAGAAAAGGCAGTGTGGGATGTTTACATGTGCACGTATACACAAGTATACATGAAGTTGGGTGTGGTGGGGAGAAAGAAATTACGAAAGAAGGAATGCTGTTAATGCTAAAGGACAAATTTAGTGCAAGACCAATAGGCCTGAAGTAATAATGTCTAAAATTAAGCTAGCAGCAGGTCACAAACACTCACAGGAGCAAGTCTGCTTTCTGTTAGGATCTGTGTATGGAAAAATCCCAAAAGACATGATAAAACTGTGGTTATTTGTGGCAGCCCAGATCAGGACTTGATTGTGCAGGCTCTCCTCTATGTTAGTTTGGTTAAATATGAACAAACACACACATAAGTGTTTCACATCCTCTTTCACAGTACCTTTTTTCGCCTGAACTAAAGGATAGCAGCAAGAATCTGTCAGCTTTCTTATTTATTGTTTTCTGTTTCAGCCTCAGACTTCCCCTAATTTTTCACTAGCCTGTCAATCTTTTCTGCTTTTTCTTTGCTCATATTTGCATGGGTGACAGTTGCCGTCTACAGTTGGTTTTGTCCTTTCAGTGCATCTGCCCTGTTCTTGTGATAGTTTGACTTTTCCTCTGTCTCTGTTTCTGTCATGTTCTGATTTGCATTCTTTCCCCTTAAATGGCAAATGCCTGCAGTGCTCAAATTGCATCACCGACCTTCCCTCCTGTTACAAAAACTTGTTATTTAAGAAATCTAAGAATTTATTCAACAGGGAAAATGAGAATATGGAGTAAGGATGTGTACTGACATTTCAACTCCTCTGAGCTTTCCTGGAAACTTGCAGTGACAGTAAACACCTGCAGCTCTCTGGCAGGCTGATCTTTTTATTCACTTCTTTGGCAACTGGGGAACACCTTTGGCACCTGTGGGCTGACACCCCCCAGCAATCTAGGTCTAACTTTGCTGTTAAAGCCAACACCAGCACAGGCCAGTGCCTTAAGACTGCAGTCAGAACCTAAGAGACAGGCAAGCAAATATTCACATGGGCTGTAGAGCCCGTTGGAGACAGTTCTATCCCCAAACGGAGAATCTGGCCATCACAGTCTCTCTCATGCTATGTTTCTCTGCATAATGAATAGACCGTGGTGTGTTCATGGTACTGCCTCAGTCTGTCCTCTCTTTGGCAGTCACAAATGCAGAGCGGTGTCAAGATGACAGGGGACCTAGGGAAGGAGTAAGGTGCCACTTACAATCAGGAGGGGGAGATCTAGCACATTACAACTGATCTGAACCATTGACTTCCCTTTAAATCACAATTCTACTTTCCATTTGGTGCTAATGCTTATGTCACCATTGTCAAAATAGATGCGTAACTGACTACAGAAGACTTGAAACAGAGAAGACTAGACCTATTTTTCATAATAAATTTACTTGCAAATACACCTGAAGTGGACACTGGGTCCCAGGTTCTGCTTGAAACTAACTCTTCTATTTAGACCTGTTATTTAGTTACTTCTGTGAGACCCTTCAGAATGTCCTCTCACTATCTAGGATAAACATTAGCTCCTCCCACATAATGAAAGTGATTTGCAGACACAACCCCAGATCAGAGCACCTTTGTTGTGAAAAAGAACACAGTTGTTTTCAGCTCACCTCCAAGACTCCATCTCTCATTAAAGCAAAAACCGCATAAAGGTATAGCAAGCCTGTTTCTGCTGTTTCCTGATTATCATTGTACTGGCCTTTTCATCCCTTCGTTGGCAGTGACAACTTCACAGATTTCAAAAGTCGTTTTTGAGGTGGTCTAAATGATATAGATGTAATTATGATCTGCTGTTTTCAGAGGCTGTTTAGCTTTGATGGCTGCAGCTTCTATTTCAGACTTGATCAATACTTCGTGGGTCTAAAAACTCCTATTTTTTCCAAGTCTGTTAGCAAGTTTAATAAAAATATATTAGCTCTAGATCTTGCAAGACTACAATCTTGTCTTTATTTTCTTTTACATTGGCATAGCACTTTCTAAGATCAGGTGTGTTTCACTAATTTATTTAAATTCTCAAATTTAATTTCAGAAAGAATCTAAATTATCTAAATTTATTTAATTTTTCAAAACCTTACACCTGTAAATTGTACAACTCAAGTCATGACAGAAAATGTGGGAATGAATGTGAACTATTATATTTGGAAACAGCTCTTTTCACTGAGTAAATCCAAAAGCTGAACTACATAAAAGCAAGCTAGAATAATTCCATGATCCTCAACCAGCAGTCTTATATGCACAGCAATATATTAGTTTGTCCGACAATTTATATTCCACTTTACTCTTTCGGGCCTGAAATGAGCATCTGAAATCATCTCTATCACTAGAATTGAATTCTATCACCTAGCAATTATCTCACCAATAATGTATATTATACCACACGGTACAATTCAATAATCTGTTGTCCACATTATGCAGCTGTGAGGGTAGAGGAGAAGCATCACGTGATAGCAGCTCAAGATCTTTTCCTTTTCTAATTTTTCCTGTAAGATCCAAATATGTTACTGTGTCTAGGTAGGAAAATCATTTCAGGCTGCGCTTAGGTTGCTGGTCAAACCATTTCAGGTTGCTGGTCAAAATTGCCAGTTTGCCTTACTTAAAAAAAGAGACAGACAAATCAATAAAGTGTGGCATTTCTTTTTACCTAGGACAATGGGAAAGTAAATTAATCAATAATAGGATCTTGGAGGTAAGTCATTTAACTGTTCCACACAACCTTTTGGGATAAATGTGCTTAATATCTTTATGTGGAATACCTACAATTTATTATAATTTTATATTCTTTCTTCTCTAAGGGCAACAGAATCTTGGTAATGCTTAGGAAATGGGACTAGAAGAGAGGCTTGAAAGTTTTAAAAATCTTTTTCACAGTAAAGCAGTATAAAGCTGTCATCAGAGAAAATTTCTTTAAAGGAATTTCTCCCGATTTTCACTGCTGTAAATTAAATGTGTAACCCAATAAATGAGAGGCCAGGGTCTGGCTTGCTGTGGGTAGTCTGTAATCTTACAGAAGTTGCCAAATGTGAACTGCTTTCAGTAAGCAAATGTTTTCACAATTGAGAAGATGCATGTGTCATAGGAGATATTTCTTCACAAAAGCAAGAAGACTTTTCTTGCTCATTTCCATCTTATTTGCACAAAATGTTTCCAAAACATCTTGCTAGAAAATGGAAATATGTAAAAACACAGACTTTAAATATTGTCTGTTAGTTTTGTCTTAACTACAGTTTTTGGTGAGCCATTTGTTGGTAGTACAGCTGATAATATGTATATTAGGTTTTAAAAAAGAAATGAAGTGGTAAACATCCCTGTAAGTGTTTGTGATAATGTAAACAAGACTCATAATTCTGTATATGACAATTTGTGAGAGCAGAGTTGAGTCACGTAGGGTTCTGTTCAGCTGAAGAGCATACTCCCACATCACTTGAACAAAAAAGCTTGCAGAGGTTCAAAGGGCAGTTACACTTGGTGAGTTATTCCATGCAAAAAAAAGTTTAAAAAACCCATAGAAAAATTAGTTATTATTTTAGTCTCTTGTACATTACTAAACCTAATTCAACAGTGTAAAAAACTCTCTCAGAAACTGTTGTGTAGCTCTTTGGATAGCTGTGTTAACACAAAAAAAGCTACAGTGGTGTTGGAACTATAGGGTGCCCCATAAAAAGATGGGTTACAGCAGTTAATATTTACTTTGAACATTGATTTTCCCAAGGACATGTTGTATGTCAACACCTGACACTTGGTGATCTGAGTTTCTTTGTGACAGTGAAGTCTGCCATTTGCCCAGAAGCTAGTGTACTGACCCTTAAGAGTGGCTTTCCTGCTGAAAAAGTCAGTGTTATGAGAGGCTGAGGAAAATTCGCTTAGAATGACTTCACAAGAAAACTTTGCTCATTCTGCAAACAGTTACTTGCAATGCAGCTGTAAATGCCAGTCGTCTTTAAGTTAAACTGTACACCTTCCACATGATAAAAATCTGCATTGCTCCCTTTGGTACCACCTTCATTTTTTTTCTGTGTTGGCTTCTCTGGATTATAAAGTCCAGTGGGAATGAGACTCATATTCCTGTCTTTTTTATCCAGTTTATTGTCCTGCTAGTATTGACATACAGGATTGTATTTTCATAGCTGGGAATGTGAATCAGATTTACGTGGTTGAGGATGAAGCCAGTAAGTAAAAGTGTTTATGACATCAAGAATACATTGTATGATCTATCTTAATTATATTGCTGGCTCTTCGGACAGGAACTAGTCTCACCTTTGTTCTGTGATGCACAGCTTGATTATGTGTCACTGCACAGATGGGCTATAATGGATTGCGGGCGCTGACTTCACCAAGATCCTGACCATTTTGGAGAAATGTAAGAATCCTATCAAGCATCTCTATGACTATCCATTAAGCAAGGGAAATAACCCAGTGTTCAAAGCCTAAATTAGTTTCAGTCCCCATGTCCAAACTCTCATCCATACTCTGCAGGATTGTGTTGCTAGTCATTAATAATATTGAACTGTGCACAGCTTCAGATGAGAATTATTTGACTCTTACTTCAGAAAGGAAATTTCTCAGGCTTCAGCCCTCCAATGGGTAGTCATGGTACACTGAGTCATCAAAAAGTGTCCCCAGTTCTACACAGCTGAGCTGTGTAATTGTTTAGCTTCGGTAGGGGGTCTATGTAGTATATTTCACAATATGAATAATAAATCATTGGACATTTCATTCAGTTTAGTGCAGTTACGGATTAAGACTGACTTGAAATCCACTGTCTGAATATGCTTGCTTTCCTGATTTGTACTGGCATCCCAGGATTTAAACTTTTCTCCATGAGATTATTTTGGAGACTGTGATTCACAAAATGTTACCACTTCAGAATATGCTGGATCGTAACATGCTGGAATAATTCTTAGAAAAAGAAAGAGACTAGGTGTGTAATGTCATTAGACACAGGTAGAATAAGGTAATATATAATCTCAAATAAAATAAAATAACATTTTAAACATTCTCTTTGCTATCATATCTTGTCTAAAACTATAAAATAAAATATGTTAAATTTGCATGAAAATCAGATTTATAAAAAGTCAAAACTTCCAAACTGGCTCATTACAAGACTTCAAACTGTTAATAACATGTTTTTGAATAGTTTTTTCAATCCAACCTAGAAGCAGGACACTTTTAGCAGTGCACGGAATAGTCCTTATATTCTTAATTACCTATCACAAAGGAAAGGTGTAAATAATGTAAGTTGCCTCCTTAGAATTTCAGATAGGAAATCAGGCTCCCTTGTAAGGAAAGAGTAGGAGGAGGTTTCACTGTGAGGCACAGGGAAAGGCTAATTCTGAAATAATACTGTAACAATCAAAGCAATCTACTTCTTCACTATGAGGAAGAAATTACTCTCATGAACATTCTAGTAAGGTCAGATGACAGGTGATGTACCTTGTATGCCTTAGCAGTTTCAAACAAAGACCACTACAGCCATGTAGATTCTCAAGCAGGAAACCACCTAGTCAACATCTTTACTGCTTTCCTTGTTTTTTTGTGTGTAAGATGCTCTGAATTTGCATTAAAACTTTCCCCCAGTGTTTACTTATTCTGCTGTAGAGTTTCTCACATCAAAAATAAACAAAAGCTTCAGGAAGTTTATGATGGCTCTTTGCTTATTAGTGGGACATTTATGGTTTCTGTAGCCTTGTGCAGTCTCTTCAGCCATTACAGAATGGCAGAAAGATTACTGATGAGCTGGAGAACTGTGGGATGAATGTGTTACTTTGCCGCTCACACCTCTCACTGGGCTGAAAGCAGTGAGAACAGATGACCAAAACTTCAGCAGGGCTTGAATCATGCACTTCAGAACTGTTACAGTCTTTTTAATGTTCTCGTCACCTGGCTGGCATTTTTGGTTTTAGCAGGTAACATTTAAATTATCTCCAGTTTGAATCTACTAGCCTTAGAAGATAAAGCAATTTTTAAAAAATTGTTTTCATGAACACCAGGCTAAAATAATAATCTGTGGGTGGAGTCATTTTTTCAGGTGTATTTTAGAACTTAGGGTTGAAAACCTTGGAAGCTAAAATCTTTAGACACCAAAAAAGGTACAGATAAGAAATCTGAGGTACAGATCCTTGTGTTGTGTGATTGGTGTGTTGGTCTTGAACCTGCTGCTCTATAAGCAAGAGTATTGTTTGATCTCTGCCTGTTCCATTCCCCAATCAGTCACTCTTAAATTTAATTTTTATACTGTTTTTGATGAAATAGCCACTAATTGACTGTTGGCTTATAGCTGTATTGACCATCAATTGTAAAAGTCACCTGAGACTCTGAGGCACAAATAAAATACCCAGCTACTTGACCTGAGAAAAGTAAAGTTATTGTCAGGATGGCTCACAATTTTATTTCTAGATGTAGTATGAGGAATAATTCACAATGGAAGGCTAATGGGTGAAAAGACTGCCTAAATAGGAATAGATCTTTCATTATTGATATAGCTTTTTAAGACCAGGTGCTTAAACTTTCGGGTAATATATGAAAGCTGGTTATAATTTGTTTCTAAGGCAGAAACAAAAAAAAAATAATTCCCCATAGTAAACAAATTGTTGACAACCAGGTTTTTTTATTTTTTTTTCCAAATCAGCTTACAATCAGAATCACCCTTCTATATTAACTAGGAAATCTAATGCTATTCACAGCTCTAATCCACGTAATACTCCAAACAAATTTTCATGATGCTTTGCTAGATAGCTGCCACAGTCTGTATGCTTGGCGGAAAATGAAACACAAATTCCTTTGATTGAATCTGATTAATCATATCTTTAGGATAAGTAAGATTTTATTGAAAGGGATATCTAGAATAATACATATTATGTTCTCAAAATTCCTACAGTGACTATTATATCAATGTAATGATTCAATCTGAAGGCAGAATAAAGTTGCCCTACTGTGATTGTTTTCAATAAAACTGAATTTCCAAGGTTTTCATTGCTAAGAAAAATGTAAATTGAGGTCTATGAGACTGTAGTAAAATTAGTAGGTTGAGAAAAATATTTGGTTTAAGTTTTCTTTAATTTCTACATAAAGGTATAATGAAGAAATTTTCTGAGGTGACCTAAGTGATCTTGTTGTAAAACGTTACTTAAACCTTATGAGCCATATCTACAACAATTTCCATAATGAAAAACTCCTGGTAAGCTTTGACTGAGATACACATTAGAATGTCTTAAAATTAGCCCAGCTTGTCAGCTGTTATCCACAAGAAGAGCATTCTAATTAAACAAAGCAGAATATTAGTTGTAGGGAAATAAATTAGCTTCTGACATAGAAAGATACATCTCAATTTATGTCAATATGGACTTTCATCAAATCATAATAAATAGCTCACGTTATTAAAAATATTTATATCTAATAAATGCTTCATGTTAAGGGATCAAACCTTCTCTTTTGTTTTCTTCTTTAACATCTTTAGTTTTCCACTATGTCCCCTATCACAGAGGTACAGAGATATTCACGTGGTTTTCCCATCCCACAACACCAAGGAGTTTAAAAGATCTCAGTGCAATTAGTTTTGCAATGTCCCTGAGTACAGATCTTCTGCACTGCTGTAAGAATTCTGTACTTTCTATCAGGATGGTGTCAGATACAGACCTTTATTCACATGAATTCTGGAATACAGAGATTAAAGTTAGTCATAAAAGAAAAAACTTAAAATTTTCAAGAATTCTTGTTGCATGGCATTGTAACAAACTCATGGAAGAGTTAAAGAAAAGAAAACCCCTGCTTTTATTTGTATTAGGGAGAAGGCACGGTGTGCAATTCCAGCACATTAGGCCCTTCCATCATAGCCAAAAGACCCTAAGGAGAGTGAGGGACATTGAAGGAAGAGACCAGACAAATGACTAAACAGGTAGAGACTGAGAGATGTAGTGAGCATGAATGGAGTTTTGTTTATTTCTAGCACCATTTAACACAATTTAAGAAACTGTAAAACTCTGTAAAACAGTACATAGGGGATCCAGCTGCTGAACCACAGTGGAAAAAGGAAAGGTACTGCTGGAAATCCTGTAAAATGGTAGTAAGACTTCCTTATTTCCCCTTGCCTGTCATTACCTCAATGCCACTGAGATGAAACTGAATTTATAGTCTTCTTTTTCTAAAGTACAACATTGATTTTTGATTTTTCCAAAATGTATAACATAACTGTTGGATTTTTGAGTTTACTGGCTCTGTGTTTTCATTGAGTGTTTCCAAGAGCAAAACTGAAAGGTGAAGTACTGAAAAGCCAAATTAATTTCTGAAGCTTTTAAGTCCTCCTCCACAAGAGGCCAACATTTCTAAAAGTTGGCTTGTCCACAGCACTTTGCAGCAAGACTCTAAAGATCTAGCAACACTCCAAAAGGCAACAAAATGAGATTTCCAAGCAAGAGTTCCCTTTTAGGGAACCTGCGAGGACAGCAAAAACATATAGGGAACCTTATCTCCCTGACCATATCAAATCTTGTTACAACTGTATCAAATACAAATTTTCAACATACCCTCCAAAACTTTCTCCTCAACTTATTTTTTTCTGAGTCAAACTACAGGAGAAAAAAAATACCCCCTCTCCTGCTCCTGTTAGCTTGAGTTTCTTCGAAGAGCAGACCTACTCTCTCCTTCCCTCCATTCACAAACTGAACCTGATGCTTCTTCCACCTTCTTCAAGTACATCCTTGTAAAGAACCAGGGAGTTAACTATTTCAGCACACCTGAACCTAGTCACGCTTTCTTCACAAATACATTTCCTTCTAGTCCTTACCCTGAGCTCCTGCCTCTTCTGTATCTTGGAGGAGAGAGTTAACCGCCTGCTACTTAATCCCCTGATGGATTTTTCACAACCTATTACAAGGCTGGAATACAGTATGTCTGAAGAAGCAAAATCAGATGGCATGAAGGACTCATCATAAAAATGATGCTGGACTTAGATGATAGATTACTTAATCTAAGAAAAGATGCAATCTCATTAAAGCTGTCACAGGTGGGGAGATCTCTTGTGAGAAATACCAAATATGAACATATTAAGCAATTGCTTTATGAAAGACTTCTTGGCAAAATATCGGTAGCGGAATCTTGTAACAAGCATGAAAAACCAATATTGAGCAATATCTGTAGATTCTAAAAATATGTTAACTGAACTAAAAATGGATGCATTGGGACTTGTACGAGAACTCATGCTGCAGGTTGCAGCACCATTGTTCTGGAGATAATTAGAAGCTGGGAGTAAGCCTTATTCACATAATGTATTCAGGCTTTCTTTAAATTCCTCAGAGTATGTGACATTTTGGGGTAGCCTAAACATCGTGTGCAAACTGTCCTGTTTGAGATCCTGTAGTGGTGACAGCCTTCTGATGTGAAAGCTTTCTGGGATCCAGAAGACTGCTCCGGAGGTGTGTCTACATCTTTTTCTTCCACTCAGGAGTGCCCTTCTGCAGCACGTTTTAGCTGACTGTTCCCCCTCACTGAGCTGTGGTTCACAGCATGGTGTTTTCTGAGAGATCATGAATGGGTTCATTTCAGATGAAACTAAAGTGGAAGATTTTTTCCAGGAGCACTTGAGCCAGCAATGGACATTCTTTCCCTGAGGCAAGGGTAGAGCTTGTCCAATGTTAAAAACCGAATAAACAAAAAAAAAACCATCTCCCACCCTGAATTCAGCTTTGCTTTCTATTGTAATATAACTCTTCTGTGTAATGTAATAACCAACGCTGAACTCAGAAAAGATTCATGGAAGTGCTGCATATACTGGATGCAGCTATAAATTAAGCACATGAGGCCTTTTCAGGTGCTGAAAATGGTGGGTAGTGGACCACACATAAACTCAGGACAGTAAAAATGAGAAGGGGGCATCGACTTTCCCTCCTCTTCCCATTGATTCAGTCTCTGAGCTTTCATATTTGTATAACATCATTTGACAAGGTCAGGCCCAGAATTTAAAACCCAGTTTATACAAACTCTCAGAACACAAAATCACACAAAACTCTGTTGCCTTTACTATTGCATGGATGGGCATGAAACTTTGCATTAGCAGACCAGGACTTTGTGGCTGATGACAATGTATAAACAAATATTAATTATCTGTGCTCCAAGGTTATCTATTCCAGGTACGGTTGTGATAATAATATGATTGTAGATACTTTTGTTCATTCTGTGTCACAGAATTAAGTGTCCACTGTCTCTTACAACTTTGAATTTAATTGCAAAAGTGTTATTGAAAATAAAATGCATGCTGAATGATCCACCCCACTTGATCAGTGTAAGAATGCCACATCTGCCGTATTTACCATTCACAATGAAACTCCTGAAGAGTCCGTTGCTCACAGGAACATTATAATAGGTCATAAAACATCTTTTTCAGGTGCCAGCCTATTGTATAGTCACTTAATGGCTCTTCTTTCCTACACAGTCCTGTCATATTAATTAATATTGTGCCTCCACAAGGTGGTAGAAGTAGGCAATTAATCCCACAGCATGTGAAATTCATTGTTTGATTGCTTTCCTTTTTACTCTGGTAATGAAAAATACCTTAGTCCTTTATTTTATAGATTTTTTCTAAAAATGTCCAATTTTCTTATAAATATCTTGGTAATGACCAGCATTTCATTCATCTCTCCTGTCATATTTTGTTGTAAAGAGTGTTTAATTTAATTAATCTCATCACTATTTCCTCAGCTCCCTTTAATCATGACTTTTCTAGGATACTTTTATTTGTAGTTCAATTGTACTGGTAAAGCATGATACCTAACAGCTTGAAGCCAAGGTCGAGTAGCTTGGAATGAATGAATCAGACACTTTAAGGGTAGATCTTAATGGAAATACCGAGTGGTGAAGCCATGGAAAGGGAGACCAGGCCAAAATTTTCAATGGGAATGACTCGCTCTATAACGTAAACTTCAGAATATTCCATGATGTTGCAAACTGTCAGGCCTCTGTGTTGTTGAGATTTTAATAGGCATCTGAATTCTAACTGTCTAGTGGGAGGACATCCTTCACTCCATGTGTTTCAGCTTCCTCACGAGCTTTATCATAACTCTCCAGAAATGCATAGACTCTATTTTTGTACTCTGCAACTGTATATTTACAGTCTTTTTAGATAAACTTTTGATATCCATAAATAAGAAATCACTCTTATGGGATCTAATTGAATTAAAAGAAAATGTTTATGTGGATGGCAGTGTTACATCTGTAACTTCAAGTCTTTTATCAATTTTACTTACTTTTAAATCACTTATTTCCTCTGGAGTTACAATTTATCTGTGTGAGAAGAGTAGTATTTTTTTAGAGATGAAATATTCATTTTTGGTTACATATCAAAGCTGGATATTTAATTTAAGAGTTACATACTCACGGCTCACCATCAAGATAAGATTTTTTATTACATGGCTTCTAAAGTTACTTTTCTTACATATCTAAAGCTTTTTAATAAGTACGGCTGGATTAAGACTGTCAATTTACAGTTGTGGAAAATTAAGTCATTGTGCACTCCTTGTTTAAAGAAATATGAATCCAGATTGCCAGTACTCTTGAAGCCTAGCCTATGATCAGATACCAGTCTTGCCCTCTCCATCTACTTTATCTTTTGAAACAATTAATTCATTAATATAAAGAAGGCATTCCAAGTACTGCTGGACATAAATAGCATTGCTAAGATGAAGACAATATCTCACTTTTTGCAGTAACCTTACATGACATTCAGCATAACCAGCGTAACTGGTCAAACATGTTTACCTCTTCTGAAGTTTGAAAAAAATAATCTGATAGTCTGGAAACAACCTGTACACATTTCATGAAAAATACACAATGTAGAACTTCAAAAAATACATTTCTAGCTACCATTTATCAGTATTTTTAAAAATCTGAAAGTAATATTCATATTTGGTCTCATTCAAATTGCAATAACTTCAAGAGCATTATTACTCAAATGCCTAATGGTTTTATACAAGTCATACTGATGGCATTTACTGCATTAAAATTTGCTTCAAGACCTACCAGCATTAACGGGACATTAACTGGTGTCAGAGGTCTATGGATCATTCCCTTTGGGTCTACTAGAAATTTAGATACAGAATTGAATTCCAAAGGAATTCCATGGGAAGAGACTTTGAATTTTCAAGTTATTAGAGCCTTTTTGATACTTTACAGAGCCACAGAATACTAGCTTTAAGCAAATAAAAAAATAAAAAAATATACTCTTTCCATTTCCATTCAGGTACTTGTAGCACAGATTACAAGTAAATACAGCTTTCTGAAATAGACACTGAAGATACAAGGAGCCTAGCACATCTGCCAGATTCTAAGCACTGTTTAGGCTGTTTTTCATGCAAATTGTTTCAGAAATCCTGAATGAAAAATATTGTCTAACTGGGGATAAGGAATCAATTAAAAAAAGTAAATTTGTATACCTCTTAGTCCCTGTCTAATGGAAGTGAAAACCATTTAAACCAGAACAGAATAAATTTCTTTAATGAAGATGCCAGTGGAATGAATGAACATTCAATTAAGCAAGTTCTGTTTGTCTAAATTTTTAAAACACCATTCCTAAATGTTCAGCCTCTTGCAAAAGGTTCTGTTGACTGATGTGACTAGTACTGCATGAATCACAGGTTCTCATTTGTCTGTCTGTCTGGTTCATGTCTCAAGTTAGTGTATGAGTTCAGGAAATGGGAATGGAAGCTTCTGCAAATTCTACTGCTTTTTCAGCCATATTCAGTGAATGAGTTACTCATTTTGATATTTTAAACTCTGTCACAGATTTGTACGTGTTTGGCCAATTTTTAGAACATAAAGGTTCTACCTTAATCAGGACTCTAAGCCTTATCCCAATAGAAGTACAGAATAGACCCAAAGTTATTCCATAGGCACATTAAAAAATATTAAAAATATCATTCTAAATTCCAGGTGAGTAATGCCACCTTGACTCATAATGACCAAAAAATAATTTCATCTTGGAGACTGTAAAGGAAAGATCCCAAGTTGCCTCAGTATAAATAGCAGGGAAGAATCAGAAGCATCTATCTTGACTACTGCAGGTGTAGACTCCTAACAGTAACATTTGTAAAGACAATGAAATACTGTTCATTTGCAGCAAGGGATTTAATTAGTATTTCTTATCATGATTGAAGAAGTGGTTAGTCCAGTCTAGTGAACTTGTTTTACCTTTAAGAAAATGTACAAAGTGAATAATGAGGGGATTGTAGATAAACATAATTAATATAATCCCACAGAGATGCTTTTTAAGTTACTGTGTGGGCTAGAATAGGAGGACTGAAACTGGTCTTTGGGAAGCTGATGGAATAAAATGACTATTTCATAATGATAGTGACATGGCAAATTTGTGGTAGTATCATGTGAAAACTCAGATTCAACTACATCTCTGTTGTATGCTTTCTCAATTACTTTTGGCCTTGAATAGTGTGTATAAATTTCCACAGTCTTCATCAGTCAGTCTAAAACATGTCAGTCACAATGCTCCTGTAAAATGCTTTGCACAAAAGGACACTCCGATTGGATGAATTAGTTAGGGCAAATAGTTTTGAAGAATGGTTGTTCTTGTGGAAATGTCCTTAATTTCCAACTCTGTTCTTGTGGGTTGTTTAGTAGCTTTTTCTCTCAATTATATTAAACCATGGCTGATTTTCCCTTTCTAAAGACCTATCACTGAACGAAATCAATTGATCACTAAAAGCAGTTTTGGTGAGCTTTTATGAACTATAGGCATGAAACTCCTCCATCAGTGTCATAGTTATACATTTGTTCACACGCTGCTCTGAAGGCAGTGTGTATTTTGACCACAGAAATTGTATATTTTTGCTATTTAATGGCTTAAAATCAAGGAGGAAGTATTATAACATCTTCTAGAAAAAACAGTATAAAACCACCACATTTTTAGTGGCTGTTCAATGCACTCAGATGGAGTTTTGCAGAGGTGCAGGTATATTTTGCAGGGGGCAGTTTGTGCACCCTTGGTTATTGCACAAACATAGTGTGTGTTGGTGCCTAAGATTCCTTCCAGTTTGAACATGGGCAGTCTTGTAGTATGTTGTTTATATAATGAGCAAGAAGCCAGCTGCTAGGCAACTGAATTTATCTCCATTAACCTTGTTACAGTGCCTGCCATAAAGATGCTTTCTCACCAGAGCAGTGTTGGAGAAGGCAAATGAGTAAGCAAAATGCCTGAGTGTCTCTCACCTGTGCAAACAAACTGGACTTTGAGGAAAATAATGCGGGCACCAGTGGAGATCTGGGAGTGCAGCACCTTCTTCATGGCACCAGTGGTTCCTTTGAGTGCAGAATTACCATCAGGTCTTAGAGGCCAAAATTTGTCTGATGGGAACAAGCAGGACTTTAGTTACAAAGGATTCGTTTATTTGATAATTAACTAAAAAGACATGGTATTTTCCACAACTCTAAGAACCGTCACCTGCTCCCATGCCACCATTCGTGCCCTTGCTGAAGACTACTAGGAAGTGGTATTCATTACTGGCCAAAGTAGATCATCAGCCTGCTTTTAAGAACATTCCCTTCAGTCATTCAACATATGAAGAAAACGAATAATTCACAAGGACTCTGTGTGAAGATAGTTACACTGAAATGGCACCTGGTAGTTTAAGTATGGAGTGACAACATTTTTTTTTACTACAGTGATCAAAACCACTTACCTTTGGTCAATGGTAAAATGATCAATCTTAAACACAAGGGGAGAATTTCACATTTTAAACTGAGTTACAGTGAACATCTAACAAATCTATGAGTTCACCACAATGCCAAGGAATAAGACAGAAAGTTTCATCATTTTCTCATCAGGTTTTCTTTGGTCTTTTCCTTTTAAAAATTTAGACTGACACACTGAAAGCTATGTGGTAGCTGAATCCAATAAACTATTCAATCTTTTTTTTATTACAATACCATGAACTTGAGAAATAATGCCTGAGAAATCTAACTGAAATTGTCACTCATTAGAGGTAAAATTGAAAGCAACACTTTTTGGTTCTCTGCTGTCTAATAATGGCTTGCGTTACTCTGTATTTGCAATGAAGTGTGGGCTGCAGAGAAGACTTCAGATGAGGACCTGAGGATGTACTGGAGCCAAACCTGATCAAAATTTTTGTTTAAGTCCATGTTTGCAATTCACCAGGAAAAATGTCTTTTGCAATTAAACTGATGAAAGCAGTACTTTTCTTCTTCCAAACCTTTAATTTGGTTACTCACTGAGAGGACTTCTTTAGCTTTGCTCTAACATACAGTGTGAGTGAAAGTAACACTATTTTTTTGATTGAGGTTTCTGGTATCCATATAGGATGCTTTACCTCTAACCAGTTTCAACAGCAGGAATACTTTCTCTGGAAAGGATGTGCAATGTATTGCTAACAATTCTTAATTGCCATTAGGCTATTGTATTTCCAGGGTTACATTTATGTTTGAAAAAGAATAAAGGAACTGGGAGGTTTCAGTCCTCCTGCACACTGTGGAGGAAGGGAAGGGCACTATTCTCTGCATCACTTTCCTGAAACCAGAGTCCTGACAGTATGTCAGTATGCCTGTGCTCAGAGGAACTATGCCTGACCTAGCCATCTTCTCTGGACTCAAAACCCTCCCTGCCTTACATATGGCTCAAGAATCTTCAGCCTTGCACACAGCTGAAAATCCCTTTTGCTTTTAACCCACAGGTGCAGCAGTTAAACTAAATTAGGCCTAGCTGAAATGTGTCAGGATGTCCATAGGACAAGGAAGTAACAACAGAGGATCACCTTGAGCCTAAGCAACCTGATAATGTCCGCGAAAGGTGCTACTGTATCTATCACCATGGGAGTTGTGAAGGTGCTGAACACCTTTGCATTTGAGCAAGACAATCAAGAATAGGGTATTCTCTACCCAGTTCTATTATATATATATATTCTTTACCCAGGGCTGCTTGGGGAGAGGACCAGGGACCCCCAGCACTGCACCAGGACTATGCCTGGCACAATGGGAACCGCTGCCCATCAACACTCCTACAGAACACGTGAGGCATGTAATTCATAAAATTACATGTACTTGTGATTAAAGTGTTTTTGTATCCGGTTCAGTTAATATCCACACTGCCATTTGGTGTTGGTACTGGGGTAGCAACTACACAGATCACAGATATCTGTAACATGGGGATGGTTGAGCACTAGGTCTCTAGATGTGACGTTGTGGCAATACCTTGCTCCAGGGACAGGGCTGGCACAGTGCAGGCTGCATGTGCTGCAGCCTTTGCCCCAGGTTAAGATGACTGAGGTAAGACCACACTATTCACCAAGCCCCAAAGGCTGAGGTGTGAGTTGATGTGTGTGGACAAAACTTTGTAAAATGTTTAAGTACAAACCCAAGAGAACTCCCTGGTTCTTGGATGGGAGGATGAATGGGGCTTCCTGGTACAGTGTTTGACCTGATGGCATCTCACCATTTGTCAGGGATTATGAAAAGGTGAAGATGGAGACTCCTAGGGTATAGGGAGACCAGTTCAGAAGAGTTCAACATGCGTGAGGGAGGTTGGGTGATAAGCGTTGCCTTGAAGTGGTGCTGTGCCTTTGCATACTGGGTTTTGTTTGAAGAAATATGGAAACCAGAGGAAGAGAAGGATGCTCTGGAAAACAAAGGAAGTACATTAGAGCACAGTAATGGGTGAGTAAGAGAAGCTCTGAGAACTGCCCAGGGGGACAGGGATATAGCACAGCAAAATGTGGAGAAGAGCAGCGGTGGAGCTGGCTTGTCAAAAGACAGGACAGCTGCACTGCTGATCAAAAAGGCTGAGATACTGGTCTCTAAGATCATGGTAACAAGTGTTCCCCATTGGGATCCGAAGCACAGAAACAAGGGACGTCTGGTCTTCATCCAGAAGCCTTTCTTGGAATGGCAGGGTTCTGGTGCGTGCATATTCCCAGGTGTAGCCAGCTGCTGGTACCACTGGGACCCATGCACAAAATCAGGGTCTCGGGGACGCACAAATAACACTAAGCCGTTCAACAAGTGAAACAAGTTGCAGCGCAGCAGTGACTCTGTGCCCTGTCTGAGCTTGTGGTAGAGTACAAAAATGTCCTGCATACCTTCTCAGGTGGAGTCTCCTGGAACATGCAGCAAAACGGTCCTGATGAAATCTGAGGCCAATCACTGGGATTTTGAAGCCGCACATATTTGGGATAAGGTAGCCATGCAGCCTGAGAGAAAGAGATGTGCAACACCTGTGCTGGAGTCCAAGAAACATCTGAAATACTAGGAGCAGTATAACCACTTAAGTTAGTGCCCCGATTGCCAGTACTGCACTGGATGCCCATATTGATTCCCAGATGGCAGCCAGTGGTGTGTGGAGATGGATGAAACAATGCAAAATACACAGATGGAAATATTTGGGTAACCCATCTGGGCCACCAAGGTCAAAAAAGACATTGTGACATACCAAATCTGTGTAGTTGTGATCAGAGGACTGCTATGTGCTATATGTAGTGCCAGCACATGCCATCTACCCACAAACATTTCTGCTACCGTGACTCTCACAACAGACTGCTGGAAAATGAATGGTGGGGACATTTGCAGTAGGGCAGGAGTACAACACCACATGAATAACAACCTATGGGCAAGGTACTAGATGGCATGCAGTGTCTTCCACAAAAGACCAAATCTTGACTCTAGCACACAACAGCACTGAGAATGATGAGCATGTTATAGGTAACTGGACAATTGGTTATGTGGATAATGCCACATTTCTACTGTATAATTTTACTTGGACAAATTTTCATATTAGTAGCATTAACAATTAGTTTGTATATAAAGATCTGGAGAATGTCTCGATGTGTGTAGGTAGTCTCACAAATGGCAATGCATGGAACTAATCTATATGGACATTTAAAGGAATGTCTATATAAGGGGTGGACTGTGTAGCAGTTAGCGAAGTTAGGTCTAGTTGACAATACTATTAACATATGGACTTTAGTTAACTCCATAGGGTAAGGGAGTAGATTATTTTTAAGAATAGAGTAGTGCTGGTGTGAGAAACCTAACACTTGTTGCATAATATTTGAGGCAACGAGATTGTGGGCACCAAGTGATGGTGACAGACTGACATTGGCACTGTGTGAATTTCAATAAGAATCTGATTTTCTCTACCCAATCTAATAACTGATGATGCCCAGGTTATTTTCAGGAGAGTACTCAAAGACTCTCAAGCCCTGAATAAGGTCTATGCATGGCATAGATAGAATCCTAACTCAACCAAATTCTTTCCTGGACAATGTCGTGCCATCTGCAGAGCAGACAAGTCCAATGACTTGTAAAATTTTTCTGTGATTAATTTGTTTTGGTATCCAATTCCAGTTAGAAACTGCATCACCATTTGGTTTTAAACTGCAAGACATCCCCACATTTCATCTGGTTGCACCTGCTCACCAATCCATCTAATGTTCAACCTCTTACCTCAGACCTGTCAGAGCTATGCTTGCATTTCTTTGAAGACTATGGTCTGTATATATTAAAGCTTTGGTAGCAATTGTCATTGTATATTAGGAGAGCTAACAAAACTGGCTAGCAGGCAAAACACAGGCTTTTCAAGCTGTTGCCTGTTAAAGCTCTCTCATCCCATATTTCTTTCTTTTTT
Organism: Falco peregrinus; assembly: GCF_023634155.1. Taxonomy (NCBI): domain Eukaryota; kingdom Metazoa; phylum Chordata; class Aves; order Falconiformes; family Falconidae; genus Falco; species Falco peregrinus. Next base: position 58,636,394 of record NC_073723.1, on the reverse strand, counting down.
TGACTTGTCCTGACAAAATGTGCTTCACTCAGTGTGAAATCCCTTCCCTTCTAAGCCCTCAGTTATCCTTGAAAACTCAACCTCTCCAGCTCCAAAGCTCACTCCCTGACTCCTTCCAAGTGCCGCCCAAATCTCCATGTCTTTCTGATTTGACCTGCTCAGTCACCCAAGAGCTTCAAGTTCTCCACATTTCTGCAGTCCTTCAGTCCCCACCCTCATTCCTTCTACTGTGGCCCAGCTTTGGCATGGTCCCTATCCGGCTATTCTTGTTCAGCTTACTCCAAAATCCCTGCTGCCAGTGCCCTCTGTTCTCCCAGGCTTGCTACATCTCTTTCACTTGGCTGCTGTAGCCCACTGAAACTCTTCATCCTTCTTACTCTTCCAATAGATTCTAACAATGGATCCAGACCTGACTGCTCTTTAAGACACTAAACGCAAGCACCACTTAATCCAAATCTATCCGTATCTACTCTACTGGCTGGAAAAGATGACATTGCTGAAGAAGAGAAAAAGAAAAAAAAAAAGGGGGTTGGGGAAGTAAAAAATGAAAAGCAAGACAAGATACACAGTAGCCCTATGTTTTCACAGTAGCTATTGAAGCACTGCTTTGTCTTCTGGCTTTAGAAGAAATATAGTGCTTATGAAATTATTGTTGTATGCCTGCTTTGGAGGAAAAGAGGAGAGGAACAAGCCTAGGCCCACACAAAAGCTGTGGCTGGCCAAATCAAAGCTGTATTTTAACAGATAGCACTGAGGAATAGCACAAATTGCTTTTTGTTCACTCTGAATGCTTCATGTGCTCCAACTAGGGTAAGAAAGATCACTAAGAGAGTTTCTTTGGGCTCCTTTTCCTCAGAGAATAAAGGAAACAAAGGAACAAAATGAAAAACTGGTCTTTGAAAGAGCTGTATTGCTTCCAGAAGAACTAGAAACTTTTGACCGGTTTGTTAATCTGACCTGTCAGTGGTAGGTGCTCTAGAATAGGGAGGACTGATCTTTTAAAGCAAATCTTTCTAAGAAGGAGACTTGGAAATCGAGAATGGTAATTAAGTCCCCGTAGAATTATTTTTATTAACTATAACTAATTTCAGTTGGAGATTTGGCAGGAAATGCCTGCTTTAAGAATGAATAGCGCTTACTCAGTGACACTCAGAAGTACAAGTAGATTTGTCAAAGCAGTATTTTATTCCAGGACAATTGAGTCATCCACCACATAGCCAATATATTTTCTAAGAATTACATAAGTGGTCTTGGAAAAAAATGGAATATCTAGGTCTTACGCATCTTAATGAAGGAAGAAGATTGTCATAACAACTTTGAAAATGCCATTCTTTCAGTCACAATTAATTTCAGCCCAGCCCCAGTACTTCACAGAACCGAAAAGCAGAAATTCAGCAATAAAACTGAAGGTGATTGTTAAAAGGTGCAGGTTAGGGACTCTCTACCTCAAAGCTTGCAAATGCATGCTGCAACAGTCCTCACTCTGGGCATGAAAGCACAAAAGCCAGAGAAGACAGGAAAATGAAGCCCATGAAAAAGTCTTATTCATTGTACCTTGTGGCGAAATTGAATAGTGTGTCTTCAAAGGTTAGCTCTCAGTGTTACAAGGAGAGTCTCAACTAATTAACAACAATTAATGGATTTAAAGCACATACTCAAGTGCTTTGCTGAATTGAAGTCTAAATGGTGGTAATAAAATAATCCTGTGTATGAATTGCCTGCTTCTTTTTGAGTGAACAGTTTCTTCAGTGTCATTCAGAGACTTCATTCTTATCACAGTAAATAGCGCTTAGGATGCCCTTGGCTTGCCCTAAGCAGCTAGGGCAGAAAGACCAGTCTGTGGCCTAAAGACCTTGCAGACCAATACTTCCTCCACTTTTAAAAATGGCCAAGCATGGAGACATTTTCTGGTAAAGTGCAGAGCAGCACTGGTTTTACACTTGCATAGAAAGTGAATGTAGTATATATGTGTTAGATATAAGTAATACTGAAATCCCTTTGGAATTTTTTATTTTTATTTTTGTTTCTCCTTTTCATTTTTTATCATCTACTGTTTCATTGTCTTTCCCTCACCCATATTGTTTCAGCCTAGAGCCCAGTAATGTGCCTTAAGGGCAAATAAGAAATTCTGCCAAGGATTTCTCTATGTAAAATCCCCTCTCCATATTGGCAAGACTCATCAAATCAGTTTTTCTCAGTTGGAGTGTTATCTGCTTTGGCTGAGAAGTGAGTTTTGAAAAAAACAAGGTGTGAAAAAATGCCACTCTCTGTTTCATCCAGGCTGGTATCATCTGTCATATGTATTGCTATTATTTATTTAGCTACAGTGAGCAGCACTTGCAGTTTGTTTCTATTTGATCTCTTTGACTTTTCATTTTGCTTCCACAGGAGTACTTTTGCCTCCCCTCTTCATCATGCTTCATCTTCTGGGAACGGCCTTTCAGCATCTGTAGATGCCATGGTCTACCCTGTTTTCTGTTTTGGTTCTTACAGTCTGAAAAAAGGTAAGACAAAACAAAGGAAAAGAGAGATTCTCTGTTTCCCAACTTGGAGAATGTCATGTCTTGAAAGTTTTTTTCATTTTCAAGAATATTGCTGGATTGAAAGAATATGATTCTTTCTGACTAATAAACTCTGTTTATTTCAGATTGCATTTCATCAGAAGATCACAAAATACCATTTAAACCAAATTAACATGGTTACCTTATTTTCATGAAACTCTGATTACTGGAGGGATTTATCTACAGTGACTCAGCAGGTCTGAGGAACTGTTACTCAGACAGATACTTTTGAAAAGGAGTCTGACCACTGCAGCTAAGAATATTTATTCTTTAAAAGATGTTTCAGATATTTTTCCCCCAATTGTTATCGGTTTTACCAGTTTCCTTTTCATCACTGAAAGATCTTTACAGTCAGAGTGAAAGGTAAGATAGGCATATCATAACATGGACAAGCCCACTATGGATTAGAGAAAATATAGACTCTTTGGAAAGGTGGTGGTGGTTATAGTGAAGGGAGTGTGGGTAAGAATCCTGTTGCTATATACGATCTATTCATGCAGATCTTCAGATGGATTTTCTGACTCTGTAAGGTGGTCACACGATCTGTGATCCTTCTGTTTGACTGTATCACAAATGGACTTTTTGTGGTGTTTGCCACCATACTTCTGTGTGTTTTGTGTGCTGACATCATATATAGTTATAGTTGAATCGTTCCTGCATGCTGACAGTTTAACATAACCTTTATGTTAAAAAAATTTCCTGTCATGAAAATAAGCTATTTTGTAGCAAGTTTTGCTCATAATTCCTACTCAAGTTGATGTAAGTTACATGGTTTAGGTTTGTTACAGAACAAAATGTTAAGTAACTCACAATAGAAAATAAACATCAAATGGGGATAGCTGATCATTGAATAATTTGCACGCATTTGTACCTGTATCAACTAATTCACTGTACTGACAACTGGTTTCATAGGTAAAGTATCTTTCATAGGTATACAGTAGTTTGTCACATAGTCATCTTGCAGCAGGGCAATTAATAGTTGTACAAGGCAGGTACTTTTGCATAGGTGGACATTAATATCTTTAAATCTGCAACAAGAAATGTAGAGGCTTAAGTCCTTTGATGTAGCAAGTGGACCTTAAGTGACTTAGATCAGCTGATCATGAGACTATGAAACAGAGCAAGTAAAAGATGACAGACCTTCACCCAGTTCTACTCAAGGCACAAGTTTAGTTTGATATATAAATATGGGAATTTCTGTTTATAGGCAGTTGAAGGCAATCAGGTACCAGGCTGTGTCTAGGCTGCCTTAGACTCTTAGGGTGTTTCACTTTAACCTCTTCTCAGTTACAGCAAGAAATCCAGGATAGAACTAACACTGAAATTGCTTTTCCTTTTTTTCTAGTATGGAATTATCTTCTTTATATTTCACAGCTAATGAATCAGTTTCTGTCCCACTACTGAACTGCAGTGCTCTCAGATTCACAGGCAAGACTCACAAAATTACCGAATAAGATGTACTGTTGTCTTCTAAATTACTTGAAACTAAAATATGAAGTGTGTCTCCAAGGAATTACTTTGCAATACAATGTTTTATTCCATTTGCTGAATAAAGTTGTTTTATTTTAATGCTGAACACCTATGGAAACTATTCTTCTGGCTGTGGCATATTAAAATGCCTGTGTCTTACAGACATGCTTGAAGACCTCTGTCAGCAGCATCTTGCACAAATACATACATTCAACATAATATAAAAAAATATTCAGATGAATTTTTTAGACTGTCTTTGATAACAATCAAGAAGCCATAGTCATGAAAGTTTTCACATAACAACCTATAGATGCATGCACTATACATATGTGTGTGTATACATTAATAGGCATATACATATATACTAAAAAAGACTGCAGTTGCTGGATACCTGCCACTGGCTTGTAGGTATTAAAAAACATGATTGGCTCCTGCAAAATCTAACCCTAAAAAATTGGGTTGAAATCTTCTGTCCGTTTGGACCCAATATCTGAGTTTTGGGGTTTCATTTTCTTAGAATGAAGCTTGTTACTCTTTAGGGTATAGAAATTTTGAATGAAATATCATTACTATATAAGTTATGTTGACCAAAGAGAATCACAATGGGCTTATTAAAATGTATTTAATATGGATTCCTTCATAATGATTTAAAAAGACATAAAATTTAAAAGCAGAAAATATGCAGGGAAAATATTACTGAATTTAAAATACATCTTTATGTGTGGAGTAGAAGTAGAGCAGTCTCTGTTTCTTAATGAGGATTTCCCAATTTTCATGAAATATTTCATTGTCCTACTGTTTATGTTAAAACAACAATAAAACAGCGATCCGCTCAAACTGCACAGGTAAAACATGAGCAAAATTCTAGAAATCTTAATGCAGAAAGTGTGTTCCCATATGCCACTGGCTGTCTTACATCAGTGAAATCAAGTAAAGGGAAAGACTGCAGATTCCTCCTAGTTCCATAGCAACAGAGGACCAGCCGTGCTAAGCTCTACCATCAACCATACACTCAATTTTTAAAGCCAGTTAAGAACTCCTTCTCTTTTAGGCTAACTTCCTTGAGAAAGACAGTGTTGGATGATCTCAGAGGCTTAAAGATTGTTTCCATGAAAAAATTATTCCTGTTCCCTGTTGGAATTTGTAGCCACAAAATAAATGAGATTTCATCTCATATCTATAACAGTTTGAAAAATACTGCTGGAATGTGGTGAGATCAAATCTCTTCTGGCTGCATGTGGATAACTGATATTGACAGAAAGGGTATTTTTGCATGCAGATGGAGGGGAAAATAAACAAGGGACATGTAACTGGCATAACACTGCAAGCAAAATAGGTAATGATATCAAGCTAGAAGTTCAAAGGGAGATTTCTATACAGATATAGATAATTTACATCCCCACAGAGCTGACACAAAAAAACCTCCATACCTAATTCTTATACACACCTTGGAAGGAGGAACAGATTTTTTGCTTGCAGAACTGTAGTTGAAGTTCAAAGTTATTCCCCTATATTAAGAATGCATTCATATTTCATAGCTAATATGCCTAGAAATATTTCAGAAATGCTTGAAACACATCAAACACATCAAAGCATTGGTCATCGTGAGATTGTATTTCCATACAGGGATATGACCCACTCTGCATTTTGTGCTACCATGCAAGGAAGAAATCACTGTCTCTGCTCTGAACAAAATTACTTTACACTGGTGGTCACTCTGATTCCTGTTACCTTGATAAAAATCCCAGTGTGCATGGATATGAAACATGGTAACAAAAGCACATAGAGTTGAAAAGCTATTAGAGAGAGGGCATGAACTCAGTCAACTGCTAGCCTTGAAACGATGGGGCTATTATAAATCATATCCTTGAAATACCAGGGAGAAGGCAGAAACCTCACGTGTCTTTATATCTTCACTCCCTTTACTTCGTTTAAACTGTGTATTATTCACATGCATAGGAGGACTAGCTCAGAAACGTTGCATTCAACTCCTATTCTATTCCACAGACTTTAAACACACACACACACAAAAGAAAGAACATAAAGAATAACATCTGAAAATGAAATGGTTTCAACCATCTCTTAGGACTTAGTAGCATTAAAGACTTTCAGGGGCATCAAATAACTTCTAGAGTCCCTGTAGCATCTCAGCATTTCTAGTGACATCCTAGAGTTTTAGATTTGTTTCATATATGCCATGTTTTTCGCCTTTTATTCCCACTCTTTTCTGTATGCAAATTTCTTTTCTGTTTGCAAAACCTCAGGACTTCTTAGGTTGTGCCTTTGGTGGTCTGGACATTTCTGGGTGAAATTAGCTAAGCGTTGCTGGTGCACCCTACAGAACAAAGGTGCCACAATAGCCTTTCCTAACTCAGCATTAACATTCACCATTTGCCTCTGATTCCCTTTTTGCTCAGGTAGCAAAATTATTACAGTGTTACTGTTATCCTGGCTAAATCAAAACATTATTTTGGGGAGAGGGGGAAAATAAACAAATTAGTCTTGACTCTAATCAGACCAAGCAGCTGAACATGCTTTTTTTTTTTTTTTCCTAAAAAATATTAATAAAAAAAATAATTCTTTGTCCTGGTTTCAGCTGGGACGGGGTTATCTTCTTAGGAGCTAGTGCAGTGCTGTGTTTTGGCTTTGATGTGACTTTTCAGTTCCTCAGGCCTTGCTAGAAAAAAGGCTGGAGGGGCACAAGGAGTGGGGAGGGGACACAGCCAGGACAGCTGCCCCGAACTAGCCAAAGCAGCATTTTGTACCATGGGACATCATGGCTGCTGTACATATATGTGGGGGGGTGGCCGGGATGGGCAGATCATTGTCCGGGGACTGGCTGGGCACCAGTCGGCGGGCGGTGAGCAGTGGCATTGTGCACCACAGGTTTCTTTCTTCCTTTCCCTCTGGATTTTATCCTTTTCCTCCCCCTTTTCATTATAACTGTTATTGTCATCATTGCTATTATTGTTCTTTCAGTTTTATTCTATTTGAATTACTAAATTGTTCTTATCTCAACCCTCGAGTTTTACATTCCTTTCCAACTCTCCTCCCCATCCCTCTGGGTGAGAAGGAGTGAGTGAGCAGCTGCGCCCGCCGTGCTTAATTACCAGCCAGGTTAAACAATGACATTCTTCACAGAGGATTTTATTCTACCCTCTCTCTAAGCTGTATGGTTGGAGGAGCTCACACCCTCCTTTTATAAGACATCCCAATATTCAAATGCATTAAACAGTTCTCTGTCTTTGCAGAAAATTTCTCATGTTGCAGTCTCTAGATCCACTTCATGTATTATGTATCTCTTTAAAAGACTTATTTCAGATCTTTATAAGGTTAGTTGGGCACAGTACTTCTGGAGTTGCAAAACCACTCTTGATATCATCTGATCTGGGAATAGCTCCTCAAGGTTTAGTACTACAATACTTTCTTACAATCAGCTTGTTTAATCAAGGTAACAGAGTCTTATTTTAAGTTTGGTTTCTTCTAGACAGAGCTCACATTAGTTCCAAAATTTCTATTCATAAAAAACGGTAATTTAGAAAAAAAAAGGTTAAGTTTAACCCTTTAAAAGTATATACATTTAAATGGATAGTTCTACCATTGTCTTCCAGTTTACATTTATATTATTTTATCAAAATAGTGAGATTGCAGAAATAGTGCAACTGCAAACCAGAATGGTGTGAAGAAAAGTCATTGGTTATACATTTCACAGTTTTGGAGGAGAGAATTGTCTTACAAGAAAGTACTATTCCAAAGAAGGACTGGAACTACAAAGTGTGATGATAATGGTTGTTCTTAATTATATCAGTAATGTTGATAGATGAACAGATAATGAACAAAGGTATCAAAGATGTCAATATTACTTCACATGCAGACTAAATATTTAATGTATTTGTTGAAAAATCAATGTAAAAATAAAATTCCCTAAGCTAATGACAAGCAAAGTGTGTTAAATAGATCTGAATGACAGAGATTGGTTAACTCCCTAATTGGAAGAATACACAAGTGAAACTAACCACATAAGTCAAAGAATAAATGAAGGAAAGGCTGCCACAGAGATTAAAGATTTATACAGCTGTTTCATCCATCTGGTGTTTAACCAAGCAAAGACTGGTGGAGAGCATATGACTCAGATGCCTATATTGCAGGATAACTGACTGATTAAATGAATTTGTACATCCACCAAAGATCAGAAGACTTAAAATTAGACTTACCAAAAAGACCACACAGAATGTTTTGAGTGCACAGAGATTTTATAGAATAGTAGGCACTAATTTCCAGGGTGGTTTTGGAAGGCCATGAAACAAGAGACACCAGGATGAGTTTTGGGGCTGCAGCAGGTATTAAGTACCTAATTCTTAAAATCTAAAATTTCTATTATATTGCTTAAAAATATTGCATGTAAAGAAAATAGATGACTTTTGAAATGTAAAATTAATGCACGCAGAAAGTTTCTTTCTTCACAGGACTTGAACAGCTTATGCATAAAATTTCCTATGATTTTGTTCAAATGAAGAAAAAATAAATTTGTTAGCACAGCCATTTGTTAAATCAGCTTTTCAAATGTTAACCTGTAAACTGCTTAACCGTGCACCCTAAATCTCAACAAATGTTGACTTAATTTAGATGTTTTTCATATACTTAAAACACATGCTGGTAATTGAGAAGATCAGTTTTTCACTTCTAATTTTTTCACAGGTGACATGCACTGGGTAGATTGGCAACCAGTAGTTCTCCATTTTGAGGATGGTATTTTTACTTTAAGCACATCTCACTCCCATCAGAGCATACAAAATCTGGAAACAGAAACATTCCCTCCAGCTTCACATAGTTGAGAAAGTATTTTCATTTAGCTAAAACATCACATGCATAAATGAACTTGAGATGTTTATTGCTTGCATTTCTGTCCCATGCCTGTACTAATGAGAAACTTTGCACACTGAATCATCATGACACAGTGGCAGAAACAACATGCAGAACAATCTTGATAAGCATGATGAAAGATGGAGACTTGGGAGGATCAAGATTAGCATGTTGGATATCCTTATAGCAAAACTGTCTAAATTTGCCATGAGAGACGATGTAACGAAATGTTGTACTTAGATATCCCAAAAATAAGTACATTTTTGCAAGTTTTCAGTTGATTCTCTGTAAATTTTTACCCTGTCACTCACAGATATATTGCAGCAAAAACCACTCCAGCCAAGAAATGTGACAGAACACTGTAGCTTGGGTTGTTCCCAGGTGCTTTCTCTTTGCCTCTTCCTAATAACCATGCTCTTTGATTTTTCACAACTTTTAACATTGCACAGTACCATGAGGCACAGTTTACAAGATTTTAATTTTGCTACATCTATTACTATGTTTGTTATTTAACCATGGACCTTGTTATATTGGACTATATAAAACACTGTGTGTGTAAAACATTTCACTCTGTAGTTCTACAGCTCAGCCTATGTACAAGTGGCTTGCAGTAGGTTAATTACACTTGCTTTTACAAAACACCCAAAGTACACATCCTCCAAGAATTTAGGGCAAAACCTTGAAGTCCTTCTTTTACTAGAGTAATAGACAGGGTATATGAGTACAGGTACCTCCAGGCTGTGTGAGCTGGGGTCATCTTCCTTCACTTAGACATTGATGGATTGGCCATCTAAGCCTAAGGCAATCACCCTGAACTTACCTTATGGTCAATAAGAAGACACAGAGAACTCCAGAGGGCGACCTGTCTTGCAGGTATGCAGCTTAGGGTGAGATAAATAGTACCTTGGAAGTGATTATTTATTTCTGGTAATGTGAAAATAAATATTGGAAGGGTGATTGGCTCTGACTTAGAAAATTTTAGATATCCAATTTAGGGCTCTTTTGCCTTTTCCGTGGTTGTACTCACCCTCTGCTCAACATCAAAGGTGTTGGAATTTTTCTTTCACCTTCATTTCTTTGATTAGGCTGAGCACAGAACTAGTGCATCTTAAAGTTGCAACTCAGGCCTTAAAAAGGGCTTTGAAGGAACTGGATTTGGCTGGCCCCTGCTGAGGAGCTATTTCACCTGTGGGATGTGATGTACAGAGTATTCTCACAGGTTTTCGTCTGCGTGACGTTAAATTCTCACACAGATCACTGTATGACTATAAAGAGCAGCAGAAAAAGCTGCATACGGCCAGTCACAAAGCAGGTTCCTGACTGGCAGGCATAGTGAGTGCTGAAAATGTCCCATGAATTTCTGAAGAAAACAGGAACCATTTTTATTTCTCATGAAGAAAGCGCTGCTACTGAGGTAGGTGCCACACCATGGAGCAGGGGTGATGAATGGTGCTGGTGATGAGGAGGCCTTGGGGGGAAAATGGGAGACATTTAGCTAACCATTTAACCATTCCTCTTTTGTTTTAAATGCTCTTGAATTTGCTAATGAGAAGCTCAAGAAATAATATGGATTTGGGTTTATAATATTTCAAAGATCAAATAAGAAAGAGAATATGCAAGTGAGAAAAATTAAACAATATGATTAGACTGGTTATAAAACTTTGGAAATTAATAGTTTTATTTGCATTACTTCTGTATATATTCATTTCAACTATCCTGTTCTGTCCCAAAAGACAGATAACATCATCTGTCATTGGTATCATCCACTTCAGACATCTGCAAAAAATTTAGAAAATACTTTTTTTCTGACCAGTGTATTATACAGGATAGCACCCTTTCTGCAGAATACATCCAAACCACTCTGTACAGAGCACTTACAGATAAACAGGAAAAAATATTAAGAGCCCAGGATACAATGGATATATTTGTTTACACACATACATATAAAATAAGATCATTATTGATATAAAAAATATGAAGGGAATATTCTCTACAGAGATGTTGTTTTTGTAATACGTAGAGGTAAACCATAGAGGACATGGTTTAATTAGAGCAGTTTTTAACCAGCTTTTGGAATGAAGGAGATATAAATAAAATTACGAGGGTGGGGGTGACGTTTTTATTCTTCCTTATGGCTGATAAGAAGGCAGTAAGTCACACTCCAGATGACCTGGATTTTAGAATTCCTGAAGTGGGAGTTTGACAAATTTATGATAGAAATGGTCATTGCAAGGAAAGTGCAAACTGCTGTAGGAGAGCATGTGGAGGGTATTGTAGGATTGGTTCTAAGCAGATCTCTTTCTCTCCTGAAGAAACCTTTGGGACACAACAATTTCATGGCACTGATGACCAGCCCCACCAGAGACCAACCTCTCACACACAACATCTGCCTATTTTGTTCTGAAAAATTTGCCGAACTATTATCAGTGTGGCTTTGCTCCCAGGGAAAGAATGCAAAATAAGGGCACCTGGGAAAACTGGCTCATTCGTTCTATCCTGTTAAAAGTTAGAATTAATCAAGGAAGAAAATTTTTACAGGCATTCTTTCATTTTCCCATTGGATTCAGACAGTGAGGAGAAAATTAAACAAAAGGAGAAAGATGATGAATCAGCCTCAGATTATGAATAATTTGGGGACCAAGGAGCTCCAGACAAAAAAATTCCATGATTCTCATTTTCATAGTTCATCCTTCATTTTCAAATACCCATCATCATCTACTGCCAACATGCCAAAATTAAAATCTGTTTCTCCATTTTCCTTCTGGTATTTCAAGTGAGTTCAAAGGGATCACTGGTCCCAGCCTGAAAGTGCATTACTCTAATAGCATGCAAAAATACATGAGAGTTTTCAGGTAAGATCAGCATGAAGGCATTCACGAAATCATGTTTTTTTCTGACAGAAAAAGGAAGGAAGGAGAGAAAAGGAATTCTTTTCTCAGGGTCTTTTAAAGTGTCTTCTCCCTGTTTTATTTATTCTAGAATCCTTGCTTCTTTTTCAATTTCATCACTTTCTCTCTTTTAGTATCATAAATACAAAAAAAGTATTCTGACTGCCAAGCAAGGAGTGCTGGTCTGGCATTAGAGAGCACCGGGGTTGACAGAATCCCCTTCCCTTTGCTACCATATTTCATGTATGATCTCTCAAGGTCCCACAGGCCATCTGTGCCTTGGTTGAACACTTGTGGTAAAAGCTATTTTGTCTATTGTTTGCAATCTCTCTGTAGCCAAGGCTACCCTCTCACTTTGTGTCATCACTGGTAGACCCAGCCTCTCACAGCACCCCAGTTCTCTAGACTTGAGCATCTACATATTTCTGTATTCTATGCTTTAAAAATGGTACCACCTTTCTTCTAGATGGTCTCAGGAAATCTTGACCCTATGTATAATATCTACATGGAGAAACTCTTTATATCATGGGCTTTATCACCTATATATCAATGACTGGCACCATGAGGAGTGGGAAACTTTTGTACTCAACTGGCACAGAAAGCCCGACAGTGCAAAGCTACACAAATCTATTGCATATGGACAGGCCAGAGGCACTGAAGCAGAAGGAGGAAGGTGAGTAGGGTGCTGGTGGCTGGCAGAATGGGGCGTGTGCTGTCAGTGCCCGCACAACCTCAGTGGGAGGAGCCAGAAGAGTCAGGAAGATGAGAGGTTTCCCCCAGTTTCTTTGGCCTGCTCTTCCAACCTCATCTCCAGTATCTCTTTCCCTCACAAAGTGGCTGACTCATTCTAACATCCCTCAGTCCTACTGGTGAACCATTTTGGACAGATGAACCCAGGCCTCTGTAACTGCAGCTCCAGAAAGTCCTTGGAGTTTGCCTACCCAGTTATGAAGTATGGGATCTCTCTGTCTGGATCCCTCTTGCCCTGGTACTGACACAGCATGGAATCTGAGATCATGCCTGATCAACTCAACTGGGGTGGTCAGTGTGAAGCTGCATTTATCACTACCAAACAATTGCTAACAATGTACAGATTTTGATACCAAAGTCTGTTTAATACTGAACTTACGGCCTGAAATGTCAAATGTTTGGCATTACCAGGCTCCTGCCCAGCAGTGAGGGTTTATAGAAATGAGTATGTGTGTCTAAAATGATATTAAAAGCTTTTTGTTTAAGATAAAAAAAAAAGATATTGTTTATCATCTTTTCCACTACCTTTAGAAGTCAAATAAGGCTCTTTTTTTTTTTTTGCATGTCAGTTGGAGGTATCATCACATAAACATACCAATGTGTATGCAGGTTGGATTCTGAGTATAAATGCGTAAGTATAAAGCATGTATTATAAATATTTAAGTAGAAATGTAGGTGGGCATGTAAATTAATTTTGTCCTAAACACTGCAGGTATACATATGCATATGTTTGCGCACAATACAAAATAAACTAATGCTTCATGCCTACTGAAATGACAGTACCTAACTATTGATATATATAATCACAACAGAAATACCTACAGGAAAGTACAAATCCAATGGCTTTCAGATGAATGGGATTGTTGCTAGAAATGCTTATAATCCTGTAACATTATTTCTGATGTATTGTGCTACAATATTTGTACAAAAGAAAAGGAAAAGGGTGAATTTTATTAAATATAACAAATTTGAGCCTATAAACAAAGATACACCACAACTTTCCTGTAATTCTGTGTGTGTGAAAAATGACTGTTTTATTTTTATTTTAAAAGATACCGACTGTTATTATGTAAAATACATTAAAGAAAGAATAGCCATTTCCCCTTATTTATTTTCTTTTTCTTTAAAAAGCTGATTTCCAGCCTGGAAAGCATTCTAACAATAAAAATATGAATAAAATACAAATAATTTCAAAATGGGCTGGGGCTCTGGAGAACAGAAGAAGAACGTGTATAATTAAAGACTACATCATAATGCCTCCAAAAAGAACTGATTGAAATATTTTCCAAATAATTTCGTTGTGCTGAGGCCAAAATATTTCACAGAAGTATGAGTTGAAAAGGACATTTTTTACAGGAAAATTTTTTTAGTCCAGTTTCTCAGTTTGGAAATTACCAGAGGGAGAGATGAGCTCACAGAAAGAAAACTACCAGGAGATGCTCAGCCCCAAAGGAAGGAATCAAGGACACCCATCCGGGGTCATCACAATTTAGTTGACACCTTAATCACTTTGAAAACTCCAAAGACAAAAGGGTCTCATGTTTCATAATACTTTTCAATGTGCTGTTAACGTACAGCTTTTGATGTCACGCTAGTCCAGCACAATCCTGCCTCCATAAAAGCACTAAAGAACACTGGAATGAAAAGAGAATCTGGAAAATCAAATGTTGTCATGGAATGGAACTGTTAACTTCTCTCAGCTTTGGAGCTAAACTAAAGCTGTTCTCATCTCTTAAATTTTCAAGATAATTTGAAACCCCACTTTCTTGTAATGAAGCATATTCTTTCCCTCTCTCCATATATTTCTGTATCAATAAATGTTATGCTGAAATCTGTATCTTTGTGCCTTAGTTTTAACAGAACATACTGATGTTCCCTGAAATTTAATGTCATCATTTTTAGATTTTTTTTCCTGATTCATTATAGGAAGGACCGAATCAGGAATTCCTGATACATATAAGGAATATGTCCTGTGTTTCTGAGGTTTTTAATCATCACTGTCTAGGAAACATTGCAACTCTGCTCTTTGAAGTTGTCACATGGTACCCGGGATGTATTCTTAATGACAGAAGCAGAGCTGTGTACTCAAGTTTGAACTGTCCCTACATCCCTTCTGGTAGGTCAGCCTGTCTTAGCTCTGTGGTGTAGCACCATGCAGAGACACTACTGGTGCTCCATGCACTAGACAGTCCTGGTTATGTGACAACGGTGCCTACAGCTTAAGGTTAAGTGCTGTGGTGACACAGCTCTTTTGCCTTCTGGACTAGAACTAGATGAGTTAGGTTTACACATGGTCAGTGCTTATTTACTGCCTCATAATATCTTCATGGAAGAGCAGCAGCTCCAAATGTGCTCAGTTAGATTGTTCATATTAGAAAACAAGCAAGAAAAAAAGCCTTTGACTTGCAGCCAAGAATCCCAGTGGGATCCCCCAGGGCAGGAAGGGCATCTCTAAGCAATCTGGGGACCTCTAGGAGCAAACAGCCATGACATGTGTCAAGACAGCTACTTCATCATGTTATAAGGACTTGTACTTGTGAGCAATCTCAGCCAGAGTTAGAGACTGTAACAAAAACAAATGAATATATGAATAAATGGCCCACAGAACTGACATTATAAATGGATAGCAGGAGGAAAAACCTTTCTTTCTGTTACCCACCCATAAGTCACATACAAAGGAAAAGATCCAGGAGGAATACCTGAACTCATAAAGACCAACTTCAAGGCCCTGAAATAAATCTAAGAACAAAATACGTCTCCTTTTTGTCTCAGTCCAGAACTCTGAAGACTGTAACAGCTATTGTAGAAAAGTTATCCTACATTTAAAAAGTGGAATTTACACAAGGAAAACAAGCATTTCCTCCTGGGTTTAACCAGATGCTCTGTACAAGGCTTTGTGACAAAATGGAAGACCATCCCACACAGTGCAGGGGTGGGAATGTGCTTTGTGGCCTCATTTACCAAAGTATTTCAAACACTTCTTTACTTACATGGGAAATTTTGTAAACATGTATACCTGGGGAAAGACAACTGAATTACAGGATGGCAGGAAGAGGTGACCTAGAAAGGTACCAAGGGCAAGGAACTTTCGCTGCAAAGTATGAGAATGGCATACCATGGAGTCATTGGAAAAGACTCGGAAAAAGTTATGCAGGACAGGATTGCCTGTGTGCTGATGTTCAACAGCTTCAATGGAGCATGCAGCCTAGGAAGTAAGAAAGTAATAACATCCACCTCGGACAGGTTGTTCCTGTTATTTGTTCAGCTCAAGCATTAGAAAAAGATGGAATATCTTGAACACAGCAAGTGGACAGGCTAATGCCCCTAGAGATCACAAAGCCAAATCACATTTCAGCTGATATTGATCTGGAGGAGATGACCCTGTTATAAGAAGACCATCAATGGAAATTAAAGAAATTGCTTTGCAGACAAACTTGACAGGTAGCCCAATTTTTAGGATTAAATGTTGGGTTATTACTAGTGATTCATCAAAGACTGTTCCAAGGTAGAAGCACTACTTTTCATATTAACTGTCATGATATCAAAGAAAGAGGGGACAGAGGTCAGAAGTGCATACACCAGACATTTCTCTGGAATACCAAGAAGGTTCCAGAGAACTAAAACAAAGCCATGCCACAGCTGAGATCTGGAAATCAGACTGCGACATGCATGTAGACAAAAGCAAAGTTTGCAAGCAGGTGAGCAAATACTTAATTGCCTAATGCTTTCCATAGCTTTTATGTGGGATCCCATCTGGAACCGCTGGCTTTTAATGGCCAGAAACAGAGACTGAATGAGAGAGATTGCTTTGCCTTGCACCACACCATGTTCAGAGGAGGAGCTGGCTCAAGGGCAAGCGTTCCCAGTGCAGTGGTGAGGACTGGCCAGGTGCAGAAGCCAACCTGGTCATTCAGAAGGGAGAGCATGGTTCAGCATGACATCAACTTGTTTACCAGGAGAGAGAAGAGCATATCACCATGTCCAGAGGTTCTAGTGTGTACTTAATGCTTTACCAGATGTTGCCTAGCAAATTGAGTAAAAGTGAATGTGTGCTAGTTTGTGGCTTAGGCACACCTTTTATCTTCTCTTGTCTAATCTATTTAGGTATACCTGATCTGTCAGACCATCTTGGTAGTGAATTCATGCTAAGGGTAGTACAATACTGAACAAGTGGTTTAACAATATCTCTCTCTGTCTCCTGTCTCCTCCCACCCCCTTTCCTCCATTGCCATTTTTCCTCCTCTTTCCTCACTTTGCTCACTCTTTAAAGTGCCCTTTTCTTATTGCAAAGGCATCTGCAAATACATGGCCGCTAAACAGTGACCTGAAAACAGCAATGTTTTGAAGAGCCCTGCAAGAGCAGGGGCATCTTCAGTCACAAAAATTTGTTCCCTCTGGACTTCAGCTTGGTCTCTGGAGACCTCTCCTCTTGGCTCTGTCAGCATCATTATCTCTTTGCAGCAGTTTCTCTCTGACAGATCTTTTAGGCAAGGGCCAGGATTTTTAATTGCATTCTGAAATGAAGGATGCAGACCTACACTGTAGCTGTCTCTTTATTTAACAGGCAGGTAGCTATTTGCTGGATTTTCTCTGCAGCTTCCATGCCCTTGCAGGTAATTCCTGCACAAAAACTTAACAGCATACTTTGCTTATCTTGAGGGCTCACAGGCACTGCTGCTGCAGGTTTTATACTATTTGTAGTTGCCTTATTTGGTTTGGAAAACATGAATTAAATGCCTATACAAATTACTGTGAGACAGCCAGAGCAGCTGGTTTGTCAAACTTATGCATGTAAAAATTATGCTTTCAAATTAAATTTGCAAATACTGTAGCCTGATAAAAATGAAATGTGTCTGAAAGTCATTTAATTTTGGGAGACAAAGAAATATAAAATTTTAAATTATTTCCTTTTAACCATTAATGTCAATTGTATTGGTGTCAGAGCCCTTCAAATCACTCTTTAGATGAGAAGAAGGGCATTTTTACTGTATTTCTTTAGCTTCCTAATAAATTGAAGGGTTTTCTGCAAGGTTTTGCCACACAGTATGCTGGCTGCACTACTAATTAAAAGCTGGTAGTTTCTAAATTAACTTGTGAGTACCTACAGTGATGGAAATTGCCTCCTTAACAGTATTATTTACTGACAAAGCAGGTGATGACCTGCTTGTATCTCCAGAACAAGTTCATTAGTTTGTCCTAATGGCTACTGCAGATAAATACTCTGATACTTCATTATCATGCTGCCTACAGAAGAATGAGCTAATAAAACAAGGGCAAAAAAAGAAAGAAAAAAAGAAAATAAGAATAAAACGCCTAGCTTTCCTGCTAACTGGGGCTTCTAGTATGGCCAGTGTGAGTCATTCTTGGTCAATAGATGCATATCTGACAGCTGCCATTAATAACTATTAGAGTGCTGTTTGAGCTCCAGGGCGAGACATGCTTCAATGTTCTAAAAATAAGATATTATCATTCTGCAAGAGTAATAGTTTAGGCAGCAGTGATTTCAACCCTCTTGGTCTGACTCTTCAAACTGACATAATTTAATCTAAATGTTCTATCCTGCCAGGTCTACTTTTGGGTACGCAGTATGATGAAAGACCTCAAAAGTTATTAATACAAATGTTTCTATAGAAAGTAATGGTCAGTTACATCTAGAAGTGACTGTCTCATACATTACCTGCTGGGAAGACAAACATAAATCCTAGGCCAGCAAACTCATCAGCACACCTCATGCTACCAAAAGACTGGATGACAACACTACTGCACTGGAAAACTAAGCTTCACTATTAAATTGAAAGGGGATGACTTTACCTCTCTGAAAGCTGCTGCATTCTCTTGTAAACAGAAATGACTGTAGAGAAATTTCAAAACCAGTTTTGAGAATGCTTTTCAACTTTGTTTTTTATTTTAATGGGATTTACAAATATAGATCAATGAGTGAGACTCTCTGAAAGACATTCCGACATTGTGTCCTTGGTTTGGTTTACATAAGCTGATGCTGGGTACTGCTTCTTTATAAATGGTTTAATTTTAGGGACAGCCAAACTTCCATTTTCCCATCAATTTCATTAGCGTGTGGTTTATTTGTATGTACAGAGAACTTGGCTTAGAACCTTCTTGGTCTGATGTATTTAGGACACATTTTTTTGCCAAACGACATTGACCCTTTCCATGATTCTGTTTACAAGCAAGACTTTGATTAGATGGGAAGAAGATGAGAAGGATCCACAATGTTTGTCTCTTTCTTTAATATCAGCATCTTTCCCAAACATTAGGTTCTTGATTATTTCCAGAGGGATTTTTTGTGTCAATCCCCACGTTAAAATATTTGAACAATGAGCGGTGAATAGTGCAAGAAATTAAACCAGTTCACACCGCTTCCAGTCATGATCAAAAGCATTTCCTCCTGAATTAGAATGGCAGGAGTGATTTAAAGAATGTAGTCAAAATTTCTTAGTGACTGAGTATCCTTTATTGGCAGCGCTGGATGCACGGGGTATCCTTCTGCCTAACTTGCATGTCTAAAGTAACTAACTATCTTATATTTATACCATAAATCAATGACTGTTCAATTAACGCCTATACATAGTCATTACCTAAACCCGCCTACTCTCGCTTCGTATGTTAATTAGCTTATCAGTCTTTTGTGCTTGCGCAAATTCTTCCAAGAATTGTGGGCAGGGGTCCTGGGGATGTGGGCGGTGGTCTTTGGGAGGAAGGCCTAGGTCTTCCTCATGGTGTACTTTTCACCTTTTGCTAGAAAATGCTGAGCTGTCTGAGTTGGCCAGTTTCAACCAATTCTCTCTTTATCTGTCTTTCCCCCACTGGGGTATTTTAGCTTAAGTTTCAACATAACAGAAGGACAACAGGTAACAGGATGTTAGCTTAGGTTTCAACAAAAGGCAGAGGGATAACAGGATGTGGACAGACACAGAAGGTAGACAGATAACAGGATAGCGTTACAAGATGTTGACAAACACAATACACATGAGGATGACATATATCTTATATTCATTACATTTTAACTACAAGATTTATTCTGTCCTAAGGTGAATTCATACAATATCAGGAGATACTGGAAAGTATTTCATATAAGATATCTTCATCAATAACCCCTCTAGTGAGGTTTTGAAGGGTCAACTAGCAAAATTATTTTCAAAGCCATGGACATAAGTAATTTAAGTTGCTGCTGATTATGCAACTGGAAAAAAAATCTTATGACTTCTCGGCATAATGTTACCTCAGACACCAAATTAACCCCCTTTATTTAGTTTGCTTCCTCCTATTGTTTCCAGTTTGGTGCTTAAGATTTGTCCACACAGCGCTCTGCAATGCTGCATCATCATACCTGAAGGAGTTCAGCTTTCCATGTACAGTATTCTCCAGGGTCTTGTGAATTGCTTCTAAACCATTGGAAAGAGGATCTGTTTGAGGAATTTTAACTTCTTCCCCTTCCTTCTGCTCAATGTCTTGCACTTGGTAGATCCTTTCCAGTAGTCTCAAGACCACAAGTTAAGAAACTCTGGGGCTTGAAGTCTTGGGATACATCTAAAACAAAATACAGGCAGCTGTACTTTGAGGTGTTCCATGGAGATTCAACCACTCAGGTGTCTAGACCAGGGAATTGGCCTTGGAGTGTCAATTCTCCTTTCTAACTTGTTTGCGGGTCTTATTCTATGACAGAGCAGACAGGGATGCTATCTGCCATGCATGCACTGGGGATGTGATCTCAACCTAGCTAGACCCAAAACGTGTATCTGAATTTAAGGGGTTAGAATAACTCTTGAGATACCTCAGTCATGGCCTGAGGTGTCCTGTTTCCTCTTATGGTGGTTCCTTCATGTCAGTAAGATGAAGAAAGAAATTTACACACTGCGTAGTAAATTGCTATAGTGAAAACACTAGACTGCCAGTCTGCCACATGTGTTCATCCACAACTCAGAAATCTACATCTTCAACAACTCTCAGCAGGTTGGGTTTTTTTTGTTTGAGTTTGTTTGCAGTTGTTTTTTGTTTTGGTGGTGGGGTTTTTTTTTTGTTTTTTGTTTGTTTGTTTGTTTTGTTTTTGGTTTGTTTGTTTGTTTTCAATTTTAGCCCTGCTTTCTTTCTGATGGCTGAAATAGGTATGACTTCCTTCCAAGGCAAGCTATTTGGAATTGCTGATCAGAGATCTTTGTTTTGTTGCTGAGAACAGATTTTTCAGCTGGGTCTGTGCCACTCTGCGGTGAAGCAGTGTCCCTCCATAGCCAGAGAGTCCTGTGGAGAAACCATGGAGAACCAGAATCCCCATCATTTCTCTGTATACAGTACTGCTCACAAGGGAATTATGTAAGTTCTGTTTTTATTATTTTCAGTGGTTTAACATGACATGAGACCAGAGGTGGACTGTTCTTGTCCCATGTGTGCAGGATGATATTGCTGTCTTTATTACTTTGGAACTTCAGGGATTAAAGCTATTTGGAATATAAGAAGCAGCAACAAGTGACTCTAATTAATCCCTGGTTATCACAACAGCTGATAGAACATTATGTTCTCACACAGAAAAACAAAACAAAAAATCTTTTAGCTTCATTGTTTTCCTGCTTACCTTGCAAACAAAAGAAGTGTAAAGCACTGTGAAAAGACTGCAGTGAAAGAAAGCTCTGGCTGTCTCCAATACTGATTAATAGCCTTTGCAAGACTCTAATCAACACTGAAATTAACAGTGTAAAATTAAGACAATGTTCTTTGTGGTATTTTAACTAATTTCTTCAGAACCCTTCTAAAAGGTTCCTACAGCCCACTCGCTAGGTTTTATGTTATCTGCAAGCACAAAATGGACAGAAAATACTGCTCAGATATTTAAGCTACACACATGGCAAACAGTTCAACAAGCTCAAATTAGAGAGAATATCATCATTTCCACCTTTTGCCTTTCCAAGATCAGAACTACTAAAGATACATATTTGAGAAATAGCTTTGGTTCTGGATATGGATTTATAGTACATCATACTATTTTTTTTGATATAAAATAAATGAGTCACATGTCAAAAGTGTATAAGAAAAGGTTAAAATATGTATGGTCTGAATTAGGTGTGGGTCCACTCCTTTGAATTTTGTTTATTTCTAATTAGATTGCTCATTTGTATGCTTTTCCTTATACTTACGGGTCCACCTGAGGCTTATGTTTAATCTGAAGAAACATGAGCTTCATTGTATGGAAGGAAATTAAACAAGGGCTGTAAAACATAGATCTCTTTGTATCTGCAGTGTCCTGTATCTCACTAAAGAGCTCATCATTAGCAAAATGTATTATACCATGCTTCCAAGCTCTGGTCGTCAGAGGAGGTGACAAGGTGACAATGGCAGAGCTCAGAGGGCTGGCAAGGACCAGAAGGAAGAGAAGAATTCATTTGTAGGATAGTGCTCTAAGACAGAACAAACAAGGAGACAGGAACATCCCAACCTTTTATAGTTTTAACCAGCTGAGCTTTCAGTTGTGTCCAAGAGAAAGATGTGCCAGCATTTTTCTCCAGCTAAAAACCAAAAAAAAATTTTGAAGCAGAAACATTGTACTGGAAAATATTCATTAAAAAAATATTTTTTAGTGTCAGTTCTGCTACAGTCATGATGCAATGATGAAGTTAGCTCCATTAAAAAAAGAAAGAAAGAAAGAAAGAAAGAAAAGAAAAATCCCTTTATTCTTATAGACGTGAAAAGAAAATTATGATGATACTAAGAAAAGTTAAAATGATCATCAGAAATGGAGATAATCTTTTTGAAGGCCACTATTAGAATAAGTAAGTAATGTGGAGGATAACTATTTCTATTGTTGTCAACTTTATGAACTTTGTTTAATAAAAGTAAACTTACAGAGGACTGAAGAGGAATATTTAGAGTTCCAGCTGTAATTAACCGTATCATGTTCCATTGCAGAGCTGTGTTGGGTAAATAGCACAAAGAAAAGAGATGCCATTTAAAATTGATTTTTTTTAATCGACTGAAAACTCAGGCTTGTGAGGACACTATTTCTAATTCTATCATCAGTGAAGGTGGTTTAACAAACCATTGCTTCTAGAATGAGACAGTGTCCCACCAGGGAACAGAATAGCGATATGTAGTTCTTTTCTGGTATCTTTTTTAAAGTGTGGGGTCCATTTTGATGTATCTGGAAGTCAATATCTGTTCTAAGCCCTTTTTCCCCATGAATTCTGTAATTTCACCACACAGGCTTCAGGCTAAAAACCACCAAAATTCAGAAGCAAAAAAAAATTCACTCTGAAAAATAGTTAAATAAAAGAATTGTCCTCTTTAATTTGAGACTTTTATTTACTTTAAGAACTCAGAAAAACTGCAGGTTAAAAAAGATTGCATTGCAAAATGAACGAACATTTCATGTAAATGTTTCACAATATTTTCTAATAAATCGTATTTTAGCACATCCTGCTGTTTTCCGCCTTCAAAACAGGCAAAGAACCAGACTTAGGTTTTTGTTCTGCCTTAGTCCACTTCTACTTACATTGATCTGCTTTGATTTGAATATTTTTTTAAATTGTCTCTTATAGACACATGCATTCTACAAAAAAGCCGTTCCTGTATAACTATGTCTGTCTGTCTGTCTCACTCCTGCCTCTGCCCAGTATGTTTCCAACACTTTGCCTGCTTTCAGCCACATGTGGCAGAATAAAAGTATGGAAGACAACAACCTCACTGGAAGCAAGGTGATCTGAGGCCTTGGTGAGATCTCGGATACATAGATATCACAATATGTCTCACTTTGTTCAGCACCAACAGTCCATATGAATCGAGTCTTTATGGATGTCCTGAATACTGGAAGTGTTTGGGTAAGACTTGTGAACTTCCAGGTTTAGGTTGTTAAGACAGGCTGTCTCTACACTGTAGGATATGGGAGCATGGGTGACTTGCAAGGTCCTGAGGTATATTCTGCCTCCCTGGTGGAGTGAGAAGTGGTAGGCATGCCAATGTCTGATGTACCACTAGCTTGTAGCTGGAGATGATTGGAGATGAGGCACAGATCTGTAATTGTGCTGTCTGAGAAAGATTAGTTTCTCCAGGACTTGTGGGCAGTGTGAACTGATTCTGGAGCCACATCCTTCACCTCCATTCACTTTTTCAGTTTTTCAGTACAGCAGCTTCTCTGTAGAGCAAAGTGGAGTGTGTCTGGAGCTTCCAGACACAAGAGCAATATCCTTCCTTTTTATTAACTTCTTGGGAGGTACATCATACTCAAAGAAGACCAAACAATATTTCAGTCACATGTCTATTAACCCTTCATCATCGATAGGAATTGAGATTGCTTATTACCTTGATGGCTGTACTTGCATGGTTCTTCAGTGCTGGTGTTTTGTGGAAGTCAAGCAGGTCTGTATACTTAGTATAATATTGACCACTTTTCCTAGCAGGAAAGGGTACAACTTTTCAGACTTTCTACCCTCCACTCAGCCAAACCATCCATATTCTGTTAGTGCAGGTGGAAGTAACCTTCTTGAATGGTGACAGAGGGATGCCGCAAGTACATACCACAACAGCAGCAACTGGTTTGGCACCTGTTTGTTTCATGCTAACTCAAAAATAAAGTTTTGTTGCATAGAAGGTACATGCAAACTTCTCAAAACAGCAGTCTTAATCTTAAGTTTTCCCAATTAAGTAGAAAAGCTTCAAGTTGGCATGAAGAGTGAGTCATACTGCATGCAAACAGAAAACAACAGGAGGCTGGTCCCTAAGAAACTATCTCAAAATATCAGTTCAAATAAACAGACAGACTAGGGAGTGGTGTCTAAAATGTTTATTATGTAATCGTATTTTTTCAACAATTTTAAGCAACAAACATATGGGCTAAATAGTAGGTCATTACCTTACTGAAAATTTAACTTCTGATGTTTGCAAAATCTGGAGCCCAAAAAACATTCACTTTTCTGGTCTCAGAATGTTTTATAAAAGTTCTAAAGATAACTTGACATTTACTTTTTGTGTTTGCATCTGACAGGGATTGGATTTTGAAATCAATTACACAGACCATATTGAGAGGTAAATTATCTACCAGAAAATCTTGCTCTTGTTTGTTTTGGTTTTGGTTTGGTTTTTTTTCCCCCCAGATCTGGTGTAGGTGACAATACAGTATAAAAAACTGGAAGACTTAATTTTCAGCTATGTAACTGAAAAATATTTACATTAATGTATTTCCACTATGTGAACTCTGGCATGAATATCACTGAGTGTTACTCCAAGCCAAACAATTCATAGGACTTGCTCATAATATACCTCCTTTCACCTACTGTTCACCCAGGAAGTGGCATACTCCATCAAAGAGGACTTATCACTGAAGTTGTAACAGAGACTGCACAATACCTAGAAAACATACGTTAGCTTATATAGAACAATTCTTTGATACAAAAATACAGTGTATGAAAATCTGCAAATGAACAATTAAGGGACAGAGTAATTTCATTCATGCTGTATTTTTCTTATCTCATGGTGAGCAAATTATCATGAGATTATTGGCAAAGTATCCTTTGAATAAGAAATTGATTTTATAGTCTTGTAATTTTTTATCTTGACCTTTACATGTATTTTTGTAAATTTTATTGGAGGCAGGGATAAGGTTCAGTAGTTTATGTAAATTATATTGGGGTTAATGAGGCATGAAGGATTATATGGCAGTGGAGAGTTGGCTGGATCCTTTAGCAGTTCATCTCTAATTTTCTGTTGTTTGCAATAACAGAACTACACATTTCATGGGAGGCTGAAAGAAATTTTGTTAGGGTTCTGATATGTTAACTGCATATTTTTTAATATATATTCAGTCTTTTTTAAAAACTTCTTTAAATGAATTGTAAATGACATTTCTATTAAGGACAAAATAACCAATTGATGTAAACAAGTATTTTTCAGTTGTTCTGAAATCAGAGGTTTTCCTTGGACTCTTACATCCTTTCTTCCATATGTCATGAATTTTCTGTGCTACTATTTCAGTTGCAAAATCCTTACATAAATGTAATGTTTCAGGTCATAGTTTTATGCAAACCCAGATTTCTATCCCCAGTATATGACCATATGTGGTCCTGTTTCCATTGTTCTGTAATGTTGCTTTTATTTCCCCCCCTTCTTTCCAAGTTATATTTCTCCAACATTCCCACAAAAAAACCCCAAACAAACAGCTCTTCAAGATCCAATGTTATCCAATGCTAAATACGACATCAGCTGAATTTTAAAGAAATAAGTCCTTCACTGGAGTCAAGGGAGCCAGGCTGAGTAATCCCAGTGACTGACTCATTCTTAGTTTGATTTTCTAATCCCCCTTGAAAACACCAGCAGGAGTTGAGACAGACTTTCTGGAAAACTGTCTCCCTATGAGTGTGAAAATCAGGTGTTCAGTGAAAGGCAAACTTCATTCTTAACTGTAAATCAATTACCACAACCACATAATAAAAACAGAAACACAGCTAATTATGAAACAAAGTTTCAATTGTGTCAGTAACAATACAGTGTCAAAGTGACCAAGATCAATAAATACGTAGGCTGTTGCATTAAAAAAACACCCAAACAAGCGCAAAAGAGTGTCTAATTTTGGTGAAAGAATTTCATTGATAAATTTAATGACACTTAAATTCCTGGATAAACAACTACCATGTTTTTCACGGTCCTCCACTGAGGCAGATTTGTTATTAGGCATAGAAAAACATTCCTTTTTTTTTTAGCTACAAGTTATTTTCACTTAAATTCTTTAGATTATAGGTTGTGTTGGTGCTGGTGTTGTTTATAAACCTGTTGCTTATATATTGAAAATTGACTTTTACAGATTTCTGTACTGTATATTTGGAATAGTTTTCTTTTCTTTTTTAATTAACCATCACTATATTGTAATATAGTGTCTCATTAACAGTTATACATGTTGGTTTTTTTTTTCACTGTGAAAGCTGACTTCCATAAGCAATGTTGCCAAACACAGACCTGAGCCAGTACTCAAGACCAGCTTCTCCTAACGGCTCCATCACTTACACCCCAACACATGTGCCGATGCAACCTGTTGCTGAGCAATGAAGCACCCTGACAGGAAAAGCATAAACATACCTAACAAATCAACATAGGGCCATGACCCTTCTGCCATCCAGCAAGGTCTGTCCAGCAGTGAGATCTCTGCAGGCCAGGGCTCACATGATGTAGGCTGGGCTCCCTGGAAATGCTGTGTGGATGGTTTGCCTCTGAGCTACAGAACCCTGAACAAAAGTATACGTCATGATATTTATCATGAGAAAACAAATGCTTGGGTCCATGCCTCAGCCAAGAGACTGCCAAAAGGATAAGTACAGGTATTTGCCATAATGACCATACAAGTGGTCACTAGAAAAATATTTAATGCACTAAGAAGCTTGGTGAATGCATTAGGGCAGTGGCTTAATGCAGTGAGTCCCAAAAGTACAGGCGCTACTTTTTAAATTGATCACCAAGATCGATTGCCATTGTGAACATGGATTCAGTCAAAGTTTTGCTTTAAAGGACATTAGTTTTCTCCTTTGAAAGTATATGTGAAGCTGGCTTTTCCAAGTAAAGTAACAGGTATAGCAAGTTAAGACAGAAGAAAATTAGTTTAAAAAGATTATCTGGACTTTACAGCAGTTTTGCTAACATGCCTCACTGGGAACTGTTGGGGAAATTAAATACTAATGTGGTGACAGGCAAGGTTCTGTCCAGAGAGGAAACCGGGAAGACAATAAGCAAAAATACCTTGCTTTGCATACATTGGTGAGTGACACTGTGATGGAATTAATCAAATGGATTTGACATTGACTAGGAAAAATGGCTAGCCAGAAAGAAGTCAGCATTTCTTGGTGAAGGTAAATTAATTACAGCCAAAATCATTAGAACATTGAAGTATGAAATGACCCAGCAGAGACAGATAATTTGGCAAACATAACAGCAGATGAAATTGACAGGGTAAAAGCATGGTAGTGTGCACTGGAACTAGTGGTTTGCAGTACTCGTATATGTCAATGGCGTCTAAATTAACTGTGACTGTAGGACAAAAACCTAGGCGTGACTATGGACAGCTTAGTGAACTCATCTGCTACAAATTAAAGGACCTCTTGGTCTCTGTCAGGGAAAGGCACAAGATTGCATGAGCTCTTTATGAAACAGTTACTCAGGTCTATTTTGTGCATTGGGCCACTGCTGGTTTAATCATTTCAGCTTTTCATCTGATGTACTGTATTGGGTTTGTGTGGCAAGGTTTTGGAAGCAGGAGGTCTACACGGGTGAATTCTGTGAGAAGGTGCTAGAAGCTACCTTCTGTCTGACAGAGCCAATGCCAGCCGGCTTCAAGACGGACCCACCACTGATCAAGGCTGAGGCCATCAGCGACAGTGGTAGTGCCTCTGGGATAACATATTTAAGAAGGGGAAAGAAAACCCTGCACAATTGCATCTGGGAGAGAGGAATGAGAATATGTGAAAGCAACAACTGTGCATACACCCAGTTCAGTGCCTTTGGATGCCCAAAGGAGGCTGTGACCCAGTGGGAAGCCCATGCTGAAGCAGGTTTGCTGGCAGCAACTGTGACCCCGCGGGAGACCCACACTGGGGCAGGCTGTGGAGAACTGCAGCCCGTGGGCAGGGCTGACACCGGAGCAGTTGATGGAGGACTGTCTCCCGCGGGAGGGACCCCAGGCTGGAGCAGGGCAGTGTGAGGAGCCTCCCCCTGCGAGGCAGGAGCGGCAGAGACAGCGTGTGATGGACTGACCGCAGCCCCCGCTCCCGTCCCCCTGCGCTGCTGGGCGGGGGGGGGGGGGGACAGAAATCGGGGGTGAAGTTGAGCCTGGAAGAAGGAAGAGGTGGAGGAAAGGAGGTTTTGGTTTATTTCTCATTGTCCTACTCTGATTAGATTAGTAATAAATTAAACCAATTTCCCCAAGTTGAGTCTGTTTTGCCCATGACAGTAACTGGTGAGTGATCTTTCCCTGTCCTTATCTCAACCCATGAGACTTTTGTTATATTTTCTCTCCCCTGTCCTGTTGAGGAAGGGGAGTGGTCGAGCAGCTTTGGTGGGCACCTGGCATCGAGTCAGGGTCAAGCCACCACACATGCAGCGTAGGCATCTGAGGAAATGTGTGGAGGGTGTTCAGGGTATATCTGTCTGCAGTAAGATTTGCAATCAGTTGTGGCTTTTACCAGCTTGTTGCTCCTCACTGGCAGTTCAAGATCCCACAGCTAGACAAAGTCTTTCACAGTGTCAGTGTGGTGATAACATCCATCAGAATCTGTGACCATATAGAAACAATCATGCTAGCTTCCCATCATGGCAAATCTTGACCTCTGGAGGAAATACTGACAGAGAGAGGCATAGCTACAGCAACATCTGTAACAAATGATGAGTCACAGTTCTCTTGCAATGAACTAGTCTAGTCTAACATGAAATTATAAAAACCAGTAGTGTTCATGCCATCTGTCACTCAAACAAGATTCCTTAACACCTTCTGGATACTTCTGCAGACAAGTTGTTTTTGCAGTATTAGGAGATACTTGTATGTAAGCCTAAGGAGCAGAGTGCAAATCTTCTGCATTTTGGTTGTTCACTAATACTCTCTTTTTCAAATTTCCCCTTCATGCCACAGACCTGTTATCATTTTAGCAACTCAACCTGTCATGCAATCATAAAAAAGGAAGACAAGTATGCATTTTTCAGAAGGTTTTCTTGGACCCAGCAAAGAAAGGGCCTGACAGAGACCCAACAGCACTCCCGTATTCTGCTCTGATCTGGTCAAGTAAAAATCACAGTGTGGTAGCCTTTAAGTATGCTGAGAATAGGGCCACAAGGATCTCATTGCCCAGCTAACCAAATTTTGATATCTTTTACCAGCACCTTCATAACCAGCAACTATTCCTGGGGGTGAGGGCGTGGGGGGTGTAGGGTGGTGAGAACAGAGGAGGCACGATCACTCTTCTGCTAACTTTATATTGCTCTGAGCTTCTGCCTTGTCCTCTGAAACCTTCATGCATCTGAGCTTCTGTGCGCAGAAGTTTGGTTGAAGTTCATTAAGTCAGAACAAGCACTTGTTTTGACTGGAGGATCTGACTCTGAAATGTCCCAGCAGCATAAAGCAAAGCACAACATTTCAGTAACTGTTGTGTTGCTTCCTACCTTCATTATTCTCAGTTATTCCACACAGGTAACCTTTTACTTAGGATAGCTATAAATTTATGTAATTACAAGGATGTAGTTGAATTACTTTTCATTTCTGTAAACTGCAAAACAAGAAGATCTAATTATAATAATAACTTAGTAAAATGATTCTACTTTACCATGTTCCAGTGACTTACCTTACCAAATTAAATCTGCTTGTGCATATGTTAAAGCATCGATAAAATCAAACCTGAGTCAGGTACTCCCTACAGATTTTTCATGGGGAGGCTGTAAGAAAAAAAACACCCCAAGCAATTCATACTAATGGAATGGAAATAAATATCTTTGCAATTTCTCTCCCCGCTACTATTTCTCTGGTTTCACACAAGAGGGTATTGAAAAGAAATGTTCTAAATCATCTAAACTTGCTTAAATTGACCTTACAGATAGCTAAGACATTTGGATTTTTTTTTAGAAAAATATATCTACCACCACAAAGCTTGATTTTCTTTAATGAAATGAAGTTTGTATATTAGCCAATATTACAATATAGATAATATTAGAATTCCTAGAACTTGGACTCAGTCAATGTGTCGTGAAGCTGTGGCAACAGTAAGCCCTGTGGCTGGGTGCTAGAATGAGGAGGACAAGGGGGTTCCCAGAGCCAGGGAAACCCAAGGTAGAGCAGAGAGCCCCGTCAGGAGCCAGCAGCTCTTGCGAGAGAGGCTGACATGGATTGGGCAATGCCAGGAGCAACCATGGGAGATTTAAATGGCTCTTGGGAGTGCTGGCAACCAGGAGTACTGCCAGCAGGGCAGGCAAACAGGGACTGAGAGGGCACAGCAGTTTACACAGAAGGCTGTGGAAGAAGGGCTATGCACCCTGCCTGTAGGGCTACAGCCAAGGGAAGTGCTTAAGGTCTCTGCCAGGATGGTAGGCACTTGCTTCAAAGTTAAAACCAGTGTTTCTACAGAGAAAGCTCCTGAGGTGTCCAACACTTCCACACAGATGGAACTGGTAAGGAAGGAGACTTCAGTGCGGATGGTAGGTTGCATTGAGGGCCCAAACCTTTCTCCTGGTGAAAAAGTAGGTACCAGCAAAAGATGTGCACAAGCTGTCGATCTGTTGCTTCAGGTGGCCGAGTTGCAGGAAACAGTTAAAAGGCTGTGCATCATTAGAGGGGCCAAGATGGAGACAGATAGGTCGTTTCAGAACCATGCCTCTGTGGTGTACACATCAGAGAATGAGGCACCTTAGTGACCCACAAAAGCAGGACTCTGCTTCTGTCCCCACCCTCCAGCACTACAACCAAATCCAGATATGAAGCTCTAACATCTTGTAGACACCGAAGAGCAAGGTCTCAAGGAGAAAGTGTACCAGCAGCACACGATGGATACAGCAAAAAGAAACGAGTGCTCATAGTGAGTAGGTACCTGTTAAGGGGCGCTGAAGCATCCATCTGCCAGCCTGACAGGGAGTCATGAGAGGTATGCTGCCTTCTGTGAACAAAGGTCTGAGACGCTGCCAAGAGGGTGTCACAGCTTTTCAAGATCACAGACTCTTTTTATGCTACTCTAGGAGTGAAGAGTGTGCAGCTGTGGCAAAGCAAGCTGACAGGATGCTGGGTTGCACTAACAAGGTCTGCATTAACTTGCAGAGATTAAGTCATTACCCCACTCTACTCAATGCTTATCAGGCCACACTGGGGATACTGTGTTCTGGTTTGGTCCCTGCTATACAAAAAAGATATGGACAGGCTGGAGAGGGTCCAGAGAAGGGCCACAAATGTGATTGAAGGACTGAGATGCTGGCTGTATGAGGAAAGGCTCAGACAACTGGGTTTGTTCAGCCTTGAGAAAAGAAGTCTTAGGAAAGACCTTATCACCATGTTCCAGTATTTAAATGGTGGCTAAAAAGAACATGGAGACTCCCTTTAAACAAGAAGTCACATGTAAATGATGAGGGGTAATGGGTACAAGTTACTCCTGGGGAGATTACTGTTGGCACAAGAACATTTTTCACACAATCAGCCATTGGAATAATCTCTTCAGGGAAGTGATGAATTCCCCAACTTTGGACAGTTTTAAGGTTCAGATGGACCAGATGATCCTTGAGGTCCCTTTCAACCTGTTCTTTTGTGACTCTGTGATGATTCTATGATTTGAAAACTGGGGAAAGCGATCTAGTACTTCATTCTCCCTTCCCACCTCCAACAGCTCTTTCGGTATTAGCCAAAGAAAATGTGCCTGTTTGCCTATGTGACAATGACTATTCCTCCCTCAGCCAAAGTAGCAGAAAATTCAGTTTTCCTTCCTGTTGCAGAAGAAAGAAAGGAATAAGGAAATCAGATAGTCAGAGTGGTTTATTAGAGTGGGTGTCTTCCATTCACTTGCTCAGAATTTCATATTATGCTTTAGATTTTTGAAAGGTTTCCAGAGAAGTGGGGAAGGCAAGAACCATTTTGCGGAAAATTTTTAAAGTTTCAAAAATCTTCCTTCTCAAAATAAAGATTAAAAATACTAATCTGAAGGAAATTATGTAAACAAGGAAGATTTACCAGTTTGGGGTTTATTTTTTTTAATTTGGGAATATTTTAATGTCTTCAAAACTTGTTATTTTGATGTAAAATGTTGTTAAATATCTTTACAGTATACATGAACTTCTAAATAAAAAACGGTCCCTTTACAGAAAAAAAATATTTATTATATAAAAATGTAATGAAATAAGATGAATAGCAACTGCAAAAGATACTTCAAAGTGGAGTAGCCATACGAGAGCCACCTGTGTCTCTTGCAGAAAGCTTTTATGAGGTAACTTAATTTCTGAGATCAAAAATAGTACTTACTAGAATTTCCCAAGTAGTTCTAGAAACAAGATGCTGGCAACTTGTATCTTCAGGCATTCAAGGCCTTTATTTCTGCAATTTAAAAGACCATATAAAGTTTCTGCTTTTTACAGACCCTGTGCTCACAAACTGATGCTCTCAACTTCATCTTTTACCAGCCAGCTAGAGAAATGCCAACTCTTTCCCTTGACTCAAATGTTCAGCCATATCACTTGTGATGGCCCCAGTAAGCACAGTGCTAAGCCACAGAGATTTCATTGGTGAAAACATTTCAGAGACCCATGATTACTTTCCTGTTGGCTGAGACTGACAGTCAGGAGAAAATAAGCTCTGGAAGAGCATGTTTGGACTTGCCAGAGAAGCAAAGACTATGGGACCAGAATTGGGAGTTTCTAAGCATTAAAGGCTTAGCTCAAGCATATGCAAGACTTGTTTCATCCATCACCCACCAGGAAGGAATGGTGCTAAGGTAAGGACTGATACACGACATCACTGTCAACCCCAGAAGAAGCATCTCTGCCTTCTCAGCCAGGCTGGATGGGATATGTGCATCTTTACCATAGTGCTATGCAGAAAATTTGTTAATTTATTTCAGCCTGAGAAAATAAATACAACGTGAGTAAAGCCTGTAGATATTAGGTGAATGCTGCATATGAAAATACAGATTGCTCTGGATATTGTTCAGATTTGTAACTCTTAGGTTGTTAAACAGAAATTGTTTCCCTTGAAAATGATGCTACACTGATCTCTTGCTATACACTAAATGTCTGGGGGTAGGAGACATTTTTCAATCACTGTGCTGATGCCAGATTTTTGTGTTTTTAATTATTGGCTCATTTGAGAAGTGGGAAGATTTGGAAAAAGAGGAACTCATGGGACTCTGCCAAAATGATATGACTGGGTTTGATTCCTCCTGATTATGATTAGGAATTGAAGTTAATATTCATGCTGTATTTGCTTATCCACCTTTTCACTTCTAATGCATTTAAAATCAGCTATGCTGGCTTCTGTGTGAAACAGTTGCATAAATGGCTAGGATTCTCTAGTCATTTTAGTCATGCAAAGGCCATAATCTCTTTGGAAAGGTGCTGAACAGTGTTTGCCTCTTCCATTGGCAGAGCAAGGTTCTCCATCTCTTCTAGGACATGAATTTGACTTTTATTGGAAAGTGGCAGATAATTTTAAACTGTCTTATTCTAAAAATAAAAGGTGTTGAGACATCCTCAATTTTTTGCATTGCTCAGATGGCTTACAAACAGCACATTGCTAATGACAATGTTCTGGCTGCATTAGAAAGGTTATAGAGATATTTAAAACATTTTTTTAAGGCAGAAGTAAGTGAGGTTTAAGAGGAAGAAAGCATCTGATCACTTACCTAGAGTAAGATTTTTGATATCTCACTTGAATGGAAACCACTCTGGTTTTCTTCACAAAAGCGATGTTTTGAAAGTGTAATGTTCAATGCTTTGAAATGACAAACTAGAAATCATGTAATAGTTGGTAATGCTACTTACATTTTTCTTAGATTTCAAAGGCCATGCTCACAGTTTGAAGGCACTGACTCTAGGAAATAAAAGTAAGAAACTGTCAGAAGGATAATAGCTTTTTAACTCTTTGTTTATTTGATATTAATTATTTGTGAGATTTAACACTTGGGCCTTATGTTGAGATACCAGTAACTGAGGCCTGACATTAAACTCATTCCTAATTTTGCCTTTGTTTTGTTTCATAGGCAAAGTTAGAGAAGAGCACCTATACAGAGAGCTCTCCCTGTATATAGCACCTATGATAATCTGATGGAGGTTATAACGCATGCAACGGCAAAAGTCCTCTGAATATATGGCTTGGAAATGTGCAACATATAAGAATTATCTTTACAATCCAGCGGTCCTCAAAGTGTAGTTATACTCAGCAGCCACAAGAGTTCCCATGTTCCTCAGGGCTCTGGTTCAGAAGCGCTTGTGATAGCCTCCCATTTCCTCATTGTGAATCATTTTAAAGTACTTATACTGAAGACAAATGGCAAAGTCATATGAAGGTGTTGAACTTGGGAAGACACTAGAGTAACAGTGTCATTAACTGGGACAAATAACTCTAAAGTTATGCTGCTAGCTTCTCTAACATTTCTCACTGATAATTTGGGAAATTTCTTAATGAACCTGAAGACATAAAATCAGATAGATGACAGCATTTATACTCTGTTCATGCACTCAGTGTGTCTTCACAGAGATTTTGTATAATAAAAGTTCCTAAGTGTGAGAACAATATAAATTATGTGTACATAAGAGTCTCAAGTAAAATGT
This sequence comes from Falco peregrinus, assembly GCF_023634155.1. Classification (NCBI taxonomy): domain Eukaryota; kingdom Metazoa; phylum Chordata; class Aves; order Falconiformes; family Falconidae; genus Falco; species Falco peregrinus. Next base: position 58,601,599 of record NC_073723.1, on the reverse strand, counting down.
GAGGCTAACAACAAACCTGAGTCATTAGAACTTTTCCACACAAATATATTTGTTGCCTTGAAGGTCAATAGTTGAAAATCTGGTGAGATTGGGAAAACACTCTAATTCCATTGTCATAAACCTGTAAGAACAAATACTTCCAGTCAGTTATCTGTTCTCTGCTTCTCAGCTTTTTAATAGTAAGGGTCCAAGAAATAACATAAATACCTTTCGCTCCATGACCCACCACCAAAATAAGACAATTCTTTCTCTCTGTTCAGTGTTCACCTCATTGTCTTTGGTTGCACCTAGTTGAATGAAAGAATCCAGGATTTCAATTCATACACAGGAAATACTTTCTCAAGAGAAAGACAAGCAAGTGGAAACAGTTAAAGAAGAAGGGAAAAAAATGATAAATATGGATTCTTTGGGGCTCCACCTAGACTTTAGTGAATGAGAGAGTGCATTGGCTGCACCTTATCTGAAACATTGTCTGACACCTTAATATAACAGACACTCCAGGTGTTTCAGCCATGGTGTAGACCTACCAGTTATATCTACCAATCCACTTTAGAAAAGAATTTCTACCAGCTGGGAAACATTAGCACAAGTTCATTACTTTCAGATGGTGTCTTATTGAAGTTCACTGGTCAGTCTGCTTTTAACTCAGCAATGAGATTTCTTGTACTGCTTTGAGGAGGGACTATGAGAGTGTGTGCAGTATTCCCCAAAGTAGTTTTATTTTAAAATCAACAGTCTGCAATGTGAATAAGAAAACTGCAATCAAGAATTGTCTCCAGTCGTGAGAGGTAAACCTGGAGACACTGAAATACTCTGTACTGTGGTATCTGACTCCAGCATCAACAGATTAATTGTTCCCAGAATACTTTCTGACTCCTAATATAACATCCCTCGTTAGTAAGGTAATTGAGAACACTCAGCATAGAGTATTTATTATTATGATGTCTCCTACTAAATATTCTATTATGACAGCAGACTTTTTCAGAAAATAAATCAATGCAACAGCTAAATCTTGTGACACTGAAAAGGAAAAAAGGATTTTTATTGCCTGCTTTCTTTGACTTCCTAGTAATAATTGTACAAAATTATGAGTAAAGGTGATCGAGCATAGGACAACAGTTACACAACTACAGATTCGCAATGAACAGCCTGATTCAGTACATATAATTTTCATCCTGCTTTCTTTCTTCTTTTATTCCTTTAGTTCCTTTTTCTGGCTCCTGTGCGAGTGTGTTCTGTCCTATGAAATCCGAGATCCACTCATTTGAATTGACCTGTATGTAGAAGCTTCAGGTTAGTAAAATCAAAAGGCCTAGCTTCCCTCCTCTGTGCCTCTGTGGAGACAGAAAGATAGATAAACTCAGAAGGCACCTTTCTGTGGCTCAACTAATGGGATGAGATTACTTGCTTGACTTTTGTCATCACTCAGAGATCATGACAAGGTGTGATGGTACCCAACTCCTCTCTGTTCCTTTCCCGCTGCTAGAGGAAAAACAGGCCCCAGCATTCTTCCAGATCGGACTGGTATAGCACAAGGGACCAGCAACAGCCCCTGTGATGCGTAACCATTCCCTTTAGTATTCAGCCACATGGATAATCTGTCTATTTTTACAGATTCATAGATGAGGTAAACTGAAATCTTTGCTGCTTTTGCCTTCAGTATCTTTCTTGCTGGACTGGATGATGGTGACGCTACTCTGAGTTGTTAGTGCCCTGAGCAGGCTATAAACCAGAAAGTGTGGAGGAGTACGGTGTGAAGTTTGTCCCAATATATGGTGGAGTTCAAATAGCTCATGCAAAGAATAGCTTTTAATTTGCTACAAAGAAACACACATGAAGAGCCAGGAGATTCTTCTGTTTTTTTAATAAACCAGTTCACAGCAAATGATCCTGCCAGAAGTGTCTACCTACCATGGTGTGACAAAGATCCATAAATTAGCTCCAAATGAGCTGGTGCAACTATATGGAGAAAGTAGTGCTGTACAGAGATACTGGTTTGGATCTAAAGCAGAAGAGTTTTGGTAGTGTGGCATACAATCCATGCACTTACTAAGTCCTGTCTTTGCATCTATCTCACCTAATGTTAGCTTAGCCATTTTATTACACAGGTCAGTGTTTGTTTATCCTTCAGGGACTTTCTGCTCTGCTGGGGGCACGCATGTGAGTCATTCCTTTCTATTCAGTACAACTGGGCTGGCAAGAAGCTGTGCAAAACTGCAAGTAAGGGTTTCATAATCTGGCCCAATATTATTTTCAAAATATTTTCCCTAAGACACATAGCTCGATATTGCCTGCTGACGCTTTATCTTTGGTCCCTGAATATTCTGCTGAAATGCCATGGGTTCAGTCTGATGTCAGCTTGCAAGACAAGCATAAATAAGACTTTAAGGAGCACTTGGACATGCACTTAGATACAAGGCCTACTAAAGAAAAGGGGAGGTTTTCTTTTCATTTGACTGACTTTGGATGAAGCCTTTATCATTGTCAAAAGCTGTGAGATGTTTCACTTGAAAAAATGTTTTGAAAATATGCTAGACACAGTCAATAAACATACTGATAATGTAATAAATAAAATTGGCTGGTATACACCAAAACTGAGATTCAAGCAGCTAAATGTTATAAAAACAGTATAATTGTGAATAAACTTTCACTGACAAGTGCAATTTGAGGCAGCAAGAATTACTGTAGCTTTTCATTCATGTCAAAGGTATGGATAACAGAGATCTCTATTATCACCACTCTATCTTATATCATAAATTACCTTCAAAATGATATACCATCATATATTACTAATTCTGAAAATCAACAGATTATGCATAGAGTAAGATATCACTCACTAAGAACGTGTATGGTAGAAGATGGCTGTCATGAGCTCTGGCTTGTGCTCTCTATAACTGAATAGTTAATTTGCTTTCTATCATGGGAAGACTAAATCACATTCAAAAAAAAGAAGCATATCCTCAAAAATACTTGTGACAAAGAGCCAGCCAAAAAATTGCCATATATTTATAGCTGCTATTACTTTGAACATATATTATATGTGGACTGTGACTTGGACAGAGTGTGCATTCATGATGCTAAAGGGAAGCAGAAGTTCTCACACCTCCTTTGCGGCCATCTGGATATGAACAGGGTACTAAAGGGGAAGTAGATTTTATGGATCTCTGAAATATACCCCCTACAACCCAAACCCCACAAACAAGCAGGCTAGAGGGGTGCTGGTGGGGAGTGGATGTAGAGAGTGGGGTTTTGCTTTGCCCCTCACAAATGCACTGTCCAAAGCTAGTTCAAGAGTCTTGTAATTTGCTTTTGGGATAGACTAGTCAAACTGCTATATTCTTCTCACATACAAGGAAAGACATCTGCTGCAAAGGTTTCTGGCTGGACTGTGTTGCACTCCATCCCATGAGCAGGGATAAGCCTGTACAAACACCTACACAGGAACTATTAGGGTTACTATCAGCCAATTTGTATCACCATAATGCCATTGATTTTCACTGGCTATATGTCAGCTGAAGAACTGGCTTGCAAATCCAGTTTCTTTGCTGAGTTCTTTGCAGAACTATTTAGGGACAGGCTTCAAGAGAACAAATGTACAGAAGCAACTTAGAAGTGGAATTTGAGAAGGGCTTTATCAGCTCCTGAGACTGAAAGACAGCACCAAAGGGAACAATTCCACAAAGGCCAATGCTGTTCACAAAGCATACTGTTCTGAACAGCAGGTAATAAACTGCTTTTTTCTTTTTTAGATTTAGAAACTGCTGACCCCTCCTATTATATGCTTGGAAATGACGTGGCTCTATTGGAGCACAAATAACAAATGCTTAGCCTCTGAAACAGTAAAAAGCTTGGGGAAAAACAATAACACCCAGGCTATCTCAGAAGAGTCTGTTGGACTGTAGCGATTACTTTGTTACATAGGATTTCTCAGTGTAGGTGCATGTACCTTACAGGAACATCTAGGAATCACTTTTACTGTACAAAAGAACAACTGATAGCAAAACAACCCTCTGCTAAAACATGTTCCTAGTTTTTTGTTATTGCTGCTTGCATTGGGACAGAGTCCAATTTCCTCAAGATAAATGGGAAAGATCCAACTGATCTTGGTGGCCTTTGAATCAGATCTACTAGGACCAGCTCAATTCCAATTACCTTTTTTTTTCTCCATTATGCTCATGAAATTTTGCTCCAGCAAACTCCTTGTCTCCTTGAGAGCTTTGGTCCTTGCCTCTGAGTACTCTGTTCACCCCCTCCAACACTGTGCCTTTTGAATATAAGGCTTTTTTCGGGTTTAGTTTTCTCTTGAGCACTGCAGATGGAACAGGGCACCACAGCTAGATGACGTATAAAGCCCCTGTTGTTTCCAGATTGCTTACAGATTTCTGCTAGGTCCTGTGGTTTGCTTCATGAATCATGCCAGTCTAATCTCCAGTGGTATGAAAGAGATCTGTGCCTTGGTGATGGCCTATGAATAAAAGCAAAAGCAAGACCTAGTGAATGGGCTGGCTATGGCAGAAGAGTATGGCCTGCAGAAAAGGCAAAACAGATATAATCCAGAATCAAATCACTGTAAGAAAGGATTGCCATTGGTTTCAATGAATGCTGAATCATATCCTTATGTAATTTTAATACAGATTCTAATATAGATTCCTGCAGGCATGCTGAAACCTTTTTGCAAAGTGAACATTTCCTGGGACCTATGAAACTTCAGCTGGAACTGGCAAGGAAACTAGCAGGCCAAGCACCATATTCTTGAGTATTCTCCTCACAGCAGTGTATTGTGGGATGACATTGTCCTGGTTTGCTAAGGTGAATTTTTCTGAAGTAAAGGCAAAATAGAAGAGGAGAGGGAAGCAACAGGAAAGCATGCCTAAATGTAAGAGTGGCTGTCTTAGGTCAGCCTTAGACTAGTCTAGCCTAGAGGCTGATAGGGGAGGAACACAAAAATAACAAGCAAATAATTTTGCTTTTCTTTGTGTGGTCCTCTCAGCTTCCAGTATTTGTTGGCTGAGATGTTTCCTGAGGTAGAGCTTGGTTTTGTGTCTTTGCATTCAATGGAGAAAAAGAAGAAAGGTGACATGGAGAGTGACATGATAGCAAAGGTATTACAGGAATAATAGCCTGACAATTCAGATGATCCTCAGGAAACAAGGATATGAAGACCTTATTTTCCTATTCTCAGCTGACCTAATCAAAACAGGTTTAAGGGCTAAGAAATTGAAGTCACAGCAGTGGTGCTGGTAAATGCTTGAGGACTAATATAGTTGAAGAGTTTGGAATATGCAAAAACCTCTCCTTAGATTATAAATTACGCCCCTCCACTTCTCTTTATGCTCCACCTCTTAACTCAGTCATTTTAATAAGGTAGGGGGAATGACAAAGTTCATTTACTTTCCCCTTTGGTTAGCTTTAAAAAACATGCATTTTGAGTGCTGCCTTGCAAGGCAACCCAGTATAGTTTTTGGCTACTGATATTCAGGTGCCACATAATATGCGATGTAAAAGCAAAGCTTTGCATAGCACAGTCCACTCATTCTGTTAGGACTATCTACTAAGCGCTTATACACATGCAACTTGATAATAATCTCCACTTTACTAATTCCAAAAGGATACCAACAGATGTGTTAAAATACAGTTAGCTCCCCAAAAAAATCTCACAGCTGATTTGCTCCTGCTATATATCTACCCCTGGTGAAGAAGAATTCTTCCCTGCTCTCAGTAATGCAATGGACTTTAGCCTATGGGCCTATGTCACCCTTTTACAGATAGGGTCTTTTTACCTTCTAATGTCTGAACCATCATGAACTGATTATTGTGTCACTTCAACTGTCATTGTTACCAAGCAGTCATGTTGCTGTCTCTCAATGCAAGAATATTCAGTTTTGAAAGACTGATCTTTCATCATTCTCAGAATTAAACCAGAATTCAAGTGATCAAGCCACAGCTGGAGTGAAAACATGTAATGTAGTTTTAATACAAACGGTTTCCAATAGCTGGAAACATCTGCAAACCTATTGCATATGTGATAGTTTTTAAAATACAAGTGATATTGTAAAGTGATGTCTTGTATATATGTTATTTTTATGTGCAAAAGGTATCTGCAACTAGTAATGAGGTAAGTTATGAGAGAGGACTGAATTTTTCAGAGGAGTTGCAGGGGGAAAATGAGTTCTAGTTATTTCTTTCAATGCGTTTGTTAAATTGGTAATAAATTGTAAGTTTGCATGGCTTTTGTTCAGAAGCCTTTAGCAGTTACATATATGGATGTGTATGCATTTACAACAAAGATAAATAAGTGATATATGTATCTAATCCATCAAGTTGTGTTAGATAGATTTTTATAAGTAGGTAATTTAGTATTTTCTTCCTATTTCCCTCTTCCTCCTTTTGTTACCTAATAAATTAATTTGATACGTTTTTCTTGGATTTAGACTTTAAAATCTATACAGAAGGAATCAGTCAGTATCTCTTTGTTCACAGCACAGTCCAAGGAGATCCCAGATCACCTTAGACCTTCCACATGTTTCAGTGACACTGTTGTCAGGAGTGGTGAAAGAGGAAGGTTTTGCTGCCAACATCTAAGACAGCTTGAGTTTGAATTTTCCATATTAGAGTCAGATTGCAATCACTCAGGCTATCTAGAATTGAATTACGGGGCAATAAAGCCTAGTAAAAACTGTCATTCATTTTAGTCTAATGGCAGTAAGCTCAATCAGCAGCTTAACTATTCCTCTATTAAACATTTCTGTATTTTTTTCCATTCCATTTGAGTATATGGGAAAATTGCCCTAAAAATGTGTAATGCCTTACCTTACCCACTTCTAAATCCTTTCTTAAATCAGCCATTGACAAGATACCACTCTTAAGGCAAGTCAGGTGTTGTAGACCACGGATGTAAAACTTAATTCCATATTGCATTTTAATAACAACACACATTATTTTCCAGAATAGGGTGCATGGTGTTAAAGGCTTTCACTCTGTATAGTGTTGTGGTCTTACCATGAAGCTACTCTCACTTGCTTTCTCCCAAAATGGTGGTGATCTAAATTCATGGCAAAGATTCTTTTTTTCACATCTTATCACTGGGAACAGGATCTGATTCAAAATCAGAAATTGCTGTCAATATAGGCTTACTAATGCAATTCCATTATTTCCTTACAGCATGTTTAGTTTTCAGCACATTCATATACTGAGGAAGTGTAATATCTACATAGGAGGAAGCCAGGGTATTACGATTTTGAAACAGTTACATGTATTGAGCCATAGGCTGTAGAGGAAGCAACTGCATGCTCACAAGTAGTTGAAGGCAAGTATAACACAAAAATACTAATTAAAAAGCCATAGGGAGTAAAGGGAATGACATATTCTTTGTAGGACCATGTGAGGTGGGTTGACCTTGCCTAGCAACAAGACGCCCATCCAGGCACCCACTCACACACACACCCTCAGCAGGATGAGGGGCAACACTAGGGTGATAAAGTTTATCATCAAGATAAAGCTGGGGAGAACACTTACCGAATGACATCGCCAGCAAAACAGACTCGGCTTGGGGAAAATTAATTTAATATTGACGATTGAAATAGAGTTGAGTAAAAAGAAACAAAGACAAAAGTTCAAACATTTTCCCCCTTCACTGTCTTAGGCTCAACTTCATTCCTTCACTCTCAACTTCTCTACCTCCAGCTCTCCTGAGCAGCACAAGGGGATGGGGGGTTGTGGTCAATCCATAACAGCTCTTCTCTGCCATTCCTTCATCCTCACACTTTTCCCTGCACCAGTGTGGGCTCTCCATAGGCTGCAATTCCTTCAAGAAATATTCACCTGCTCCAGCATGGGGTCCTCCATGAGATGCAGTGTGGATATCTGCTCTGGTGTGGTCCTTTATGGGCTGCAGGGGGACAACATTCTCCATCATGGTCCTCTCCATGGGCTGCAGGTGAATCTCTACTCTGGCACCTGGGGCACCACCTCCCCCTCCTTCTTTCCCCTTGGTGGTCATAATGCTGATTTTCACTCTTTTTTCCCTTTCTTTTCTGCTTGTGCATAGTTTTGCTCTTTCTTGAATATATTTTCTTAGAAGAGCCACCAGCCCAGCTGCGGGGCTCAGCTCTGTCTTGTCTTGCACTCACAACTGTCACACCTGCAGTCCCCTGCTGACTACATCTTGATACCTACACTCAATACACCATGTGACATCCCAGTATTATTAAATAATTTTGCTTATATTTTCTGTATAAGTTATATCTATATATGATGTTATTTTGAAGAGGACATGAAGGCAAATAGTACAGAAGGGGGGTTCACAGTTATGCTGTCCTAGCTTCCCTTTGACTTACACCTCAAGCCCAGAGGGCCACAATGGGGACTCACAGCCATGGGACTTCACATTGCTTCTACAGCAGGTGGTGGTAGTGTCCTCTGGGGGATACTCTTGACTATATGATACACCTCCAGGAAGTGAAGCATACAAAGGCAACCCTATAGCTAGATATGGGGATACGACAACCCTACAGGGAGCTGTGTGCTTTGGTCTGCACTATGGAATAGCTTGGGCCTGAACTTTCTCCTCTTTGGCGTTCTTGAAGCCCAACCAGATCATATCTTAGCCTCAGCATAGAATGTGGATATGCCACAGCTTCCAGCACAAGCAGAAACAATGGCTTGCATTTGTCCAGGTGTGGTGCAGAGCTGGCACATGGAGAGACTGAGTGCACGAGTGTGGCTATAAGCTTTTGCACAGGGGTAGGTTTTGCCTTGTGCCTCTGTTACAGCATTAAGCCTGTTGTCTGTTATGTTCTAAGTAAAGACTGAATTCTGTCTTCACTGTGCTATAATTACACTTTAAATATGAGGCTTTGTACTGTAAAGTTTCATTAAAATGCATGCCGATACTCATTCTCTAAAGGAACAACACAGTTCTCCAAAACATGAAGCAGTATTTCCCTTCACTCAGATTTACACAAAGAAACTGGTTATTTTCCTGCCATTTTTTCTGCTTAAAATTTCTCCTTTTGCTATGAAAAGCACTTGTGAAACCCTCATTCCTATCAAAAAGGTAGTCAATTCTCTTATTTCCATGAAGGCAACACTGTCTGTGAATCACCAGGTAATCAGCAGCTTACAGCTTTCTTTGGAATCTGACACAAATGAGAAAATCCCCATATTATAAAAAAAGACAGAACAAAATTGCTTTTTATAACTGCATATTATTGCCAATACAGCTTTAACGTCCTTCTACGGCATTTGTAAGTTTAGGAAAAAACACAACAGAAAACGAGTGAATTTTTATGTATTTAGATCATACTTCTCAAGCAAGCTGATCAAACTATGAAAGCCATGATGTGAGCGTAGATTGAAAGGAAGTAGCACAGAAGGGTGACATTTATTAATTTACAGATGGTATTGCTCTAGCTGCCTGAAACCATAGTGATCTGGTAACAGACATGGAACTCCAAATGCCTGAAGCAACCCCAGATGTCACTACATACACTCCAGGGAATGTAATTTAATAATAATTTATATGGCAAGTATAACACTTGTGAAATATGCCGTTCAGCACCATCACTGCACCCATTCCCTGGTGAGTAATTTAAGAACATATAATATTTCAGAGCTTTGAATCAGGAAGAGATGATAATTAGATTCCCACTTTAAATCAGGTATATGAAGGGGAAAGTTAATCAACTCAAAAAGATAATTTAGCAGATTTGGATTCTCTAATGACACTTCTAATTAGAATTAGGGCATAATTTGGGACACATATAAAGTTGCTAATTATTATGAAAATATTTTCAAACATGCTGCAGGCTCAAAGGTGAAAAAAGTTTATGCAAATCTTGATAATAAAACCTGTCAGATGCTTTATAGCTTGGTATAAATATCTGCTCTGCACAGCTATGGCCTTGCTGTTAAAAACTGTGATGGGAAAATTTTCATTTGTGGCACCTGGCTCCTGAACTGAGTATCTGGGCTAGTGGAGTTCTCTATGGTATTTTCTGAAAAGGGATCCATTGTCTAATTGTATCCTTCTGGTTGTAGTGCCTATAGTTTGGTTATCATCAGAGTTCACAGCCCTTTCCTTAGCAATAAGATTGAGGCAGAAATGTCTTCTGTTCCTAAAACTGTTTAGTATACTCCAAGTCAGTGGGTTAATTAACAGTCAAGCTCCACAGGAAAGAACTGTATGACTGCAGCAAAGCTTAGAAAGCACTTTGAAACTCATCCAGAAGAAAAGCAAACACATTTAAGATAACTCTTAAAGGAGGAGAATATGTTCAAAGTGAATATTCTAACCAATGGATTAAAGCGTACACCCTACAGTGCATGTCTCAGCTTGCTTCTCCCAAGGAAGTAGGTTTGTCTGGTGAATAATAATAAACTGAGGAAGATGCCTCAATACTGGGAAAAAGGGCTTGTTCTAAAAAAACATTAAAAAACTTGTGTATCTCTTCAAGCACACAAAGGGCCTGCTCCTGCTGACTTTAAAATGCTTTGGATAACCTAGACCTCGAATCTATCTCACTTTAGTCATCTAAAAGTTAGATCAACTAAGCTATCTCCTAGGCTTCCTCTGAAGTCAATGGAGAGAGCTGAGGTTCTTCGGAGGACAATTTATGCCACTTTTCTAGACACTTAGGACAAAATGAGTCACACTTCAAAAGGTGCCTGCCTTTCACCATTGACTACAGAGAAAGACTACAAGTTGTTTAACTTCTAGTCAGTTAGTGGGATAAATTCCACCAATAGTCTGCATTAGACATTTTGATTTAAAGAAAACTTATACAATGTGTGAACTTTGCATGGTCCTACTTAAAGTACAGAAGAGGAAAGGTTTTTACTATACATCATTAAATCTCATCTGTAGATCATTCTTTTGTATTTAAGAAAAAAGGAAGGTATTTAGCAAACGGTAAGCCACAATGTGCACCTTTGCCAAACATACAACAGTAGTTTTTCAAGGGCATTGTTATAACATGGAAAGTTCACACCATCATTCGGTGATGTACTGGTAACAAAGCTCAATGCCATCCTTTTCCAATGAGTTTTACATTCATGAATCAATGTTCAAGTTAAGGGTCAAGGTGGTCTCCTCGCTCTTTGAAAAGTTACATTACTGACAAGTACCAGAAGAGTGTCCCATTGTATAGCAAGTGAACTACAGAGAAAAGCTAGGACTGTATTCATTCCAAGGTAGTTTCATATATAGACTTTCTTGAAATAATCTCCAATACATTTCAAATGTCACTGAACTGAGTAACTATCAGCAACATAAACTTCAGAAAAACAGAAAACCCAGCTAGACAAAAAGCCAAGTGCAAATCTCCAGGAACATAAAGCTACCTTATGCAGGCACCTTTTGAATCAAGAATCTGCTGTCTTAACCTTGATCATGTGGAAATGCCAGTGTACCAACCTTATGCTTATGCTAAGTATGAACACGAATTATTGTAGAATAAGATTTTTATAGTTTCCTTCATATACAGTAGGCCTTCAGACTATGTACATCCTTTGATAACACACTGTTCTGCAAGCACATATTCCTAATTATACAATAGCTTAGCTTTGTTTTTTTTTACCCAGCTTGTGGATCCAGAACCAGTCCCTCCCATACCTACAGCTGGTTTTGAGAAACAGGAAAACACCTGCTGGTGGATATTCTGTATATTAGGAAAATCTCTGCTGGACATGTAAACCAGTTTAGTATTCGTTAGGTGCAAATAATGTGCATCTGAATTGAATGTGAATGAAAACCTGAACCCAAAGTTCTGTCATGCAACTGTTTTAATTTATGATTAGATTATGCAGGGGAGACGTAAGCAGTAAAACACAGCTTGCATCAATGTAATCAGGGAAATAGGTTGACACATGGGCAAAGAGGACCATCTCTGTGAGGTTCTGGAGACAGATCCCTTAAAGAGGGTGGAAAAATCTAGACTGAACTATTTAGTCTTTTAATTTGGATATTTTAAGGACATTTTATGCTTATTGTGGTTTGTCTTATAATGATATACCACTTTGCCATTAGGGTTATGTTTTTTATGAGCCAAACTGTCTGATACCTTTGTAACTAATAAAAATGGGAGCCCATTTGTAGTTGTCAGATTTTAGTTCTGTGCTTCCTTTGCATGTGAGTGCTGAAGATAATGGTGGTTTGTCTGAGGGAGAAACAACAAGAAAATTTAAAAAAAAAAAAAACCACAAGAAAATGGTTTAAATATCCTTCTTTGCAGAAAGCCGTGTCCCCTTTCTGCTTCCACCCCATAATCACTTCCAATATATTTTGAGTCACAAGATGGATCTGAACGAGAAATTAAGCCAAAGGTAGTTCTTCATTTCACTCTTACTGTAAAATGTGTCTTTTAGCCCACAGGTCTTGTTTCTACTTTTTTTTTTTCTTTTTTTTTCCTGCATGCTATTTAATTAAATCATACATAACCTTCTTGCATCCTGAGTCTCTTACAGATGACTGATTTACTTTGTGTGACGAACAGATTTGCCTCAGCACTGATTTCTCAGCTTTGTTCTACTGAAGAATCTCTTTATTGTCAAAAAGGCAGACCCATAAATCCCTGAGATATGAATGCAGTTAGTCTTGTTAACTGCTGCTTTAGCAAGCGATCTTTATTAGGAGCATATCTGCTACTGGATACCCACTGAATTCAAGGACTCTGGTAGCTGAACACTGATCTGCTGCTGCTTCCATCACAAGGATTTTGTGCTCGGTTTGTAGTTCCTGTTTTGTTTGTTTTATGTCTAAATACTCACCTTCAGGGAAAGCAAAAAAATCCCCCAGTCACTCAAGAATAAGCCTGCAAAATGTTCTCTTGCACTCGTAAATTCTCAGTTTACAGTATCAAAATTTTTCATTCATCTAACAATATTTAGCTCCAAAAAATGTTCAGTGCAGGTGGGTTTTCTTAAACACTAGACAGCCACTATCTGCAGTCTGACTTCCACTCCTCTGCTGTTTTTCAAATATAAAAATAGTTTAAGGTTATTTATTGCTATAGTCAAGCGGAAATTCTGCATCATTTATCTACACTGAAAAATACAGTAGTAGAGAGGGCTAAATGCACTCACTCCTAATGTTTAGAAGAAATGTACTTCAGGCACGACACCATTCCTGGGACATGAGGTCACAAAGAAACCAGCAATAAATACTATATAAGAAGATATTGGCTGGTTTCTTACTGTTAAGAATATTTCGGTTCCAGCAATTTAGACCACAATAAGCTTTCAGTGTCAGTTTCCTTCTTCCACCTGTGAGAGATTATGTTAAGGTGCTTGTGCAGAAGGTTTATAAAAGGGGAAAAAAAACCCCAAAAAACCCAAGACTAGTACATTTGGGATGTTTTCTAGTTGCTTTTCCCTAAAGACATTTGCATTGCTCTGCCTTCACAAAATTAAGATCAGTGGCAAAATTAAGGAAAGACATACACATTTTATGTATGTTCCTTATTTAGACTTTGAATCAGATCTATCATACTGAAAGTCCACTGAAATCAGAGAACTAATAAGTGAGGAAATTACAAGTTCTTCAGTAACTTGTTGTTACCAAAATTGTAAATCTGAGTAGTGAGCAACTGTAACTACTAGCAGTCCATCTTCTAACAGGTGATCATCCAAAGCAGCAGAGAAAGCAGCCATAGAAAGAAGTCCTTACACAGGCACACGCTATACTTTAACACTGAATTAATCCAAGGTGCAACACAGTTATTTGTAAAGTAGGTGGTCCCCAAGTTCAAAGCCAACCTTCCAAAACTTTCTTCATTTAAATGTGGGGGAAAATAAAATATTAGTATCGTGCTATTAAATATTCATGGAAACTTTCAAAGATCCAGAATTCTTAGTCAAGGTGAACTCCATGACTCCACCTTTCATCTGAGCCCTCTTTAATATTTTTCTTCCACTTTGACATTATCACATAGTACAACATTTTACAGACAATCACCGTGCACTCCTGGGGAAAAAAACACATATTATTTGCAGGGAAAATTTGTAATATGGAAATATTTATTTCTTGATGTGGTTTACTTCAATTTCTTCTAGGATGTTGCTGATGTTTCCAGAAAATATTAGCAGCATTTCCCTCTTTGTGCATCATTCTGACAACAGCTGAATCAACCGTCATATACTTTCTTAAGTCACAAACTAACTGTTATGATTTTTCTACAACGTTTATTTTAGCTTTAAAGGAGTGTTTCTTCAGAAAGTTAAAATTGTCCCCTCCAGACTTGACAGTATACCCCAGAAGGCTTCTACATGAAGCTAAGCAATCTGAATGTTTCTGAAATACTGAGGGAGTCTTGCCAATTCTTACTCCCTGACTCTGTCATAGACAGACTCAACTCTTGTTTAAATATAGCCCCCTTGTTTGTAAAGCTGGAGAAAAAAAAATAAAAATCAAGAAGCTCCTTCTTTCCCATTGGAATAATTCATTCTTTCACTTAGCTTAACAGTTCCCAGCACAAAAAACTTTCGGTCAAAACTCTGTTTTGGCCAACACAATCATGAAAATGAATATAAATCTGACTGGCTATGTATGACTTTAAAATATGCATGTACATTTCCCTATAAACGTATAAAATCAGAGACAACGGCTTAAGAAGCATCCAAGACTGTCTTCTAAGATGGTGAACGGTGAAGTGCTGGAAGGAAACTTCAGATGTTATAAAATCCATCCAGAGGGACTATCTATTATCTGATAAATGGTTCTACTAAAAACCCTTCCTATATGGAAGATTTGCTTTAATGTGTCCAAAAGCTTAATTGTCCTTTAAATTAGAAATGTACCTTATTCTCCTTAAGCTTATTGCTTCTTATTCTGTTCCCCATGGACAAATGGAGAATGGATTGTTTCCCTTTTTGCATCAGCCATTTATAGATTTGAAGACTACTATGTGTTCAACCTTAGTCTTACTCTAAGCTATATGAGATTTTGAGTCTTTTCCTTTAGAAACTCCCATCATCTTAGGTTATTCTCTTTTGGTGTATCTGCATGATATCACAATTACCTTCAACGACAGTGCTGAAAATTAGGCCAGGCTACAGCTGAGCCATTACCTTTATGCAAGGAATCAAATATCCAATATGTGGCACTTTGTTTACACATCACGGTATATTCTGTTTATGCGTTTAATTCAAGCATCCTTTGGGCTCCTTCTCTCCTGCTCCGCCACCCTCGTTTTCCCTGAGGTTTTAAGGTCCCTGGAGCTGCTTCAGGTTGTTGCAGTAGACCCACAATAGGTATTACGAGAAAGTGGAGGCTGCCCAAACATAACTGATAATTTTTTGGCTCCTCATGATGTGACTAGTATCTGGGGCAGAGGCCTTGGTGGTCGTTGCTACACATTCACAATAAAGTTTCTCCTCCAGAAGATATAATCATTAGATATTTGATTGAGCTTTTTTTAAGGCTTGGGTTGTACTAACAAAATGATGTAAAAGACCTGAATTATACTGCAAAATTAAATCATCCTGCCCCATCCACTGTCCCATACCTGTCCATAAACATGAATGAAATGTCATAAATAATTTTTCATGTATCATAAAGAAAATAATTCTATTAACTTTCATATTAATCATTATGGGTATCCACTTTTTGGAATGCAGCTTAACTTTACTGTTAACTTCTTAACTCTTAGGTCTCTGAGTCACTTTCTTTGTTAAGCAACTATAGACATTTCACCTTGTATTAAACAATGCTAACTACTTTATGCAGTTCAATAGAGAACTTATTTAGTTTCTTCATGTGCTTCTATAATTAGGTTAAATTTGGATGATTCATTATGTTAAATGATCCTCAAGGTCATGCTTCCAAATTCTTCAATAGTACCTCATTAACAGCAAACCAATAAAACACTATAGCTATATGCATAAACTATCTGACGGTCTTCTGATGTTTTGTCCTGCACATCTTAGCACAATGTTGGCCTGGCAAGACAACTCGGTTTCTATGTAACACACTAAAAGAGTTTTTTTACTTGCAAATAAAAAAATTAAGAGCACACAGGAGACAGCAGAAGAGCGAAAACACACATATAAGCAGCCAAGCAGCCATCAAAAAGAAGTAAGTTAGAGAAAGCTGGGTTTGCATCCTCCACTCTTAGATAAGCTGTTGGGCTGGGATACCCTGGGATAACACAGGTTATATTACCTGCCTGTGTATAAGATCCTATAAAAAATAAAAGTAAGGATTTGTGTTTGGAGCCATGTGACATAGTCATGAACAACCAAGCTGTATTTTTTGACAGTTGTAAAGACACAGAGCTCAATAGCCTATAGGAAGTCCAAGAAGGCATTACCATCCACTGCCATAGGGATAAAGAAATACTTCAATGCTACTGTATCCTCAGGCATAGTGCAAAGCAGCGACCAAGTACAATGTGTCAGAAGACACAACAGCTGGCTGTGCTGTAGCTGAGGGTGAGTCCAAGTTGCCATTAGGAGTATGTGAGCAGAGGGACCGAAAAAAGGTTCTGAGCTCCAGAATGTCCCTGTACTATTGCTGCCTACTCGGTTTTCACTGACGTGGTTGAAGGCTCAGGTTAACATAGACGGAAAGCTCTAGAAATGAGCCTGCAGCACCCTTTCCCCCAGGTTCTCTTCATCTGGCAGTGACATGCCAACATAGAAAGGGGATCAGGGCTGTTTGACCACAGTTCTGTGGAGCTCTCATCACTGCACCCACCCGTACGGTTCTTGTTCTTTCCACAGCTTGGAAGACACAATTAATTAAGTTAATTAATTAATTAATTAGGTTAATCCTTATGGCCATGCCCCATTTTCTTCTACTCCCAGTTTTATCTCATTTCAAAATACACAGGTCTACATAGTTTCCGGTGCTATCACGTTTGTTATTTGATGTCAGTAATTAGAAACATACATTTTTTACTCACCATCTCACAGCTGGAGGAATTCTGGTTTGTCCTAAGGGATGGAGATATTCTGAAACAGCCCATTGATAACTATATTATCATCACTATGCACAGCCACCTATCTGTGCTCTCTCCTGTCAATGAAGAAGAGTCATGAACACACCAGCCTCTAACTTTCTTTTTTCCCTCCTGATGAGTTGCTTCCAAGGATGAGGAATAGCTGTGGGGAAGCCCCTGGGCCTCTCAAGAATTTTAGGAGACTTTTACAGAGAATAACCAAAAGGATGCCATACTCACCATGTATGCCATAGACGCAACCTACGACCACTGGAGGACAAACAGCTTATAATTTATTTATTGAAATGTGTGTCACAGTACTCAAAAGGAAAAAAAATGGAAAAGTTCTCCTTCAGGATACCCACTCGCCCGATATCAGCAACTCTTCCACTTATCCTTTTATTTGCTAAGCAGATGGCATGAAGTACAGAAGTAGTAGAATCCCCTCTCTTGGCACTGCAAAAGAAAAGGAAACAGATTCAGAAAATACCAGTGGCAGAATATTATCTTGATTTTATTTTTACTCACGTAGCCCAATATGGAGACCCAAATTTTTCCCTCACAGTAGCTGAGCCCAATTACAGTGCATCATGTAAAGCAAATACAAGCAAATACTTGGCTTGTCCAGGCACGTTGACCACCATGCTGCCATGGCAGGTTGCCACTGGCACTTTCAGGGAGCCGTTTGAGGTGCAGCTGGTTCGAACTGTAATGTACCTTTCCAATAAACTAAATTGCACTGCCCTACCAGTGACTGCAATGTAACTCTAGCCCCAAATACACTCTTTTCTACATATCCACACCACTGAAATTTGTGTACTCTCTGCCAGCTCACTTTTCAATTACCGAAACGTACTTTTCTTGCCTTAACAAATGTTATCTGATTTTGCTGTTCTCCATTTAGAACAAATCTGGAAATGGCACCTTCACAATCCACCCCTTTGGCCATGCTTTCTCCTACATTTTTTCCTTTCTCCTACTTGTTAGGGATATTTTGTTGTGGCTCCTTCTGCCATGTAGGGTCTATCACCTAAAGGCACCTGATGCAGAATAGGAAGTAGAGTATCTTTTATGTCAGTTAGCAATAGATACTGTCAGCCATCACTATGCATTCCTCCAGCTGCATTTTGACATCTCATATACAATTGCTTTCTCGGGTAGGAGCAGTCCCTTTGCTCCATGTTTGCACAGATGCTGGTAACATGGGTTGTGGCTCTGTGATAGGGCTCCGATGTGTTATGGTGCACTCTGCTCTCCACAGACAGCTGTGACTACCAGCTAACGGTGACATGTAAGGATGCAAAGGGCACCCAGTCACTGAAATCTTATGCACTTGATTCACTGGGGATGTATCAGCTTTTCCATGATTACTTTTAAAAGGTTTTATAATTAACTCAGAAACTTTTTAATGGAGACATGTGGTTCTAGCCAGGAAGTAATTTCTTTTCCTGTATCAAGTTTTTCCTTACACGTATATTAAGGTGAAATAAAGTAAGATCAATTACTATACTGTATTGGCTTTAGACACATCTTTCAGATTTCTAATGGATTTAAACTAAAAATTTGTCTTTGGAAAGTGATCAATCAATTATATTTGAAAATTAAATCTGTTGAGATAATGAAGTTCAAAATTAACTGCTGAACATAAACAATACTTTTGTATAAAATTTCCATATTTTTTAAAATTCTGGATAGTAGTATAATTGCATAGTACAATCTAGGTTCCAAGGGAGCTATTTTCATTTTAAAAAAAATAATGATTTAGGAATTCTGTACATAGTCAAACCACAGTCCGAAATGGTTTGATTAATGTAACACTGTTGTAGGTTAACACTGGCAGGCAGCTAAGCCCCACACAACTGCTCCCTTACTTCTCCCTGGTGGGCTGGGGGAGAGAATTGGAAGGGTAAAAGTGAGAAAACTCATGGGTTGAGATAAAGATTGTTTAATAGGTAAAGCAAAAGTTGCATGTGCAAGCAAAACAAAATAAATTCATTCAATACTTCCCATTGACAGGCAGGTGTTAAGCCATTTTCAGGAAAGCAGGGCTCCATCATGCATAACAATGACTTGGGAAGACAAACACCATCACTACAAATGTCCCCTCTTCCTCCCTCTTTTCCCTAGTTTTTATTTCTGAGCATGGTGTCATATAGCATGGGTTACCCCTCTGGTCAGCTGTCCCAGCTGTGTCCCCTCTCAACCTGTTGCGCACCCCTAGCCTGCTCGCTGGCAGGGCAGGGTGGGAAACACAGAAGGCCTTAGGTTGTGTGAGCACTGCTCAGCAACAGCTAAAACGTCAACACTGTTTTGGTCAGAAATGCAAACCATAGCACCATACATGAGCTACTATGAAGAAAATTAGTACAGCCAAAACCAGTACAAACAATACAAGTTTTTGTAACAAATGAATAAAAACAAAAGGACAGTAGGGGAAAGGGGAAAGTCTAATGGCTAAGAACTTTCTTTTCTTCTTCTTCTTCTTCTTCTTCTTCTTCTTCTTCTTCTTCTTCTTCTTCTTCTTCCTCTTCTTCTTCTTCCTCTTCTTCTTCTTCTTCTTCTTTTTTCTTGTTAGGGATATTTCCTAGTGCCTTCCATTGCTATGTGGATTTTATCACCTAAAAGCACTTGGATGCAGATGTCTCTTTCATGTCTAGCAACAGAAAGCAAGTCAGTCATGATTGCCTATGCCTATCTCTCCCCCCACATCAAAGCACAGTGAGGAAAGTAATTAACAAAAACCTTCTGTGTGACTTGAGGCTGTCTGCACAACTACTGCGGTGGATGATGCATCTAACTGAATATACCTTGTTATACACAGTGGACAAACTATTTTTCATGAAAGCACTTTTAATCTTTATTAAAAAATTAATAATTATTTGCAACTCTTTTTCCTATAGCCCCAAAATAGCAATGTATATTTCCTAGTGGATTTTCCTCTGGGTCCTCCTGGCCCAAGATGTTTAACTAACTTATAGATGTTACCAGTTTTATTGATTTACTTCCTGATCATTGCTATTATCAATCTTACCCATGAAAAGTGGCAGAACCCACTGACTGAAGAGTACAGCATCTGGATACTGTTAGATGTCTAGGTATCTTAAAAAGGGATAGATCAAGAACTAAGAACCCTCATTTTCCCATTGCTTACTGAGTAAGCCAAGATGAACACCTCAGACACAGACATCTCCATTTCAGAAATTCCAATTGGGTCATAAAAATTAGATTGATTTTAATAAAGCATGATGTGTTTCTGATTTGAATCGCCTATCCAGACAGAAAGAGGAAGCAAGGGGCAATTATCTCAGAATCCCTTTACGGTTATTGTTTTTTTGTGGGACAAGACAATCTGGCAATCTTTTTCTTACATTTAGCCTTAGGAAACCACAGAGTAACATATTTACTTAGCTTGTTTTGAGTGAAAAGGAGGAGCCATTTATTTCTAAACAGTGTCTATGGAGATCAAGGATAGACTCATTAACTTTAGTTTCATCTACAAATCACAGTGACAGTCAGTATCCCACAGACAAACACTTCCCCACTACAGTGGCAAATTGGTAAATAATCACCTCTCCATCCTCTCATCTTGCCTCTTTCCTCTATTTTTGGGTAGGGATGAAGATAAACTGACTGTTTTCTAGCAGAAAAGGGACTTATCAGTCAGAAATGGCTGAGAGGACCATAGTCTTGGCTATGACATTTTCCTCTCTGCCAGGATATTTGAAAAGAACCTTTTTGTCTTGTCTGGGTCGTTATTGCAGTTCCGGATGTAATCAAGAGTATCAGCATAAGGGTGACTAACTGATGATGTTTTTCAATGTGAGTTGCAGAAACAATGCAGTATTACTTCAGTATTTTTAAAATGAAAATACATCTCTTGTTGAAGTCGACAGAAGTCATGCACTTATCATTCTGCTCAGAAAACTTGTTCTTCTGAGTCATCTAGTAAGATTACTAAGCATTTCATATTATGAATTCTCTTTTCAAAGAGAAAACATACTTGACAAGTTTCAATATATTTCATTGATAAATATTTATAGATGTTTATAAAAAAGTGTACATTAGTGTACATTAGCTGCCATATTTTTCAACATATTTAGAAGAATATGTATCTCACTCTTACAAATACTTTACCATATGTTTTATTTCTGCAAATATCCAGATGCTCTCTTCCTGCAGAATAGCAAGCAGATTCATTAGAGAATTCTTCTTCTTCTTAATAACTCCAATGCCTTTTCTTTCAGTTATTTAATTCTTTACACCTGACATCCTCCCCTCTTACCGATTGACTTGATATGGCAATTAAAGCTTTAAAAAAATGCTTAAATTTGGAAGTGCATGCAGACTTTTCTGAATATAAAAAATGTATTTCTTTTTCTGGAACCTACATGTCTAGTACCCTATACCACCCAACATATATAGTGAAGGATGAAACAAGGTCATTATTGTAATAACAGATATGTCTGCAATACCCCATGCAGAAAACATTATAAATAAGTTTCCATTTTACTACTCGGAACCATCTGAAAAATGTGTTTCTTTAGATGAAGACCAAAGGTGTGGCACCAGTTAATAAAACTTCGTTTTAACAAGATTTCATTTTGGGGATTCAAATGTACTCTAGATATGTCCAGACCCTCTATTCTTTGGTATTCAGGATGCATCCTAATGAAATATTCTTCTCTTACTGGACCAAAAGTTGTGACGATTATGTCAAACATACTTTGGCAACTGTCAAGAAAATCCAAGGACGCTTTTGCTTTTGTAATACTCCAAGTATTGTTTCTAATACTTTGTGAAGTTGATAGGGTCATCTACTAGCCAAGGTATTACAGTTATTCAGTTGTCATTTTATTTGCGCACCCCAAAGTTTCAGTAGACCCCCATATGTTTGTCCTGTATTCCTAAATCAAAACAACCTTAGGTCCATAGTATTTCAGAGAAGACTTCTGTTATATTCTGCAGTATTTATTTGTCTTCCAGTTTTAGTTTTTCATGCTTAGTCACTTCAGAATAGAATATTATTAATGTAACCTACATTCTGAAGATATGTCTGTAGTACAGAATCATAGATGGCAACATGCAGGAAAACAAGAACAAGATTACAGAAATCCATCCAAAGAGGTGGGTGATGACTTTTGTTAGTGTTGATGTTATGAAGTGAAATTTCCCTGAAATATTTTATTTTCCCACTGAGGCATCTAAGTGAAATTTTGCCATGCAATGAACCCCATGCCCATCAGAGTATGAATCATCCTGGTGACAAGTCCAACTCTCCTTGCTATAAGGAGGAATGAGGGGACAGATGAAGAAGACCACTGAAGGTTCAAATCCTTCAGATGTTACAGGACCATCTCTCTAATGAGCCATGCTAGGGTTTACCCATCAGCTACCTCAGAAGAACTTCTGGAGCCCACCTCACCCTCACCAGCTAATGGCCAGAGGAAGCAGAGACGAATTATCATTCATCCCTTCAGACTCACACATGTCCTTATGAAGGGGGTGAGAAGTATGTGGAATCAAGGGACATCCTCCTCCTTCCAGACCTAAACCATGTTGTGTGCTTATTCCTTTATTGGTTCAATCACTGCCTTCACACTCCTCTGATAAAGGATCTAATCTACTCTGTTTCTAAAGTGAGTTTCTTAGTCATGTGAGATATTGAGATAAACTACTGGTTGGTTTGTTTATAGTAAGGAAGCATTTTCTTCTGGTTGTAACAAGGATCTGTTAAGAAGATGGATGGTGATACCTTTTTATTAGCTTTCAGTTAATCTTGGACTAAGTAATGATTTTTAGAGATGTAAGATCTTAAGTGTCTGTACAAAACATGTGACTTGCCTCACAGTTACCGAGAGAGGGGAAAATTCATCAGTTCAGATTAGAACAAGGGAAGCATATGTGGCATAAAGCACAGTTTGATGCACTGAATTCTTCAGGGATGTGCAAATAGGACCATGTTCAGTTCAAAGGGAAGTGGCAGCAAACATATTGTTATCTTCCATTGCTTATTAGGCACATGCATATCAGGCTAAAATATCTCTTACCTATCTCATCATGACAGGGATTTACATTAATGATTTCAAAGATTCAATCTTTAGTTACTGTGTGACAGTTATTAAATGGGGACAATGCAAACTACACATTTACTTGTTTTGATTCAAAAGCATAGACAACCAGAAAGCATTCCCATTTATTATTCTAAGTGTTGTCTAATTCCAAACATGCAAACACACAGCAGATCATTCCTTTCAGACAGTAATCAGTAAGTAGTTTACTGATACTCAGAAAAGGTAATAACTCTGCAGGAAAAATATGTTCTCCCATCAAAATGCTTTCCATTTCATCACTGTTAAGGGGAAGAAAAAAAGTCTTGCAAAAATCTGTATGTCAACAACCTTCATTGACGATATTTAGAGTATAATGTTAGGTGCCTCATTTTCTGCATTAGATGGATTATATGTCAACCAGTCTACTTCTCCTAATTGTGTGTAAGGTTAGAATATGATTACAGATACTGTTTCAATGTGATAACCTAGCACTTACCAATAGTCAAACTATCTGTAAAATAATCTATACAAATGCTGCACAGCTCTTATACCTTTCCTTCATATTCTGCAGTGGACCATTGTGTCAGAGCTCTTTTCAAAGTGCTTGTGTCACCCTGAGGGTACCTGCAAAGGATTATATTCATCTGGAATGCTTTTTCTTGTGTTTTATTTATATTATATGCGATAATGATACATACATTACTGTATGCATTAATATATAATAAAACAGTATATTATACAGTGCCCTGCTAGTTTGGAAGCTATCCAATCGGCTTCTGTGTGCACACTATGTGAACCAACAGCTGGACACACTGTACAGTGCCATGCTTTCCAGCTGTGGGACAGTTTATTTCTATCAGCAGTTATTTCTAGGTTGATATGAGACTGAAAAATTTTTGGAGGACTTGTGCTGACTAGAAGGGAAATTTAATAGCTTTGCACATGATTATAGAATGAAGATGGGGCAGCAGAAAAGAGTGGTTGTGTTCCTTCTGAGTACTACTCAGAACTATACTTAAAATGTATTAGTATTAAAGAATTGAAGTAAGAATTGACACACCCCTTTTCTGCTAAACCCTCTTGATAACATCACCTTATTCTCTAATTTTATCCCCATAGTGCATCTTTTCACCTTTCATGCTATCTGGCAGATGGATAGTAAGTACCTTGAGGAAGGGACAGGGTTTTTTTTATTGTCTGAAACGCTGCGTTCTGAGTTGATATTCTTTGACACTACCATAATCTTTAATAATAGCAACATTTATCAATGAAGTGATGCAAAGGTGACCTATTTTAAAATAAATATTTCTCTAGCACATATTGACTCTGGGGATTTGTCCCTTTGTATCTCTGCTGTTTCCTTGGCCTGATATCCATATTCTATGTATTATCTTTTGACTGTTGAAGCACTTAAATTCTTACTTACAAAAGATAACAAGAAATTATAATGGTGAATAGTCTGTATTTTCCTGCTTTTATTTAAATGATTGCATAGAAGAAGAAAATTAGACTCTATGAGAGGGTAAGGGGATCAGGAAGTGAAGTTTGTCCTACGTATTTTGTACTTTAGGAAGCAGTGAAGGACAGCAATAAGAAGATGGTTAAATAAAAAGGGCAAATTCCTTCATAGCACTAAAGATTCCCATAAAAACACAGGGTGATATATCTCTGAGGCCATCACCTGAGACACTAACATAAGAACTAGATCACTATGATACAGAACTTGGCAGGTCTAACATGATAAACATACAACCTCAGTTATGACACCTTTCTATCTACTAAAATCTGTAGGAATGATCCTCTTTTAAAGAAGAAGACAGGAAACATAAAAGAATGGTGCAGGGTGCTATTATATATATATATTCCAAAATTTAGCAGGTGCTCACCCATTCTTCACTGCCAGCAAAAGGAATAACTGTAGCCAATGAATTAACATAACACATTTAATTACGGAATTAAAACAGTAAAAAAAATGAAATATCTGTGATCAGTATTAGTGATCCACTTTTCTTTTTATCAATTAATTTACGTATTCATTATGGAATTGTAATGCTGCTGACTAGTCTGCTTGAGCATAACATTCTCTTAATCCTTTTATTTATTTTTTTATTTTTAACGTCAATGCTCTTGATAACTGTGTAACATCCAACTAATTGGTAAATTGGCTGAGGTATGAAAAGGCCCGGTAACCTTTTTTTTTTCCTATTTTTCTTTTTTTTTTTTTTTCCTATTTTTAACGTCAATGCTCTTGATAACTGTGTAACATCCAACTAATTGGTAAATTGGCTGAGGTATGAAAAGGCCTGGTAACAAAACAGCTGTGTTTTGGATTTGGTGTGAGAATAACATTGATAATGCACTGCTGGTTTTAGTCATTGCTGGATAATTTTTATACTAAGTCAAGGACCTTTCAGTTTCCCAGTCCCTGCCAGTGAGAGGGCTGGGAGGGCATGGGAAATTGGGAGGGGACACAGCCAGGACAGCTGACCTGAACTGGCCAAGAGGTATTCCATACCATGGGATGACATGCAGGGTATATAAACTGGGGGATGTTCAGAGTGATGGTGTTTGTATTCCCAAGTAATTGTCATGCGTGATGGAGCCCAGCTTTCCTGGAGATGGCTGAACACCTGCCTGCTGATGGAAAGTAGAGAATGAATTCCTTGTTTTGCTTTGCTTGCATGTGTGGCTTTTGCTTTATCTATTAAACCATCCTTATCTCAACCCATGAGGTTTCTAATGCTTACTCTTCTGATCCTCTCCCCCATCCCACTGTGGGGGGAGTGAGCAAGCAGCTGTGCAGTGTTTCATTGCTGGTCAGGGTTAAACCATGACAACATCAAAAAATTAATGTACATGCAAACTATGTCGATATAAGGTTTCTGATAGGCCCTAATTAACCAGACCACTCCTACACATGTTCCTGGAATAGTTTTCTCAAGACACTAATTAGTAAGCGCAATCTCCTCTGACATACGGTAGAAACTTTTAATGAAATATCTCTCTAGCCTCCCATGAACCTTGAGCATTATACAGATATGTTATCAATTCAGTGTAGATCTGAAGGAAATATTTTTCTATTTCATTACCAACAGAACATTAGCAAACCCTGGGTCAGATTCTGATATTTTTACTTGTATGGGGTAATACTGTATACCTTTTATGCTATACCTAGAAGAAACCCTTCTGAATTTAAAAAACGCTGGCAGATAAAGGTACCTCTTATGAGACTTAGAACATCAGACTGATTGATATTTATTAAGGCTGAGACGATGATAACTTGCTTCCCTGTTGCTACTATGAATGGGTTCATAAACACAGGTTTGCAGTTAGCTGATGTACTAAATGAACAGGCTCCATTTAGAAACACTGGACCCCATTCTGATACCTTTTTCACCAGCTGATGGCCAGAGAGAAGGTGAGTGGGATGTAATCCAGCATTTTACGCTATTCACACAGAGATGGGGGTCATACCTGCAAATGCCTGGGGTGGGAAGGATGCAAACCTTGCTTCACATGCCACTGTAGCTGGTATGTGCTGCATCCACAGCAAACTCCGGTGGAGGCCAATAATAATAACAATAATAACAATAACAACAACAATAATAATAATAACAACAACAACAGCATTAATAATAATAACAATAATAATGATTCACCATTACTAACAATTTAATAATAGTGGAAAGTGGTAAATTTTACCATTCACATAAAAATGGCTGCACTGAATCAGACCAAAGGGTTATTTACCCTTTTGTCCTCCTCTCCATGACACTGTCCCATGCAAATGCCTGAAGCTGTACGACACATGCAGTAGATTTAAAGCTCACTAGGAGCTACTCCAGCTAATTCCAGCTGGGAACTGGATCACTATTGCTAAGCACTCCACTGCAAACCTCCATGTTTCCTATGCAAAACTTCATGGCCTACCAAGTGCACTATTTACATCTGGATGTAAACAAGCAATGTAATCTTACATATAAAATTCAACAAAAGGCATCATCCAGAATTAATAAATTTCTGACACCTATGCAACCTTTTTTTTTTTTTTTCTTTCATGAAACTACTAACCTTACTCCTTACTTTGTTCAGTCAAAGGATATGAGGCCTCTGTAAAAGACTTTGCCTTTAAGGCAAGAAAAATCTTTGTGTTGTACTAAGTTTACATGCAAGTATAAGATGTTGAATATCAAACAAGATTTTGTACAGGGCTCAAATGTCAAATCCCTAGTCACGAATAAACATTACCCTTGGTTTTCCAAAAGTCACTGGTGAGATCCAGTGAACACCAATAATCATAATCTCAGTCAGGAGGATTTTTGCTACAGGAAAGGGCAGAATAGCAGCACACACAGAGCTGCTTAGCACATTACTACAGGTAGAAATGTTACTTAAGTATGTGCAAGTAAATACTTGCTCAGACAATTCACAGGAAATGTCCTAGATATCATAAGAAGCTGTCACAGTACTGACATTTATCCTTAGGTATGACCATGAATTTTTCATGGCAAGCAGATTAAAATCTGTCTTAAGTAATTATACTGAGCTGTTTACAACTAAAATCGCTGCTGAGTTAAAGCTGTCTTTTCCATATTGTTTTGGTACAGGATATACTAAATATTTTTTAATCAACAGATATATAGCATGTGTTCAACTCAGATATCTGATGTCTTTGAGAAAAACTAGTAATTGAGCAGAATTAATATACAGAATTGTAATTGCTAACTATTAAAGTAGCTGCAAACAAATTTGCCAGTGATTCATTTATGCTCAAGAAAACAAGCTGACTTTGAAAACAAGAAGAGTTTACAATTCATGAAAGCTTTATAAGACTTAAGCAACACCCAATTGAAACATACATTTGTCCTCATCTCACCTCTGAATCATCTGTTCAATCTGCCCTTTCTCCATCATGCTGTGCTGAACTGATTGCTTCAGTCGTAGGGGATAGGAAGCAGGGTGACAGAAATGTCTTTGCACAATACTCTGGCCTGCTCCCATTCACAAACAGTCAAATAAAAAATATATGAATGTGTGCCAGCCTCCAGGATATAAATAGAGGGAGATTTTATTTCTGTGAGCTGGACTTACAAATAGGAATCAAAGCAGCAATATTTGGAAGGGAAAATGTATTTTTTAATCAAATAGTGGAAGGTCTTGATTAAACAAACATCCTAATCCTCTATGTGTACCTCATATTATGCTTGCTTTTGAGTAACAGGTGGAATTGGGGTCTCTGCACACAGTATCAAATGAGTTAGCACTTTTGCACATCTGTACCATTTTCACTGGCCTTTAAAACAAGATACTTCACATTGTTGCAAGCTTCCAACAAGGCTGCTTCTCCACCTTACCGCAGACAATTCCTACAGCTGCTTTGGACTTAATCACTCAGAAGTCCTTGATTCTTGTTTTTCAAGAGACCTGAAGAGTGCTAGAAGGGTCTGCCAGGGCACTAGTTTAACTGGATTGACGTAAAGACACGTGTGAAAAATAATGAAGATGATATTTGCAAGTCATTGTGTTTTGTTTGTTTGTTTGTTTTTTAAAAAAAAAAAAAGCTGATACATAATTCACTGAATACATGAAAGAAAATGCTGTTATCCGGTATGTCAGATATGGAGATGAAACTCAGTGGGCTTGTATACAAAACTGTTTCGTCCTTTTTTTTACATGCTGAAGTTGTATCCATTCATAACCTATCAGTATAATACACGCATAGAATGGGACACTGTGAGAATGACAAGACAGAGGGAGAAAACGTTTTGAAATATTTTGATAGTTACTTAGCCTTTAGGGGGTTTTCTGTACTTTTAAAGGGAAGCGACATTGCAAGGGCAAAGCATCTACATGTTCCCAGACATGAGGCTGCTATGCAGCCAAGCTTCCGGTGGGTACCAAATGTGGAAAGAAGTTTTTTGGTCCTTGTCACATGTATTTCTCCTTTGTTCCAGGGACACAGATACATGTGAATGGTCACAGCACAGGCTCTTGAAGCCCCCAGTTGGGAGACTGTTCTTGGTGCTCAGAAGTAACTTGTTTAATGGCTGGGCAGAAGGTCTTCCAGGACTGCAAGGAAAACGTGTTTAAGGGAGCCTTCTCCTTGTCTGGCCCCACATCCATCAGAGGAAGGGTGACAGCCACCAGTCATAGCAGCTTGGCCTGGCCTCAGCAGCCTGTCCTGGGTGGAGAAGGCAAGAAGTGGGGTCTGGCAGGGGAAGTGCTAGAGCCTCCAGCAGACCCCTCCAACCCTCACCACCAAAATGTCCCAGGATATTTTGCTGTAGGAAGAAGAATCTGTGGTGGGTCATTTTCTTTATGTCTTACATCTTCTATCAAAGGTCTGAAAAAAACCCTCCTGCTGAATCTCTGTGCCATCTTTTACCTTTTTCCTCTTTTAATAGGTTTATTCAGACTACCAATATCAAAGTATCCTGTTGAGAGATTTGCAAGGCCAGAAGCAAGACGAACTATTTACTCATTTTTTACTTTTCAATTATATGGAGACAAAATGACCTGTTAGAGTAAACGGGGCTGGAATACGGAACAGGTCTAATAATATTATTCAATTTTTCACAAGCTGGAATTCATCTGCTTCCCCCTAGTCAGGAAAATAGAGAACAATTCCACAAAAAAGGTGTTTTGGTGATAAAAAAGTTGTGCTTTCAGAGGGTCTTCCTGAAGAATGTGCCAAAAAGTACCTGTAGACCATACTGGGAGGTAGACAGTGTTTGGGATAAAGGCATAAGGGTGTCTCACAGCATGAATACCTCTCAGACCATTCAGCAGATATCCTATAAGTAAAATAGGAAAAAACCCTACCATACAAAATACGGACATCCCCCAAACCCAGACATTTTAGGGGGTATATAGCTTACATTCCTCCTTCATAACTATTGGCATGACAAAGCTCTAGTTGTTAATTTCAAGTATCTCGCAGGAACTGGAAGAGACCGGTTATTCCTCCCAGCTGGGGATTTAATGATTCTGACATTAACTTGGGCTCATTCCTTTTCTTCAGGTATTTTACAGTCTTTAGTTCTAGATAATTGTTCCTCAGGTCAATTATAGAAAAATACGCAGCTTGGACCCCAAAAGTAGTGGAAACTCAATATTTTAAATTAAATCCACACCAACTGAGAGGCCTCAGTTCCTTGAAAAGTAGAATCACATTTGCTTCTTTCATGTTGTTTTTACCAAATGAGCATTTAGGGACTGAAACAATATTTAGTGCATTTGCACTAGTACATTTGACCTTAAGGATGGATTTGACAACTGCTGAGGCAAGCACCTCCAAACTCCAAGCAATTTGTCTTTGAAGTAAAAATTGTAAAACCTCAAAATGATCATTGAAAAAGGAGTAAATAATGCAAAAAATTGAATGCACTGATAAAAACTGAAACTTACATGTATGTGAACTGCAATACGACAAATAGCAGGAATGAATCAGGCTTTAGCTTTAAGCAAGTTAGTTTCTTTGCATCATAGAATCAAAAAGAAACTAGGAAAATGCTGTCTTTGCTTAGGTTTGAGTAATATCATAGGAGTAACTCAACCTACCCAGACAGCATTGGTATTCTAAACAATTAGAAAAGTTTGAAGCGCTGATTTAACAATTTAACAGAAGGAAACACTTAAGTACATACCTAGCTGTAATGAAGTTATTTAATTAAGGTCCCAATAAAAATGAATATATGTGGTTGCAGAACATTTTAGAGCAGAAAACCTTTTAAGTTACAAAGAGCTGATATATTTAAAAGATAGGGAAATGCTTAAGGGACTTCTATAATCAAGAAAAAGAATTAATTGAGGAGAAAAATACATTGTGAATTAGCTTTTAGGTCCAGGCACAATAGGACCTTTACTGAATCCTGTCTTTTTGTGTTCTATATCCAGAATAATCGGTTTCTTACAATTTAATCCTGACAGGAAAAAGCAGGCATATTGACTTTTCATATGCAACTAAATTAATTGGGTGAGTGCATATTTCCTTTTCAGCAGAGATTATTCAGAAACAGATTCAGATTTTCAGCAGAAAAGTGACATAACTTTCTAGTAGTTCTTGAGCAGCATTCTTCTGGCAGACTCCTGTTTGTGACCAGAGCATCAGTCAGAGGATGCAAAATGTCTCAGACAAAACTCTGCCTGGTCTCAGATTTGGAAAAGATTTCACCTTACTGCCTGCAGAAAGTTTTATTATTTGCCTGATGTATTTGGGAGGAAATATACCAAAAAGCCAGAGAATGCATGGTGTGTGCTGGTCTGCTTGCCATGAAGGAGGAATGCTTACTTGGAGGGCCTAACTGGCCCAGTTGCAGATTGTGTCTGTGAAGGAAGAAGCCTGGGGTCAGAGGACGTTTCTGTGACGTTAGGGCACAGTGAGGAAAGCAGGTAATATCACTTCAATGAGAAAAGTGCTGTAAGTTATCGCTCAACACTTGATAGCAGTGCTGTAAATTTGGACTCCCCATTGCCATGGTTACAATCAGACTTTCATACTGACCAGTACCAAAAAAACGCCCTCAACTTATTTGTTGCCTGTTTCACAAGTTGCCCACTTTTCATAATGATTTATCCCAATTGCTTAGCACTTCTCATAGAAATATTCGTCACCTTCTGGGGCTCAATTTTTCATTCTTCGCCAGCTCCCACTAATAATTCAGGACACTGAAGAATTGGAACCAGTAGTAATGTTTTGACCTTTTTTTCCCCACAGCGACTGCTTGGATGTTAACAAGTTAACTGTGCATAAAATCTAGGGTTTATTAAGACAGGGTTTCAGCCATACCAAGACGTATGAGAATATTTTCATTACTTTTTTCCCTTTTGTCCCAGTACGCTACATTTTAAAATAATCATTAGCAAGTTAATCTCCTCCTCCACTTTTTTAGAGCTGTTTGTCAGCCTCAGTGCCTACTGCAGAGTGCACAGACAAGACTGGAAACTAAAGTGAGAGCTGACTTAACTATTTCCAGCTCCCAAAATTAAGAACATGCAAAAGCATAAACGAGGACAAGTAATTGAAACTTTAATTATTCCTATGACCATTGTAATAACCTACCATATGTACTATTATCAAGGACAGAGTACCACTGGGTCTGCAACATAATATTAAGCATGTAGGAAGGATGTAAAGTTTCCTACTACAACAGAGAAGTGTCTTTTGGGCCCCAACTTGGTCCCTGGACTGAGCATTTTCCCTGGAATGCAGAAATCCTGTAGCTGTAGGGTTGTCCTCTGTGCACTGGTACAGTTTGAGGAAGAAAAGGATAGCCTGACATTCAGGATCAAAATTTTTAGTGAGCCTTTTATTGTTCTGACTAAAGCTACAGAAACCATCAAGGTAACATCAGGTCAACTTCAAGCTGTGACCACCTCAAATGACCAAACTGTGTCTTCCCATGAACATACCATGTCCCTCAGGAGAGACTGACTTACTAAGATACTTCCTCGCTGTTTCTCCAGATGCAATGCAGCTTTGTCAAAAAGAGGCTTCTGGAACCAGTCAAGGAGAGTTATTTAATGTCCTCAACATGTTGTCATAATGTATATCTTCACTCACAAGCCTTCAGTAGCACTCAGCATGCAATCTGCTATCCTTGATTGTCTCTTGACTTCAACAGTTGAACATCTGTCCACTGGGGGGAATAGCATTTTTAAAGTTAATCTGTGTTTGTACAAGTTCTACAGAAGCTGTTCATCAAAGCTTATTAGATGCTTGAATTTCTCAGGCTGGCATATGGATTTTATTTTTCTTTAATTATAAGCAATGTAGCCAAGTAATTTTTTTTTAGCAGACAGAAGTTCCCGCCGTATTATTACAGTTTTACAATAGATACAATAGTAAGTCTCGGTAATTTGATGGTGTTCTTTCACACTTTTTAAACAGTTATCTTCACAGCAGGTTCATATTCTCATGAAGCAGAGTCTTTCCCTCATTGTTCCTTCAGGTGACTGTTTCCATTGCAGATAATCCTCCTTACTGGTGTGGAAGAGCACAGTATGTTAAAGCTATCACCCTCACTGGAAAGAATCACAGAAGTTACTATTCCCCATGGGCCCCTGGCAGAAGTTCAAGGTGAATCAGCAGAGTGCTCTTTCTCGGGAAACGTGAGGAGCTCCGTCCATTGTGGCATTCATTGCACAGGCTATTGCCTGTGGCTAAACAGCTGCACCAGTCCAGACTGGGAAAGGGATTTTGACCCAGCCTTTTGGATAATAAGTGGTCACTACAGGGGGAAATATGAAGAAGAGCCTTTCCAGTCAAACATGAAATCACACATCAAAGGTAAGCTCTAGTTCTCCAGTTTGTGCTCGCTCAATATCAGTTTACACCAGTAAGTATTCATAGGTACCTCTTGCACAGATCTGGGCTGTCATGCAGTGTTCCAGATTACTTTTTCACTTTCTTAGCATCCTACTTACCTCTTGCCATAGTCTCAACTTCCCTGCTAAATACGTTTCCTTAAGGTCATCACTTCTGCAAGGGTTCGTGTCTGTTCTGACAAGTTTTCTATCATGATCTTTATGCACTTCTTTTGGTCATCTCACTTGTTGAGCATAAAATCATTTGTTAGAATTGCAAACAAAGTGATTATTCTTACTCCTGAAAAGAGGGATGGCTTTAGTATTGCCAAGGCTGGCTGGGAATGTAAATGTCATGAAACCTCAGCTAGATTTTAAAGCTGTTATTTTAGTAAGGAACAGTGTCAATATTGCTGCCTGCCCTGTCCAAGGAATGAGTTTCACTGATGGAGCAGTGGGCAGCAGACAGGCAAATGGCTAACAATTGTGTGATGTCCTGTATTACAAAAACAAAATCTCCTGTTTGCCACGTAGCTTTATAAGGTGGCTCCAGAAAACTACCCAAGTTTTTTCAAAGGTGATCAGGAATTCTCTGTGTCTCATTCTGGACATCTGCTGCTTCAAATACCTTGCTTAGCCTATTTTTAAGAGTCAGTACTTGGCACTTTCTGAAAATGGGGTTGTTTAGTCAATTTTTAAAATCCTCATCAAAGCAGCTTTGATTGATCAAAAAGACAGCGTGCTATCAATGCATGAAGATGTGTATTCCCAGTTTTTCAGACCAGCTCCTGAAATAGAAAAAACATGTAAATAAGTAATTCACAGTTCCTTTACAAGAGCCATAGGATTTAGGAGGTTTCTCACTTTCATCCAGACATTCACAAAATGACAGTGTCCACCCAATCCTGTCTTCCTGGAGGGTGGGCGTTACTGAGATATTTCTGCCCACCTTCTTAGAATACAGGTAGAACAAGTTATCAGAAGCAAAGCTGAATCGTGAAGCTGCGGCTACAATTCTTCGGTACATATTGGTAAACAGAAGGCTGCTGTCCATTAATGAAGGATGTGCAAGGTACCTTGCATTTACCACAAGTGGGTGAAATTATCACAGGATACACATGAAACTGCCAGGGAGTATTTTACATGTTTGCAAGTTCATATTCCACTCAACTTCTTGATTATTGCAGCTGGATCCACGTGAAAATTTAATGTTGCTTTCCCAAGGAAAATTATTGTCAGTGTGATGCTGTCCCTGTATTTCATGTGAGTTCACACCATTATCTTCTGATAGCTAAATGATTAACTCATGTCATTGATATGCTGCATGTCTGGACTGGTTGACCTTTAAAATAAGGACTAAAAATTAAAACCTGCTCCTTAGAAATACAACTCACTCTGTAATTAGGAAACGAATTGAAGCAATTTATACATATGGCAGGTGGTAACATACATGTTCCTGCTACAAACTTCCCAAAACATTTCTGAGAAATCTGAGTGGCTTTTTTTCAGTCGTTTTCCTGCACATTTTTTCCTGTCAGAATATCTTTCACTGTGCAAGGAACAACAGTGAGCAAAGGTAGAAGCATGGGAACAGAAAAAAAACCAACACAACCCAACAATGTTTAGTAACATGAACCACAAAGAAATTGCAGCTGTAGTCAGGCAGAGAAACTTCAGATTTTACAAGAACTGGAAGTGTTTCTTTGTTTGGGAAATCAGGTTGCTGTATAACTGAGCTGGGAAAGAAAGAACAGTTCAAATGAGGGAAAGCTGAAAGACATTGTCAAGAATATTGAATAGAAGAAAATTATATATGCCAGGTTTTGTACAGCTCAAACACTTACCTTAAGTTCCATTTTCAATCAGTCTCAATTCTTAAGTGAAAAAAAGGGGAATGTTAATACAATGATTTTCTATTTATCATGAATAATAAAAAAATAATTTACAATTCAGATATCTCAGGTTTGCAAATTAGATCTCATAGTGAGTCAGAAGGCAATGACCAAAGGAAATTTATCATGTGAACCGATGCAAGGATGTGGTAAATCCTTCACATTGCTCATAAATCACTGGGCTTATTGCTGTACCTATTTCCCTGAACTTTTGTTCTTTCAAGCCATTTGATTCATCTCAACCACCCTGAAGCTATTTCACAAGAAAAAAGTACCTGAAACTTCAGGGTTTCTTCTTCTGTGTCTGTGTGTGTGAGCTACGCACCTCAGTGTACACAGAGACTGAGTACAGCATCTCCCATTGCTCATCACTAAGTCACTTGGTATTTTCAAGTTTAGACAACCACAGGCCACAGAAAAGACAGCTCCATGATCAAAAAGTGGAAATCCTTGCTGAGTACGATCAACAGCATTTGTACAGAGAAAAAGAGTGTTTGGGTCCCCACATACATCACCACTCACTACTGAACAGCCCAAGGTTGAGGTAGACCCTTGCAAGGTTAATCTCATCCTAGCTTTTTCCCCAAGACTGGTCATTTGTGAGCAGAGATTCAATACTCCAAAGAGAACATAGCAGAGACATGAATGCAGAGCAGTATTTACGGGTTTAAAATAAGGGAGGAGATATTCATCCTGGGGTCAGTCTGCCAAATCTGAAGATGTACAGTCTGAAATATAAATTTTATGGCAAAGTAGCTTTTTGAGACCAGGCTTTCCAAAGTATTCAACATTTTGAATATATAAAAAGAGAACTCTAAGCATGGCAACTCAAAAATAAGCACATTTACTATTCTTTGAATTTGGCCTTCAATACTTTGTAGAGATTTATCTACTAACAAGTGACTAGGAAAAGAGATTTTTTCTTCATTTACCACTACTACCCCTTCTATTAATAATTACGATTTTTAATGTAGGTAATGATTGTGAAAATCTTTGTCATTTCTCCTTTAAGAAATATTTTCATGGGGTGGAAACCATATTGTCCTTTCTCTTTGGTTTTGAAAACTGACCCCAAAATAAAACTTTCATTTTCTTTCTCTCTTCTTTATTATTCCATTCTGACCTCCGCCAAGAAGATAGAGAAAAGAAATCTAGAAGAAGAAACGAAAGAAATAGAAAGAGCGGGGAAAAAAACTACCAGCTGTCCAACCTGAAAAATCAAATGATCAGAATTTGAAGGCTTTTCACTCAGGATCTCTAGTAAAAAAGAGGGAAGATTTTAAATCTTTTCTTCCTCCACTGCCCGACCTAGACTAACAAAAACCTTGATTTACATCACAAATATTTTCACCTAGTTTTCTTAACTCTTCTTCCTTGTACATATTAATTTTCAGATATTAAATTACAAACCTTTTAATTACAGCAACTAATCACAACAGGATGTCTAGGTGTTCATTTATAGTCAGCCATGATCAGTGGAGCCAGCATGAGTCTTTTCAATGATTTCAATGAGCCCTTCTTTAATGCCCTGTTTTTGGCTAGCAACCACTGCATTTGTACACTTTGTGATAGAAATGAAGCTATACTTACCTCTTAATAATGTTATGAATATAACAGATTAGAAAATCCGGCAGAGGATTTTCTGACAGTTTTAGAGATCCTTTGATTACTGCATCAGTTACACCTTTACTTCTGATCTGACAGCATGCTTGAATAGTCATGGGTTATCTACATTAAGTGCTAGTAATGCTAGTAATCCAAGAAAAGAAAAAGTCTTTGGGAAAATCCATACGAGAACAGCATTCCTCTAAGCCAAAACAAATAAATTGAACGCTTTTTTTTATAGTGTTGGGATACACTTGAGAATTTAATTTGTTAATTCTCAAAAAATCAATCCCAAAGTCTTTATTAAAAATACATCTGCTTTAATTAGTTATGTAACATCTTAATTATATCCCTGTGTACCAGAACAACACGAAAGGAATAGGAGCAAGGTGCACAAGGAAATAAGAGGTGCTGGGACTGCAATACACTTTTGAATAATTTGGCAGGTCTCTTTGCTTGGTAATAACAAGGCCAGGAACAGACATTATCCAGCCAGCTGCAGCAGCATGGCAGTTACTTTATGAAAGTAAGTTTGATGTGAGCCAAATCACAGCAACAACTGGTATTCTTTAACCCCCTAATCCAGGGACAAACAAATGCTTTGAACAAATTCACTATTTTGTATTTGATCAAATAATCATTGCTTTCAGGAAGAAAATTTGAAAAACCCCACCCTACCTAACTGAAAACAATATCCACATCATGTACCCCTTCAGTAGAGTTTGTCGAATGCTCCTTCATTATTTTCAGTGTGTTTTCTACCTTTGTTTGTTTGTATTTTTCCCTGGAAAGAAAGGAACAATCTAGCCACAAGTAACACTGATGAAAGACAAACATGGTCTTGGGACACCGAGGGTCCATTTTCATCTTTTCTCCACAGAAACGCTGTTGTGCCCCTATGCCCTGTAATTCTTACTTTGGCTTGTCTGGCTTTTTCAAGTAGCACATGATGTAGATGGAATTGCGCTGTGATCTGATAAGTGATGGGGTGCTGACAGAAGGCGTAGCAGGGTATGGCTGACTTTGCAGCAAGGAGTACAAAGTGATTATGCTTGCAACATAGAAAAGGGGAAGGAGTAACCCGTATTAGAGGAGGAAGCATGATCCTCACTGGAGTCGATGGAAGTGGCACCAGTTCCCATCACCTCCAGTTACCAGTAAGTCAAACTGTCAGTGTCACAGGGAATCACTGTCTATACTCAGTATCTACCAGCTGGGTAATGAATACATTGCAGCTGTGCCATTGGTCATAGTCCCTACATACTTCGCTCTGCTCAGTTTTTAAAAGTGCCAATATACAGTTTCATTTTTTCTGCGCTCTCACTGGGCAGACTTTCTGGTTGCATGGTTTAAGCAATGCTCATGACCCTGAAAATAAACAAACCCTGCCCATGACAGAGCTTCTGAGGGACAAATCCATTTTCTGCTCCATGTCCCAATGAAAATGTGAAGGAAAATACATTCTGAAGAAATTTTCAGTGTTTCATTTTCATGCCAATTCTAGGGTTTTTTGGCTTTTTTTCTTTTTCTAAATAATCTTACAGCAATTAGTGATTTTCAAATTGAAAAGTGTAATTTCTGTGAAAAGCCACAACATTATATGGTGTACATTTTGAAACAAAATGGCACCTAGAAAGTATTTCCTCCATTTCTTCTTCTGGATAAAAACTTCATGCCAGTTTTGACCCAGCCTCACTAAGCTGTAAAATTGTCCTAGATCTGCCTTCCCACCCCTCCCCCCTCCCCTCCCCCCCATAAGGGTGTAAACACCATTTACAATTCATTAAAGTGTTTCGCCCAGCTGCAGCTCTAGTTTAATTTCCCAGAGCCAGGAGAAGAAATATAGATGTATATAGGTGATAGTCTAATCAGTTTTAGAAAAGGATCTTTGTGTGTAAGGTCCTTGTTCCCATTGTTGGCAGCTGGCAAAAGAGCTACATACAAATAAAAATGAGTTAACAGGGGGGAACTGTGACTGTCTGTACCTGAGATTTTGTATACAGTGGACAAACCAAGAAAACAAAGAAAACAAGCTTTTTTCTTTTTTTTTTTTTTTTTCCCAGTTATTATAATTGTCATGCAGAGTTCTTAAAAAATACATCCAGAAAATTTTGAGGCAAACATGCCACTGTTTAATTTTTAATTACAAGTGTTGTTCAAGACCAATTGTCAACACTCACCCAGTAAAAGCATGGCATTGAAAACATCTCCACAAAACAAGCACATATGATAGATTCTAAATAGATTGCAGGGCTTTCAACTTAGTTTAAATAAGGCAATAGAATGTAGGCAACATTTTTCATTCAAGTCAGATCATTGTAATGTTTATGGAATGCACAAATGACTTAAAATTCTTGCTAGAAACCTGAAGGGGGGTCACCCACTCAGAAATTTCAGATGACATTACCATTTTTCTTAAATCTCCCAGGCCCTTTGTAATAGCTTACTTTCATTCTCAAAGAAAAATAGCTCTTTCTGGCTAGAGTTACTCTTCACATTTCTGATAAATTGCGAACTGATTTGGCAATTACTCTGAATTAAAGATAGACGTGTCAAACAGATCACTTAGAAGCTGATCAAGAGCAAGTAAAAGTGTCAGTATGTAAAATAGAATTAATTAAAACTAGGAAATGGCTATATGTTTTTTCCATGAATAATTGTGATTCTGACTAAACAAAGACACACAAGCATAAAATAGCCACAGTACATCAAATAGTTTATATCTCCATTTTTAAAATAATACTCTGCCATTTAGAGGGCTCTGAGTACTTTTAAAACAAATGGCTTTTTGCACCCAGTGTGGAATTCCACATTGTGCATCTCTCATCATGTATCCTTGCTTACCTTGAAAATGCTCTGGAGTCCTCCAACAGGACTGTTAAATATGTCAAACTCAGGAGTTAAACCAGTATCCTTGCAGGCTCCAATGAGGGTTAACTGTCGTCCTCCTGGCTTAACAGCTTTGTGCAAGCTCTGGCATCTGATTTTAGGTTGCTTTAGGGTGTCCTGTGGTGCTGGGCTGGGGTTTGAAAGTTTCCACGTTGGTACAGTGTTTTTATTAGCACTCTTGGAAGCCGAGTATCAACAGGGTACAGAATTGTAATTATTCTTTCTAAACCAAAGGTGGTCCCCACGGAGACCCTTTTGCTGCAATGGCTTTGGCAATACACATTAGCTGGATAAATAGAGCTAACAGAGCCATCAATCTACTATTTTGTGCAGGATCTGTATGCAGATAAAATAGTTTTTTTAAACAGTTGCATATATAAATATATAGATGCATATGTATATGTATATATGTATGAATCATATTAATAAAATATGATTAAATATATTTTAATTTTTCATTTCTTTGCATTGTTTTTGGGTCCACATGCAAGGATTCTGTTTTGGGAATAAACTTGATCTAAACCCGGTCATAATAATGAGGATTACAATTTAGGGTATTCTGCATTGTATTAGAAAGGGGAGAAAAAATGGAAGGAAACACAGAGCCGCCAGGATTGAAACATCATAGTTAACCTCGGTTGACATCTGTTTTCAGGATGTTGGTTACTGAAGGAAAAGGTTGACCCTTACTTCAAGACCACTGCTATACTGTAGTTAAGCACAAAGGCAGTTTTGTTAGGCTTCTTTCCAGCAAAAGCTCCCCAGAACTTTTTCTATTAAGTATAAGCACTTTCAGCCACGGCAAGTGCAGAAGGTTTTCTGAAGAAGGTATTCTGACATTAAAGCCACACCATTCTCATCAGACATAAGGAGATTGTAAAGAAGAAGTGTAAGTAAATATAGCTCAGTTGACCCTTCAGAGCACACTGTATGATGGAAAAGGAGCAAAAATATGCAGTATATTGCCTTTGTGTGACTCAGGATGCCTCTCTACAACTCACATCTCAGTTTGTAGCAATGCAACATAAAAAGAACACAAGATCTGCCATTCATTTGCATGGTGGGGATTTCCCCACTCATAAGCTGATGGAATTTTAACTAAAAAGTCTATCATTTAACAGGAACCACTAAAAAAATTTACAAACATTCAGTTGGATAAAACCTTCATATTCACTGAAAAATTTTGAGCGATCTTGCATTTATTTCTGCAAGTACCTGTTAGACTGCATTTGTGCGCACAGTGTTTTGACTAATAAAATTAGTATTTACTTGTACAAGTATTGGTACCTGTTTGGCTGATTCTAATGACTCTTTTAGGACAGACTCAAGGAACAGAAATGCCATATGATTTAGGTGACAAAGTCCCCTAATTAAAATTAAACTGACTCATTCCAACAGCTGCAACAGAGACCTGGTGAGCAGTCCAAAGCATGAAATAAATTCTTGGAGTATCCACTTAATATTTTCCAGTATGAATGAATATGACTTATTACCACTGAAACTGGAGAATAACATTAGCTTGAAACCTAGTATCTTAACATACCTACCCTGAAGAAAAGGAAAAGCTGTTAATGCTCCAGAAGTTGCCTTCATGAAATTAGTCATTTTTCTCCCACCCATAGCACTTTCTAATCAGATTTAGAGTGTAATGCATTTCACCATGTCAGACTACCACTTTGTAAGTCAGTTTGTCGTTCTTCTAATAGCGTTAGTATTTGATTTATAATATTTGTCTAGCATAAGTAAATCTGGCAGAAGGCAATTAAAATAAAGTTCTCTAAGTTTACAAGGGTTTCAAGCCTAGAGCAAGCTTAATTAAAGTCAATCATGGGAAAAAGCACTTAGCCCTGCAGCCCTCCACATTTGTCAGACATCTGAATCATGGGAAAGGTTAATTAGAGTCAAATGAGGAAAAAGTAAACACCAAAAGTGCTTTCCGAGGTTCATTAAATTTAAATAAGTCAAAATATGTAATGTTCAACTTTGTAACTATGTTCCACACACATCTCTGTCTCCTTTCCTACAATCACAAATCTTCAGAACTTACAGAATTAGCATACTTGGAGAGCCTGACTCTTAGTTACACCAGGGCTCCAAGACTCCCCTTTGGCAGTGAGAGGGAAGTAAGTGAAATTTGTATGCCCCTTTACACTGACAGAAGAGTGTAAAGCAACTTCTATATAAATTTTCATTTC
Source organism: Falco peregrinus (assembly GCF_023634155.1). Classification (NCBI taxonomy): domain Eukaryota; kingdom Metazoa; phylum Chordata; class Aves; order Falconiformes; family Falconidae; genus Falco; species Falco peregrinus. The sequence goes on along the minus strand of NC_073723.1, from coordinate 58,559,729 downwards.
AAAAGCAGAATATTGTTTACTATTTTTTTATTATTTCTCAGTCTTCTTCTCTGAGTATCTGTCCTCTGCGGGACGAAGCAGAAGAAATAAACTGTAGGACTCCTGCTATAATACTCTAAAGAAAACCTCCTAACGGGGGGCAAAACCAGGCCTTGTATCAACAAAAAAACCCCAGCAACCAGTGCCTACTGATATAACCAAACAACTGAAAAATAAGTGAAGGAGTTTCCTGAGAGACAAGCACGAGTGTTTGTGGTCTCCTACCTGCACAAGCCTTTGGGAGCAGAAGACCCTCTCTCCAGCACCTCTTCTCCTTGCAAGATGAATACCTGGTTTGCTCCAGCTTGTAGCCCTGGAGTGAGCCATGTCAGCAGTCAGCACCCAAAAAAAAGTAGAGGGAAAAAGGGACTGCATCAAATTACCCAGGGCCAAGCTTAAAGAAAGGCTGTTTGTAAGAAACAACTTTCACTGATAATGGACTCCCTCCTTCTGGTTAGTGCAGTGTATGTCATCTGGTGCAGGATAGAGAGGAAGGTGTGTGCAAGGTAATGAGGAGCAAAGAGAGGGCTGCCATGAAGAGTGTGCTGGCCAGATAACCAAAGAAAATAAAGCCCATGTGAGATAGGGAATCTCATTTACCCTGCTCTTGAGGGAGGAAGGAGTATGTGGAATTGACAACACAAGTGAGAAAAAGAAAAAAAAAAGTATTTTTGTTTTGGAAATGGAAGGGAGCACTTGGAGAGGGAAATATGCTCATCATATCTCTTCAAGGAGACAGAAAAAGAGTGTCCAAATTTCTGGTCCTCTCAGAAGCATGTATTTTCTCATGGTTTGTAAGCCCCTGTTGTCCATGGGAAATTAATATCTCACTGTAGCATCTCTTAACATGTCAGCAATTTGTCTCCCTTGCATGAATTAGATTTATATTGAAGCAAAAATATTTCAAAATGATCCTATCTACCAGTCAACTTGGCTGACAGCTCTGGATGCAGTCATGTGCAAAGAACATAGATTGCAGTCAGAACACAATTTGCTCTGAAGTGAATAGCTTTCATTTGTACTCATCCCGTTAACTTACAAGTCAAGGTACTTGATGAATCTGGTTGTGATACAGGCTGCAAATTTTGGATAAAAGACATTTTGCAACCTTGCCATTACTGGTATTGCAGGAATCAGTGTTCAGCAGTAGAAGTCAGAAAAATCACACTGTATAATAAAGAGACAATGCTTATCAATAAACAGATTTGGGGGATATATATATATTTTTTTTTAAAACATGCACTTTTTATGCAGCCCCACAGAGACATTTTTGGCTTCATGACAGTCTGTCTGCATAGTTTTTCTTTCTAATTGTCAATAAGTCCAAATTTCATCCTCTTCTCTATGAACTAAGAAATCTCATCTCATTTCTGTCTCTTCATTACACCTTTTTGTGACCTGGCTGCAGGATGCCATCTATTATCTCAACACTCTCATAATGCTTAAGCTTTAACCTAATTATGTTAATCAGAGCTTAAGGGTTTCAATTAGCTACTTACAGGGGGTCAGAAAAAAGTCTCCTGCTGTTTTTGTTTATTTATTTTCTCATCTTCCTCTGAAGGATCAATGTTGGGCAACATCTGGACCAAAAAATAGAGCATTTAGGCCACTACTCTGAAGAAAATTTGTGTCATTGGTGTGTCTGCTCACATGCTCAAGTCTAAACAGTTGAACAACACTTTCTTTCCTTGTAATGGTGGTGGAGCATGAGGTTCATTTATTATATTGCCTGACCTTCTTGTGCACCAGAAGGTATGGCTTATAGGTATGGCTTATATATTGGATCCGTCTTGGTTTAATTTATATGATCATTTCCTTACCATTGCAAAGGCATTGGTCATAAATTGGATTCTTCTATTCATTATCTGTAACACACACATTTTGAAGACTGAACTATCTGGCTTAGCTAGAAAAAGTCTTTGGGCTTGATTTAAGGAAGTTGGGCAACTTGAATATCTTCTGAATACATAGATGAAAAAAATTGAGTTAATTGCTCCCGCTGGCCCTGCTGGCAATATTCATTGCATACTTTCAACTTTCTTCCTTGTCTATGCAAATAGAATATCTCATGTCATTCTCTATAAAACACAGCTTTCAGCTCTGTTACCGTTAAATCTTCTGCAGCTTTTTAACAACCCTGTTGAATTGTTGACACCAAATTGGGCACAGTATCCTTTTAGTGTTTTCTTTGCTATCAGTAGCTGTAAGTTAATGTCTTTGCTGGTAGTTTACAATCTAAGTGTTATTGAGAAAAAAAACCAAAAACCTCCATTAAGCATTTTCTAACTGGCAGATGCCATGAGGGTGGAGGTTTATTTAACCTTCAGTAGGAAGAAAAGCACGGTTCATTACTGACTCAAAGTCAGTGCCCAGAGATCACCAGTGTGGAGAAATACTAAACTTGAAGAGAAAAAAACAGGAAGAAATTTGGAATAAAGACCTACCCGACAGGAAGTCTTAGCAATGAGAAACCTGGGAACACTGGTGTGCTTGTCACAGGGGGAAAAGCTCGCTGTTTACGTATTAATTACAAAAGCAATAGGTCTAGTAAGCAATGTGTGTACAATGAAAGACATCATAAAAAGGGACCAGAACCAAGTGGTTTTGGAAAAAAGTGTCAATCCATGTAGTCAAAGTTGAAAGGTATGGATAGAAAGCGAGTGCAGGCTGTGACAATGTGCTGGAAGACTTGCCATGGTTACACAGTGGTTTGGCAATGGAAAAATGAGCAAGTAGTCCGAAGGAAAGGATTTTTTTCTGTGTAATGACAGGTTTTAGACTGTAATCAAACTAATCAGAAAATGAATATTATAGCAATTCTGAAGAGACCTGAAGGTAAACTGAAAGAAGGAAAGGGGATAGTATAACATGATAATTCAATTGGGTGAAAGCTAATTTTCTGTATTCCCAAGGGTCTGCAAAATTTGATAAGTCAATTCCTTCTCAGAAGCCTAATTCTTGCAGCATTTCTGAAATTCTGCAACCAAATTACTTCCAGTCTTTCTAAAGAAATGTACTTCTGTGCTTTGGGACGTTTTCACTCCTGTGAATAACACTTCCAGAAAATGCTGGTATCAGAAAGAATACAACACCCTTTGTGCAGCTTCAGTTCTCCAGCAGTGAGTGTTTACAGAGACCTAACTCAGGTGGCTAATTTCACCTTCTGTAAAAAGCCTGCTGAGCTGGAGATACATTCCAAACATTTTGATTGTTTTCAGTATTGCACAACAATAAAATAGCATCTTTGCAGAATAATAAAATAGCAACTGAAGCTAGCTGTGCCTGCCAGCATCCAGAGGAGCACTGCACTGTCCACAAGGCATAGGGAGTCTGAGATCTCCTGAGTTAAAGCCGTACCTGCAACATTCACTTGTTTGTGTAGCTTTGGGAAGACAAACTACTCTCTCTGCCTTTCATCTGCGTCTACCTGAGACAACTCACATCAGGGAACAATTACACACTCCAGTACTACCACACTGCATTGTGGTAAGTAAGAAAGTTTAAGATACAGCTTTTATTTCCTGCTCCCCTCTGCCCCATCCTCACTGCTATCACACAGTAGGACTGCTAGCATGTTGGGAGAAGGGAGTACAGTACTTGTTGCGCTGCTACAGCAGGTAGCGAGAAGGAGGGACAGATGGGACAATTTGCACTGTGTGTGTAATGTCAGGTACTGAAATCAATAGGGAGCTTGTTTCATGGTTGTAAACATAGCTCTTTGAACCTCCTTTGGCAGTAGTTGCTCCTGAGAGTGAAGCGTGACCATGCCCTGCAGCAGTTCAGATCCTGATGTCGTTCCACTGCTAAATAAAATCATCAGAACTACCTTTGTGTGTGCCTGTGCTCCAGGCCAGCACCGTGTTTGCTGAGTGCCTCAGTGCATCCCTTTGCATATGAAATACAAAATGCAGGTTCAGAACTACAGAGAAAAGGAATTTAAACACGGAGGTCTTATTGACCTAATGATTCCACTCAGGCTAGGGCAACCTCTGCAGACAGTGAACAAGGTAATTAAACTTGTTAAGATCTTTCCAGACTAACTCCATTTAAGAGATACAGTCTTTCTTCATGAGGTATGTAATCTGAATACACCCCTCCCCCCCCAGCAATGGCAAAGTACCATCAAAAAGGACCTATTTTATTCTACAAACCTATTTGCAATTAAAACATTTAGCAAAACACAAGATGCCTTCTGTCTTTTCCTTCCTTGCAAAACAGAAGTAGTATTGTGCCAGACAAAAAGGTATATTTTTCCACCTATTTCTCCTTCCTAATGATTTCTAAAGCCAAGGAAATAAGCTTTCCATTTGAATTCAGAGCACTAATAAATGTGATAAAGCATTTAAAAAGATTTAGCTATCAAACAATTCAATGATCTTTGTAACTGAATTCTTTCCAACCTCTGCAAAACATGCCACCGTAGCAGCATTCAAGGATTACATATAAGAACACTACTGTTTGTTTGCACTCAGATAAAAATGCACCATTAATTATATAAACTGTTAACTGAAAAATTAATAATGTCTTCTGTCTGAAGTCAATTATGTATAAACAAAGGTAACAAGTATCTGTTATAACAGAGTAAGGATGCTAGTGCAATATAAATCATAAAAGCAAAGGCTTAGAAGTTTCTTTCCAAACAAATATTGCAATGTTAACTCAGAGTACAATTAGAAAAGTACATCAGGATCAGAAAATTCAACAATCTGCTTTCTTGGATATGCCACTTTATTTTAGAAACTTAGGCACATACTTCCTCCAGAAAAGAAAAGACACGTTCTTATTAGATAAATAATGCAAGAGACTGTAGTATAACACTAGTTCTTGAAAGGGAAATTGCAGAGCATTTTGTATGTGATGAATAAGTTCATTGTGTGACTCTTCCTTCCTCCTGTATTCACCTTTTAATTACATGAAATTATATCAGTCAAGACAGCCAACCTGGGCTAGTTTGCATTAGCTTATATTTAAGATGTTTTGTAGTCTTACATTCTTTCATGTGCAATTGCTGCATTTACTACAAGAATTTTATGCACCCTGTCTTCACCCCCAAGATATTCTTTTAAAAGATTTTCTTCCAAAAGGTACGACAAAGGGTGAAGAGCTTGTATGATATAGAACATACCATGGCCCATTATCACTGAATCACTGTCAGATTTTCAAAGTTTTCCCAGAACAGAAAGATTGAGCTGCTGTCTACTGAGTAAGCAGGGTTTCATGAAACTTCACTGTTTATTTCAGTTGCCCCATGGATGTCACTGGCACTGCAAATTTATACCTGAGAATGCACTTTCTTTTTAACATGTCTATGCAATGCTCTAAAGACTAATTTATTTAAGGTAACTTATTACAAATTGAACAAAATAAACCTCAATTTGAATAGCATATTTAAAGACAAATACTATCTTAACTAGAGTCTTTGGTTCACAAAAATTCCAGTCAGCCTTCACATATAAGCAACAAATGTATCTGTGCCTTTGCTGGTGGCTAGTTTCCTTTAGTGTGGTGCCATCCTCAGACACTCTGCCCTCTGCTTTCAAAAATGGTTCTGCTGAGGCTGACGCCAGAGCTTTCTTTGATGTGCTAGTGTATATAGTAGACACACTGCACCGGTGAATCTGTGTTGGAGCACTGATGAAGAAAATAAAGTGACATTTCATGCATAAAGCAGCATAAGGAAAAAAAAACCCCAAACCTACTATACAATTAATGTGTGCCAAAACCCTGAATTCAGCAGTAATTTTTGACAGATAACATACCAGGCTGAAGAAGCACCAAGCTCTCCATTATATGCTAGCTGTTCTCTTTCTTCATTTGCCATAATATCTAGGCTGTGAACCACATAGTAGAAAAGATTTGCATGTCACCTCTCCAGGTGTTTTACTCTGAGTTCTTCAAACATTGAAAAGAAAACATAGAGTTGCATTACAAGGGCAGAGTGAAGAATGAAATCACGCTTGTGTAGACTGTTGGATTCTTGTTGAAACAAACCCTGCAGCCCTGGGCCCAGTCCCAGATACAAGTCTCAGGAAGAGATTTGTTGGAAGGAATCCTCTAGAACAGCTGCTGTCCCTAACAGATGTGCCAGTGCCAACACAGCAACCAGAGAGGCAGTTTCCATAGTGATTGCAAACTTTGCATGTGTTCTTCCTTCTTCAGTGCAAATAAGCACCCACTGAATTGCTCCTATCAAAGCAATGTGCGTATAAGACTTTTACAAGCAGTAGTCTATGGGTATAGGCACAGGAGCTAAACTGACACCTGTGACACACCTTGGTTGTTTCTTGTCTCCTCATGGAAGGAAAAATGTTATTTCCTTGTATCTCCTTCTCTGTATACTGCTATTTTAAGACTCATACTACTACTGGCTTTTTTATTATTTCAGGCTTGTGATGACACCCAACAATTTCAAAAGTTGCAAAATAAGATGACAATATTAAGTGGCAAGAACAGCAGCAACAGAAAAATGTGTTGAAAATCTAAATACCATTGTACATTTAGATAACAATACTGCAGTTAAGAGCTGTTACTGCAATATCTTGCAAGCTACTGCAAGATATTGCAGTACTCATTGCCTGTGTGTGGTTAGTGAATCTTAGTCCAGTGCACATTTTTCTGTAATGCTCACTAAATGCTGCCAGCTGTGGCCATATCTTTAAGCTCTGCTGTCTCCTTCCTCTTTATCTTTAGTCTCCCTTTCCCTTTCTTCCCTTGTTTAAATTATAAGCACATGGATATGTGTGTGCTCTTTCAAAGACCCATACCAAATGAGTGAAGTCAGTGTCATGCACATGGACAGGATTATCAGAGTTGAAAGCAAATAATGTGCTCACTCTAACGTACAGCATACATGTTACAGCTCAAAACTATAAACCCTGGCAAGTGATGCTAGGAGCTGGCAAAATATAGACATAAATAATAATGGAGTTTTTTCATTTGCATTTCACAAAAAAATATTCATCATTTAAAACTGAAAATAGCTGTGGTGTTGCATAATTCTATTTGAATTGATAGAAAACATAGATAGTTTCCTACCGCTTGAGCATCTGAGGACAATTTGTAGATTTCATCATCAGCTTTGTTTTGAAGAAAATCACAGTATCTTATACTTGTATTTCAGTCCTGTTGCTCTGTGTTTGGTATACAACTGTATTAAGACTCTTAAGGTTTCTGATCAGTTTTGGTTCCAGAGAAAGACTGAATTTTTTAATTTCAGGAGGCTTTAAGCAGGAGATAGATTTTCTGATTCTGGTGCTTGAGGCATGAAGTCTAAATAACCAAGAACTTCATATCTTCCCAGGGTACATATGAATTAGGTGATGTGCTGGCCTAGTTACTGCAGTCAGCAGCATCTTGCGAGCTAATCTGTTAGTATAGGAAAGGAAAGCAGCTGCTCACACTGCCAACATCTGCAAAAGCCACTGTCAATGGCAAATACAAAAAGGCCTCTCATAGTTAAATCTAAATCACTTCTGAAGGATGATCCTAGGAACAGGTCACAATTTTTCCTTCTTCATGGAGTTTACCAGTAGCATACAATCTATGTGCCAAAATATACTAAGGATACCTTATGGAAAGCCATCTGGGAACTCCAGTGGGGCTATCTGATGTCTCTGGAGAGTTTCTGCATGTTGTGCTTGAGAGTTGCCTTCCCAGTTCCCTGCCTGGACAGATGGCAAATCTGATTTTTAACAGCCACTAAAGTGCATTGAAAAAGAAGATATGCAACAGGTTTGGAGGTCACCGAAGTTAGAAAGAAGCTGAGAAAAGTGTTCATAGCCATGAATCATAGACACCTCAATTTCCTTTAATCCTGCTTCCAATGTCTAGTTCAGGTACAGATATTTGCACTTGCAAACTGGAGTTTTGCTACAAGTTGGGAAATCGACCATTGGAAGTAAAATGGGAAGAAAAAAATTGAATGCATTTGTGGATGATAGAATAAATTTGAGCTCTGTTGCTCTGGAAAAACATTAAATTACTGCAATCTTAAAGTGTGAGGTGAGGTGTTTTCCAGAGCAATAGAGAAAAATTAGTGCTTTTGTGTAAGTTTTTGGAAAACTTCATTCATTCCAGACCTTATTCACCTTCAAGAAACATTTTCTCCAGCTGGAGCAGGTGCACAGAGTGACTGTGAAGATAGAAAGGGGAATAAAAAGCCTGTCTTACACAAGAGAATAGAAGTGCTTATCTTTTTTCACCTTACAAAATGAAGGCTGAGAGGAGATACTATTGCAGTCTATAAATATATCAGGAGGTAAACATTAAGGAGAGAGGAGAGGTCAATGTTGACATAAAATGATATGACTGTACATTGGCTATGAATTTTAGGCTGGAAATAGTAAGAGTCAGTACAAAGCAAAGTACAAAACAGAGAATGTGTCTTGGCTGATCTACGCAATATTTTTTTCCTTAAATGAAAAGATCATAACCAGCTCTGTGACAGCTTTCAGCGTTATCAGACGAGAGAGCCCTGCTGCTACACAAGCTTTTCCTTTGCAGTCTGTGATGCCTTTTCACTCAAAAGGAAGATTTTGGCCCTTTATGTCTGCACTTAGTGTCAAGCTGCTAAATTGAATACATTAATTTGAAATTAAATTCAGGTTAGAAATCAGGTGCCTTGCTCAGGACTCAGTTTCATGAAGGATTTGTACATAGGAATTACCATCCTAACAACAGGTCTGGACTTGTAACCCTTCGTATAACAAAGCAACTCCTAACCTGTAATCAGGTGCAGTGAGTCTTCTTGATTTCATCTTTTAATTGAGCCATCGCATGTTTTGGTTTGCATCCTAGTGTTATTTTGTTCAAATCTCATCCCTTACAGTATCTTCTTTCCTCAGATTATTTCTTCTTTTGCTTTTTCTTATTGTAATAGAAAAATAATAATGCACGATCCAAACATATCACCACTGTGGCAAAGACGCCGTTTACTTGTTGGTAGCATCCACATCTGCCTTACATAAAAATCACTCAGCATAGCTGGCAACTTCTTTTTGCACTAAAGACCAATACTGTGCTAAGCTTTAGCTCAGCTGATGTTTACTGTGTTGGCTGATGTTAACAGCAAAGCCAAGGATAAATTAATCAGTGGAACTATTTTGCCAATTCATCATGCACCAACTTATTCAATTTCATTAATGATTTACTGACTTACTTGGAGACTTTCCTTTTTACAATAGTGGTATAAAAGGCCAAATAATAAAAAAAAAACCTATTTATAAAGACATTTACAAATTTTCCAGCACTGTATTGATAAAAAAACAGAGTAAAAAAATGCCAGACCAAACAACCAAAAAACCTCACTTAAACCCACAAACTAAGTCCTACTTACTCCTCTCAAAGCTTGAAATTCAACTGGGAAAACTATGACACTGTCTTGAGGTCTGATTTCTACAGAACTGATAGTCTGAACACAGCATGACCTTTTTAATATTTCAGCAAGAGCGACAGGCAGATGAGGAGCAGGCGAGGCTGCTGCAGTGGGGCTGCAATCAGCCCTTTCCCTGTCGCACCCCACACAGGGTGTGGATGCAACACGCTCTGCAGCCCAGGGCTGGGCTTCCAGCACCCAGCACTGTCCCATGCCGCTGGGGCTGGGGGTGTAAGGGGACATCACCAGCTCACCTACCCGCACTGCCTTCTCCTATGCTTCCGGTCTCCAATGAGGCAGGACCATTTTGGCTTCTGGTGTCACTCCATGCCTCTGCCCTGAGAGGCATCTGGGAGCAGAGTGACGGAAAGCATCCACAGGACTGTAACCTCCTCATTTCAGCAACTTGAAAAGTCCTTCCTTATTCTCAGGCTGTCTGCTAGTTTGCACATAGAACAGCTTTTAACAACATAAAAGAGTTGTATTTTTTAATTTAAAACTGAGTTGAGATTCTGACATTGCAGGGCTTCAGGAGTGAGCCCTAGAATATATACAGCTGAAATGTTTCTCTGTCCAAAGCACTTGCAGGTGTTGCCAGATGTTTCAGTGAGGTAGATGTATTACTGCAAACCACTGTAGTGTTATTTTGCAGCACACTTGGACTCAGCAGTCTAGAAATGGGTGTATTTCAAGTATGTTAGGTGGCATACTGACACAGAAGAATTCCTTTTAAATCTAAAACTGCCTGCCCTGTTCAGCTTCCTCAGGTTTGCAAAAGCTGTTACAAAAAACAGTACAGACAACTGCCATACCCTGTATTTAATTGAGCACACTGACAATTCCTGTCTCAGTGCAACAAGACTCTGCAAACAATTTTGCAAATCAGGATATAGGGGCATAGAAAAGAAGATGTGGTTTTCCCTGCAGTCTTGGACTTTCCCACTTTGGAGAAGCTTTGAATTGTAAATTGAATATGAATGCATTCAGGTTCCTCAAATTTGCCATTTTGAACCCAGAAAGATTTCAGGGTGTAAATTTTTCCCATTCAAATGGAGAAGCAGGATATCACAGTATTACTGTTAGATATAATTTCACAGGTATAAAGATGAAATGTTGTACATAAATATTTAGTAAATAAAACCATACAACATAAAAAATAGCAATACACTACAAAATCAGAAGCTTGAGAAAACAAATTAATTAATGGAAATAAATAAAATAATAATAAAAGCAAGATTAAAGTCCTCTGTCATTATTTGGTAGGAATTGATTCAGAAGACAGGAAGACCAGTAACATCCTCTGGGACAGAGAACTAAAGCTTAACATTGTAAAATAGGTAATAAGATTTTCTAAGCATTAATTTCCCTCTAAAAACACCACTGCAAGAATGCAGTCCATCCTAGTATCATTCAGGAATAAGTGTTTTGTGAAAGAAAGCCAACATGGTAAGAATCCTGACAATATCCTCAGTCATCATAGAGGAATACAGAATAACATCCACTAACTAGAGCTATATAGTTATTAGATTTGGGTTTTCAAACAGAACAGTCAATTGCTTTAACAACGCCTGCTTCTTTTTCACCCCTTTTTCCTATTATTAAAAACCCCACCCTAAATGAAGAGGTAATTTTCAACCTTATTTATACCTTTGCCACAAGCCTTGTCTGCTCCTTAGAATCACAGTACAGAGCTCTTATTTCATCCCCTAATGCAGACTTAACAGCCTCTTTGTCAGGGCTGCCAGACTCTCAATAATGTTTATTTCCCCTCAGCTCCTTCCAGCCTGATATTGCTGGAAGAGGTCACTTTACATCACAAGTTAGGAAAAGAAAGCTGGCAGTATGGTACTAGCATGCTAAGGCTCAATGTGCAACTGTGCCACTGTTCACTTTCACACAGGAATAACATAATGCAGGGCATTATATGGTAGCAAGCATCTGCATCCTACTTCAGTTACAGAGATGGGAAGCAGCTACGGAGGTGGGATGTTTAATGCTGGGGACAGAGGGAAAGTGTCCTAGTTTCTGCTGCTTGAGGTGTGGCCTCCTCGAGCAGAGCATGGGCTCAGGAACACCAGCTGATCCAGTCCCATGCTGCAATGAGTGGACATTAACTGTAGCAACAGCCTGTTGCCATCCCAACAACTTTAAACAGGCAGCTTCACCCACTCACTGCCTCAGATGTAGTAGGTGAATGAAGCTCTGAGATGGCAAAAGAGTAAACAGTTTCTTGAAGGAAAACCAGAAGATGGATACTCTCCAAAAGAAACAGATCATACTGATGAGTTCTGAGATTTGCTAGAAAAAAATCCAAAATTTGGCAGGTTCTTCTTTGCTACTATACATGCCTCTAAAAACATTACAAAAATTCCTATGTGGTAGTTTTAGGAAAACAAAATTTATGTTCTCCATTGCTGCCAACTTTTCCATTGTATTTCCTTATTTCTTTCCATATGCAGCCTCACACTTTGAAGTGACTTTAAATATTTATTGCCATTATTATTGTTGTTTATGTAAACTTGCAAATAGACAAAGAATAATCATGAATTTCTGTCATGTAAATGGCAAAACTGCAAATTTTCCCAGTGATGAATATTGTACTGGTACCAATAACATCTACCATGACTACCATGCTGTCCTTTTCTGGAAAGGTAAGGTACCATGTGAAAAAGCAGAATATCCTGTAGAGTGAATAAACACAGGATATGCTTGCAATATCGTAATACACAACCTTTTTCTTTGGAAACCCCTAGGGAATGTGAAGACATAAATAGTAGCAAGAAATTCTATTCTCTCTTCTCTTAACTAGGATATTTGTCACCATCCTGAAGAACAATGGTTAAACAAAAGTGTTTGTAAAGTCAACAGCTAAAAGATGTCAGACTTCTACAATAAAATTTTGAAAAGTTGTGAGGTATTTGTGAAATGTTCTTTAAAATTTATACGCATCTGCTCTGTTGCTCAGCAGACTGCGAAGTAAGAGGATATAAATAGCTTAGAAGGAGACTTTTGGTCCTCTAAAAGGTGAGACAGAAGTGTTTTATTTATTCCTCCAAAAAAAAGCTTTGAAACTACGATAAGCACCAGACGAGACAGCACAATTCAAGCAGTAAAGAATCTGACTAGACAGAAAAATTTAATCTAAGCTTTTTACAGCAGTGGAGCCCTCATTCTCCACTGACTGGAAAGATATTCAGGCTGTAAACCAAACTGCAGGTTTTTACATGGCTCATGCATAGGCATGCATTCACCTTTGCCAAAGCAGTGGAGTACTAGGTCCTGTGTCGATCACCCTAGAGTTTCCTCCAACGTTTTCAAATAACAAAACTTTTGCAATAAGCTAGCAAAGATGATTTAGTTCATTATGTTGTTGCTCTGTGGTCTTTGCATCCTCTCTGCACTGTCTCTGCCAGCTGCTTTTACAGGCAGGCCGCTGTCTTGCCAAGGAAGGGCACTGAAAAATGCACATATTCGTCTTGTCCCTGAGAAGCATGCAGCCTTAACGTAGTTGATCACCTTCAGTGATGGGCATAATGACCCCTAAACTCTTCATCCTCCCTTCAAAGTCTGTCAAAATTTAGGGTTCCTATAACTGTGTTTGTGCCACTCACATTTTGCACTGGAAATAGACTGAAACACTTAGTTATTTCACATAAATCTTTACATCTTACCATCACATCTCATATTAAAATTTATGAGTGGAGCCAAGCAGAATGAACGGACTCCTCACAGAAACATATTAATTTATGTAAGAGAAAGAAATGGCATCAGATTACCATTAATATATTACATTTATGCATTGATAAAACATGAGCAAACTGAGTTCCATTATAAAAAACACTGCACAAACTCACAACATCTGAGGGACAGAATCAGTTTCCAGTACCCAGTTCTCTCACTGGTATAAATAAGGGGAAAACAAATTTGCAAATCCTACCCCCACCCCTCCCAGTTGGAAGTAAACAAAGCAAAGGATAACATAAGAATCTTAGTATTGTATATATTCAACCTGATCTCAGTATGAGAGTGTTTTGGGATACTGATAAACCATTCACAATACAATTACAGTTTTTGATTTCCCAGAGGAATAAAACTGTATGATGCTCTGTTGTGTGTACCTTACTCCATACAGAGATAATTTCTACAGGAGATCATTAGTTCTGCATAAACTTTATTATAGTTGCACCTGAAGCTCTTTAAAATCCTTCATGCTTGAAAGATTAATTGAGTTGGATGGGCCTAGAAATTTAAACCTTTATATACACCTCCCTAAGGCCTCTAACTCTTCTTAAATCAAGACTTTCTTTCCATTATTTTCAAGCCACTCAAACTTCATTTTCCCACTTATCACTTCAATCTAAAGGAATATAATGTATTTGTCTTTTGTTCTTCTCCATTCAGAGATAGGTAGAGAGCCCTTGGGTCTTGCAGGATCATTATGTTTCCTTTTGCTTGGAGAGAGATTTCATGAAAACCTTTAATTTCTGCCTTGTAAGGTAGGAAGCAATGTTTCTCACCACCAAAATTTAATTTGCAGTATTGTGGTCATCCTTAACAGCACAAGCTTTATCACTACACACTACATGGACTAGAGGTACTTTCAGCCTGTTGTTTAAAGGTCTCCAGCCCTCTTTTTTTCACAGAACAAGCTCCACTTCAGAAAAGACACCTCTTAAAACCAGTATCTTGTTTCCCTGCTTTTGAGACCCACTTGTCTCCATATTTCCTTCCCCAAAATGTGTGTGTGTAGGGCACTGGTTGCTGCTAAATCCCTTTCAAATTACTTGATTTTTGTCACAAATCTTTAAACAAACTGTGCAGCAAAATGATTACACTGTATGGAGAGTAACTGGGGCAGATTCACTAGCAATTTATAAACATTAAGGTAAGTTTATGGCTGGACTGCCACAGAACAGCTGGAGCATACCTTCAGATTTAGGTGATTTTCATTTTCACAATGTCATAGGAAAGAGCTAGTCGAATGAGTGAGGTATGGCACTTGGCAGTGATATAAACAGTGAAGGTTTCCCTGACACCACCCCACACCTATCTTTCTAAAGTCTTCATGATTTTTCTTGTTGAGTTTGATATGTATTTTTAAGAAATCTTGTCACCTACATTTTCAAGTACGCAGTCTTGCTTGGCTCAATTATTTCAAAATTTTAATGTACGTGGAATAAAACACAAGGCTTCTAGAATTAGGCCTCCACCACCAAAAAAGTCACTGTATGAGATGGGTTGGTATTCTTAATATCTGGACTCACTGGCGCAATAAAAACCCTGGACCAATTCATACCAACATAAATTACTGGCTGCACTTATTAAAACGTTCATTCATTGTTTAATGATGGATTTAAAAGATAAATTATGTAGTTTAATATCTTATTAAAAATGTAAGAGATACATGCATGGCCATTAATTTACGTATTACCAGAGATAAAATATAAGGAGATAAATTCAGGTAAATGTATATGGGTATGGACCTTAATCATACTAATGTCTCTCCATCCGGGCTTAGGGCTCTGTCTGCCAAAAGCTAGAAGTCTCAAATAGGAACTAATCCAAAGATCACAGGGTAATATTCCTTCTTAAATGTCTTAATCAAAATACTTCTGATGTCTTTAAACTGAGCAAAATCAAATCAGTCTTCTGGAGGACTTGAAAGTGCTTTTCTCAGAGACAGAATTAGAGATGTAACACTGCTGCAAAGAGGAAGAATTCCCTCCAGAGGTATCTGGCAGATAGACCTCTCTGACATGAGGAGTCCCCATCTGTTAGGCTGATAGTGGTGAAGAGGTAGTCAAGAAACTGTGGTGAATCCATTGGCAAATTACCTGCAAGTGTCCAAAATCCTGTGATTAATGGTGCTGAATGCACTTTTGCAAAAGTTGGGAGAAAGGAAGACGACTGCACATGGCACAATTTGCCATTGACCTGGCATTCCTTAAATAAGGATTAGGGCAAGAATAAAGACAGAATAACTGAAGGTTTCAGCCCAGGTGGATGGGGAAATGAAATTTAGGTTCAACAATTGAAAATTTATATATGTGAGTGTAACTAATGTCCTCTGTTCCGGCACCTGTCTGAGAACTCAGTATTGCTAAATGAAAAAGTATGGAGTCAGTGGGAAGCAGGTGATGATAATTGTGATTACTAAGACTGTCATAATCCAGAAAAATTTGGTTTTGCACCCTCAGAATAAATAACCCCAGAGCAGCAGTCCTTCTGCCCCTGCTTCCTAAGCTAAAAGAGATCAAACTGTGAAAGACAACATAGCAGTGACCAGTTTGAGAGGAACTTTGCTACTGATTTTCCTGTGATATCCTTGATTTTCTGCTCAGATCTGCACACAGTTGCACCAGGGCTCCAGCTGCCCTCACAGCGTTGCAGGCATAGTGGTGGTTGCCTGGTCCCTGCTGCTGTGCACCCTGCCATCGAGCTGGGCAGCTGCTGGCCGAGACACTGCAGGCAGCTTACCAAGCAGCAACGCTAACAGGAGGGGATGTGTTCTTCTCTGATATGTGGGAATCACATGTTTTGCTCATTACGATGACACAGAAACTTCCCCCACCAAAAGCTAATAAACCAGAAGTATAACTGATCTATTTTATATCTGTCCTGCTATATCCTCCTCCTCCTCTTTTTTGCGTGGGTCTGCTTCTTATATATACGTATATTTTTTTGCTTATAGAAATACTTTTTGCAGAAAGTTCCTGAAATAAGAGGGAATTGATACAGACAGTAACAGCATGGCCTTATTACCTTTTATAACCTGGGAGAGTATAAAGCACCAGTAAATGTTTTTCCCTGTCTCTAATTTGGGGCAGCCATATTTTATATATATTTTCAGTTAATCTTGACCTGACAGACACTCAAATATGGATCTCAAGGGATACACCTTTTCAAAAAGAAACATGGCATTAAACTGTATCATGCAATTCATGAAACAACACAAAATAGCATGAACTGCAGAATAAACTGTATTATGCAACTCATTAAACTCATGAAACAACAAAGCCCAATTCAACATCCTCAACAACAGAGAGTACTTGCACTAATATAGCAATTCATTGCTATGTAATATACGATAAACAGTTGAGTAAAAATCTTTAAATGTAAATCGACAAAGTTAAAAAGTATACCTACCAAACTCAATTTATTTTACCTTCTCTGCATTATCCTTCTGTCTTCTTAAGTCACTAGTATCACAAGAAGCTGGGCTGCATGGTTCATGCATTTATTGTGACTTCAGCTTCATGAAAGTATTTCAATCCATTTGAACACTTAATCTACTTCTTTGTTTACTTCTGTGATAGGATTGATTTTACTTAATTATCTTGGACAATGGCAAAATATAAGGAAGAAAAAAAATGGAGTTTGAAAGATTTCAAAGACTAGACTGTATTTTTGAATTCTTAGGGATGAGAGGAACAAAAAGAACTCTTCATTTTTAGGAGCTGCTTTTTTTCATAGAAGCAAATTCTCTCCTTGGAGGTTCATTACATATATTACAAAGAAGGAACAAAGTAGATACTTTGTAAGCTACAAATGGGTGTTAGATAAACTGTCTGAACTCTGAACTATTTCCAGAAGGGAAATGTCTTTATGTATTTTTATACCTATCTATCTTTGTATATCTGTGGGTTTGTGATGCTGGATCTCTCTTGAAGGTAGGGAGCTTAACAGAATATGTGGGTTTTTTCCTCTTGCCATCATCTGTGGAATCAACTGTGTTAGGAGAAGTAATCCAGTAACAGCAGTAGTCCATGATAGTTTGATTAATACTAGGTTCTTCATATTTACACAGTATTTCTAGTTATCTATACTTTACTCACCAGTCTGTGTTCCTCTGGGGGCTGTCAGAAATCTTTCCAATGTGGTTTAGTGTCTACTTTTGCATTTGTACTTCTGTCTTAGTGAAAAGATATATTGAGAGAAAAAAAAAAAAAAGAAAAAAAAAAAAGAAAAAAGAAGAAAAGACCTCAGTCATTTGTCTAGACAGCTCAGCTATGTACTCTAAGATGAATGATTTGAGTGAAATGAAGCTGTCTCATCAAACAAGTTTTTACCCATCTTTCAGCTGATTCCAAAAGCTAAATATGAACCCCAGTGCTCATGGGCTCTGATTTATGACTCTCAGTCCATAAGCCAACAAATGAATTAAAATGAAATATAAATACTGAGAATCACAGTAGTCACCTTAGCCATTAGAAAAAGAACATTTGTGTTACTATCCACAGTGGAAGAAACTTGACTTCTGATCCTGTTGCTGCTAATATCTCTGGTACCTTCAGAGGAACATCCTCATGAGCAGAGTGAGACCCTTGGAGAAATGTGAGGTGTTGCCTCGAAATGCAATGTTCTTTAATTCTTTTTCTCCTCTGTTTCTTTCTTACATTTTTATCCAGATACTCCCTACTCAGCTGCCTATGATAACTAATACTGTAACAGTATTACATAAAACATAAAGTTCCCTAACCATATAGGTCTTTGCTGATTAAAGCCAAGATATTAAACACTACCCCCAAAAAACCTGAACTCTCCAAACAAAAAGTTGCACAAAAGGCAGGCACAACCTATTTAGGACATGTTTGTGTTAGGTATCCTAGTAAGATTCTTTGCTCTGTAAGGGAATTGCCCCTTCTTGCAGTAATTAGATCCCAAGCTGATTCACCCTGCTCTCTTTTGCAAAACGGATTGCATTATTAGCACTTGGAAGACAACAAAGCCCTACATGTTGGACACATTTCTCTAACAAATGAAAAGGCTTGTATTTTTCTGGATGGAGCTGCTAAAGAGAATTTGCATTGACAGCACCTAAAAGTGCATTGTAGCTTAGGAATTGATAGGATATAACACCTCACCCTCATTAGGAGGATCTCTGATTCTGGACCTTTATTTTTTACTACAGAAGTCTTTTCATTAGAACTGGGAAGTGTTAAGTAACACAGAAACAGCATAAAAGACTTATTCAGGAAGGAGTCTCCACACTTTCTTCAAATGGAGATTGCTCTCTGCAACCAACTTCAGTACACCAGCGTGATAGTTTGGATCTCAGAGGGGCAGAAGCCTCACACCTGTGGCTGTGGTGCATACTTCAGACAAAGGAGAGATGTTAGACATGCCCTTCTGCCTACCGTTCCTATTGATTAGCTGAAGGCAGCCCCAAATCAGTATGTACATTACACTTTAGGGGCATCGAACTCTTGATGAAAGGAGGCTGAGAGCCTCCCACAGGTGCTCTGTGGCACCCTGCTTTCACAGACTGGGGGTGCCTAAGTACGTGCTCTGGTGATGAACAGACAGGGGAGAAACTGAGTCCATGAAAATGAGGCTCCTTTTTCCTCTTTTACTCAAAAAGTATTTTAGGACTGGGAAACAATTTACAGTTCTAGTATGGGTTGATGTCACATCTCTTTAGACAGTTTACTGTTCTAATTAATGTCTGAAAACATTGTATGAATGTCCACCCTTTGTATGAAAGGAGTGGAAGAGGTTTCATCCTGGGGGGGGGGGGGGGGGGGGCTGGATCTCCCAACCATCCTGATCACCTGATCACAGCAGAGCCATAGAAAGGCTGGTCTCCTTAGAGAGATGGACCTGCCAACACACATAGAGTCATAATTAAGAACATGGAATTATTTAGGTTGGAAAAGACCCTCAAGATCATTGAGTCCAACCATTAACCGAACACTGCCAAGTCCGCCATTAAACCGTGTCCCTAAGCACCACATCTGTATGTCTTTTAAATACCTCCAGGACTGGTAACACTCAACCAGTTCCCTGGGCAGCCTGTTCTAGTGCTTGACAATCCTTCTGGAGAAGAAGTTTTTCCTAATATTCAATCTAAACTTCCCCTGACACAACTTGAGGCAATTTCTGCTTGTCCTATTGCTTACTGGGGAAGAGACCAACACCCACTTTGTTACAACCTCCTTTCAGATAGTCGTAGAGAGCAATAAGGTGTCTCCTAAGCCTCCTTTTCTCCAGATTAACAACTCCAGTTCCCTCAGACACTCTAGACCATTCATCAGCTTTGCTGCTTTTCTTTGGGCACTTTCCAGCACTTCGATATCTTTTTTGTAGTGAGGGTCCCAAAACTGAACACAATATTTGAGGTGCGGCCTCACCAGTGCTGATTACAAGGGGACAATCACTTCCCTTGTCCTGATGGCCACACAATCTCTGATACAAGCCAGGATGCTGTTGGCCTTCTTGGCCACCTGGGCATACTGCTGGCTCGTGTTCAGCCATCTGTCGACCAACACCCCCAGGGTCCCTTTCTGCCAGGCAGCTTTCCAGCTACTTTTCCCAAGTCTGTAGCATTGTGTGGGGTTGTTGTACCCAAGCGCAGGATCTGGCATTTCTCCTTGTTCAACCTCATACAACTGGCCCCATCCCATTGATTCAGCCTGTCCAGATCCCTCTGCAGAGCCTTCCTACCCTCAGGCAGATCAACACTGCCTCCCAGCTTGGTATTGTCTGCAAACTTCCTGAGGGTGCACTGAATCCCCTCATCCAGATCACCGATAAAGATATCAAACAGGACTGGTCCCAATACTGGGCTCTGGGGAACACCACTTGTGACTGGTCACCAGCTGGATGTGACTCCACTCACCACCACTCTCTGGGCTCAACCATCCAGCTATTTTTTTTAATGCAATGAGCAGTACACTCATCCAAGCCATGACCAGACATTTCCTCTAGGAGAATGCTGTGGGAAAGAGTGTCAAAGTCTTTACTATCATCTAGATAGAAAATATCCCCAACCTTTCCCTCATTCACTAAGCAGGCCATCTTGTCATAGAAGGAGATCAGGTTAGTCAAGCAGGACCTGCCTTTCATAAACCCATGGTGGCTTTGACCAGTCACCTGGTTGTCGTGTATGTGCTGTGTGATGGCACTCAAAATGATCCTCTCCATAACCTTCCCTGGCACCAAGGTTAGGCTGAAAGGCCTGTAGTTCTTCTTCTACCTTCTTACAGATGGGCATCACATTTTCTAACTTCCAGCCACCTGGGACCTCCCCAGCTAGCCAGGACTGCTGATAAATGATGGAGAGTAGCTCGCTGAGTACTTCCACCAGCTCCCTCAGCACCCTTGAGTGGATCTCTTCTGGCCCCATGGACTTGTGTCTTAGTATAGCTGGTTGCTGACCATTTCCCCTTGGATTATGGGGGCTTCATTCTGCTCCTTTTCCCTGTCTTCCAACCCAGGGGGCTGGGTACCCAGAGAACGACTGGCCTTACCATGAAAGACCAAGGCAAAGAAGACATTTGGTACCTCAGCCTTTCCCTTGTTCTTTTTCACTATCTTTCCCCCCACATCCAATAAAAGATGGAGATTCTCCTTAGCCCTTCTTTTGTTGTTAATGTATTTATAGATTTTTTTTGGTCTTTTACTATAGTTATTTTTTAATTGGATGAAAAACATATAAAGCTCCAGTATGAAAGATTAATGCATTTTTTTCTCTATCTTACAGTTGTATTAAAAGTGATAGGTTAACATTCTCCTGCAAGCAGCTTTGCCCACTAGGTCATGTTGCTCAATAAATCCCATCAGATTATTTTTTACTAATGTGGGAAACTCTTATATGCTGGAACTGAAACAGGACGAGGCTTTGCAATCAGTTCTGAGAACTACATAATTTAGTTCAGCTGCAACACCTTTGTGGAGAGGTTGGGTAATGTTTCATCATTTTGGTCTGTGAAGCAAGTCATCTTCCAGTTCCTATCGATACACATTCCTGCCTCTTATATGTTGTTGTCCCCTAAGTGACTATTTATCGGCACAAAAGGGTGCAATGTTAGATTGACTAAGGAACTATTGTATTTTCCTCCTAGGCAATTCTAAGTACACAGGCAGAACAGATAATTGTTAGCAAACTGACTTTCACTAAGGTGAATTAGATGTGTTATGGCCAGAGATTCACCAAGCAGAGTGGTATAAGTGCCACAGAGTTCTATGTTACCACCAGTGTGAACAAACGAAAGCAAACAAAGTCCTCACATAAAAAGCTCATTAAAAACTTTACGTGACCTATGCTGCTATGCCTTCTAGGTGAAGAAGTGGATAGATAAAACAAAACCAGCCTAAAACCTATATGGAAAGCTGTTAAATCTTCTCTCCATATCTATGTAGACATTTGAGAGGGAGGGATTCTGCTTTACTTGGTGCTTAGAATATTTCATGGGTTTGTTTTTCCCTTTGTTCCAGTCTTTTAAGACCGCTTCACAGGACTTTTTGCATCATAAGACCCCGAGGAAAAATACTCTCCAAGGAGTCTGCACCTGGTCAAGTTCCTGGTGCTAATTAGACCTGGGTGCCTTGCTGCTGCAGAGGAGGAGCGCGCATGTACCGCACTGGCAGCCGGTGGTACCTCAGCTCCTCCCGTGCGCTGCGGAAATCAAACTGCAGCTCTCACAGTATTAATCGCGTCTAACATTTACCAGTCCATGACAGAAATTATTGCAACAAATGTCTGTTAATATGCAAATCAGGCCTCTATTGCTTCAAGCATCATCCTGTAATTACTCAGCTGTTTCTCAAGTGTGATTTATTGAATCAGCAATTTATGAAGATGGAGTGGCATAACCAATTTACTTGTGTAGCTTCATTAATGGTTAAGGGGTAGAAATATGCTTCCTGTCACTTTCATGATAGTATTTGTTAGCACTAGAAGTTGATATGGGTCATTTAATTCGTCTATGCAAATTCATTTGCAGCATGTTTTGGAATCAGCAGCTCCTCAGTAAGCTTGTCTCTCAAATGTTTCCTGCAGTATTCCTGCTTATGGCTTGAGCATTTAGTTTAAAGACAAGCTCTGAGAAAACAGCAACATCTGCTGCTAAACAAAAAGTAAATGTTTAGATTAATTGATTAATATCCATATTTAGTAATTAGAGAGGAACTGACTGTATTCCTTGCTATTGTGCCATTGATGAACACAAAGTTAAATGGAAACTTTATATATTCTAGAGACTGAGAAAACATATGTAAAAAATCAAAAAAACTGTGCACGGTAATTTTCTTCATGACCAATAATATGCTGGGGTTCTGAGCATTGAAGCCAATCACAGATAATGCTAAACAATCACAAAATTATGCATAACATATACAGCTTTAATTCTGTTTTTTCAGTTGCTCTGCATTGTTGAAAATCTCAGCTATAGGAATGATGGGGAAATGCAGGTTAAACTGAAAAGTCATGTCCTACAAACACTTTTATTTTTTTTAAATCACAGATGTTCTTTTATTTTCATGAGATTGTTCTGTGTTTGAATCCTTTTTCATCACCTCAGTCTTCTAGTCTCTGCTCCAGATGTAGCAAAAAATATTTTTTCCAGTTCCTGCATTTAACCCTTCAGATTCTTTGCTTTATAAGTTAATTTTGGTGACATTATTTTGATTTTTTGCTGTTTAGGTTTGGCAAATCTGTCCCTAAATGAAACTCTTCGGGCAAGGTGAAGGATGGCCTCAGAGTATTCTCTCATGGCATTGATGACACTGTTACACAGAAACCCCAGATATTATGAAGGAGAACTATGGATATGCCATCAGGTTTTTCTACCCAAAGTTTCGGGAGCAAGAGTCCTCATGTTTTTCTGGAAATGACCCACCACAACATATAGAGCACAACCAGCAGAAGCAAATTTAAACTTTAAGGAAATTGCCATTGTAAAGCCTGCACTGACAGGATTAAGTTCCGAACAACAGATTTCTTCATAATTTCGCCCATCATTTACTTATTCATTACAAGAACTGGGCCTTTGATTTGCATGAGGTCAATCATAGCTTAAAAGGTTATTTAGCAGAATAGAAGATGGTGGAATCTGACCTTAATTTAACTAGAATAATCATTTAAAACCTGTGATTTTAAGCAGGTATAAAGAAAAGTGACCATGGTAATTAAACCCTGTTATTGCTAAAGGAAACATGAAGATTTAAAGAGATACTTGAAATCCAGACAACTAGGTAGCATCCAGCAATTCAGACCTCAGGTCAAGGGAACGATTATTCCTTCCTTTCTGGTAAGGCATTTTAAAAGCTCTGATTTTGTGCAGGCAGCAGAAACACTCATTATTACACACAACAAAGAGCTCCCTTTTCAAAACGTACTGTTGAATCACCAGCTGAGTTTGGTACCTAGTTTTAGTGTGTGGGAATAATGACAGCCAACTGCTTAGCCATGTGCAGGGGGTGTTATCCCCTTATGAAAGGTCAGGGGAAGATCACAGGATGCCAGCTAATAACACTGGCATCTGCAATCTGAAGCAATGACCCTTATGGGAACATCAAAACCACAATGGCCCGTTGATGATTGTGTTTTGTTTTCTAAACCAAGCACTGACAGGTTTGTATCATGACAAGAATAGTATGAGATGACATCAGAAATGCAGGTCCTTTATTTTACCTGTTGTAATTACTGTCCAAGGAGAAAATTGGTTTTACTGATGTCTCAAGTAAAAACTTTTCTGGTTTTCATACAGGGTGACAGCGAAAAATGAGGGACAAGGAATTTCCTCAGAAAATTTTTCCTTTAGAAAGACTTTTTCCCTGATCAGACTGAATGTGGTTGTCTGGCAACCACGACTGTAAGAATCTTTTCATTACATGATGCATTGTAGTAACAACATAACACTTTTATTGTCAGCACTGAGGAAGGTGGGAAGTGGAAGAGAAATTGAGACATGCTGGGGAAGCTGGGCAACTGGCTAACGGGCCACACAGTCTCAGGGTTACACAAAGAATTGATTTGCAACTGAAATTGAGATAAGAAATCCCCCAAATGCTCTTCAAAACTTATTCTTCCTTCCATTTTTCCTCCTCCTTGTCACTTCTCTGAGTATTTTCCTCTGTCCTTTCCCAGTGACTAGGAGAGTTGTCGACCAGAATTTGGATATCAAGGGAATCAGGTGTCTAGTAGGCTTGTTGGTCCCATACATCTCACCACCTTTCTTACTTATTTCATATGTGATGCTTTACCAAATTACAGCGCCAGTGGTTATGAAAGGGCTGGCCTGCCTGACCTTGGCTCAAATGAGAAACGATGCCATTTGAACATTCACCACGCCACTTCCTAAAAGAAGTACAAAGATGCCAGCTGGGCCTTCAGAATCCCCTTTGCAAGGGGTCAGTGGGCAGGAGAGGGTCAGCAGAAAAGGAGGTTGCACTTCACTCAGTCTTTTGTCATTCAGTTCTGCTTCCCTAGATGGTCTGATCCTTTTGGATACTGGTGCCAATCCACGAGGGACCTACTTTTGGTTGGAAACAGACAGAGCAAAATGGTGCTGGGATCTCCTCTAACTCCAGCATCTGCTGCTTAGTTAAGCTCCTTCTCCCATCCACCTGTAAAGTGGGATCCACCAGCATCCACATGTACAAACACCTGGGCTCTGCTCTAGCACAGCCATGGAGGGGGAAACACCACCAATTGCAAGGAAAGCACTCAAGGTACAGCTCCAGTCCTCTTCCCATACTACTGCTTGGGCAGGGGACCGCTCAGCCCTGGAAGCTGTAGCAGAACAAGGTGGCAGGTATGGGGCTAACATTGTTGTGTGTTAACTATGTGCAGTGTCAGCATCTAATTGTTTTAGCATCCTGTACTACACCGGACAATTCAAATTGTGATATTCCCACAATTCCTACAATACCATTGGCTATTATTATGCTGTTCCTAGCTTAGGCACTGGCTTGCCCTGGGAAAATTACACGATCTTTATGCTTCATTTCCCTCCATCAGGAAGCTAATATAATTCTAGAATTACATTGCATTACAGTGCTATGGGGACATAATATGTCAAATCTTGAAGCAGAACACCTGCCTCCAAGCAGAACAGTGTAGCATATAGTAAACTATATCTCTTACTGTTTACAGCATCAGAAATCATACCCTCACACACAGCTCCTCTGCTATGGGACACACAAAGCCAGCTTGGCTGTCTGTACCTACAGTTATCAACCCTTCAACCCTTTTGATTCACAGGTAGATCAAGTTGAGTGTTTGCTGCTGCTTCAGAGGAGGTGGATAGGTCCTAAGAGTCACTAGAATATGCTTGTAAATGCAAGAAGGCAAACAGATTTGCAATTACCACCTGCAATGTCAGTTTACTTATGTAAAACCACAAAAACCTCACAGCAGTGTTATATTACCATCAAAAAAAGAGCTTTATTGAAGAGAAATTGCTATTAGCTAAACTAAGGCCATAGGACATGAAGTCTCACTAGATGTCCTTTGCTGAGATAGTAACACCCAGGTCAACAGTTTCTGCTCATATTATAGTCTCACCTTCCTTTCCTTCAAACCTTCATCTCAAATTTTTCAAACTGAATGGCTGTTAGGCCACATGTGCTATAGCAGGGCTACCTGTACTCAAATAGAAATATAATAGCTTCTTCATCCCAGCTTCACATTTGAGCAGGATGTTAAATTTCCTTAAGCTACCTCACCTGAATACCAACAGCACAATGGTGGACAGTACTGATTTTAACATAAAATAAAATCACTGCTTTACTTGCATAGAATGCTTCTAAATGTCCTATATGTGAAACTGAGATGCCCTTGCCTTCCAGACTCCTATACCATCTAGCAGATGCACCACTGGTATGAGGGCATGTATCTCTTTAGGAAACCACTGGTGAAAGATTTTGGCTCCCACCATCACACCTGTGGGCTGCTCATCCTTATGAAATCATCTGAACAGTTCCCCAGCTGCCCTAACAAATCTGGCAGTAGCTTCAGACTACTTCAAATAGCCAAAGAGCTGTTTGTTGGCGGCTGAGTTTACATTGAAGAAGACTCCTTTTGCATGGACTGTACTCTAATTTTGGTTACACCCAGTAAACATCCAAAGACACTTCACTGGTCTTATTCTAAGGATATTCCCCCCTATTTCCTTGCAACTGGGAAGTGTTTTCCTTTTGTGTTCTGTTCACTTAGATATCTCATATCCTTTTATCCTGGTGTCCGTAGGCAGGAAGCATCAGGGAAAGAAAAGAGAAGCTATGAACTCATAATTCCTGAGAAAAACACTTTTTGTTTTAGTTTAGAAATGATTCAGTTCTGTCATGAGATCAATGTCCTGCACAGATGGACTGTGCTAGTATGATACTGTGCAGGTCTGGAAAAATCCTCTGCAAACAGAGCTTGTGAATCCTCCAAATTAGACTCAAATGTGCAGCCTGCCACAAATGGCAAATTAAGAAAATAAAGGGTAATACAACAGCCAACTAATGACAGCCCTAGAGTAGTGAATACAACCAATTTAAACCAAGAAGTCAATGGCAGTCACAGCTTTAATAATTCTAGAGATGTTTAAATATCGCACAGGGATAGAAGACATCTTCAGGAACTTGTCTTTTATCATTAAAAAAATGAAAGCTAAAGAAAAAGTCCACTTTTCTCCGTAACAAGGAGAAGTAATAAGAATCCGTTCCACTTTTAAAACTAATACAACAGGGAAATTTCACTTTACTTCAGAAATAGGGACATAGAGAAAATTGTACTAGCTGCAATACATCAACACATATGAAATAGGATCAAAATTGTAATCCAAAACAGGAAAAAGTGGAGAATTTACTTCTTAAACACTCTCAGAAATTGTTCCCTGTCATCCCAAGATCAGATTTAAGCAGTGAAAGCAAGATAGAGAAAAGCAAAAGCAGAACATTGAAATCTTCCAAATGTCCCATACCTCTTGCATCCCTTCCAGGTATGTGGAGGACTTTGAAGATGCTATCACTTTGAATCAGAATCCTGTAACTTTACTAAGCTGAATGCTGAGCAGTGAAATAAAGGATAAGGTCCTCAGTATTTCATATTCAACTTTTCAAACCTCTTACCAAATTCAGAACTAACTCTGTCTTATTAATTACTATATAAGGATTTCACAAGACACTAAATACATAAGTAAAGGACACTGGAACTGAATATTTGACAACCATTGAGGGATGCTTTCTCATTTTACTTGTTCTCTTTTGTCTCATTGCCATATTTCAAACTATATTAATTTTTTATTGCAATGATATAAATGAAACATAGTTTCATGCCAGTGCTAATTCTAATGTTGACTTGGAGTTCCCCTCCCCCTCTAGATCTAGTGCTATGTCTGAAAGGTAACAGAGAATTGTAGAAGCTAAAATCTTGAATTTTTGCCTCACTTGAACACAAGCTCCAAAACAAAGAACAGGTTTAAAGAAAAATATTGCTATGCGTCTCCTTAAAGATCCAAGCACTCCCTTCTGCAATTCTCAGATCTTGACTTTTTGGAATAAAGTAGCAAAAGCAATGTGCCTTGAGATTTTTTGTTAAGTTCTGACAATGTACCATATCCAGGTGACCACATTTCATGAAAACAAAACCCTGAATGATTATCCATTCTTTAAGTACTATTTAGTTTACATTGAACTAGTGTAAAATCATGCTATTTTTTTGTAGGTTCCCCCCACCTGCTTTTTCATTCTCTCTAAAGATGTTCCCTGGAACAACTGTCTTTAACATGTTTCCCATCTACACTAGCTGTTTTTGGAGTTTTTACAGTGTATAAGATTCTTCTGGAGTTATAAATTTATGTTAAACATTTGCTTGAGACAAAATTGCTGTTCTGCTTTCTGGGGGAAGGAAATATAAGCTTCTACTTTGAACTAGCCTGAGATTTTTTTTACTGTTGTTAATCAAACTGATTGCATTGTTTCCCACAGAGTTAAACTGAGTCAGGCCACCCGAGATTCTGGCCCTTCTCACTGTCACAAAAGAACCTCTCTATTTACATGAATCACAGAAATGGTGATGTAAAGGAGTTTTCTTTGCCTTTATATACAGTTCTCAGAATATCATGTTCTGAGGAGATTTTGAGCTGTTTAAAACAAAATCAGAATTTAGTGTCAATTGCACCACCATTAAAAAATGGTCAAAGACATTTAAAAACTGACTCTAATATAATTATCTTTGCCAGACTAAGAAAACGTTTTGTAACTAGGCTACACATCACTATTTCTGTTAATTTGTGAGACAACAAGAATTTTATTTTTCAGATTAAAAGATTTTAATTAGGACAAATTAGAAAACTATCCCTTCCCAACTAATTTTTTTTAATTCATTACTCTATACTAAATTACTGAAATCCAAGAATCAAGAGGCTTTGACCTTCAAGAAAGTAACTTAAGTGCTTCTACATTTTTGATACACCATGGTAAGCGGCAGAACGTAAAACTTGTTGATGTTTGCTACCACTACGGAAGACACCTCAGGAACCTTCCTTCTGCTAATCCAATCTTGTTGCAATTTTCACTTGAGCAGCTGAAGATATTCAGAATATTAAGTACATCTCCGGTTATATAACACTG
This sequence comes from Falco peregrinus, assembly GCF_023634155.1. Lineage (NCBI taxonomy): Eukaryota > Metazoa > Chordata > Aves > Falconiformes > Falconidae > Falco > Falco peregrinus. The sequence goes on along the minus strand of NC_073723.1, from coordinate 58,530,973 downwards.
TAAATATGAGTTAGTCATATTTGACCCAAGGCCAGTATTCATATTTTATATTTGACAGGAACAGGATTGTTAGCAGAGGGGGATGAATCAAATGTGTTTTTCTCTAAATCCAATAGAAAAAAAAAAGAGCTGGTTCATTTGTTAATGTAGCTGTGCTCCTTTTGAAGCTTATTCAAAAAATGGTTACAATTAAAGTAAGTCCATGTTCTCCTGATGTTTGAATGAAAGCACAGTATTTGGATTTTTCACAATAACCATACTATTTGTCCTCTTTACTTCTGTAAGCTTATTTTAGAGTACACTTAGTCATCTGCTTTTGAAGGTCCTCTGTAGACTTTCTAGTAGGTTCCCCCAGTTCCCAGTACCCTTGCTTTAGTAAAACAATGGTTACCTGTCAGTACAAGATCCTAAAGAGTGTGTTAGAGGTAAAAACAGAATTGAAAATTAAGCGTGTTTCCAGAAAAGCCCTTTGGAGCCCAAGACCTCCCTTTGAGAGATATGAAAGAGATGTCATTCCATCACAGCCTAACAGGGAGAGATTAACTGCAGACATGTCTTCCATATAACTGGAGTAAAAAATGAAACATGGAAAAAATCACCATGTTCTTCCGCTTTCCCTGCAGTCTTACCCAGTCATTGTCTTCCCCCTCTGCAACCCAAAAGTAGCCCTGATTCCTCAGGGGATGCCCCTTCCCTGGCAGGGCTGTGTGAGGAGCTTGCAGAGGGCAGAGGGTTGTGGCTGCCTCACCCTGCCCAGCCTAATAAACCGTTCTGTGGTTATGGAGAATGAGCCCTCAGTGAGATCACAGCTCCTGTCCTTTCCTCAGGCAAAGGAAAAAGTGGAAGGGGAGGTGGCTATCTGCATGGGGCTTGATCCAGTGAAAAGTAGGGAGATGGCCGGGACAGGCATTGGTCCTACAAGCCAAGACGTGAAAGTATTGGCTGAAACCATCCTTTCTTTCTCTCTTGCTTTCTGTTCCTCCCATGCATATGTGTGTGCTTGCAAGACCTTAAGAGGTGAGAGGCTGTGTACGGGTACTTCCAGTAATCATTGAGGGAGCTTACTCTTTCCAGTGCATATTGCACAGCCTTACCATGGGTCATAAAAATATCACATTTATATTTCATTCCTCTTCAAAAACTTTAGGCAGGGTCTATCTCTGTTCCTCCAACAGTAAAACATTAATTAAATGAGACTCTACTAGATGTGTCATCACTGCTGATCAGGAAATCTGAAAAATGCATTGAAGTTAGAGCTATATTTAATTTTTAAATATTTCAAGCCTTTTTCAATTTTGTTCATTTTCAATTTTCAATTCATATTTTAAAAGTGCATTTCATTGCTTATATCTGTTATTAACATTTAAACCTACTGATATGTATTGAAATCTTACCATTTTACCCTTATTTCTGTGATAGATGATAAAAGGTATTTGAACTATAATTATATTTAAAGACTTGGTTTTGTTCAGATGCTCTAATTGATAGTCTACCTTGATATTACAGAGCAAGTACAGACAATATGTTTTAAGGACAAAATCAAGGTATTTCCACCGGCGACTTTACAGGAAGAAAAAACCCCAGCCTCTGTCACGTTTATGTATAGGTTTCCATACTTACTATGCAAGAAGTGCAAGGATCTGGGCAGCTAAAGAGGTTCTCAGAAAGGAAGTCTAAAAAAAAAAAAAAAAAAGAAAAGGGGGGGGGGGAGGGGTGCGCGGGGATTTATTGGCAATTGTAACCAAAACTCATGCTTTGCTGAACTTTCCACTGTAACTGTGACCCATGCTCTGACATTTTCTACCAATGCTATTCTCCTTGTACTAATATTGTGTATCAAAGGGGAACTGGCACAGCTTTTGCAATATAAAAAGAGGACACCAGGACTTATATAATATTCTTCTCTCTCCCCCATGGTGTGTCATGAAGAATGTAAGATGTGTGAGAAGCAAAGAGCCTGAAGCATCCTTCATATAAAATTAATTTTAAAAAGGGCCAGTAAAGACAAAACCCTATCATTATATCCTAGTAAAAAAAAATGCAGATATTAACAATTTAGAGCAACTGATTACTTCAAGAACTTCATAATTATCCTGTGTTTAATAAATGATCCTTTCATCTCCCTGTCCAGTATGGTACCAGTACATATTGGAGCAAATTACAAGAGGTATGAATACAGGTGAAAACCAGCACAGAAGTGAAAGGTGAATTGCTTGAGGTTTCAGCATGCTTGTGAATTACAGCACAGGCAGACATCAGTATAAAGCCCACAGGTCCTCCTTCAGTGTTCATTCCTCATCTCTCACACGTTGCTTTTCATCTCCAGTCTGGGCAAGTCTCTGGTTTTGACACAAAGATGATGGGACTGCTGTCTGCCTTGGGTTAGAGAAGGCTGTTCTGGACACAGACGTTTTGTAGCTGCAGTTTCCTGTTCCCATTCCTGCTGTTAGCCCCATGCCCTTGTTTTCCACCACAGACATGGTTCTTACCCTGTGTGTTTCTTCCTGTGGTCATCTCTGTTGTTGAAAACTAGGATCAGAGGTGAATGGAGGAAGCTGGGGCCTGACAGACTGCTATCAATCTCTGCTGTACACATCTGGTACAAATGACACCGTACTGGACTGCCCTTCCTACAGCTAGCATCCTTCCCAGATTCAAGTGACACGTCCTGAGTGAATCTCCTAATCATTCTTTCTGCTTCGTCCTTCCTTCATGAGCTCATACCACTTCATACTCACACAAAGGATTCAGGAGACCCGTTCTGGTGAAAATTTAAAACCTTCTCCATGAATGCCTGGTAATACTTTTTCCCCTTTCAACCATCATTCCCATGTTCACAAATTTATTACACATATAGTCATGAAATTCACAAAAACCTGTCAGGGTTTTGTCCTACTAGAGAAATGTATTTAAAAATATAAGTTAATATTTAAAGACAAGCACAGTAGGAACCACTGACATCCAGTGATAACTTGGCATGTTTGGAGTTTTGCTGCTCAGTGCTGGGGTACTTTGGTTTTATGAAATTGCTAGAATGATAAGGCTGGCTAGCAGTGGTTATGCTATGAATCTATGATCATAGAAATATGTGGGCTTAATTTGCAGCAGAAGAATGATTTGCATGTTCTCATCCATGTTATATATATATTTATATATATCTAAATATATATATATTTAGAATAACTAAACTAACTTGCAAGTGCAAACAAAAATGGTAGTACTTAACTATTCTTTCTGTCCACATTACAATCCAGAAAAGTACTTTATAAAATTATTGTATTTATTAGTATATTAATTAACAGGAAATATGTAACGTTTTTAACTTTTCTACAGTGCATAGGTGGGGAAACTAATCACTGAAATAAGTCAGAAAGTTACATAAAGTTTGTGTGTCATAGGCATATGCAATCAGTGGATCAAATTCATATCTATTGACTCAGCTATTTGTTCAGGCAATGAACTTGCTGTCTGTTTCATAAGGAAGAAACCTGAGTATGAAAATGGAACAAAAAAAGTGTTTTCCTTTACAAATGATCGTTGCTTCTTACACAGATACTTATTAAGTCATTAAGTGGATTATTTTTTTAAGGTTTCTTTGGTGAGGAGTCAACATTCTGTCATTTTGAAATACAGTGACAAGGTAATTGTAAATCCTAAGCCTGAAATAGAAAACTGAATGTGAACCCAGTATTAAATCATTGTATATCCTAAATTGCTAACAAGCTCTATAGCATCATGACAAGTATAGATGAAACACGCCACATTTAATTCATCGCTTCTGTACTTACAATAAATATGCCTTTAACCTTAAACTGTTTGTAGTAAACACATAATGTGACAAAAAATGCCATAAACTTTTGTCTCTTGGGAAGATACACATTTCAAACAAAGTTCTCAAAGAAAATCCATCTATTAAAATGTATTTTGTATAAAATACATCAATCACATACCAGAAAAAGTAAAAAAAAAAGTGTATCTGATACTTGGTGATGTAATTTTTTAAGACCTGGCTCTTGTCAAAGAATGCAACATGGGGTTTCATGGCTGTTTAGGGTCTCAGTGAAGTCGATGGGGTTATACATATACTCTTAAACTCTATTGAAAATCCTAAACTGTGCAAATTGCAGAATTCATGTTTATGGATTTGTCTCCACTTTCACATATTACTAACTGACATTGTTATATTTTATAGCAAGACATGAAACATTTGTTTGGGTCTCATTAAGCATCCTTGCATAGATGAATAAGTTTATTTGCATGAATAGTAAAATGACATACAGAACAAAACAAGAAATTAAATGTCATGAATAATTACATTTTAGTTTATTTGTTTTGGTTTTACTTAAAGCAGTTTTACAGCAATGCACAGATATTTCCTACAATTATCTGGCTTTTGGAATGAAGATACAATTCTGGTTTATGACTTTCTGGTGTTCCTCACTTTGTGTGTTTGAAATTATCCTGGTTTCCTTCTCAGAATTGAAAGAAACAATGCAGTTAAGAGAAAGGAAATACAATAGAGTCAAGTCTCCATAAGGGAACACAGTGAGGGAGAATTCTTTGATAGTGTTTTTTTGCCTGACTTTATTCAAGCTGACAGGAGACCCTAGAATCAAAGGCAATACTAAATATTAATGAGTGCAGGAGCCTCAGAAAAGGAGGCAAGAGGAACTGATTGTCAGCAGCTGAAGATAGAAAGGAACTCAGAAGGGACTTGAGGGCACAGAAACTACAATAGACAGTAGCTTTGATTGCAAGTCCAGAAAGCAAAGCAAACTTGACTGATGGGAGCGGGCCAAAACTTGTAAATAATGACCAAGGGTTAGATATGAATATACAACATTTTTAATCTTTTTTAATGTGTGAAATGTACCTCTGAGCAAATAAGAATTATATGAATACATTTACAACTGTGTGAATAAATACATTTGAGTGAACGAAATAAAACTTTATTTTGAGAGAGTCAGAGAGATGCAGGTAATACAGATTCAAAGCATGGCTTGCCCTGTAATCTGGTTGAAAGTGAGGTGAATCTGAAGGAAGTATGTCTTACCAAAAAGGAATAGTCTATAAAAGAAAAAGATATATTTATAAAAGCCTAGATAAGAGTAAAAACATATAAACCTTCCAGGCAAGAAAAAGCAATCAGAATTTAAGAATTTGGGCACCTGAAAGTTGCAGAAAAAGGGGAACTAATACAAGAAAAAGAGATTGTTTAGTAAGTAAAGCTAGCAACTGAAAACAGAAACAGGAATACAATATTAAGAAGGCTCTAAATATGTAATGACCCAGGGAGAGGCAAAGGCAGCAGGTCTATAGAGAAAGTATCCTGACCACAGAGGGGAGAAAGGACAGAGAGTGTTAGTTTTGTGGGACGGGATGATGGCTTTACATTGTGGATAGCTGTCAAGACACAGCAAAATGGATCTGACTGAATCAGGTATCCCTTTTTTGCATCCTTACTGCATCCAGACCTGTTCTGCCCCAATGACAAGACATGAGGGGTGTTTGGTGAACAGGCATTTTTCAGTAAGTGTATAAAGGAAAGAAGGAAGAAGCTGGGTGTTTTCCCCCATTCCATTGTCAAGCTACTATTGTTAGAACTTGTTAGAAATTTTCACCTGAAATATTTTACTTGAAAATTTCAATCAGTCAAAAGTGCAACTTTTTATGGAAACGAACTAGTACTGAGGAGTGGCACAATTTCCAGGAAAGACAAAAAGGCAGGAAAATAAAAAGTATAGAAAATCCAGTAAGTCAATGGGTTGAACTAGGTGATAGTCAACCAGAATGTACAAAGCATTTCATATTCATTCCTCTACATATTTTCTTTAACTACTATTGCCAGTCTTTCTACTGATATACTTATTTTAAGAATGCACATGTATATGAAAGGAAAAGCTGATAATGGATATTAATCAGGCATTATAAACTGTAGAAAATTAATAAGCAAAAAAAAATTCTGAAAGAAAAATATATCGTGTGGAGTGTTAAGAGTGATGACTTTTCAAGGAAATTTTCCCTGTACTAAATGGCAATTAACTACTATCAACAGGAGCGTGTGAAATTCAAATTTTCCTATAAATATTTGTGTTAAACATTTCATGAAAAAAGCCAGATGTTACAAATTATGAAGTAGTCACCATTACAGCAGTAACTAGGGGAAATGTTAAATATCAGTTAAACACTTGTAATTATCACATTGATACATCTTGTTTCTAGAAATGTTACTACAGCTGGGTCTGGAGCATTGGAATTTGATATCAGTAACTTGTCCTAAGGCATGACAGGCCTTGTGGTGTATTGGAATAAAGCTGTCATTGCCCCATGCTCTTAAAAAGTGAGTAGCACTGTGAAAGTAACTGTAAGTTTATTAGTCTCACAGTTGATCCCAGATAAAATAATGGAAGAAATTACATAAGAGTTAACTATTAAACAGTTTAAAAAGTGAAATGCATTAAGAGTGGTCTGCTAAGGTTTAAAGAAGGTGGCTCTTTATCAGGTCATGTGCTGTTGTCACCTCCTGAACTACATCAGCCGGGCAGACTGCCTGATGTGCTAACATCCCAGGAGCAGTTCAGCCGCCCTGCAAAAACGGCTCCGGCCTCCCCAGCCCAGAGGAGTTCTGCTCTGCCCACCCTCCCTCCCTCCTGCAGCAGCAGTCCTTGCATCCACACTGGTCCATCACAGAAGCAGGACAAAATCCCTGATTCCTTCAGCTCCTTATCCCAACACTCTTTTTTTCCTTCCTGCCCCATATTTTCTCATTCCTCCCTACCCTGCCCACAGGCCTTTCACACTTGATAAATGCACATGGAAAAATTGTGTCTTCCCTCTTTTGCTCTCAAATGAAATGGCCAAGTATCACCTCTAAGCATTTTAGTCAAAATTTGAAATGACAAATCAGAAGTTAAACCAGTGCCTGCACCTCAATGTCAAAATGGCAAGCAACAAATTATAGTGAAAATCACGTTCAGTCCTGCAGCACAGAAAGAAATGGCACAATTAAGGCACTAGAGAGAATTAAAGAGAATTACCAGCAAAGAGCAGGTCACCAAATCAATTGTGTTCCCTTTGCTGCTGTGGATTTGCTAAGACAATGGTGTTGGCATGAAAAACAACTTCTGGAACAGTGAAGACTGAGTTAAGGAGGCACTACCGTATCACAATTTTCTTTTATTTTAATTTGAATCTCACTCCCACTCTATCCTGAAAGGATTTCAACCCTTTAACCTGAAGTTTCCTGAGACCTCACTATTTTAAGGTCTGTAACCACTTGCTCATTTGGGTTCTGGTTTCACCTAGCTGTGCATTTTTTTTACTTGGTAAGGTCCAAATGGCTACCTCAGATACCTGAGGCTGCCCATCAGGGCTCTGCTTTTTACCACTGACCAAGCAGATGATTGCCTATACATCCAACCGGCAAAGGGTAGGTCACCATCCTACTCCTGGCAATACTTTCTCCCTCCTCTGCCTGACAGACTAAAGAAAAACTTTGAATGGAAAGTGAAAAAAACCCACTTAATAGTAAAAACATAGAGCAACTCATCTGACAATTAACTTGGAGGATAAATGTATAAATCTGGCCTCCTGCTGACAGGAGGAGGCCAGACACGTACATAAGAATCAAGAGACTGACAACTTTCTGCACTTTTTGAATGCTTGTGTCTTTAGACTCAGGCCTTAATGTTGTCAGGTGCTCTAGGAGTGACTCTCAGAGTAAAAGCGTACAGTCCTGTGTGAACAAGGGCATTGGTTTTATGATTACCCATTTTGCTTATTTTTTAATTCATGTAAACACAATGTATATTTTGCCACATAACTTGTGACAACACAATGAAACTCATTGCTTAAAGTTAGTAATAAAACCCCATGTTGTCATCGACCTGGACTGAGGTTGTGTGTGAATTTGTTACCTTTGGAATCCTTTTAACACTCTTGCTAATGACTAATAATAAGCATGAATGAACGTATAATGCAATCATCCATATTATAATGAATTTATTAAATGATTTGTGATCATGTAAACAACCTGTTTACACAGTATCTGAAGGGAGAATGCAAAGAAGACAGAGCCAGACTCTTTTTGGTGGTGCACAGTGACAGGACCAGAGGCAATGGGGATAACCCGAGACACAGGAAGTTCCCTTTGAACATCAAGAAACCCTTTTTCACTGTGAGGGTGAGTGAGTGCTGGCACAGATTGCCCAAAGATCTTGTGGAGTCTCCATTCTTGGAGATACTCAGAACCAATCTGTACATGGTCTTGGGCAACCTGCTTTAGGTGGCCCTGCTTGAGCAGAGGTTGGACTAGATGACCTCCAAAGAACCCTTCCAAACTCAGCCATGCTGTGATATGGTCAGTGCCACACTTACTGTGAGGAAACAAACTTCTGTTCTCAAAACCCTTCCACACTGGGGAAATAAGAAATCTGAACTGTGCAGTGGCTCACAGAGCAGAGGTTGCTGGTGAGGGGTAAGCAAGCTGGGTCCGGGGCCAGGAGCAGGAATGACTGCTTCCTTTTGTTATGAATGACTGCTTCCTTTTGTTATGCAACACCTCCACAAGGATTTCACAATCTGCTTTTTTATCTTTGCTTGGATAGCCATAGAAATACATGCTAAAACCTTTCACAAAGTTCTGTGGTTATAAAGCGGCATTCAACATTGAGCAGTTGAAGCATGCTGGACCTTACACTGGTGAAAGCATGTGGGTTTGTCACACATAAGGATCAGAGAGAGTTAGCTTCAAAAGCAAGTTATTTCCACAGAGTGGAGAGCAGTGTCCTGACATTGCCACTAGAAACACAGTGCCTGAATGCCAGGTGCACTCCTGGGTGCCACTGAACTCAGTGGCAGTTGTAGCTATGCACTTCATTTCACTTTTTGACCTTGCAGAGGTTAACTGTAAGAAGGGCATCTCCACAGTAAGCATGATGCCCAGAGTATTGGTTTTAGGGAGTGAGCAGGCACATCAGCAGATCAGCAGCCCACCAGCACCCAGATTTTGTCGTGGGCTGAGCAAATTACATCTGTTATCACAGAATCACAGAATGGTTTGGGTTGGAAGGGACCTTAAAGATCATCTAGTTCCAACTCCCCTGCCATGGGCGGGGACACCTTCCACTAGACCAGGTTGCTCAAAGCCCCATCCAGCCTGGCCTTGAACACTTCCAGGGATGGGGCATCCACAGCTGCTCTGGGCAACCTGGTCCAGTGTCTTGCCACCCTCACAGTATGGAATTTATTCCTAATATCTAATCTAAATCTACTCTTTTTCTTTTAAAGCCATTCTCCCTTGTCCTATCACTACATGTCATTGTAAAAAGTCTCTCTCCAGCTTTCTTGTAGGTACCCTTTACATACTGGAAGTCTTCATTAAGGTCTCCCTGGAGCCTTCTCTTCTCCAGGCTGAACAACCCCAACTCTCTCAGCCTGTCTTCAGAGGAGAGGTGCTTCAGCCCTCTGATTGTCTCTGTGGCCCTCCTCTTGACCCGCTAAAACTGGTCCATGTCCTTCTTATGTTGGGGGCCCCAGAGCTGAGTGCATTACTCCAGGTGGAGTCTTATGAGAGTGGAGTAGAAGGGGAGAATCACCTCCCTCAACCTGCTGATCACTCATATTGATGCAGCCCAGGATTCGGTTGGCTTTCTGAGCTAAAAATGCACATTGCTGAGTCATGTTGAGCTTCTTGCCAACCAACACCCCCAAGTCTTTCTCCCCTGGGCTGCCCTCAATTCATTCTCTACCCAGCCTGTGTTTGTGCTTGGGATGGCCCCAACCCATGTGCAGGACCTTGCACTTGGTCTTGTTGAACTTTCTGAGGCTCACATGGGCCCTCCCCTCAAGCCTGTCAAGGTCCCTCTGGATGGCATCTTTTCCCTCCAGCATATCGACCACACCACACAGCTCGGTGTCATCAGCAGACTTGTTGAGGGTGCACTCAATCCCACTGTCCATGTCACCAACAAAGATATTAAACAGCACCAGTCCCAATACTGACCCCTGAGGAATGCCACTCATCACTGGTCTCCCTGGGACATCAAGCTGTTGACGGCAACTCTCTGAGTGTGACCATCCAGCCAACTCCTTATCCACTGAGTGGTCCATCCATCAAAACCATGTCTTTTCAATTTAGAGACAAGGATGTCACGTGGGACAGTGTCAAATGATTTGCACAAGTATGCACCTAGTCAACAGCACATCACACCACAAGCGTATTTGTATGTAGATGTAAAGGTCTGAGGTATCTTCAGCTTACGCAATTGTATCACCGTATGCTGCTGTTTGCCAAACAGCTGCTGCGTGTTCATTCACTGAGGAGGCAACCAGGAGCTGAATCACAAGCATCCTCCAGACATAGATAGCTCAGCGCAGCAATTAAACCAGGAGTTTATTTATGTGATTCTGAGATCATCATCGGCCTTAATCTAAGGTACCTGACTGTAATCAGAGATCCCAAGACAAATGTTGCCCAAGTGCTGCTCTGTAAACAAAGTTACAAATAAAGCTTCAATTCTCATTAGCTTGCTAGAAGAGCTTTTCTCAGAAAGAATGTCTTAATTTCTGGTTCCCTCAGATAATACATACAAACTCTGACCAGATTTTGTGAATAGAGGCATAATTTACAGCTGAATTACAATTAAGGAAGTTAAGACGTATCTGACAAGAATGAACTGACGGAAATGAAAACATAATTTTATCAACTATACAGGCACAAAGCCTCTTCCAGTTACCCATGTGAGTCAGATGTTGCCGCAGATCATATTTTCATTCATTAACATTACACCTTCTTTCTCCCTTGAATCCCTTTGTCTGGTTCCTAAGCAACCACATCAAGGCTCCTCTTCAGAGAGAGCCTATATTCATGACCCCAAAATGGGATTCCTCTAGGTAGATTGGAAATGGTTCTGGGAATTTCAAACGTCTGCCACAGGATCTCATGGGGAACCGAGTACCTCACATTAAAAGCATAAACCAGAGACACCAACACTCTGAGAGAAACTAAATCCAGAGGCTTTTCCCAGATTATGCAATGGATATAATTACATTGGCTGTTTAGCTATTTGCTGTAGTTTAACTTAGTCATCTTCCAGACTAAAAGTGACAATTCATTTATTTGTCATTTACTTACTAGATGTGATCATAGCCACCCAGCAAGTGGCTGTTCAACTGAATGCTAACTGTATAGAAAGATAATTATGTTAATGACTGCGGAGAAGGCAAGATTATTAAAATTTTTACTCTAAAGCTGTCAATGGCTGCCAGTTAGGATTTGGAATAGTTACTTTCATTCCCCATCTCTCAGTTTGCTATCTAAAACCAAATTATAATATTTTCCTACCTCAGAAGGATTGCATTAATAACTCTCCATTAAATTCTTGACGTTTCCTATACAAAAAACAAATGCACATGAAAAAAAAAACAAATGAGAAATGTAGCAATATTATAACACTTGATCTTTTTGATTCTTTTTTTTAATGTACAGATTTCATGTAAGGCAGGAACAGGCCAATTTAGTCTCCTTTTTCTCACAATGAACTAATAATGAAAAGAGTTTTGCTTTGAAAAGTTGGTAAGTACTATTAACCATGACAGGAGAGGGCAGAACCTAGCCTTCATGGGCTTTTTCTTCCTTCAAAATTACTCTGTATTCTAAATGCCAAAATCAGTGTTAGCACTTGTGAATTGTTTTGTGATTGTAGATTCTTCCACTCTTCTGGAACCAGAAGAACTGTCTTGCTTCCACTTGGAAAGGGAGAAAAATCTTCTGTTTCCAAGCATACATCCCAAAGTTCATGTTTAACATCTTCAGAAATGCATTTTGCAAGTAAGGTCCTGTACTAAGGTTAGGTACATCACTGTGCATTCCAAATAAATTACTCTGATTGTAATGCAGCTTCCTAAGGTTTCAACAGTTTCTCTAAGAGAAAAACATCCCTGAGATTTTACCAGACTTCCTGTAATGTCATAGATCAACATTTAGTCTTGGTAGAAACCAACACTGGTGGGCAACATGATCTCAGGCAAAGAAACCGCTTGCCATGACAAAGACGACATGCAAAATTCTGGAAAGAACGGACTTCTTTTTTTAGCAATTTTCTCAATGGCATTTCAGAAAGGCATATATTGGATTTCTCCTTCCCTTTCACTTCATGGAAGGAGATACTACATGTGACTTGAACTAATACAAATCGAGGAGTAGTAGTAAATGTAATTTTATCTAATAGTGTGTGTCTTCATAAACCTTTGGAATAATAAAGCAATAAGGAGGAAGTGTTTACTTCCTTCATTTTATGATATGGATTCTTGATGCCTTGCTGTCAGTGTGGTGTTCAGATTGGTGGTGGATATATAGTTGCTGCAATGCTGTCTACAGTGTTTTTCTGTAATAGAAGTTTAAAGAGAGATAGAAAGCCTTTTAGTATCTCAAGTTTCAATTCAGAGTTAGTTTTCTTTCTTGTATCTTGGTCTTCAATTTTTACATCAAATTATATTTTTTTTCTCTTTTTCATTTCAGAGCCCTGAATGTTGGTTTTATTTTTTTCAAAAAGACTCTGCATCATCATGGATGATTTCTCTCCAATATGGGGCTTCTGGTTTCGGCCCTTATCCAGATTTCTGTTTTCATTATTCCCTGATCCAAATATTTTATTTATTAGTCAACTGAGGTTAGTGTTCCTGTGAATACAGTATCCAAATTTATATAGTTTCCCCTGGCTAGGCAGATCAGATTACTTCCTTTTGTAACCAGTCTTTTACCCCTGCAGTCAAAAGAAGTTTTTTGTTTTAATAGGAAACAAGTTTCAGTCATTTATTTTGATTTCAGTGTCATTTAGCCCCACTTGTCCCTTAATACTATGTGTGGGTAGGAGAACCTCAACTCAAATGCAGCCACATCTAATTATCCATGACACCCATCCATGACTTATATTTGCTTTGATAATGTCTTACTGTATGTCCTTGGTATTTTGCATTTTCTGAAATATCCAACTCGGTTTAACAACATATCATCTGCTTTTGAGATATTTGGCTACAACACTGGAGGGTGTAGGATTGATTCTATCACTTTTGCTTCTTTCAGGTATTTCAGTTTTCCACATTACTCTTCAAATCCCTCACTGTCTAAAGGGAAATGTAAATCAGCCCGTCTGGAGTACTGAATGAAGGCAGCAAGATCTCTTAGGCAAGCCAAGCTATTTCCGAAATCCCTATACCACGTTACATTATGCCACACTGACATTTCCTATATATCCAGATACAATAACACAACTCTTTTTTTGTATTGATGCTTGAATTAAAGTCATACCACCGCCAAAAATGAAAACATTACAAGGGAACTGGATCCCATGAGCTTATTTATTAAATAGAACCCTTTGAACCTAGGAACAAAACCACATACTCAAACCCCACTATCTTTATATCCATATCTTGGATTCAGTTGGGATAGAGTTAATTTTCCTTCTAGTAGCTGCTGTGTTTTGGATTTAAGATGAGAATATTGTTGGTAACATGCTAATGTTTCGGTTGTTGCTGAGCAGTTCTTTCCCTAAATCAAGGACTTTTCAGCTTCTCCTACTGCCCTGCCAGTGTGCAGGCTAGGGGTGCACAAGGAGCTGGGAGGGGACACCACCAGGACAGCTCACCCCAACTGACCAAAGAGATATCCCATATCATTTGATGTCATGCTGAACAATAAATCTGTGGGGAGTTGGCTGGGGAGTGGTGGCTCCACTGCTCAGGGACTGGCTGGACATCAGTCAGTGAGTAGTGAGCAATTGCACCGTGCATCACTTGTTTTATACATTACCATCATTATTATTATTTCCCCTTCCTTTCCTGTCCTATTAAAATGATTTTATCTCAACCCATGAGTTTTACTTCTTTATCTGATTCTGTCCCCCATTCCACTGCTGCAGGGGAGTGAGCAAACGGCTGTGTGGTGTTTAGCTGCCTGCTGGGTTAAACCACAGCAATCCACCACCAGGTTGCATTATACCCACCACAGAGTACAGAGTTTTCAATCTCTCCTGACCTGCACACCAGCTACCCACAGGACATGCTCCCTGGGGAGGCACGAGGATGGGAGCCCAGGGGGTGCTAGGTGGGAGGGGCCACAGCACCCCACCTTTCCACAAGACACTAGTCCTCATCTCCCTAGGCTTTGCCTTCAAACTGGCATTCTCCAAGAGACAGAAATTCAGATTATCCAGTTACCAAACACTTGGACAATCACACCCTCAGCACGGGAACCTCACGAAAGCTTCCCAAGAGCAACAATATCCTGACACTGCTGGTTTTGTGCTACAACTGCCAGCAGTATCTGTCCCCTCTATTTTTTTGTCAGGCTCTTGAATGTGCTAAAATCTAAGGGCTTCTCACCTCCTGCCACTCCAGTTCCCTTTTCTCCCTTTCACATATCACCTCAAATCCAGCTTCCTCATTACTCAGTTTCAAAATCTGCTGCTGGGGCCAGGCTTTGCACAACCTCCTTTCTCAGGAGTTCTGGGTCTGCAGAACTAAGAAAGCTCAAAAACATAAAAGTGGTTATGTTTAATTGGGTCAGCCAGGATCCAAAGCAAAATGTACATAATACATGGAAAAATGTGGTAGCTGAGACAAAGGAACAAGGACAGTCATTTTAGGCTCTTAATCTCTTCCTGCTTTTGAGTGAGAATAGTTTTTTTCTGATGCTCATGCAAGAAATATGCAGGAAACATCCAAATGTCTTATTTTACTAATTTTTAATGTTAATGAGAAGAAAAAAAAATTCTACTTATAATGAAGTCTGCTTTAAACAGTAGATTAAAAAGGACTGCAGCTGCTAAGGTTATTACGAAATAATAAGGTTATTATGAAATATGTTTTGACAATTTGCACCATATGTAATGCTTTGTGTGATTTTATCTCTATCTTTATGTGTCTCTTCCATGAAATTTTCTTTGTTTATTTGATAAAAAAAAAGGCTACGTTTTATTATAGCGCTCACACCTGAAGAGATTTGACAGCTCTGGTATTATTTAATTTGTTTGTTATACTCCAGAAAATGGCACTACAGATTTCAAAATTAACTAGACCTAAAACAGAAACAAAGACATGGCAAATTTGGAATCTAGGTGTTGGATCATTTTAAGTACTCAGCTGTCCCGAATCATGCTGCTTTCTTTAGCTATGTAACTCTTGTAAGCATAACCATGCACTATCAGTTTTTGATTAGCTAAGAGACATCCAGCTTTCATCCAGGCAGTGTAGAAGTGACAGTCTAAGGGCACAATCCTGGGCAGTGATACTAAGCTTTATGGTGCCACACATGGTACCCTACAGCTAAGCTGTAAAATAAAGATGTAAATTAAATGATGTAGTGTGTGCTTACTGGAGAAGATCCTAGCACTTTTACTTCACATGCAGCCTACCAACTTGGCTACATTTCATGTTGGACTTCCCAGCATTTTGCCCATGAGGACAGATATCCACAGCATGATTTAACACCATTCCACTCCCCAGTCTCCACTGGTTACTGGGAAATGTATCATGGCTGGCAGATTTCCGTGAAATATGAACTGTCTTTCCCTGGTTATAGCAGGTCATCTTGTCTACCTGTAAAGAGGTGAGCAAAGTAAAAAGTAGCTTATAAATATAATTCATGATGTTAACCATTAATTTTCTTCAGAAGGTACATGCAAGGACCTCTTAGACGGTGTGAAATACCTGTTCCAAGTGAAACCAATGAAAGACATACAAATGGGATGTTTACTTCTAAAAATGCAACTCCAGAAAAAGCTTTTGTTTAAAATCACAAATGTGATTTCGTCACTCCTTACCCCCAGAAGCATAGAAAACAAGTTCTAAATTAAAACAACACCTTCTTCCAAATGGAAAAAAATATAATTATAATCTTTATTATAAATTTATCAAAATGAACATTTCTATTTTTGAAGGACTTGGGGAGTAAAAAAATGAGTATGATCTTCCATTGGGTTTATAGCAGTCAATTTAAGATCTGTTCATTTTTTATGGAGTTTGAAACTAGAGGAAATTTAGCTGGTCATTGTAGGGTTCTAACAGTACCTACTCCTGAGAAGAAAACTTCACAAACCTGGACAATCTTAGACTGTATTTTTCACTTATAAGGCCAAAAACAACCCTGCATCCTGGGAAACTCAGAGACGGTTTGTAATGTCAGGCACGTGATACCTTTTTCAACAATCTGGACAGGAGAAACAATGTGACTTGGCTTGTTTCAGTATTTTCCTTTCATAGTGACTTGTTTATCTCGTCCTTGCTTCCAGCACAATGCATCTTCTCTTGTTTTATTGCCTGAAACAAGAGGAAAAGTCACTTTTTCCAAGCATGAATTAATAGAGTGCCATATTTGGCTTTTTTATATAGTTTAAGTTTTCACAGAATTGCCATAACTACACATGCAGCCCAGCAAAACATTTCTGAAAGATGTGTCATTTCTTAGTAGCATTAAGATCACCCTTAATTGCTTCAGTCAGGTTTAGAAAATCCAGGCTTGAAGCAATGAACAGACATTTTTCTTTTAATTATCTTCTTTAATAAATAAAACTGATTAAAATCTATAGAAAAAATGTTTTAAAATGTACAAAAAACATCCCACAGTGTCCTCAAATTTCACAGAAACAGCTGGATTTCTTCTCATTTACCTTGGATCTCCAACTGTGTAGCTCCACTGAATTCAGCAGACTTATGCTACTAGTCAGAGGAAAAAGATTCAAGACCAATTTTTTGTAATGCACACAAATAATACTAACAATGCAATTTTGTTAGTACAAATCCCATTTCTATTCAAAATTCTTTAGTAAAAATGAAAGGAAATAATGTCTATGGATAGGAAAAAAAAACTTTTCAAAAGAGTTCATAGAAAAATTCTTGGATTTTCAATTTTCAAAGACAAATCAGGACAAAAGTTTTCACCAAAATGTTTTTGCTAATATTTGCTGTGCCAGCAATCTGTCATTCAAAATCTGACCACAATCATTTGCATTGAAGTGTTCATTACTTTATGCAGACTCGGCAACTATTGTTGCCAGCTTTCTGATACAGCTAAGAAAGAAAATTATTATATACTACTAGATAAATATGTCCTTACTGTCTTGATAAATCTTAATATTTCAAAAGTGCCAGGATCTGCTTAGTAGGTTAGTTTGTAGATGGCTTGTACAGTCTGCAGAGATTTTGAATGGCATAACTGACAGCTTAATAGCCTATAGGAAATCGATGAGGCTTACGGGCAAATAGAATTGGGCAAAGAACTGGGAGTGTGCGCTGAGGGAGGGAGGAGTTGCCAACTCCAGGAACAAGGATGGGACAATCATAAACAATTGAACAACATGCTTTGATTGACATTTCATTTTATTTAAAGCATTTATAAAAATGCAAATTTTTGAGTGAAAAATCTACCTTATTGTTGTTGTTGTTGAGACATTGCCAACCTCTATCGCCAGGACACTTAGAGGCCAGAAAGCTTATGTGCCCCTTGGAAGCTGAAACACGTAATCCTAATACAATAAATTGTTCCAAAGGCCAGGCCTAAGAAGGTCCAGAAGAAGGCAAAGCACACAAAATATGGGATACATATTTTGCTTTCACACTGGCAGCAATAAAAGCTGATCCCAGTCTGGATGTTTGCTTGCATTTGTTGCAAAAAACCCCATGAAGGTGGTTAAGGAGGATACATTCCTAAAAGTTTAACAAGAGATTTGTGGCTTGCTGAGCAACTGCTGAGTGAAATTCCATTATTTGTGCTGTGCAAGGCTCCAGACTAGATAATCACAATGGTCGCTTCTGTTCTTAAAATTACGATTCTTTGAATAAAATAACTTAGAAAAATGTGAGCTGAGGGGAAACTTTTTTGTCTGCCTTAGCTTAATGACTCTATTGTCTGAGCTATTTGAGGGAAATTGAGTAAGTGGAATGCGCTGACTCAAACAAATCACTGATGTAATTTTTATAATATCTGTATGGAAAATGACATGTACTGTCAGTTCTGTCACTACCTGAAGGAGTCAGTAGGCATGGATGTACATGTTGGCGCACTCATTTGTCTTCTTTATAAAAATATTTTAAATGGTAAAAGCAGATAGAAAAATCATTAAAAATCTAATTCAAACCTCATTATTTTTTTTTGGGGGGGGGGGGAAATACTTAACACTGAATATTTTCTCTTGAACATTCTACAGTGCAAAAGATCAAATTCTATATTGTGCATGTTATTTCAAGGAGGTGATATTGCAGTTGCCACGGTAACAAGACTTTTTAAAAAGCTAAAATAAAGGATGTTGTTGACATGACCCATCGTAACAATAACTCAAATGACCTTGGGATTCAGGAAGATAAGGTAATCTAGAGCTAAAAAACAACTGAAAATAAAAAAAATCCTAGAATTTCATCTAATCTTCTAAAGAAGTTTCTTCTATCTTGTCTATCAATGAAAATAAATACATCTCATTAACCTTCCAGAACTGTAAGCAAACACAGGTCTGCAGTTAGTATTTTACTGATATTCAGTAATGAAATACCATGATGTTTTCATTTAAATATATATATGGTACTTCAGGTAATAATCCATCCTGGTTTTGCAGCAGCATTGATTTTTTGGTTCCACAAAGGTTAGGAGAGCCATAGAGCACTGTGAGGGGCGAGGGGTCTTCAGGGATGTGTATCCCTTGATAACAGCAGCCTGACATGCACTACAAGACATGAGGGACTTTGAGGTGACTAAGACTACAACAATGGCACCAAGCTCTACAGTTGAGCAGGGAGCACACACCATTGTCTTTCTGAGTGTGAACCTCCTGGTGCAGAGGAGCAGAAATAAAACCCTCCTCTATAACTAGCGCCCAGCCTGGGGGCTGTGCCACGTACTGGGGAAACAGTGGTGTTGACCTCTACTGCTGGTAGCTGATTGATCTTATTTCCTAGTCTTTCTTTCGCAGCTGAACATTTACCTGAAGGGCTGTTGTGCCACTGCTCATGAAGAATTTACAATCTGTTAGTAAGCAACCTGTAGAAGTTGCAAGAAAACTATAGTCAAAAAACTACATGATGAAATACAGCAAACAGCACACTACTGTTACCAATACTAAAGTTAGTAAGTCCACATGTCTAAAGATTAACTTATGACAACCGATAGCAGTTGCCCGAAGCATTCATAGCAATGCCCAGAAATATGTCTTCAAAGCTTTATAAGCCTCTTGTGGATGCACAGTCATAGACTGGGACAGTGAAATCTGTGTGATGCGGCAACAGTCACACAGCCCCTCAACCCCCAGACTCATCAGGGCTGCAGGCAGCCCTGCTCTGTGACCCAGGCACCTCTCCTGGCTGCAGGAATCAGCATTAAGGTTTGCTGGCAATCCTGAATGTTTTGTTCCTTGATGTGTAGGTAGATTCTTCTTCTAAAATTCCTTCTTTTTGATTCATTTTGATTAATATAATTTATTCACACCCATATTAACATTTCAGACCATCTTTGACCCATGATGACAGGGGAGGTCTTTCATACACATGTATATGTATATATTTATATCCAGGCATGCACACGTGTACGCACACACAAACATGTATATGAAAGTATGCATGGAAAAAGGCATTTTTCTTTCATTCATTCATTCGTTCATTCATTCATTCATTCACTTTCTTCCTATAGAAAGTGAGCTTTGATCCGTCAAATAGATGTTTCCCAATCTCCCTTCAAATTTTGTGTATGGTACATATATTCTCTATTATTGCAACTGGATGGTAAAAAAATGAAGACTGCATTAATTTTAATGCTTTGTACTTTAATCTGTTGTGGTTTTTTTTTTAAATACCAGACACAATTAATCAAAGTTTATAATTTCTTGAATATTAAGCAACTGACACCCCAGATATTCCAGCTGCCCATTTCCAAAAATAAACAGCACATATGTTTGACTGAGTTATTAAACCTCATGTGACTAAACCAAAAATACAATAAAAGAAGAGACAGTTTGCAGTTCATGTAAAATGAAGGATCCAAAACTTAGATCCAATGAAAGAAGTTATGACACACTATGGTTTTCATACCATAAGTAAGAAAATGTAAAACTCAATCTTATATTCATAAAGAGACTGGGAAGCTGAAAGATGCTTTTCATGAACCAGCTCAGTAAGGGTTTTGAAGCAAGAGACCACAGCTAGGTGCTCAGTCATGTGACCTTTATAAATGTGTGTCTTCCCCTTCTTCAAAGGCAAGGGGATGTACAGTGCAGTTTATATTTTCTTTCTGCTGAGAAAGTTAGTGCAGAAGTTTATATAAGGACAAAGCTGAAATTTTGTCTAAGCATCTTAATTGACATATTCGTTTTGAGTCTGCCCATTTGGGACTGAAACCAGAAACTGAACCAGAAATAACCAGAGCTCTCAGCAGAGACTATGCATGTTATCTTCCCTAACAGCAATTACAACCTACTTCCAGGCTACTGTACACAGATTTAATCCTTTTAATTAACTTTTACTGCAAATTTTTATTTCCAGGTAACCATAACTTAAGGTAAGTATATGTTCTTCTTCACACTTGCTGTTATTTTTGCAAGCAGTTCTGTTTTCGTAGGAAGGAATCAAGAGGGTGAAACATTAAAAATTTATTTTACTGCTCTGAAGTCTTTAGAACTTAAAACAAAACACCAGACCTCAAAAAGTCAAGAAGTCTTTCAGAAGAATTTATGTTTTTCACTCTGACTTAATTAAAAAAAAGAAAAAGAAACCAAACATAAACAAAACCAAAACCAACCAACCAACCAAAGTCCATAAAACAAATTCTTTCCTGTTTTTGAGAAAAATGTCTAAGAAATAAAAGGTTAGGAGTTAAAGGTTATATATGAGGCTTTCCTTATGTTCTCTGATTATCATCTTGTTCTTGAATACCACTTCATTTACAGTCACAGAGGTTAACTGACTTATTGTACAGCAAACAGAAGGTGATGCCAATTCATAGACTCATAGAATCATAGAATGGTTTGGGTTGGAAGGGACCTTAAAGATCATATAGTTCCAACTCCCCTGCCATGGGCAAGGACACCTTCTGCTAGACCAGGTTGCTCAAAGCCCCATCCAGCCTGGCCTTGACACTTCCAGGGGTGCAGCAGCCAGAACTTCTCTCTCCAGCTTTCTTGTAGATCCCCTTTATGTACTGGAAGTCATCAATAAGGTCTCCCTGGAGCCTTCTCTTCTCCAGGCTGAACAACCCCAACTCTCTCAGCCTGTTTTCATTGGTCCTTATGTAGGTCCTTAGTTTGAAATGTGGTTGTATCTAGTCCCAGGCCTTCATCATCTCCTGGTTAACCTTTGAAAAAATCCTGTATGTTCAGGAGAGCATTTAATGCTTTAAATACTTCAGTGAAAATCCAAAGTAATGTTCATGTTCATGGAATTATTGGAATCCCTTTGAATTAAAATAAATGTTACTGAAGGAATGGCATACACAGCAAGAAAGCACAATGGAGTTTGTTGGTTGTTATCTGTGGTAGAGGAAAATGCAGTTAAGGAAAAAAACTATCTATTCTGTATTTATTGTTTAAGTTAGTATGATAGGTAATGGAAATTCAATTCTTAAGTTGTCTGTTCTGGTCAAAAACTTATAGGGAACTGTGGGAACAACTGATGTTGCAGTTTTGTTTCTGAAAAATCTTCAAAATAAAATACTGTTTTGCTCAAACAATAACATTTAATTTTACCCAAAATATAGTTTTCATATCTGATTTTCATTTTCTTTATAAAAACTTCTGAATTGAAAATAGCTCTATAATTTTTCTTTCAAAATTCTGTTCAGAAGAAAACCCCATCATGTTATTTTCTGTTATAAAACTATTTTGGAAACTATTATTGTAACATTTTAATATTTTCACATTCTATATCCCTCACCCATAATACAAGTTCGGTGAACACTGGCATATTGGCTTAGTGTCTTCAGTGTGCTTTCCAGTAAATTGATAAGCCAAACATCATCCAACCGAACTTCAAACACTGCCATAAAGAAAGTTAATGCCAACCAGAAGAAGAAACTAACAGAAAACTAGTTTTTTGACCATCAGCAAGATAGTCACTTACCACCAAGAAAATAGCAACCTACGAAAACCAATGCAGGGATAATCTGTGAAATTATAAAAATGTAGAGGAGCCATTGAAAGTTAGCAGGATTCTCACCTTGATACTGCACAAGGCCATTGGGCCACAGATGACATTGAGGTAAGTACAAAGAAATGATGAAAACACAAAATATTTCCCAGAATACTCTCCAGGCCTTCAGAATTTTGGCTGAGCCATAGGTGGTTACTTATGAAAAATAGCTTCAAAGGTGGTTTTTTTTCCCCATTAAGTGCTCTGCTCTCTTTTTGAAGCTGCACACATTTTATGTTAACCATATCACACAACAGAGAGGTGCAAGCTTACCTATGAGCAATGCCACAGGTCATATCCTTCTGTTGGTTTTGAATGCATGACTCGCTAATTAAATGTGATTGTCTCTTATTTTATACTGAGAGAAGCAGTAAACAGTTTTTCTCCTCATCTCACCCTCTGTGGTACAGGTTTTATAAATGTGCATAGCATTTCTTCTCATCTCTTTTCCTGACTGACAAAGTACTTTTTAAACAAGTCTTCATGTGTGCCTTCCCATACCTCCTACCTTGCTGCCCTCCTGAACATCTCCCAGTCCTACCATACATTCACTGAAGTGGGGAAGCAGGACTGTATACAGTATTTCAGGCATTGATGTGCCATGGATTTATGTGATGGATTAACAATGCTCCCACGTTCCTCACTGCTCCTTTCTAGGTTCCCAATATTGGATTAGTATGATGACACCACACAGTAGGTGTCTGTGTCAGCTTAAATTAAATGAAAGGAGAGCAGCCACCCAGATGTAAACCCTTCCCGTTGCATTTACAAAAAATGGTGGCAAAAACATTGTCGCATTCCCTTCTGCTTCACAAACACTGGTTTCATTTCACCATTGTAGGAATGGCACCTTGTTAGCATAATTAATACCTCCCATGAAGCAAGCCAGTGGAAAGGCTGAAGTTCAGTATGGCTGGTAAAAGTCAACACAGCTATGAAGCTGTGCATTTTGCCAGAAACTGCATTTCTTTATATCTGTTAAAAACTCGAGGCAAATGTAATTCTGGGTTTTATCCTCTGTGTGCAAAGGAAATCTTATATACGAAAAACCATTGCAGTTACTCAAAGTCTGCTTAAGGTATTTGCCTTCACACATCTGCTCAAAGGAAAGAAAACAGCTCAATTCCTACAAGCCTCACTTGTCTCTTTGATAGTGATTAATATATTCCTCTAGCCAAAATAAGAACCAACTGAACGCAGTCCACTGCAATTTTAGAGAAATATATTTCCTTTTTTTTTCCCCTTTGCCCCAGAGAGTCACTTGCATGTGCTGCAGTCTGCCTTAGTAGTTGTGGAAATCACTGCTACTCTTGCTGCTCTCCTCAAACTGCACAAATTTCTGGATTTTTCTGAGCTCAGAGAAATTAAGCCTGCTGACAATTGGAATAAAAATACAGAGGCACAAGGAGACAAAAAGGAAAAAGAAATACCTGGAAATAAATAGTTGCTGTTTTCTGCTTTTTAAAGCAATTCTGTTGTTCACATACAAAAACCACCAAAGTGATAGGTTATGAAATAAGTACTTTCAAAATGATATATTTTTAGAAATTAAAATAAATGTGCCCTTAACATTCCCTTTGCTAGAGAAGTTCCTACTGGTTTGCTCATACTTTAACAATGACAAACTAAAGGAGTTGTATGAACATTAAACTCTGGAACAATTGTTCACAGGCAATATTTGGTGGCGGTGGAATTGAGGGATAAGGTGGTGTAAAAAGAGTAGGTGGAAAAGATATAAGAGGAATCGGGAGAAGACGTAACAGTGGACACAGTGGAGGGTGGAGAACTGACAGCAGTATTCAGGGTCTAAATTTGTTATTAGCTTGCAAGGAAATGAAGTAATATTTAAAATTAGCAAGGTGGGTTGCTGAGATACATGCAGAAAATAGAAACTTGAGGAACTTTTAAAGAAAACACAAAATATCTTTTGACGATCTGTGTCCTGCAGTCTTCCCATTCTCTTGGTGAGCAGAGCTTGGTGCATGAACAAAAAGCCACAGATAAATAAACAGCTTTAAGTTCAACTGTGTTTTCCTCCCTGTTGGATAAAAAATTATAATTTTGAAAAAAACACCTGCTCTTATGACCTTGCTCAACTCTTTTTGTGTTTAAATGCCAGATGGGATCTGAAGGTTAGTATTTTTCTCAGTATTTTATAAACCTTTGAAAATGTTAACGCACCCATTCCTGTGCAATCTGAGCCCCAGGGAGCTGAAAAAACTCAGGGTGTGCACGGTTCTGAATTTGAATTATCACCCAGCAGTGCTTTGGTGTGATAACTTTTCATAGGAGTAAAAAGACTCGGTGGTTCTGAAAGGGATTATGTGTGTTTGCACTAGCTCATGGAACAGACTTGATTTTTATACATTCATTCATATCTCTTTGCCAACCTTTCAGTTCTCTTTGACAGAATTTTCTGAATCATAATGAAAAGATAAGGAAATTTTCATAGGCTATGAAAATGTGACATGGCAGAATGCAACACCATGTGAAAAATTATGCGGAAGTTACAGTAAAACACAATGATGATGTATATACCATTTGATTTTTTTTAATTGTTTAGTATTCAAAGAAGACAATCAGTTTGTATATTCATGAAGAAAAGTCCTTTCACAACCAAAGGGGTTCTTTTTCTTTTAAAAAGGAAGGAAACTGTCACTTAGTATTTTAAAATTAGTATTTTCCCTTCCATCACTCTCTGTAAATATAATGTAATCAACACATGGATTTTCAGAGAGTTACTGACACTCGGGAGTAGGGCTGTGTGCCCCAGGAATCAGTTGCTGCATACACAAGTCTGTTTGCCTTTCCTGAGTGACCTGCAGGGCTAGAAAGCAAAGACAACTTGGGAATATGATTTTTTTTAATCAATTTACCTAGTGCCCAAAATGTCAGTGACGAGCCCTGTGAATGGTAGTTCTTTCTATCTCGTGAATCTTTCCTGGTGTCAGTGTCTTTTTGACAAAGGTAAATAAATTGGGCCGTCTATGGTAATGTCTTGTTTTCCTTTTATTTCCCAAAAAAATGAACAGGCGGCTGGGACCATATTCCCTAACATGCCAGCATAGTTTATTTCCTTCAGGGGAATGTATTAGCTTTCCTCTTACAAGGAACATGGTTGTATGAGAAAGGCAGGAGGTTCCATTAGAGCAAACCTTAAGCTGCAACACCTAGGCAGCAAGGAAATCTGAAACTGTAGCATAGTAGACGATTTTGTCCAATTGCTTCTGAAAACCGAACAACTATCAAAACACAGGCAAGCATAAGCTGCTTGATAGAAAGTTGAGCAGGAAGGATTTTAAGTCATTTGGAAGGAACTGTGGTATCCTTTAAATTTATCTTTTCCCTCTGCGCATCCTTTGAAGAGAACAGGCTAGAATTAATCCTCCATTTAAAAAAAATTGCATTAGAAAATTTTTTTTCAGGGTTTTAAAGTCTTCTGAGTCACTTCACAGGTCCCAGTCATCCCAAATGAGGCATCCAGAAAGGAGGACAAAATTGTTATGAAAAATGACTTTATGGAAGAGGTCAGGAGACAATTCGGTTGTCAATGGAGTGTTCTTTAATAGCATTAGGTACAAGGTTACTTTTGTCCTCCCAGAAGTCATTCACTACACTCTCTAGCTCCTCAGATGAATGGAGTAGGTGCTTTACCAGCAAGAGTCTCATTCATCATATCAGTCTGAGTCATTCTGCAGGAAACAACCAGAACATCACTGAACAAAACAGATTTCTGTGGGAAAGAGTATGTGGTTGCATATTACGGTAAACCCTTCACTGAAATTAATTTTCCTTTTCTATGTGTAAGCTAAACAGGAGAAAGTACTCAAACAACTTTTGTTAGCCACATTTATATGGAGTACTCATGTTGCTGAAAGAGCTGGGTTGTACAAACCAGAATATTCCAACATCTCCAGTTTCTGCCATAGTCAATCTTTATTTACAATCTATTTAAAATTCAAGCGTCTACATTTTGATGTTTCTGTTGTAGATGGAAAACTCATAATTTTCCATTTTTAAATAGGTATGATTATCTAAAGATAATAATCAACAGTTCTTTCCAAATAGTGATTAGATTATGTCAATAATCTAATGTAGTGGTCTTAAATTATGTCAATCAACTTTAATGTAGTGCTCTTAAAAAAAATGGGCAATAACATAAGGGTTAAAATATTTTTAAAACAGAATCATATTTGGAACAACTGAAACAATTTGATAGTTCAAGTCAAAAATAATTTAATTTCTTTTGGCTATGAAAAATCTGAAAACACAATCAGAATAATTGTTTAATTGAATAGGTGTATTAGAAGGAGAAAGCAATCTGGTTCTAAATGTGTCTAATAATTATATGATCAAGCTTCTTAAGATGTTGGTGGATCAAGATCAAAATCCAAAAGATTCTTCTTGCTTCTGTGTTACGTAACCCTGGGGAAAAAATAACTAACTTTCTACATGGCATTTCAAAGTATGCTTAATTTCTCAAAATGCAAAATTAAAGGAGATGTTTCATTTATGGGGATTTTCTCCTCATGGATTTTCACTTCTCATAGGAAACAAATACTTAATTTTTAAATTGCTTTGAACTTATTTTTCATTTTGCCCAAATGCAGCCTCACTTTTGATAGTACCAGGATAAAAGAAGTCATACAACCGGAAGATGACCAGGAATTGAAGGCACTAAGTCCCACAACAGCAGTAATGACATTTAAGGTAAGAAGAGAAGGGCATAATATGATAGCATGATAGCATCTGATAGCATGATTTCTACATAGCAATAAAAACTACTTTGAAGCTTTTCTTTTTGAGTTGTGCAATACTTTTTCTACTAAAAAAAAGATCCACAGTAGTAGCAGCAATGCAACTGAAGCATCTAGTTTGTTGTTGATATTTTTGGTTTTTTGTATGAGGATAAAAGGAAGAGGCAGGGACTTTTGAAGAAGTTCATCTAAATAATGAGATAGATGATGATGAAACGGGCAATGAAAAGACCCTAAAACAGTTAGTTTAGAAACATCAAGATTATACTGAGAATTTTTTTTAAAGGCCAGTTACTAATTCATCAAATACAGATTATGACAAATCAAGCTATTTTCCTTGTCTTAACACTGTAACTGGCTAGGGGGTAATGTGTTAAAACTCCACTTTAGTAAGGGGATTTGACATTTGTCCCAGGTAATACACTCCTAAGCAGAGTTAAGATTTACAGTCAAGATGAAATCACCACAATGGGGACGCATAGGAGCTGCAAAAAAATAGGAGTGTAGATACTGCTTCATTATTTAATAGGAAAGTAAACTAGTACCTTATATTTAAAGAAAAACATATAGCTTAATCCAGGCAGTAACAGCAAGTTAGAAATTGTAAGAAAAGAGGTAGGGAGAAGACGGTATGGTAACAGTCTGCCAGTAGATAAAATATTGTCTTAAAAAGGAGAGCATTTAAATGTTCTCTGTGCCCTGAGTGCACAGGAGAGAAAAACATTTAATAAGAGGCAAAGAACAAGCAAAAAACTTTACAGTCATCCTGTGAGCCATGGGACATGAAATCTACACAGATTGCAAGTTCTTCTTATGCAAAGGATTTTTGGAAAGATACTTTACAGACACAGATGAGAAAAAGTAGAGAGATACTTGGTCAAGTCAAAACACAGACTAAAGGATCATTTCCCATCTCTTCCAGCACCATGTTTCTAGCTTCGCTACAATTTATTAAGGCAAAGTACCTCCCCTGAAGTCAATAATAATAATTTGATTTCTGACAAATAAAGATTTGATTGTAGGAATCTACTTAGTACAAAAAACACAAACCAAACCAAACAAACCCTCAAAACTATGTTAAAAAGAAACCAAAACCAAAACCAGAATGTTTTATTTCTAACCATGAAAGAACAGAAAACAATTTTTCAGCTAAGGCAAAATAACAGATCCAACAAAACAGCTCTGCTTCAAAGGTTGTTTAAGGGGTTCCTGGCAAGACAGAGAAAATGTTATGAGAAGGTATCCAAAGTAGTCTCTATCAGGCAAAGGCAGCTGTCCATAAGTACTTTCTTTTGGCCTAATTTATATTTGTAGTAGTAACTCCTTCGAAAGTCTAAACATTTTCTAAAAACCAATTTATTCAAACACAACAAGGTCTCAGACTTCTTCCATTTTAGGGGAATATTCAAATATGAGATACTTGCAAGTAGTTATTTTATAGCCCATCTCCTAAGCACAGCATCCTGTTATTACTCTTTTTTGCCACTGAAAATCTTTACTATAGAAATAATTTTTAAAATTATCTCATCTTCCCTTTCCAGAATGAAAAATGAAACTGTGAGGTGCTACAATTTGCAAATAGACCCCAGGAACAGATGCCAGGACTTTTTTTTTTTTTTTTTTTTAATGGGATTGTGTAGGTTAGATGTTTTTTTTCCTTCTTGTTTACTTCTGGAAGCTAAATGTGAAGTTCTTACGATAGTGATGCTGAGCTGCTCATGTAAAAAAATTATTTTCCTCCCACCATTGTGCTTCTCATGAGACTTTTTTTTCAGACTAACGCTGGCCAGGAGGCCACAACAATTCAAATAAGCTGCAGGTTATTAATCAAAAGCAAAGACTTTTATAGAAATCAGCTATACCTGTTTTTAAGAACAGCAGTCATTAATGAGGGAAATAATGCAGGTCAATCTAACAAGATAACTGTTGGAAACGAAGCATTGCAAAACACTGTAATATTGCAGGAAATCTGAGTCTGATAAGATTTTTAATAAACAGCAACTAAAAATGCAAATTACCTATTTGAAAAGAGATAAACATGTACCACTAACAACTTTGGAACAGAGATAATTTTAACGTTGAGTGTGTAACCAGAAGATGAAAAGCTGTGAAAAAATTTTCAGACAGCTTCTGAATTCATTGGGCTGGGCCCAGCTTTGCTTTTATAGACAGTAATGATGGCGGTAGCTGCCTGGGAGATAAAAATGAATAAAGGAGGGAGGCCAGCCCTGGAGCCCAAGTTAATTCCCATGTAAAGCTTACTTATTTTCATTAGTAGGTTACTCAAACACACAGATGTCATTTGCACCCTTAAATATCTCCTTTAGTGGTTGGGTGGCCTACAAATTAAGCGCTCTGTTCAACTAGAATGCTCTTTAAAAGGTGTGGTCCAATAAATTCAGAATCGAATAATAGGGAGAAAAGGTGTTCAAGTTAGCTGAAAGTATATTCTAGGCACACAATCTCTTCATAAATGGCATTAGTAGGAAGTTCTTTCATGTCAATTTGGGGGGCAGGGGGTGGGAAGTTTGTAAGTTAGAACAACATAAATCAGGAAATCAGAGTGAGTCACCACTTGGAAGGATGTAAGAAGGGCAAGAGGTGCGCTAAAAATACACAGAAAAAGGAAATGTGCAAGTATTGAAATTCTTATTTACAAGAGAAATCATAGTTAACAATGGGCAAATGTGAGATGAGAATGTTTATAGCTTGACTTGTTTCACTTCTCCTTAAATCCACAAATATATTTCTACTCTGTAGTAGTAATGTGCTTACAATAATATCCAAAGAAAGTGGTGAGGCAAAGAGCAGAGTAGAAATTAAATGGAGTACGGAAAATTTGGTCGAAAATTTGCTTCTCATTTCAATTATCAATGATCTGTGTTCAGTGCATTACCCGAAAAAGGATCACATTTAAAGATGAAGGCAGCCAGGGAAGCACTGTTCAGTATGGTTTATTAAGCTAAGCAGGAAGATCCTGGCAGAACACAACAGAGGTGGAGCTGCTGTACACCCCAACCAACCAGGCTGAAGGCTGAAATTAATGTCAGCAGATCATCAAACATGGGACTACACATGTACAGTGGCACCAGGAAGGAGAGCTGTGGACCAAGATGAATTCCTCTTCCTCCTTTGTATCACACCTGCAGCACGCAGAGAATGTTCTTGCAAAGCAAGGACAACTTCTTACCTGCTTTGCCAGGTGTCACCAGCAGAAAAATTACAGAGCAAGTGATACACTGGCTTTGGGGCTGGTACTTCTCTTCTGAAAGTCATGAGAGAGCAGAATTCTCTCAGCTAACCGCTCTGCCTTCTCTAGAGGCTGGATGCTCATGCAGTGTCCCTCACTACCTGCAAACTGTTGCACCATGATGCATCTATCTCAGAATGAACAGGGATTAATCACTTGCCTTTTATCTTTCTATGGCAAAAAGGCTGGGAAAGGCTTGCTAACAGAAGCTAATAAGGAAATTCAGTTCAAAGGTGATTTGACACAAGATAGAAGAAAACTGGAGAGTGAGAAGGGTGGAGCCAGTCAGAAGACAAAAAGAAGCATGGATGTTGGTAATGCAGCAGGACACAGACAGTGAGAGCAAAGCTGGGGGACACTGTGAGAAACAGCTACCTAGTATTTTGGTACCATGCTGTCATTGGGGAGCATCAGGAGTGAAAACAGCAAGGAATTTTTCCTTCCTACAGCAAATAACCGCAGCTATTACTGCTCTATCTGGGCACAATGCATACTGTCTCCACTGTATGGAGACAGCAACACACCCTACCAGGGTTGACATCCCTTCAGTATTATCTGAATGTAATGAAACAGTCACAGCAACTTTTATTAAAAGCCAAAAATACTTCTCTTGTCTAAGCAGACTGTTGTTGCAAACCATGCATTATACAATACCTTCTAAGACAAGATGTGATTTTCAGTCTGTTGCTTAACTTTCCATGACCAGAGTGGTTGTTACACAGATTACTCTGAGATGGTAGTGACTGTATGGGGACCCCTTCCTTTCTTAGGCAGTGAAAATTAGTTGCAGTTCAAACCTAGAGTTCACAGTTGATAAAACCAGCCCCATCAGTGCTAGAGAGATCCCCTGCAGTTCCACCAGACATCAGGTTAGAGCCTGTAATGTCAGAACTGAGCCACTGAGTAACACAAGGCACAAAAGGACACGTTTATCATACAGCCCTGGAAGGTGCACTGGTGGCAAAATGGAAAAACTGGAACTCCTGGGAGAGGACAAGTATTTTTAAGGACTGTGTGCCAACAGTTCCAGAGATAAGAAAAATAAGATAGGATAACTCAACATCCCAACTGTGCAAAACCATTTGTGAAGAGGTTGACACAAGCAGTTCTGCTCAATGGATGTTAGTGCATAGACTGAGTCTGTTCAGTGAGAGTATTGAGTGGAGAACTGTACAGGGAAAATACAAAGACCTCAGATACAGACAGGACAACAAATTCAGGTGAAGGTAGGACCCAGGTATTGCTGGATTTGATAGATGATGGATTTTGTTCACTAAATAGGCATTGCAATAATGGGAAGCAATATTGCTGGGGAACCAGAGAATAACAAATTTAGTAGCTATATTTAAGAATATGCAGTTTCAGACAACCACAAGCCCATTAGTCTGACCTCTGTGTTACACAGGGCTCTAAATCAAACTGCAAAAGAAAGAGTAAAGAATGGAAAAGAAAAGGAAACAGGATAAACTGCAGCAGACTAAATGAGGTCAATTTGATATCTGTATGAAACAAGTTAATTAAAGGTCTAGAGTAAGCAGGCACAATACACCTGATCTACGTGAACTTCATTGAGACATTTAAAGCAATTCACACTGGAGAAGACAGGAGCTAGTTAAATCACAGAGCGAGTAAGGAACTGGCTAATGCAAAGCAGTGTGAGGTGAACAAACTTCCAAATGATATTAATTTTGAGGTATTGCCAATATCTGAGGAAGATCAGAATATTTTGTGGGAATAACTGAATGATCATAAGGCTTAGATAGAGAGAAATAATTTAAATGCAAAAGTGTCATATGCAAAAGTGCAAATCATGTCTTACTAAAAAGATAGCAAAAATGACTGCTCCAAGCTGACTCATCGTCAGCTGAGAGCTAAAAATGATAAAAATGTCTGGGCAAACCAATGTATTGTTAGATCTATGATCTACCAATGTGTTGCAAAAACAAAATAACCCAAACAAAATAATGCAAGGTTTTATCACTTATAGCATTATCAGGGGAGATAAAGATGTGTTAATGCAACTATACAAATAATTGACGAAATTTCAACTGGAGAATTTTTAATTCCAATCATTCACACTCAAAAAAGACAAAGCGAAACTGGAATGAAGGACAGGAATAAGCCTGTCATACCAAAGACGACTGAAACAGCCTGCCATGTTTATCTTAGCAAAATGAAGCTTGAAATTGAACATAAATTGAACATAAAGTGGGGTAAACACCATGAAAATGCTGAACAATCACTGTAGTAGCAGAGACAGGGACGTGAAAACAGATATACAAATGCCAAATACTTTTAGACTGCAGATAGGGACTAGTTATATCATAAAATGAATAATAAAGGGGCTACTGGGAAATAGAAGAGCAAGATAATGAAATTTCCTGATGACACAAATTTTGAGGCAAGTCAATAAAATGGAGTTTTGGAATAGCCTTCTAAAATTAGATTAGAGGAATAAAAAGGATCAAAATTAAAAACCCTACTGCTTTTAACATAGAACTTCATGAGTTCATGAAAGAAATACTGATACGGTTGACTGAGCTAGCAGGAGACTGGACTGGCTGACCCTTGTAGTCATACATTCTCACATTGCTTCTTTAGAAATAGGTAACTTTATGTTAAAGCCTCCAAAAAGCCATGAGTTACACTGGATTTTTAGAAACACCTGACCACCTAAGATGTTTCTCTTCTGAGGAAAAGAACTAAACGCTCCCAAGCTCACTGACAAATTTACAAATTACTTCATCATGAGCAAATATATCCATCTTTATTCCATCTTTTTGACAGTTGTAAAATAGACCCAAGGAAGAAAATGAACCTCTTTGCCTCTCTCCATTCTTGATTTGTAGGCCACAAGGAATTAGATATTCTTCCTGTTCCTTGTTAAGTCAATGGGCCACACAGTCCCATAATTTATACCCTTTAAAGGGATTCTGCAATGAAAAATCTTTCCAGGAGCCCCAATGAAGGCCATTATGTGCTCTTAACATGCGATTAACGTATGTTTCAAATTAGTGGGTCTCCTTATTAATGCTCTGTCGTTACGCTTATCTGATGCTTCCTTATACAAAACAATGAAACAAAATAAATGAACCCTTGTTCAGCAGGAGCTGTCAAATTAGAAACGGTTACAAAGTAATAATTAGGGAAAATGGATCACAGTGTTCAGGCTTCAGCAATGATTGTCCCTCTGTGGGCCATTAACAAAATCTAGTCATTGGATCTGCATGCAATTTTAATGAAGCTACAAGTAAACAAACTGCAAAATTATGTGGGCAGGAGTTTGCTTGCTTTATGAGGCAGACTTTCATATGACACTTGTTCTTTTCTCCCTCTTTTCCTACCCTTTGCTTCTCATACCAGGAACTCTGGTTAGGGAGAATTAATTTAAGATTTCCTCTCACACCGTGGTATTTGAAAAATGGTGATGTCTTCTGACCCCTATAGTATAGGTTAGCTGCAGTTGTATCAGTGGGCTAGGCTGTGGGGATTTTATTTATTTGCTTATGAAAATGCAGGAATCACAAGGACGATCTCAAGATGCTGTAACAAACCTACAATTCCCCAGATGAAGCCCAGGGCTCTGGTGCAGGGCAGATGGATGCCAAACACCAGCGAGGAACCAGCTCCACCAGAACACGTTTCCAGAGAGGTTTGCACTGATGCCTCCCCTCCCCATTGCCCCGCGAGAAGAAACTGCGGGCATTTCAGCTTCCAGCGTTTGCAGGAGGAGGGAGGCACTTTGCTCCCTTTCTGTGGTTTGTGGGGTTTTTTGGTTTGGTTTTTTGGGGGGGTTTGTTTGTTTGTTTTGTTGTTTTTTGTTGTTGTTTTTTTTTAAAGAAAGTTGCCGGCAGCCCGGTTTCCCATTAGCAGGCTGGGGGGGCGGGGGTGCCAGGCTGCGGGGTCCGGAGCGCTCTCGTTGCGGGAGCGGCGCTGCCTCATCTGGTGGCCGCGGCGGAGGGGGGACACGCGGGTTGCGCCGGGGGGGGGCGGCTCCCGGGGCCCTCGTTGTCTTTTTAACACTTATCCACAAATTATTTAGTTCGCGGGGGGTCAAAGGGACTTCGGTGCTTTTGGTTGGCTTCGGTGGATCTTGATAGTGCTTGAGAGCGTTGGCAGAGCTAGTGCTTATGCTTTTAGGTTCATTTATTTTCTTGATAAACATCTAAAAAGAGAGATAAACCTCCATGTCTCTTAAGCAGCAATATCATTACTTTCAATACCTCTGGTAGTCCTTCATTTAAAGACTCATAAAATGCTTCTGTCTTTTCCCAGAAATTCCCTTTGGGGAATTTACTGACATACGTAACCTGGCTTCTCCATTCAGGCTGGTGAGCCCCACTGCTTCAGTTTTGTTCGTAAAACATCTGGAATTGGAAACTGTGTTCTGAAAAGGATGTTTTTGGTAGGTTACAACAAAATTAGTTTGTGTCTTGAAAATAATGCCCAGAGAGTGTTGAGGAAGAAGATGTTCCAGTTATAGGGTCTTCTGTCCATCACTCATTTTTGGCAATGAGTGAGCTGAGCAGGTCTCTCAGCAGCTCCCATGTTTCCTCCCTAGGACATCCTCAGGCCACCACAAGTTTGCAAAGGTGTCACAGTTAGAGATGTGGATCTGTCCTGTTCCCCTGGGCAAAGGCTGCCCACGTAGAGGGCTTGCTTCCCCCTGAACACATACAGCAAGGTCTGCAAGAGCACAAGAGGCTGAAATTAAGTAGCCCAGGGTTCACATGCAAAGGAACCTATTCATTATCGCTAAATGAAAGTCATTGCTCTCCTTGGCCTACAAAAATATGTTAAGGCAATGAGCCAGGCAGAGAGGCTGTTGCAATGAGAGGGAAGCTGCTGTTGCAGGGATGTGGGGATTTTTTTCCCCAGGTTGTAGAGATCTGTGTTACAGTGCTATATGGCAGATCACAGCTGCTATGGCAAAGCCAGTGACAAAGCTCTGGAGGTAATATGGGTATGGGTTGACTTTGAGTCACACACCTCAAGTATAATTGCAAGGCATGTAGCAGGTACTGAGATTTGAAGCATATATGCACTGACACCTGCACTGAGCCAGCCAGCTTGTGAAGTTATTAAGTATCCTCTTTTTGTTCTCCATTTTCTTCAGATATTTTTGAAAGGTTTTAGTCTGAGGCAGAGTCACCTGTAGATATGATGGATGAAACTTATGTTGTCTCTTGTGACAGGAGTACAAATCTTGAGAGGCAGATGCCTTACGAGAAAAGAAAATGCTTGTCATTGAGTCTCAGTCTCTTCCACCTGATTGCATTTCCATAATATTTACCTATGAAATGGGTATACAGAGCTCAAACTCACAAGTGCCATTGCCCTGGCCACTCCACGTACACCATTGACCTGTAAAGGCCAAGTGCAATTCAGCCAATATCCCCAATGCCTCCAGTTTCAGCATCACATTATACGTTTCCCTGGATCCCCGAGTATGTTCTCTCATGCCATATGATATGACCAGTGCCAGTGGGCTACAAAGCCCATCCCCATTTGGATGATATGTTTCAAAGCCAGATTTGATAACCTAGCCCAAGAAAGAGGATGACTAGACAAAAATAGACTCAATTAAAAATTCCGTAAATGAATTAGAGCTGTAAAACTGACAGAAAGTTGGAAGCCAGGACTGTGAATCCTTCATACATAACACAAAATTACTTTTATTGATTTATTTCTTCTAAACTCATATTAAGTTACGTCTTCTTATTTTAAAAGTCAGATATTTTTTCTGTCTTTTTTTGCTGACTGGCTGTTCTGTTTTTGTTTTGTTTGGGGTTTTTTTAATAATTCTTTTATGAGATAAACCTGAAGATCCATTGACATGCTACACTGAACCCATAGCAATAAAGTAACCTCACAGAAATAACCATCTCTCCGGCACCCAATCCTCCTGCAAGTTTCTTATACAGGAAAATTGTACAAGCATTGAGAAAGACATAGACTTTCCAAACAAGATGTAGACATCAAAAAAACCTAAGAGGGAAATGAAAATTACATTTTTCTTATCTTCGTTTTCTCTTTAGTACCTGTCAAGAGCTTAGGTTAATGAAAACCACTGTCTCAGTTTTTAAAAGGTTTTTTCCCCTCATTTCAGCATTAACAAAAAAAACTAAAATTTGAGGGCAGAATTAGGCAAATTCATTAAAATATGTTCTATACTCAAATAGCCATCAAAATATACACTCCTCTAATATCACTCATGTTAAACCTGGAAGATTCCAAGTTTGGGGGCAAGTCCTGTCCTCATCCTAACCCTGCACTGAGACCCAGTTGTGCATCAGGACCCTCAGCACCTCTCTTTCCTTGTCCTTTTTTGCATTTGGTGGGAAGGAGGATGGCCAAGTGGGATAAGAGCTGTTACAGCTCCCAACGTGGACCACCAGAGGACCATGAAATTGGGGCAAGATGCAGTGCTCTCCCACAACTCAGTGCTTATACAGCCACCAGGACCTACTTCAGGATCAAGACAGCTCAGCCCTGGCCAGAGACATGATGTGCCTTGAGTCAATTCCCAGTCAGACCATTTCACAGAATGGTCAGGATTGGAAGGGACCCCTGGAGACCATCTAGTCCAAGCCCCTGTTAAAGTAGGTTCACATAGAGCAGGTTGCACAGAATCTCATCCAGGCAGGTTTTGAATGTCTCCAGAGAAGGAGACTCCACACCCTTGCTGGGCAGCCTGTGCCACTGCTCTGCCACCCTCAGGGTAAAGTTCTTCCTCATATTCAGATGGAGCTGCCTGTGCTGCAGTTTGTGCCCGTTGCCCCTTGTCCTGTCGCTGGGCACCACTGAAAAGAGCCTGGCCCTGTCCGCTTGACCCAGGCAATTTCCTGTGTGCCAGTTTGCTCCTGCAAACTCCTCTTGAACCCCTTAAGATATTTGTGCGCATTGATAAGAACCCCTCTCGGTCTTCACTTCTCCATCAGAACAGGCCGAGCTCTCCCAGCCTTTCCTCACAAGGGAGAAGCTCCAGACCCCTCATCATCCCCGTAGGCCTCCGCTGGGCACTCCCCAGTGGTTCCCTGTCTCTCCTGAACTGGGGAGCCCAGCACTGGACACAGCGCTCCAGGTGCAGCCTCACCAGGGCAGAGCAGAGGGGCAGGATCACCTCCCTCCACCTGCTGGCCACATTCCTCCCGAAGCCCCCCAGGACCCCATGGGCCTTCTTGGCCCCCAGGGCACACTGCTGGCCCATGGGCAGCTGTCCCCCAGCACTGCCGGGCCCTTCTCCCAGAGCTGCCCCCCAGCAGGCCAGCCCCAGCCCGTGCTGGTGCGTGGGGCTGTGTTGCAGCACAAACAAACTAGTAGGCTGCAACAAGGCTTTACCATTGGTCAGATTCTACTGTCTGTGCTGTAGCTCCTTCCTCCAGAGATCAGATCAGACCACACCACTCCTCTACCATAATCCTCAAGGCTATTTAACCCCTTAGCATGAACGAGCTACAGCTGTACATCATCCATGTCAATCAACCCACTGCCTCTGAGGCAAGGCCACAGCTGCATGTTATCAATGCTAATCAACCCACTGCCTTCATCCCTCTACAGGGCTGTCCCTCCTCAGGGTTAGGATTTTATGCTTGCTTCTGTTGAACTTCATGAGGTTCCTCTTTACCCAACTCTGTAGCCTGTAACTTGTTTCATGTGAAGAAATATGAAAGCATGTCTTGCATTATTTCAGTATCATTGGGCAGATTTATTCCCACCACAAGATAAGTAATCCTCTTCTGCTGGTGAAGATAGTCTTCTTTTTGTTATCAGTACTATTTTTTCTAGAAAAACTGATTAAAAAGTCACTCAAGCATGTCTGGAACTGGTATCATACACAAAAATTCAACTGCAGGGAACTTGTGCATATTATTAAATTGCCTTCACCCACCAGGGATTCCTACATCTACAGAGAAGAGCCATCCAGTGAAAGATGTAGCAAATATATAATCTTATCACATCTCAGCTTTCACTCCTAATATGCTACATGACCAGCTGTAAAGACAGAGAATGAAAAAAATCAACCGTTCCTATATCATCTGAGCAACTTCTCTCTTTTGCCATAACTTTGTTATTTTCTCACAAACCATTTCTAGGAGATAAAAAGATGGTGCTTCAAAACACATATTTCTTAACTTTATTGTTAAAGGAAAACAAACTGAAAAGATTCTTGTGTCATGGGCCTGTACTGATGCACTGTATCATTAAAGGTTTGTTTTGGATTGCTGTGTGAAAATAAGTATTAGGAAAGGCAGCATAGCACAAATTCTGGTTCCTTTTTCAAATCTGCTTTGCTTTTGTTTATAATCCACAGTCTCTAGTAGCAACAGAAGGCCCCATTCCCTGCAGGAAACTTAGAACAAAAGCATGGGTCTTGTATAGAATATTCCATGAGAGTTGTTTCTGTTGCTTTCTGGTGGAGATGCCTGTGCTTTCACAGTTGTATGAAGGCAGACTTCTCTTAAACATAACACTGTCTGTTTCCAATACAAGGTGTCTCTTTGTAACTGACAGCTAAATAAACCATTTGGTATCGCTGTTAACTTAAAACCTGCTGCTGATCACCTAGTAGGAAGCAAGTCAAATTCTACATGCTGGGTTTTTTTAAGTAAGAATTTCCAGTTATGGTGCTCTCTACAGCACTCGTTGAGCAACCATGTGCCCACAGAGCACCAGCTTATAATACCCTGTTTTTCTTTACTAGTTAACTCTTTCTTGGGCTAAATTATTTATAGAATATTGTGTCTAAGTAGACTTCATATGAAAGTGAATTCCCACTGAAGCAGAAGAATATGGGATATAAAAAGTGAGATTAATATATGGCACACAGACAATTTGCTGACAACCTGATGGATGACTTGATTGCTGCTTTGGAGGAAATAATGTTATAGGACTAAATTCAGAATGTAAGTAAGCCTGGAGGCCATCTAATTTACTGTGGCTTACATCAATTCTAAGCAAAGACTGGAGGCACTGTGCATAGATCTTCCAAATTCTCTCTTAGTTTTATCTCTACCTGAAATTTCCTTAAAGCCAAGAGGTATGTATACTTACCTTCCTATACATGTAATGAATTCCCTAATTTCTTGCCACCATGAGGCAGCAAATTTGCCAAAGACTTATGGACTAAACTCAGTTGGAAGAATTACACAGAGAATTATAGGAATTATAATTCTTAATAAATTTGATACATTTAAATCCATAATTATAAGAACTACAAAGAACTACACAAAGGGGAACACCCAGATCAGAAACTCTTGATCTGAAAATGAAAATAAGCACAGAGATTCAGCTACCTTAGTGATGAAGCTGTTGGTTTCTGGCAAGCTTTGGCAAGTCTGAAACCTTGGTAAATGGCAGGTTATCACCCTCTTATATGGCTTTAGACCTTCCATAAGCTCCCTAAGGCCCAGGCACCATGCACACATAGAGTTGGAAATGCAGTGCATGAAGATGGTTGTAAAAAGCTGCTTGCTGCACAGAGGTTGGTGCAACATGAGGTGGCATCTACTGTGCCTTTTGCAAGCAGAAATTCCAACAGGAGAGCTGGTGGGTTGGTCTTCCCCAGAGCAGACAGGCAAGCTCTGTCCTTGTGCAGAAGGTAGTACCTTCCCTTTTTCCCCCTTTGCAAAAGATGGCCTGGACTGGAATTGCGCACTCTTCCTTCACGGAGAGTTTAAAAAAAAAAAAAAGGATTTAAGAGGAAGAGTCCCTTCTAATATTTTTGACTGAGGCAAAATCCCAAAACTTAAATGCTTGAAGATCTAAACATAATTACCTTATCTTTGGGGTCAGTGAAAGTCAAGTCTGGGTCCAAATTCACCCCCATGCCAGCCGGAACTCTGCATCCCTAAACACCTAAATTATGGCCCCAAAACCCCAGGTCAGGCATCATAGTCTGAGTCATCTGTGCTCTCATCCATTCAGCAACAGAAAAAGGAAAATACTCCTTAAAAAATGTTCATCACCCCCAACAAACTGGTGTGTTTGTGTTGCCAAGCAACCATGCTGCATCTCTGCACCTCTGAGACCCACAGGTCAAAACCCAATGTCAACAGGAAAGTTGGAGAGTCCAGTCAGGATTACGACAGATGAATATTGATAAGGAAAAAAGACAGAAGAGGGTATATATCTGCAGCCCTGTTTTTTGAATTAATACCGTTCTCGGTGGGGCTACCAGTATAAGAGCCAGGTATTTATTGAAAGCTCAAGACAAATATGGGTGGTTTTCAACTTGCAAAGACTTGGTTATTCAATTTGCAGGTCAAGCAGATGTTTTGCAGCTACTGTAGAAACACATATAAAATCTCCGAAGAGCTGGGTCTTGGCCTTTGCTGACTTATTCCAGAGGGAAGCAGCACAGTTTTTCACCAGTAACCATGAATACATTCCCTTCTCTTCCCATGTTAATGCATTTTATTCATGTATCTTCTCGCCAAATGTTTTAGGTAGGGCCATGCTCTCCTAGAACATCAACTATTTATGAAGACAGATGACCCAGTATAATCTACCCTGGTAGATTATAATCTTACTACTGACAGATTATACCATCCCTTTGCAGCTTTCTTGGGAGACAATCAGGTCTAAGGCTGAGCGGAAATGGAGGAAGGGATAGATGGAGATTGGATTGCCTGCTGAACCATGCCTCTGCCATGCCATTCATCAAAGAAGTAGCAGCTTGGAGAAACACGGTAGGCTGGGGGAAGGTTACAGTGAGGCAAGTACAAAGTGGGTACCATTTAAGTAACCAGTGTAACTGGCTCTTCTCCCGAACAGCCCTTGAAGGACTTAAATGAAAATAGGAACTGCACTGGGAAAACCATGTAAGCTCAGGGAATTTCTAAGCTAATAACTAAACACAAGGAGATTAGAAAGTCAGATAATTTAAGAGAAGAGGGAGAGAGGGGAAAGCAGACTAACACATTTCTGCATTAAAGCTCCCAGTGTTTGCTCACCACCCTTATGAGCAACACACTGGATTTCACCAAGTAAAAGAATCACAGCAGTTTATCAGGCAGATGTGCTTTTATCACAAAATCTCACTAGCAAGATGAAAGTAGGTGAAGGATAGAGCAGCTGGATAACACAGCAACATCATCTCTGTCAGCAGTGGAGCAGGATTAACCAGAGGGGTGAAGATTTCTAACAAAGATCACAGTGCGGCTGATAGTGCATTTGCTGTGAATGCAGTGCAGAAGCGATGTGGAAACCAGCAAAGCAGTTCAAAGAAAGATGCAGCCATTACTCACAGATCTCTGAAATAACAAAAAGAGAGAACAAGATGAAAGTAATGCAGGCCAGGGAGGAGGCAAAGACAATTCCTGAGGTGGAGATAGCCAACATGGGCAAAAAGGTATTAGTCACAGGGTCAAAGAAAAACATGTTGTGTTTCATTTTGCAAATCACATACAAAATCCGTTATTGAGAAACAAATAAAGCTTTTAAATACTATGTTTGCAAGTTCAAGCATGATCAAACATATCTTATGGTAAGAATCTAAGTTACTGAAAAAGTGATTTGAAATAATCATGCAAGCACAAGAAAGCTATTAAGCTCTTGATACCTTTGGCAAAGAGGGCAATAAGGGCATATCCAATTTAGACTACAAACACAAAGAACCATCATATTTTAGACTGCATTATATATTGCCTGTGGAGTGATTTATTTCATTGAGAGATTGTAGCAGGTGAGATTGTAGCAAAACAGGGGATCACTCTCCAGACAATGATGTTGCCCCTGTGTGTAACACACCATGTTTGCACATTTCTTATGCTTCCTCATCAATAACTTCTTGTGTAATTAACCAAAACTGGTGAGGCATGTGCTCAAATTAGACAGCTTCAAAGGCAAAAAGATTTGCTTTGGTCAGCGGTCCCTCGCCAGTGATCTCTCTGGTGAAGTGAAAGCACTCTACAGCTGAGAGGCAGCAGTTAAAAAGATATCAGGGTTACTCCCCCCCTACCCAAAGTCACAGGTAATTGTCTTTAACCCTGAAAGTCTATAAAAACCGGCATGGTTCATGCAGTGCAGTTTTTGGCTCTGAGACCTTGTTTTCCTCTGTTGTGGTCTTTCATGTCCTAATTTTCATTCTCCCTAAACCTGTCCTGCCTGAGCAGACCACCTCAGGCAGCAGACAGGCAGCGTGGTCCTGCACACCAGGTCATGCTTGGCAAGTCTCCTCCTGGGAGAGGGCACAGGCTCGGGAGGGCTTTACTACTGCTGTAGTATTTGAATAGATCACTGAGTGGAAAGCACCTGATTTTGGCTGCTTTTCCTCTGTCCCTGGCACATGTGCTCCCTCTTGTTTACTGCTGGAGGACACCAGCTTGCTGGCAGAGTTAGGCAAACAGGTTTGTGCACTTGAGGATCTGAAGGACCTTTGAAGAGTTACAGGTGATGCAGTTTTGAAACTCATTGATCTGTGGAGACCAAATATGTTCTGCCATGTAGAAAAATCAGAAAATCCTCATATTTATACTCAGCCTGACTGAAAAGGCTTGCCATGCTGCCCATGGGGGATTTCACATAGCCATTTCATCCCCTGGAGACACTGCCCAAGTTACATTTTTTAAAAAGCTTATAGCTATTTGGAGAAGAGGTTTAACTGTGAGGGAAATGAACATTAGCAGGGTACTGGGACATTACCTGTTGTTGCAAGTAAAGCTCAGATAAACTGTCTGTGTCCCAGTCTGTGAAGCCTTGTCCAGCTCCTCAGCTAATGGGTAGTCACTCTGATCTCACCGTTAGGAGCTAGCTATGTGGCATTACAACTACAGAGGTGCAGTTCGTGCCACTCATGCCCCTTGTTCCTTTTCCACTGACACCAGGGTGCCCCAAGACACAGCTCTCCCATCCCAGAGCAGCAGCCAAATGCCCAACAGGAGCCCCTCCAAGGTGGGACTGTGGCAGAAAGCCCCGAGCATCTGCCTGCCATCCCTCTGTGACAAAAATAAGATGAACTGGGGGAGAAGATCCAGAGGCTGCCCTGGCACAAAAGTCCACCTGCTCTCCAAAGACCCTCATTAGAAATTTTAGACAATTGAATAGATTTTTGTCACTGGCTGGATAAATACCAGGCCTTGAGAATGTCAAATATAATATGGCTGTTGTGACACAGCTGCAGCTGCACATTGTGTCCAAAGCTGAGCTTACTTAAAAGTAAGTGATTTTGTTTGACATCTCCATTTCTGTTATAAATTGCAGGAAGAGTGGACTGTAGACAGCTGTCAGGGAGCAAGGTCAGCACCGAAAGAATAGCTATCAAATATCCAAAATTATGTGATTACAGAGTGTGCCTCCTTGAGAAGGAAATTTCTCAATATTCTCAAATATTTTGGGAGTATTTTAGAAGCAACTCAAAGGCTTTCTGTCTCACTCTAATGCTCCACATGTGCTGCCTTTCTTGGCATTGTCCTACAGCTTGATGTCCCCTGGAGAGCGGGCTGGGTTTGCTAGGTGTAATAGATCAGACCTGCCAACATATGTTGAGATAGCAGGGTTTCCACACTTCCTCTTAGAAGCAAGGAGGTGGGTGTAGGAGAAGCTCTCTATTCATTTACAGGGAAGCTGTTCTTAAGCAAAGCTAAGAAAAACTTGCAAAATATTTAGTCTGAATATTACTACAAATGTTCAAATTATTTACCTCCAACATAGTGTCTCTTTTATATGTTCCCTTTCCACAAATACTCATAAAACAGAGTTTTGCTGGCACAGCTATTTACAGGAAAAGAATATCAATATAACATGCATGAATATTCACATAGTAATAAAATTTTACATTTACAGGCACCAATCTATACACCAACACATTCATTAAACCTCATGAAAAAAACACTGCCATGTGACTTATCCAGCCAATTGCAGAAAGCCATCGCATCTTAAGTACCAAGTGTTCACAAGGTACTATAAATGAGCAGTCCAAAGAGACAAATCCATTAACATTTGTAGAATGCTCTGACTAATGCACAATTTTAATGAAATGGGTTTGTGCAGTTATTTTTATTAATGACATTTATGAATTAGAATGCTTCTGCACATGCTGTAGCAGTAGAGAAAACTGCTATCCCGCAAGCAGAGAAACAGGTTATGGTCACAGAATAAATTGGTATGTAATATTATTATTCTCTGTAGTTTTATTTTCACTTTATGGTAGCACCTGCGATAAAATACCTTCCAACTGTTAACAATGTTTCTTGACTTCCAGAAGGCATAAACCCTGTCAATCTCATACAATATCTGAAACTTCTGGTGTATTTTTTGTATGAAAGGTAGGGATTTTTTAAGCTAGTGTCTTCACCATAATCATTATAGTATTTTAATATCATCAAAACATCAAATGTACACCCAAAATAGGGCTAGACACAAATATTTTTGGCACTTTATTCTTGAAACATGCATTTAGCTGAGGCAGGACATACAAGCAACACAACTCAGCAGCAATAAAGGGCTCAGTCCTGCAGCGTGCTAAAGGACATTGTAATGGGTAAGGAGATTTTGAAGCAATTTTATATACAACTCTGCTATCATCCATTTATTCCTTGATGCCAGCTTAATTCCTATCTGAAGTGCAGGTAAGAGCCCTGGCTGATAGGGATTTCCAGGAAAGTCTTGCAGAGGTAAAGCTCTGAGCTATTGCATGTAAAAGACCAGGTTATTGGAAGGTAAGTTTTCTGTTGGTTTTTGAAGAAAATAATTAAAGTGAACATATAATAAACCTAAAGAGCTTGTGCATATATATTGAAGATAATGAACAGTATTTGGAATACTGTCAATAG
This sequence comes from Falco peregrinus, assembly GCF_023634155.1. Classification (NCBI taxonomy): domain Eukaryota; kingdom Metazoa; phylum Chordata; class Aves; order Falconiformes; family Falconidae; genus Falco; species Falco peregrinus. The sequence goes on along the minus strand of NC_073723.1, from coordinate 58,486,031 downwards.
TTTTTAAAAAAACAAACTTTAAGACCATAAAACTGCCTATTCGTTATGTAAACTCCAAAATACACCTAATATGAATACTTACTGTCAGTTAATAGCCACTTCCCCTTAACCAAAGCAAAACCTAATTTTACATGGATCTTTCCTCTATTAATTTTCTTTCTCCTCTACCCTGAACAACTGACTGTCTTTTGCAATCCCCAGACCTCTTCTCTCAGAGCAAGCTTTGTACAGGAGCCCTGGTCCCCTGGCAATTAAAGCACATACTCCTTTGACCTTCATTCAGCAATGCATGCTGTTGTACAGTATTTTTAACTGCAATAATGCCTCAGAACCTCCCATTTCATGTTAGCACGACATTTCCTACACAGCCTTCCTTCCCACTTTTGGAGTGAAATGGAAACTCTGTATCTGAAGACCTAACTCCCTATTTCCACCCATGGATCATCCATTGAGGACAGTAGATTTGTTCCTTGGGGTTTATACATTCCAAAAGAAAAAAGTCTGTATTATATTGCTAGAGCATAGAACTTAGTCTCATGAATTTAGCCTTTTGCTGTTTTGTTTGTTGTGAAGCCAAGTGTCATGGTTTAACCCTAGCTGGCAACTAAGCCCCACACAGACACTCACTCACTCCCCCTCCAACGGGGTTGGGAGGAGAATGGGAAAGGGAAAAGTTAGAAAACGAACAGACTGAGATAAAGATGGTTTAATAGGTAAAGAAAAAGCCATGTGTACAAGCAAAGCAAAACAAGGAATTCACCGCTTCCCATTGGCAGGCAGGTGTTCAGCCATCCCCAGGAAAGCGGGGCTCCATCTCATGTAATGGTTACTTGGGGAGACAAAGGCCATCACTCCAAACATCACCCCATTCCTCCATCTTCCCCCAGCTGAATATGATGTCATATGGTACGGAATATCCCTTTGGTCAGTTGGGGTCAGCTGTCCGAACTGCATCCCTTACCAAATTCTTGTGCCCCCCCAGCACGATCGTGGGGTGGGGTGAGAGGCAGAAAAGGCCTTGATGCTGTGTAAGCTGCTCAGCAATAACAAAGACATCTTTGTGTATCAACAATGTTTTCAGCACAAATCCAAAACATAGCCCATACTAGCTGCTATGAAGAAAATTAACTCTACCCCAGCCAAAACCAGCACAACAAGGAAGAGAGGGATGGATTTTCTGGATTTCATTAACCTGTAGAAAAGTTACAGTACCATTTTACTCCCAAGGAGTTATTTTTTTACCTAGTGCACAGCCAGTATGTTTTTTCTCTTCATCAGATCAGCTTTCAGTCCCACCACATTTAATCAGCACAGTCGTATTTTAAACTTTGGGATAGCTTTGTAACTTCTAGAGAGCACAGCTAAGAGGCGGGTAAGATTCCTTACCACCTTTTGGTCCAACAGTTACAGAATTCCCAACATTCAAGATTGTCAAATAAATATGGATGTCCATCTGCTCTGGTCTTCTTTCTGAATTTTGTTTTGGGTTTTTTTTTTTTTTTTTTGTTTAGCTCAGGGACTGGAGCAGTAAGTGTGGTGAAGCTCAAATGGGACAAAGCCAGCATGATATCACCTTCAGAGTGCCAGGAAACACGTAATTGTTTCCCGCCTCAGTCCAGATACTGTTTCAGGAGTAAAATGTCATATTGAGAATACTTTAATTCTTAAGCTAGCTTCTGGGTTCTGAGGGATCACAGCTCTCACATGGGTGAGATCCTTGTTATCACTATAAACAATTACTTCATCAATATTTGCTTTGCCAAAGTTTTACGTGTCTCTTAATTTATTTACAAGCCTCTGAAAAGTGTCTATAACCTTAAATACTTAGATCCCCTGGAGAATGGTGAAAGAAAATTTAATTGGGTAGCACTGCCTAAGGCTGTTTGCCAGGACTCTGTAGAACAGTCTACTGAGGTTACATATTTTGCTCTTCTTAGTCTGTCTGTCATTTAATTTATTCCTGGCATTGGGTAGACATCCAGTACTGTAACAGTGCCTAGCTCCCTGTAATAAATACAGGATCTCACAGTCTAGCTTTGTGTCTCACACAATGGCAATGCGGGGGCCGTGTGATGGACAGATGACTTCCACAGCCAAGATGTCAGTCTGCACTGTCCCCTACACCTCATTTGGGTCCCTTGTGATGTGGAAAGTAAGCAGAAGCTGTCCTGTGTTTGATCCTTGCACAGGATTGATTTTTGGAGAACACAGGCTTGAGATCTCTCTCTCAGCTTTGCTTTCTGCTCTGGGGATAGATTGTCATACACAGCCACTGCACTTGAAAGGATCTTTGTCTGACCAGTGTGGTGTCTTGACCATGGCTGGATACCAGGTGCCCACCAAAGCTGCTCGATCACTCCCCCTCCTCAGCTGGACAGGGGAGGGAAAATAAAACATAAGTATCGTGGGTTGAGATAAGGACAGGGAGAGATCACTCACCAGTTACCATCACGGGCAAAACAGACTCAGCTTGGGGAAATTAGTTTAATTTATTACCAATCAAACCAGAGTAGGATAATAATAAATAAAAACAAATCTTAAAACACCTTCCCCCCACCCCTCCCTTCTTCCCAGGCTCAATTTCACTCGCGATTTCTCTGCCTCCTCCACTCCAGCAGTGCAGGGGTACTGGGAATAGGGGTTGTGGTCAGTCCATCACATGTCTCTGCTGCTTCTTCCTTCACCTGAGGAGGCTCCTCACACACTTCCCCTGCCTCTAGACTGGGGTCCCTCCCACAGGAGACAGTCCTCCACAAAATTCTTCAATGTGAGTCCTACCCACAAGCTGTATTTCATGAACTTCTGCAGCGTGGGTCCCCCCCATGGGGTGCAACCCTTCAGGCACAGACTGCTCCAACGTGGGTCCCCCACAGGGCCACAGGTCCTGCCAGGACCCTGCTCCAGCACGAGCTTCCCACGGGGTCACAGACACCTTTGGGCACCCACCTGCTCCAGTGTGGGGTCATCAACAGGCTGCAGGTGGGGAACTGCTCCACCATGGACCTTCATGGCTTCAGAGGGAATCTCTGCTCCATGATCTTCACCACAGGCTGCAGGAGAATCTCTGCTCAGATGCCTGCAGCCCCTCCTGCACTGACCTGGGGGGCTGCAGGGATGTTGCTCTCACATAGTCTCATTCCTCAATCCCCACTGCAATTGTGCCGGGTTTTTTTTCTGGTTTCTTAAATATGTTATCCCAGAGGCGCTACCACTGTCACTGATGGGCTCGGCCTTGGCCAGCGGTGGGTCCATCCTGGAGCCGGCTGGCACTGGCTCTGTCAGACACAGGGGAAGCTTCTAGCAGCTTCTCACAGAAGTCACCCACGTAGTCCCTCCATTACCAAAACCTTGCCACACAAACTGAGTACACCCATAGTGGGATCCTCTGAAGGACAGTTAGCTTTTTAAACCATGTTGATCCTATCACTGTGAAGTTTATAACATTTGCATCATAGCTTTGGATCTTCTGACCAAATTTTCACATCCCTAATATACAGGTAATATTTCCTGGATGCCCAGCTACAAGAAGGTTTCTCAGAATAATCTGAAACTCGTTTGTGTACAAGGAAGAAAAATACAATGTTTTCTTAGTTCATAAGGTCTGAAATGAGGAAAATAATAGATTCCACAATTCAATAGCATATTATGGTTTTGGGTGCAAGTTCTCTCTTGCTATTCCTAACTATTCCTACTTCTTCCTTACTTCTAAGAAAGAAACAGTGTAACATGAAATATTTAGTGATTTCCTTATAGAATACAGCATCTTTTTATTCTTTTCCTTTTTTCAGCTTTTTCCTCGACCTTGAAGGCTGACTGAACTTCTTTCTTTCCTCCTTCAGTGTTTCAGAGAAGCAGTTTCAGCAGACTCTGTCCATGAGTACAATCGTCTGTATCTTTGCATACAGAGGGACATATACTCTTCTAGTCTATTATCATGGACACACAAAGTACCAGATAACTCCGATCCAAAACAGACTCTCAGATGTCAGGTCCTGTAAGCATTGTCTTCTTCCATGCCAGAAAGCAGGAAAGTTTTCTTCCAGACTTAAAGAGTCATTGATATCATGGTAGGTGCAATATCAGCATCAGAAACTGTGACCTCTGTTGCTCCACATATATTTATTCCTGTCTTCAATAGAGTCAATATGAAAAATTTATCACGGAACTTGAGAGGAATCTCATTGTGGACTGTAACTGTTATACCAGCTCCAATTCTGCAAGGGCAAATCTTTCAAAACATGCTGGAGAGTCTGATTTTTTTCTCTGCACATTGTTATTGACTGTGATGAGTTTGAATAAATATGGATGTTCCCTTTCCATTACCTTTCCAATTAACCAATGAGACAAGGCTAACTGTGGCCAACCTACCCCCAAAAACAAACAAACCAACCACCCCACTGGATGTATATGCCTTTGCAGTTTTCCCTTCTCATTTGACTAATTCTATCATTCCACTAGCATCATTTCCTTAGTTGTAGTTTCTTAGTGGAGTATAATATGGAGATTAGAAACACTTTTGTAGAATCTCAGTACTATATTTATCTTGACAAAACCCATGTGAGGTCAGGAAATGCCCACTATAGCCCTGGCAGATGCAGAACTGAGACACAGAGAAGCTAAATGTTTTTTTCTCAGATTACAAGGGATGTCTGTGGCAGAGTGGGGCACAGATCCCTAGATTAATGCCCTTACTAGTGAAATGCCTTTCCTTTGTCATGACTGGTCATTTGAATAGATAGTGAATTCTTGTTTCCTTCTAAAATATGTTGACAATATAAAAATTATTTCTCATTTTCACTCACACTGCTGAAAAACAGTATGGACATTCATGCTGCAGGATCTTGGTACAACAAGCTCAGAAAGGCTGAGCATCACTGTGAGAACCAAGACATGGTCATGGCACACCCATCAGCCTCTTTCCTGAGAGGTCACCGAGAAGGGTATTTTTGTAACATGAGAGGTAGGCAAAGAAGTATCTTGCTCATGGACACATACAGAATTCAATATTCAGTTAAATTCAGTTATTAATAAGAAATATGAAGAAAAGGGGAAGTATCAATGGGTATACTGTGGAAAATACACTGAAATCTGTCATTTCTGCTGCAGTTGAAATTTGTTGCTAAAGTGCCCTGACAAATCATGTTATGTATTGACAAAAAGTAACACTTCTGTTCTGTGGCATCTGTTGAAAATGAGGAAATCATTGGATTTTGCATTTAGGCTGCAAATACATTTAGGATGAAGGATTTTCTTTTGCTGCTTCAAATATTATTTTAAAAAAAGCCACCTTAGCACCCGAGGGCTTTTCCTGCATAGCTATGGTTTTTAGTACATCCTTTAGATAGACTGGGAGAGGAGCATGGTCTGCCCAAAGCCACATATTGAATAAGTGACTCAAACTAGATTAAGATTTAGGATCTTTTTTATTTCTACTCTGTCATACCATTGCCCACAGGAGCTCCACTGTATTTTTGGTGAGAGACTAAGACCATCTCTGGATTAGCTACCATTAGTTGTTTAAACTTCATGAACATACTGTATAACATTAACACATCAGCCTTGTGGTTTTCACTGCATCTTACTAGTGGAAGCACCTCTCACAATAATTTTTGTGGGTTAAAGGAATTTTTCCAACATTTCTTCAATATTTTTAAGTCCACTAAGGGAAATAGGACTTCATACGCCCTCCCCTCTCCCTAAGAATATGAGTCAAATTTTTAAAAATTTAATCTGAATTCTATGCATTTTAAGCAAAAAAATACTGCATTTGTGAAATTTAACTTTTGCACTTACCAATGGATATTTGAAACAATGATGCCATCAGTCTTTATTGGGTTTATAAGAGATCATTGATATTGCAAAAACAACCCTCTTAAGCACTCATTGACTTCAGTGGAAGTGTAAGCACTTCGTGTAGACTGGCAAGGATACTTGGAGGTCTTGTGAAAATCAAACAGTGCTAGTAGCCTCAGTGCTGGTTTTGTGGATATGAGTGTACCATTTCTGAAACTTCAATTATTTGCATGTATCCAATATGTTGTATGTTTTTATGATGTGTGGTTTCAAGTCACGATTAGACAGGCATGTAGTCCTCTCTGATCTCTCTCACTACAGTTATGTAGTATTATGAAAATAATTTAAATACCACATTCAAAAACACTATGTTCCAAAAATAGTGGTAAAGCCTAAGATTCCCTTTCTTAACAACAAAGCCAGAAACTATTTTTCAATAACACAGCTAGTAATAATCTGGTTTTTGTTTTCTGTTCAGAAACATCTTGAAAATTATCTTTTGTTAGAGTAGATTTTTTTCAAGTTCTGAGACTTTCTTTAGTCAGGAATTCACAAAAATGAGGGGGGTTTCCTTTCCTTTGCTGTTTTCCCTAATTATCACAGGGCAAATGAGGCAAAGAAAAAAGAAAAACTATAGATGAAGTTCTAAAACACTAAAAGAATAGATATTCTGCTTTTCAAAAAACAAAAATATTATTTCTATTTTTATTTTTTGTTTTCTCAGTGATGAAATTCTAACACTTCAAAAGTTTTAAATTTTTTTGAAATGTTAAAGATACTATTTTTATGCTACCCAACACAATTATAATTTACATCTTATTTGTGATGAAAAGAGAGGTTTGCTTTTGATTTCAGGACTTTGTCCAGTCTTTCAAGCAAGCTGTGAGATCAGTGATGAGGCAAGAGCTTCTTGTTCCATCCATTCCTTCTTCCCTTAATTTTTTTTCTGTCAAAAGAATAGAGTACCTATGGGGGTTGGCAGGGGAAGAACAAAAAGTAAAGCTCTAGTAGCATTTCCAAGACAGACCCTAACTGTAGTGAATTCCATTCTTTCTTACATTATCAATTAAAGGCTCTTTTAATTAGCTTACCACAACCTATGCAGTGGAATGTGCCATTCAGAGGGTGGGTTTCTAATTAGTGATGAGGTTTGCTGCAGTATCTGCTGTGCAAACCCCAGGAACAGTGACATGCCCTGGAACTGGGAGAAAAAAGAACACATCCTCCATAAAACTGACAGCAAGATCAGAAATCAGTAACACATGTAAGTATCTTTCCCACAAAGCATTTAGATTCAGGTAGGGTCCAAGAATTGGCATTGTCTAAATATCAACTATCCACTTCTTGCTCTTCCACGTTACAGCATTTCACACAATACAGGATCAGAGTGAACCAGATCTGTTTCTATTTGAAGATGCATGCTGTTACTCACTAAGCTTTATTGGGTCCAAGGTGGAAGGACAAGATAAAAGCCTTCAGATTTACATGTTGCACATGGCTGCTGAATGAGATTTAGCAACCAACATTCCTCTCATCTTTGATCTGCTGCAGGTACAGCAGAGCTAGCTGATCCATCAGTTTGAGTCATAAGTGGTTGTTGGCTTGCATAGCTCCTGCACGAGTGAAGGTTTCCCTGTGAGCAGCAATATTTGCTGAGCTCATGGCCGGGGAGATGGTAAAGGCGACGGTCTGAGCCTGACAGTTAATAATGAGCTGCAATTCATAGGTGAAGCAAGACCACCCACTTAGGTTACCTGTCACCCAAAATGCTCTGCTTACCATTAGTGGCTGGGGTGCTCTTATTTCCACCTCAATTTCAAATAAAATTGATTACCCTCTGTTCCCACTGTAACAGGCGTTTCATCCTGTTATAATTACAGTTAAAGGTCCCTTTCTTTTTGTTTTCACTGCTCAGCAACTTTTCTCCTATTTTGCTCGTAATGATATTAAATAATTACAACTACCAGAAGCTTTTTTATACAAACTTTTCTCTGATTTATAACACAAGGTTATGTTCATAGGCAACTGAGGGTAAATGGATCTGTAAGCGCAGCAAATCTGGAGGTAAGCATCATGAGTAAGTTGGTGAGGTTGAAATCTTTCTGATACCAACATAATTGAAAACACCTCAAAAAGAGAAAATGGAAACATTTTGCATACTCTATCTTGAGGCATCTCTACTTTCCCCTTTCTGTCCCTCTATGCTCACACAAGTTTTACTTTTGAATCTGCAGGCACAGTAGTGCCATTTTCATCACTGTGATAGTCAGTGGCTATGGAATGGCAATTTACATCACACTGGTATTTTGTGGGAAGAACTTGCTCCATTAACAAGTTCATATTTAATATCCTCCCTGCCTATATTAACAGGTGTATTAAAAATTTAATTTCTGTTGCAGTGCAACCTATGCAAAGTTGGTTAATTTACAACCATTTGTATTCAAAAAAATATTGGGGCTAGAGTAAGAAAGGTATACTCCATCAAAAATACCTCCTAAGACATGAACATTAATAACATTTATATTTGGGTGTTGTTTTTTGTTGGTGGTGGTGGTTTGGGGTTTTTTTTGCTGTTGCCAGTACCACACTCTCTCTTTGCAAGCACATTAGCCTATTTACAGTGCTCTTTGCTGCACCAGAGTAACATATCTGACAAGATTTGAGATAGCTAGCACAAATAACACCACTTCAGGTTATTAACTGGCATCAATAGTGTTGGACTAATAGTGCTCCTTTTTTTGCTATCCTGAATACAGATATTACAGATATCTTACAGTCACTAATTTGCTACTGCAAACAGCATGGTTACATAGTATCTTAAACACTTTCTTTTATGGCAAATATCAGAAACAACAAGCTACTTGCAAAGATCCAAGAGCTGTGTCTTTTGTGATAATTTTGTTTCCTCTAGTCTTTACAATTTCACTTTAAAGCCCAATATAATAGACTCACTTCTCAGCTACAGCCTTGAGAAGAAAAAGGGATTCTGACCTCCCAACTCAGCCCCGTGTGATCCAGTGTAAGAGTCAAAGGACATTACCATGGATACTTGATCCTTGGTGACTAGGGAAAGAGAGACATTGCCTTTGAATCAAAAACCTACAGCAAGGTTTAAAGATAACTTCAGAGGAATCTGGGAAAGCAAACAAGTCTGCTGTGAATAAGGATTCATTACTTTTTAGCAGAACCTTTTAGGATAAGCAAGTGTAGGAGATAGCAAGAAAGCTTGCTGATCCATGCACCACTCCTGAGCTGTAAGGAAAGTGTCCTTGCTGATGTTTGTTTGTAATGTTGTCTATTCAGACAGATGCTGCCCACATTCAGCCAGATGATCATCATCACCGGCATGTTGGTATCCAGCACATCAGCATGACCAGATGAAAGTCAGCCAGAGGAAAGCAGTAAGTGCCAAGCTCCCTCAGGAACCATCACGGTAACAATGACAGAGCAAAACTGAATGGATCAGCCTGCAGTAGATGTGAAACTACTCAGCAGAAATAAAACCCACTCTGCTTCCAGTAGAAATGATTTATCTCTACCATGCTGCCTTTACCTACCAACAACGATTCCATTAGTCAAGGTTTAAGCCTCCACTGCTTGTACTGCAGTTATTAAAAAAGTAAAACACCCCAGCTGTATTCCATAGGAATACATAAAATCTTTGCATGAAACAATAGGCATTTTCCATCACCGCCCACCATTCTCTTTGTGATGGAACACCACCTACAGTCAAGATGTCCCATTCGTATCACAGGGTATCATGAGAAGGTGAACAGCTTACAAGTGACCTGTAAGAAGTTGCAACCATCCCTGTGTAAAGATATTACCTGCATTGTTCCAAAAATACTGACCTGTTGCAGTTTGAGTACAAATCAATTTGCCTCACACAGTGCACTAATTGACACAGACACAAACAAAACAGCAAGCTGCAACAAGGCTTATTTGCTATTGGTCAAACTCTACTGTCCATGAGCCCCACTGCTGCCACCACTGCCCATGCTGTTTCCCCCTCCCCCCTATCACACTGCTCCACCTTTATACTTCATCCAGACTCCTCCTTCATCCAGACCTCTTCTCCTACACTCTTCAGAGCTATTTAACCACTTTGCAAGAATGAGCTACGGCTGCACATCATTGATGTCAATCAAACCACTGCCTTCAAGGCAAGGCCACAGCTGTATATTATCAATGTCAATCAAACCACTGCCTTCATTCCTCTACACTGACCTTGTCTTAGATACAAATATTTTTTTTCTGGTAAGTGTGTAATTAAAGAACGTGGGGGCAGAGGGAAAGGAAGAAGGCAATATCTTTATACAAGTAAATGCAAGGAGGGTAATGATGATGAAAAATTACTCCAGTGGAGATTTGTTCAGTGTAAGTGTGGTGCTTGCTGCTGAGATAAAAGTAAGATGATCAGCTGGGAAAAAGGTATGTGAAAAATGTATGAAGGTCTTAGATTAAATTAGTGAACTACACCCAAAATGGAGAAGCAACAAAGGAAATGACACTTTCAGGACACCATCAAAGTGAGTAAGGATTATGTGAATCAAGGCCAAAAGGACAGATATCACTGTTGCCTTCAGCTTTCACACTGCCATCAAAGGCCGACACCCTATAGTTCACTTTTAAGGGAAACCTACTGCAATATTGTGCACTTTGTTTTACCTCTTTTATTCCTTTAAAGTAACATTAAAAATGGCATTTACTATAAAGAACAAAGCTGGAAGTCCTGAGTGACGCTTCTGAACAGCATTGTCAGTTGTAAATGATGGACCTAATTCTCATTTACACTAATGGTCTAGCAATAGAAAGAGGTCATCACCTTGGTTTAATGTAGATTTGCAATCACTTTCATCCTCTACTTTCAATAGAGACAAAATCCTTGGAGTGAATAGTAGGAGTTCTGATATGCTTTATTCAGTGTGCCATAATGAGTGGTTCTTGGATTGACACTAGCATGTAAAAGAATCCCCATTTTAATAAAGAAAATGAAAAGCCGATGTGCCTCAATTTCCACATGTGCACACAAGAAAGCAAAACAAGCCTTGAAATAAGGGAGGTAAACTTGAAAAGTTAAACATCAGAAGTTCAACCTGACTTTATTGGTTTAAATAAAGACATTGTAACAATGTAGATTAGAAAGTTTCTTGAACTGTTTCTTTTGTAAGGCTACTTTTCTGTTTTTTTTTTTTTAAAGAGTAGTGAGATAAACCATTTACCATACCTTTGCTGTAAACACATAATCTTGAGGTTTGGGAATAAATTGGAACAAGAGCAAAGCACACTGGAAGGGCATGTGTGCATGCTTGTGTTTTCATTTTCAATTTTCATTAAGAAAAAGCAAACACTGAATATCTGAGGATATTTTAACACCAAAGATCATGTCTGCTGCAACATGCCATTGTAACTTCCTCTGTGTAGACCACCAGCCCTATAGCTTTGAACCCAGGATAGAGCTCCCTCTTCTCACCTGGCCAGTAACCCTTAGACAATGCCACCAAGGATTTTTGTGACTGAATAATAAATCCTTATAACCAAGAAGCTATCAAAGATGTAACATTGACCACTATTATGAGACCACGTACCACATCACTTGCCTCTCTTTTTGTGTTTCTGCATGGTGTAGATGAAGTCTATAGTTAGAGTTTGCTATTTTGCAATATAGTGTCTGAAATTAATTAAAGGTTTGGCACTTTTCACTTGTTATGCAGATACATTTCCCCTGTTACTACATTCTTCACCACACATTAAGTGTTAGAATGCACAGCACGTTGCAGGAGAGATGGGTGTTTTTTCTACAAAAATAAAAACTGTGAAATGGAGGTTTTTTAATGATTTAGAATAAAGCATATTTTTGGATGTACAGAAAATCTATGAGACTCTCAAAAATAAAAAAGCAACAAGTTCTGTCTTCTTTTCTGCTTATGGTCTAACGATTTAAATTTCTCAAAGCATATGGTGAGAATCAGAATTATCCCTTCTCCACCTACTACTAGCAATTTCTTGCCTACTGATTTCAGCACCTAATCTATGGTGCTAAAACCAATTAGTGATACATTAAAGGTTTTTGCAATTGTAAATTTTGGACCACTACAGAACATTAGCACATGAGCTCCTCATTATAGGCACAGATCTATGTGATCTTTGATCATGTGATAAAAGATGCATTCAAAATATGTTTTCTTTGGCAACCTTACAATCTCTTAATTGAGGAAAAAAAAACCTAATTACATAGTTCTTTGCAAGGCTGGAATCTGCTGTAATAAGGATTGTACACAAAAACTAAGTTGTAAATGAGAAAGGCTAATTTCACTTTTTTCATTTTTCTGAAATTCTTGCTTTCTAAAGTTGTAGAAAGTTATTCTTCACAAATTATATGCTCAAGTGAATGGTTTAAGGTTTCAAGGAGGTTGTGGGAGTAGTATTCTGGAGGAAACCTCAGTCCTGCAGGTGTGCTTCACTTTTGGCACAGAGCAGCCCCACCAAAGTCAATAAAACTAAGTCATGACAGCTAAAATTAAGCATCAAAACATAAATTAGTAAATGCTATATTCCCCTGTTGGCTGGTTCCCCGTATGCCTCTCCTATGTGCATGAAATGTGAGGACCTGAAGCAAGTAATGAACCCGATGGTGAAGCAGCACATTGCATGCTTTAGTGCTGAGGCTGCTTCATAGGCTATTCATTTTCTCCTGCTATTACCCATCGCTCCACAAAGTCCTTGCATAGTCTGATATAAAATAACAAATGGAATGTTGCCATTTGATATTAGATCACCAGAAATACTTATTTATAGTCTTTTTCTTCCCTGGAGAGGTATTTTTCCATCCTTTGATACCTGCACCCAAGCCCAGCTTATATCACCCTGTTACCTTCAGCAGTGCATCAAGCGAGAAATAAAAACTGCTTGGAGCTGACAGGAGGTGTAACAAACTGGACGCATTTAGCGTGAGTTGTGGCAACCACGCGCCGAAGTGGGCTGGGAGGGATGGGGAGGCTGCAAGGTCTGGTCTCTGCTTCTTCCCTCTGCTTCCTGGGGTGAAGAAATGGGGTCTGTCAGGACAGAAAAAAGAAGGTGAAGAGAGAGGGGAGATGAGAATGGAGAGGAGGAGAGGGAAAGAAAGGAGGGAGGGAGGAGCAGAGGTAAGGGAGGCAGGGAGGGGGTGAGGAAGGGGGGGCAGAAAGAAAGCGAGTCCTCCTTCTGCACAAGAAATCCCTGAGGCTCAGACCGAGCTGCTTAGATTGGCTACTGAGACAAACATTTTAATTCAGGGTCACAGGAGTTTCCAGCCTAAGTAAAAGTAATATCTAATCTGCAACAATTCAGAGAAGGAAGTAGAAGTTCTTTGATACAAGTGTAATACTTTGCTACAAGAACTACAGAAATTTGTTGGAGAGTTTTTTTGCTCTTGAAAAGATGGGATTCTCATTTTTTAAAATGCTTATTTCACTGATGAAGAGACAACACCAGAAAAAAAAGAAAGTATAACATTTAAATGTACTATTTTAAAGTGTATTTTTAACTTGTGTTCACACCAGGTTAATTCCCTTTTTAAGTTTTTGAACTATAATAGTACTCTTAAAGTAGCCTTGGGAGTACCATCAGGTATTCCACAACTGCTTTTCCTAACTGCATCTCCCACACTTACCCTGATTAGCAACACAGGATGCCTTCCACATTGCCTAATTTGTCTGCTAACGTTCTTCATGTCTCAATAACCTCCAGAAAAAAATTCTCCCTGATATAATTAGGGTCACCACGTTTTGAATATCACTGGTATATGGTGGTGAAGACTGTAGGTGAGTCAATATTGTGATCTTTTTTCTGGATTACTCCTCCCCATCAATTGAAACCCCTTAATATGACTTCTGAAATATCTACATTAAAGCACAATTACATAATCTAATATCTTTCTCCATCTCTCCTGCTGAATGGCACAGAATAAATCTAATTCAAAAATTATTTCTCTGGTTCAGATGCAGACACAGATTTTTATATTCCTCCTCCTTTTTCAAGACACCCACTTCCTCTAAATTTCATTTTCTCTCCATGCAATAAAAAAACTAAATAACATTGATTTCTTTTTTATTTAATTATTTTTTTCCTAGTGTGCCTGTATGACATGACAGTGACTAACAGCATATGCCAAGAAAACAATTACATAGCACCTCTGTATTGATTTGTCTAATTGTATCTCTTTACTCAAAACAGTGTTGTTTGCTTGGACATAGCTGGCAAACCAGAGTGGTTTGGGCACCTGTTCTACATTTCATTCAGTGTAGTTAATTGTTTCTTAGAACAGATAACTGAAGAAACCTCTGACTTTCAGACACCTTTCTGCCTCGTGGGGCTCCCCACTCCAGCCAGGAGCCCAGATGAATACCTGGAGAGCTGCTCGCAACAAAGTCTTGGGGTAATCAACCATTTAAGTGTTTCTGAGAATCTGAATACTAAATTGAGCCTGGATTTGGAAATGCTATGGTCACAGAGGATGGTGCCAGTAAGTCCTGCACAGCTTTGCTATGCCACACATAGCACCCAAGTAGGCACCTCTGCTTGCATTCGTTTGTGTTGCATAGTCCTATCAGTTTCCATGGAGCAAGCTGGAAGGTAACCACGTAGCACTATGCACACATTTAGGTGTCTTATGCAGATGGAGGAAGGTACAATCTCGAAGTAGGTTTCACAAACTGAACTTTTATATGGAGCTGGGTGTGTAAACCCAGCCAGGCACTGCCAAACACCCTAGGAGCATCATGCTTGCCAGCTAGCTGTAGTGGAGAGCACTGAAGTGAGGCAAAGGTCGCCAAATTCAGCATTTTTCTTTGCCTGACAGAGCTAGAGCCCAAAGCTCTTTCACTCCCAAAAGACTGCCCTAATCACCATGCCATAAAATATTTACTTTTGTTTTCTTCTGTTGAAGAAAACTAGTTACTATCATTAATGCATCAGGCAATGCCTTGTTGACATAATTAAATTTTCAGTGGGGCAAAGGAGCAGAATAGCTGTACATCCAGTGTGGACAGAGCATCTGGGTACCAATGCTTCTCCTTATCCACAGGAGAGTTTTATGTGGCAGATGAGGATCATACCAGAGCATGGCAGGGTAGTCTCTGACCCAAAGGGTACCATGACTTCTAGCTCTGTCTAACACAAAAATTATTTCCGGTAGAGAAATTGCTATGTGGGACTCATGTTTTCTTATTCTGATTGGGCACAGGTTGGGGGAGTGTGTGACAGACAAGCTGGGAGGCCTGGCCAAGGCTGCACCTCTTGGGTCGATGTCCTTGGATGGTACCCTCAGGCCAAGTCAAGGGCTTTTTGCATCTATTTTTCCAATTTGCAACTCTGAAAAGGCAAAGAGGTCAGAAAGCCACCCCTTGTGAATCTAGCCTGTCAGCTGGGATTCTCAAAGTCACAGTGAAAGGCAGTGGCAGCTCAGGATGCTCAGGTACCTCCATTTTTCCCTTAGTCATTACTCTTCACCGTCCAGTACCAAATCATGCTTCTGACTCACTGGTCATTGCTGCTGCTTGCCTGGGGACCTTTCGGGATGAGATGGCATAACACAGCAGATGGTAGTTACACTGAAAAATATTATTTAACCTTATTGTGGCCAAAAGTTTAATATAAGTATGTTGCTGTCAGATGAAATCCTTGCTATCAAAAAAAAAAACCCAAAAGTGGGATCTTAGTGGCCCAAATTTACTTGTAAATTGAAATGCTTATCTATTTTCAAACCATCTGCATCACATATTCAGTTTCTGTTTGCTTAGTCTTGTAAGAGGAAAAGGAAGGTGAGAAATCCAATGACATGAACCAGCCATGACACTGTAATGAGGCGGTGTTTAACCAAATAGTAAAGTTAAACAGAGCATAGCTGCACTGAAGTTCATTCTAAGGATATAGCTTGCAAATTTGGAGACTATCCAAACTAGCCTTGTGTCCTCTCTTGAGAAATGGAAATAAAATATACGCACACATACATACATATCCAAGTAGAAGGATAGTCATCACACAAAACATATTCTAAATATATTTTGTTGACACTAGTTAAACATAAAACATTCAGATTTTCAAAGGACTGTGGTGTTATTTGTTCCATTGCTTAATTTCTAGCAGACCTCTAACACAGCACTTTCTAATAAGATATGCTTATGTATATACCCCCTCCTCCTCTACAAATAGCTTCTCTTTTTGGGTTTTTTTATATGATAAAAATTCATTTTAGGTAGATCTTATACATTAATTTGTCTGTTTTAATGACAGGAAATTTGTATGTAAATCTTAGATATTAATTAGCTTTCATTAAATTAATGCAAAAAAGACCATGGCAAATCCGTATTCTAGGCAGCTACAAGTAGATGATAGCTCTGAACTCAATAAAAAAGAAAAAAACCCTGAAGTCTGGTTACACTGGAAGGAGGTGAAGTGTTGTGCAAAAGCTGAAGAAATAAGCCAAGTTTATTAGTTTATTATTTCAGCAAACAATGCATTCAACCCATTTGTAAGAACAGATCTTTTCATTTTCACACGAAATATCATAACCCACTTCTTTTAAACTACAAACTTCTTTCTTCTCTGTCATACCTCCACCAGAGGAGTCAGCCTCTTTCAAAGGCACTTTTTTTTTTTTTTTTTTTTAAATCAGGTGCAGCTGAGCCTGTTTAAACCCAATCATCTCCACAGGAAAATCTAGAAATGCCCCTTCTTTTTCTCGGCTAGGGAGACTGTTTGACCCAGGAACTGGAGTTCCCATCTGGAATACCTGCTGGTCTTTAACCTTCTCAGCCTCATTTGCCCTCTGCGTCACTCTGGCTCAGCTGGTACCACGGGGCAGAGCTGGGCTTGCAGTGGTGCCACCTGGAAAGCGTGTCTGCAGGGGCATCAAAGGGAGAGCACAGCCCTCCACAGCCCCCCAATGGGATCTGAACTCACTTGTCCTCATTCTCCTTTCCTACAGATCGACACCAGTGTCATTCCTCTGCTTTTCTGTTATTTATAATATAATAATATATTACAATATTATATTATAATATAATAATATATTATAATATAACTTTTTTCAGTTATTTCTGATTTTCCCTGGCATAAGTGAGCCATCCCTCCCTATGCCACCCGTGGAAAGGACAATTTATTACAATGGAATTTTCAACCCTTCTCTGTCAGCAACTCTTCTCAGTGTTTTCCAGGGTACCTTGAAAATATGATGCAGCTGCGCTTTCTGTCAGCATATATAAGCTTTACTTAATAAAGCCGAACAAACTAATTACAGCCAGGGGAAAAAAAAAAAAAAAAAAAGTACATTAGCATCTTTCCCTGATCGCACTTTACCTATTATTTAAAATTCTTCAGTGAGTGGTTTCTGTAAACATATCAGCCTGTAGCTTGCTCAGGAAAGAGTTGTTCTGGTTTTTTATTATTTTTTTTTGTTCATAATTTGCTATCCATGTGGTGGGTCTGATCCTCTGAATCACATGGTTGCCCTTCTGCTCAAGACTCCCTGACTTGAAGTGGGGTTTCCAGCTCATCACAGAAAAGCGTTGCCACCCGTAGTTATGTAAACAGATGTTCACACACGTTTTACACTATTCTTTCAACAAATATTTTTAAAGACAAAGTCACACCTTTAATTAGTTAAAAAAAGCTACTAAGGTTACAAGTGTTGTTAATTAGGAAGAAATAAATCCAGAGAAAAAGTTTGGAATGTATTCATTTACCAAAATTCACAGAACTCCACCAGAAATCAGAGGGTTGTAAGAGCCCAGGTGGCCTACTTCAGGTTGAAAAACTGCTTCTTTTCCCTTTTCCTTTCCCTTTCTCAGCTTGACAAGCAGGCTCCCCAGCAACCCCTCCGGGGCATTTACAGGCCCCGGAGCCTGTGAAAGTCACAGCTCGGTGAGGACCAGCAGCCTCTGAAACAGCAATCCCCACCATTCACAGTGTCACCTTGGAGGAGAAGACCCCAGCTTGTTTAGGTAGGAAATGCTGAAACTGGAGAAAGGAGGCAGAGGAAGCATCAGAGCTGTGGGATAAGGATGCACCAAGTTTTGAAGGAGGAGGTTCCTCTGCAAATCACTCCTCTCCCCAGCTGCAGCTGCAAGCAGCGTGCAATCAAATACAAAGCTAGTTAGCTTGTTTGCATGCTTCTCCTAGACTTCTGCCGTGTTTAATCAGCTGCTCTGATGATTTGGTGATTACTCCCGAGATCAGGCTCTGCTGGCTTGGACCACTAGAGGGCTTAGGCTTGCTCCAGAAAGTAGGGAAAAGTTGTGAAATTCCTCTTTTGTGTTACATCTATGCACATACAAATAAAAAATGAGACTTACGAGGCATGTCTAGGATTTCTTCTCTTCGTGAAAGGTTTGCCTGGATATTTTGCTCAGTACAATCCTTTGGGATAATGAGCATGGGAGACAAACACCCTAACTCTCAGGAGAGATCTCTGCATCTTTGCAGAGACCTATCAGACAAGACCAATACCCACAAATATCTTATATCTGTGATCATCATTGGGATTTGAGGGATTTTAAAAGTGGAGATTTTGTGGTTTTATCATTCCTGGTATATATAATAAGCTTAAGAAATCTTTCTTAAGTTGACTCACTTTTGGAGAAAAAAAAATCTGATTTAAAAGTAAAGGCAAACTGGAATCATAAACTAATTCTAGCATGGCATGCTTGAATAATCACAAAGACCATGAGTTCATCATCCACAATTAAATTTTGTGTTAATGTTGTCAAAAAGGTGTAACTGTGGTTGTACGTACCTTAGACACTAACCGTCTAAGCAAGGTTCAGTTTCCATTTTTTGAACCACAAGGTTCTTTTTCCCGAAGTATCTCTACAGTCAAAATAGTATCGAACATTATCAACACAGATTAAAAATGCAAAAATATTTAAATCTCTTAATACAATTGCTAAGGGATTATTTTCTTAGTTTGAACCGTTACTTCAGCATAGCAGTTAAGGAGCTAAGCTAATACTGCTTATGGTATCATTCCAATTTGCAAGAAAAACCATACTATAAGAATGAGCTCCGATAAAGGATGAAAGCGCCAAAAGCAAAACTAGGCAGTTAAGTGCTTAAGTCTAAAACTGAAACACACTAAGATCAATTTGTGACTCCCCTTTTGACCACAGCTTCTCCCAGGTATTTACAGCTGTGCTGCTCTTTACTCTCAGACTCGTCCAGTCCTTGCAGGTACAATTTTATCACCCCAAGCCCAGCTGGGATCCAGAAACTGCCCAAACCATTCATCCTAGGCTGTCTGCCTAACTACTGGCAGCTTCTGTCTTCTCCCTCCATCTTCATTTCTTAGCATATTAATTTGCCTTGACCACCAGTTCCACTGCATGGACTAACAGCCTCCAAATTTCTCTCAGTCTGAGACCCCGCTGCTCACCTCTGCTCAGCTTATCAGTCCCGGACTCCTTGCCCCAGAGTCACGGTGCTCAGAGTCCTAGCAAGCCTTTCAATCCTTAATTCTCTGCTGCTTTCTTAAAATCCCTGTATCTATAGGTCTTACATTCCTTTTCCGTTCAAGTCCTTCAAACCAGCTAGTTACAGACTTTCCCCTTAGAGAGCCTACAGTTGTGTTTCTTTCCTGCTTTTCCACCTCAATTGTGAGCATGTAACCTTGTCCTGCTGTGGTGGGCATCTTTTTATTGTCTGAATCCTGGGTGACAATGGAAGGGTCCTGGACCGTGCAAAAGAAATAACCTCTCTCCTTTCAGCCCTGGCACTAGTCCTCACCAGATGAGGGCTGCAAGTGAAAACTGACTTGCAGACCTTTTTTAAATGAGCAGATTTGTAATAGAATGGCAAAAGTGTATAAGACTAACAAATTTCTTGCAATGAAAACACAGGAGGTCTACTGCTTCTCAAAAGAAAAACCACAAGATTTTAATGAGGAAAAATGATCCTCTTTTTTCTTCTTCTTTTTTGCCTTGTTTTTTGAAAAGCTAACCTACCTGGCCTATTGCTTCTAATTAAACAAGCCAACTTAGTAAAAGACAATCCAATCAGTTTCTCCAGAAATATACAAGGATGTATATGTGTGCCTGTACAACAGTCTGTTCAGTGATGGGTTATTTTGTACCATATTTCTGATGTTTGAACTCTGCCCTTGCCATTCCCCTTTCTATCCTTATTTCTCTACTGTACCATTTTTGCTTTGCTGTTTTCTTTGTCTTTTCATCATGTAGGTTCTTTCACAATGCTAGTGAGAGTCTACAAGTCCTGTCAGGTGCTCTCACTTTCTGCTTTCAGACTGATCCTCATCTTTAACCTTTCTGTTCACTGGAGGCTTCTATGGTTCCTGTGCTTGCAGCCACCTCTTCACCTTTCTCAAATGTCACAAGCAATCATGATTTGCCAAGGATACAGTAGGACTGCAGCAGTCCATCAGAGTGAGGATGTTGGGTTGTAAGCTCTTGAAGACAAGGCCTGTATTTTTGTTTTTCAGATATGTTGAAATTTGCCACCTACATAATGCTTAATAAAATGAACAGTGATATCAATACACCTGCCTTGTGGTCCCTTTTCTGTAAGCTGTTGTTGCTTATATAGCATTGCTAACAGTTTACAGCATCATTTCTGTCTTTATTGGATTGAGACTCATGACTTTTTCAGCACCATTCATACAAATGATGTTATAAAATCAGAAGAATAAAAAGTCTGCAGTTCCATGAAGGAAGATACGAAGTCCAAAGCACTTTTATTCCAGCTGTATTTATTTCAATTAATCCTGTAAAGCACTGTAACCTGTCATGTAACACAGCCAAAATGAGAGTTTAGAGGTCATCAGCAGCTTTTTGGCTTTCCTTTGCTTGTTACATAATTATTTAGGTAACGTTGTCAAGTTTTAACACATATGGATGACGACCTAATGTAAGAAGATACAGATTAGATGAGGTTTCAGAATAAATTGCATATTTATTAAGCATCCTCGGTATTCTTAAATTAAAGCTACATATACACTTGTATATAAACACATAGAAAATTTTGTTTGTGGAAGTGAGAGACAAGTAGTGGTTGGATCCAGCTTTTTTCATTTTGGATGTTTGAGGTATAACTCTATCTTCCCCTGTTTACAGCTTGAAAAGAAAACTTCCTGACAAAATGTTTGCATTTAATGACATATTTTTTTTAATTTTGATTTTTGTGAACATCTTCCCTTCTCTCTTTGTTCTTTCACATCTGTTGGTTTAATAAATGTCTTAATTTTCCCCATAACTCTTAAGTATGAGGAATAACAGGGGAAAATGTGTTTCCCTGCCAGAATAAAAATTGCTTCTCTCCTGAATTTCTTTCAGGTTTATGAAATCTCCTCAAAGAAAAGGCTATATATCTTTATATTTTGCCCATTGGCAGGGCCTTGTGCACTCTTGCAAAACAGTATTCTAATAAGAGTTTTCTTCTTGTAGAAGGTTATCACCCTTTAAAGAAATATACTAAAAAATTTTTTGCAAAATGCATAGGCAATTGGGGACTTCGGATTTTTGGACCCACTGATGATTAATTATATGTCAGACTTTACAAATGTCACTAATGGTTGCTTTAGCAAGACATATGTAATTCATGTGCTTATTCCGTTCCAAGCTTCCCACACTTGATAACTGCTGACACACCCCTATCCTTGTTGCCAAAACTTCCACCTTTCTACTTCCTCCAGCAGCTCATGAGAACTAAACTTTATTAATACATACTTTTAAAATACAATGTAGGGTAAATTGAATGTAACATGAAAAATCAAAACAAGAAATCTTGTGCTACATTATTATTTGTAACCTTTAAACAGCAGAATCCCCCGTTTGAATTTACTTGCAATTGGCAGAAAATGTAGGCGAAAATATAGATTTAAAGCTTAGCTGGTTGCAGAGCACATAACTATTTTCATCTATCAAATATAATATCTGCATTAGTTCGTTGCTAACATCAAAAGGGAAGGGAGTAATAAATAATGGAAAGGCAAAATGAAATGGTGAAAAACTGAAACTGCAAACAAAATCAGCAGACTTTAGTAAGGTTTTTGACATTGTCCCCCGTAAGATCCTCACAGAGAAGCTGATAAAGTATGGGCTGGATGAGCAGACAGGGAGGTGGACTGACAACTGGCTGAATGGCTGAGCCTAGAGGGTGGTGATCAGTGTCATGAAGTCTAGCTGGAGGCCAGTGACTAGTGGTGTATCCCTGGGATCAGTCCCATTCAACATCTTCATTAATGATCTGGAAGATGGGGCAGAATGTGCCCCCTGCAAGTCTGCTGATGACACAAAACTGGGAGGAGTGGCTGATATACCAGAGCTGTGCCCTAGTTCAGAGGGACTTCAGGCAGGTTGGAGAAATAGGCTGGTACAAACCTCATGAAGTTCAGCAAGAAGAAGTGCAAAGTCCTGCACCTGGGGAGGGACAACCCCATGCACCAACACAGGCTGGGGGCCACCTGGCTGGAAAGCAGCTTGGCAGACAAGGACTTGAGATTTATAGTGGACACCAAGCTGAACATGAGCCAGCAATGTGCAAAGGCTACTGGTATCCTGGGCTGCATTAGGAGAAGTATTACCAGCAGGTCAAGGAAGGTGATCCTTCCCCTCCACTCAGCCATATCTGGAGTACTGGGTCCAGTTCTGGGCTCCCAGCACAAGAGAGACATGGACATACTGGAGAGTGTCCAGCAAAGGGCCACGAAAATGCTGAGGGGACTGGAGCATCTCTCCTGTGGGGAAAGGCTGAAAGAGCTGGGGCTGTTCGTTTTGGGTAACGGAAGGCTCAGGAGTATCTCATCAATGTATACAAATACTTGAAGGGCAGGTGCAAACAGGATGATGGTGGCACCAAGTTCTTATCAGTGGTGCCCACTGACAGGACCAGAGGCAACAGGCACAACCTGAAACACAGAAGGTTCCTTCTGAACATCAGGATTTTATTTTTTTTATGTTGAGGGTGACTGAGCACTGGCACAGATTGCCCAGGGAGGTTGTGGACTCTCCATTCTTGGAGATATTCAAAAGCCATCTGGACACAGTTCTGGGGAACTGGCTGTAGGTGGCCCTGCTTGAGCAGGGGGGTTGGACCAGAGGTCCCTCCCAACCTCAGGCATTCTGTGATCCTGTGATACCCTGAAAAATTTGAATTAACCTCTAAAAGCTGGTTTGATACAATGATAAGAATGTAAAACAGATATAAATACCTGCCACTGGTGCCATCTCTAATATCTGTGGCTTATTAACAAGGTTACTAATGTCTAAACCAGAACTGTTTATCTTGTATACCTATTCTTATACTGTTTTTTGAATCCAGGTAATTACTGTAAATCAGTATGTTCTTCTCTTTCACCTATTTAAATGTCAATAGTAATAACAAGAAGAAGAAGAAGAAGAAGAAGAAGAAGATGAAGAAGAAGAAGAAGAAGAAGAAGACGACTATCTAGCCAATGTATATTCTTCGTTCAAATAGCTTCAAAAGGGAGAAAATACAATTTTCTATTTATTCTTCCACAAAACTCATAGAATTAGTCTATGGAGAGGTAACTGGAACCAGTGAGAATGGCACTTGGAGAACTGACTGTTTCTAACAAAGCTTCTGAAAAACAAAACAAAAGATTAAAAAAAACTCTGGCAGCTTGAGAGCCAAACCAGATGGCAGGCCATGTAGGAAAATGAAAATATTCCCATTCTTAATAATCAGTGTAGAAAATCCACTGAGGAAAACCCACGTTCTTTTTCATTCTTCCTTTCTATTTGGGTCATCAGTTTTCATGATTTCTGGATGAGGCATCAGGCTGTGATGAAAATCATCATGAGACTGAGCTTTAACACAAAATATTAGAAATTCTAGAATAGGACTGAGTTGTCAAAGCAGACAGACCACAGCAAATCCCTTAAGCCACACTGGAACAAACACAAACAGGCAGTGGTGCATGAGGCTCACAATAGTTCTGAAATTGCACTTCAGATCTTACGAGCTTATCAAGAAGTTACCAACAATTCATCCTCTCACTTTCAAATGGGTATTTAACCTGCAGCTACTATGGTTGAGGCTGCTTAGGCATACTGTCATTTATTTAATAAAGAAGAAAAGAGTTACTCATAAATTAAAAATTGTAAATTTATTTTTTCACTTAAAATCTATTAAATTTGTAAACATAAAGGAGCTTTTTTTTTTTAAATACTATATAGTACTTTTTTTATCAGTCCTATGTACTTATTCTAGAAAATTTTACATAATTGGTATTATAAATTTTAGACTACTGACTTTTACAAGCTGATTTTTTCTATTGTGTTTTATTCTGTTCTATTCTATTTTACAATTTTACACTACTGACTTTTGCAAGCATATATGCACATAACCCTATGGAAATCATCTGTCCAAACAGGGACATTGTATTTCACAGTGTTTGGATAACTTGCCTTGCCCATCTTTAAAATTCTTCAATAATGAAAATGGCTGTCAGAGAACTTCCTGAGACCAACCAAATGCTTGTGTCAGTCTGAGTTTAGAATGTCCTGAAAGTAACAATTATTATTGACTTATGTATACGCCCGTGTCCAGGGTGGTACCTGGGAAACCTGGGACAGCAATTGACACTCCTGGTGAGGCTGTGCAGATGCTCAGGTGGCCATGCTGAAGTACCAGAGAGTCCTCAAACACCGTATCGGCAGGCAGCTGGCTGAGCTGTGCTCAGCACAGAAATGCACATAACAGAGAAGGAAAGGTGCTGGCGAGAGACCAAACCCGGAGGTAAGTAGGCATGAGAGGTACAAAAAGAAACAAGGAATCAAAGGAACTGAAAGACTGAAAAACTGAAACTTGTTTTTATTAAGGATCATTCAGGCAGCTCCAGTGGTACTTAGAAGTTCAACAGGACATTGCAACGTACAAATTTCCCTGCAAATGCCCCGTGCTGGTACAGCTGCCAACAGGTGGCTCATGTGGGACCAAGGCCCTTCCTGCCACAGGAGAAAGAGGAGCAGGACAGAAGATGGGCATCAAAGATCTAAGAGCCAGCCCTGCTGCCACACGCATCTCTCAATAGATATGCGCTGGCAGTCACCGTTTCCAAAAGATCCTTTCCACCCCCAAGCAATAGCTGCGGCCTCACATCCTTTTGCAAACCCAGTGGCTCCCTTGTGAGCAGATACCAGACACAGAAACCTGTTTTCTAGTAATTTGGGTCTGCCAAACTAGGCAGCAGGGCAACAGTATTTAGCTTTTCTCGGCATTCTGCTCTCCTAGCTTGTTACTGTCCTCTGGCTGATGGCTAGAGCCAAGCCTGCCACAGTCTTGCTTCTGGGTTATTGGAAACATTTGTAGATTAATTTAGAGTGTCATGTTCCCTGCTTTGGCTCCTGCTACCAGCTATACAATGCCTGCTTCCAAGATGATGTTTGGACAGTGTGGAGAAATTGGAAAAAATCTAAGGAGGTGCTTTCATAGTCCTAATGGTGGTCTGCTTTATACTTTGCATTAATTGCCCACTATTTCAGAGTGCCCAGGCATATTGACTCTGAGGTTACCTTACTTTTTGTAAGTACATGAAGAGTCTTAGTTCCTTCATGAGTTGTCCAGGATGGAGTATTTAATCACCCTACATCCCAGCCATCTTATTATAAATCAAGGTAATGGTTGTGGAAAAAGTCTCTGCAGAGGTAGGGAGCCTTGAGGTGTAGCTGACTCATGACTGAACACTACTTTGAAGTCTTCCAGTTGCATTTTATTTTCATAGAGTAAACAGTGCAGCTTCAGGAGGAACAGTATTTTTTAAAAGCAGTGCAGTAACAAGGGCCAAACACGTGATGTGCAAATAAAACAAAACAGATTTTAAAAAGTCTAACTCTTGGGTAAATCTTGTTGTCATGGGTTTCTAGAAACCTCTTCCTATCATCTGCTTTGTTTTCCTACTACCATAATTGCTCATGCCTTAGGAACCCGAATTTGTCACTAATAGTTGGGCTGTGGGATACACGCTATGCTGTGGCTCACTCTGCATTCTGAATGGGAACATATTTCATTCATAATTCACCAAAAGACATTTTTGAAAGAGCGTTTTGCAAAACAATAATACATCAAAATTGCACTGCTTTTTTTGTTCAAGGCCAGGTTGGATGTGGCTTAAGGAAATTGGTCTAGTAGAAGGTGTCCCTGCCCATGGCAGGGGGGTTGGAACTAGATGCTCTTTCAGATCCTTTCCAACCCAAACCATTCTATGGTTCTATGATTCTATGATTCTCACCTTTCAAAGCCTGCATTGTTTTGTGTCAATAAGTATTTGCAACATGATGTCAAATATTTGCAACATGATGTGAAGCAATTCATTTGGTTACTTAGCGCTCCTTTTCCACTTGTAGTCTTGAACTAGTGTCAAAAACATGAAAGAAAGCCCTTTCCATGGAGAAAACTATAATGAACAAACAGACATTGCTCCGTCAGGTCAACTTGGAAACTGACAGCTAGGGTGTCACAAGAAAATTAATAAAATCCCATACAGACACTGAACTTGTCATCACTTTCTTACCATATATTGGAAAAGACTTGTGCAAAGTTATCCGTTTATTCCACAAGACAAAAGCAGAAGTACATAACTACAATTACAAAAAAAAAAAAACCAACACAAAAAAAAAAAAACCCAGAAAATAATCCATAGAACAAATGCTGCAAGTTTCACAGAAGGAAGTGCAAAAAGCCATTACAACATAAAAAATAGAAGGTGCTGAATACCACAGACACATTGCTTTTTTAGTCACATTTTTTCCATATTTCTGGATAGAAGCACAAGATGAAGCAGAGGAATGAAAAGAGGCAAAAGAACATTAAAAAGACCAAGGGCATGAAATAATAAAAGGTGTGAAAAAACAGAGGTGTGAAACAGAAATAAGAAAGATCTCCCAAAAGAAGAGAGGAAAGAATGTTCACACAAGCATTGATTGGGCCACACTGTTTCATTAAAGGCTATGTGTAAGGTGCCAGCTTTAGTAGAAGAGAGTATGGGAACAAGTAGAGATGATTAATTTAATTTGATAATAATAAATTGGATGAAAATTAGCTTTCAGTTCCCCTTAAATAATTCACAAATTATCATCAAATCCAATTAACGCTTGGGAAATCATTTGAAAGGGGGCAGCGAGACAGATTCACTGTGCCGGTAGTGCACTGCCCCTCTTCCAAAGCAGTCAGGGGTCTGAGCCATGCACCCACGACAAGGCAAGATGCCTTCTATTGATACGTCTGAGCTCACATGTCACTTATTCAGGAGTATCCTACTACTAAGTTACAAGACTTTTGAGGTGAAGACACTCAGTTATTCTTAATGAAGCTCAATATGCAATGATTTCATTACTATTATGCTAGAGAGCTGCTTGGATAATTACACAAGCTGGGGATACTTGGTTTCTAGTCCCACCTCGTGAACACTGATCATGTCTACAGCAGAAACCAATAGTCCTCAGCTTTGGGAATGAGTGTCTAGAGGCACCTTGTAGTCCCCAGGGCCTGTACCCTGCACATTTACATTTACCTTGGGAGCCTGGCCAATGCACGCTGCACTCTTCTGGTGCATCTGCCTGTGTTTTTTTCCAGGGCAAACCAAGGTACACCGGGCTGTGAAGCAGTGTCCTACCGAGCTTCTGACCAACAAGGCAAAGGAAAGCAGGGGGGCATGTGTGTGCTCTTGGTAGGCTGGAAATGGTCCTCAGTCCTACAGATGAGCAATAAAATTTTGAAACCAGTTGGTAAAGGGGAACATGTCTCAAACTGGCTTAAAAAACAAGAAGCAGAATAAACCAGTATTTTCCACAATAAGTTGATTAACCATTATTGGACAGCATTGTCCAATTTTGTTCTTGATGGTATCTAAGAAGTTACGCATTTGAGGTTGTATGTTTTAGAAGTTCCAGAATTGAAAGTTTCAGTTGACATCAAAAGGCTCATTATGCGTCAAACAAAATTACATTTTTTCAGGTATCCATGTTGCCATAATTACAGTCATCTTCCTGCTTTGCTTCACATTTCACACAGAAAAATTGATTATTCTCACAGCTTAATTAACAAGAAATACGCCAGGATAAACTGCTTGAATCAGTTTATATTATTATATTCATTTGACACTAGAAGAGGACATTAGCTCTGTAACATTTCCACAGCACAATAAGCAGACTGGCAAGGTTGCATCTGTAGAAGGGTGTTTCACACTCTCTGTGTCAGAGCTAGTTTTCATTTGCAGATAACTTGAAATACTTGAAATGTTTGGGCTGAAGTTTTGTAGCGTGGGCATCTATTTCAGAATAATTTTTCACACATGTACCTGTGTGCACACATACACACACACATATACACACAGTTACAGTTACAGCTGAATATTTTAGTTCCTTCAGAAAAAAAAGTGGGAGGGCTACAGGAAAATACATAATTTTGTCCAACATAAAGAATGTTGATGACCTTCCCTACAAAATTGTATAGCTTGGAGTTTATGTTTCATACATAGCAAGGAGGTAACTTTCATGCTAGATGCATTGCTTTTAACTTCTGCAAAAATCCTAGCTGAATATGACTTCTTAGATTTAGAAAAACTCTATTTCACACATGTAGCAGAGAGAACGCTGTACTTACCTGGTTACACACCACTTCTTCCCTGCCCCATTGACTGCTCAGCGCAGGGGATGGAAGTGGCCTGTGAAGGAGAACGCAAGCTGCAGGACCCTGCCTTTATTTCTGCAAAACCAGGGAGGTAAGGGAGGAACTGGGCAGGAGACAGTTTATGGAGAGAGGATGGTCTCCTCGCATGTCAGCTGCATCCTGCCCTGAAGAATCAGCTCCTTATGTTGCCTTGGGTATAATGCCAAAGAAAGGTGAAGCTCATTGTCTGAGGGAACCGACCTGAGGTCCTGGTGCCTGACACTCTGAAGTGCACAGACAGATGTGTCAGCTGGGACTATGCTTTCAATGTCTGAAGTGAGAGTTTGGGTTATCCCCTGGAAAGTTTGAAATTAGATGTCCAAATGAGGTGGATAGGTTTTATGTCCATTGCTTCAGTTCCCTAAGAGTAAAAGTGAGGTAACACCTCACAGGAGTTGTGAAAAAAGGCAAGTTAATTGTCAATACATTACCAGATACATTGATTAATCATTGTGGTAATACATTAACAAATGCCATCGAGAAGCTTGTGAGGAAAGGAGGAATTCTGTCTGTACATGAGTACACAAATAGTATTTGGTACATTAGATGTGAGGAGAAAGAGAATGTTGAAGACTAGAAGAAAATAGGAGGGGGGGGTTAATATATGGTTCTGATCTGAGCATCACTGTTGCTGGCCACTAAATGAGGCAGGGCTTCTGTGGAAAGATTTAAATGTGCTTCTGTCTTCAGAGTGCAGAGCTAAATGAAGATGGGATAGATTGATTTAATTTCAACATTTCCTAACTTATAAGTGTTTATTTTTGCAATTTGAACAGTATCCTTAGCTCATTTTATGTGTCCCTTCCAAAAAAATTAAATCATTTATTAATGCTAAAATATCCCTCTCTTGGCAATACTGGTGGGTACTGAGGTAATGAGGTCTAAAAATTTCTTAAATTTTCTGATTGTATCAAACTCAGATTATATCATTGTGTGGGACCGTCCAATATTTGCAATGCTTCTTAGACATTTTCAATAGTCAGTGGTATTGAAATGCTATGGAAAACGGACATCTCAGAAATGTAAACAATTAAAATTCCAGTTACTGATAATCTAATTAGAAAGCTGGATAAAAATCACCACAATGTGATGGATTCATTTCAGAGGCTTCAGAGAAGTATCAGGACAATATTCAAAAATAGTCTTGAGTTTCTTCAAAGGAATACAAAGAGGACCAAGGACCACATGGAATGCTGCTTAAATCTTTAAATGCTTTTCTGCATTCTGCTCCATTTATAATTTATTTTTAAAGCACCTTGCTTGAAATCTTGTGAGATTTACAGTTATATCTGGTTGAAAAGGGGGAATAAAATTCACAAAAATGCTGACAGTATTCCCTTACTTCCCTTTTGTGTCCAACTGCAATGAAATTAATGTTATCTAGGGGGGTTGTTTATAATCTTTCTTTTTTTGCTTTCTTGCTTTTACCACCTTGCCAGTTTTCAGACCTTTTTCAATGGTTAAAAAAAGTCACTAAGTGGCACAATAAAGATTTGCATCATTTCCTTCGGGTTTGCAGAGCTGTTGGTTTTCTCACTTCGGAACTCTGTTTTCAAAAGTTGCAGAGTGGCAAATGGCAGCATGAAAACTTCTCCTCTAAAAATTCTTACCAATGGATTTTATTTATTGACAAAGAACAAATAGAACAACTTTTCATAATGCCTTTTAAATCTCTAAAAAAGTTTTTAAAATATATATTTTCTAAAAACTCTTTATTCCATTCCCTTCAAAAACCAGGGCCAGAGAGGTGAGGTTATTTGACTGTTGCCCAGAGTAGACTGGAATGAAATACTTTCAGCAGCTCCATATCCAATTCCAAGAATATTTTCTTTCCACAGTATTTCTTGAAATCTGACATTAGCATGTCCAATTATAAGTAAAAATTAATAATGATATAGAAAAAAATATATTCAGTTTAGAGTGCAAGAAAACCTTTGATTGGCTGTGGTTTTGTTAAAGGCTGGTCACTGAGTTTCCATGAATTTCCTCAGTAATTTACTGTGCTACTATTTGCAATAATGATTAATATTTAATTACATTAAATATTATAATTTCTATAAATATATACATTATAAAAAATATGCTATCATTTATATATAAAATATTAAAATAATTAAATATATTTATTTTTTTAATCTAATGGAAGATTAATTAGAAAAAGCAGATAAATAGAGATGAGGTAAGAGTAGTCAGGTTATGCACCCTACAGGGGAGCATAGGCTGATTCTCAGAGGTATATTATCCTGAGAAGAAAGCATGTTTCTCCCTGGGAAGTCCCAGGAGCCCATGTCCTGCACACTGGCACCAGATTCTTCCTCTCCAATGTAAATCTTGCAAATTTTCTTTATAATCAAAGCCAAGTAATAGGGATGGAAAGCATAATCACTAAGTGAGCTTAAATGCCAGTATTATACTTGCAGGCTGTCCTCTGTGAACTTCATTTATTGCAGAAATATATATTTGACAAAGAAAAGGGGATTAAGTAGCAACAAAACACAGAACTTGAGTTAGTGGGAGGGTAAACAAAAGAACTCCACATCTGGCAAGATATTTCTTATGCTTAGTATATTTCCTAGGGGAAAAAAATGCATCTGTCTGATAGACCCTCCTGGCAACATTTGTGCATAAGCATCTTATACTTCTGTTTCTCCTTAAACTGTATTTGCATAAAAGCTGAAAAGTTGTCTAAATACTGACCCTCATGAAAAAGAAATTAAATTCTTGGTACACTAAAGAATATGTTTAATGGAGGAAAAAAACACTCATTTTATAGGCTTCTTGGAGAAAGGAACAAATTGTGTTACACTCTAAAGACAGTTTGTGTGTTTACATTTACATGCAGCAGTCTCCACGACTTGAAAAACATGCCAGCTCATAGTTGTATGTTTCAGCTATCTTTCAGGTATTTGATATACATTTTTGCTTAACTTGGCAAGTAATCTAGAAACCTTTCAAACACAGCAAAAGCACATACGATAATTAGATAAATAATCCCCCTGGGTAAAAGTCAGCAAAAAGAAAGTCTCAGTTGTCACACGACATTCAATTATTACACAGGCATTTGGTGCGACACCGGACATAAAAAGGCCAGCTACAGTTGTCCCATCTGTTTAAACTTTGTGGAAGTCTATAAATGCACTAAAACCACTTCCAATCTTTGTTGGTCAGCATCAGCCTTAATGCATGTAATTACAGCAGCAAACAGTAAGCACTAGGTAATTCCAATTGTGCCAAGCATATTAAAAGCAAACTTTGGGATCACTTCTGTGTTTAGATGTCCTAAATTACTCTAAAGTCCAGTGATGCCATAAGGAGGAAACATTTAAAATTAAAAAGTAGAAATAATTTCAAAATAGCCATTTTTTTTCAAAAGCTGTTCATTTTATGAGTACTTAACTAGACTCTCTTTTTTCTTCCTTCCCTTAGCATGTCTTTACTCACTTCTTCTTTCAGGAGGATACATCTGTAAGAAGCACATCTTCTTCATAAATAATTATAAACTAAAGTTTTCATAAAATATGTATGTATTTCTTAATGCCCATCATAGGTAAAATGCTAGTTGTTTGCCAGCAAGTGGCCATCAAAAATTTTTTCCTGTGAAGAGCTGCAAAAGCTTTCTGGGATAATGTGAAACAAGAGTAAATAGAGTGTGCGATGAGCCCTGGGAGACATTGCAGAGCTGTACAACTGGATGAGCAGAGGAGAAACTTGGTAGTTTTGATTCACAGGTTGGGGAATTGCATGTTTACAGGCAGGTACAGAAACATCTCCTACCCATGCTACTTTTTAACCATAAATGTTGCTTAGACTGTCAAGGTAACATGAAGATGAATTGTCTCTTGCTTCATGCTGAAACCCCAAATGACACAGCAGTCTACCACATATAACCATTAATCTGCCTGGAGGATGCACATCAAGTTTTCATGCTTACCGTAGAGAAGGATCAAATCATGCAATTGCCACAAAGACTGTCGAGGTGGCTCATCATGCATCTTACAGGTGCCATGCCTGCAAGCAGCCCCGGTGCCTTCAGGACAGTCAGACCTTTTTGAAGAAAATGAACTTGTAATTTTGGGGGATACATGTAGCAGCAAGGAAGCACAAGCTCCACCAGAGACAGGAGCACTCAGTGTCCTGTAGCCTCAGCTATGTCAAGAGTCCAGCTCCAGTTTGTGTTAAAAATCTCTTACAGCTGGGCAAGCATCATCTACAAGCGTCCAGCTCCAGATTATGTTAAAAATCTTTTACAGCTGGGCAAGCATTGTCTAATGGAAAACACATAAAAAAAAAAAAATAGTGAAGTGCTTTTCTGAATCACCAGTTCCACAACCACTTCTTCCACCTGCCTGCACAAGATAGCTCTGCTAGTAGTTTAACAGGCAAAAAAATGCACTCAGTCAATGCTCAAACTTTGCAGGTTGTTTTTTTGCTGTTGCTGGTTTTTCCTACCTTCATTTTCTCTTTGTATTAACAGCTTAATGGTGGGATAGAAATCTTACTTCACTTAGAGTCACAACAAAAGATGTTCCCTTCCAAGTATTGCCTTGTTCTAACATGAATGAATGGAAGAGAAAAGTTTGCATCATGAACAGGGAGGGAAAGCCAGATGCTCACTGATACCTCCATGTGCCTCCCTAACACTACTGGTTTCTCTTGAAAAACTTTCAGATGTTATTGTGGCAAGCCTCCAAATGACAAACATTTTAGAGTAGCCATACTACTAAAAATGTATGCATGCTGCCTTTCCCATGCAAGTCATCCACATGGTGTGAGTTATTTTCCTCAGTTTATACCTATTTTGCAACATTGATAACTAACATGTTTTGATTCAATAACTTCTCACAGAAAACCTGCACCATTTTCTGTTAAGCATCTGGAAGAAGGATCTACTAGTATCAGTCCCATTTCCATAGCAAAATAATTTTTATTACTTTACACAGGTTCATAAAACTGTGTATTGCTGATCTGCATTTACTCTTACAAAACCAGGACCAAATCCTGTCATAAAAATAATCTTTCTATAATTATAATTTTTCATGTTTTGGCTAAAATTCTCAGCAGAAATAACAAGTTCCTAAACTATTAGTCTATTGTTAAAATTGGATTTAGATCTTCATACTTAAGTGAAATGAACCTCATTCAAATGCAAATTAGACATGAACCAGCAGAAAAAATTGCTTTGTAGGTCTTTGTTTGCCTCTAATGAACAATGTTGCACCATATTCCTGTTTCAATTTTAGTTCTTATCTCTTCTGTAGGTACAGAAAGACAATGAAGAGATTTGTTTAGTTATGGATTCCTGGTAAAACTTTAAATAGACCAGGTATATACCAGATCCTTTCTGGGTCTGGAGACTTTTGGCTCCTGACATTTTTGGAGTTTATTTGGCAAAAGTAATGCTGTCTCTTTCTTTGCTTCTCAAAAATTCCTGAATTCTTTGGAAAAAAAAAAAGCCACGATGGCCACTGTTGAGCTTCTACAGTTGTGTAAAAGTGCATCCCGTTAGGTTTTTTTATCCTTAGTCTAGATGCATGCATTGAAACACAGAATTTTTAACTCTAATGACAACAAGATAGCAAATTAGAAATAAAGAAGTGCAGTAATCTCAGAAATAAGGAAGTAGCTGAGTTCAGGTTTAGGATGAATCTTGTAGATCCTAAAAGGGAGATAGGAGGACTTATTCCCTGCACACTTGCATGTATAGAAAAGTAGCAGGTTAGAGAGGCAAAATTAAAACACATTTCATACCTCAGGATTTAGTTTACATTTATATAGCCTCTACCCCTTTTCTAAGAATGGCTTTCAATGAGGGAGTTATTGAATTTTAAAATTACTGTTTATTCTTTCTATAGAAGATTAAGGATTGTGTTGAAATAGCTATGATTTTATCTTTAAATCTGCTTTAATTGTGGCAAAATTTGGAACAGCACTGACCACAGAATTATGTGTAACTATTTTGTTGAACATGTGTTTTTCTGCAAAAATTGAGGCTGTAAAAACTGTTAATTCTCTTCTCTCCATGTTATCTGAATGCTGATAACATTTCCCTCTCTTCATTGGGTTAACTATTAAGAGTTAAGAAGAATAAAATCATA
Source organism: Falco peregrinus (assembly GCF_023634155.1). NCBI lineage: Eukaryota > Metazoa > Chordata > Aves > Falconiformes > Falconidae > Falco > Falco peregrinus. The sequence continues at coordinate 58,451,466 of NC_073723.1, read as the reverse complement.
GAAAAACACTAAAGAATGGAAAGAGTCGTTGCTTGTCTACAGAAGATTATCAGCTATGTGATAGACTGATGGGAAGGATTTACTAGCTCTAGCTCAGTTTCTAAATATGTTCCTTACTAAATGAGACTTGCAAATGATCTATAATTTCCTAGTCCTTCTGAAGATAAACCAATATAAATATATATATCAATTGTTATTACTTGTCAGTACAATGTGTCTCTTTGCCATTACCCCTTCTTTTTGGGGGGCAGGTCAAATGCCCATGGAGGCACAAATACACTCTCACACACACAAAGGGCGAAAGAAAGGAACGCGGAGTTTGATTCTTATTTTTTTTTCTTTTTCTTTTTTTTCCTGTTTGCAAAGACAGCAAGCATGAAGTCATCCGTGCCTGACTAAATTCAGCCAAAACCATCTGCCAATAAGTTGCAGCTAAAGGGTAGAAAATCTTATCATGACTCAGAGGAGTTAGAAGGGAACGTGGGAGCAAGGACCCAGGCAATAAGCTGCAAAGATGTGTAACAGTCAGCTGGGAAGGAATGGGAAACAGTTAAATGAATGGGGACCACCTATTCTTACCACACTTCCACTACATGAACCTGATAATTAACTGAACAGTTATAGCATAATGTACCAGAACACAAAGCAAGGTTCTTGAGATTCATGCACATACTGTGCTCTTCCTCCCATCTATATCTTCTTCCTCCTCAGCTCCAAACCATTATCATTAGAAAACTTGCTGCACAGTAAATTTGTAGTTCTGTACAATGATAGTTACCTAAAATCAATGCTGGCTCTGAGTTATGGTGGCATCATAAACTGTTTGATTGCCTTAATGGAATTATTTATCATTGCAATTATTTATTATTTATTGTGTCAGCTCTTAAGTTATTCCTTGCTATTGATCATATTATCTTGTACAATTTATTTTTCATTTATGTTGCCTGGATTAGAAATACACGAAGGAAAAACACAGATAATTATTAGTATTATTTCCTCTTCAACAGAGAATATTTTGGGAGACAGAGCAACAAACACAGGATATAAGAGTGAAATGAGTAAAACCTGCTTAACTCAAAAAGTGGGTTCATTATCTGAGTTGTCTCAGGGTAACTTCCACTCATTTTCCCAATTACCTGAGGTAATACTGGTCATTGATAAAGCTGGTGATTTTTACTGTAGTCATAAATGGGAACAATATTAAATACAAGCACAACTATCAAGAAGATGCAGAAAACCCAGCAAGAACTGAACCTGAACTGTGTTGTATAACAGAGCACTTTTGAACACTTTAGAATTATTTTTACCAATATATATGTATAGTGGTAATGTATGTATATAGTTGAATACAGTACTCAGGATGCTCAATTAGGATTGAAGAAATCAGGAATTCCTTTTCTGGTAAAGACAGCCCATAAATGCATGGAAAGCCATGGCGTGCAGAAGTCTTGTGGTTGTCACTTGATCTCAGATTTTTCATCTAAGAGATATTTTTCCTGATCCCTTTTCCCAGAGTTATAGCAAACATGCATAAGAGAGGGCAGATGGCACAATGCAGACTTCAGCCCCAGGAAAGAGCTTGCACCTTTTGTGTTGAGCTGTGTTCCCGTTACACATAATTTCTGTCTTGCATTTTTAGAAATGTTCTAGTCTGTCCAGAAAATCCTCTTAGCTTCTTATGTCTCTGTTTCCCCATCTCCTCCCTATATTGCCAGCTGAGAATGCAAGTTAGGAGATGCTTGTCACTCATCTGTAGAGTGCTTGTCACAGTGGGAAGTGAAGGGCTATCGCAACAGAATGAGAGAAATAGTGATAAGGATAAACATCTCTGTAAGGGAAATTATTTGGTGTGCATCTAAAAATCATTCAGCAAGCAGAGAGAAGGTAAACTTTTAAACTGAGAACAAAATCTCCTAGATGGTCCCTTTCAGCCTTTGCATTGATCTAATTATAGGAAAGCTATCATTTTACCAGAAGCTTCAAATATCAAAAATGACTAACACATCTTAAGGTTACGGTATTGGAACAGAACTTTGGAAGTTTTTTGCAGAGGAGGTTATATATAACAAAAAAGTCCAAATATGAACTCAGATTTGAAAACAAATAAGAAATTGAATACAAAGAAGCATATTTACTAAAAATTTAACATGAGCTGTTTCTAGGAAATTCTATGTTTCTAATTCTTCTAGGAATATTATGTTATTCTATATTCTCTTCAACCGTACTTCAGTTTCAACTAGGCATTTTTTTCACAGAAGCTGTGGTTTCTCAGAAATGACATTCCAATATACTTCGAAGACAGATATGTCTAAACCCACCAATATATTTCATGAGAGGTTCTTGCCTCATTAGATGTTGTTCATGAAAGTTTCACTACTGAGTGAAGTTAGAATTTATCCCAATGAAAAATCTGCAGTATTCATTTCCTTTTCTGATCCATTTCCACCAACTCATCCTGTATGAGGGCAGGTACAAATGCAGCTTGTGTGTTCCAAAAGCCATTTCACTTCCACATCCTCTTCAGAAACAGTAGACCAATAGTTTCAAACCAATGAAAAGATGAAAAGATCTTTGTCAATATTTATGGGATTCTAAACAGAATAGCCTTCTGGAAATGTTCTGTTATTCCTTTTCTGCTTGATGATTACAAACATATTTAGGCAAAAAAGATAGTGATTTCCTGTGATTTAAAATTCTCAAAACACATTTTTCACAGATCAATCCATCAAATGAAAACTAAAAGAATTTCAGCCTGACAAAATATACATTAACTATTGAACTATATAAAGTGATTCATTTATCTAGTTACAGAAATAAGACATGTCAGTCATCTAATCTGCTTTCTTTCAACTACTAAAATATCAGTTGTATCCACCTTGAATGAAGCACTTGTCCTCTGACTCAAGGCTTTCACCCCACTACCCTTTGTAAAGGAATTAAATGCATATGAACCAACTTACATCATTTTTAAATGTCATGGCTTGATTATTTAAAATTATTATAAATATATATATATGCATTTTTGTAATATTATAATCAATAATACTATTTACTAATAATCAAATATTCCCTACAATTTCAAGGTAAAATTGTGTAGATACTGCCTATACTATATATAATAATAGTGAAGATTCAAGTAGCAAATTAACCCTATTAACTTATTTGAGCAATACCTGAATTTTCAGCTAAAGTAAACAGCAGAAGAATATTTATTCCAGGTGACAAGGAGATGGAGAAAAATTTAGGCAGAAAGCATGACAAATAAATACACAAATAAAAAGCACTACCGAGACATTCTGATCTTTAGTATATAATACTTTTCAAAAATAGTATATCATAATTTTCAAATAACTTACATTCAGTGAATAGACAACTTACCAGCTGGCTGATCAGGAAAAGGACTAAGCTCCTCAAGTAACAAAGACTGTAAAACATATGCTTTAATTGCAAATTTGTGTTTAAAAATTATTGATTTAAGCAAGGGCTGAAGAGCCTTGCTGAACCCATGCCTGAATTAGGAACACAAACTATGCTTTCTGAATGAAGAATTCAGTCTGAGTAGCTCTAGAAGATCTGAGGCCTCCTGGCATCGTGTGTGGTTTGAATGCCACTGTCACAAACCTGCCACTCTGCCAGCAGCAAAAGCGTCTCCATTTATTTATTGGACTTCTCCTTGACAGTGTCTAAAGTCTCCCTTTCCAGCTTTAAATTGATAAAGCGTCTATCATAGCAAGCAAATTGCTTCCTGGCCTGATTTTCCACCCTGAAATTGACTGTCTGAGCACCACAAAGGCTAGGATTTTCTTCCCACCAATGATGCCTTTCATAAGCACCAAGTAGCCGCTTTAAAGTATGAGATAACAGCTAACAGCAATGGTAGTTCACTGGCTTTTGCTTGGCTTCATAGACTTCAACATAGCTTCGCTTTACAAATCTGACTTTATAGCCATTTTTTCTTCAGTCTGCAAGAAAACAGGTGCTCAGTGCTAATTCCATGAACGCTCTGGAAACCTTGGAAGTGTCTCCCATACTAAATACAAGCTACTTTCTTTTACCTTCAAGATCAGTGAGGGACGTTAGTCATATTGCTTAGCATCCAGCCCCACACTTCTCAACCGTTAACAAGTACTTGTGTCCTGCACCTGATCAGCCACCACTTTAGTGTCCTGTGGAGGCCTGCCATGTTTCCAAAAGGCAGCACTGTGCCTTTGCCCAAGCCCTTGCATTTGTAAGGAATCCTATAACACCATCAAAATTCCCTCACAATTCTCTGGAAACCTTTCTTTCAGAAACCTCAGAACAGACAACGCCTTGCTGGCCAGAGCAATGGCCTCCTTGATGGCTAGTCTTCCTTTGTCAGACTTTCTGATAGTTATTTCTATCCACCTGTCTTTATCCATCACTGTAAAGAGGCTCCATTGCCTCTCTCTCCAGTCTAGCAGTGTACCGCTAAGCAAGCAGTGGCATAAAAGGAGAAGCACAACCAACATTTCCTCTTTACGTGACAGCGTTTTGAAAGACTGAGTGACCTCCACTCCTGTTTGGAAAGAAAGAGCAGAGGCAGCACAATCCAGAAGGTGTTTCAGGGCCATGAACCGTGAGCTGGAGGAGGGCTCTTTTCCCCTCCCCCCGCCCCCCCCAAGACTCTCACAAAGATACCTCTGTCCTGCAGCGAAATAATAACTACTGTGCAATTCTGTCCTCAGCGCACCCCAGCAGCTAACTTGGAGAGTTCCTAACCCAGAACGCTGGCTGAGGTTAACTGGAGCTGGCTGCCATTTTCAGCAAGCAGGAAATTAGCATGCACATGAAATCAAAACGGAACCTCAGGAAAAGTAACACCTTGAGAAAATGGCATATAATTATGGACAATTGAAAAGATAAGGGGACAATGTAAATGCTATAGAATCTTTTCATTTGTACTTATTTATATTGACTGCTTTATTTCAGCATTTCTAATACATTTCCTGTTTTCTTCCTGAAATTTTCATTTTCACTTTAAAATGGCTTAACTTTTAAAGGGCAAAAAAGGCATGAACATGTAGATTTAAGTAAATGTTGACAGTTTATGTCTTTCACTTAGTCTCAAAGTGAAACATAGAAGTTTTAGCAGAATAGAAATCTTTGTTTAAACTCTCCAAAATTTCTGCTCTGATGCAATCAGTTTCTCAGTTCCATTTACCAAACAACAAAAAAACCTATTTCTGATCCAGCTTTATGGCTACTCCAAGTCTGAGGCATCTAACTCTTCCTGCCCAGCCTAGTGAGCCTTTGCAGTTAATGGTTTAGCTGTAGCCTTCTCCATCTGTGCTGAGCACAACTGTAATTTAGAATAGACTTTATGAGCTTAGCCCAACTTTTAGGAGAGTTTAGCAGTGTTCTTTAATCACCAAGTTTGGAATAAGGGGATGGATTTTAACAAGGCATAAGATTTATGCACAGATAAATATAGACTCTCAGGAAGAAAATATGAAAGCATGAGAGGCTATTAAACTTACAATGAAAGATCTAGGAGCAAGAGACATGGTAAATGATTCATCCTACAGCTAAGGATCATACTTTTTTGTCTAGCACTGATTATTTCTGTATCTCTTGGGATGAGAGCTTGTACAAAACCACTTTCAAAAGATACTCCTCCATAATACTTGAGAACTACCAAGGAAGTATTGCTGTATATTTTAATTGTTGGAAAATTGTTAATGTCTAAGAGCCCATAAACATTTTAGAAAGCAAACCAAGAAATGGAAATCCATTTTAAAGAACTGCCTCTGAAAACACTGCTTGCCAGCAAAACAGGTATATTAGAGTAAAAGTTATTTTATTTTATCAGGCTAAAGAGAAAGGAGAGATCACATAAAAACATGAAGTGAAGAAAAGTGGAGTCACTTGTTGGTCTTTCTGGTTTGCCACCAATTTTATCCTCATTAAATAGGATGCTGAAGGTAAAGTATATCTTAGAAGACTATTTACTCAGAAAAGGAATGCTTGCTGACTGGAAATGAAGTACTGCCACAGAAAGAAAGACAGGAGTGGAATATCAAATGTTCCATTAGACTAAAAAGATAATGATGTATCTACCCTCAGATAGAGCTGGAGATGTAAAAATATAGTTCCCTGAAATAAGCAAAGCACGGAAACAACCGTGGAAAAAAACTCTCACAAAATATATCCTGCATTTCCTGGCTACTCCAAGCATCCAAAAATGACAAATGCAGTGACGGTCCTTATCATGAACATAGATTTGCTAGATTTTTTCATTACAACAGGTGTCTCTGCCTTATCTTGTAAAGAGACCTTACAATAAACATTTAAATCCTACTAAATAGTGGGTGCCCAGAAGCAGAGGGCAAGTTAGCTGCATGCCTGGTGACAAGCATGATGGACTGTCAGAGAACCTGAGCCACCATGCTGTGCACAACTTTTCAGTGGTCCAGGGGCACTGGGGCATTGCAAGCTATGCGCCAGAAATTAAGAACCTGAGAGTCAGATGGGAATGGTGGGAGTACCAATAACTAGTACAGTGATCTTTTATGAATGAAAATGCAGCAAAGGAGGAATGTTCTCAACATGACATAAAATAACCTGTGGAGAAAACAGGTCTTTTCCTAGTTGTCTATGAGGCAGAAGGAAGAAAAATGAAAATTCATTTCCTTTTAACTAACACACACAAACATAGATAAACAAACATATTCATATGTATGCTTGTTTTCTCCTTGAGTGACTTTTTTCCCCACTATTTTTATATGGCAGGGGATCTGCCATTGCTTTTGTTTGCAAGCTGCAGTTACTTGCAGCCTTCCAAGGCAAATCACCTGTCTTATGAGACTTTATATAACCTCTTTCCTTGGGAGTCTTTAAAACAGAGCTGTGAACTGGATGGATCATTCTGTTGTCAGCATTAGTGTGCACTTGGCTACTCTCTTTCCTGGGAAAGTCTGCCCAGCCAGGTGATGTATGTACCAATTGACATGGCAGCCTAGCCAACCCTGGAAAAAACAAAACCTAATAAAAAACATCAACTGAGTAGTTGCCTGTGACAGAATAATTCATTGCACTCACAGTCTGCTCCCTGCACTTAACCGAAGAATGTGTGGAAAGAGGGAAGTTGAAAGTGGACAGCACAAGTTGCCACAGGGGCACAGGTCACAATTTTCGTAGCCACTATTTTCATGCCTACTCAGTCTTGGGCAGGGAGTAGATACTGGGCATTGAGAATCCCTGGGCTTATAGCAGGTGGATGGGTGGACTGCACAGCTCATACACATTTGGTATCACCATATAACAGGAGAGGACCAAGGTGTACACTTTTGGTAAGGAATATTTTAATTGCATCTTTAAAACAGTTGCTATTTATGTTTGATGTTTGCATGCCTTCCAGAGTGTGCAACAATAACAATCAGGCCACATTCCTCACCTAGGATTGGACTCTAACCCAGCTCACCAGAGGGAAGTCTCTGACTACTGAAATCATGTATAATAAATGAAAAGGCCAAACAGGTTTTGCAGTGCCACTTACTACTTATTTGACATAAAGAACACTGACTTCATTTCTTGTTCGTGGTGTAAAGGCCTGTTCCAGACACTAATATAAACTCTCTTCATGATCAGAAACAACTCCTGGATGCCCATGACAGAATTTTTATTCCAGGTTTCTGCAGTAAAAATTGAAGTGAGGATATGACATCATGGTATTATATACATATGTGTGTGTGTGTGTGTGTGTGTGTATATATACACACACAATTGTATACATTATAAGGTATCATGTTGTGTTACATATAACATGGAAACTCCAAATTGTGAAGGTGTGATTGATATCACCATTAGTAGTTACAATTATAAGAAATTTTAGAAGCCTTCACAACAAACAGAAGTTGAAAAACATGTTACTCCCCATGTGCAAAATATTCTATATGTGATAGCATGAAAGAAAGCCCTAGCCATCAAACAGGCAGAATAGCAGTATCTAGAAACAAGACTCTATCATATGTCAGACAACCCTTCAGGGCTTACCTAAGTTACACCCAGGGCTGTTCCTCTTTGAAGCAACATCCAGAAAGCAAAAGTGAGAGAAAAAAATCACCCTCCTCTCTTCTGTTTCTGTTTCCTTCCTTGCTTTTTATTTCTTAGAAAACAGTGCACATTCTTACAAACAGAAAGCCTTTCCCATCAGGAAAAGGGCATATAGCCTGGGAAAAGAATTGATAGTGCATTTTCTAAGACACATAGCTATAAGATCTCATTGGTGAGTTGGGGAAGAACAAAAATTGACCTAGGAAATCAATGATGCTGGAAAATGAGCATTCACAAAGTTTAGAACAGTGGTCTCCTGAGTTACATTCATGAGGTCCTACCCTTCAATATAAAGCTTGTAAATACTACCTGTGCTCTCTGAATCAATAAAGATTAATGCAGAAAGAGATATTGCTTTCTGCAAAAGAAAAACATGTAGTAGGCAAAATGAGAGAAAATACGTTCCATTAAATTCTACTTTAATTATTTTATAAGAATACTCACAGCCTTGAAAGCTGGTCCTGTTCCATGCATGTATTTAGTGACTTTTCAGAAAATATATGAAGTTATTTGTCAACCAAATGAAAATGGCATACAGCTATAGGAAAAACCTGTATGAATGAGAATTATATTTGGATACAAGTAAAGCTATGTATACAGAAAGTATACCTGGAAACTATCTATTTCCTTCACTCAGGCTACGACCTTTGTTGTTTTTATCAGAGGTTTCCTTTGTCTGGAATGAAAATAAACCAGAAAGGAGACCTGCTTTGTCCCTTAGAAGGTACATCTGAATCTGACTATTATATGTAAGCAATACGATGCTGTTGCAGTGGAACAATATCACTGTGGTAGGTACACTCTGAGTCTGTACCCACAGTTCAAATCAGATGTTGTAGTAGTAGATATCTCTGGCTACATACTGTAACTGTCAAAAAACATCATAAAGGATTAGAAGCCCTCAACAAATTTTGAGATGTTCTATAATTCACCTGAATTGCCTGAAGCATTAAAAAAAACCCCAAACTTAAACTTCAAAAGTTCTGTAATTAAGATTAGATTTTCCAGGGGATGGGGAGTTATGCCTTACTGGAAGCACTAACTCATTAACTCTTAGGAAGCCTAGCACTGAACTGGAAGAAAACAAGATACTGGCAGATGTAATATCCCTGATTGTGCTCACATTTATGTTTCTATATGTGCTATCATCCATGATTCCCTTCAGAGGAAACGCAACAGCAAACCTTTAAATCTCCATTGGGAATTGTAAAGTAATTTTAAAAGAAGAAAACAGAATTTAATATGAGCTCTTGATGCTTACTGCTTAGGGTCTTTGAAAATTATAAACACATTAAATTGTAAGTCTATTGTTATTAAAGTAATATTTCATTTTTATTTTACAGTTCATGCTTTAGAAAAGTTTTATGAACCCTCAACAGTCTTTCAGAGGCTGGTTAGTTAGGAGAGTAGATGATACTGCCTCATTATTGCATAAAATGGACAGTTTTTGGTAAAGTCATGCTGACAGCAGTTTTGTGTATATTATTAGGAAACTGAAACTGAAGGAAAAGCTGGTTTTTATGTCTTCCTCAAAGCATTTCTTCATTGTTGTCACCAATGGACTCTGAGTTGCACAACTAATTAATTGTACTAAAGCATTCTGCTGTAAGAGTTACTTCATCTTCTCTCCTTATTTGTCATCCACCTGTTACAGCTTGTGTTTTCAAACTGTGAATGCTCTGGGACACAGGCTGGCACACACCGTATGTTTGTGCAGCATCTACTAAAATGAGACCCCAACCTGGCTGAGGATTACCTGTGCCAATATTCATTTGAATAATTGTAAAAGCTAGGCCTGTGAGAGTTCTTTGAAAAACAAAAGTGCGCTGGAGCAAAAGATGTAAATATTTTCCACTGCTTCATTGGTGGGATTCTATTTAGTCAAATGGTGCATAAATTAGCATAGACAGCACAGTTTATAAGACATGTTTTTGCAAGAAATCAGAGCATCAGCTTAGAACATGAAATTTCTTTCTTGGGGGAAATCTCAAACATTTTATAACTACTTATGCTTCAACAGTGAAAAATTAATACTTCTGGAGGTTTTCTTCAGGTGGGACTTGAAAAAAACTTGTTTTAGAATACAAAAAATATTTTTAATTATCTGAAATGGTAGTGTGCATATTAACTGCATGTTTTGTTATTTAAAATAAGATGTTATTATATGGAAAAGTTAAATTATCACACTTTCACTATCATGCAGTTATAAACACAGAGTTCCTTGTTTTTCCAGAAACAAAATAATTATAAACCCTTCTGTCATGAGACATTTTGACATTTGCAAATTTGAAATTTCATTTCTGAACAAGTAGCATCAAAAACTGGAGATGGAGGCAGAAACAAGATACACCTCTTCTGATTTAATAACTCAGTGAAAATAATCTAGGTGTTTCAAGAGGCATGCAAATTGCAGCAGACATTTGAACTTTATGCTCTACAACTTAGTATCAACTTTCTACCTCTTGTTTTAGCACAAAATCTTGCTGTTGATTTGAAAAGGTACTAGAAAGATGGGAAAAGATTGTGTAAAGCAACACCACATTTTCCCTCACTGTGATGCTGATGTGCATTCATTAGGTTTTGATTCCCAGCCATATATATTTCCTGTAGTATTTTATGTTAAGGCACAGATCCCCAAGATGCAGGTGTTGTAAGACTGGCTTTGTTATTCATGGGCATTCTTACATGGTGAGAGCTGGAGTTTCCTAAAGATTACGTTAACTTGTCTTACCTTTGCTTTCCAAAGTGCTATAGACCAGCTGAAAACTAAGAAGTATGAATTCTATACCTCTCATTTTCAAATTACTTTTCATATTCTTGTCCCACCTCAATAACATCTATGCAACATAAGGAAGAAGTATATGTATAAAGTGTATGAGCATTGCAGGGCTTCACATGAAAATAAATTCTCAGAGGCTTACTGCTAGCTTGATCAAATGACACAAAGCATCTGAAATGATCCTTGCCGCTAAGAACCCCACTTGAAGATATGAGTGCAAAAAGACAAGGGAATTTACCAGCTAATATGCTCACAGCTATGCTAAGTCACCTCTCCTGTACAGACAAGACTAGATCCATCAGTCAGTAGCTATCCTTGCTAGCTCCCTACATCAAAGGGCTGTAGAGGTAAAGTGAACCTGGATTACACAGAAACCTTGCTGCATTTCCTTATATATATATATATACACACACATATGCTAGGTATAACCTAGGATATCATATATGCCTTCCTGGCTCTTTCACTGAATTTATGCCTCCTGTCTTGTGGAGAGACTCTTATGGGGGCACAAGCGCACAAGTATCACAGGGCCCAATATTGTCCATCCTCTCCCATTTCTGTGCAGAAGCAGAGGGCAAACTACCCATGGACTTATCAGATGACCTCTAAGAAAACAGTCACATACTGTTTCATAATTCTGATGTCTTCATTTGTCCAACACAGATGATGTTCAAAGTTGATATAATCGTTCATACCTGCAGTTCCAGTTCTGAGATAGCTGAAGTCATAAATTACTTCAATGAAATGACATCCCATTTACCATTGGGCTTGTTTTGCATTTTGATATTACTCTAAAAAACACTATAATCGAGGGGAGGGGAGGGGAGGGGAGGGGAGGGGGAGGGGAGGGAAAAGAGAAAGCAGGTGTCCTGGTTTCAGCTGGGATAGAGTTCATTTTCTTCTTAGTAGTTAGTGCAGTGCTGTGTTTGGGCTCTGATGTGAGAACAATGTTGATAATGTGCTGATGTTTTTAGTTGTTGCTGGGTGATGTTCATACTGAATCAAGGACTTCTTGGTTTCCTGGGCCCTGCCAGCCAGGGGGCTGAGAGGGCACAGGAAACTGGGAGGGGACACAGCCAGGACAGGTGACCCAAGCTAGCCAAAGAGGTATTCCATACCATATGACGTCATGCTGAGTATATAAGCTGGGGGAAGAAGGAAGGGGGGGACATCTGCATTATGGCATTTGTCCTCCCAAGTAACCGTTACGCGTGATGGAGCCCGGCTTTCCTGGGGATGGCTGAACACCTGCCAGCCCATGGGAAGCGGTGAATGAATTCCTTGCTTTGCTTTACTTGCATGCGCAGCTTTTGCTTTACCTAATAAACTGTTCTTATCTCAACCCCTGAGTTTTACATTGCTTTCTGATTCTCCTCCCCATCCCACTGGGTGAGTGGGAGTGAATGAGCAGCTGCGTGGTGCTGGGTTGCCAGCCGGGTTTAAACCACAACAGCAGGTTCATCAACATGCATAGCTGTTACTCTAATGGTTCTCACAAGAGCCAACACATACCATTAATGTGCAAACGCACATCATGGTGATGACTAAGAAAGCATCAGACCTCTACCATAATCCTTGTCTAATGATTTCAGAACAAGAAGTGTACAATAAAATAAAACAAAACAACAAACAAAACCCAACTCAGCCGAGTGGACAAACGGTAAAAGACCTGCGATAACAGAAAGTCTGGAAGTGTCAAAGACTGCTGGAGAAAATCTCAACAGACTTTCACACTAATTCTGAAATGCAAGGTATCAGTGAAAAGATAAGTAGAGAGAAAATCTGAGCTACCTATCTTGGGTGAATCTGAGGTAGAACAGGGAAACTGTCTGCCGTTATTCAGTATTAACTTTAAGAAAGAAGTTACAGCTTGCAGAGTAAATTAAGTTACCCAATGAAAAATGAAGTTTGCAGAATGTGAGCCAGTTCTCTGAGGTAGATGTATAAGCCAGCTATGAAAACAAAAAGACATAAAAGGGTAAAAGACCAATGAAAAACCAAGTCAGAATCCCCCAACAACAGATGGAGCCGAGTGCAGTGTGGCAAACATCACAAGCCAAGACAATACCAAGCATTGGAAAAAGAGGCATACTCTTTATTGGATTACACTTAATAGAGTTTACAAGCTCTGGCACACTCAAAGCATGAACACAGAGGATATGTGGACAATTTTGCAGCCAAAAGGCAAGGATTATAAATCTGAACACTTGAGTCCACAAGCAAAGTGGAAATGCAGCACTGGAGGAAATGCTGCGTGCATGAAGGGTAAAAGGCTAGAACTCAGAGTATAAACAAGTAGTATTTGCAGAGAAGAAAACAGTGTGTAGAGGGGAACATACCCAATACCCAGCTATGAGTGTAACAGGCCCTTTGTCTCCTCCATTGTGAACTTTCAGAAGTTTGAGGAAGTCTTACAGGTGACTGGACTATGCTCAGCTGAAGACCAAGTACCTGTAGAAAAAGTTAGGAAGATCTTTAGCCTATGGCTGGAGTTGGAGACAGCTAGTCTTACTGGGAGCTGTAGACCAAGCAAAAAAATAGCCAGTATCGCTACATTGGCAATATATATGGGACTTCACCTCCATATAAAACTAACATAAGTACTCCATAAATCTGTGAAAAGGAATCATTTTTATTACCTACCAAGGGATAAATAATTGGAAGAATGGCATAAAGCCCAGCTATCAGTCTTTGCCAGACCTGTACTGGGCCAATGTGACTGTCTTCGCATTGTCCTCCTTGATGCAGAAGCATGGAGAAGGGCTGGTGATACCATGCTGGCTCCAGATCCCGTCCCCTGGGCCCCAGAGCTTGGCAGCAAGGAAAAGCTAAGGAAGAACCACTATGTTCCAGCTACAGTAATCACAGCTGATCCAGTATTGTCTGGGTTTCTTCTTTTAAACAGTGTCCTAGCCAATTTCCATGAATAAGGGACAGCTGAGATAGAAAAGCATTTTTTTTTTTATTTGGGAAATGTTTCCTTAGGTGTATCATATCTTTCAGCCAAAAAGGAGAAATATCAGTCAAAGTCATCTTATAGTTGCATAGTAAACACACCTTTGGCACACGTGCTGTACAATAGATTTGCTCACTGTGACATCATCTGATTTACTGGGGTTGGTATCACAGAGCCAAATAGGTTTGACACATTTTGACACAAACAATGGGAGATTGTCTAGCCAAAGATGTTATCTCTGGCTCACAAATAGTGTTTGCCTGCAGATCCTTGAGGTGCAGTCTGGGGCTACATCAGTGTATGCTTGTGTCTAAAAATGTGTCACCAGTGTGTGCTGGCATACTGGGCTTTGTAAACATAAACACAGCCAGCTGATCAAGGAAAGCAATTATTCACCTTTATCTGGTACTCATTCGGTCACATCTTGAGTACTGGTCCCAGTTTTCCTTCCCAGTACAAGAAAGACATTGGTAAACTGAAGTGAATTCAGTGGAGGCCCTCAGAATGGTTGGGGCTGGAGCATTTGTCCTGTGAACAGAAGCTGCAGGATCAAATCCAGTTCAGTCTGAAGACAAGATGGCTTTGGGAGCATCAAACAGCAGCCTGCCCATATTGGATTGGGACAGGCTGCCCAGAAAGTTGTGGAGATTTTGCCATGGATGTTTTAGAGACCTGACTCCACAAAGCCCTGAGCAACCTGGTCTAAATGCTGAACTCACAACTAACTCTTCTTTGAGCAAGATGTTAGAGCAGATGACTACTTGAGGTCCCTTCCAACCCGGAAGATCCCATGGAAGGCTGTCTTCCAAGTTCTCATGTGCTTAGCATTAGGTTATGTGAGCCACTGAATATTTCACATTTTCTTAAGGAAGGTCTTAGTGCAGAACAAGTCCATGAAGTGTGTTGCAAACTATAATGTGGAAAAATACAATTCCGATTCCAAAAATCTAACGGTGAATGGGATTAATTCAGGATGTCCTGATTGACGGTAGGACAATTAAGATTGTGACTCTTGGAAAACCTCCAGCTCTTTTGACAATCGGATCACACTTTGGTTAGGAGCCAGTGTTGATTTAAGTTTCTAATGGAATGGTACAGGTCTTAAAATTTTGGCCTTAAGTTTAGAAAGTCCATATTTTAATTTTTAAAGGCTGATCTGATAAGTCCATCATGCATTTTCCTGTATTTTCAAATGTTTAGTAATAAATGATGGAGGAAGCTGCTGGTCAGATTAGTCTTTTGTGTGTGTGTGTGCATTAGTATTACTGAATGGTATGTTACTGCTTATGCCCACAACATACCTCTTTACATTGATTCAGTACCATGTAGGTGTCTGAAGTTCAGTTAAGTCAAAGTTATGACAAACATCCAAGAAGCACATCAGAGGACTGAAGTGTCTAATTTCCGTATATAATCCATAAATAAAAGTAGATACTACCATGAAAGGCAATCAGAACATTAGCTTATCTATATTAACTTGTATAGCCTACTAGCTACCTTCTAGCTGACACTTGTTGTCACCCATTTCAAAGGGTAGCTAACGTTACTGCTCTACATGGTTGGCAAATGCCTCAGTTAGAACAGGCCAGGAATTTTCCAATTAAATGGAATAGGTGGGAAAGGTTTTGCTGGAAAAGTTCCATATACTTGATGAAAATCATAAGGCTCATACTTCCCTGCCCCTGAAATGTAACAAGAAGCCCTTCCACATAGAGGATTGGTGCACTGCAAACCTAATGAAGAGACAAAAGTCATGACTATAGCATGATTATAGGCAGTGTGATTAAAGGGACTACCTTACTGAAGAACAGACCTCTGCTAGAAGGTTATATACCCATAGCTTCCATTTCACCCAGAAACCAGCTCATTGTTGAGGGAGCATCTACGTTTTTCCACAGGCTTTGGAGATGAGTTCCATCTCAAGTACTTTTAGACATCTACAACATGTATGGCTATATCAGAGCTGCTCTGTTAGACTCCCTTTATTGTCAGCAGGGAGAAGCAGGTACAAAGAAAAATGATTCATCTGACCTGTCTTAGGGATCTGCAGAAGGATGAGATGACTCATAGTTCAGCAAACTGGTTTACTCTCCATTGATAAGAAGTTTAAAGAAGTAGTTCAGATGCAAGCAAATTTCACCCAAGAAAACAACACTGATCCATAAGTCTGGAACCAACAGAAGTCTTCTAATAAACATCACGAACAGCCTCATTCCTACAGAAGAGCCAGATTTGCAGTGTACCTTCTTCAGAGTTTATTAAAACAGAACCTATAAAAGCAGTATCACAGTACTGTGTCATACATTTGAAAATCAAACTTTTCTGCATGTTGAAGGCTTCTTACATTGGAAAAGCCACAGGAGATGAGAAAGGTCATTTCTTTTTCAGAATCTTTATATACCTGAGCCAAATTATACTAGCTTTAGATGCCTGAACTCTGTTTGGCCACCAGCCAGTGCAGCCTCTTCTAAGTAGCGCCATCTTTAGTATATCTTGCAGCAAATATACAAGAAGGAAAACTTCATTGGAGCTCTGCTTGCTTCTCTCTGGGATGGTGAAGTTTCTCTAAATATGAAATTTAAAGGGTACTACTCTAAGCAGCAGAGTTCACAGCCAGTCTTTCCATTCCTGCTATTTCATCATTATAGATATCTGTATTTCCTAGAGCCTTTCTTGAGGAGTTATATAATGTGCTGAAAATCTGTCTTGATCTCTGCCTTTCTTTCCTTCCCCCCCCGCCCCCCCCCCCCCCCCCGCCTCCCCAAACAAAAATCTTAGTTTTGTCTCTCATGGCTGTAGAGAAAAGTTAACAAACTTGACTGGGAAAAAAATGCTCAGCCACAACAGAATGAAACACACCCAGCAGTCTTATAGCTGTTCTGGCTGCCTGTAAGGTCGCCAGTATCCCAGCCCCAGAGCTCAGCAGCACGGCTTGCCTAAGCCCTCTGTCCTCCTCCTGTAGTGCTCAGCTCAGCTGCAAGATTAATTCCAGCTGCAGAGAGTGACCCTCGGGGTCATCACAGCATCAACATCATGTAATGATAAAGGAAGGGACATGAAAGGAGTAGGTGGAGGCTGCAGGGGTAAATGCACACACTCCAAAAGAAAAAGCAAGCCAAAATGGTAGGGATGGCAAATTTGACAGAATAACAGTGTGGTCGCTGAACCGAAACATGACACAGTATGCCCAGAAAGCTGGTGTGGAAGGGAAAAATTGCCCTGGCTGTCTGCTCTTAAAGAAAACAGTAGCAGTGCAGAGCCCTGGGTGTGACCAGGAGGAGTGTGACAGCCACGTGGAGAGGTCATCACCTTCCCCGCGGCTAAGAAGCGTAACCAGGGAGCACCAACTTTGAGCAAAAGGGAGATCAAAGCTCCTAGCAGGTTCAGCCTTTCAAAAGATGACAGCAATGATGATGAACATTCAGCAAACTGCAGGATGGTCTAGAAAAACAGCAGGAAGGTTCTTAGTAACTTCTTCTGAATTATCTTAATAAAGAGAAATGAAGCTTCTTTTTGAATCCTGTAGTCACGCAAGAATGATGACGAGTTCCCTCCTTTTTAGAGGATCAAGTAAGGGAGGGAAATCTGCTGTTCAGGTTTCTCACAAATTAGCACGTGGGCATCAAAATAACAATGCAAGCACCTCCAAAGGTAATTACCCTTTTTTATCTGAGTGACTAATCAACATACTGAGGCCATAATCACACATTCTGACCTGGCAGCAGCAGAGACAAGTGAAGAAGTTGCCAGCCCTAGCTTGTTCCCAGATGTCTGCCACCACCATTTTGCTGGACGTTACTGATCTGTGGACCCACTGGCATAAATATTCAGACAAGTGCTCTGCTTCAATACAACCAAGCCAGATGAGCTGAAATACCATAAATATTAGGCCTTCTCTAGGCTGGACTGTTGTAGCTCGGCTGGGTCCTGAGCTGAATACCTGAGCAGTCACACCAGCAGTGCTGGGGGCCTCAAACCTCAGCTACCTCTGGTCAAAGAACCTCCTGTATGGAGAATAGAGACCTTTTCCCCTCATGCTGTTGGATTCAAACATCTCCAAGCCTCTTCCTGGACAACATTCTACAAATTCTGTCTCTAGGGTTTTCCCAGGTCAGATTAAACATCTTTCTCTGACTTTCTGCTGCCTTGGCTCTCAGCTTCTCTGGTGTTGTGGCTGTCTGCAGCCTGCCTCCTCCCTGGTAGCTTGTCCCACAATACCCATCTTCCAGCAGAGCCCTCCTCCCACATAGTTCAGATTCCCACTGCTGCTGTGCTTTTTGAGTCATAGTTCCCAGTGCTTCAGTTATCTGCTCAGTAAAAATGTTTAACTCTTTTGTGGCAAGGTAGCAAAGTGCATGAGTTCTCCAGGGAAATAGCAAATTAGCTGGTCCTTGCTCTGAATTCAAGCTGGGCACATAAAATTACCATAAGTTAGAAATTTAAGTAGCTCTCCAGTCCAGGAGGTACAGTGGGCTGGGGTTTGGGAAAGGACACTCTTAGAAATGTGCATGGGGCATTCCTGTGTTTAAGAAAGTCTTTCCCTTCCTTCCCTGTGGTCTCATCCCCAAGACACTGATGGCTGGCTTGAAGGAAAACAGATTTTTTTTTTTCTCTCTGGTCTGAATTGTCCGTTCCTTGTGTCTGAAGTAAAGCCTTGCGGCTGAAAGGCAGCCTCTGTTGAGGCTGCTGCCTCCCATCAGCCTGAGCCTGCTAGTGTGGCACCAGCCTGAATGGGGTTCCCCCCAGTTCCAGCACTACAGTATGTGCCTTTAATATAAGTCTCTGGCTTGTGATTTCACTTTCAAATGAGGTTTGCAGTATAATTAGAATTGAAAGCAAGAGATATATATCCTCACAGAGGGGCATGTTGTTAAATATTACAGCTGATTTCTCCCCCAAATTTTCCAACACTGATGTTTGCTGAGTTGCTTGCTATATCTCAGTTGGTGTGGTTTAACTACAAAAGGCCGTATGAAATCCATAGTGAATGCACACACTTGTAAATAAGGCAGAGATAATCAATAATTCTGTTTTTTCTCATCTTCTGACATGTTTACATCTCCTGGCCTCAGTTCACTTTTGCTGCAAGAGGCCCTACAATTGCACTGGGCTTGCATCTCAAGGCTTTGGTAGCAGGACTACGTGGGTGACTTCTGTGAGAAGCTGCTAGAAACTTCCCCTGCGTCTGACAGAACCAGTGCCAGCCAGCTTCAGGATGGACCCACCGCTGACCAAGGCCGAGCCCATCAGCGACAGTGGTAGCGCCTCTGGGATAACATATTTAAGAAGCTGGGGGGGGGAAAAATACTGCACAATTGCCGTGGGAGAGAGGAGTGAGACTAAGTGAGAGCAACATCCCTGCAGCCCCCCGGGTCAGTGCAGGAGGGGCAGGGGGGGCTCCAGGCACCGGAGCAGAGATTCCCCGGCAGCCCGTGGTGAAGCCCACGGTGGGGCAGGCTGTGCCCCTCAGCCCGTGGGGTCCATGGTGGAGCAGATCCCCACCTGCAGCCAGTGGAGGTCCATGGTGGAGCAGATCCCCACCTGCAGCCTGTGGAGGACCCCACGCTGGAGCAGGCAGGTGCCCAAAGGTGTCCGTGACCCTGTGGGAAGCCCACGCTGGGGCAGGTTCTGTGACCCCACGGGGGAGCCATGCTGGAGCAGTATGTGAAATACAGCCTGTGGGAAGGACTCACATTGAAGAATTTTGTGAAGGACTGTCTCCTGTGGGAGGGACCCCAGTATGGAGGCAGGGGAAGTGTGTGAGGAGCCTCCCTGTGAGGAAGGAGCAACAGAGACATTGTGTGATGGACTGACCACAACCCCAGTTCCCCACCCCCCTGTGCTGCTGGTGGGGAGAAGGGAGAGAAATCACGAGTGAAATTGAGCCTGGGAAGAAGGCAGGGGTGGGGGTGGGGGGTAGGTAGGTAGGTGTTTTAATATTTGGTTTTATTTCTCATTATCCTACTCTAATTTGATTGGTAATAAACTAATTTTCCTCAAGTCCAGTCTATTTTGCCTGTGATGGTAATTGGTGAGTGATCTTCCCTGTCCTTAACCCAACAGCCTTTCATTATCTTTTCTCTCCACTGTCCAGTTGAGGAGCGGAGTGATAGAGCAGCTTTGGTGGGCACCTGCCATCAAGTCAGGGTCAAGCCACCACAACGATGCATCAGAAAGGGGCTTGGGCAGAAATCATTGAATCTTCTGCCATCAGATTTCTTTCCTGGTTTCTCAAGTTCATATAGAGACTGAGCTGTTATGTGAATGTTCGGGTTTTCTCAGAACTGAATGAAACTTCTCAGACCTCTGCAGTGCAGTCATCATTATTCTTTGTCATTGTGTAATCCCTCTTTCCTGAATGCAGCCCTGTAAAGCTGTACACCTCTAGTTCCCATTTGTTTTTATAAAGCCTATTTTCTTGAAAGGTTTCCTTGTATTGACAGCATATAGCATTTTCTCCTTGAGATCTTTTTCATTCTGACCTGAAAACTTAATGCTTATCTCTGTTTTTAAATCTTTCGAGCTGTATCAACAGAACATTCTCCCTTGCTTTCCTCAGGAATTTTTGTAACTATTTGGCTTTGATCTTTCTGTGGTTGTTATAAGATCAGGGTCAGGAAAACTTCAAACAACATACAGTAGTTCAATTGTTTGAAACTGAGCTAAATTAGAACTGTATTTCTAAATACACAGACTGTGTAAGTTTCAGTGAAGCTCAATGAGTATTACTTCTACATTTGTTTACCTTTGGTTTTATTCCCCTAATCAACTCCTGAAAAATTTTACTGAGCACAGGTCAATAGCTAAACTTGTTATCAGTCAGATGTAAAAATGCAAAATCAATAAAATAACTTTCTTGCTACCCTTTTCTCTTAAGAGCACAGAGGGAATAAACATGGTGGAAAACAACAGACAGCACAGCGTGTACAGCAGGAGAGGGAGCCAGTGCATGATTGTTTCTTATCATGCCCTAAAAACCTTTCTTCTTCCAACTTCCTAACTACTACAGGAGTAACTTGTTCCTCTAGGTTTGCCCCTAAACTATGGGAAATGTGTAGCCACGTACAACTAGCAGTAGGGCTACAAGTGTTTCTCCTGGAGACACTCTGTTGCTATTGGGGAGAAGCCCATGAGAAGCCCTGGTGGTGCTCTTCAGTCTAAAAGGGAGTATTCGAGTGACAGGACAGCTGACTCTAAACTAACCGGCCAGTGTGTGTGGCTACTCACCAGAGTAAAATGTCTCCCATACTGGGCTCAACTCTAGTAACTGACTTCTGGTGGGAATCTGCAAAAACATACCCATGCCTGATGAAGTCTGACAACAGCATACTCAGTCCTTCAGCATGCACATTGTCCTTGGGTAGTTACCTATGGGACAGAGGGGTTTCTGTAGCCCCACACCCCCAATGGTGTTACTGGTATTAGTATTCCTCAGTCATAAGCAGCCTTGACAGGAGTCAGTGTCAGGTTTTATAGAGCACTTGGCCACTGGCCAAGCCTATTTGTTTCTTCCCTACTAGGTCAAATCCTCCTCCCACCTTCCACTCACACTCAGCTTGGAATGATAACACCATTACAACCTTCACATTAATTAATTCGCTTTTGTAAAACACCTGATTTTTCTTCCAATACTCAATATCCTTCAGTGAAATTTTTTTGACATGGATCTTCTTTGGCATTAACCTGACAGCGAGAAATCCAGATAAGCACATAGTAACTTGGCCTGCTCTAGATCAAACTGACTTTCAGCCTCTAAATTCAGCTAGATAACCCCACCCACCTTGTGAATCTCTTCTGGGAACATTAATCTTTTGAACATAATCACTGTGCATAAACGTTAAACACATCTGCACTGACATGGTCTTGTGTTTGCTTAGCTCACCCTCTGAATTGTTCACAGTGCCTGGTCTGCAGGTTATGCACGTACCAGTCTACCAAGGCAGGATGACTCCATGCTTGAAAAATCCCAAGCTGCTGTCTTGCAGGAGCCAGTATGCCTGTTGCATACGTATCCTTCCCTAATTCTACCAGTCCACTAGGCTTGAAACTGTCTTTGATAAGACTAAGGCAGAAAGAAAGCAGCATGAAGTGCAAGAGAAGCAAAGCTTCTTAGTGCTGCTAAACTTTTAGCAGTTTGTAAGGTATCTCCTCAAATTAGTACTGGATGTGACCTGAACAGAATGAATAAACATTACTACCCATTGAGTGCCTTAACTACCGTGTAGCATCTTTTATGTAGAGTACATATCACACATGAGAAACATACTATTTAATACAAGCTCTATATGTGATTTATGTGATCTCTGGCAGGTACCTTTCACGCCAGAATTTAAGTTGCTGTTGCAGATCTTGTCATGGAATTACAAAGTAATATGTTAGTGTCGAGATCTTTGCAAGATAAAAAACTAAAATACATATGTTTGCATTTTTATTATATCACTTCATGCATTAAATTGTTAGTAAAAGTTCTTAAATTATTTTGTTTTCCCTTAAATCACTCAAGATACTAAGACATTGCTTCCCTTTCATTTGTTTGTACCTTTTTTTCTTCATTTCAGACTCATTCTAAAAATGGAATTTCTTTCACTAGAGGGATTTAGGAACATGTTAGACAAATATCTGTCAGAAACTTGGTGGGTAGAAGTTATCCAATCTGTTCTGCAGAGGGTTGCAACAGAAAACTGTTTGTCGTGACAAGACAAGTTTCATCCAGACCTTACTGCTAACAACTTACTGTATCTCCTCCCCTCTCCCACTGCATTAGTGTTCCTCTCTTTTTTCCTGCCCTGGGTTTGCTGCCACTCACGCCAGGGCTCCCACCCAGCTGCTACCAATGATAACACCAACTTTCTAACTAGTACTGGGTCTCCTGCTTCCTCCAAAACCTAGATCCCTGCCACTACCTCCTGGTCCTCTGCCTTGGCTCTTGCCCCTTCTTCATACTCTGTCTTTCTCATCAACACATTTCCATAGGCATAACAAGGGCCCAGGTTAACAAGACTGCATGGACCCAACTGACGGCAGCTTGAGCTACCTGTGCTGGCACAGAGCTCAGGCCCAGCAAAGCCAAATTATTCAGTGCTTCACACTCAGTACCTCCCCCTGGGTAGGAACTACAGGAGCTGGGAGCAGCTGCATGACCATTTTTCCTTCCACAGCTACACGGAAAGTGCTTGCTGTATGTGGTAGATGAAGTAAGTGTTTATGAACTCAACATGGCATTCCTAGTTCAGCAGCATCCAAGGTACATTTCTCCTATTCTGTATAGAATGATATATCTCTTCCATAGAAGGTATCTCTTGGAAAGGTATATGAGAAGGGTAGCACTCAGCTTCCAAAACATACCAGGTCTAATTACTCCTTAATTCTGGTTTTGTCATCTCACACTTCTGTGTCATCATATTACTTTTTTTTCCTAAGCTCCCAGTGTCATGTGATAAAAATTACCAAGTCCTCCCAGTTAAAGTGAAAATTCACTTTGAAGGCTCAAAAGCTTGAAGACAGATTATAACAGATGTTGGGTTATTCTTGCAAAGATTCCGTATTTCTAAGGCATATATGGAGCTCTTGGCAGGCCCAGCATGAACAGTTTTGGAGGGTTTTGGTTTGGCAGAATTGTAATTCATTTTTATACACTGACCTGAGGGACTGGCACCCATAAAAATTCTCACAACCCTGGGAAAGAGAAGTGTCCTATAGAAGTGACAGCCATAGTAGCTAGAATGACCATTTTTCCTGCTGCTTTTGTCTTCCTGACAAGCTCATTAGTCTTATCTAGAGCAGCGCTAAAGCTTCCTTCATATGCTGCCTTCCTGCCTCCACTCCAGCTGGCTGGAATTGGAATTGTCTTTTGACTATATGCTTGCATGCAGAAGACTTCTAGCTCAAGGCCAAATCGCAGTACAAATAATAGAAAGTGATGGAAAAATAGTTCTTTATGATCAAATATGATATTGACTTTTAAGTTTTATATGACTGATTTGACTTAGGAAAATAAATCATATACTGGTCTTGTATAGAAAGTAGTAAAAGGACCATTAATCTACAATCTCTTATGCACAACATCGTTGCATTGCATTACTTCTCCACCACAGCAACAGACTGCATATCTAGCATCTAACATTAGATAATTTTTCACTTAGAAGCTGAATGTTTAGAAGGATACGCATGACAAAATTATCCTCTCAACAGGCACTTTTCATATACAGAGGCTATAATCCTGATTATTTCAGTACAACTGAGTGTATCATTTATTGACTGTTGAAAATTCTAGAGGATAAAGACACAATATGGAAATTGCCATGGTAAATTATGACGTCTTTAACCAAGGACTCATACCGTCTCCTCTGCTCCCAAGAGAATGTAAAAGATGCAAAACCTACCTTTTAATGTAATATAATGTATTGAGATGCAATGTTTATTTAGTGGAGCCAGTAGTTGGAAAATCAGTGCAGAACCACCTGATTCCTCACTATCATTTAGTTAGCAGCTGTGTGCAGAGCTCCATGGGAGTAAGATTTGTTTGGGCTAGTGACATGAAAGGGATTCAGCAAGAGGGTCCATACACACCGTGAATCCACACAGCAGAACACTCCATGAGGTAAGAAACCAAAGCAATAAACCTCACCCATTAGCTGTGTAGTGTGACTAACAGCAAAAGTCCTCAGGTAAACAACATTTGCACAATGGAAAAGGAACAAGCCTATAACTGGTTTTTCTACACACAAAGTTAGCCTTTCTTAACCTCCCAACAGAGCCTGAAGGAAAGGCTGTATATAATGAACTGGCGTAATGAGTGGTACACGGGCTGAGAGATACAGGACAGTTTGGTTATACACTGTCATGTGTCCCATTCAGTTTCAACCATGATCTGGCCCAAACTTGGGGTGATTTGGCTAAGAAGACACTTGAAGTTTTGATCATATATACCTTAATATCATGGGGCAGCAGAGATTACATTTTATAATCATTCTGCACAACTGTGGAGAATTTGTGCCTTTGTAAAAAAAGTTGGGCACTCTTTCTCAAATAAAAAGCAAACAAATCATGTGCAATGTAGCTGTTGAAGAAAGGTTATTACTAATAAAAATAAAATTACTAGGGCCATGTGAGCAAACAAGGGAACAAATGCATACCCATATGGAAAGTCAGCACTAGAACTGAAAACTTATGAAAACACCTGCATCTAAATTTTGACCTTAGACTTTTCTCCTTGTTATATTTCCCCAGGCTTAGCCAAAATCTGCAAATAAACAATCCAATCAAACTGCAGGACTTCTCCAGGAATTCACTGTGTCCATCTGTTTGTGAATCAGTCACAGGCAGAATCAAGTAAACAATAAATACATGAAGATACAAATAATAAGACTTTACTGGAGAGAAAAAAACCCATAGCTTCTCATGCCAGGAATATGGTGTGTGTTCTAAAACTGGCAGTATTTTTTACATTTATTCTTAGAGAAGGAAAAAAGGCAGCAGCTCAGCAGGCTTTCTGTGATTTCTTAACAGATACTTCATCATTTATTGTTTATTCCCTTTATATTTCTTCCATAGAACAGAATTTATGTTCTTTATGTTATTATAATGTCCTCTTAGCTTGCATATTCACAATAAAAGGGGTCCCATGGAGTTTAAAAGAAGATTCTTAATTCTGTCTGAAAAGTTTTTAGCTATTATTAAAATAAACATTTATGATGAGTTATTGAAAGATTTTGAGGGGATTTTTAGGGTGAAGAAGAAAAGCCTAAAGTAAGAAAATCTACAATTATGTTAAAAAGTTGATACAGTGAAGGCATGTTTTTATCTTGATACCTCTGAGGATGCTACAAGAAAAAGTTTAAATTGAAACAAGGGGAATAATTTGTTTCTCTGTTTGCTCACATTACTAATTTAACAGCAGCTGGGATATCACTGCTGCTTCCTGTACATAGCCACGTCTATCCTGCTGTTCAATACACTCTCAGGAAGGGCTCTTTTTCTGCAGTTCACCTACGGCCAGGTTGCTCCTTCTTCCCCATGCATGCCCAGAGACATTCTTCATTTCCCAAGTGGTACCAGCTATTCATGCCATTCAAAGGCAGCTCAGAGGTATGGATATATTGAATTGTTTTATCGTGAATGAGGGCAAAGCAGCTAAAGTAGGGGGCAGTACAATTCAATATTTTGATGGTACCAAGAATGGAAACGGTTGCTGGGAAGGGATGGTGAACAGGAGTTTTAGATGGGTGAGTTTTTGGACGGGTGAAGGAAGCCTGGAGACTCATGAAGGACAGGCCACCCCTCACAAGGTGGCTGAATATACCATAGTCTTTAGGAATACTGCCTACAGCACAGTACAGAAGCTGCACAGTACAGTGGAGCCAGGACTCATCTGAGAGTTGGCTGCAATAACCCAGAGATCATCTATGAAGAGCTTAGGCTGTGAAAAATATCTTCCTTGGGGGAACAACCTATAGACTGAAAGCTGCCGTCCATGTAACGGCTGTTTTCCAGTTCATAATATAAGGAAGAAAAAAAAAAAATGGTTCTTTCACAATATTGAAAGGTAACAAAGGGCTATTTAATGGCATTGAAAGGGAAAAAATTCAAAACTGATGAAAGCAAATGTTCTTTCACAGTCTGTGATTAGGCACAGGAGGTGCCATGGCAGGTCACTCAAGCTATAAACCTGCCCAGATTCAAAAGGAAAAGTGATGCTCAAATAACCTTGTAAGTTAATTTTATCATACTCTATTAACAAAAAAGGCAGTATGAAACCACCTGCCTTGAGGTTTACATATATCTGTCTAGTCAAGCTCAGTGTAAAACTTAATGGTGCAGAGCAAATTACTCCATGTCTAGGTACTACCTGGTTCTTGTATTTTCTTTGGAAACATTCATGCCTGGCCACGATCATGATGACAGACCAAATGGATGTTTCTCCAATCCAGCATGGAAAGGCTTAATTTATTCTGTCAGGAAACATATCTATAAGGCCTGACCAATCCAAGTAAAACAGTCAATGTATATTCTTAGGAACAAGAGTTCTGTGACATAGAAAGAAAATCTTCTTAATATGCTTTATATCTGTACTTCAGGTATATATAATTAATTATTCTGTTAGACAC
Organism: Falco peregrinus; assembly: GCF_023634155.1. Lineage (NCBI taxonomy): Eukaryota > Metazoa > Chordata > Aves > Falconiformes > Falconidae > Falco > Falco peregrinus. Next base: position 58,424,552 of record NC_073723.1, on the reverse strand, counting down.
AGCAGATAGAAATGCTAGCTTTCACTCTGATATATTTAATAAGTTTATGATTAAACAATCTGTCTACTTATAATTAATTTTGAAATATCAGCAAACTTTCGAAGTAAATAGCAGAAGCCTGTACATTTCTAGAACACCCATCATCATGGTTTTTGCTGGCTGTAGACAAGACTATCCATGGAAATGCCAATATCTATTACCCTTCCACAGTCTGCTTTGATTTGATTTGGAGAAGGATAAAACCTCTTTGTGACTCTTCCTCCCACAGCATATAAAAAAATTCCCAGTTCTCAACAGGAGGATAAAAAGGACCACATGACACCATTACCTAGAAGTGAAATATTTATTCCAAGGATTTTGATGAAAATTTGTGGTTGAAGTGCTTGGAAAACAAAATGTGATAACTGGCTTGCACATGGCAAAACAAAAAGTCATAACGGGCTTCTTTCTTGGTGAGCCCCAAAGGTTACATTGGGCTAAATGTGCATAGGGTGGGAGGGACAGGAGAAAAGGCAGAAAGCATGTCTCTTAAGATGTAGGTCAAAGCTTCATTCATCAATGTACTGGTGAGTGGAGTTTTACAGATGTTCACACAACTCAGAGAAATGTACTAATGTCCATAAGCTCCCTGTATAACCAATGGAAAGAGGTAGGCAGGAGTTTACCTTGGGAGGCTGTGCAGTTACACCCAAACCACACAACTGCCTGATGCAGGACACCACGGGGGGCAGCGGGGGCTGGTCTTCTGATCAGGAAACAGGAAAATGCAATAAACTCTCTTCTCATCCAGTGAGCACAGGCAGAACCTGACCTAACATGCAAGGGACAAAGTCTTGCAGGTGAGATGGAAGTCTGGCAGAGCCGCCTCTCTTACGGGAACTGAAATATTAATCAGCAAGGCTAGTGGTTGAACTCCAATTTCAGCTCGTCCACATGCACCCTGACTCCTGTTGTCTTCTCATCCATCATGCTCCCTTATTGATATATATGTGATTCCAGCATATAATAAAATACCTTGTTCCCTAAAACCCAGACTCTTGCGTTGCCTTTCTTGCAGAGTATCAATGTTGGCATGAAACATTTCTCTGGTCTATTCCCGGGCTTTCTCACTAAGAGAACTAGTTGAATCACACCAAACTGGAGCCTACAAGTGAGTTAGCATGTGTGCAGTAAAGACAGTGAGTGAAATAAGACCCTAGATGAAGGCAGAAACAAAGTAACTTGACAATATAGTTGGAGCCATAGATGTAGGGATTTACTTTTCCAAGATTTATTTTATTTGCAAAGTCTTGGATCTAGTTTATCCACAAGAGCTACAGTAAGCTAGCATTTCCCACTTGCTAACATCAAATTTTGAAACGGAATTGCTATTAGCCTGATTGTGCCTTAATAAAACTGAGAGGTCTGACAATACTGGGTTTGATTCTCCCATCATTCTGAAGGGCTTTCAGTGAGACCTCAGCAGATCCCAGTTCCCTGTTAGGACATCTAGTAACTTCTGTAAACTTCAGATGGTCTTAAAAGAGGGTAAAATAGTGTAGAATGAGAGAACGAAAAAGAGAGCAATTGCCCAGCAGTGCCTGCCACAGCCAGTTGAAAAGCAGAGTTTTTGAGGAGCCACAAACACTATTCTGCATTGTTTATTTTCTCTTATATTTTTAAATTCTCCCTTCCCCCATTTTTTCAACAGACAAAACAGAATGTAGGAAAAGACAGGTCAGGGAAGCCTATTAGTGCAGAAAATGTATCCTTTGTATAGAAGGGAAGGAATATGTAAAAAAACTCATTTATTTATATCTTTGTGAGATCAGCCCTGAGCGTATTGCCACATTTCTCTTTTTTTCTCTCTTCTTTTTTTCTCTTTAACCTACTTTACAACACAATTCCTTTAGTTGAGATACAGGTCAAAATAGCTTAATAATACAGATCAGATGGGAACCTCAACCTAAATATAATTTGTAGATATTTTGTAGATATTAAAAAACATTAGAAATAATTCATTCAAACATAATGCACAGCATTTAAATAAAAACACCCTAACAGCTACTTGTGCTGTCATAAAATAGGCTCAGTTTGCATACCTGAGGATACCAAAGGGCATAATCCGTCAAAGGGGAATAATTCTCTGTTGTGCTATAAACACAAATCAAGGGAGTATAAAACCTATGTAGTGTCACAGTTTTATATTAAAACATAAATGTTAGCACCAGGATAGATTTTGCCTTCAAGACACAGTTCTGTTTTGCATTGCCCTTGGGTGAGCTCATTACATGCCAGGTCAACTCTAGTTTGGTTTGCGATGGATTTCAGTGAGCAGCTTTCTAACTGTATGAGGGTGATGATGTGTGCAGCTTGCTCTGGCATGAAATCTTTCAATAGCAGAAATTTCCCAGGTTGATAAATATTCTAGACCTCCCCAGGAAAACTGTGTGCTTGCTCAGCCTGCACAGCCTCCACTGGTAGCAAAATTTTCACAAAGCATAAAATCCTAGACACTGTAATGTGAATTACAGTTTGGAGCAGGAAGAAAGCGTATGGACCCAAACTGATTGAAGATGGAGCCCCAAACTGAATCTTCTCTTTAGAATTTGATTTTTTTAAAGTTTTATCTTTATATAAGTCAACTATACTATTGCACTTGTAACTGTATAGCATACAGTTATGTAGACAAATTAGGAACATGGAATACTGATATCAGCTTTGATAAATTTGGGTTATGGGGTATTAAAGCTGGCTTTCGGCCTCTTTTAGGGAGTTTGAAAGTGCAGCAATAGGACAAAATTATTTAATAACTATCACTATCCAAAGCATCTCACAATATGCTTGTGTTACAACCTGTGCATCAGTTTTATCTCTTCAGATCTTAATCCTCTACAATGTTGAAAGACTATGCAATCTTCTCCTTCTAAAGAACAACATTACCTACATGGAAGATGAATGGTCTCATTGTCCCTACATGAAATGTCCCTTCTGGGCTTATGTAGATATCATCTTGCATATAGATTCCTTTCCAGCAGCTGGGGAGGAGGAAGGGCAGAAAAAAAAAGATCTGAGATTGACTGTCCCATCTAAAGTGAATGAGACTTTAAAAATCCTGACCAAAAGCAATATATAATATGGCTAAGAAGAAAATAAGAATTATTCTCCTAGAAAAACTTAGAGTTTCCTGCATTTGTTATTGTTTCACCCGATGATTCCTCCAAGTGAGGGGGTAAAACAAGGGCAAAAGCAAAGGCAATGGGAGACAGAAAGAAAAAGAAGGATTAGGGCTGTAGAAGGCTGTCCTTCAACTGCCAATAGGGGTGCTGGGTAGGGGCCTGGCAGAGTCTGTTCTGGTAAGGGCCAAGGAAACCAGCCCAGGGGGCAGAAGAAAGGACTTGCTGCATGCACCTGTGGGAACGCACGCTGTGACAGTCTGCTCACCTCCGCCCAGGGGGAGGCCACAGCCCTCCCTTTATGAGACAGCTCTGATAAGGGTGGGGAGAAAGATTCTGAGCATGGATTTGGAGCAAGAGGTCTGCATGTTCACCAAGGTCTCCCTCAGCAACCTTCAGCACGCCAGGTAGAGCTAAGCATGCTTGGCAATGGCTGGGCCCTAACAGAGGCTGCAACAGGGGCAGTGGTCACCAGCTACAGTGGATCTTCCCCTATAAATTCAATCCTCTGTAACTGACACTGCTGGAAAACTCTCATTTATGGCATTTCTGGCACCAGTAGCTGAAAACAGACAAGGAGCAAAAGCTGTTTAGGAGTTTTGGAAAAAAGAGAAGGCTGGGAAAACAAATGCCCAGCAGGTAGGAAAACAAATCCGTATTGATACTCAATAGTCATCTGTTGAGAATGAAGGCAGCATTCTAGAATTAGAAAAACAATCAAACATTGTTGAAGGGTAGCAGAGGGGCATCCAAGTATGTGTGATTCACTTCCTACCAAATCAATCTCTTTAGTTTAAATTTAAGCAATTTCCCAGTCATCACAGATTCACAATATTTCGGGGTTGGGGGTGTTTTTTGTTTGGTTCTTATGTAACCTGAACATGCAATACCAAAATGCACTGTGATGTTTTATCTTTGCTTTTAGGGCAAAATTCATAAGTTTTCATTAATTCCTTTGAGAACCAAGATTTTTTTTAAAGTAACACCATGGATCTGTGCACCCTTAAATGTATATGCAGGTGATGTTGTTGTCTGTCATTGGCAGAGCATAAATTTTGAAGTCAAAATGGAACATCAAGAGTTACTGGGACATAACACATACACAGGGCAGAGAAAACCTGTTGAAACTTTTCAAATTAAACTCAATGGGAAACACATCAATAATTTTAATTGCCTTTAAACTCCACTGACCAGTGTTGCTTACCATCTCTACTAAGAGTTCTTCATATTTCTAGTTTGAAGATTTTTCCACCACTTGGCTCTCATGTGATTCTCTGTTGGACAAAATAAATGCCTATTGTTAGAAATCTCTTCTACAAAGTAAATAATATAAGACTAATCATGTAAGCCTCCAACTTGTTCTTCAATAAACTAATCAGTTTGAGTTTCTTTAATTTTTCTATCTAATATGTCTTTTCTGGACATTTAATCATTCCTGAGGCACTTTTCCAAAGCCCATCAAACATCTGAAAAAAGTACAGAGGCTATAACCAGACAGGACTCCAGAAGCAGCTGAGCATTTCTACAGGGTTAAAATAATATTTTAATTTCTAATTGGCTTATCCTTACTTCTGTGGCCAAAAATTATATTCATCTTCTGGAATACCATGTTGCCCTGGCATAACATCATCTCTACCTAATAGACTAACTAATTTTTAGAACGACTGCTTTAACAGAGAAAGACCACAGCCTCATAAAAATGGCACCCTTTCTTTATTTCAAAGAGCTCGCATTTGTCTTCATTGAAATTAGAGATGGTAGATCCTTAGAATTTCCTTGTTACTATTGCTATTATTTTATTGTATTGTTGCATTGTATATTTTTCTTGGTTTACATTAATTTAAATATAAAATATCATCTGTCCATAATAGAAATGCATAAACTGTACTAAACTGTACCATGCCAAGTTGTATTACAGTGATATTCCAGATACTGTAATGACATATTATTGTAGAATACTATTTATAAATAATGTCTCAATATATAAAACTATTTCATTACCAGAAAACAGGACACTTATTTTCACAAAAAAAAAAAGTTTAAACCTCTCATTTTCAGTGGAAATAAATCCTATTTTAACCTGTCCTGTGGACTGCTAAGGCATTAACACTGGAAGCTAAGTAATGGCATGAATTAACCAAAATTCTGTGATTCCTTAAGCCTTGTTCTTGATTTTCTGAAACCTGCTATAAGCCCTGGTACGGTAGAATGGTCTCAAGAGTTACTATACCTGGACACCACTTTAGCTGAACGTTTCAAAGAATGTCGGCTACAAACACAGGACATAATTTATCCAGCTCTTTTGCTGTCAACATTAGTGGAGGTTGAGATGTTCATAGCACAGTAGAATACATACAAAGGCCCTAGTGGATTTATGCCAACTTCATATTGCATTCTTCACATTAGGCTTACTTATGGGCAAAGCTAGGAAATTGCCTTCGCATGGAAAAGTAAAATGTTGCTTGCTCTGAAGAGCTAGAATTCTACCTGCTGGCAATTTTATTGGGATATTAGAAAACTCAAAACACACTGTTGGATAGAAGACAGTGTACCATTATGCATCTTTGCTAAGAACAGCATGTTAGGAAATATGCCAACTGAGCCAATGCACCTGTTTTCAGGTTTATTACATCTAGCACACAGGAAAACAAGAGAAAATTCATAATAAAACAAGCACAAGCTTTATATTTTAATGTACTTTGCTCAAAGTAGGACCAGCCAAAACTCTAGTCTTTTCTCACAGGCAGTGAAAGCTCAGCTCAGATGACAATGAGCAGAATAAAGGGCTATGAAAACTCATATTAAGATGCCAAAGGCAAAGCCAAAGGCAAGGATTTAGTTAATTAATTATGGCATCATAAACTTGAAAAGAGCCTTACAGCACTGCACCTAATAAAGCTGATAAGTATGCTATACCTACTCTGTACAATATTCTTAGAACAGAATAAGAACTTTCAAGTATGCTGTTAATATTTTTTTTAAATAGCCTTTTTCTTTTCATTTGAGCTAAATCCAAATCCTTTCTTTATAAATGAATGATTGTTTAGTTTTGCTTTCATGACCTCAGTCCACTGTCCTGTACTTTCAAAGCTCAAACAGCTGAATCATGTAATGAATTGAGCCATAAATATAATTACATTTGTTTTTTCTTAACAAATCATGGGTTCATAGTTGCAATTCTGCTAAAGATTTCTGTAACTTAAAAATTAAAGTCTTTTTAAGAATCTTTTTATTTCTAAAGGAAATTCTGAAACAAATTCACATTTTCCGATAGGAACAAAACAGCATTTCCATGAGCTGTAAATCTATACTTTCAAGAGGACATAGGAATTCAAAGATTTCAGAGAGTATTTAGGTTAGAGAGAGAAAGAGGTAAGAAAAGGTATTTGAAATTTGAATTCTTTTATCACTGATCAGTTCAGCTCCAGAATGCAGCCAAACAACAGCAAGCAGCTGCTCTCTAATTCATATTTATCCTTATTTTCAAAATAACTACAGCTTTCAAAAGAAGGTGATCTGTCACCCAGTTTGGGATAAATGTAAGGTTTCAAGTGAGATCATCCATGGGCCAAATAACAAAAGAGGAAGATGAGGAAGGCTGGAGAAAAATAATGTTATAGCATTGAGGAAGGACTAAGAGTAAATCAGAAGGAGAAGAGTGGCAAGCTCACACCGAGTAGTGCAAAGATAGAGGTGGGAGAAAGCAATCTTACTCAGCCTGGCAGATCCCAAACACCTCTCCTACAGACCCCACCTAAACTTGACACACATTTTGTCTTTGGTTAGGTCAATGCTTGCATGAGGCAATACCTCTGATGTGGAATCAGGGGATTCTGGATAACAACAAATGAGCAGGGGAGCTTTATCACCCAAGGGAGAATGAAGCTATGTGCACCTGTGACATGAGAATATAGTACTGGACCTGACATAAGAATCCAATGCACTTCTTAATACAGGGGTCATTTTGCTTCTTCTGCAACTTACATTGCTTCTCTGTGCTTCCCCTCCCTCTCCATCAACCTGTTGTTTTGTCTTGTTCTTAAGCGTGCACACACACACACAAATTGTGCAAAATTTAGGCCACTATTAAAGAAAAGTTGTCCAGTCTATATCTAAAGTACAGTCCTCTGTTCTTCCAGTCTGCAATCCAGTTGCTCTATTTTCAGTAACACTGAATACTCAGAGGTCTATTTATTTATGCAGGTGATGTAGGAGAGAAAACTTTGGGGTTTTTAAGTCTTTCCCACTATTTTTAGCCTAATGATAGTTGGAATTAACTGGATTTACTGTCCTTTGAAATACTTGTATATACCAAAATCTCCCACAGAAAAGCATATAAAATTAAGGGCTAACAGTTGCATTGCTCTCTTAGTCATTCTGCGTATGAATAATAACTTGTCTTTGTCCACCTTTCCAAAAACTAAGAATTGGGAAGGAACAGTGCATTTGCATCAGCTCCTTCTGAAGTATATTCTTACTGAAAAACTCCATATGGTAGAAAACAAAACAAGCACAATGAAAACCTGTGTTATGCAACATCTATTAAAAATCAGATGAATCACCACACAGAAAGTTGCCAGGCCTGAAAGAAGCTAAAAACCAGCTTGCCTCACTATAGCAAACTCCTGACATCTGAAGGGTTGTTGGTTGTTTTGGAAAGATGTTCCCAGAAATGGGCTTGGCATTTGCCGATTCAGCATTGACAGATCAAACCCAACTTGAATATACTTTTGCAACACTTTTAGGGAGATAATTTCATATACAGATCTCCATTTAAATGTTGAAACAATAAGAACACAAAGAAGGATAAATGTGTATTTAGATATTAAAGATAGCATTCACAGGGAAAGGCAAGAGTCTTTTCAGGATTTGTGCAGTATGTTAGTTTTCACAGAGCCAATTACTACTGAACTAAAGGGTTTTTTCTGCTGAAGCTACTGTGAATGAGATGTTGCTATAACAGAGTCTTATTATATTGAAGCTAGGCCATGTATCTAAAACTGGATTTAAAATATTCATATAATTTTACAGAATCAGTTTTGTTTTACAGGAAAGGCTCATATCTTTCTGAAATTTGGAGTGGGTTCTCTCTGGTTTTACCTTAAGCAGCCCCTAAGGTAGAAACCTTAAGTACCTCCCTTAGGAGATGCAAGGGGTTGTTCATCTTCTGCTTCTCCTGAGGGCCAGGGGAGGGAAAGGAGATAGGGCAGGGAACAGCAAGAGGGCAAACAAACACTTTGTGATGAGGAACACAGAGGTAAACTACAGGGTGAAGGAGAGGTACCATCTCGAGCCTTCCCTACTCAACTAAAATTATTTCAGATACAGAATATTGAGTTTCTGAGAACTGTGCAAATATTAATAAATTGCACATAGTGCATAAATTGCACATGACACTTACTTTTTCAGGGCTTCTGCTAACTTCCTCAGACTTTGTAATGGGTAGCAAAATACATGTGTATTTGGCTCGGTTTATCTACACAGGAAAATGGACAATGATTCTGAGCATCTACATGGAGAGCTATTCTGGAAAAGCTATTGCGGTTCCAGTCAATTTCCCCAGGCAAATAAAATCCTGCAATTGTTAATATTGATTTTGAACAGCAGCCGGTGAGAGTGCTATCAGAACAATACAGTTAAATGACAAATTATACTTTCTTCCCCTCCCCCTTACAAGCAAAATTAAAATGGCAAATACAAGTGAAAACAGTGTGTGTGTACCTGTACAACTGCATTTTGCTGCATCATGAGAGGAACATAGTCATACCAGGAACAGTCTGGATGTCTGAGGGAGTTATATTCATGATATTCAGGATCCAGCACTCTTTCTCAGATCTTGATCAGTACTGGAAGTACAATACAAAATAAAAGGTCATCATGCCCAGTTATCCTTTCGACAAGTTGGTAAAATAGAGCCTGCTATTAAAAAGCCTAAAATTATAAAACATCTCTTTGAAAACACACTTACTGTAACCGCTTGTCACCGAGGATTTTGTCAGTCCTTAAATTGTAGGATTTTCATTTCTTCTGCCACTCATCATTACCCTTTGTCACCTTATTTGTTCTAGCCAATTTAATTCATTGATGTTGGCTGCAAAGGCGATAAAACTCTTATGTGATTCTTGGTGAGTTTGAGTCAGCCTCATACATGAGAGGCAGAGTACAGACTACTGGATTATCACAGATGCAAGTTACTCTGTCATTTTGATGCTGTTAGACATGGGTTGAAGAAGACAACTTTAAAAAGAAATCTGAGCATGGACTTTAACTCCCTGAAACATAATAAAGCATACTTATAAATTCTTTGATTTCTATTAAAAAGGAATTATATGGACATGGCAAAAAAGAAAAAAAGTTAATTCAAAAGACTATAAACTTTTCAGTTCATTGGATACCCTCTTAAGACACGAGCAAATCAGAACTTCTATAAAGAACTTACTATTATTTTAATATCTTTTATAGCACTCACTAAACACTTGACATATCTATAGAAGGCCCATTGCAAGCCTTAAAAATGCTGAAACAACTCAGTCTTCAAAATTTCTGTAGGTATCTGAACCTCAGCCAAGGAGCACTGTTCAGTTGAAGTTTGCCAAATTTTCAAGCAGACCAAGAACTGATTTCAAGTGAGCCCTGAAGCAAAAGTCTTTGCACTTGAACCTCAAAGTTTCAAAGCAAAGTCATTAAAATGCTTATAAAGCTGCGCAATTTAGAACTAGAGCTCTCCATCCCTTAGACTGCCTTTGAGGCAGGAGTAGGAGGCACCACTACCCCCCACCTCCTGTAGAGAGCGAGTCGGTGGCTTCATTTGTAGTGGAACCTGAAAGCTCAAGGCAAAGCACCAGGAAGCAGAAATCCCTTTATATAAAGTGAAAGAAAGCATCCATACTAACTCCCCAGTCAAATCATACAACCGAGTCTTTCAGAGTTGTACTGTGAGACTCATAGAGGTAATTCTGTTATGATGAGATTGATGGATCACTTATTCCAAGTGATAACTTTATTATAAGCTACTGATTAATCAATCTTAAAAACTTAAAAAAGAAGGGTATATGTACTGAGATATCTTCATCAGTTATGAATAAATTTTGAGACCCAGAAGTAGTCAAAGGGGAAATAAGGAAAGAATACATGAAAAACTGTCTTCTAAGGAATAGGTCAAAGGCCAAACTCTTTCTTAATTAAGCCTAACTCTGATAAGATATGGGTAGGTGGTTCATTTAGCCAAAAGAAAAGCCATCTACACTATGCCAAAGCTATAATTTTTCACTCAGCTTTGCAGATAACATCTCCAAACTAACTCAATTGAGTGAAAAGCTGTACAGAAACAAGACAAAGCCAGAGTCAAGACTGGAGTCCACCAGGTTCTGACTAGTGAAGAGGCAATTAAATTTGCATAGTTACCTTGGTATGAAATGTATGCTGAAGGTCTACCCAGCCCACAGCCATTTCTGACAGAGTCAGCAGCTAAGGGGCAATGCCTAAAGAGCATCAAAAGAGGGTAAGCACGGTGCAATACACTCCTGAATTAATCTCCCTGCTTCATGGAGTTGTAACTTCAGATGGATTACTCTTCCATTCACTTGCCCATTTATTTCGTTTCTCTCACTATTTAGTTTAAAATTCCATGGAGGGGATACTGGTTTCTTCAGGCATGAAGCATACTGCAAAAAGTCTGAGAAAACACAGGACTGACAGCAAACACTAGTTAAGGAGTCTGAAGTTTTTACCCTGCAAGACAAAGGGGAAACCAGTATTCATCCAAACATGACTTTGTTTCCTTGCCTTTTAAACTCTTCTCTTCACCTCTGGGCTTTTTCTCATCTTTCTGCCATGATGAGGTTCCAGAAGCATCCCTAGCTTTGTCCAAAGTTTAAAAAAGAGCCCCAGCACTTTGCATCTGCTTAGGGACCCATCACCTGCTAGGAGTCATTCATCTTGATTACAGCACCTGATTCCTGCAAGACTGTGAAGAGAGGTTTAAGGGTTTAACCTTGTTTAATTCTACAGAAGACTGAGGGAAGATATGCTAGCAATCACGAAACACGTAAAGAGGTGCTCCAGAGTGTTTACTGTTTGTCTTTGTGTTGTATAGAAATAGAAACACTGAGTTTAACTTGCAGCATTTCCCAGTAAGAGAAAGTTCTGGAGTACCATGTCCTGGGAAGCTGTAAAGTCTACATCACTTAGCATCTTTCAGAGCACATTAAATGGACATTTGTCATAAATAAGGCAGGTACTGCTGATCCTGGCTTAGGACATGGGTTTGGACTAGCTGACCTCTTGCATTCTGGCTATTTCTATGATTCAGTGGTCTCCTGTCATGGTGGTCACAGTACTAAGCTTTGGTTTTGTTCAACATTCTGAAATATCATTTAAAAAATAACTCACTTTTCTGTGCTATGACAAGGAAGCTGGAACATTTCCTCTGTCTCATCCTTCTATAGCTTCAGATTCAGCTTCTTGGATATGTAAATTACCCTTGCTCTAAATATAACTCTGAGAAGACAAATCAAGCTATAGTCCAAAACAAATTGCAAACTGTTTTATGCAGGGTACTTCTTCTTCTGTGTATGCCTGGAGCACATGTTTCTGTCTCCTTTTCTCTTACGTTCTGAACCAGGGTCTCTGGAACAAGCCACATATTTTCCACCACAGGTTTTCCTTCTCTCCTATTCTTTTAAAATGTTTTCAGTACTATGAATTATTTAATAAATATTCACTGAAAGAAAAGCCATTTACATTGCATTTGTAAACATGACCAGCAAAAAGTAGCAAAACCATACTGTTTAAATGATTATTTATTCAGATAATAACTAACTTATACTGCCTGTCTCTAGTCAGGTATTCAAATAAAAGCAAGCTGTAATAATCACTCTTAAACCACTGGTGAAGGAATTCCTCTCTAATGATACGTAAGTTGAACGTGCCGATGGTCTTAAAAGCCTGCAGTCACTTCTGCCTCGTTCGTGTGTTCTGTGCTCCAGCTGGACAGAGGCCAGCTATAAATCTCTTGGCTCACATATGAAAGAGACAATTTCCAGTCTCCCTTTCTGTAGGGCCTTTATTTGTGATTTATGAGTATTTGGGCAACTACTAGCATTCCATAAAACTACAAGGAGGTCTCAAAAGCTGCAGAAATCAGTATAGCAATGAAAGACAATCCTGAAATTGCAAAATTAATGATTTCCTGTTCTCTACTGATTGGGCTACAGGCTGAAGAGCGTCAGTCTTCTGTTGAAAAACAAGCAACACTACTACACACAATTTACACACTGCGATTGCTTTGCTCTGACTACACTAGCACCAAAACCCTTGCTTAACTTAATGAACAAAGTACAAATAATGTCATACATTCCATCAAAAATCAAAATAGTTTATTAACTGCAGATGAGCAGAAGTGTGGACTGAACAATCAATGGCTGTTATTCACAAGAGTTCCAATGCCTGTATCAAGTAGCTGAAAAGTAAGTAAAGTTAAACAGTAAGTAAAAAAAAAAAAGAAAAAAAGAAAAAAAAAAGATGGTGTGATGTCGTAGCATCATTTCATATGTTCAGCAGTTTTTATATCATATCACTATACTGGTTTCTCCAGGGTACACAACTTCTATCATATACACTCTGAACGAAGCAAATGACCACTGAAAAATGGCTACTGAGGCTACTGAAAAATGGCTACACTGTTGACATCAGAAGGGTTATTAGTGGTACTCTGATCATTGCTTTGATTTGCCTGTGGGAGCAGAAGAATTTTTGCAGTTCAGCAGTGCAAATGCAGCAATTCCACACTATGAGCTGGAAGGGAGAAAGGAAAAACAAACTGAAAGTCATTATTATTGCGCATAGGATCCTATGCCATAACAACTGCTTTTTTCTCACTGGAGATGGAAACAGTGCAATGAGACACCATCATGTTCACTGGCATGATGGCTGGAGTACCTCTGCAGTGACCCTTGTTCATCTTACCTGTGAGTAAGTGGGTGTATGGCTATGGACCCAAATGCTGCACAGAGTGGTTTCCCTTAATACCTGTTCCTGAGTATCAGAGTCGGCTATATTAGTAACTACTACGCTGTACATTACTGATACTTTGACTGGGTTTAGCATGGGAAGAAGGTAAGTCTGGTGCTCCAGCATCACAAATTCTTTGCTCCAGGGCTTTCATCACAGCAATCAGTTTGACATTATGTCTCCTTGAGTCACTTGAGTCAAATAAACAGTAAGGTCAGTGCTATCTCTGTGTAAATACGTATTTTAAGATAAGGATAGGGTGTTATTCAAATGCCTGTTTTACCTGAATTTGAATAGATAAAAATTCTACCAAAACACTTATATGAGCAAAATCTGGTCTCATAGATCACCTTAATGACACAAATATTTTTGGATCAGGCAGGAATTTACAAATATGTTGTTTAATTGGTTTTGTAATTTCCTGGTTTACTGTGATTTAAGCACAAACATGCAAGTGAGAATGGAGCCAGAGGACTCGTTGTTCATTTCAGCCCATCACATACTACCTAGGCCTACCTTTTAATAGTTAAACTCTATCCATTGCAAAATACTGCTGTATTAAACAAAAACTAACAGCATGCCACTGCTGGCTACTATGTAAGTGAGCTAGGCACTTGGCTTAGAAAGCGTGTGGCCTTGACCAGAATAACACACTGGCAATCTCACCAGCTGATTGTACAAGTATAATGTTATTTACAGTCAGGTAGAGAAAAAAACACATGGACAAATGAGTACATTCCTGCTTCCAAAAGCAGAGTTAAACTGCAAGTTTAAACTTTGTTGTGCACAAATACTGTAGCCAAAGCTAATGAATGGCCCCTTCCACCTAAAGGTTGTGCTGGTTTCAATCCAGACATCAGAGAGGTTTTTAATTTCAAATTAATTTTCAGCATTACTAAGATGAAGATATGTGGATTACCACTGTTGTCTACAGTTTAAAACCTCCATTTTCTTGTTATGGGGATTTAAAATTTATTTTTTGAACAGTGCTACATTTCACTATAAAAATAAGAATTGCCAGAAATAACATATTTTAACTAAGTGTCTTGAAATAGTGGCTTCCTATATATGAAACTAAAGGTTAGTTTTAGCCAGTATAATCATTGTATTCCAGTCTTCTAGGCAGTAACTAGAGCACTATCTGTCTTATATAATGGAATAGTTCTGACAGGTCGAGGAGAGATAATGGTAGTACTAGTCAGATAACATCAGAGTCATTTATCCAACATTATTTCATTCATCTTCCACTCCATCACTACAAATAGAGTGAGAAAACGTCTACACTATATAAAGATTTCTAAAACAAGAAAAGTTGCTTACTGTATCTCCATTACTTGTGCAAAAAAACCCCTTCTTTGATTTATCATTCCAGCAATTTACCATGAGTGACATGTCAAACTCTTTAAGTTCCTTTTAAAATTTGGCATCTCTTCCAGTCTACAGGGGAAAAATGCCTGGGGACTCTGAAAGTTCAAAGTCTTTTTATTAACTAAAGTTATGATTTAATATGTCTTGACTGAAAGGCAAGAGTCCAGCTGAAGAGATCAAAAGATCATCTTACTGGAGAAAATAAATCTATAGCGTTGAATTACATTAGCAGCAAATGTGTTTCCAAACTGAATTTGGGTGGGTTTTTTCTTGCATTTGGTTTTTGATTTTGGGGTTTTTTCTTAACTAAGCACTTTGCAAGTCTAATAGGGAAGATAGGATTGTACACTATGGGCAGCACCATCATGCTTTTTGGTGCAAAGCTGCAAGGTTAAAGCTACAGAACTGTTCCAATATGATTTAAAAGGAATGTATTAACACTGGTGTATAACCCTTTAAAACCATGGCACTGAATATGTTGGCCCTACATCTACACTATTATTGCATTCATTTTCCAGACAGGTTTCTCCACATTTCTGTTCTTGAGAGATGTGTAGGAAAATTAAACATTTATGTTGCTAAAGATATCTTTTTCTAGCTGGAACCACCAGAGAGGTTTCACATAGTTTGGTTTCTCATTTTAAAAATGCCCGAGCCAATTACCAGCCTGCTATAGATAGTTTTCTCATGAGCATATAAAAAATGTGTTGCTGAGAAGTGTAATGACGGCTCCGCGACAACAATATTTAGGACTGAATTTGTGCACTGAATTATGATTAGAGTTACTACTACTAGCTTTCATGACACTTAACAAGCATGTACGCTCTGTGAATATGTATCACTACGTAATGGGATGCAGACAGCAAGGTAGATGGGTACTTCAAGAAAAAGCACTGAACTTCCTGAAGACAAGAGGAGCAACATATAGCACATGGCTTTCTCTTCCTTGTCACAACTATTCCCTACTGTTTAAAAACTAGAGACTTGCTTTTGTTTGGTATTTAATTGTTCTTCACAGTTCAGAAGCCAAAACTTGGCTCTTCTTTTCAACACCTGACCTTCAATTTCAAAAACAGTTACAGAAAGGTGACAGTTCTAATTTGCCAAAGCATCGCTCATGACATCTTCTCTGCTAGTCTTTTGGAGCCTCACCACTTTAGGACCCACTCATATAGACATGGCTGTAGAGTTTTTTTCCATTCTTACCAAGACATTATTTGAGCAGCAGAACCCATGGGTTAGACACTGATCAGTCCCTGTTCCTTTTGGATCAAAATCAAGGATGTTCTGATCTGGATGTTGTCTGGGCCAATTTTTCACCTAGGTATATGAAAAAAAGATAACCCATTCACTCGTTTTTATCTTTAGAGCACTTTACAAATACAAATGAGTTGGCAGAAATGATTGAAACATTAAAACTTTGAGCCAATAACTACTCAAATTCAGAAACTACAAATTCAGATCAGTTAGGGACTTGGAGCCTGTGCAGTTCATCCAAAAAGTATGCAGTCTTTCAGTGATGATATGTGTATGAGAGCAGAACAATCTTTTGTCCAGGTAATGTGTTACTCATTCACCAGTACTGCCATATGGCTGTCAACAAATCAATGCCATAAGTAACTGAGTTTGCCTTCCTTTTTGCAGTTACTTGTAAAAAGGAAGGCAAACTCATATACTGACTGCATCCTAACAAGAAAAGATGCATCAGCTTGACTTATCATTAAAACTCCAATACAGGAAAAATGTTCATTTTCAATATTATCATGAAAAGGAGTGATAGGAGAAAACAAGTCCTTAAACTTACTTTTTAAATAAACATACATCCAGAAAGATACAGGATAAGAAATCCAAAAGTTTCTTTAGTATACAATAAGTTCTGATGCATTGCTAGTAGAGGTAATGTTCACGCTGCAACTGTCCCAGTGGCAGCAATAACTTTAATTAAATCAAGGGTGCTTTAAACTAATTAATTGTCAAACCCAGAGAAACTTGAAAGTACATGCTGAGGGCTGTCAAACACCAAATACAGGATGCAGACTACATAAAATATGAGCAAATTATGGTTTACTGTTGCAAGACCTGCTGAAATTTGGGACTACAAAATACAGCTTCTTCCAGGAGTTAGGATGTATACAAGCCCTAAAGATATAAAGTTCATCACTACTGCTGATACAATATTTTTTAAGACTTAATTGCAATTAATAATTATTGCCAGAGTAGTAAACATAAGTTATTTAATTAGTTTGTCTCTTTCCAATTACAGTCTGCTTACATAAATGCATTGTGGTTTACTGTGATTGAAAAACGCTAGCAAATATTCAACAAAAGTAAATCATGAAAATCCAGTTTGCAATAAGGATTACTCTTTCTCAGTGCCATGCTTAGAATTTATATCACACGGAATCATAGAATCATACCATCATATATGTTGGAAAATCATCAACTTCTTCCTACATTTTATAGAAGCTGGCTTCCCTTTCCCAGAGCTGACTGGTACAACTCCTCCACTAGGCAGGTGCTACATGGTACCTGTACTTTATCATATTCCTGAGTGTCCAAATTTAACCTTTCCCATGTTGGAAATGGGGCCTGTACTTACCTGTCCTGGTTTTGGCTAGGATAGAGTTCATTTTCTTCTTAATAGCTGTTACAGTGCTGTTTTGGATTTAATATGAGAATAATGTTGACAACACACTGACATTTTAGTTGTTGTTAAGTGGCTGTTACTCTAAATCAAGGACTTTTCAAGTTTCCCATGCTCTGCCAGTGAGCAGGTGCACAAGAAGCCGGGACGGAGCATGGCCAGGACAGCTGACCCAAACTAGCCAAAGGGGTACTCCATACCATAGAATGCCACGCTGAGTATATAAACCTGGGGGAGCTGGCAAGGAGCTGCTGATTGCTGCTTGGGGACTGGCTGGGCATTGGTCAATGGGTAGTGAGCAACTGCCTTGTGCACCACGAGGCAGGGTGGTTGTGGTGGTTTTTTTCCTTTGGATTTTATTCCTCTCTCTCCCTCTTCTCTTCAGTACAATTATTATTGTTGTTGTTGTTGTTACTATTATTATTATCGCCAGTGAAACTGGGATGGTACAGTCAGATATCAGAAATGAGCCTTTTAACTCACCTGAAAGGTTCAAATTAAAGGCTGAACCTGTAGGATAAGTGGGTCTGTGGTCACCTTCAACAGAGAAACAGAGGCTGTCCTGACCATATGGAAGACAGCAGTCTCTGCTGGTTTACAGCTTTTCATCCCCAGTCACTGGGTGGTTATTTATTTTCAGCACAAGAGATCACTCAGGAGAAATACCTGGCTGAAGTCTAGCCAAACTACAAAGAGCTCTTTTATCTCTGAAAAGTGCAAGACTATGTAAATAAAAGAATCTGGTGTTGCTGTTTTCATAAAACAGTGAACAAGGATGACGTCGCTGGCACAATACATGAACAGAGCAGTCAGCTTTTCAGTAATACAAAGCGACAGTCAAGACAGTTCACAAGTATTTTATACATTCATTTTTTGAATAGTATATAATCACACTTTGCCAGTATTCTGGCCAGGAAAGCAAAGTTATTCATTAAATATATATGTTCTGCAAACAAAATAAAAATGGCAGTGATTTTTGGCTAGTTGAAGAAGCACAAAAACGAAGTTGCCTCTCACTCTTTTTAGTCGGAGCTTGTTTTTTTGCTTTCATAATAATAATACTTAACATTCACAAGTGAACTATACCTCCAGTCATACTTAAAAATTACGTACCTATAGTTGGTCTTCAGATATACCTGCTGCTTGGTATACTTTGAGGTACAAGACAATCTCACAATCAAAGCCATCCAAGGGCTTAGAAATCGAAACTGAAGGGGACAAGGCAGAGCCTGTTCGAGGCTTTATTCACACTGTGCTTTCCAAGGGATCTGGCCTGATGAGCCTGGCCCTCTCTGCGTGGTTCAGACTACTGACCTCCATCCCCTTTTCCTGGGAGGCAGACTGAGCTCTACACAATGTTTTTGAACAGCTAAAGGTTGCAGCCCAGCTGCCGAGACCCTCTCTGATACAGAGAGGAGCAACAGCAGATCTCAGAGCTCCTCTTTCAGTCTACAAGCAGTTTCTGGGGTACCCTAATTAGAGGCAGCTGCCAGCTGAGCTCGTTTTCTAGCGTGACCCTCACCTATGGCCTGCTTCCCCTTCAGCACTGTACCTCTTCCCTACTATCCGAAGCTGCAAACCCCTCCAGCTGCCACTGCCTAAGTATTAAGGCTTTACAACTGAAACTGGAAAGCAACCCCACGTACAGCTTGCCATGCAGACTTGCCCAGAATCCCTGTTTTAATGAACAGGGGCTGAAGCACAGCCTCCAGTCTTCAGATAACTATGTACCCATAGACCCTCTGAGGATCCAGGCTTTTAATATAAGTGAATCCATGGACACAGGATTTTATTGGGGGAGGTATCTTACTTTCTCCTTGTAGATCCTTAGAAATATCATCTGAATATAAATTGTGAGCAAATACAACCAGCTACAAAACTCAGTTACCTCTTCCCTCAGGCCTTCTCTGAAGTTACTACTCCCCATAATGCCTCTTCTGGCATCTGAAAAAGCAGAATGAAGAGAGGGAGGGTTAATCATTGCCCAAATCCATCGTAGCAAACAGTCACAGCAAGGGCTGTATGGCCCAATGAACTTGCCATTCCTTCCCTCTGAAACGTCACTAAACTTGGGCTGAGAATTCTGTTTCTATTTTTAAGAAATGCAGCTTGTGAGTGGGAGGCAGAAGAACCAGATACAAATAAGGAAAGAACATACGGGCCAGCATGTTCTGCTGGTAACAGAAGAACAAAAACAGTTGGAGAGAGGTTGTCTTGGCTTAACTCCAGACTCTCAAAACCCTCCATTTCCATAGTTTGTCCACCCTGCTGTGGGCAGTCTTTATCCTCCCATCCACACCAGTTCTAGGTGGGTTTTTTTCTCCTAAATTTGAAAATGAAGCTCTTTTGATCAGGAATGGACAAGACAGTATTTATAACCTATGAACCCTCTTAGATGGTAGCACAGACATGTCTAAATGCTGCAGTTGGGTCCTTCATTATGATCACACTGAATCCCAGATCTAAACTTGGTGGACCCAGTCCAGCTTCAGACAGACAGGATTTCCATGCACTTTGTAGTGAAAAGTGGTAGATATTCACTCAGCCCAGGTTGGGTAAGGCTTAGATAATACACTGTGTGCAATTGCACACCCCCCAATTTGTTCTGTCTGGTACCAGTCACATCACTAAATCTGTAGCCACATCTGTCCTACACAGTCCAGAGCACTGGTGAGCTCCCACAGCTACCAAGCCAGCTCCAGCATTGGAAGCAGTACAGCATCATTAACATGCCATTATAAACAGATTAATAAGCAGAGATATAGATAGAGACTCTGGCCTAGGCACAGACCCATAATATAGCTTTCTTGCTGCCAGTACCGAAAATATTATAACTGCGCTGTGCAACTTTAGGTCTTGTGATAGATGTTCTATGTCCTTGGAGCAAGCTTAGGGCCGTTACAGTGATGCTATGTTCCTTTGCATCACCAAGAAGTTCCATATCTGGATAGTCAAAGCAGTGGAACAAAATGGATCATTTAAGATTATTGCTGCTTTTGCTGCATATTTTCTTTCATTTCAGTACTACAATTAAATTAAACTCAGGACAGCTGCATACTTGTTTCCATTGCATAAGCAGATACACTGACACTGGTAAAAGCAAAGAAGGTGCCTACGAATGCACGAACACACACACACACATACACACAACCTTGGTAGAGTGCTGAAGTACTAGACTATCACTAGCTGTACCAGATGCATCACATAAATAATAGCTAAGGCTAAAACTCTGTTACCTGCTGCAAGATGTGGTTCCTGTCCCTTTGATTGGGATGTGTCAGACGAATAGAATAGAACAGACTACACTAGACCAGACTCGAATAGAATAAATAGACTACTTCAGTTGGAAGGGACCTACAATGATTGACTGTTCCTACTGCCTGACCACTTCAGGGCTCACCAAAAGTTAAGGTTTTTTAAGGGCATTGTCCAAATGCCCCTTACTGACAATACTGACAGGCTTGGGGCATCAACCACCTCTCTAGGAAGCCTGTTCCAGTGTATGACCAGCCTCTCGGTAAAGAAATGCTCCCTAATGTCCAGTCTAAACCTCCCCGGTGCAGCTTTGAACCATTCCCATGTGTCCTGTCACTGGATCCCAGGGAGAAGAGCTCAGCACCTCCCTCTCCACTTCCCCTCCTCAGGAAGCTGTAGAGAGCCATGAGGTCACCCCTCAGCCTCCTCTTCTCCAAGCTAGACAAGCCCAAAGTCCTCAGCCGCTCCTCACAGGACATGCCTTCCAGCCCTTGCGCCAGCTCTGTTGCCCTCCTCTGGACACATTCAGGGACCTTCACATCCTTCTGAAATTGTGGGGCCCAGAACCGCACGCCGTACTCGAGGCGAGGCTGTACCAGTGCTGAACACGGCAGGATGATCACCTCTTGTGACCGGCTGGTTGTGCTGTTTGATGCCCCCCAGGACGCAGTTTGCCCCCTGGGCTGCCCGGGCACCCTGTGACTCACAGCAGCCTGGTGCCGACCAGCACCCCCAGAGCCCTTTCTGCGGGGCTGCTCTCCAGCCACTCCTCCCCCAGTTTATACTGGTGCCCCGTGTCACTCCATCCCAGGTGCAGAATCCAGCATTTGGACTTCTTGAATTACATCCCAGCACTATAAAACCCCAGACCATGAACTTCTAGCTTCTTCCACATATTTCCTCGAAACTCACACACATATGGCTTTACACAGTAACCTTTACTCTGGGGTTAAAGATGCTTTGCATGCAATTGGCAAGCTGGAAGAGGTGGGGATGTGCCTGGATTCTTCGAGGGGCAGTGCTAGAGGCAGCTTGATACAGCTCCACAGAGATGAATGTTAAAACTTCCTCCAGCATATTCTGCTCCCTGACACCCCCTACCCTGCAGACATCCTAGCCAAGATCAGCCTGCCAGGCAGCCCTCCTCCCCTCACACCTTCCTGCTCACACACCATCCCAAGAACCTCTGTTGGTAGGGGAGGTGGTGGGAGTTGTCAGTTTGGCAACACAACCTTAACTGTTTCTGCCCTTACTCCTTCCTTTCCTTGGTCCCTCTCTGTCTTTACCTTCCTGATGAAAGGCAGCTATTACAGAAATCAGCATGGATGGTTTTGCTTGCTGTCCGAAAGAGCTTAACAAAAGACAGATGATCTCTGCATTTTCTAGATGCCAAAACTATTCTGATTTGGAATCCAGCATGTCTGAGGCCTCCAGGGTTTTCCAGAAATGCTGAATGGCAAAATTATCTTTCCCCCAAAACTCCTTTGCAGGCAGCAGTTCTGTAGATAACTGGTCAGGGCACATCTGTTGTTTTCCTGGTTTAGGTTTGGTTTTCCTTTTTTTCCTGCACTAAAGAGGCATAAAAGACTCAGAACTAAAAATCTTCAGTGGTCCTGGAAACATTTCCCTGTGACTTTACCTGTTGAAAGCTATCCTGTATGGTGCAGTCATAGGTAAAACAGAGGAAGAAGGGATCCTTCCTGGTGATAGATGTCAAGGGCAAAAATGCATCTTGCAGACTCCTAATGAGACACAGAGAAATTCAGCTGACAGGCCAGTATGCTTTTAAGTAGATAGCTTGTTTACTACATGTTGCACACTGCACTTTAACTGAATAAAAGCACAGGTTTCCCCTTTCTTCTGATAAGTAAAATACTAGAATTTCATGAGACTTAACTTGTTCTCAGTAGGGCTTAAAAACCACACAGGCAAAAATCAAAGGTGAAATTCAATAGCAATGATATCATCCAGATCAGAAATTATTAATCACTAGTCCCAACTGAAGGGTAATGAAGAGATGGCATCATGTATTCATGGCATGTCTAAGCACCATCCCACCCTTCATGCACATCCACAAAGCCTGAGATGAATCTACTATTTGCCTTTAAATAGAACTTTAAGTTATTTTTACCAGATAAAGAAATGCCATTCTGAAACTGCGGCATCTAGTCAATGCAACAATCTTTCATAAAAGCTACAAGCATACATGCTAGGCACGCTGGATATGTTTCTGTGCATAACACATGAAGATCTTAGCCCAGAGATCCTTGGGTTCTGCACTGCACAGACAAGTAACGAGTTCCTTCTAAACCAAGCAGTATATTTTTTTCTTCATTTATTTCCATATTCATTGCAACATTTGCCTTAGGCTTATATAATAAGATTATAAGTAGAAATGTATTGCAGCAAAGACCTCAAAATCTCTCTCAGCCCACCCCAAAACTGAGACAGCTTCATCAAATGTCAGGACTCTCAGTGCATAGAACGCCAGGAGCAGAGACCAGTCAATCAAACACACAGGAGCATAAGCAGTACAATGACTACCATAACATAATCTAAGAACACAAATGAAAATCATCTTTCTGTACTAGTCATGCAACAATTTGTGTTTGATTATTAGAATTGATGTAATCAAAGAGGAAAAAGCATTTTTATGTCCTGGCACCTCCACCTTCTGGAAGACTTTAACTTCTCCCAGGACTGCTGAATTCTAAAGTCAAATAGCTGTTACAATTTAGTTTGCATCTCGTGATTTCTCAGCTTTTAAAGAGATGGGAAGCCTTAAGTGGTTTAATTTGAATAAGCTTGCTAGTATAAACAAACACCAAAACATAGATACTGTCACTTCCTGCAACTTCTGTTTGACCCAGCATTTATTCTTATATATCTCTGGAATTTTCTTTAGTCAGAAAGAATAACTGGCCAAGAAATCAGGTCTTTTTCTCTATTAAACAGTATTGCAATGACCTCTTTCTCGCCGTAGCATAAACTCACTTCAAAGAAAGAAGTTGCACGTCACTAATAATATTTAACTAGTATCTCTGGTGAATATTGAAAAAACTAACACAAAAACAACAACAGCAACAACAAAAAAGTGGTCCCTTGTGTCATCTCTAAACTTTTTCACAGGTCTTTCTTGAAGACCAGAGAGGCAATAGCAGCTGTGTTGAAAATGCTCATTGTACTAATTCAAGTCAACATTTGACTAACTCTTAATATCTGACTTAATTCAGTCCACAATTGACAAGAAGTTTAGATACACTACAAATGTGGGGGAAAGATTCAGAAATAACAAAGATTTTAGTCAAAATGTATTCCTTTAATTTGCTGTATTTTCCTTTTCATATCAACACAACGTTGATTTTGGGGGATTAGCTGTCACAAATCAAGCAATTGCTATGGAATCAAGTTCTACTGAGATGCAAGCAAATGCTCCACTTCTCCAGCTCACACTATTTCTATGACTCTAATGAAATCAATAAAGAAGTCTGCAAGGGATAATGAATTCAGATGTGCATAGAGCCCCCTGAGATTTTAGCTAGGTTTTGCCACAATAAAAATCAACGTTACTTTTCTGTCTCTCCTTCATCCAGAGCTATCCTTCAGATACAGTAAATGTGCCCACACAGAAAGGTAATGAGGTTTAGGACATATACTGTAAATTCAAGCTCTTTCTTTCCTGGTAGAGAATTTACTGTCTAGACAAACCTCGAAATTAATTTCCATATCTTTGGTAATTTTAAGAAGCTTATCTTGAGGATCCTGGCTTCTCAATGTATGCAGAAGTTTTTATTGTTATACATAATGGTCTCTCAAAGGACTCAAAAATCAAAATGAAGAAAATCCACACCCACTTTTAAAGACAGGACATTTTTTGAAATGTTGAACACTACTAGTCCTATTCTAAAGGTTTTTTATTGTATGATCACAGGAAATATTGAAAAAGCACATGTTTCTACAGAATGTAGAATGTGCATATAGAAATTTTAAAATATCATTTAAAAAATCTTACTTTCACTGGGGAAAATGTTGAATTTTAAAATTAAATTTAAAAGTTCTTTTCATTTATCTAGGAAAAAATACTTTCCTGTGCAGGGAAGCAAATTCATAAATAAAAAGTATGAATTACAACAGGCAAGTGTCCAAGTATATATTCACCCTGTTTTATTTACTAGTACAGGTGAAGCCTATGTATCTATAGGATACCACTGAGTAATAAGACTGTTCGAAGAAAAGGAAACTTTTTTTTATTTAGAATAAATATATCATAAAATTTAATTCTTCTGATGCCTCAAAGTGTGTGCATCTGTGATTAGTCTTTGCAAAGATTACACTAACCTCTGAACAAAGGAGAGACCTGAAAAAAAAATCAGCTACACAGACAAAAATGTAGAAAAACAGAAGTGACTGAAAGACAT
The DNA here is from genome assembly GCF_023634155.1 of Falco peregrinus. Lineage (NCBI taxonomy): Eukaryota > Metazoa > Chordata > Aves > Falconiformes > Falconidae > Falco > Falco peregrinus. The sequence goes on along the minus strand of NC_073723.1, from coordinate 58,399,701 downwards.
CCTATTCAAAAGCAATAATTAAATAGCCTTAATTTTTATTATTGCAGGATTTATCAGCTCCAATAAAACACTGTCATCATATTAAATTCAATCAGCTGGCCTAAATTCTGACTGGTTTTGAGTACAGCAGAGTTAAGAGCTTCTACAGAGCTGAGCAGGGAGGCACCCAGGGCAGCCAATGCAATATGCTTTGCACAAAGTCTGGGGTGGACCTGGGCAGCCCTCAGCTTTTCAATTAAACCGGCAGGGTCTGCTGAGTCCTGTTCCTACAGAAAACATATTTGGGTAGTAGGCTGTGTTTGTGGCATTGCGAAACTAGTATCACACACAGCAACTAAAAATGTGGAAAGTGAAGATGAAAGCTCGTAGTTATCAAGCGATACAGGAAGGAAACAAGGAAACAAAATCTACACAGTGAGAAATAAGTTACACACTGGTAGAAGGGAAAAACATAACAAACAGTGACTTATTAACATATTTATTAATATCATAATGATTCTGGTTGTTGCTCCTATCTCCACAGGAGCTGAGGGAAAAAAAAGTTAAAAATTAAAAAAACACTAATATGCTAGACTACACACAGAACAGAAGCATTTCCCCTATTAGGAAAACTTCCATTTGGAAGGACAGTAAGGGATCAAAGTTATATAGGGTGACAATGTCTACGTATATGCATACACACATACACACAGAGTCAGCAACTATGAACACAGCACTAGTGTTCATTAGTGTTCTTGCAGATCACATGAAACACATCTGTACCCCAAATTATCATAAACACTCTATATGTATTTCCTCTGTACATGTGTTCATTTACTCTATCAAGTTTATTTATTTATTTGCTGCAAAATATATATTGCTATTGCAGTTCTGTGAGAGCAGCTTCAATAGTCCCAACAATAATCTTTAGTTGAGCTAGGCAGGTGGTAGTCTGTTCTCGTTTCAGCTGTATGAAAGCTCCCCACTGTTTATTGTTGTTTTATATTTCTGCTAATTATGCTATTAAATATGTGAAAAATAATTCCCAGAATTTTATCCAACCCTTTCCTTACTTGTTGTGCAATCCATTTTCCAGAGAGCATTATTAATCCATATTCTATGACAGCCTAATCCTGTAGATGCCATTAATGTTTTGCATGTGAGTAACCCCAGTGAAACAATTACAATGACGTACCTGACTAAGTACTTTCAGGTCTGAGCCCTAACTTCATTGTTCCCTAGTTCAGATAATCCCAGTTGAAGAGAGACCTTCTGTTTTCAGGTCACATTAATGTTGAGACCTGAATGCTCCAAAACTAGTCTAATTTTTTTTCTTTTTTTTTATTTTTTCCTGACTGTACTCCCACCTCCTTAGGAAGCGGAAGTATCAGGTGTTCAAACCACAGGTATCAGCACTGAGCAATGAGATCTCTTTCACTCCACATTGCTGAATTAATTCCAATCCAGAAACAAAATGAATAGCATCGTCTAGTATATTAGTTTTGCCTCGCTGCAACGGGACACAGAAGACGCCAGTGCCCACACCAAAGCTTCAGTGAACAAAAATTTTCTCTAATTGTGATTCAGAATAAACACTAGCCTGAGCTCCTTTCACTCTGTGCTCATTCATACTACCATCTTTAATTAATCTGGATTGATATTACAAGGAATTTCAAACACACTTCCTGAGGCAAGTAGCATAAGGCACAGACAGGAACAAAGGCCAATGTGATATTAGAGGATACTGAATGGCAGGCATAGGTCATGAAATTGAGTTCATATACTTTATGAGGGAGACAGTTCAGCCTGAAGCCTGCTTTTCATTTAATCTCAGAATTTCAAGCTTTTTGGTACAGCTACAGCATTTATTTGTTTTCTTGTTTCTGGTGAGAGAATCACTAAGATTAAAGAAGATGAAGAAAATATTAAAGAACAAACTCCTGAAGGGGGCAAACACAGAGCACTTACTATCTAAAGAAAGAAGCTGAGATTTGAGCTTATCAAGCCAATACCACAGACATTTTGCACAGGCACAGATTTCCCATGGAGGTTAAGGGGCTGCAACTCTCACATTGGAGAGGGCGCAGGTTTCACGTCTCATGATAGGCTGCAGAAGGGAAGGAAGAGGGCAGACAGACCCTGAACTGCTCCTGTTTCCCCCATCCACCACCACAGCAGGAGCTATTTTCTGCTACTACGCAATGGCCTTATTTTCTTACAAATCCCTGTGCTTTCTGTTGAATAAGCAGCTTGCTGCTACCACCACGCACATATTTAGAGAGACTGGGAAATGGGCAACTTCAGTTTTTAATACTGTTCAGTTCCCCAATGCTTTTTTCTTATTTTATTTTTTCTTTAAAACTATGCAAGCAGCGTTATTAGATTTGGGGGTCAAAGCATTTTTCTTAAGGACACCAAATACCAAGCAAGATTTATGTGGAGTTTTAGTAACAACAGCAGAAGGAAATTAAGGACCCAACCTTTGTCCAGATCAGCAAGCAGCCTCTGCCCTCGCAGCCGGCGGGGACCGAGCACAGCTTCTCTCCAGCATTCATCAGGGGACTCCAGATGACGTGCACAGGTCCTGATGCCTGCCATGGTTCCCGGGGGACCACCGCCGCAGCTGAGGGCTGCTGATGCATTGCCCGTCTCAGCCTTTGCCCACGCAGCCTGAGGCCCCAGAGATTCCCTTTACAAAGCCGTGAGCAAGGGTATATACCGAGCCAGCACGCCCTGTGGCACGGCAGCCCTGGCTGCTCCCCGCTTAGCCTGCAGTCGCAGTAGCTTTGCGCCACTACTGCTGCACTGCTCCCACTTGCTTTGGGAATCCGAGTGTAAATTTTCTGTAGCGTGCCCTGGACTTCAGGGGTTTTCCTCATTTCCAGCATGCCCAGAAATAGAAAAGCCCTGCAAGACTGACACTCAAATGAATTTTGGAATACATATCTATAAGAGACATGCTCTGAAAAAAGACCTAACAGCCGGTTTCCACAAAACACAACTCATTTCCAGCCATATGCTGATATTAGTCATATTAGTCACTAGGGGCAACACTACACAAGCGTGCTGCGGCATGCTTACCCTGGGTGCAGGAGCCAGCACCAGGACCCCATCTCGAGTGGGGATCAGTTCAAAACCCAACAGCATCTTTGCAATTGCCACAAATTGTCATCAGTGAAGCCAAAGCGCTCAGTCACCAGGCTCTGTAACCACAGATAAGCTTCTCCAGCCCCCGAGGAACCCTGAGGGTCCAACACAATGCTCTGCTCTGAGATACAGAGAGGAAAGTCTGCCTGCCAAGCCCCATGACATCCCACATGCCCCCACCACTTTTGAACAACCAGAATTTGGCTCTCAGGTCATTTAGATCCCTTTAAAACTGACTCTGGTTTCACATAAATGATTAATTATCCACAGTTGCACATTAACACCTGTATTTAAAAAATACTTTTAAAATGTCACTACATATTTTCAATGTGGCCTCAACACTTAAGGAAAAAGCTGTACTGAGTAGACTATTTTGGTATTTTCTGCTATGGTTAACATCAGAAGGATGACATGTTTTTGATTAATTTTCTCCAGAGGATTACCTCCCAGTAAGAGTTCTCCTGTAAGAGCTCAAATTGTGGGTGTGAATGAAAATGAAGGCTATAAGCTACCACTCATACTCTGTTATACAACATTTTCTTGATTCTAATTTACCCTGTTTGAGAAGTTGCTATGTTTGGTGTCTTAGACAGCCTACACTCAGTTCCTCAGGCTCAATTCAGAACATCCACTACACATAGCAATTAGTGTCATTTTATTATTATTATTATGAATGGCACGAAATCTAGTTTGCAGCAGGAAGCAAAGTAATTTCAAGGAGAAAGAACAGGGATGGGAGACAGGAAGCACCATCTTACTAGTATTTTTAAAGCCAGTCAGAGTTGCTGTTTTCTGTAGTACCAGCATACACAAACCCTCTAGTGCCTGTTCTTGCTAAAACACAACTTTTGGAGATGTTAGAGACAGCATTAATAAAAGCTCCAGAGTAAAACCCATCACCTTCCTAAAGAGAAGGCTTAATTTGTTTTGCATATAGCAACTGCAAGGGTACATTTTAGCTGTTACATACTTGAACATCTACCATTGAGTCCTAAGGACTGCAAGAGTCCCTGGGCAGAATCTGTCCGTAAGGTTTCCCTCTGTATTTTCCCTCACAGATGATGCTGAGCAGCAGAGTGGGGTGTTAATTACTGCAGTCTGTTGACAGTTTATTTTAAGGAACACTTACTTCACGATTAAAGATCTTTACTTATGTTACAATCATGATTACGTACAGTTGCAATTTGCTACACTTGTAAAAACCACTCCATAGCCTTAGTTTATATGATCTTATTTGTGGTTCTAAACAAAACCAACAAAAAATGGAAATAGCTTTCCCCTTAGCTTTCTCTCATATCAGTATTAACTGAAGATAATACAAATTTAAACAATTCTTTATCTAGTAACCTTACTTGTTACCAAAGTGGATTCCTGAAACACTTTTATAAGAAAAATCTCTAACCTCCTTTATTAGAGGTATAAAATTTCTGCACATAGTGACAACAGGCATTCCTAGCTCATGCTATGGACTAGGTTGTTGACAACTCTGAGTCACAGTACCCAGTAATTATTCTGGACGTGGAAAGAGACTGCTGATAACTAAAGGAGCTCTCTTCCCTCTTGCTCTCTCTGGCTGCTCAGTACCTTGGTGAGCAGCACCAGACCTTTGATACCATGTTCTCTTGGCTGGTTTGGACAGAGTGGGACTTAGGTTCCATCTCTTCAGCTCCTACTTGCTTTGTACATGTTTTTGACACAAGCAAGGTATTTATGGCCCACTTGATTGTAAGTGCTTTGCAGATCATGTTCCTAAATCCTGAAACTGGCAGAATAGAGGGTCATGATGTCCAAGTGCTGTGGGAGCTGGAAAGGCATTGTGGCCATGCAAGATGACAGGACTTCAGCTCCACAGGAAAAGTTCGAAGCCCAGACAGCCACACTTAGGCAAAACACAAAATGCACATGTCCGTATCACAGGAACATGATGCCTGTCTCATCTCTTTTTCCTGGGATTTTTTCTGTTCCTTTTCATTGCCTCTCCCATTTCTTTTCACTCTCCAACCATATCTGCTTCTACTTTCTTTACCATGTGCAATTTCAATGCGAAATCAGCTCCCTAGCTTAAAGAATATGTCCCTTTTCTCCCCACGTTCTTCACATTTCCTTCCCTGTTCTTCTCCCAGGGATTTTCACTTCTTCAATCCTATCTTTTTTACACAAAAAAAAAGTTTCTCTGAGCTTAGCCAACCTCCACCAAAATCAGGCAAAAGTTCTATGCAAATGACCTCCAGCACAGGAATATTTGCAGTATGAGCATTTATAAGCATGACTTGGTGACACAAAAACTGAACTTAGAAAAGCCTGCGAGATCCTCAAGCAGTCTTTGCCACCTGACACTGGTGTCAGGCAACACCCAGGGCCCACAAACGCTGATCAGAAATCACACACCTTTACACAGGTAGGACTCCTGAACTCTCAGCTTCCTTCTCAGGCATCTGTTCAATGTTGCTTCTGTTTCTGCAGCTCCCCCAAGCCAACACAAGCATGGGGTGAGGGCAGTGCCTGTTATATTCACAGAAATGATGCTCATCAACTCAGGAGTTATGCTTTAGACAACAATACATACAATCAACAGTGCTGTCATTGTGCCAAAGCTTGATCTTTTTTCCCTCTGACTCATAAAATAAAATCATCCTTGTAAACATAAGCTGTAATTTTATAAAACAATACTTTCAGCAGAGCCCTGAGACAGAGCAACCTCTTGTAGAGCTAAACCTACCAAAGAAGGAATGGCTTTTAATGCCTGTCAAAAACTAAAAGCTCTATTCTTCTATACAGCATTTCCCCACTTCTTTTTGCTAAGCCCAGTTCCGTAATAACAGATTCTGCCAAGACAGAAACAGCATGTCAGGGTGCAATTCATTCAGCTGACGTTACCCCTTGGGTAAAAACACTGGTATGGAAAAAAATACATCAAGAAAAGGAAATCCACCTCAGCCCGTGTTTTTGTTGAAGTGATACAGCCACACTGACAAAGTACTCACAGACACTCTCCCTACGCAAAGGCATTCTGCTGACACAGACCTGATGGCGTTGATAAAGCAGAGATAGGTTTGTAGCATAAGGATCAGCTTTATATTGACAGGGTGACACTCAGAAAACCATAATCCTGCTTGGGTCATATGTACCAGAGCATACAACACACAGGAAAAAAAAACATCTTTACTGTAAAAGTTTTACCAAGGCCTCAGTCCTACAGACTAATTTATTCACACACATGAAAAATTCCCTTTAATGAAGGGAGTTTTCTTTGCTAACAGGGTGAACCAGTCCCAGATAATGCAGCAAAAGAACATACTATTAAGGGCAGAAGATCTTTGTGCTCACACTTGGGACTTAATTTTTTAAGGACCTTGCCCTGCATGAAAACAGAGCTTTCAGACATAGTCTGTTTGTTCAGCAGCAGACTCTTTATGGTACTTGAGAGTATCATGTCATTGCTGCAGGAAACCGTAGGGTGTTCTCTCCAAGGAGTTAACAGTGCCTTTGTGAACAAAATGCTGGAGACAGCACAGCATCTCACTCCATCACACTGGAGATTTTGCAGTCTAGGAGTAGCAAGATCAAACAGACCATCCAATTTAATTCTCCCATTCTTTTTCCCTGTATCCCAGGTATACTGCAGCTCCTAAGACATCTGTGAGGCAGTGAATCAACGCAGATAATCTCATCCTTCACATGTGTAGACACGTTCTCAGTAACAGAGTGAGGAATCAGTGCAAATGAATCCATTGATCCCTTTCACAATTCAGCCACAAACCAATTTAGTGTAAGATTTATGTGATGTTGAGAGCAGCAGTTGAAGCTTGAGCAGTGATATAATTAGAGATGCTTTAAGTGTTTGGGAGAAAATGAAAGAGTAGTGTTTCTTTTAACAAAGAGTAAAAAGGCACCAATGGAGCAATAATGCTTTTATTGTCTGCATAGTTCCAGTGACCTAACTGTTTTAGCCATAAATGGTCTTTAAGCTCTAGTAGTTTGCAATAAAAACAATCATTACTGCACTGGGCCATGTCATCATCAGAAACAGAGTTCTTTCTCTCATTAAAACTGGCCACTGGCAAGCATCTCACACACATGGTGCAGTATGGGCTCTGTAACATTAGAGGCCAAAAAGTAAAGCAAAGACAATCTAATCATGTTGTAAGAAGACATGATGCGTGCAAAAGAAACCTGTCTCCAAGCAACCCAGCACACACTGCCATCAGCAGGCTTTACACGCTGGCAAAAAGTTTTGAGGTAAAAGGAAACTAAATGCATTAGCATGTGTAGTGATTTATCCCTGCAGGTGCACTTTCACTTGTCCTATCACTAAGCTCTGCAGATACAAGGATAATTTTAGAGATGTCCTGCACTCTTGGAAATTACCATATGAAAGTACTTGCACTGCAGTACATAGGCACACAGCTCCTGCTTCTTTCTGTTCACCCCCTTAGTAGTCCAAATCCCACATTTCCTCTGACCAGATCAGACTTCTTCAGAGCTCCATAAACTGGGACACACAAAAAAACATTGACCTTTACTCTGGCCACACAAGCACCACCACCCCCAGTCACCCATCCAAAGTCAGTGTGAAATGACTGCGGTTCACCTTCCATGCTGTACTCTTCCCCACTTTCCACATTGCAGGTGGATCCCAGCCATCTTCTCACTTACTGGACTTGCAATCTTGTCTTTATGAAGCTTTAGAAAACAGATCCAGACATCTTGTTACCCTGGTAAAATATTGCCTAGTGAAGGGGTGTGCTTCATTGCTGTGAAGCAATGTGCAGTCATTGCTGTGAAGTCATTGCAGAAGCCTTCATACAGACTGGAGGGGTCTGGGTTGCCCAATAGCAGCAAACATTTCATTCAGCACCTCAGGTATTTTCATCCAAGTGTTACCATCAACTTTATGCTCTTCTCTGCTACTCTTAGCTCTCTTTAGAGTTTAAAGATCTATTGGTCACAGCTGGTAAGAAACTGATTTTGTGAGCATTATTTAAATCTGGTTTTTTATGCCGGATTTTTCAGACCTCTTCAATGCCTGTGTATTTATTATATGTATATAAAGGTGGAAAAAGCTAATTAAATAATTGGTCTTTCTAAGTAATCACATAAGAATACCACAGAAAACATTGCCTTTTTTTCTCTGCAAGACAAGCTTTAATTATTTCTTTTTTAAGTAATAGCTAAGGCCTGACATTTCTAGATAGCCTAGCAGCTCACAGATAGCTAAAGATTGTATTTTGGCTTGCCAGAAACATGACAAAAAGGAGGCAAGAGCTCTTCGAAAAACAGTCTTACCTTTCTTTAAATCATGCTGTTCTTACCCCCAAGCTTCATAGTGTACAAATATATCTTTAAACTATATTCATCAGCAGTTTTATATTACATTAAATGTAATTTGAACAGTTAACATCACTATAGAAACATAACATATATTGTCAGTGATATTAAGCGTGAACTCTGCAAGCAGTCTGGAAAGCAGGTTGACTGCCTTGTCATACAACAATACCTGATGGAAAGACAAGTCCGTTCTCTTGCTTACAACCATATGGCAAAGCACTTTAACATGAAGATGAAGCTTCTTTAAGTGAAGCTTGTAATACTGCTTATAGTGAAGTAAACCACTTAAGTATTAAATTCTGCCTTAGTTTACAAAATTTTTTAGCTGGGCCTTCCCAAAAGCATAAGTAGTTTATTTTTATATAGCCTTACTAAAAAAAAATAAATTAAAATCTTGGCATTAACAGCAAATAGCAAACCAGTTTACATATATGAAGCCCCAGAAAACCGAAAGACAGACTATGTCACAACAACCAGCATTTCTTTTCCTTTACTCTTCTGAAGTCCCTAAATTCTCCCTGATTATACTCACCAATTCCAGCAAAATGTATCAGAGGAAACACCTGAGAAACTTTGACCTTGGTTTTGTATGCATCTTTTCTCTTTGCTTTTCTGAACACATTATCATTTTGCCTTCAGGATAATCTAAAATTTTTTTTTAAAGCATTTGCAAAATAGCATTCTCCTATCAATGGTTTGAAAGCTCAATTCTTTTGTAGGAATAACCAGAAAAAAAAAAAAAAAGTGTAGGAGCTAAGTTTGAATAGCTTTTAGCAAGCTGTGTGCCAGATTTAGAGCCAGTGAAAGTGAACTGCTTTTATAGACTCACCTTCACTTAAAGCGCACAAAGTACATAAAAATAGAAAAATTACATCATATTCTGCTGCGTCATTCTCTCACTGCTATCTACATTTCCCTATTCACATGTCTATGAGAAATGGCATAAGGGATATGAAAACGTATTCATCTATCCACCACAAATCTTGTCAGGTTAAGTACAAACCTCGTTCTGCCAGCAACTAAGTCTTATAATTAGTAATAGCAAGTAAAAAGAAAACTGACAGAATTAATTTTTGTCTGGATAACAACATTCCAGTGTGCATCTGTAATACAATAGTCCACCTGCTCATTGCTTGGAGTTTCACATCATCCTTGCCCATTTTCCAGTATCCTTTGGTCAACTTTTGAAACTCTGCAACTTCCTTACCAATCTCCATACAAGCCGAGGAGTTCCCACAAGAAACATACAATCTAGGGAGAGCTTTTAAAACTCCTATCCAGAACAGCAATATATGTGCTTATTTGCCCAACAAACATGCTGCACTCAGGTTAGTAAATTCCAGTCTTGCTTGAAGGTGAGTTATTTAACACCCAAAGTGTCCAGCACCATGAATTATGGCTCTGTATAGTGGGGAATCCTGTCCAAAGCCATCAACATTTTCTTGCCACTAATATTCACATGCAGCCTCCCATTCCCCAGAGCAGCCCAGATGTTCCCTTGAGCGGGTTACCAGTGCTATCCAGGGCTGCAAGCCAGCCAGCCCAAATCCCATCTCGCCCCAGCCCAGGCTGGGTGTGGGGATGAGCTGCAAAGGGGAAGGAGCGACCTGCAGAAGCAGCGCAGCAGCCAGATGCTCCCCAGGGAAGCTGTTCCTTTAGGGAGGATCTTAGCATTAGGGAGGATCCTGTCATTTCCCCTTGAGCTCCTGGCAGCAGCAAAAGAGGATGGAGGCAAATACCTTCCCATGAGGTGTGTTGGCCTTGGCAGTAATATCACGACATTAAAGATATTATTGGTCTTTTCCACACGTATTTTAAATTTTTAAATGTTTTAACAACTGCAAGCATAAAGTTAGTATATACACGTGTATAACTTGTACAAGTGTATAACAACTTTACTATAGTGACAGCCTTGCTTATGTCTTCTACATTTTTTAAATAAAACACATATCTTAGTGGTATTGACTGATGCACATTGCATAATTTTTCAAAAGACAATATTTGATCTGTATTGTCTCATACAAACCGTTCTGCAAAAGTTAAGAAAAGTGGTTTTAAATAGTATTATTCTGTTCACAATGTCATATTTATGTCAGAGATGATCACAAATTCATATATTGTACCTGACTGGTTGAAAGGTGGCAAAAAAAAAAAGAAAGTCTCATATAACAAACTATAATTTACTAGGTGAATAATTCAAATGGCTCAGAAATAATACCTGTATAGTTATCCACACTGGTTGAGTTTTATTTCTATAGATTTACATTTTGGGAAGAAGAAACTAGAACAGAGTTTATCCTCCCATTAAAACCACTATTAACTGTAATGTTGATAACAGATTGAAATCCAAGCAGCAACTCAAATCTGAAGGGTTTTTTTAATTCCATTCCTGAAGCACTACACAGAAGAATAAACTCTACCAGAACAGGCAAAATGAAGTACAGGAGGAAAAGGTAATCCTATATGAAAAAAATGCTTGGCTAGGGTACTCTCTGCTATATATTGTTAGTGCTTCAAATAACTCATTATTCATGCCTTCATCAGTACATTGTTTAACCTGACTTTCCTTCTAATGTTCTTGCTGCCACGTGCTCTCCTTCCCAGGACTCTGAATGACTCAGCTAATGTTCCAAAATGCATTGGTTTTGCAGATAAAATCTCTGCTTTTCTCTCTACCTATACGCATGATGCAAGATTTCAGTGACTAGCATTGTCTGAACTGTCCAGACTGCAACAAACACATACTATGTTTTTTTCTCCTCTTTGTAATCAGGGTCCAGAGTCTCAAACCCAGCTCCCATTGAAGTGGGGAGAATGGAGCACTGCTAGCCCACAGAATGGTGTGACGACCCAGGATTTGTTACCTTCTGATCTTTCATATCAGGAGGCTTTCCACAGTGAAATATAACTCACCACGGTTCTTTGTCTACCATAACAACTTTGACTTTTGATGTGTGCATGAACAATTTTGTCAAAGACTCTAAGGCAGTTGCTCCTGGAAGCCAGACTTTTTTCTTCATGGCTGAATTTTTGTGCTTTTAAGTACATATTAACCTTAATTACGAGTTACCTAATCTTGTTCTCATTTACATGTATGCAACTAGTGTTTTAACACCAGGGTTGAAAACTTTCTTTTAAATTTGTATCAGAGGAGAACTGCATGGATTATACCTCTTCAATGGAAATTTATTAAAGCTATAAGAGGTATGTTGCCATTTCATAAAGCTTGGCGCATTTATTGATGCCTTATTTTATTCTATATTACTAAACATGTATTTTTGTTGATTTCATTTCAAACCCAGTGTACCATTACCATTAAATTGTGTTTGGCTTTTCAAAACATAGTAGCCTTTTATTCAAAGTGCTATCTGTAGGTTTAATGCTATGGTATGTCTTCTGCAGTATGAGTGCTCTTCTAAAACTGCTACTTTTCCAATGCTGCTGGTTGATACCAGACATCTGGATACATTTCTTCATCTTTAATAGCTCACAGCCCAGAAAAGTTTATCACCATACCATAAAAATAGGATAAATACTTGAGTTAACACAATGGTAGTAGGAAGCAGTCCAATAAGTAGAAAAAACGGTATGTGTTACTTTAGCTGTACATTTGCAGTTACTAGCAAAACCCTGGAAGATACAGAAAAACGTGAGTTCCACAAAACTGTCAATGCAAAAGAAAACAATGACCTAAATGCCTCCAAAATAACAGGAAATTCAAAACATCTTCAATAGCCCTCATTCTGTACCTGCTCTCTTGTTTCCCTGAAGAAATTACCTGGATTTAGCATCTGGTTTAGCTGACCCCTGTGTAAATGTCCACAGCACACACGGCACTGGAGCCCTACCAGAGCTGCATTGCCACAGCAACACAACACTCTGCATGTGGTGTTTTCATTTCTGAGGGTTTGTATCAGGAACCTGAGTGAGCCACGCAGGAACTGTTTTTGTATTGAATCATGAGACTGCTTCTCCGCCTTCTTGTGGCCCTGTGTGGGTGTGTTTGTAGCCTGCCAACACAACAAATTAAAACATTTCTGACTGAACATGATTTTCTTCTCTCTGTTCTGGCCACTGTTATGTATAACCTGTTAACTTTGTCTAGTAATACAAGAGAGTTCAAATAGAAATACAAAACAAAACTTGTTGAAGCAGAAGCTCCCCATTCCCATAGCTTGGTGGTAACAGAGCTGATCAAGAGCATCATGCAGGAAGGATGGAAAGGTGAAGCAGAAGATACAGATTGCAGTTATGTCAGTTTCTTTGAGGTGGACTGATAATTCATTGTTGCTTCTTAGACAAGAACCAGGAAGCTTCGTGAGGGGCCAGAAACAAAAAGAGGTGGTTCTTCATAAACTAGGTATATCAAACTCAGGAACTCCTTGTCACTGATTATTGTAGATGTTAGTAATTTCTGCAGTTCAAGGGGCGAACCCTGGCCGGGATCATTGAGAAGGAAACCTGCTGAAGGTTACTGACTGCATAGAGACTACCTTAAGCTTCTTATATGCATGCTGCCAGAGACAATGTATTTAGGACAACGGACTTCATTCTGACCCACTGCAGCTGTCCTTAGATGCTTGTATATGATTAGATTTTTAGAAGAGGTGCAGCTTATGCATAATTTTTTTCTTATTCTGCTCGCTAAGATGTAGGGTATATGATATTGTAATGGTAATTATAATAGGTATTTTTCACTGGTTGAGCTCACCAGTCTTGGTAGTTCCTGGCTAGGGAACAGAGAATTAGGATACCATTTTCTGGTAGGCAACAGGAATTGCATGCCTGATTTCCATGTACACTGAAATGAAAATGTACTTGTTAGTGTTTGCACATACAGACATGCTGCCAAGTGCATCAGCAGTTACTTGAGTCACAGCATCTGTTGAGTTTCTGAATCATGCTCTTAACCTTGAATGTAGTAAGATGCTGGAAACAGCTTCTGATCTGTGCTTTGACTGTTATGTATTTACATACCATAGGGAGTGTGAGATATGCGACAGTCTGAAGTATCTTATTAAGAGAATCATGCTCCTCTTCCCATCCAAGACACATGGACAGGGACTGGGAAGAGGCTTCATTTGTGCAATAGGATATGCTGGACCAAAGGCAGTGTTAAAAAAAAAGAATAATCACATTTTCCCTCCCCACAAAAAAACATACCAGCATGTACATTTGGCTTATCCATGAAAATATTTTAAACTTTTAACTGATGTATTTTCTTTATCTGATGCTTTTTGTATTTGCAGTGTTAGCTGTGGTAGGCAGGGCTGCTATTCAGAGGAACCTTGATGGTCTGAAGAGGTTGGCTGACAGTAACCTTGGGAAGTTCAGCAAAGACAAATGCAACATCCTGCCTCAGGGGGCTGATGAGTCCACACAACAGTATGGACTGGGGATCAACTGGCTGAAGGGAAACTTCACAGAAAACAACCTGCAAGCCTCATGGGCAACACATTGAACATGGGTCAGCAGTGTAATCTTGTCCAATTAGATAATTCCCGGAAAAGCTGTGGGATCTCTGTCCTTAAAGTTATTCAAAACATAGCAACCTGCTCTAAGCTGACCATGTTTTTTGAGCAGGGCAAGCTGATGTCCACACAGTTGATACCCAGAGGTGCATTCCAACCTGAATTAATCATCAATACTGTTATTTCTCCCCAATTACAATACATTTTAACACCTCCTGAAAATTTTCCTATTTAAGACAAAACAGCTGAGCTCCCTCCTCCCACTGTAAACCCACTAAATCACTACTAACTGTAAAAAAAGTAATCTTAAACCAAAACTGGCTACAATTACAAACCAGGTATATCTATTCAGAACTCTGTGTTGTTAGTCAAGGTGGAACAAACAGAACAGATTTATGCCAAATTTTTGCCAAATATCCTACCTCCAGCAGCCGCCAGCAGCAGATGCTCAGGGGGTTAATAAGGAATCTGAAAGCATTTAACACTGGACCAAATGGATGACTGGAACTTTCCCCCAGCCATCACTGGCCCTCTTGCACAGGAATGACTTGAAGCTTGAGAAGCAACTCCAGTTCTCAGGCCAGCACATAAAAGTGAACTCAAATCTTCAGTAGCAGCTAGTTCATTAAAACCAACCAAGACACTGCAAGGAATGGTTTCCAGTAGAAGGACCAAGTAACCGTTTCTGACTTTCATCCTCCAATAGGTATACCTCAGAGTTTTTTAAAAAAATGTAAGTAAAGCAGAACAACTGTTCCACTAAACACCTTCTCTGCATCTAGCAGTCATTTCCAAGGACTTCCTGAGCCAGAAGTCACACCTGCATTGCCACACACAAAACCCCAACTGATATGTAGCATTTGCTTTATCATTTTCACTTACCTTTTTAATGTGCTTACACTTAATAGCTCCTAAAAAGTGCTGTGCCAAAGAGTTCTGCAATTTAATTGCATACCCGGCAAGAAAATACCTTCTTCTTGCTCCAGCGTAAGAAGTTCTGCCTGATGATTTTGTCAGGTGCTTTGCAGGTTTTGTACTCTGATGACACAACACATGCAAAGGGGCTATGTGATGACTCTCAGCTCTGCAAGTCTCTCCCAGTCTTTCAGTCTCTGCAGAACAGCATGTCTGACAGTGTCACACACACTCTCTGTTACCCAGCATCTTTCTAAAGACAAGTTTGAGTTCATGGATTGAATCCATATTTTACTCTGCATTTGACCCAGTCTAAATGAATAGGAAAGCCATGGGGGGAATGGAAAGCATGATTGTGAATACTGCTAACTTGTATCATTGGGAAAGAGCGTGCTGTTAAAGCATGTTGCTATCTGCAACAATAGGTGTAAAAGGGGAAGCCACAGGGTACTCACTTTACACTCCAGCTGGCTGCCTGAGGCATACCAAAACTGAACATGTGAATTCCCTATGAATAAAATATATTCATAAGTGATGTTTTGTTCTGAGAGTTCTCACTTGCTGTTTGATGCAGTGAAGGCAAATGGTGCAGCCGTGGACAACCCAGTAACCTGTAGCAAGTCAATAACTGTTTTAACATGGATTAGCAGGGGAGGCAATAACATCAAAAAAGTGTATTCCTTTTTAAATGTTTGACCTCTGTACTTGGAGAATTATATTCTTTAGCTCCCCATAATCTTTTAAAATGTAAGAAGCACCGGGCACATGCAAAAATCTGACTACACGAAACCAAAACAAGAGCATTAGATTTAGATATAGTCCTCTCAGGATTATAGACACCCTCTGGCTTAATCCCTGTGCCAAAAAGGATGATCTCCAAATTAGTGTGTCATTAAGACATGTAAATCTGTAGCCCTAAGCAAAAGAACAGACACAGCTGAACCATCCATGTGCTTTCAGAGTTTTCTATACATCGAGGACTTTAGCCGCACAGAGTGTTATCCTAATATTGTACGTTTATTCAGCCATTACCCAGTATTGCTATTTTTACACCATCAGAGAGGAAGCAAATATATCCATTTTGCACACAGATCTCTGTGCTCAACATTTTTTGCCACATTATGCTCTCTTGTTTAAATGCAAAAAGGACTATGAAATAACTCCATTTACCCATGTTCCCATTTTACAGTCTCCTTCAGGAGTTGGTTCATTCAAATAAAAAATTCAGTGCTGATCCTCCCATAATTGCGTTATGTTTGAACTATTTTCAAGAGGTTTTCTTCCGTTATATGCTATGAATAATTCCAGTGTTCAGAGACTTTGCAGCTGTTCAAGTGGCAGCTCATCTTTAAGTGGCTTTGCCAAAATTTAGACACACACTTATACACATGTGTACACACATATGTACACACATACACAAACTCTTGATGAGCAGAGTGGTAAAATATAGAAAATCTAACCAATTTTAAAGTCTGTTCCTGGGAAAATTTGTTTTTTGTATTTGGCATACCAAGTTAATAAATTTGGCATTTTAAACAAGTAACAAAACCAGAAAAAAAAACCCAAACAAAGAAACAAAAAAGTCTGAGAACATAGTGGGGTATAGCTCTACCGGACTGATTTCTCCAAGACTTGCTGTCTATCAGCATCCTTTCCTATCCCTCCAAATCTAGCTTGAACCAATGTTTCCCCCACTAGTAACAGAGGCCATGGAGAAATCCCATTTACATGGGCAAAGCAGCAGAATGGGAAAGGCAGAAGTAGGGGTGCTTTCTAAAGAAGACTTCAGCACTTTAGAGGCAATAAATGGAGAGAAGCTCCAGTCCCTAAGTCAAGCACTTTCAACTGGACTTTGCTTCCTCTCTGACAGTTTACTGTAGCTCATGCTTACATTTCTCCTTTTCAATCCTCTCCACGACTCTAATCTTTCCTTTTCTAGACTGTCCCTTATTATTCTTACATGGAAATAGTTTTTCATTCCTGTTCCCATCCCAACTACTTACCTGTCATCTGAACATACATAATACAACCTAGCAAGGACATAAAGCCTGATTAAATTAAATTTAAAATACCAAAGACTACAAACTCAGAAAGCTGAAATCAGAAAACCTGTCCAAAAGAAAAATTCAACAATGGAATTCCAATTTAACTTTTATTGCCGCTTATATTTGTTAGCAACTAAGCCTGTGTACAGAGTGATGCCTCACGGTTGTCTGACTACAGAACAAGTTCTCCCTAGTTCACAGCAGCTTAAAAAATCATATGAACAACATATTTGAATTTGTCTAATAAAAGTATTAATCTATTGATGTTAATACTGTGTTATCATTGTAAAATGACCAATTTGGTGAAGCTGGAGTCTTTCACCAATTAATATTGGAAGCCTCAGCTGAAGAACCTTCCTTCCTTTGTGAGCTACAAGGTGACTCTACAACACTGGCTTCTTTGTGGTTAAGGAAGAAGCTAATAACTTGTAACTGATTACTTGCTACCATGGATTCATACAGATCCTTGTTAATACGTATTATTATTATTCAGAAACAGACTCCACTATTTGCATTTTTTACTGACATTTATATTGATGGGTAATGTTGACCAATCACTCCCTTGCCATATGTGATAGGTGTTTATTAAAAAATAAGGTAGAGAATAAATGGAATAAAAATATCACAACCATTTTCTTCCATTGTTCCTCTTATTGAGTGACTTCGTTATCTTGTTCCAGACAAAAAACTTCCTTTAATAAAGTATGTAGGGTGTCCAACACAAAATATTTCAAAAACTGGTTGGAACCTTTGGGTGCTCTATTAGTTCAATAGGAAACTACAATAATCACCAGTAAAATGATAAAATTCTGTTCTGTGTGATTCACTTTTTGAAAGGAAATACTGATTCTGACCTTTTGTAAAGGAGAGGTATTCAGTGTACAAATCAATCTCTAGCCAGAAGGGAAAGAAATAGTAACTCATCAGAGATTCCTCACACTCAGACTAAAAGCTCAGGAGCTTCTGAAAAGGAGCTCCTTAAATACAAGTTGCTTTGCCTGCACAGGGCATGCAAGTCATTTAAATAAAAAACCACTCCCATACCACCATCTGTCACTAGGTTAGTAAAGAAGTGTCCAACTAAATTGTGCTAACAATTTCTGAATGAACCTTAACAGATGCATGTTTTACTTTGTGGAAGCGCTAAGGGCATAAATAGAGGGCAAGATCCTGCTTCTCTTACTTTCATAAACATCTCTATTTTTAGACAATAGTTATTCACTTTTTATTACTGCTTTGGGCTATGCAAATTGCTCCAGTTCTGTGATTTTCCTTCTCCTATTACTTTATACAACTTACACATATTTACATTCTGCAAATTTTTTTTAAAAAAATGTAAATCACAGTTGTCTTGTACATAATACATAAGATGGGATGTTTGGTTTTGCTTTTCTCTCTTAGCAGGCTACTGCTAGCTCTTTTTCATAGGTCACTGCCTTTGAATTCTGTAAGTGTTCTGCACAGTGACTGTGTTATATCAGCTATTACAATAATACCTAGCAAAGAAACTAAGATCTGAGCTGTTGAAACAAGCAGCAAAACACAAGGTGCCTTGAAAACTAAGTGTATTAAATATGCAGACCATAGAGGCCACTCACCCATCCATTATAAAAGTATGTACAACAGGGACTAGGTTTATTATAGTATCATTCTGGTACACAGTGTTATCTTCAGTTGCACTTTTCTGACCCAGATATTTTCTGTGTGGTTCTTAATGGGGAAAGCTCATGGAAACAGCCAGAAGAGGTCCTCATTCATACAGTGATGTCGTGTTAATTTTTGTGCTTTTCCAAATTCAGATGCAGTTGATCTGATAGACAGCTTCTAAGGAACTCCAGGAAAGGAAGGTGGAGCAAAAAAGCATGACAGTATGTTTCCATATCCAGGGATATTTAGGAGCTTTGAAAACTTTACTGACAGGTCATGCTCGACAGAAAAAGACTGCAGGGATAAGTAAAATTAGCCCACTTCAGGGAACTAGCTCAACTGCTCCTTCTTCTCAAACACTGAAGACTGCAGAGTCCTGAAGATCTTTTGTCAAGAGGAATTCCCTCTTGACTGCTTGCCACATTCATATGAAAGTGTTAGTGAAAGGGACAGCACACAAAGAGAAGGCAGGAGATCCCACTCAGGAACAGCAAACACAAAGAAATGCACCTGGAGAAAAGTGTCCTTAACCCTGTCAGCAATAGGCTCTGAAGTTGTTATTACTGCATGTGAAAGAGCATCAAGTCACTGTAGATAGCGTTTGGGTTTGTTGTTGGTTTTGTTTGGTTGTTTGGTTGGTTTGGGGCGTGTTTGTTTGGTTTGGGGCGGGGGGGGGGGGGAGCAGCAGGAATAAAAATCAAACTTGGTATTCAAACAAGCAAACAAGATAAGGAAAGGAACGCTTTAAAGTAAAAAATACTATTTTGTCACTACACAAACCTGGATGGTGCACATTTTGCATCCTGAGTGCAATTCCAGTCATCCCATCTTGAAAAGGGTATAGTAGGCTTGCACAACAGTAAAAAAAGGGTGATTAAAAAATATCAGACACATGGAGAAAACAGTTTGTGTGACAAGAGACTAAAATAATTTTATTTAGAAAGCCACTGAGATTGACAAAATCTAAATATGAAGAACAGTGAGAAATCAATTCTTATTTGTATCTCTATATATAGGGGACTGTTTTCATGCATCAGGTTTAAAGAAAAAAAAATTTAAAGGGGGGGGGGAAAGAAAAATCACTTATTCTTAATGATTCTTTTAAATACAGTGTATGCAAATCAGGTTTGGAATATAACAGTGCCACAAGTTGTCATTGAGCCCAAATTAATAAAAGAATACCAAAAGATTAATGGAAAATAAGTCCTTTAGGGCTGTTTAATAATGATAATTTGAAACCAGTTCAAGCAGTCCCTGACAGCTGTTTCCTGAAACCTGGAAGGAACATAATATTCAGTCCTTATCTTCAACTCCTTGCTATGCACCTTCATGAAGGTTTCAGGATGCTAGTCTAGAAAGGCCTGTGGTCTGACCCAGTACAACAGTTTCTTGTCTGCATAGAGCAGCCCGCTCCATATCTGTTAAGAGAATAGCTAAACAGCTATAAATTTGGTAGGACTCCTCTGAACGGAGCATCTCTGTGAGGTCCCATTACCTATAAATTAGTAAAGACAAAAAATAAACAGAACTTGAAGTACTGGGGAAGAGGGGGAGAGGGAAACAACAATAAAACTCTACATTTCTTTTAAAGTATTTTAAGTGCTGATTTTGTTCAGCAGGTTTGGAGCCTTGCAGACTTCTGCCAAATAAAATTAGAGAGCAAGAAAAAAAACCACCACTGGCATTCTTCAGGGTTTTCTATGGATTTTTTTAGCATCCAAACTTATTTCCACTAATGACCAGCTGATTATTCATACTGTTTCACATCATAGTAAGAGGAGTTCCTTCCTATTATTATTTGAAAGGAAGAGTACTTATCCATTCACACTGCATCAGGAGGGGGGAGGTCTGATTTCAAGCTTATTTCACAACATTCCTGGTGTTAATTAATAACATCTGAGCCCCCAAATAATGATCCATCCTGCCAGACACTTGCATCTGTTTATAAACATAACTGCTAGAATATATTCATGTACTACACAAGCACATACTGCCTGAATACATTGTATAGTTCAGTAACAGAAGCAAAAATAGTAAGAAAAGCTGAAAGAAAAGGGGGATGAAGCTGAAAAAACTCTCACTTTCAGGTGCATGAATCCAACAGAACATCAGCTAAGACAAACTTGACAAGGGTAACCTGAGATTTGTAACTGCCCTGGATTTGGTATATTTCTCAATACCTAAATATATAAAAGAATAATACTTTTCTGGTGATTATTTTCTCACATTCATTTAAAAAAATCCACTCTGCTTTTCTGCCTCTACGGAACATTTATTAGTCCAAAACTTACCTATTTCAGTTAGCTGGTTATCTATTTTTTCAGTTGCTCATCCATTTTTACTTCATTATATTTAGATAGCATCACTAAAGTCAGGACTTTTACCTGCTGTTTGGCTCACGTTGAGCTCCTTTTTGAATTATTCCAAGGATTTTTCTCATCATTGAAAAGGAATTCAAGTTTCTTATCTTCCACTTCTAATTCATCGCATAATTCTTCACAAGGCTCAGCTTATTTCTTACCCTTGATGTGAAACGAGATAGCAGACTCAGAAAAGACTTTTCTCCTGAGTCACCTGCTACCCTCTTGCCAAAGTGCTATATGAAAATTGAGGGCAATTTCCTGCAGAGCTCCCCTGACAGGTGGGCTCATTTGAAACTTGGACTGTAATGATTTCTTTCTATCAGCCACTCAACCACTTATTCACTTATTAAGTTGGTGCAAATCCTTACAAGCATTAAACAGGAACGTAAAGGGATTTTGTTCCTTATAAGGACACTAATGAGAAATACAAACATCTCCCCTCTCCCCTGGTAAGAAGACTTGGCTACAGCTGAGACCTACCATTACTTTTCTGAAAGCCTCCAAAGCCATTTTTGCAGACAAACGCAGATTGAGTATCAAAGAAAAAACAACAAAATAAAACAAAGAAACACAAACAAACAAATAAAAAAGGAAAATTAAATAGCTAATAATCTACTACAAAGCTTTTAATAAAATTTATGAAATGTTTAAAATACAAAAGATCTAGGAAAAAACAATCTGGTAGATGAAATCACTATCAAAGTTTATTTAAAATTAATTTCTTTACAGTTAAGAAAACTAAAGATTAAGAATATCTGTATATTAATAATGAATTCCTGAAGGTATTTTGGGAATGGAATGATAACATGAAGAGGAGAACAAGAAACTAGTGGAGATTTCATTCAAGTTGGCAAACTCAAGCTGCATATTACTTCACTGTTACAGTTCTTGTTGTGCATTAGATAAATGAACAAACAATGACCACGCTCTATCTGGTTCCCTACCAGCAGCTTGCTCTTGTGTTATTTTTGCTCTACAGCAGATCAGCATTTAACTAGCTGTTCACCCTGTAAGATCTGTTAAAGAGAGAGACATATTCTATAGACACATTAGCTCATACATCTTATATTTTAGTGACAGAGTATTTGAAAACAAGATTTTAGTTTAGTAAAAGCTAGAGACAAGGCTCAGTTTTTAACCACGCAGACAACTTTACCTGTGCAACACAAATCAGTTATTAGTGAGGTGGGGAAGATCTGCATTTTCAGAGAACAAGAAAACTACTTACATACGAGAAAGAGTGCACAAGAATTTGGATAAGTCACTCTCCCAGCTTTACAGTTCAATTTACAATTAGGAAAATAGGGGCAAAAGGATCTGAACATCACTTTCAGAGTCTGATCTCTTCCCAAAAGCCTCTGGAATTGTACTTTCAAAGGGCAAAGATCAATTTAGATCTTGCTGAGTTGTACTCTTTGTGTATTTGTTCAAATAAAACAAAAAAGAATGGAAAACTCAACTAACTGCTGTAGAAAAGGATTACTCATCATCTGTAAGAGCTTTGAAATCTCATTTTGACAAGATGGTTATTCTGTGCAAACAAACAGGATGTTGTGAAAAGAAGGAAAGCAAGGAAATGTAAAAGCTGTGTAATACCATTTCCCTATGGTACTGGATGTTTTTGCTGTCAACTTAGATTTCATCATATTTTTCTAAATCAACTGTTTACAATGAGAAACTATGCTGGTCATATTAAAACATGAGTTCTGTGCACATTGATGTGTGCTGTGTTACTACATGGATATTTTATCCATTGGAACAAATATGTCTTTCATTTGCATTCAGCAAGAGAAGTTGTTTCTCATGTGTATTGAAACTTACTTTTAACTCTGATAATAGTACATTACAACTGTCCAAATATTAGTTTTATTCTTAATGCAAATATAGGTATGAAAAATATTTGAATTATGAGACAGTACTTATACTACAGAAACTATTCTTAAAGAGCCTATGGGTGGGTGTGTTATTTTATTTAATATTATGCCTTTATCTGGTGTCAATATTAAAGAACTCACGATGATTTGTTTAGGTTTTTTTTAAGACATCCGTTAATAAAAAAGTGTGTCCTACTGACTGCCCTGACAGCTTTGGTAGAACAGGTATGGTGTGAGTCACTTAGTAATCCACAGTACTTCAGAAGACCTTGCTTCTTCTTCCAAATCAAAAAAGATAGTTACAGTTTTAATGTGGGACATAAGCTGCACTGGTGCCTAGAATCACACCATCCACTTTCCATACCACCACACGAAAGATTTTTGAACAATGATAGTTTGTAGTATATGATTTCTTTAACATGGATAGATCTGAGTCTTGATTGGATATGGGTGTTTGTTTTTTTCTTCCTCAAGGGCTACTAAAATCAATTAGGATCAATATCGGAAAAACATGTGGCGGGGGCAAAAATTCTTACATGCTTAGACATTTGTTAAAACTTTTATTTTGAGCTGTAAGGATCACAGATTATATTCATCCCCAAGACAGGGTCATTTTCAAACCGTCCTCAGCAGCTCTAAGTCTGTTAATGCAGATTCCACAGCCTCCCTGAGCAAATCTGTGCCTATGCTTGGCTGTACTTTCTAACACACAGAATTTCCTGATGTCTAAGCTCAGTCTTCCATATTGCAGTTAAAGGCCACTGCTCCTAACCTATTCCTAGTAGACCAAGAAAACAGCCTATTACTTTGCTGTTTGCACAGCCTTCTACATGCTGGAAGATGCTCCCTGCTATGTCTGCTGCTCTCCCTGTTGAACAACTTCAGTTCCTTTAACCATCCCAAGTAAGAAAAATTATCTAGGCCTCTGACCTCTTCTTTACTCCCAGCTGGATTCTCTGCCACTTGTCCAGGCCTTGCCTGAAGTGCTTCACTCAAACTTAGGTGACATAAAGTCTGGGTTAAAGCATTGCTAAAAGTTAAAACATTTGAGCTACATATGACTTATTTTTATGCCAGCCAATACAACATCTACTATACTGTTATATAAGTTTTTGCAATGGGCTATGGCATTGGGGGCAGGACTGAAGTACAATGTCAGAAAACCAGAAGCAATAAAAAAACAAATAATTGAAACTGATATTGTCAACCTGGAGACATGGGTTGTGAAAAAAAAAAAAAAAAGGATGACATTTGATGGAAGTACAACATAGTGCACTTAAACAAGAATAACCAACTATATAAAATACAAAACAAACTGGCTCAGTAGCAGCTCTGCATCATCTTCTAACACGTGAAAGATCGATGCAAAGATGGAAAATGGCCTATTACTATCATCTGGATAAATCAAGAAGCAATAGGCTTCAAATACAGCAAAGTCTTAGGTGAGATGTGGGAAAAAAATTTAAGAGTAAATGTAGTGAAACACTGAACTTGATTGTTCGGGGAGATTATGGAGTCTCCCTCACCAGAGACTTTTGGGAGCAGGTTAGACAAACTTCTAACAAAAATAAGCAAGGCAGCAGACAGTACTCCAGTTTGGGGAAGGGGTATGGATTAAAACCAGATCCTTCCAATCCCTTTTTTCCTAACCACATTCCAGATGTTGAAGATCTGCTGTTAATTACACCTCTGTCATTTGAAGTACTTGTATCCTCTCCTTGTTACCTGCATAGTTAATATTGAGTATTCCCTATTCCATTGCTTAGACCACAGATGAAAATATTGCATATATCCAGATCCATGACTGACCCCTGGAGAACCCCATGAGACCAATTCTTTCAATTTGATCACAGATTCCTGGTAACCACTGTGACTGTTTTTCCCAACCAGTTCCCAACCAGCCACACATCTGTTTTGCAGTAGATACCTCTAGGCTGTGTTTCTTGGCTGTTTTGGAAAATGCCATCTGACAATACCAAAAGCTTTATTAAAGACACGTTATTTATAACTGCCTCTCTCTTCTCTATTCCATAATGTCACAGGAGATAGTTAAGCTAGTTTGGTATGATTTATTCTTTTCAAGAGATGCTTCCTGTTCTTGGTTCTTGATAAATGGGTCGCTTATTTGTATTTCTCTAGGTTCACAAGTTAAGCTGATCACCCAGTGATTCTCTGGGTCCTTCTTCTCCCCTCTTGCTTCTTGACTTCTCCTCAATTTTCTCTTTAAAAACCATGACTACAGTTTTCCCTTGCTATCTTCTGGACCCTCATCCGCCCTTTGTGCCATCTTGAAGCAGCAGAGACAGCCTCAGCTACCTCGTTAGGTATTCCAGGGTCAGTTTCATCAGGCCCTGCCAATTCACAAGCATCTCTAACCTATTTTTTCTGACGCTAGTTTGAGCACTTACCCATCTGTCAGCGATGTTCATTGTGTTAGCCATCTGGCCACATTTATCCTAGTAAATGAAACTGAAGCAAAAAATGGGCCTACACACTACAGTTCTCCCAATATCCAATCATAGGGGGGGGATTGTCTTCTCATTGGGATTTCTTCACTACTTCCTTTTCCTAGCAATGCAATTTTAGGATGTTTTGTGTTATCTTTTTTTCTCATGTTTGTGTTGACTCCAGCAAGCCCTCATATTCCATTTTGTTCCTATGTCCCATAATGGTATTTTTTTCTTTAGTGAGCAAAATAATCAATCCATCAGTGCAAAACAGTAACCCAAATCAAATTAACGAGATAAAAAAAAAAAAAGGAATTTTGGAAAGCTAGATGACCCCAAAACAATGTTTTTAGTAAAACAAGTTAAATAAAATAGTCCAGGTTAATATACAAATATTTTTTGTGTCTATTTGTTTGCTTTGCCAAAAAATACACAAGTAAACAGCAAACAAACAGAGAAATATCAGGCTTTCTCAATGGAGCTTTCTTAAAAATAACAACAATTTGTTTTAGACTATGAAACTGAGTTACAAGTTGTTCATCTACCTCCAGTGCTACTGGTAACCCTCGGTCCCAAAGCCCAGAGGTTACTAGTACAGAAAACAGTTTGATTTCAATGTACAGTCAGTCAGGAAAAAAACCTAATTGTATACCAGGCCATAAAAATTTGTCTCATACAGCCATGTCAACTGCCGCTTGCTTAGAGGCAAAGCAAAGAGCCTTTTCTGCACATTTATAATAGCAGTTAATATTTGGAATTTTTAGTCTGCATAGACCTTGTTCATCACCACAATGCAAAAAACTAAGCCTGCATCTTTGACTATAACCAGTTTGTCAGAAACTGGCATGAGGAAGAAGAGTAATACCACAAAAAACGATGTAAGACACTTTACAGATAAGAGTTAAGGACTGGTAATTCCTCAACATTTGAAAGGAAACTAGGCTTATATATAGACAGTAAGCACATATGAATAAGACCCCCTACCCTTACTGTGGAAAGCTAAACAGGCTAAAGGATCAATCAGAGGATTAGGAAGGTTCCTAAAGTTCCTAAAGAGTTCATAATTTTATTGAGTCCCAAAGCATATTTTAGCTCCAATACTGAGTATTTGCTCAGGTGGATTGTGTTTGCATCATAGACTCCTGAAATCTTTGAGTCATGACTGAACGCCTCTAGAACGTCTGGTTTTGTTTGCTCAGAAGCTATCGTTCTTGATACCAGTCATCCCCTGGACTGAAATCAATTGACCTTCAAAACCATAGGTTCAAAAGGTTTATTCCATTTTTTCAAAGTTTATAATTCAAATGTACTTTTGATGTGTGAACATACTCAATGTGTCCTTATAAATGAAAAATTACTTAGCAACAGACGTAGAACAGTTTCTTCTCTAGTATTAATAAGACTTGATTCAGAGGAAATTCAGAGGCGCATTCATGCCATCTTTCAGATCCACTCATGTTTTTCTTTCCAATGAATAACAATGTAGTTCCCTCACAGCTTCACAGGAATCTTCCTTTGGATCCCGCTGCATCTCTATCAGTTTGTCTGACCAAAATGATAGCAAAGGCTCCAAGTGTCAGGACCCTGACCATAACATCCTGCCCCTCCAAACCCTGTGGCTTTGGCTGCCTCGGGTAAGGCCAGCTCTGACATGGTGGAGCTGGGTGGCCCCTTGCCATCCTCTCTACTGTCACTCCTAACCTGCATTTAAGCTCAAGTCTTCGGCTGTGGTCCTTGCTTGAGCTTCACTGCAATCTGGCCAGGTAATGACTGATCTGGAGCACTGACTTACCTCTGGACATGTTGCATTGTTAGGGACCTACCTGATGATAGTGGATTTCTTGGGCCTGATCACCACCTCCAGACTTGCTCTGCACTTCTAGTCTGTGTAGCATGTGATGCTACCACTTCTTAAGGAGGTCATGGCACTGACTCCCCGCTGTTACCCTCAGCTCCCAGCTCCCTTTCCTCATGGAGCTGTCTGCTCCCTGACGTCAAGGAAAAAGAAATCCTGAAAGGGATTTTTCCCTCTCATTGTGTGTGCTTTTTATGGCAAGACCTGGGGATTATTAAGATAAGGTCAGAAATTAAGCTGTATTGCTAGGACACCATGGCAAAATAGGCAGCCTTCTAGGGCAACAAAACTTGAGAAATATGCGCACGCCTCATGGAACAGCACTGTCTCTGTGTTTGGCCTAGCTCAACAGCAGCAAGAACAGCCAAAAAATTCACATAGTTGGCAATTGCATCTTTACCTGCAGAGGAAAAAGGCCTAAGAAATAATTGAAGAACCTCTGTCCACAGAGAGATCAGGGTGGGGAAGCTAGAGCATGTTCACATATTTCCACCAGCTGCACTTAATGGTGTCGCATGTGCAATGCCGAGGTTGCAGAAAAGCATAGCTGCAGAAAGAATGGTCACCAAAGACCCTGATCTTCAAGCCACTTTGACTGGCTGATCTCCCTGCCTCTAGAAAGCTCTTCAGCCAATTCTGTTTTGTCATACGTATAAACGTATCTGGCCCCATATCTTCTGCTTTCTCTGCAAAAGGAAAAAAAATGCATCCTTTCCAAAAATGTTCCCAGCTATTTCTGAGACAGATCAGGTGGGGAGTGATCGGCAGGTGTCGCAGTGCCCTTCCCTGTGCTGTTGCTCTTTTTTTGCCTGACTTGTTGCCCTCTCTGCACTCACAGGGAAGAGGCAGAACAGGGCCAAACCTCTTGCCACCTTTTCTTGGGTTACAGGAGTACAAGAGATTTTCCTCCTTTCCATGGTCACACTGAGGTCAGAGAAAAGGGAAAATTTCTACAAAGGGCTGTGATTTATTTTGCCTTTCACTTGTTTTCGGTCTCTCTAGACGCTGTCTACCAAAAGGCGGCCAAAGACTTTCCAGGGCTGACTTGGTTTTTTTCTGAAGTAACCTGAAGTCTGTAAAATAGCAACTCAGCCCACTCCTGTTACTTCACAAATAAACATAGGGCAGATCAGCAGCAAAATGACTTAAGCAGAGAAAAAAAAAGGGGAAAGGAAATTGTAGATTTACTCAATAGTAAGATTATGTGTATTCCACTACAGCAAAAAGAATGTACATCTCCCAGGCAAGGCTATTTGCACCTCCTCCCAGATTTGTGTGTAAAACATGAGAGAGCACAACAGATGTATGTTACATTGAATAAGTAACATACACATTTAAATCATATTTCTTTGTGTGGTGCAGCAGGGAAAAGTGTCCTTTTCTACTGGTAATTAGCGGGTGTAGCAGATGGTGAGGCTTACTGCACTTGGTAAGGTCCGTTAAAGGAACCCAGGCTGCCAAGTGATTCTTCATTAGAACAAGCCTTTTAAGGTGTACCTAGGAGTTTTTCCTAGGGATTAGGAAACATTCACTTGTATAGTAACATCCTATCAAAATTATTATTCCTACTGAATGGATTTCCTTCTGGCACCAGGAACATTATTCTATTTATAACTTCCAAAGGCACAAAACTATGGATACATGGCTGGATAAAATCTTTGCCTTTAACTAAAAGAGCTTGTAAGTCAAGTAAAAGAAAGAAATATTATCATCATTGCACATATCAAAAACAAAGGCATACAGAGGTTAGATCTAAGTTAATATAGCAATGGAGAGCCATAGACAAGCTGGGCCATAAAGTCAGATCTCAGATTATTTAAGCCAAATAGACCCTGGAGGCAAAAGAGGAAGTCTGGAGGAAGGAATACTTTTCCTTGGTTGAAGAGGATCAGGTCAGAGATCACTTAAGCAAACCTGACACCCACAAATCCATGGGCCCCAATAGGAATCACCCCCAAGTGCTAAGGGAGCTGGCAGATGTTATTGACAAGCACATCATCTTTGAAAGGTCATGTAGGACAGGAGAGGTGCCTGAGGACTAGAGGAAAGCCAATGTAACTCCAGTCTTCAAAAAGGGCAAGAAGGAGGACCCAGGAAGCTGCAGGCTGGTCAGCCTCACCTCCATCCCTGGAAACATGATGGAACAGCTTATCCTGGAGGTCATCTCAAAGCATGTGGAGGAAAAGAAGATTATCAGGAACAGTCAACATGGATTCACCAAGGAGAGATAATGCCTGACCAACCTGATGGCCTGCTATGATGGAATGACTGGCTGGGTAGATGAGGGGAGAGTAGAAGGTGCTGTCTGCCTTGACATCAGCAAGGCTTTTGACACTGTCTCATGTAACATCCTCATATGTAAACCCAGGAAGTATGGACTATATGAGGGGACAGTGAGGTGGATCGAGAACTGGCTGAATGGCAGAGCTCAGAGGGTTGTGATCAATAGTGCAGAATCTAGCTGGAGGCCTGTAGCTGGCGCTGCTCCCCAGGGGTCAGAGCTGGGTCCAGCCCTGTTCAACGTCTTCATCAATGACCTGGATGAAGGGGCAGATCGCACCCTCAGCAAATTTACTGATGATACAAAATTGGAAAGAATGGCTGATGCACTGAAAGGCTGCACTGCCATTCAGCAAGACCTGGACGGGGCAGACTGTTGGGTGGTGAGGAATATCATGAAGTCCAATAAAGACAACTCTAAGGTCCTGCCTAGGAAGGAACAAACCCATGCACCAGTATAGGTTATGGGTTGACCTGCTGGAAGGCAGCTTTGTGAAAAGGGACGTGGGAGTTCTGGCCATGAACCAGAAGTGTGCCCTGGAGGCCAAGAAGGCCGACAGTAATCTGGGGTGCATCAGGATGAGCATGGCCAGCAGGTTGAGGGAAGATCCTCACCTTCTACTCTGCCCTGGTGAGGCCACATCTGGAGTGCTGTGTCCTGTTCTGGGCTCCCCAGTTCAAGAGAGACATGGAACTACTAGACAGGGCCCAGCGGAGGGCTACAAAGATGATGAGGAAACTGGAGCTTCTCCCTTGTGAGGAAAGGCTGAGAGAGCTGGGGCTGTTTAGCCTGGAGAGGAGGAAACTGAGAAGTAATCTTATCAGTGCACACACATATCTCAATTTGAATGAGAATTCAAATTTGAATGTGAATGGGGTCAGGCTCTTTTCAGTGGTGCCCAGGGACAGGACAAGGGGTAATGGGCACAAACTGCAGCAGTTCCGTCTGAATACTAGGAAGAACTTCTCTACCTTGAGGGTGACAGAGCACTGGAACAGGCTGCCCAGAGAGGCTGTGGCAACCTGCTGTAGGTGACCCTGCTTTAGCAGGGGGTTGGACTAGATGACCTCCAAGGGTCCCTTCCAACCCTGACCATTCTGTGAAATACAAGCAAACTTCTCAACCATTAGCCATTTAGCCTTTTCAGTTTCAGCTCAAGCCACTGTATGTTGATAAATCACCCCTCAAAAACTTCCACATTCTTCCTTGAGAAGATTGTCTTTTTTTTTTTTATTGATGTCATATGTTCTTTCTGCTCAGGGAGATTACAAAGAGGTACACACAGAGAAGTGAAATGAATGGCAGTTACTTCCTGCCATGTTCATTGTTTGGGATGAATAAGAGTTCATGCCAGGTGGTGAAAAATAATAATTACCCTCTGCATGTGAGTCACCCAATTTACTGCACCTTGTATACCACCATCCTAAATTGAAAGGGATTATAAATTAATAGTTGTCTGTATTCCTTATGTAGCTGCCATATA
This sequence comes from Falco peregrinus, assembly GCF_023634155.1. Classification (NCBI taxonomy): domain Eukaryota; kingdom Metazoa; phylum Chordata; class Aves; order Falconiformes; family Falconidae; genus Falco; species Falco peregrinus. The sequence continues at coordinate 58,368,866 of NC_073723.1, read as the reverse complement.
AGTTCATAGTGTTTCTCAGGAGCGATGGACACTAGAAATCGACATTAATCTTTCTCCTTTAATGTAGTCATCAGAGCAGTCTGTTAATTTTTTTTCCCTATAATGGAAGAAGAAAAGCAATTTTATCCTCCCTTAAAGGGTATATGAAATATACCAGGCATTTCTACCACACAGTTAGTTCAAGTCAGTACTCTACTTTGCACTCAAGAATTTTGGTTCAAAACCCAAATTACTTTCTTGTCTTTGCTTCAGCTTCTCCCCAAGTCACACATGTTCCTACGTAAGTATTGCATACTGCTTCTTATAGCAAATAGTAGGAAACATCGTATCGTAAGCCCAGAACCAAATATATTGGCACTTCTGGGCACTTTGCCAGCCACAACACCAACTCCTGGGGCACAACTGCTGGTGCCTCTTTTTGCCATCTCCACAGAAACAGAGCCAGTGTGGATGCATTTCTCATGTGGCCTGTGTCAACTGAGTTTATACAGAATTACACAATTGACATTTGTTGTGCACACATTTCTTGCAAAGTCCATGAACATGAGCTTAACAGGCCACAGAAAGATGTGCGTGACTTGCAAGAGAACTACTGCAGATGCCTATACACACCAGAGTAATGCACAAAAATAATGTCCTTGGTACAATAATTCCAAATGTGTCAAAGATTGATGTGCCAAATATCTGATCAACATTTCAACTACACAAATACATGATCCTACTGACACAGAAATATGACAAATGGTCACAAAGCACATACTTAATGCAACAGAGTAGAATGTCTTCTGGTAGAAAAGGATTTCTGAGCTAATTAATGTCAAGTCCTAGCTTCTGGACAGTTATGCCAAGCTGGTTATTGTTGGCAAGAAACATGCCATTGTTGGATTGTTTTTCTGTCTGAATCAGACTCACAAGTGATAACTCTGAAACTGAGCTGGATTAATTTGCTGAAGAGGCCAAGGATCCTTGGCTAAGTGTTAATGCTTAAAGGAAAAGCCAAAATGTATTAAATGAATTTTCAAACTAAAGAAATGGAAAAGTCTGTAATCTAAAATGGCTGGAAATGTAAACACTGAATACATTTCTATATCAGCTGTACAGAAGCTTAAACCAATGTTATACTGTATGCTATGAAGCTACTCTCTGGGATAAATCAGAAAGTATACGTTGTAAAAGGAATTTCCTCACCTACCTTGCCTATCATTCAGGCTGAGTTCCTGTATTTTCCATATTTCTTCTGATTTCAAGACTGCTGTCTCTCCAGACAAACTGTCAAATGTAGAGGTTAAGTAAATTACCGCAACCACAGACAGAACCACAAAGAACCCCATTAAGCTCCTCACTCAAAAAAAACATCTCTGAAAAACAGGAACAACACACCAAAGAAGCAGATACTGGTTCGTAAAGAACTTACATCAAAAGTTACTATTTAAGGAAAAGGAAAAAAAAAAAAAAAAAAAAAAAAAAAGAGAAAAGCATGTTATTTTTAGTTTGTCTCTCTGTACCAAGAAAGGATCAGTCATCTGCTTTGTGGGGATTTTCCTACACAGTAATATGCTTCCATAAAAAGAAGACTAATTGCTACTTACTTTGCCAAAGTAAAGGTGGACTACAAGCAGTCTTGGTGGTTAAGATTTTGCAGTGCCAGTGCTTCCTCTAAGCAGAGTGCCCACAGCCAGGATCCTTATGCTCTGATGCAGCTTCAAGGTGCTTTATGTGACCTTTGGCAAATAGCAATCATCTCAGCCACAGAGCAGGTGTGATGTGCTGGGAGACTAGGATTTGATTACAGTATTAAAAACACAGGCAAAGCTACAACATCATATGAAAGTATGCCTGTATTCTACAAGACAACTGTTAATGTCTACATTTCCTTCCTTAGGTTTTAGGTTCATTGCTTTGCTTTGAGTTGGCACGTTGGAAAAAAAATCTCTTAAATACTAAGTGAGGCATAAACTAGTAGATTTTTATTTGCAGTATTCCTGGTTTTGTACACTGAACAACAAAGTTCCAATCTAATGCTGATGTACAGTGGGCCAGGTCAAACATTACATGGAAGCCAGGAACTTCAGAACACTTCAGATGCTCATTTTTTAACCTTCTGTGTGTTTCTTCCCTTTGGCTTTGGTTGTACAATGGAACAGTCAAGGCATCAGGGTTTAGAGAAGAGTGGATGTTCTCTGGAAGGCTGAAGAATACAGCATACCAAACCAAAAACTTAGAGTTCAATCACAATGCATTTTAAGCCAAGCTCCTTAACGTAAGACTATAAAAGTGGCTGTATTGGGTAAGACCATAGGTTCACCTAGCCCAGTGCTGGTTTTCCCACAAGTGCCCTATGCGAGTGCTTGAGGAAGGATGTAAGAGCAGGCTAAGTATTCCCATTTTTTCCCACCCAACCAGTTTCTGCTCAGAAGGGTGCTGATGTAGCTGGGGTTTCTACAATTGCAGCAATTCTTCATGGGTTTCCCTTTCATGAACTCATCCAGTCTTGCCTGGGACACACAGAAACTTCTAGTGTCCTCAGCAGCAGAACAGTTCTCCTGCCTTCTGCCTGAGGAACAAGCTTATGGTGTTTGTCTTGATCATGGCTCCTACAGCCACCAGATCACAGCTTCTTGCTCCCCATCAGGAAGAGATAAGGAACGGTAGCTTCTTCTCTGCCCTCTTCACACTCTTCTATGCTTCATAGACAGTTGCTACAACTCCCTTCCCCAAACTCATCTCTCTCCCCAGAAGAAACCAACTTTATTGAGTCACCTGTGATTTGGAAACCATCAGAGATATTGATCATCCTTGTTGCCCTCCCTTAAACTTTTTCCATTTCTGCTCTATTCTTTTTGGGAAGAGGGGCACAGTTCTTAAGTCACAAGTGAGCTATGGATTTATACTGAGTCACAAAACTAATGCTCTCAGTTTTAGTCTTTGCTCTTTTTCTCATATTTCCAAAAAATTTGAATTGTTATTTGACTGATACCAAGCACTGAGATGTTTGCACAGAAATATGAGTCATAACCCTAAGATTTTACTCCTGGGTGATGATGGGAGCTCAGAGCCCATCTTTTCATACGCAGAGTTTGGATTGTTTTTCCCATGTGCATTACTTCATATTTATCAATTTGAGTTTCAGCTGCCTCTTATTTAATGTGTTCTGCTTTGTATAAGCTATCCGTAATGGTTTCTTTGTATTTAAAAGAAACATCATTCGTTTTTCAATACAATTGTACTAGCATTTTCCACAATACATTATTAACATGTTTTTTAATTCTATTACAGAATTAGAAACACCACTTTGTGTTTTGAATTAGAATACTACAGTTGTTGGGAAACAGAAATATCCTTAGAGCCAAATTCCAAAAGTTATAGAAATTGCTAATGTTGTCTTCGTGATCATGGATAAGAAAATATCACATGCATTTTGTCACCTCATTTTAGTTTGGAGACTGATATGAATTTTCTGAGACTCTCTTCAGGCATGACTATCCAGGAGATAAAAAATATGGTACTGATATTCTATTATCTGATACAGAGTTAATTGACATGGAATAAGCAGTTAATCAGTAATAAGCGTCCATAAGTGTGTGTTGTGGTTTAACCCCAGGCAGCAACTAAGCACCACACAGTTGCTGGCTCACTCCCCGCCCTCTCCACACCCCACCCCTTGCCCCAGTAGGATGGAGACGAGAGTTGGAAGAGTAAAAGTAAGAAAGCTCATGGGTTGAGATAAAGACAGTTTAATAGGCAAAGCAAAAGCCGCACAAGCAAGTAAAGCAAAACAAGGAATTCATTTACCACTTCCCATCAGCAGGCAGGTGTTCAGCCACCTCCAGCAGAGCAGGGCTCCACCACATGTAACAGTTACACAGGAAGACAAATGCCATCACTCCAAATTCCCCCCTTCCTTCTTCCCCCAGCTCTATATGCTGAACATGGTGTCATATGGTATGGAACATCCCTTTGGTCAGTTGGGGTTGGCTGTCCCAGCTGTGTCCCCTCCCAACTCCTTGTGCACCCTCACGCTGCTCACTGGTGGGGTGGGATGAGAGGCAGAGAAGACCTTGACTCTAAGCACTGCTTAGCAATAACTACAACATCCATGTATTATCAATCAACACTGTTTTCAGCACAAATCCAAAACATAGCCCATACTAGCTGCTATGAAGAAAATCCCAGCCAAAACCAGCACTGCCTGAAGTAATAATAATGCTTACTTTTCCAGGTTCTAGCTTAAAGTTGAAAGTTACTTTTCTTTTTGACTTGTTCCCACTCAAAAGATATAAGAAAATTTAATCATAATTAATGTTTATATTTAGAAAAGTAGCAAATACAATTATCTGTATCAAAATACGTCTGATTTTCTCTCATTTGGTCATTTAATAATAGATATTGTTCTTGGGCTATATGGACTTAAAGAAACTGAGAAAATAACCAAATAACATTTGGATAGAAAACAGAGTGGAAAAAATTCCAGCCACCACCAAGATAACTATTGAGCTTTTGTTATTTGAAAGCTGGTTTTGTTAGTTGTAAATTAAAATTTCTGGTGCTAATATATACATGGACTTTAAACATATTAAAAGCATATATTCCAATGGAGGAAGACATTAATCTAACACTGTCTGTAAGACATCTTCCAAAAGAACAATATCAGGTTAAGAAGACATTACTCCATTTACCACAGTTGAGCCATGATTCCATTCAAGACTGAAAAGTCTGGAAATTTTAATCCACAGGAAAAGCTATGAAACCACTTTTTATTAAATACAAGTAAAACTGCAATTGCAAGAAACCTCCACTTCTCTGTGCACTGTGCTGCAGCATGGAGAGGATACATACTCATGCCCTAGGGTTAGATTCCACCTGGCATTCCTGGACAGAGAAATTCTCATTGAAGCTTCATTTGACAAGGAAAATTCAGAGACATATCTACGTCTGAAACTGAGTCACAAGGGTCCAGCTGCTGTGTGGAAGGTGATGACAGACTCTGTAAGCTAGCTCTGCTGTTCATTCCTTGCTTGTAAATGGGCAAATAGTATAACAGCACCACAAGCTAGTGTCTGATAAAGGAAAGGAAAAAGAGTATTTGGTTTCAAGAATCAGAGGAACCTTGCTCAGCTTGGTTAAGTTATTTGGGTAAACAAAAGGAGGGAGGGTGTAAATAAAGCCTATATTAAAGTCTTTTTCTAAAAAGCTTGATGAAAGCCTTTTAAATTAACACAGGTCTACCACTTAGCTGCATTCCCAAGTAGCTATGAAGGTAATTGATATCAGGCATTGTAACTCAGAATTTATACTGACATTTCATATGAAATTTGTTTAAACAGGAAACAAGATCATTTTCAAAAGAGCTGTTTATTTTGCTGAATGTTAAACCTCAAAGAGCAATACATTACCGTCAACCTTCAGAAGAGATGTGGAGATCAGTCTTACTGAGGTGCTGCTGTTATCTCTAGAGTGGAAAAGGCTTTGTTCATTGCTGGGGAAAAGCCTGCTATGCACTTTCAATAGGAAACCTGGCTTTGGAGTTCTTACTGGAGGGATCATGCTCAACCCTGAAAAATATCTCTTTACCTGTAGTTAGGAAAACTAGAAAGAAGAAGCTATAAGAAAAATCTCCTCTCTTAGAAGAAAGGCCAGGTACAGCTTTATATGTCTGTGCAATCAGCTATGTGCCATCACTCATCAGTTCCTGGCGTTAAAATGAGGGTGAGGAAGCTGCAGTCCTGAGGACAAGCAGTTGTTACAGTCACAGGACTGGGAATGCTCGAAGAAGCCTACCTGAGAGCATGTCTACACAGTAAGACCTGGCAGATAGGATCCCGTTCAGCCCATGTTCCATTATAAAAGATCATATGAAAGTGGACTTGGGCACTGAGAAGTTCCATCCCCGGGGTGTTCGTTGGCTCAGCCTCTGAGCTGGAAAAGCATGGCCACCATGCTCTTTCTCTTTGAACAATGGCAAGAGTGATATCCCACTGCCAATGGCATACAGCATAACCATTTACACTGACGAGGACCCATTATTTCTAACACACTTAAATGTGGGACCAGGGATGGTTTGCTCTTTGCTGTTTCAGCGTGCAAATGTCAACACATGATCACCCAGACATATCAGCACCACAGGGGAGAGGACAAAGCATGGGTGCTTCTCAGGACATATGTGAGGGAGGGAGAGCGTCTGCTCCACCAACTTGCAGACAGCTTGTGCATGGATATCTTTGGGCTAAGGTGAAGCAGGTCGGCACAGATTAGTGACTTTTAAAAGAGTTTTATTCCTTTCTACATTTGTTGTAGAGACATAGCTGCCATTTAATCATGGAGCAGACAGATCAAGATGGTAGGATTATTTGATTTATAATTTGCTTGACAAACTCTAGGAAAGCCGTTCAACCCTTGAAAAGACAGACAATTGTGTCCATGACATCATACTGATGAAAACAGAGCCTGACCATCAAAAACATTCTGCAAAGTCAAACACCTTCAAAACTGTAGGCATTTTGGCTTTATACATGGCTTCATACTGTTACTCAAAGAAGTCATCAAACAGGTTGCAGCTACATTCAGCTGAGGTTTGTTGAGAGTAGATGATCAAAGCAAAGGGAAAGGAAAGAGGAATTTGGGGAATGCTCTCAAAGAAACTGTCAGGGGCCAAGGGCTCCCTGGGGGCCATGGGGGGTTCCTTAGGGAAGGTGCTAGCAGGCAGGGCCTGTCCCATTGCTCCAGCCAGGAGCAGGGCAGCTGCAGGGGGGGAACAAGGGCAGCCCCAGCCCCGGGTCTGGAGCACCCGCCTGGGGAGGAAAGGCTGGGATGTGGCCCTGTCAGTGGGCCAGGGTCAGGAGGCCCGTGGCCAGGCAGGGCAGGGCTGTGGGGAGCTGGAGACCAGCCCTGCTGCAGCACCACCAAGGAGGGGCTAATGGCCCCAGGAGGCTGACATGGGGTCCTGGGCTGTGGGCAGGGTGGGGAGGCCCCAGGGGGATAAACAGGGACCTGCAGGGCTGGTGGTGCCCCAGGGACACAGAAGACACACGTGCAAAGCCCTGGACAAGTGCCTGTCCTAGGTGCCCAGCTGACCAGGCCAGAGGATCTTTGAAAGACAAGGTGCCTGAAGCTGGGGAGCTCCTCAGCTTCAGCCTCACACTTGCAGCGTTACCAATCCCACTGTTGCTTATACCGTCCTGCATCTTCAACCGCTTGTGTCAACTGCTCACACTAAGCCTGTCCATTTTGGGATGGGGGCTGCATCATTCATTGCCACATTCAAACCTCTCTTCTTCAGCTCTGCACTGACTCACCCCCTCCCTTTCCATGTCTCACTCATGTCTCCTCATACATGGTAAGAGATGTAAAACCTGCTTCAGCCTGTATGGAAACAGCTCTGTGTTTTCCTTTATTACTACTTTCAGCTAACCGAGCTATATGGAAGTGTGGTAGAGCTCCGCTCGCTTTTAATAACAGAAGATGATACTTTTCTCTAGGGCAAGTTTATCTAGCATCACCAGATGTGGTCACTCCCTCCTTTGTTAGGCTCTAATTTTACATCTAAACTACTTCATGGGTTTGCATACCTTTTAAAGCACCTTTTGGCCACCAGTGGAAACCCTCAACTGGCCCCTTGAGCCAAAAGGACTTCAAATAGTAGTAACTTTTCTACAAGTAATTTCTTACAGTGAAGCTTTTCATTGTATCGTGACAGCTGGGAATGCCCTTCTCAGTTCTCTTTAAAAAGCCAGAGGCAGACATAACCTTGCCTAGGCTGGGCCAGGCTCTGAGGCTGGTGAGCGTGGGGAGCCTGTGGCTGGCTGTAACTGCTGGTGCATGCACAAGGCTTCATCTTCAGGCCTGCTGGGACCCACCCTGCCAAAATCCTTGTGACAGCTGGAGAAGCAAAGCAGTGCTTAAGGAACAACAGGAGAAGCAAAGCTGTGGCCTGTGTTGGGATCATTCACTTTGCTTCCAGCTCAGGAAAAGGGGCATGTCAGCTGACCCTTACACAAAAGCTACAAGCCTGGGAGCTTTAGCCATCTATCTGGCCTGCCTGCTTACAAGATTTTAGGGTCATTTCATACAATTCCTCTGTCAGTGCAGTAAATCCCACACAGAGCGACAGATGACATTTTAAATACTCCAGAGCTGTATCAGGTAAACTCTATGTGCATTATGAAATTTTACTTCCTTTCCTGATGAACGTTTTCCTAATGATGTGTTTGCAATGTAGGTAAAGCTTTATTTTACCAGGACAATTGAGCTTGTATTCCCCAGATGGTGATACACTACAGCAAAGAAAAACCCCAACAGACATCTCTTCTCCCTAGGTGCACTTTATAAATGATCCATCACAGAGACTGAGTTGTAGCCCCTTTTCATATATGCTCATATGTTCCCTTATCTCTTCTCAAGACATGTTTTAAAGAGTTGTGGAAAGCATAAAGATGTTTGAGTCACATTATTATCCTATGCTGTTCTGTCACACATTGTGCACAAGGCTCCAGAAATGGGATGTAACTGGAAAGTCTGGTCTCTTTACTGACCTCCCACAGCACTACATGAAATCAATAGAAAGATTAGCAAAGCTTGAAAAAAGTTTTTATTGTTGCCTTTAGAACATGCTTCTAAATTAAGAGCATTTTAATTTAATTTTAATGCTGTAAGAACAAGATCTGCATTGTTCACATCTGCTTGTTAAAATAAATAAGAACTCATTCTGGGGCAAGAAAATGAAGAATGACTGTCTTTCCTGTGCCTTCAGTCCCTCTACTCATCCATTACACACCTTGCAAAGATGAGAGAGACTGAGGCAAGCAAGTACCAGCACCAGTTCTTTCACTGTGCTGGCATGACTCCCTCACCAAGCCTTACCCCATACCTGCTGCAGTGGCCCTGTAGGAAAATCGCAAGTAATCAGGCTGTGAAAGACTACACAGCACTGCATACACATGAGGAAATAAAGATTGCGTAATGTCCACTTCTATAGTTTGGGAAACTGTTTCACACAGAAATGCAATATGTGTATCCTTAGAGTAGTGCTGAGCTGAGCCAGAATCCCCACTGTCACTGTAGCTATGTTGCCTTTAAATGGGTACATCATGTCGAGAGACTCAGACACCTCTGCACCTAGCAGCCATTATTTAAAAAAGTAAATGCTGCTTTTTTTTTGACTGTTCAGGATGTCTCCTTCACTTTTTTTCACTTGCCTGCATAGAGAAAAGGTATTTATGAGCAGGTAGGTCAAATTATTTGATGAAATCTACCTTGGGAGGACAGGAAATTCTCTATAAGACTGTAAAAATGCTACAGCTTAATGTCCATGTCGCTTACCCTGAATACACAGTCCTGGAAAAGATTGCTATAGCTTGGTGCATCCTTTGCATTTCAAATTTTGTTTTATAGAACCTTTGCAGTTAAAGGTAAAGGGATGTAGATGTAAAATAAGTAGCATGCTAGAGAAGCCAAAGGCGGTTTCTGAAATTTTCCCAGGGCTCATATGTATCTTGGGCAAGACTTACTTCTTCTGATGGACAACATGTCCAATTGCAATTGCATAGAAAAAAAATTCCAGGCATAGACACAAGGGTATTATGTCAGCCATTATCCTTTATCCTTCTGTCATAAGGATGGGCAATGGTTTCATCTTACTGACAGGAAGAAAGTAAGACTGTTGTGTGACCCTAACAGCAACAGTCGTTTTTGTCAGTTTCTTACCCCCAGTTCATTGCCTCTCAAGATATGATTTTAGCCCTCTGGTCATGCAGCCTACTTATTCAGATTTCCTCTCCTCACTTTTTGTGCTCTCATGTGTATAAGTCTGACATGAATTCCTCACAAACCCATTGCACTGTTCAAGCAGGCAAGGAAGAGAAAATGCCAAAACTCTTTGGGGAGATTTTGGGGATGGGTAAAAAAAGGTCACAGGCACAGCAGAGGATCAGTGAGGAGGAAAGGATCAGCATGGAGTTTGTGCCGTCAGCCTGCGATCAGATGCTTTGTCTCAGCACCCATTCATCATACATAAAGCCTCCTAAACCAACAGCATCAGTCTGAAAAGACAGGAGAATCTGCGATTCTAAGTGTAACATAGCTGTGTGCTTTTTTGGTATTAAAATAATTTCTATTCATTGCCATCCTTGTTTTATATGCTTTCTTCTCCACACTGGTGCTCGTGCAAAATCTACACTGAACAACAAAGAATCTAGTTTTGACCCTACAAAATGACAAGACATTGTAACTGTTGTAGAAGCATTCTATAAAAGTTCACTATAGCTACAATAATTTTGCAAAAATGCTCTTCTGAGTTAAAGAGAAAGAAAAGTCAATACATATTCAAGTTGAAAGTTCTTCATATTTAATTTCATAGTGACACGTATGATTGTATATTGGTCTTATTAAAAATTTTTGGGGAAAATAATTAGTAAAAATAACCATATCCACTAAATGTTTCAATTTTTATTTAACTAAGGCACATGAAATGCATTAAAAAATGTTATACTGGTATGTATTTTTGGTTCAGAACAATTTGCTTTTCTGTTTATCTTATAGTAAACTCCTCTATGACAAGTCATCAAAGTACATTTTGATGTATAAGAAAATATATTAACATAGAAGATTTACTTCTAGGATGTAGAATATTATCTTCTACTTTACAAAGATATTGAGCTTGTAATACAGTTAATTGTAAAATAAATATAATAACTTACCGTCAACATTAAAATAAAGTGTTATTCTGATATGAAAAGCACTATGGACTTCTACTCATACACACACCAGATAAGAGAACATGAAGGTCTTACTCAATACTCAGAAAAGCTATGCATGCCTGCTCTAATAATGTGAATTGGAAAATATCTCTAGATATACATTAATGCAGCTATATTAGCTAGTTTTCCAGGCACTAAGCAGAGCTGGCTTTATGGCCATGAACTGTGGAGATGTGAAGGGAATGGAAAACCAATAAACTAGTTTTCAGCAAGAACACATAGACACGGAAAGAGTTAACTGTGCCATGTTCTTATGTTCTACCATTAGAAAAAAAGGAAAAGGTCCCACATAGGAGGGAAGTGATAGACATAGAGTTGCGTGTAAAAAAGAAGCAGACTTCTTACAACTTTTAGCAAACTTTGAGAGTAGAAGATGAAGGAAATAGAAGAGAAACAACTTAACAGAAAAATCATTTGCCAGTTCTGTCTTCCCCAAACATTTGGAAGCCAACCTGTATCTTCAAAATGTCTGCTTAGGATCTTTCTTCATTTAACTTCTGTTCAATCAAAGCAATCATTTCAGAAGTCTCACTCCCACTAAGGAAAATCTAGTTTATAAAGAGTTAATGCAATTTAAAATATTAATAAAATAATAGTATTAAGAAAAAAAAAATCCCAGAAATATAGTAGTACAGAAATGTAGCCAGCAGCAGCCAGAAAGAAACTAGCTGGCCTCCAGGAAGGGGACAGGGACAAAGAAACAAATACCAGTGACTAAAACTCACTGACACATCCACAGAGGCCATGTCAACAGGTTAATTTTGGCCTGGGACCTTTGAGGGGTCCTGACCAGCTGAAAGTGTACAGGCTCCCACAGACTGTGGGGGAAGGCACAGCCTGGCCAACAGAGCCATCTCCCATGGAATGAATTTGGGTCCCCCTCACTGCCGTGGGGCTGTCACCCATATTCCACCCTATTGCTGCCTCTATTCCTAATCACTGCAGTGGCTGCAGATTTTTGGAGCCAATTATCTGAGCAGTAAAGGGGATGTTGAGGCTCTTCCAGACCTTTTGCTGCAAGGTCCTGACCATCCTATCTTTTCCTCTTAAAAGCACTGGTGAAGTTGCCATCTTCCCTCCCTCTCCCTCCCTCTCTCATGTACTACGTCTCTCTCTGTAATGGCAATTCCTGTAAAATACCAGGGAATAACTTTTGTATGTGAAAGAAAGTCTGTCTTTCATCGGTTACAAATCCCAAAATCAGTTTATAAAACTAAGCATGAAAGTGTTTATCTCCCTGACAGAGGGTCATTGAAAGGTATCTTGTCAGTACTAGGATGGAAATAGAGATATGGAGAAAATCTAACATTGAGTGCATACTGCTGGGTAATAATAGCCATTTTAAATGGTGATTTCATGCTGGAAAGATAACTTTTTAAGAGCACTGATTCACAAGCAGAGATTTCATATATTTTCTTTCATATAGTTTCTGAAGTGGATTGAAAACTGGCTGAATGACTGGGCCCAGATGATGGTATCAACAGCAACACAGCCTAGTTGGAGGCCAGTGACTCCATACCCCAGGGGTCAAGACTTGATGCAATGCTGTTCAAAATCTTCATTAAGGATTGAGGTGATGGGGCAGAGCGCACCTTTGGAAGATTTGCATGTTACAAAACTGGGAGTAGCTGATACGCTGGAAAGACATACTGCCCACCAGAGGGACCTTGAAAGGCTGTAGAAATGGGCTGACAGGAACGTCATGAAATTCAACAATTCCATGCACCAGTACAAGCTGGGGGTCACAAGCTGGAAAGCTTGGCAGACAAGGACCTGGGAGCTGTGGTGGACACCAAGTTGAACATGAGCCAGCAATGTGTCCTTGCAGCAAAGGTGGCCAATGGTATCCTTGGCTGCATGAGACAAAGTATTTCCAGCACACTGAGGGATGTGGTCCTTCCCTGATGAGGCCACATCTGGGGAACTGTGTCCATTTCCAGGCTCTTCAGTATGAGAGCCATGTGACTGGAAAGTGTTCAACAAAGGGCCACAGGGATGACTGAGGGACTACAGTATCTCTCGTCTTTCATGAGGAAAGGCTGACAGAGCTGCAGCTCCTCAACCTAGAGAAAAGAAGGGTCATGGGGATCCCAACAATGTATACAATAACTTGAAGGGAGGATGCAGAGAAGATAGAGACAGGCTCTCTCCAGTGGTGCCCAGTGACAGGACCAGAGGCAATGGGCACCAACTGAAACACAGGAGGCTCCCTCTGAAGATCAGGAAACATCTTACTGTGAGGGTGACCAAGCACTGGAACAGGTTGTCCAGGGAGGTTGTGGAGTCTCCACCTTGAAGAAAAAAAACATCTAGATGTGGTCCTGAGCAACTGGCACTAGGTGCACATGCTTGAGCAGAGGGGTTGGAAAGGATGCTCTCCAGAGGTCCCTTCCAGCTTCAACCATTCTGCAGTTCTGTAAGAGCTATTTCTAACAAAACCAAACATTTTTTTTCCAGCTGCTACATTCTTACACAGCAAAAACAGATTAAACATGTAACTGGACGTTCAAATGTGTTTCTTCATTGAAAACTTTGTCTGTGGACGGAGTATGATTTAGCGAAAGAAGGAGTCCATGCTGTAAAATAATCCTCCCAAAAAATTATATGGAAGTGGGAGATTGGTTTGGGAGTACATGTCCTGTAAACCACAGCGGTCAATGAATGGTACCTATTTCATGAAGAAACAAAACAAGAGGTATTAAAAGCAATTACAGTTACAAGAAGCCTTTGGTTACTAAACAAAAATCAAACATGCCTCCTAAAATGTCTACTAGCCCTTTACATATCTCCAAAAATGCAAGATTCTGCTGGAAGACCAACCCTGCCCTTTGATAGTGACTCATTACAATGTGCTGCAAAGTCCTGCTGCAAGAATAGGTCATTACTTCTTTCATGTAGGATATCAAAATACAGCTCACTGAAATTTTCTTAAAATTAGTTTCAAGTAAGATTTTAATATTCGTCCAACTAAGCATTGCCCTTCTGGGACTAAACTCCATTCAGTAATAACATTCCTGAAATCAGTTCATTGAACACAATGCCTCACAGACTCTTAAAACTACTTCACACAGACATTTTAACTCCCACATTGCCCGGCACAAAACTATTTCATCTTCCTTCAGGTAGCAGAGTAGAGGTTTTCACATTTTGTTCCTCTGGCATCTTCTCAAACAAGCCAGCTCAGTAAGTGATGCCTATAACCCGAAGGATGTGTTACTGCTCTGAGCACTGAAATGAGTGGGTTTGGGTAGGGAGAGGAAGGGTTGTTACAGTCAGTCTATTTTGTTTGGGTTTGCCTCCTGCTGAGTGCACTCAGCACAATATTGGTTCTATATGCTTAAGAACAGCATGCTAGAGTACAAGAGGAATGAAATAACAAGTCTTTTGAAATATTGGAGAATATTTCTAGCCTGCAGCAGAGGCCAGTGTCAGGCAGAAGATTTCAATGTATTTTTTGCACTTTTCAGTCCCTTGCCACATTTCCTTCTTCATCTGGAAAATTTACTGCAGATTCAGTACATTTCCCTTCACCTAACGTTGCTCAAGAGCAGGACAGGACTACTACTCCATCTACTCCAGCCAGCTTTTGGCCATCACCACCTCTCTCCTCTGAGCACTTGCTCTAATCCAGAGGCGAAATACCTTGCAGGATACATCCCAAAATCTGATTAGTTTAAATGCACATTTATCACTTATTCCATTTAGGTTTCTCAATATTTGCATAACCATAAGGAGTGTTCAAGCAGCTACTTTACATATATTAAAGAGCATATAATTGCAACGACATTAGGCCAAGGCTGTGTTACCAAGCCATGGCTCTAGCAAATACGTGCAACATCTCCTTCACATTTGTGCTTAAATTAAAAGGCAGTAGACATAAATAAGAGGTGAAAAAGTAGCTCAGTTATCTGGCATTTAAAACGCTGTGCATGCTTTGCTTGAAAGCCATTCTGCTGTCCGTTTAGAGATAATTTTTTAGAGGTAATTATTCCATGCACCCTGCCACATTATTCCTCCCTTAAGACTTTTCAAAACATGTGTTGATGTTCTTGATGCCAGAGCGAGGGCTTCAGATGTCTCTACAGAAATGAGCTGTGATCTGTGTGCTGGAGTGTGTGAGTGGAGGGCCTGTTAGTTCCTAGAAGAAAATTTCAGTGTTACTGGCATCAGCAAATGGAAAAGCAGTATACTTTTTGGTTGTCTTTTTTTCAGTCTCTAACTATGATATGTGGGAACTGATGCCAGTATTTCCTTTGAGAGGACACTGACAAGTTATTGATTTGATTCTACTTCCAATCTGCTTGTACTTCTCCTAAAACAGTAACGTATGAGACGACAAAGTGAATAGAAGTAGCCAGAGGCAGTTCTCAGCAGCAGGAAGAAGAGTAAAAGATGAGAATCTTGAAAGCCCCTGAAGCCAGAGAAGGGAGGAATGTCAGATAGAGATACGTAAAGAAGAGCAGGCAGTGCCAGGACCCATGCAGCAATGAGGAATATGGATGGAAGATGGTGGCCAGCACAGACAGTTGGCTGGGTTGGTCAGGGAGACGAAACCAAACCTGAAGAAAGGGCAAACTGGAGCAATCACTACTTGATCAAATCACAGCTCTGGGAAAGCTGAGATCAAAGTGTTACACCTACATTCAGCTGGTGAAAGGGATGGACCAATATGCTAGATGGTCAGAGAAGTTGGTACAGATGACAGATAGCAGGGAGAGGAAGAAAAGATGAGAAAAAGGCTGTTTTTCTGTGCAAGCAGGAGGCAGAGAGATATAGAAGAGCTGTAGATTTGAATCATAATGGAGATTTGGAAATAATGCAGCAGTAGGTTAAATCTGCCAGACACATCATAGAACCGTTCACCAAAGGGCACTTGCACAAGTTTGTTGATTTGTGAGTAGTAACGCTCATTTCACCCTTAGCTGGTAAAATGGACATTTTGAACTTGCAGTCTGAATAACTGACTAAGCATTTCCAGATTTGGTCATTAAAGCAGATCATGCTTCTTAGCTTCTTGAATGCTATTACATTAAGTAGATTACTAGGGAAATAAATACGGAAGCATTTCTGCAGACATAAATATCTCTAAAATGTGGAGATAGGCTTTTGAAAAGTTTGCAGCTTGCCTTAATTCAAATGTGCTCCGTGATGCCATTGACATTGCACATTGTAGGTGGTACAAAAATAATATTAATAAGAAGGCAATGTCAATATTATCCTCATCAAGGCAAATCCTCAAAGGCATTAAGTTTCCCTGTATGCTAATCCAGATGTTACTCAGTTTCTAGTTAAAGCAGCTGATGTCTCATCTAGGTTTGTGATAGCCTGTCTTTATAGTGCCAGAAATGTTTTTGATTACCATATGGCTGGTAAGTGTATAACACTCATTAAATTAATACACTTTGTAATTAGCTAGTACACCTGCTGTCAATATGCACTATATCTGTGTGGTCTTTTCTAAGATTTTCTGGGTCATATGTGCCTCAACAACATAAATATCCTTGATCATTTTAGCTAGAAGGACAAATGAGTGGTTTGTTACAGAAAAAATACACCCACGAACTCCATGGATAATCTTGGTCAAGCACTAATAGCCCAAACTCCAGCTAAGCAGAGACTAAGTGAAGACAGTAGCTCTGTTAGTCAGTAGCAGCAGTAGATATGTAACTACTAATACAACCCAGTTACTATCTAGCTGTAATTCCTGAAGCAAAAAGCAATAAACTCTCCAGAAAAAAAAACTGAAGTATGCTATTGACAGATAAATTCTACCAGAAAGTTTGTCTGAAACAAGTAAGGAAGAATGAAGAAATATTTTTTTACCATTGTTTTCCTGCTACCTTAAATATACCATCCTTGTTTATAAGTGTCATTTCCAGAGGAAG
The DNA here is from genome assembly GCF_023634155.1 of Falco peregrinus. Lineage (NCBI taxonomy): Eukaryota > Metazoa > Chordata > Aves > Falconiformes > Falconidae > Falco > Falco peregrinus. The sequence continues at coordinate 58,352,230 of NC_073723.1, read as the reverse complement.
AAGTGTATGTTATTTCAAACTTATTTTGTGAGCTAGGCAGGCAGCAGGGGAATAAAACTGCAATAAGTAAACTCACTCAGAAATTCATAAACAAAGCTCTTTGAAATCATGACTAAAAGCAAGTTACAGCACTTTCTCTAACTGGCAACTGATGGAAGCTTACGAAGCACATAAGCTGAATTGGGGAAAGTCCATGACATTTGCTGCAGGCTTCGCTTCCCCACTCATTGTGCTGTCATAGAAAGTGCTAAAGCTTCCTTCAACACAATGAGTAAACAAAAGAATAAAGAATTCAGGACTAATAACCAGATAGATTATTGTAATTTTGTGATTCGGGAGCATTTATATGTCTAAAAAGGGGTTATTCCATTGTTTAGTGTGGCCTGAAAAACTGGTGAAAGAGCTTTTATTGTGTAAATTTCCATATGTTGTTTAGTCTGCCCTTTTGATGAATTCATTTGCTGCTTACATTAATTTATGTTTCAGTTACTCATTCATACACTACAGACTGTTATCATCCTCTCCCCGCCCTTAAAGGATTGCCTTGTATAGTTAATGCAATCAATACCTCAGTCTGCTTACATTAATTTATGTTTCACTCACTCATTCATATACTATAGAATGTTATCATTCTCTCCCCACCCCCAAAGGATTGCCTTGTATAGCTAATGCAATCAATACTTCAGTCTGAGGGGACAAAATCTATCTCAGACTTCCTATTGTTTTGTGGTTGATTTGATTTTATCTCAAACTACAGCCATATCAAGCAATATTTTGTCCTCTGTTTGACAGGTCTATTGCTGGGATTTTTTTCCTTCTTCATTGTCAGAACTGGGCTTATATTAGACCACTATTTATTTTCATTTCCTAATTAGTGTTCAGCTGACCCAGAGTCATGTTACAGATATGACAAGAGTTATATTTATTTTTTTCTCATCCAGGCTGTAACTAATTTAAAGTGATTACACTGGTGCTAATCAAAGACACCATTGATAATATTTTAGTAGTAAACATTCATAACTAACTTGTTGCATAACCTGACTTCAGAGGTAATTAAATTGGCTTAACTTTTAACATGTGATTCAACCTGTTTATACCGAGTACTGGCAGTCAGTGGAGTTTCTAGTAAATAAGAAACAACCAACTAAAGTGGAGCCCCACTAAATTTCTAAGCTTTTTTATTAAAAATGAAGAACATCTCAGTTAAGCACACAACTTAATAAAAGATAAATTTTATTTCATTCTGAAGTCCATATTCACATTCTAAGAAAATGAGTCAATATGCTACACTTCGCGCTGGAGAATGAGGCTGCTTTTCTGAAGTGTCTTTAGAGACAATAAGCTGTATAGTTTCTTGTTCATAAGTATACTTAGTCATTCTCATTCAGTATGGCAAAGTTTTCCTTGTCTTGTGTGAAGAGAAAAAAATCACAATAAGGCTAATTTTATTTTAATCATTCAGTTCATCTTGACACGCTTGTGCCTCTTCTTGCCTCCTGTCTAATAGAACAGTAGTTTATAACAGTGTGCTGCAATTGTGCAAATTTACAAAATTTAGAAGACTCTTCAGCCATTCGAGAGAGGTATCACCCTATTCTCCACACTTTCTAAAATATATCCAGCTTAAATAGTCTAGAAGTTCACAACCATATTTAGGACAGATTCTTATTGTAAACAAACTGGAAAGGATAAAAGTACAGTTGAGGGACTTCTTGTTTATCTGTGGTTGATGGCATTGTGATACAGTGATGAATGTCTTTTTTGTTTGACTTGATGAATTTTCACAGTTCTTTTTCAGATTACATTGTCAGCAGCGCATCTTTGTGTTGTCACTGTCTCTCTGATCTGCCCAGTTTTTCCTTGAAGGCAATGAGATTTTTTTTTGGTGATTACTGTCCTCACAAAATAAAAAATTTTGAAATACACTTTATTATGGTGGCCTATGAAAAAGAAAAGGGATTATTTTTAAATAAGGGTTGGCAAGAAAACAACAGTCTTGATAATCAGACCTATCATGCAGGTACTCTACATCTTGGTCTTTATAGTGAAATGATGTACCTCCAAAGCTGTGACTGAACTTTGCATCTCAAGGTATGACTTAAAATAAACTTTAAAACAAATATGATCAGTTTCAGAAGAAAGTCCCAGCAAATGTCAGTTTTCAAAGTCATGCTTCAAAGCTTTGCATCCTGAGGAAATTTACTTTATGTTGAAAGATACGCTTTAGTTTAAAATGGCCACAGCAAAAATGTTATTGATTGGTTTTCACATTGCAAAATGTAACTAAAATAGAATAGAAAATCTGAATCCTGTTTCACAGTGGTTTCAATAAACATCAAGAGCCACATGAGATAAATTTATCCACTAACTCTACTGTCTGCTTCCTGAAAATTTACCCACTAACTTTACTGTTTGCTTCCTGAAAATACAGTACTCCAGAGAGATCTTTAAGAATACAAATAACGATATAGCTCAATTTTTTACCCCATCCAATGACATATCTCATTTTAATTAAATAAATAGGTAAATATTTAGCAGTATTAAAATAAATGAAACCTTTATTTGGAAAAGGATACGGGAGGGTTAACTGTTAAACACTACCCAATAGAGGTGATTAAAACCTTTCCTGTATTGCAGTCAGCTTTGACTTATCATTTCAGTTGAAAGTTGTGTATGTTTTTAGTGGAAAAGACATAAGAAAAGAAAAGAGTGAGGGAGAGATTGGAAAGGAAACATTTGACTCCTGAAAATTCAACACATTCCAAAGGCATTTCAGCTTTTTGTTGCAAAATATGTTTTCCATTGGAATTATTAAAAGGGATACCATAATAAATAAATGAATAATTTTATTTCAGGCCAAATAAGTCTACCTAAAGGCAGACTCTCAAAACCACCTACCTGCCTATGCATTCATATTTTGATTGCAGAACCAACCAATTTATTTCTTCTGCAATTTTACTGACAATGGGTTTCACTCACTGGAAGAATGCGTGACAAAAGATGAAGAACTTTGTCACTGCATATCCAAATATATCTTGCCTGTAAAACCCAGGATTTGTGTCCCTGCTTATGTGAACCACTTTTATGCATGCTTGTCATCTAAAGGATTTTTGAGCAACTGTGGATGAAAAATCTACAGAAGTACTGGCTTAGCATGGAAATTCAGCTGAGTGCCAGGGTGGGTTAGCTCTGCACATATTTGAGGGGTATCACAATGCATCACAGGAGAGCACTGCCCATGGATTTTGGCTAGTTTTCCTCCTTTGGCATCTCATTCCTGACCTCCGCTACCTGCAGTTAAGGCCTTTTCTGATTCCAGCATGGCTCTTCTCAAGGTGCAAGACGTATGATGTTGTCAGCTTTGATACGTATGGGCCAGTAAGATGAAATACCAGACAAGAGTGGGAATTTATTTGAAAATCATGTAGTCTGAGTCAGTGATAGTAAAAATGTATGGCTCAGCATCTGGATTACTTAGGTTGGTGGCCAAAATCCTAATACTATGGGGCTGCAGTTCCAAAGATATTTCAGGCTAAAGAGTAACAGAACAAGAACCCATCTGAATACAGACTGGTGTGTATGCAGGGCAGATTTGGACGCTGAACATTAAGCTAGAATACACTAATAGAAAAAAAAATCCATTGTTTGCTGCCAAAATTAAGGGACAAGCATACAGCAAGAAATAAAGAGTAAAATTGCCTGGAGAGCTAAACAGAGTTTGTTTTGTTTTAAATTACAGTAATAAAAATGTCACAGGTGAGTGAGATATAATTTTTGTCCACAATGTGGAACACAATCTGTTCAATCAAAAATTAAGATGTCTGCTCTATTACTGCTATTTCCATCGTTGAACCACGCTGTCCCTTTATAAATCAGCTAAAGCAGACAAAAAAACATAGTAACATATTTTGTTCTTTCTTTGTCAGAATCTGTTAGCTTTATGACTGTGTCAAATCCTGCCATTTAGGATCTGGGGGGTTTTATATATATATATATATTTAGTACATGTGTTTGATGCTTTTGTGTGAAAATGTTTTCATTTTGTTCTGTCTAGTATAATATCTGGAGTCATGCATCAGTTGTTGTTGTGAATAAAGATTTACTGGGAATGCTCAAATAAGGAAAGGCTGTCGTGTCACAGTGACAAATCTAATGTGTGAAGCGATCATGTTCCTGTAAAAATAAAGATTTATGTAGATATAATGTTTTTATTTACAGATATAATATTTTTATTTACAGCAATTATATTGAAAGCTGTTTCAGGACAGCTGCTATCCAAAGATCCTTTTCCTGTTCTCTCACTTCATGAGGACGATTGTATTTTTCTTTTAACAGAATCTTAACATTTTTTTATTTTACTTTTTATCTCAAATACACATGAATACACACACTCTGATTTATATTTGGACAGAAAAAGTTCTGCCACTTTCTCTGCCTTATTAACAAAGAAATCCAGGCACTTCTGATGATAGGCTTGAACCACTTGTGCCAAACCAGCTGGAAACATAAAGGAGAGAGAGTTGGCTGTCTAAAGAATGCCCAAAGGTCTGGTAAGGAGTTTAGAGAGTTTAGATCAATGGGAATTGGTCTATTAAGTCCTTTGGAGTCTGAATTCGGTTTATGAGAATAATTCATTTCCATCCTAAAGAAGTCTGCCTCTTGCAGAAACGATCATTATTCTTTAGTGATTTACAAGAAAGCATACTGATGGGAAGTAGTTTGGATATTCTTCTGATACAAAAGTTGTGTGAGTTTTATTCTTTTTGAGATGAACTGTTGATTACTTTTAAATAATTGGACCATATATGCTGAACTATAGGAATATTTGACTGCAGAGCTGATCTAGACCTTCCATTTCTGAACACAGAAGTGCACTGGTTCACAATAGGATGCAACAACACTAGATAGACATACGTTGATGTTTCTAGGGAAGCAGCTCATTTCTTTTCTGCAAAATATGAGATTTTTTTTGTCTGGGGAATATATCTAGCAAGGGAAATATGCCAGAACAAAAAAGGCCTATCCACTGTAACCTATTCTTTATCACCCACCAGCTCTCTCACCCAATTTATCAACTCTTGTTTATAGAAGATTATTTTCCCCCATAGAAGATTGGTTTCTCTCAAATGAAGAAGACCTCTTTTCAAGCATTTGGTTCATCCTTGTTTCATACTTTCAGCATTTTTGTTCTGTTAAACTGTACATTTTAGCCTCTGGGTTGCACAAATTTTTGTGTGTTCAATAAACTAAAACAATCTAAGTTATTACTCTTGGATTACACAGTTTTGAGACCACAATGTTGTTATTGTGTCTTACCCTGGGAAATAATAGGGTTTTCATACATTCAGTACAGCAACAGACAACTGTGTTCACAAGAGAGCTACACTTATAATGGCCACTTAGGCTTTCAAGCTGATGTTACTGCTCTGCTGGGTCTGAACCTTTGAAATCAAAACGTATTTAGCAGTGTCCAGATCTGGTTGTGTAAAATATGAAAATGAAAAAACAAACTGTGCTGCACTCAGCCACAGTATGACTGCAAAAATCTCAGAAGAGAATGGATAGAAAAGAAATAAAAGAAAAAAAAATTGAAGTGGAAAAAAATAATGCCTTAAATAGGCTTTACTGTCTATTAAACTTGAGGTGAGCTGTTTAGACACACAGATCCTCATGGGTGAGTGATATGCAGCTTCTCTACAGCCTGTGGCTGGAACTGCTAATAGATACCCAGCACACCTCTAAATCTAAAAGGCTTTGCGGTAATCTCATGAGGATCCCTCACCTCCTGCCTCAGAAATTCTCTTCATCTCATATTACATTTTCTTTTGCTATAATGTCTATTTTAAAATCAAGCAACATTGCTTGCATTTAAGTGGATTGATCCTCTGGGTAGCATATGTGTAATAAATCACTGAGAACCTGTGGGATTATTTTAGCAACTTTGTTCAAGATAGCTGACCACAAAATAATCATAATAAATCAACAGATTAAGATGTACAGTAAATATAGCCTTACAGCTTGATAGGGAGAGAGTGATTCTAGCAAAAGTGGTTAAGTGGCTCCATAGGACTCATGGCAGATTTTCTTGAAGACTTCAGAGAGGAAGAAAGGAGGTTTAAATAGCACTCCTTGAAAAATATGAGTGCCTGCTATGGCACATGGCTTTCTGTTTATGCCTTTTTTGCTGGGTACTGTTTTCTTCTCCTCCAATGGATTCAATAATCTTCATACAGACCAAATGAAGAAGGCTTTAAATATTAACAGGCCACCCAGATAAAAAGCAGCAGGAGATGGATTTACATGATCTGCCTCTGGGCTGGTTATTTAAGACTTTCTTACAGACCTACCTACCTCCTACAACAATGCTGTGTATGAGTGACTGGTATTCTGTGCCTTCGTTGTCTTTACCAGCATTTTCTTTTTTGTTCTTCTTCCTACACGTGGCATAACACTTAAAATACACAATATGTACTAACACCTTAGGACACTTTCTGAGTAGTGACTTCCTTGCCTGACTCATTACTGCATCTTTCTATACTGTCATCAACTTGATAAAAATTCACTGAATTTTGATAGAATGTGTGAACATTCAGCATTACATCTTTATGTTTGGATTTTCCAGTTGATATTGAGGGAAATTGTAAAAACAGATAAAATTGCCTATTTAGTGTTTCAGACTAGACAAGAAGGAGGTAAAATCTGCTATTCAAATGTGAATTTACTCACTTCTTTCTGCCATGGACTACACTTATTGATTTCCCCTAGTATATGTATAAAGAAGTAAGCAAAAAAATACAGAATACCTAATTTTAATGAGCAGCAACTGTATACATTAAAGCCAAAATGGCTTATTCACCAGTCAACTCTTTTTTCATCATAGTTGGATGGAACTTAGTAACACCTGCAGTTTCATTTGCATTCTCATATCCATTTCTACATAAAGAGAAAGGAATGAGATTTGCCATCATGTGTCTTACACTGGGACTGTTATGCATTTAAAATTTATGGTACTTTTAACTGCATTCTAAAAATATCTGGGTTTTTTTTTTCCACACAAAAGCAAAAGATAATTTGTATGGAAAAAAAAAAAAGGTCTGTTTGGGACAGGCTGTATAAATCAACATAGTTTCATTAACTCCTACATAGGTTTTGAACTAGGAAGGCTTTTTTGACTGGTTTGACTGAAGAAGTCAAGTACTTTTAAAGCAGCTAACATTAGCAGCAAGGTGAACAATTCCAGGTTTAAATGCGTCTGAGTAGTCCTTCTTCACCTACTACATGTGGCCTGAGGGAAAGGGATGAAAAGCCATAAGACAGACTACAGCAAATAAAACCAATAAAAGAAGCAGTATTTGTAGAATCATATTACATACATCTTTCAAGAACGGTAAAGCCCATGAACCGCTGCAGCAGCTGAAAAGGAACATTAAGCTGAGGCAGACAAAGATGCCCTCTACAAAGAGAAGCAGAATAAGCTTTGATCGACAAGTTTATATGAAAAACATTTTAGTTTCACTGCCATGGGTGCAGTGAAATTGTCCAGCCATTGTCTTTTTCAGCTTTTATGAGATAGCTGTTCTATAAAATGTGTCATATGAAATCCACATAAAAAACATCTCGACATTTTATGAAAAGCTCCAGATCTTTCTTTGACAGGGAATGTAGCTTGTTCATTCACAAAACTTTCTTCCTGTTAGCACTTATTTTCCATATACACTTTGCCTTCTTACCACTTGTTTACCAGCTTTTGATTGTTCCCTCAGGCTTACATGCAGTCAACATTTTATCCATTAACATCTTCACAAGGAAAAAAAATCTCCATCACGGTTTTTTTAATCAACATTTAACTACATGCATTTCTGCTTGGTCCCTAGCAGTCATGTTTGAAAATGCCTTACTAGGAGAACCCTTGGCAAATTCAGCAGACACTGGGAGGATAACAAGGAAAAGTACTTTTTTATCAAAAGATCTGAATGAAAAGTACATTCAAGTGCCTGTTTTCTTGTTCTTTTCTTTCTCTTATTCTTTTCCCCTTTGTGGGCAATTTTTTTTCTAAATTCACCAACACATTTTGTTCCACTGTCATAGCATTGTTCCCATGGTATTAAGCAAGATTGATGTTAGTCAAAAAAATTCACTCATTAAGAGTTAAAAGGAGGTCTGCATGGTGCCAGACTGTACTGCATCTGTCTAGCATGAGGTTGCTGTGCCATGCTCCTTAGCATCTGGCACTGGCCACTCAGAAAAAGGATGGTGGATTAGATGGATCATGGATGTAATCCACTTTGACAAGATCTATGTTCCTGTGACTCAAGGAACATAATCCAATTATTCAAAGGAGCGAGTGCACCATATTTAAAACCACAGTCTCTTGTGTTAAGTTTTCAGCTGAAGCAATATGATAGATACAGCATGTGTTGTATTTAAAGAATGTGTTAATGAGACATGTTTGTTCAGACTTTATTTAAAGGCTTGCTTTAAACATGAATTTGTGTGTATTTCTGCTAGGATTTTTGCTGAAAGGGGAGAATGGTTAAAAAGTAACTCCTGCCCCTCAGGCTTATGTATTACAATGCTTGATGGATGACAGTTTTAATGAAAACACTACTTTAAAAAGGAAAACATAGATATAAAAATTTGACTTCTGAATGATCCTGATACTGTTTTAAGACACTTAGTCCTCTCCACACTTAACTCTAAAGTGCAGCAGAGAATCCTGGTTGTTAAGCTAAATGTAGAAAAAAACCTTTTGTTTTATGTCCTTGTAGCTTTTTCTATTCTATTCTTTTTTTCCCCCTCCCCAATAAAAGGTATGTATTTATTAAGGTTGCTGTCTGATCTCACTCCATAATTAATGGAGAAAAACTTTGAACAGCAAGTGGATGCTCTGTGACCTGACAAGGCATGCAACCCAATTACAGTTTTTCATGTGGTTTAGAAACAGAGAGGAGGGTGTGTGGGTTTCCTGATGTTCCGTTGTGCAGTGCAAACTACATGACTGTAGTGCAAATTGCAACTGCAAAGAAAGCATTGAGAATCCCTCTTACCTTCCATTCTCAGAATATATCCAACTAAATTATCAAATACAGTTGGATTTGGCAAAAAAGTCTTTGGGAGAAGGGAGGGGGCAGTCAGGAAAAGGAGAAAAGAAGGATAACAAAATGTGTAAGTGTAGCCACTATTTTCCCTTAGAAAATGAAGCTAAATAGTGAAGCATCAACCACCATGGGTCATCAGACCAATAACTGGTTCGATCCTTACTATTTCTTTGAGCACTTTAAATCACCTGTAAATGGGGCCCTTGAATTCAGTATCACTGGGTCTTTTTTCATGCTATGGAATAATATGTGATTTTAGAGGCACAGAGGGGCAGATACTCTTAAGGATGGCTGCACGTGGCTCATTTTAAATTTTCTCTTATTCCACAGATTAAATAGGTTTCTACAGATAGTTCAACTGTTTCTTCTGTGCTTTCACATACTCTACTTGCTCTATTACTGCTTTTCCAGGGTTAATTCAAACAAATGAACACCTCTTCTACATTTAAATCCTACCCTAAAGTTCATCTTTATCAGAAAGTTGGTAAGCTGTTAGTCAGATAATAATGTCCATAACAAAAGCTGGTCTGAGACTTCCTAAATATTTCAGCAGCGAGATATGCTATCAAAAAGGATTTTCCAGCTGGTATATCTTCCTCACTTCTGAGGTGTCCATTTTGTGGTTTTCACATGTAATTAGAAGTAGTTATATAACAGCAGCATTGAAAGAAGAAGATTCACCATTATTGAAAAGGATCTGTAGTAAATTCCCCTCTGCACATGGGAAAAATTTAACTTAAACAGCAAATCAAAGACTTGTTTCAGGATATCCCGTATGAGCCATTTAACTAGCTAGATATACGCAATTTATTACTTGCAATCTGTGGGTCACAGCTCTTACAATTGTAGTCCCATCAGTAATATCACAACCAGGTCTTACACAAATTGATCCAATGAATAACAGAGAAGACATGAACCAAAGTTGAATATCATGAACCCCATTCTCTTCTGAAACATTCTTTTGAACCCATTTTAAAGCACCCTTACACTGCAAAACGTAATGTAAGCTGTGTACCCAGAGATCAGGAGCGTAACACTATGTGAACATAGTGGGTATTTTCTTCACATTGTAGATATGCATTGTTGTTGTTTCCATTGCACACTGATACAAATCACTCAAAAATACCCATAGCATTGACTTTTCACTGCCTAAGTCTTTTGGAATAACTTGTAACAAATACTGATATAATGCAGTTAGCAGAAGTATAGTCTGAGCTATAAATGACTCCAAGCATCTTTGGAGATCTTTCCTCATCTGTAAATACACTTAAACAAAACTACTAATCCTACCTACAGTGACACCACCTCACTTTTTCCAATAGTAACATGATCATTATTATAGTTCTTGTTGCCCCATCTGCCTGATTTTATTCTTGTACAGAGAACAGCAATCTGGGATATAACCATATGACTCCTTAGTATCAGGGAGGGGAAAAAAAGAAAAAAAAACTCCTCAGTTTGAGGCTTCTATTAAATTCTAACCTAATCTTCCTCAAAAGCTTGGTATTTCACAAATGGACAATTTTCAAAGATACCGTACATTCAGACGTTGCATCGATTTGCATCTCAAATTCATTTTCATTTACAATGAAAATAATTTCATTTCATTACCATTCGAGCAAAAAAAGATTGCTAGCTTTGCAACACAGATGGAAAACCTTGATTTATGTGAGACAAATCAAATGTTGAGCAATTAATTAGACCCCTCTCTTTCTCCCTAGTCTCCTTTTGCAATTATCAGCTTTACCTGAACAAGCTGATATCATTCATTCTGGATGCTCAGTTTCTAAGAGTCTTGGCTCTGAAAGTGATAGCCCTACTTCATGCTACATGCTTCAGCCCCTATTCCTTTGTTTTTACACCTGTGTAGCTAAATGGAGAACTTACCTTCTTACAGCCTTCAGCCTCATGTTTATCTATCCCTTACTACACAAGTTAATTGTTTCTTGACAGGCATCTTTATTTTGTACTAATAATCTCTAAATAAAACATATGATATAGGAGACACATGAATAATTGTGAAAACCTTGACCATGGATTATAGATTCTTTATACTTCCCATGATCCATCCCTTACTACTTCTAATAAATTCTTTTGGATTCCATGATAATATTGATTATTTAAATTTCATGGTGACTGGTAACACAGGCGTAACAGGAGACATTTTAGGCAAAACTGAAGTCTCCTGCGTATCTGATATGCTTATCTTCCCAGGCTCCCATTAAAAATGTTGCTTCTCGGACTTTTCTCATTAGGTTCTTGTAGGGAAGCACAGATAGAAATACATGCCAACTAGCTGATACACATGCATAACCAGAGGCAATAGTGCCTGTTTAATATATTGCAACCTTATATATATAGTATTGAAGGTTACTGTAATCTAAAAACCTATATACAAACACAGATTTCCTGGTTTTGTATGCTGGGAAAGTCTTTAAGGGAATCCAGTCAGGAATAATTTTCTGGGTGTTTTAAAACCTCATTCAGTTTGCAAATCTAACTGACTGCTAGAGGTGTTCAAGGAGACCAGTCCGTTATAATTCAATATTCTTTTCTTGCCATTATCCAAGATTGCCGCTTTGTTATTCAGCCAGTATATCTTATTCCAATAGAAAAGCATTAAACGTTCAATGCAAAGCTAACATTGTGTTTATACTCCAGGTCTGGAATCTTCAGGCTGCTGCAGAAAACAATGAAAGAGTTCCTAATGTAGTTTCCCCTTCTCTTTGGCCGTGATAAAAAATTACATCATGATTAAAAGGATCTTCAGCCAATGAAATTTTAACCTTTTTTTTTTAAAAGTTCTTTTCAATGCAGTATGTTTACACAAACTGAAGAGTTCAAAGACAGAGTTTGAGTACTCACCCAGATTTCTCAAAGCTCTGCAGGCAATACCTTTTACAAAAGGCAATCTCTGCTGCTCAGGCGTATCACTGCTGTATCCCAGGTGTGTAAAAAAGCAGGCTGGTAGTTCATTTAACAGGGTACTCATCATTAGAGGGACAAAGGAAGCAAATGTGCATGCACATGTTGGCCTTCTGAATGTGAGCTGTCCCTGTTCTTGTACGACGTGTGTGCCTTGTACCAAATCCTCCTGTTCAGAGCTCTTGTTCAGTCAATAACTACTCTCTCTTAGAGAGCTCTAAGATAAGCACCCATGGAGAAAGAAAGCAAAATGGCTGTAAAGAGAATAAAAATAGTCATTGTTACAGATTTGCACTATCTAGCACTAATAGCTGAGGGTGTCACTTTGATAAGGTGGCAAACTACAAAAGCATTTTCCTGGGTATGAGTATGAGAATGTAAACCAGTGAGACAGTTCCAAATAACTGGAGGGTAGATCACCATGTCTTATGGGTCACACTTTTGATTACCTGTGCCTTTTCCCTCCCCCTTTCCTTTCCCTTTCTAAAAAGCTGAGGTAACCGGGCTGTAAGAAAAAAAAAAAAAAAAGGAAAAAAATAGAGTAAGTTCAAGCAGTGTGACTAAATGAACTTGGCAGCAGTCCAGAGAGGCTGATATCAGAGTGGGAAGACCAGAGGCTCCAATGGTTGCAGGCTCTGTGGCTGCTGAGTTGGGTCATCTATCAGCTGAACAAGACAGCTGTTAATGGATTGCTTGTAATGAGTTCACTGCCAAAATTTTGTGGGTGGGACAAGGAAGTGCTTGTGGCACTAATGCTGTTGTGTGTTCTGTTGGACTCGGCATGAGCAGCATAGGGCTGGGGGCAGTCGCCAGCCAAGCATGCCCTTCTGCAAGGCTGGGTTCTGACACGCTGGCTTAATTGTCAGCAGATCAACACAGTGAGCAGGAGTGTCATAAATTCTCCTCTTTGGTGCAGTTCCATTACTAATGTCAGCAGTTAACAACTGTTCAAAGACTAGCCCACCATAAAGCTATTTAGAAACCTGCTCCTGTGTGCATGGCTGTCATTTAACAGCACAACAAACAAGCCCTGGCTGGCTATCTAAATACACCAAAGCATCCTTAACGAACACCACAAGGACAAGGTGTTTCTGTCATAGAAATTTTTCAGCTGTCACAAGCACAGACTTACTTAAGCACATAAAATTTGCAATCTTAATATAGCTTTATGTAGTGTTTTCTGTGTTTTATAAAATATAACAGCTGAATACATTCATGTTTCAGTGAGGATACTACACAGAATCATAGACCCGTTTAGGTTGGAAAACACCTTTGAGATCGTAAAGTCCAGCCGTTAACCCAGGACTGCCAAGTCCATCACTAAACCATGGCTTTAAGCACCACATCTAAGTGTTTTTTAAACACCTCTGGGAATGGTGATTCCACCACCTCCCTGGGCAGCCTGTTCCAATGCTTGGCCACCCTTCCAGTGAATAAATTTTTCCTAATATCCAACCTAAGCCTCCCCGGCATAACTTGAGGCCATTTCTTCTTGTCCTGTCACTTGTTATTAACCCTTTTTTCCTCTTTGAAACAGAAATTTTGCAGCAATAGCATTTTGTTAACACTTTTGTGGTAATATCTATAAAAATCACTGTGTTGAGCAACTATCATCCTATGGTGGCCTAACTTTTGACTCAGTAACAATTTTTACTGATACGAAGCTCAAAAAGTTGCCTAAATTGGAACACACTTTTCCTGTTTACAATAGCTGTGAACCTACTTGTTCTTTTTCTAGTTTATAGAATTTATCTCACAGCAAATCTCTGTTATAATTATTTTTATAGCTTAGCTACAGCCTTCTGAAGATAGGGAGCTAATCAATTTATTGTCTTTTTCTCCTCATTGCAAAAGAAGGGCTATTTTAATCCTTAAACTGTTTCCCAAAAACCTTATTTGCAGCAGCAGCCAGTTTTTCCTATGCTATATAATTTCCATAGCAACAGTGCTTAGCATGAGAAACAAAGCCCTAATTGACTGAGCCACGTACAATAGCCTACAAATGTTAAAAGAAAGGAAGTAACCTGTTGCAAGTAATTTTCTAAACCTGTAAATCCGCCCCACAACTCCTTTTGATCTTTCTGAGAAAGTGCATGGCACACTGAAAGTTTCCCTCTTTTTTGCAGGAAACACAGGTGATGAGACAGTGTGGCTTTTTATCCACTTTCATTCACAATATATTTAATTTTCAAAATGGCTTATACAAGAATGCATCTACTTATAAATCACCTTTTAAAAAACTGCTGGTGTGTAGAAACCAAGATTATTTCTTGCTAATTACTAACTTTGAAAGAAAGTAGTATTAATATTAATTCCTCAGAGCAAAACTTCCATCAATCTCTGAAGGCAACCATGAAATTCATATTATGTCTATATCAATTCAAGCAGAAAAAAAAGGGACTTCTTACATATCCAGGCCTTTCTCTAACTTCCTCATTGGGGATCTTGACTTTCAACTCCCTAAGTAGGGTAAAGTTAATACATGAGCAGGACCACCACAGTGCATACATTGTCCAGCTTGAAAATTAAATAACTAATTACACAATAAATTTATTAATTTCTGGGAATATCAGCAGTAAAGCATTCATTTCCACTTTCTCAGTAACCTTCATGGCAATTTTTTCTTGCCTGAAGGTTCAGAAACTGCTTTTGCTCTCTGTAAACGAGCAGACTGTGCATTAGGGACTAAGGATTTAAGAGGAAGAATGTTGTTAATGTAGCCAGCTCAAAGTACAGTGCAACTGGAAATGTAATGCTCTATTATATCTTGAGTATTAAGTTGTCATTGTTTCCAGTGCTAAAATCTCCAAACTGATGATTTGTTTCCACAACCACTATCAAACTTGATGTCTTTATGCCTCGCTTCAGTTTCCCAATGCATGATTGCTACTTTGTGCTGTTTGTTGGGGTTTTTGGTTTGTTGTTTTGCTTCACAGCAGTCTCTTATTTCCTTTCTTTGTTTTTCCCCTATCCTTGATAGCAGCCGCTAACTTGCTTCCAGCTGCAATCTCAGAGGGAACACACCATCTGCTCTCTTCCCCATCAATCCTCTGAGCTCCTCTGTCCAGTGCCAGCAAATATAGGAAGAGTCATGATGACCTCCTTCAGATGTCATGAGTTGCTCCTCTGGCCCCTTGGTTGTAGGAACAGACTGTTCCTGAGCCATTTACAGCAGCACAAGAGATATACAGAGGTGGATAGGGAACTTCTCACTCTCGATACGTACCCACACAGGGAAAGGGACATCTCTCCTAAGCAAACATGAGTCAGAAGACATAAGACAGAAAATACTATAATTCACACTATATAGCAGTAGTAAAGGGTCAACATTCATTCACTTTTCAGACTAGACTCACATTTGGTTTCATGGTGAAATATAAGCAAAACAAGTTTTTCCTCTTAATGACCTCCAATGGAATCAAGCACCTGCGAATAATTTGATAAAAAGAGGGCAGAAGAGCCCTTTTTCCAAGTAGTCTGAAGTCAGACTCTACTAGGGTTTGTGCAATGTACTTCCCACACACTGAGGCTGGTATAGAGACCTGAGGTTCGGCACCCAAGAACGTTTTGCACAGTAAAACTGCTTAAGTGAAAAGCAAACAGAACAAAACTAAATGAAGTCACTGCCATTGGGGTTTAAGAATGAACACAAACCTGGGCTGTCACAACTGGTTTTAAGCTTCATGGGCTCTCCTCTTCCATTCACGTTGAACAAGTTCTGTCATCTTTATTCATTCACCACCTGTTACCATCCTTACCTCTACGGTAGGTTTTGCTCCTTAAACAATCTTCTCTGTAAATTAAAGTCAAGCAAATACCCATGAAAACTACATCTTAAAATATACAGAGACCCTCAATAACCGCCACTTACATCAGCACCATTTTCTTTGCCTTTGTCAAAACTGACTGCCACAACAAGTTTATTTTATGAAGGGGGACGTTTGGCTCGCAGATGTCCAGTCAATGCCTACGTCAATAACAAAATGTTTTCTCCAAACTCTGACATTTAGATTTCAAATACCAAGACATTCAAACTTTTGTATTAATGTTCATGAACTTCTGCCAGGTAACCCTTTGCCTGCTGATGTATCTACCAATCTTGTGATAGGACTACAAGAGTACTCCATTATGTCCTTGTATTTTTAGAAATTACTGCCAGTGCATCTGGAAAAGGCAGCCTGGCTTTACGAAAGGTGTCTCATTCCCTTTATGTGTTTCTCCATGTATCTCTCTCTGTGTTGCTCTTTGTGCGGCACAGCCCCAGGTAACACTTTTTTCATGGTTGTATGCCTACCTGTGCTTGAGTGGGGCTCTTGACCAGAAGGGTGTGATGAAGTGTGTGGAGATTGTCTTAGAGGGATATTCTCGATCTCTGACAAGCTTGTGGAGGGACAAGGTGAGGGTGAGGTTAGGTTTAGGCGTAGAGCAGAGTGTGTAGGCTGACAGGGAAAAGGAGGACAAAGGGTGCAACAGAGGGAGGGAGTGCACAGCTTCTGCCTGGCTGGCCCCTGCAGCTCATCAAAAAAGCAGAAGAGGCACAGGAAAACCACTATGCCAAGGCCCTCCTGCGCAGCCTTTCCATGGCGGGCTATGCTGGAGTCAGCTCATGGTCAGACGTTTTCAGCATGAGAAAAAGCTGAAAATTAGAAAGAGATTAGGCAAAGAGAGGAGAAGCATGAAACCACATACAGACAAAGCAGTGAAAGTAATATTTGGTACATAATGTGACAGTTCTTAAACTTCTCTCCCTGTGAAGATTAGTAATATAGTGAAGACAGGAAAGAGGATTCACATCAAAATACCTTCAACGTTGTTTTTTTACCAAAATCTTCTCTTCCTCTTACCTACTGCACAGTAAATGAGTTCCCTAAAGACCTAAGAGAAAAAGAACAGAGAGCTAACTGTGGACAAGAAAGTGGGCAGAACTATTATTGATATTTCATAAAGGCAAGTGGAGGCTCAAGGGTAAAGATCCTTTGTTTATTGGTTTTCAGGGAAAGAAGAAAGGGGGGGAAAAAAACATAACAGTCTAAGCCAGAACAAGCTTTCTACCATTTTGTTCTGCTTTGAGCAATGGTCTCTCACTGACTCTTTGAAATTCTACAGGTTTCATCTCAGGAAAAGTGAAATCAGTACTTCTTCTAATGCGTGTGTACACACACATTCTACGTGCATGTCTGGTGTACCCACAGATGTGGTGTTCCACAGTGCTGGTAACTGAGCAGTTATAAAACCCAACCTAAGAGCTTGCAACCTAAGTAGACAAGACAAAGGATGAGGAGGATGAGATTTCCCTTGGGAAATTTGCAGAGCTGAATATAGATGGAGGATAGGAACCCATTAAGAAGAACCTTTCATGGTTGACCTCTTCGTACTCTTCTGTAAGTATTCATTGAGCATTAAAGGCAGGATGGGGATTAAAGGGACCTTTGGTTTAATCTAGTATAGCCATTCTCTTCTAGTGACATAATTCCACTTTCCACCTCTGTTCCTGCCTTTCTGCTAAGCGGTAAAAAACCAGCAAATTAGATAATGCTCAGGCAGTCTGCCTTCTCCTAATGCTTTAGTTCAGGCAAATAAATTTGGAAGTTTTGGCCTCAACTGTTCATATTGGTAGACTGTTGGTTAGGATTCAGGTTGCCAGTGCACAAAAGGCAAGATCTACCAGTACGGCTTAGTGGCCTGCTGACGTATCAGAAGCAGAATACAGTATTTACCTTACAACATGCTTCTTGCTGCTTTTCAAAGTTCAGCACGCCCTTCAGCTGAATGCCAAAAGTCAAACTTAAGGAATGACCTGAGGGTCAGTAGTAGCTGAGTTCTTAGTAGTAGCCAGAGAGCCAAGTTCACTGAAATCAATGCAGGCTTGCTGAAGGGCAGGTCTACTACCTACAAGTCATTGGTTTCTCACTTTGTAATTCACCTTTTTTCCACGTTGCTGTGTGATTTAATTGTTGGTCTCACCTGTTAGTTTCTGCTAAGAGTTCCTTATCACAGGCTACAGATTTCAAGCAATGAGTGAGCTTAGAAGTGATAATGACATAGCAGTGTTCATTGTCCTTGTCCATCTCTGCTCCCTTTGACTTCAAGGAACATTTTATCACAAATAACAGTGGAGCAATTTGGTTCCCTGCAGATGTTGCTTCTGCTCTGAACAGGACCCTCTTTTTCTATCCTCACCCAAGCCTACATCCGTCCCTGGCTGTAGTAACATAAAGTACTTCTCAAAATCCCTGTTCCCAGCAGTAGCACCCCCACAGCTGTCCTGTCTCCAAGAGACTGGCAGCTCCTGCTTCATACTGCTGTTTTTCTCTCTAGTCTCAGTGAAGTGGGAGTCATTTCTGCATAGATCAGAGAAGCAGCTCTTCACCAAGCAAGTCAATAAACTCCCCAGATTTTCTTTCCAACCAAAGACTCTCCAAGTCAGTAGTCAACTGCTTGATGGTGTTCCACTCAAGAATGCAGAATTTTTAACTCATATCAAATTTCCAATATGATGAGATCTGCAATTGGTTCTCCAGATAGCATCCTGCTTTCATTACCCAAGTTTTCTGTATTTATGCTTCTGACTATACTTTTCTGTCTTGGTGTCTTAAAAAACAAAACTGTTTTAGAATGATAATAGCCTCGAATTTCACCTTTGTCCTGGTTTCAGCTGGGATAGAGTTCATTTTCTTCTTAGTAGTTAATACAGTGCTGTGTTTGGGCTCTGATGTGAGAACAATGTTGATAACATGCTGATGTTTTTAGTTGTTGCTGGGTGATGTTCATACTGAATCAAGGACTCTTCAGTTCCTTGGGCCCCGCCATTCAGAGGGCTGGGGGGCACGGAAAATTGGGAGGGGATACAGCCAGGACAGGTGACCCAAGCTAGCCAAAGAGGTATTCCATACCATATGACATCATGCTGAGTATATAAGCTGGGGGAAGAAGGAAGGGGGGGACATCTACATTATGGCATTTGTCCTCCCGAGTAACCGTTATGCGTGATGGAGCCCGGCTTTCCTGGGGATGGCTGAACACCTGCCAGCCCATGGGAAGTGGTGAATGAATACCTTGCTTTGCTTTGCTTGCATGCGCGGCTTGTGCTTTACCCTTTTCTCCCCACCTTTCCATTTTGTTATTATTATTATTATTGTTATTATTACTGTTATTATTGTTGTTCTTACCTCTGTATTCTGTTTAAATTATTAAATTGTTCTTATCTCAACCCTTGACTTTTACATTGCTTTCCGATTCTCCTCCCCATCGCTCTGAATGAGGGGGAGTGAGCAACTAGCTGTGTGGTGCTTGGTTGCTGGCTGGGATTAAACCTCAACAACCTTACAGAAACAAACCTGCACACCTGAAGAGAGCATAAATAACTGAGATTATAACTTTAAGGTGTCCCATTGTGGGGCGGGTTTTTTTGTTTACTTTCCAAAGGAACTTACTGAGGGTAAACTAAGTGGTCAGGCATGGTCTGGAGGATGAAGTATTGGAGGCAAGGCTGTGCAACTGTCTACTCAGTGCAGGATAAGGGCAATATTAAATAGGACTAATGAGCTTGAGTGAGTCAAATGACCTTTCCTTATTTGCTACAAACATCTTTGTTCCTATGATTCAGTTGGTTGCTCAGTAAAGGTTGTGCAGCTCATTTGCTGTATTTTTTACACCAGAAATTGATAAATGAGGCCACAGTGCTCTGCATCTATTCCATGACCCACTGGTAAGCAATTTTAGCTACTTGCCTACCATTTGAATGAAGTCTTGGGCTGCTGAAGCCTTTCAGTAACATGGTAAGGAGTGATACATAAAACCACTCAAGTGTGTCAATCATGCCTTCAAACAGCTTGTCCCACAGATAACAGCATCTCCATCTTCTCAAAAATATGCTGTGTAGCATCACACTGGTAAAGTATACAGGAACTGTTTTTCACAGAGGTTGTTCCTCTTCCCCCCCCCCCCCTTTTTTTTTTTTTTTTTTTTTTTACAAAACATTCCTGCAAACAAGGAGAAAATGGACATATTAAACTCTGGGTATATGGAAGGATATCAAACAAGTTGGTACTCTGTCTTCACTGTTCTTTAGGATAGAGAAAATGTTCAAATTTTCATCTAATACTGTCTTTTAAAATACACAGTTCAATATTGTCCATCATGTGTAAATATTCTCTGCCTTGAAGAGAAGGAAAAGACAGCTCACGTAATACCTTTTTGGAAGCATGTCCATTTTAGCCAGTTTTGCCCAGAGATCTGACCAACCAGCAGCTAAACTTCTTAAGACCGTGGCATCCTCATTATCCACTGTATACTACTGCTGCATCTGGCTTATATGTACAGGTGTCCCTCCCAAAAAGAGGAATGTATGTGGGGGATAGGGACAAGTGCCAACACAGGTCTCACCACTGGACAAAACTAGGGTCCAGTGGTTCTGAAGCTCTCCCCTGGTTAGATGCAGCTATTTTTAGAGGACTGTGATAAAGAGAAGGGATTTGGCCGTGTCTGAGGAGGTTTGACAAGCTGTAATTGCTTTCTAATCTCTTAACAATACATGCTTGAAATTATGCATGTGTTTAAGCGATTCACTAAATTGAGGCTGCAGTTGAAAAATCAAGCAAATGGCTTGGAAGGCTATCTCCATAGATGAGGATATTAGCTACATAAGGCCAGAATAGTCAGGCAGCGATGCCTGAAGTTCTAGTGCACATTTCTCTCCTGTTTCTTACTGTTTCCCATCTGAATTTAAGAGCACATTTTCAGGGTTTTTTTTCCTTAAATAGCTTCTCCTGTAAGTGATACCACAAATCGGTACCATGACATGCATATGCTACAGTGATACATGTCTTTTGTTTCCCTTTCTCTTGGTTACCAGCATGGGCTTTTATTCTCAGTAATGCTGTTCTCTCTTTTAGATGATGATAATGTAAATGGATATATGCCCTGAAAGGATAAATAAGGGAAATGACACATAGCAGCTGATTGACAGGAACTATTTAAGTGGTGTCATATGGCTGGCATGTCACTTCGTGATCAAATTCTTCTCCTGCCAGTAAAAATTACATTGATGCCTGGTGGATTTTAGCCTCTCTATAGCGCCATAGCTCCATTCACAGAATTTACTGTGCATCTCATGTGTTTACAAAGATTGGATGAGGAAATCTCCTGTGCTTGCTCATCTCCTGCTCCATATTTGTGTCAGCTCTAACTGGTCCACAGGCACGTTCAGCAATTTATATGGAGATTTGCAGAGAGTGGGGTCAGCTGGACACATCATGGCAATATGTGGACCCTTCCAAATTTTTTTATCAGTACAAGAGACCCAACAGATACCTTTTTAGAACCACTTCTTGTCACTTAAGAGCATGACTAAATACAGAATCCTGACATTAGTCTGCTGAAGGTAGTTAAAGAAACTTGCTTACAATATCGTCATAGCTCAGTCTGTTCAAGGAGGAAGAAACTGCAATTTCATCTCTCTGTTAAGATAGCTTTCAAGAGCTCTGGTTAATAACAAATTGCAATAACAGTTATTTTTAATTAAAGTCTTCTTTCTTTGACCAAAACACTGTCTTTCTTTTTAAGGATACTAAGTGGTCTGAAATATTTTGCCTAATATAATGCACACTCAAATCACTACTATAAAGACTGAATTTAAACTGAGTCCCTGATCATAACAAGTGTTTACATGCTAAGTACATACACCATCAGCTCAGGTCATCCTGGTCATCAGTTCCCTCATTTAATATTGCTACATTCTGCACTACAGGATGCCTTCTGAGTCAAACAAATTGGGGCCACACGTACAAGTTTTACAAAGCTGCATGTCAGTGCAGAAGAAAGGTGCCACCAGCAAGCAGCAAGGAACATTCCTGCCCCAAGGAGACCATGTACACCAACGTGGACTTGGTATGCTGGAATCAGGGAATTGTACCTTCCCTTCCTCTCCTTGCTCACAGTATTTGTGAGAGGCATATCTGAGCTTGACAGTCATCATGGCAGTGAGGGAAAGAAAGCAACTAGACAAGAGACAGAGGCATTTGCGGATGGCATGAAGCAATGGAGGGTTGGTAGAGTATGGAGACAGATGAACTGTTTCAGAGGCAGTTCCCATTCCTAAACAATTGGCACTGAGGCTGCAAGAGAGGTGGAAAGCCAGTGCCATGCAAGGCAAAAAAGCAGTGCTGTGGAAAGCAGCACCTGAAGACACTGAGGAAAGGAGAGGAGGGCAGTGAAGTGGTGGCTCTATTTTGTATATTAGAAAAAGAAGACAGCATTGATCAGCACATACAACATCTGGAGAGCTGGGATTTGATGATAGTGAAGGAAAAAACAGTGCAGAGGTGAAAGGAGAGAAAGGTGTAAAGAATTTTAGCATTGGGCAAAGCAAGGCATCAACATATACATAGCACAGAGCAAAGACAGATCAGGCAGAGGAAAGACTGCAGAAATGACATTATTCCTATCTATTTCTGCTCACTGTGGAAATACAATATAATCATCAGCTAACTCTTAACCTTGTCTGCTTATTAACTTTCTAGCTAATTACATGATACAAAAATTGATATTAACAGAACACTTATGCATTAAAGATTTGTTTATTCAAGGTTCCCTACAGCAAGCTTCAAAGGAATTATTTAAAAAATCAGAAGTGAAAAGTCGATTAAGAAATGCTTGGGAAATAAAGCTATGACATAGGGAACAAAATCCACTTCAGGGGAATTCTGAAGGTCTGGCAGTCATCAGATTTCTTAAAATCTTACTTAAATTCAATGAAGCATTCATTAAATGAATGCACCTGTTCTGAAGCAGCTGAATGCTCACAGAAAACTTTGGAAAACATTCAGTTTAGAAGGAGTTCTGCCAAATGGCCTATATTTTCTTTTTCTCACATTTTGACACATTGATATAAAAAGCAACATCTTTGCTACTCAGAAGTTCATCTGTTTCTTCTGCTGCTGATTACCCAGATGAAGTCATATTTCTCTGTGATGACAATCATTATACTAGAACTGCATTTGATGCTGTAAATAACAGGGAATTAGTCACAGAAGCTGATGAACTCTTAAAAAGCAGTGTTTTCATTGAGATGCTCCCTTGTGATTAAACCGCGACAGGAAAAGATCCAAGATGATAGGCATACAGAACTATCCTGACATGAATAAAAATATTTTGTGGCTTTTTCCTGAAGACATCCATTTTCTCTCCAGTAAGTCATACATGATTCAAAAATGGACTAGAACATTTTGAAAAGAATACGTAAGAAAATACAAGGAAATAAATTCCTAAGAAAATCAACTTATAAAAATCTGCTTTTGATCCAGTACTTCAACATATGAAACACATAAGAAATAAATGATAGAAAAAAAGAAACAGTAAAATACTATTTTTTAGACAAAAACATTCTTCATTTGCACAAAGAACAGAAAAATCTCAATTTGATCTTTTATAATGTGTGTTAAGAATATTTCCCCTTAAAGGGTAGAGAAGGATATTAAAAACCCTGGACATCTGTCCCTTACGAAAGCAACTTTTGGAGGCAAACCAGTAACATCTTGGCATCCCTCTCTGTCCCAGCCATTTGAGGATGTTTTCCCTCCTTGCCATGCAGGCTTCCAGCTCATTGTCAATCCCTTTCCATATTATCTGGGTCTCGCCCCCCTTCAGAAAGCGAAGTCAGTCAAGACTAGCACCTACCAAACCAGCCAGCCTGCAAACACAACCTGGTCTTCCTTACACACAGGTATCTACTGAGTCCCTGACAAAACAGGAGAGCAGTCTTGTAAAGAAGGCATTTCTTCTACTTCAGCCATGAGTATAGGGCTTCCCCAACATCTCCTTCCCTTCACCAAGCTGACCACCACAGACTTTCTCAGCACAATCATCCATCACTGGGGCTCTCTCTTACCCCTGGGATGCTTTGTAACCATTTTCCAATGTATGGTGTCAGGGAGTCTGCCCTGTCAAAATGTCACTCCTCATTACCTCTCTTTTCTAGTTCAACTTAAAGACAGTTTGTCCTCTGAAATGCATTGCTCACATGAAAAAAGGTCGCATGATGAGACCAAAGCTTGATACAGCAAAAAGCAAAAAGATTTGCACTGCATCTGGGTTACAGTCCTTCTCAGAAACAATAATAACCACTTTCCAGAGAAACAGATGCTCTACCTCCCTAGTTGAGACAGTAAATAAGCTCTACTGAAGTCAAAGCAGTAAATATTCTTTGAAATTTTGATAAGTACTTTCACAGCAAGTTTTACAAATTGATCTCATTTTCTGAAGCACTGGAGACTTGAGTTCATTGCCATTGAGCAAAAAGAGTTAAGTGCGGCAGTACTACAGGGCCCCCATTATATGCTGACAAGAATGTTTTGACTTCAGTGCTCTCTTCATACTGTGGACAAATACCGAGTTGTTTGCCTGTCTGCTCTGCGCTGAAAGTACATCTGAGGTTTGCAAACACAAAGGGTCTAAACTCACTCTACGTGAAATCACCATTGACTTCTACAGACACAAGAGAAGTCTTTATAAAAAGACCTTATAAGAAGACATAAAAAACACCCTCTTTCTGAAACCTCTTCTACATTCTTGAAAGCTATCCAGTTATTCCACAATCCCAATCTGTTTAACAACAGGAGTGAGAGCTATCTCATCTTACAAAACAGCTCCCCTCTTCAATTTTTTAAGTGCAGACCTAAGTACCAAATAGTATCTCTGACAATAAATGGTGAACTGAATCTGGATTTTGACCAGCAGGATGCACACACTTTACGACTACAGGCCTCTTTTGAAGACATTTGTTCATCTGAACAGTCAGACATGGTCCATTAGAAGCTAAACTTAGACCCAAAAATTCACGTGCGACGTGATCATTTCACCCCTGCAGATGGGTGGGACCATTAGCACACTAATCAAATTACTCCATATTTGTATTCTTTATTAAATACTTTCTAACTCAGTCTGATACAGCAGAAAAGGTCTCTTCTTAATGAATATTCGGCAAAGCACTCTCCTCCTGCCCTGTGCCCTGCTGACCCAAATGAAGTCAGGGACTTCCACACTCCCATTCAGTGCAGCTACTAGGTAATTCGTGAGAGCTGGCTTTCTTGGCGTGCACTTGTGCCTGTGATGGGGAGATCTCTGCCCACCCAAGGGGAGCTGAAATGCTGGGCCTTATCATTTTGTTATGTGAGAAGCCTGAGAGGCATCAAATTTGCCACTTTATCCAGCACAAAATACTGTGTTTATGACACCATTTTAAAGTGCTGCCCAGGAAAGAAAAATCTATTCCTCTGGTAAATGTGGTAATGAACAGCTTTTGCAAAGTATCTCCAGGATGCCTGGTAAAAGCTGGAAATGAGCTTCAATAACCCCTTCACTCATGTTGTAACTGGCTTTACTACTGCCCCTCCTTCTTATAGTACAAAAATCTCACTCTGAATTTTAGTTATCCCACTATCACCACTAGCAACAAGAGCATGTTTAGTCTGGTTATTCATTTCTGAAAAGCTGCTGTGGAGTAGCCATGGGAGGGAATTGTAAGCACACTGCTAACGGTTTGCCTGACCATGTTATAACAGAAATCAATTGTTCCTCTTACAGAAGAGGTCTCAGAGGACAAAATAATGCAAGATCTGAATTGCATCCTAGTTAGGTTATCTGTCTCTGTATCTTTGACAGCTGACAAGGAAATTGAAAATTCCATTTAAAGAAAGAAGGGACACACTCAGATCATCCACAGACAGTTATGCTTTTATCCTATCCACCTCACAGGAATGAGGATACCATGGCAAGATTCTTTAACCTTTCCAGACAATATGGCATGCAACTAAAAAAAAAAAGAAATTGCACTGTGCCAATAGACTGTGAGCACAAGGAGATTTCATAATTAGGTTTTCTACCTGGTTTTGTTACATCGAGGTCCCCTTCAGTTTTTCTTCAATTTATGAACAGTTGGAGCCTACAAAAAAAAAATAAAAAAAGGAATGACAAGACAACTCGTGGAAGATGCTGGGACAGGTCAGAGGCAGCGCAGTGGAGCTTTCTAAGTAAGGAGAGAGGGTGGACCTGAGGATTCTCTTAGCTGAAGTAAATCACATCAGGAACATGTACTCATACTCACTTCCAGCTCCACTGAGAAGATAGAGTAAAAGATAAATCCCAAATTACCTTTTATCAGATTATATTGAAAAGTTGAGAGAGGGTATTAGGATGATTGAAGGCTCCTCAGAGCACTGTGACTTAGTGCTACGGTAGAACACATCAAATACAGCAAGCAGAATATTTCCTTCATCTGAATCTAAAGAATTCACGAATCACATTGCTGTAATCTTTGTTCAAGCTATTGGTACAATAAGTGGGTACTGGGGGAGTCAGCACTACCTATGGAACCTAGAACCTCTACTGTTTATTGGTTTGTATGTGAAAGTGGCTTTTCTGGATGCATTTATTTGCTGGCTTTAAATACTTATATTTATTTGGGGACTGTAAATACTGTTACAAATGCTTAATTGTCATTAGCCCATCTTCCTGATGCATCCCAGATTAAAACTAATGCCTTTCAGGTGGTTGCTATTAAATTAGCCCACTACAACCTGACAGGTATTCTCTAATCAAAAACGTATTGTCTTTTCTGCTTAGGGCAACTTTGGTTGCTTCTGGGTAGAAAGATAATCCCATGAGTAGTCCAAGAGTTTTCAGACGTGTGGATTTGTGTGGACCAGAAGCAAGCAGGAAATGGCTTGTCCCCCTTAATTATTACTATAATTTGTATCTCAGTAGGACTTGTACTAGGTAGTGAAACACAGAGTGCTTGATTAGAACAGTCTGCTAACTCTAAAGACAAATAGAGGGGACAGAAATATTAACATTTTACAGGTAGGCTTTATAGGACAAAGAATTAGTCTGCCATTAATAACATGAGGAAAATATGGTCAAATTAGGACTGAGTCTGGCTCTGCGACTTTCTAATCTTAACTACCAGATAAGGCCTTTGTACTGCGCATTTTTTCTTTACATACATAAAATTTAAATTGCAGCTTTGATGCTGCAGTAGGACAAATAGCATTATTTTCTCTCCCTTGTCCAGCTGAGGAGGGGAGTGGCAGCATGGTTTTGGTGGGCACCTAGTGTCCGGCCAGGGTCAACCCACCACAGGCCTTTTTGGATGCTCAACGTAGGGCCCAAGGAATTTGAGACAAGGATAGTATCTGGGAGAGGTAATGGGCAAAACATGGACTGAAAACAGCTAGAGAGTAAAAAGTGAAATGATCATGGGGAATTTCTGTTGTTGTAACTATAGTGGTGAAGGGGTGAGGAGTGGATTTTGTGTAAACTGTGCACTTTCATTTGGTGTGGGGAATTCTTTTTCTTGGTATTAGTGAAGTCTGTGAAGTTTGTGTGATGAATGTGGATCTTAAAGAAAATTCTTAAATATGTGATTCACAGAAGCAAGAGGTGGAATGTAGTGGGTTTGCATGTCAAGGTTTTGGTACCAGGGGGGCTACAGGGGTGACTTCCGTGAGAAGATGCCAGACGCTTCCCCCATGTCCAATGGAGCCAGTGCCAGCCAGCTCTAAGACAGAACCAATGCTGGCCAAGGCTGAGCACATCAGTGATGGTGGGGGCACCTCTGCGATAACATATTAAGAAGATGAAAAGACAAAAGAATAAAAAATCTGCACCAGGGGAAGAGAGGAGTGAGAATACATGAAAGCAACAACTGTGCAGACACCCACGTCAGTGCAGACTGAGGGGCAGGAGGGGCTCCAGGCACTGGAGCAGAGATTCCCCTGCAGACCATGGTGAAGACCATGGAGCAGAGCTTCCCCCTGCAGCCCATGGAGGGCCATGGTGGAGCAGATCCCCTCCTGCAGCCCATGGAGGACACCACACTGGAGCAGGTGGGAGCCCAAAGGAGGCTGTGACCCCGTGGGAAGCCAAAGCTGGAGCAGGGTCCTGGCAGGACCTGTGGCCCCGTGGGGAGAGGAGCCCAGGCTGGGGCAGGTATGCTGGCAGCACCTGTGACCCCGCGGGGGACCCGTGCTGGAGCCAGCTGTGCCTGAGGAGCTGCGCCCTGTGGGAGGGACCCATGCTGGAGCAGTTTATGAAGAACTGTAATCCATGGGAAGGATTCATATTGAAGAAGTTTGTGGAGAACTGCCTCCTGTGGGAGTGACCCCAGGCAGGAGTAGGGGCAGAGTGTGAGGAGCCTCCCCTTGCAGAGGAAGGAGCGGCAGAGACAGCGTGTGATGGACTGACCACGGCCCATATTCCCCATTCCCCTGGGCTGTTGCGGCGAAGAGGTAGAGAAATCAGGAATTAAGTTAAGCCCAGGAAGATGGGAGGGGTGGGGGGAAGGTTTTTTTTCTGATTTGAATGGTAATAAATTAAACCAATTTCCCCAAGTCGAGTCTGTTCTGCTCATGACAGTAATTACTGAGTGATGTCCCTGTCCTTATCTCTACCCATGAGCCTTTCATTATATTTTCTCTCCTCTATCCGGTTGAGGAGTGGAGTGACAGAGTGGCTCTGGTGGGCACCTGGCATCCAGCCAGGGTCAAACCACCACAATTACAGAAATGGCATTCAGAACCAGATCAGTTCTCTAAATAAACAGGAGTTACAAACAGCTGAAATGGAAATGGACGGTCTATACAGGCAGTTATCCCATCTTCCATCGTTTGAAACAGACCAGACATACCACTCAAGAACAACATCAGTAAAACCACCTAAGTGCCCTTTGGTCAAACCACTCCTTCACAAAGAATACAAGAAAATACATATATTTCATAATTCTTTGAGCTGACACCAAGTTTTTCACAGAATCCATGTACAAGTGAATCTCTGGCCATATTAGAAAATGGATTACTTTTTAAAAAAAATTATATATATACTTTCTTACAACTCTGAACAGTCCGAGTGTGTGCATGTACACACATAAACCAGATGGATTGATGAAAATTTTTTACCTGTCAAGTGTGTGAAGGATACCAACCCATGTTCGATACCAAATGCTCATTTGCTAGACAATACTTTCACCAATTTATTTTCACTCAGAGAAAAGTAGTTATTTCACTTAAAATGGTTTTTTTTCATATATTTTATTATGATCTATTCCATTACTAATCTTTGCTTGATGTGGCCCATCAAACTTTGCTGTGTTACGTCTTTGGCAACCTATACCACTAAGCTACTTCTGTTGGTCTTTTGTTACTGTAATTAATCATAAAGTATCTTGGAGACATCTAGGTAAAGGTAATGGTAGGTTTTGACTCCAAACATTTTAACAAAGAAATAATGCAACAGCCTTACCTTGCTCATTTGACGTAATGAAAACTGGGAGGCCTTCTGAGGATTACTACTTTCGGCAAATTGCTAAGTGGACAAGCAAAAGAAACCATGATAATGCCTCATAAAATCTACCATGTTCATTTATTTTGTATGAATATACTTTAAATTATGTGCAAATATTTAATAATAAATTAGTGGAATCCATAAAAAACATGAAGGTAATCATGAAGGCAAATTAGGAGTCTTACACACATACATTCTTTCTGTAATTTCTCACCAAGAAAATGATACCAAAGGAAAAGAAAAAGGCAAAGAGACCACTTGCTATAAACATAGTAAGTGAGAAACAGCAGAACATGCAGTGCCTCAGCCTCCAAGTCACCACAACATGAAGCAAACATAGAGCCAGACCCTTCTTACAGGTGCACAGTGAAAGGGCAAGAGGAAACAAGTCACAAGTTGCAGCAAGGAAAAATCCAGGTGGACTTAAGTTAAAAAACATTTGCACAGTGAATGATCAAGCACTGGAACATGTTTCCCAGAAAGGCTGCAGAATTGCCATCATTGGCATTTGCAAGACTCACACGGACGAGGCCCTGGTCTGAATTTGATGTTTTCCCTTATTTAACTAGGAAGCTGGGCTACATGACCTACACAGAGCTCATCTAACATAAATTATTTTGTGAGTCTGTGAAAAAAATAAAATCTATAGGTCAATAAGGGATTTCTAACCTTGGAAAATGACACTGGGTACAATTGCGTCACTGCTGGATTATTTTCAGGTGGATTAGAAAACTGAATGGTTGATGTGATCCCCAAAACACTTTTATATAGAGCAAAATATCTGATATTTCAAAGAGACGCTGCTGAACTTAACCAATCACCTTTGCATGGAAGCAAAAATAGAATTAATCAGCTAAAAATCAATGTTTCAGTGAATAAATGATTCATCACAGAACTACCTGCATCTGTGAGATGAGTCTGGCAGAAGACTGTCTGCATCTAACTGTAGCGGAAACAATAACCCCCAGTAAAGTCCAGTTCTCTTAGACAGGAATGTAAAAGAGCTTACACACAAGGTGCCATATAAATGTGAATATGAAAGTCAATACAAATTCCAGTCTTAACTGGCTAAGCAGTCTGTTCCTGAAAATGCTCTAAATTGCATCAGCTCCTGACATCCACCAGGTATGTTGAGTCCAATAAATATATTTCAGCCATGTCATTCTTTCTGTCATCAAAGCCTAGACAAAAGAGAGATCATCTATGAATTGGTACCACACCTAACAATTCTTCTGCATAAGGAACATTCCTGTGTAGCCCAGTGAACTGGCAGTGGGTTAGCTGCTACTGCAATGCAAAAGGTCTAGTCATCAGTCTTGCAGTTATATTTTTCAAGAATGAGGCTTAACTTCTTGAATGAAAAAAGCCTATGATCCTGTTAATAAATACTTCTCAGTCTATGGGCAATTGGTGATACATAAGACACCAGAAAGTGACCTTCAAAATAACAACTGCAAACAAAGCAAAATTCCTCTACACCATTCCCAAACATGTGAGCAGATAAAGAAAACAATTAATTTTGGAAGTAATAAGTGAACATTTTAAATAGGTCTTTTCAACTCACATGAAAATGAAACATCTTCAGGAATGCTGCACAAGATCATCCCATTTTTCCTCTCCCTAGACAACACAGATAGCCCTGGGATAAAAACACTGAGACGCTTTGATTAAGGTAGTCCTCTTAAGGCATGCAGTAAGATTTCACACTGGGATTTCTGAAGTGAGATCAGTGGCTCACAGTTACTCCACAGCAGAGATTTTGAGAACTAAAGTAGCTGAACTTCTTCCAAGAGGCATCCCGGCACTGTCCAGACTGCTGGCCGCCTCCTCCTCTGCATTTTTGGAATCTAGCACATAGAAAAGACAAGCTGCTGATGGTATATTTGGAAATCTCTTTGACTGAAAGCTTGGACTTTTCCCCTTTCTTACTCCCAGCTCAGATGGTCGGTAACAGGGAAGTAGCTGTCTCATTTCTTGAAGGTCCCTCAGAAACCAGTCCAACATGAAACAAAAGTGAATGGCCCCATTATTCTAAGGGGGTGTAATTTTAAAAATACCAGGGATGCTTTTCTTAGTCAGTAATTGAAAACTCAATTTTAGTACTCTGAATGGCAACAGGCTTCGAGGAGCAAGCATATTGCAAGCTGAAGTTTGCCAAGTGCAAGACAATCACAACTGCTCTTTATTTCTCTGGTCACTCAATAATATTAGACTTCGTTAAAGACGAGAGATTGCATTGCACAAACTGAGCCCTAGAGACAGAACCCACTCACAAATAAACAGAAAAACTAACCCTGCAACATACCAAGTCAGAGTATAGACTGTCACCAGATCCACAAAACCCAGTATTTGCATTTAGTGTGACCTCTCTACTGTGCTGTTTACAGGAAATTGAACACACAGACAGAATGAGTAAAATCAGTGATCAAAGGAAGGACTGTAAAACTGAATTTTGCAATAATGCCCCTATCTTACTGCTGAAAGAATAGTATTAACTTTATTTCACTTTTTCACAGGATCAAACTTTTCACCTTAGCATCTCAGGGTACTCTATAAGAAGCTTCAACCCACAGCAGCTGAAATGCCACTATGAACCCTTTCTGGTATCAAGCACACCAGCACCCTGATATAACTAAAATAAAAGCAAATGAGTAGAGAAAGCTCTTAACCCTGTGCTGCATCTGAGGTACGATGCCACCTTCACCGCTTGCTAACAAGCCATGTTTGCCCCACCAGAGACATATAATACAGTCACTGATCTCATGTTTCTAAACATGCATGTTAATTAATATGTAAAGCTTCCAGTTACTTGGAAGCCATTTCCCCTTTTCACCTTCTTTAAATCTAAACGTGTAGCTGTATTTCATGCCTTTTTATATAAATGACAGAACTGCCATAAATTTATAAAGCAATTATGAGTCCACTGATTTTAGTGAAAATAAAAACATATCATGCACCTGAAACAGAGAAAAAATCCAGACTAAAGATGATTAACTATTCATATTTGTCTCTGCCTTTTGAATAGACATCCTCTCTCCCATGAGATCAGGGATCAACTACTACTTAGCTATTTCATCCTCAGCTTTGGCATTAAAACCTTCCCTATCAAGCACTGTCTTAGTAAAGTTCTTTCTATTCTAAGGAATAAAAATAACAATGAAATGAATGATTAGACACATTATATATGGCATTCAGTTATGGGAAAGAATGAGATGCTAAAAAAGCTGCATTATATTTATACTACTTCCTTATGCTTACTTTTTTGTTCCAAGAATAAGATGCTTTCTCTTTTACATTCTGATTGTGTTTTGTGACAATCATTATTCAGGGAATGAAGCATTTTAATGACTTAAAAATTAATTTGGTGGTCTCAGCCTAGCTCCCAGTGAACACGTGTCCACATCAAAAAAAAAAAAAAAAAAAAGCACACACTAATTGGCAGTCTCATTGGCATTCACAGCACAGAAGCCAGAAACTCCATAGATTTTAAAGCCAGAAGTGACCATTGTGATCATTTAGTCCGACAGGTCATGGGACTTCCCTGAATTAATTATTTTTTCAAATCTCAATAGCTGTGACAGACCTGGACCATTTTTTTTAGAAAAACATCCAATGTCAATTTTAAAGTTTCCAGTAATGGGAAATCCACTACAGTTCTTGTTTAGTTATTCTAGGGCTGATTGTGCTCACTGTTAGAAAAAAAAAAAAAAGAAAACACAACCTGAATCTTAATTCTCCTCTGAATCTTTGTACCATAAGCTTTAAACTTCGTTAACATCTTACACCTTTGTTTGATAGAGTGGTGTCCTTCTAGCAAGTTATTAGTGGTGATATGAATGTCAAGACTGGAGGATGTTGGGGTTTTTTAATACTGTAAACTAGTTTTGTGGGTATTTGTCCAGGGAATTGGAAATCTGGATTCAATGCATTCCTAAATCTGAGGAACATGCAACCCACAAGTCCCATTTCCAAAGAGAACATCCCAATTGCTAGACTAACCACTGCAGGAAACTGAGACTTTCCTTCTTTTTGAAGCTGGGCCATTATGTTGGCCAAGAGCGCAGTGTTTCTGAGGGCAAAGAGAGGACACCAAGCATGGCATTTAGCCTGATGTGTGATGCCCTTAGTTCTCAGAGGGCCTGTGAGATATATATACATATATACATATATATATATATTAAACATAATAGTTGGGTAATGAAATAACTTATAGAAGAGCATAAAACTCAGGGCACATCTTTCTGCCCCCTTTCCCTGCGGAGTGCCATGGTAATTTTTGTTTTTAATTCAGTTGTTAAACTCCTTTATCATTTCACCCTTAGACAGAGACTTGCCACTATGAGTGTGAAGCACAGCATGGGAAAAGCCATGGTACATTTTCTCAGTACTGCTTTCTGGATTTTACCTTACAGATCTGGAAGTCCGACATATTCCATTGCCAACTATTATTTTCTTAAATTATTAATGTTAGTTTGATATTTTTTCAATGTTAGAATATTACCAGCTAACTACTGGCACTATAGCATGGAAAAGGAACTCCACATTTTCAAGGAGTATAATTAGAGGTAGCTAGGCATTGCATATGCAACCAGTGAAACAACTGCATTTTCCAGCAGATTGACTAAATAAGGATTCACCCTATTTAAAAGCTTGAAGTTTTAATGAAAATATAAAGCTGTTCTTGGGAAAGATCTCTGCTTTGATTCACATTCAAGTCACAGTGGCAGTATAGTTCTTAAGAGACCACCAGCAGAAGTGAGGCTGTTGAACACTCCAGGAGCCCTCAAGAGGACCAAGGTATGAAGCTTATAATAGGAAGGCATAGTACTAGGTCAAGGTCTCTCAGTGAATAAATGGTGCATTTGTGCTCTAATTAAAGCATTGCCCTTTCTTTCACTTTTTTGGTTATTACAGTTTTATGTGTACCTGCAATATCTTAGACTAGAAACCCTGACCTCTTTAGCACTGTTTAGAGGCAGTTTAGTCAAAGTAGACTAAACAACAGTTTATTCTACATGCTCAAATGAAATTTGTAAGGGTTTGGATTGGTTTTTTTATACATAAGCTCCTCTTCCCTACAAGTTCAAAGAGAAGAAACAGGACATTGAACAGCTAGGTACAAACACAGATACTTACTTAGTGTTAAGAGAGTCTTTTTAACAGGTGCTTTAATTACTTAATAGCCTGGAATAAAGTTATAGCCTTTTGGTTGCTGCTATGATTACCGACAACTGAAATATACAGCTCTGGCAAAGTAGTTCCCTCTCCAGAAAAGAAAGCTTCTGCCTCTGATACTACCCAACACTCCACTTAATTATGTTATCCTTCATTTAGATGGTGATTCTATTGCAACATCTAACAAGGAGAAGATATTGCACAGTAATAGTGAGTGGCTAGGACAGCTGCTTGATCAAGGCGTTATTGAATTATACATACCGAGGATGCAGCTGGACAGAAAACTAATGCTTTCACTGGGTGATGAAATTCTGCTCTGTAGTCTTTTAATACACGGTGTATCCAAATAAAGAGTAAAAGAAGAAATAAGGATCATAGCAGATTAAATGCATTGAGACGTTTCTACCCTGATATTTTTATTCAGAACAATATTCCCTCCCTTACACTCTTCATGCCACTTTATGACCACTTAGTTGGGCCAGCTGCCTATCTACCAGTTGTCCCAATTAGGTGAAATCTTCAGTTCAACAGTGGAGTTATTCAAAGCTCCTGCAAAGCCGTTACAAAACCAACACAAGCCAAACAGAGGCATCTATAAATGCTAACCTTTTAGAGCCAAGTCCCTCTTTCTCTCTAACAATAGGGCTGTAAAACAGGATTTTGTAAGGAATATGGCTCTCTGGCAGTGCCTTTGCAACACACGGCAGGGAGCTGGTTAGCTGCACAGGTGATGTAGCTGGGGGTGAGGAGCTGGCAGCACGCCGTTATGGAACACAGTGATGAGGACAGCAGGGCTGTGCCGAGCACCGGCCCCGCGGCTGCCCCAGGCTCCCGGGACAGCCGCCCTGCACTGCTGCCAAGCCTCCTACCACCCCACGTCTGGCATATGGGCTGCCCACAAAGGAGTACCCCAGGGCCCCACCAGCACAACGTGGCACGTGGATGATCTTTGGGGTCCAACAGTAATTTCGGAAGGCCTTTGGGACTCTCTATTTTAATTAAAAAATTAAGCCTGAATGGCCAGTGAAGCCAAGGGATAATCCTGGATCAAATCCAGGAAAGACAAACTGGAGCAGCCCCAACACAGGCAATCAACACAACCAACACTGTAATCATTTTAGAATAACATGGCCCAGCAAATAGAGGTGGATTTGAGTTCAGGGACTCATATGCTCAACCTCTGGTTAGCAGCTTGCAAAAGACCTTTTCTGCAGGACAGACCATGCTGTCCTACCTCTGGCTCCCTTGTCCCTCACCAGCCAAGGCAGCATTTCCATGTCCCAATGTGCTTTACTGCCAAAGAAAGCCTCAAACATCATGATCTCAGATGGAAAAGAAAGGTAATCCATTTTTTAAGTGATCAGAGAAGCCTCCCTCAGAAATTATGGGGAGGAAGAAAGGAAGGGAGAAGGAAAGGACATTACATTTGATGAACAAATGGGAGAAGGTAGTAGAGGCAAATAAAGTCAGGACAGAGCAGCTGAGTCTTCCTACCAAAACACTTCTCAATATTTGGTTTGGGTACCACTGACTTAATTTTTAAACATTTGAAGGAAAACTATGTAAATGCTTTAGATTAATAAAAGTTAGGATGAGCTGTTCCACAGGTTGAAGGTGCTTCCTTTGCCTTACTCATGATTCAAGAAAGGTAGAAAAATTATCTATGTGAATTCAATATCTTTATTCAGTTACATGTGTATATACATACATATATGTGTACACACACACATGTGCACACGCTAAGGATCATCACTACCAAAAGCTTTTAAATACGCACTGCACCGCCTTCTGGAATCCCCACCCAGCAGGGTTTCTTTTAACGCACTTAAGACAAGACTTTGGATGTGACCTCTGAGTTTCATCAAGCTTACATATAAGCTCCAAGGGCCAGCTAATTGAGCAAAGTGAGCAACAAAGCTTAATTCCCAAATTTCCACAGGATAGGAGAATATATGAAAGTCTAAGTACAGTTGCCAAAATCTTGCTTTGAGAGATATATGACAATCTATCAGAGGAATTGTGTTTCTACTTTAAGCTCAGTTTCTGCTTCGTTACTTTATCCCCATGTAGTCATTTACACCTTTGCAAAGTGAATGGAAAATACTATCAAGTGAGAATGAGAACAATTTATCATTCCTTTCTGCAGTGGCTGCAAAGGGTGGGAAGCAGGCACTGAATTTGTCAGGTTCAAAAGAGGTTGCAAATTCAAACAAATACATTTGTACTATTAATTTTCAAAGGAAATTAAACACAAAACATTAGCATTTGAAATATACTTTCAACCAGGAAATACGTAACAATTGGTACCATTAGTGGCCACAGCATGGTTACATTTTGGACATATGAATTAATGCTCTGAACTCCATTGAAGTTCAATAAAGTTATGCATTCACAAAATTGGCTTAAATAGCAAGAAAATGCCGTTGTTTGAATTTACATGTTTATACACATACATATATTCTTCACTAAAGTTAGCACAAAGCATTAAATGCAAAGGGGCGGTGTTTGAATTACAGTTTCAGCAACATGAAACAAAATTAGAGCAACAATATCAGAAAGCACTGACTTGTACATACATTCTCACATATTATTCCATATTAATATAACTGTTATTTTCATTCACTTTCTGTGATCACCAAGCTGACCTAAAGTTGAATTATATCCTTGAATACAGAGATATAGAGCCTGGACTTTGAAACAATAATATAAATAATGAAAAATATCAGACTTTTGAAATTACATACATTGTTTCATGAGAACAAAAATCACATTTATGTGAACAGGTAATAATATTGCAAGTAGAGATGTTTCACATCAAGTATGTGAGCCTCTTTAAATACATTTTTAAAAAAACAGGATTTTACAAGCTGCTAAGAATATTCACATCAGATCTATAGACTTTCATAAATGCTCATCTACACCAGGATGACTGGAAAAGAAGCATTACAATAATGGCATAATAAAACTATTTAGTTCAGGTATCAAATGTGCTTAGATTTATTTGCAGTTTTAATTAAATTTTCATTTTCTGTGGAACACTTTCTACACATCAGAGAATGTAAAATAACAACTAGATATTTTTTTCACTGAAGACACACAATGATTTCAGAACTGAAAAAGACGGCAATAATATAACAGGATTTAAATCTGCCTTCCAGCTTTCTTTAGAAACAAAAGACAAAACAATACCCTCCCACAAAACACCTCTTAGAGATGACAACCAATTATTTCTACTTAATTTAAATGGCCAGCTCCTAGGGAGAAGCATGCTTGGTAGAATTTCATGTGAAAGATCAGCTCAAGAGTTTTAATAAAATAAAGTGTTTACTAAGATAGCACTTTCTGCATTTGTACATTATTCTGTTAGGCAGATTTTTAAAATGTTGTTGCTATATTCTGTCAAATATAGTCTATAAGTAATAAAAAGTTTGGGTTTTAAATAAGGAATAAGTCTATTAAGGAAATAAGACTAAGCAGCTCTTATCAGTAGAAATTTACCCTGGAGTTTTTCACATTGAAGTCTAAATAGTGTTCAGACTGAGCTAATCCTGACAAGAAAAGATATTTATTTCATATTTACGTTATAGCAATTATTAATCTCCAAAAAGTAGCTTTCAGTATTGGGGGTGTTTCATATCAAGTACATAGCCCGCTTACTGATTTGATCAACAGTGCCAGGAAATGTGTTACTGACAAATGGAGCCAGTATTCTCTCTGTCTCTGTGTTGGGAGTGTTGTTTGACTCCCCTTAATCTTACTTTCAGGAGATCTGCCTGTGCCCCCAAAACTTCTAGGAGAGACCAAGTGTGCTAAGCCAGTCCCAGGGAAATAAAATGACAAAGCTGGCTGATTTGACCTTTGAGAAGACCAGGGAGAAGGGGTAGCAGCCTGACATCCTGAAGTTGTTGGAAGACCAGAGAAGTATCTGTATTCAGCATTTATGTTTAAGAGGGTGGTGAGGCCTGCTGGGAGGAAGAGGGGTGGAGATCTGGGAAAGAAAAGGAACTTGGCTTCAGCCAACCCAAGACGACTTTCTCTGAAGTTGAACCTCTAAGTCCTGGGGCTGGCTGGCACCATGCACCCATTCTCCAGAGGAAAAGCTGACAGAACAAAACATACAGAGCTCTCTCCAAGACAGCTATACATTGCAATAAGTGAAAGAGGGAATTAATTATTTAGGAAGGTATCAGCGGTATGAAGAACGGTAATGGAGCAGAATTGAAGGGCAGCTACAAGGAGGCAGAGTGTGATGAATTTATCAGAAACTCCAGGCTCCACCAGACACTTTATTGGAAATGGAGAAGAACTCATAAAGTTGAGCTTTAATTAGCATTTTCACATCATTTTCAAACTTTAAAAATTAGTATCTTACAATTCCAATTTCAATTACAACTGAATAGTTACAGTTTTCAACTACATTTAAAGCATACACAGGTGGAAACAACCATATATTGACTGTTAGTGTCCTCTGAATGTGAAATCTCAAAAGTTCATGCTCTTCCAGACTCCAGAATTCTTTCATGCAAATACAGAACACCTTGTAATCAACCTTATTTCTAAAGTATGACAAAAGTTTCTAAATTAGGTGCTTTCTAAATTACCATAACTACATTCCTCATATTATTATCAGCTATAAGACACCACAAAAGCCTGCTGAACCAATCAGAGTGAAATGATTTTTCATAGACAATATGAAAAATAGACCTTTTCTTACCCTTGGATTTTTGGGTTGCAATGTTTCATATTTTTCTTAGCAAAAATGCTATACTAAATGAAACCAGAGCTTAGCAGGCAGCAAATGAAAGAAAGTTTGTAAAAGGAAGGTAAAAAATTCTTTATACGCCTGTTAGAGAATTTGCAAACATGTTCTAAAACTTTAGATTTAAAAGCCAGCATGGCCTATCCGCCATCTGTACACTGATCTCTGAGGTGCAGCGAAATGATGTAAGGTACTGAAGGTCACAAAGATTGTATGTGGGGAGGTTAAAATATCAACCAAAATCCAGTTTTATCAACCTCAGAACTCACAGAGTAAGGACACCAAACTCATTTTAATTTAACAGCTCCAAGCATTTCATATTTGTATTGTATATAACTATCTATTTGTCTTCTACTTTTGAAATTCCAAGATGCTTCTGCATTGCACTTTTCATCCTCAAGTGCAGGGTTTAGAACAGCTTTTTTAAAAAAATTAAAAACCCAAGTGTATGCTTTTTACCCAGTATATGAATATTTATGATTTCAATTATAATTTCAGCAGTTGAAGCATTAAGAAAAACACCAACAATTATGATAAAGTCAAAATAACAGGGGTAATGGTGGTACTGTATCTCATACTTTATTTTATGTGTTAGTAATGTTTTCTCATTTAGTTCTCAACTATTTAAAAATCCATTTTTAGTCACCAATTTTGGCATAATACTTTATGGTGCAACCCTGCTTTATTTTAGTGTTGTGAATACCGCCAGGAAATCCTTAGGATTACATCCTTGCTAGAGATGAAAACAACAATCATTCTTTTCCTCCTGAAACGTATAAAATGGAAAATTCTGGGGCATAGCAGCCAGTTACACAGAGGAAATTATTCCTTTGGATTTGTGCCAATCACTAATAGGTGCTATTTCATCACAGGTTAGCGTGGTCAAAGTACTTTTCTTGGTTGAAATTTAACACTTGGTAAACAGAAGGTTGTATAGTGAGTTTTACTGGAGAATCACCAGCCCAACACCACTGTAGTCCACACCAGGAGGAGAAGCACAGAGCTTGGCTCCATGACACTGTAAAAGGGGCCTGCACAAACAGGTTTACCTCGAGCCAGGTGATAATCTGAACCCCTTAAATGCCTCTTTTGTTAGAACTATCAATAATTCTTTTTTCTGGAAGATGGGGAGTGCAAGCAGCTGCGGGAGCAGGTATGCCTGTGCACGAGCGGTCATGCATTACACTTTCATGACCACTCCACCTCTCGCATCTACTTGTTTTGTCATCCCTAGCATCTGATCCAGACATAATGCTTAAATCACTAGGAATTGCACCTGTTTTGGTATATTACTAGAAAAGAATGTCTGCAGGATTTCAAACTCTTACACTTGCTCCCTGTGCAACCAACCTGAAAGCGAGACGGGCTACTTTGCTTCAAGCGTAATTTGATGTGTGCAAGGAGTTTAGGTCTCTTGCCTTCTTTTCAAAAACTCATTTGTGCCCTGGGCAATTTTCAAGACATGTTGCAAGTTTCCTGTTCTACTGAGAACCAAAATACAGGTTAGCTTTTCCTCCATACAGCACAATATACCTGCCGGCTACAACTCTTCAGTTGTGGATTATGGTAAGGCTTACATCTCCTCAACAAGCAGAAGCATTTGCTCTGATAAGGAGCACCCTTAGGAAATCTCATTCTTTGGATATAAATGATATGTGGTCTGCTCTGCCTGTGAATAAAGTGGAGTGGGTTGATCAGTGCATAAAGAGGACCCTGTGTAGAGACTAAGAAAACAGGAGCAGAAAGATGAAAGTAATAAAAGGACATGAATAAAACTTTTCTAAAGTTTTTAGTCCCATTGCAAGAATTTTTTTCCCTAAAAATTTTATCAGTTGTAAAAAATATATAAACAGTGTAAAAAGAACCACTGAAATAGCTGGATGAGATGAGTTGTCTCTATAGTCTTTCAAAATTCTTTAGGACCCTCATGGACCTGAAGAAAGACTAAACGCCAAAGGCTTGCCATTTTTTTCAGCTATGTCATATTATTTGCTCTAATAAAAAAATATTATTTCTCCTCATACTGTATAATGTAGAGACAATAATAAAGGCAACATAAAGTTAAAAAATACTGCAATACTGAACAATCTTTCTCTTCAAAGTACCTTACTAACAAGAGAAAATTAATAGACATATGCTTTTTTGCTTCTATGTGCAAATTACTTGAAAACTTGTTTGTTTGCAAAAAATAATGCAACTTCAGGCTAGAGAAATCCATGCTGTTTTTCCAGTTTCTTCAAGTGAAAAATTCATTTATTATACTGTGTGCTCCCCATTACCTGAATATGTCTGCTTAGAAATTAGAGGCATTATAAAGACAGTTTCCCAGTTGTCACTAAACTGATAAATGCTCTGAGCCAAGTGTTGGCTGGTGTTACCATTTGGTAGTGATGGCACAGAGTAAACCAGCTCTCAAGATGTGCAAATACATACAACAGAGTCAAACAAAGAGTGAGAAGCTGGCAAAGTTGCAGGGCACAGATCCTTATTCTGGAGTCCTAGGTCTGGCAAAAGGAACCTTTGACTTCAACAGAGAATATCTCTCTAGCAAGGACACAGCAGGATTTGCCTGTAATTTCTATGTGTCTTCAGCTGCTTTCCTTTTTAAGCAGAAGTAACAATGAATAAATTGCTACACATATTTTGGACTGCATTCCACTTAATGACATTTTCATTACATTGTTTACATTTTATTTTTAGAGATGCTGGTCACCACTGAACTGGCAGAACAGCTGCTTTGAAAAAATTGTATTTTCAATTAAAAGGGAATAGATCATTCAAATTCCTCTTCCCCATCGTTTAGCATCCACTTTTATAGCAAGCAATGTTGTGCTCATTCTCTTCAGCGGTTAGAGAGTCACAGAGGATTCTGGACTAGGTGTTGAAAAGGGAAATATACCTTACAAACAGCTGGCAAGCATGTTGATTTCTGATGTGAACTACATTTCTCATACACAGGGGATGTATAGCACCCTCACAGTCCGACAAAGAGAAAGAAAATAGTTCCCCCCCCCCCCCCCCCCATTTCAAATGGTTCAACATGTAACTTGCAGAGAGTGGAAGCACTGAATAATGCACTTCTTTAAAAACATTAATATGCTTCTCTAAAAGTACAGGAAGGAGAGAGCCACATCCCTGCCTAACCCACACAGGGCTATATTCAGCAGCTTCTAGGCATAACTCTTAGGAATATTGTGCAATCTTGATAAGGTCAAAAGTGATCAAAATTTCCTTTTTAAAATAATCCAAACCGCTATGATCCTGCAAGAGGCTCTTTTTCTCATTGTTATGATTTGTTACCAGTATTGCTATTACCACCACCACCACTACTACACTGTTGCATTACTACTAAAATTAGTAGTGCATTATTGTTGCTGTCTTTATTAATTTGGTGAGATTCTTCTGGCCCAGGCTCTTCAGCTCACACTGTAGATATGAGTTTTCTGCCACAGTGAGAAAATGACAGACATTGTTGGTGTTTGCTAGCAAAAGCAGTAGGCGACCCTAAGCAGGAGCCTACCAAGGCTGAAATCAATAGGTGCCTCTGACATACAGCATGCTCTGCGCTACTGAGTCTGCATCCTAGATAGGCTGACAAGCAACACAACTGCTGTTACATCTGCTTTGGACTGAGGTAAGCATGGTACTTGACCTGGGTGGCTTTGTGCAAACTCAGGGGTTTGGCTCTAAAAAGACCCAGTTTCAGTCCATGACATCTACTAAACACTGTGAAGTTAAAAACCCAGCAGTTTGCATGTTCTCCAACTTCTCATTATGCTCCTTCAAAACTTTCTTACTTTTTTAAAAGGGCCTGGGAACAAGAGAGAGATGCAATACGCAGAAGGATTTAAAGAGATGTCATACATTTACTTCTGAAAGTCATGCATTATGTTTATACTCATAGATTTCCACACAACTTAGAAGGTGTGAAATATAAGTACCATGCATTTCCCCCATAAAGAGCACAAATTTAAAGAGATTAGTCTCATGACTTTTCCATGAAATGTTTTGGAAATCTGAAAGTTTTCCTCTGGTTTTTTTTCATCTTTTTCTGTTTGTTTTCCACAAGAAACAACCCAAAAGGAATGTATGACAAACTTGCAGGTCCCTGTTTCACTGATTTCTTTTTTGCATATTGCATAACCTCTCCATGTAGATCCAGAAATATCCTGATTAGAGGTAACTGTTTTCCCTAATTTACAGACTTAAGGGCCTATGGATCAGCTCTTGAGATAAAGAAAATAGTAATGATTTCTGCTACAGAATTCATTACTACAGAATTAAAATATTCCTTCATTTTGTTCTTTTATCTGCCTCTCCTTTTCCCTACACCCTTCAAAGCTCATAACACTACAGTGGTCCTAACTGTTTGTTATGGGGTTTTTACTGTCA
The DNA here is from genome assembly GCF_023634155.1 of Falco peregrinus. Lineage (NCBI taxonomy): Eukaryota > Metazoa > Chordata > Aves > Falconiformes > Falconidae > Falco > Falco peregrinus. Next base: position 58,308,547 of record NC_073723.1, on the reverse strand, counting down.
GTCATTCAGTTTTCCTTCTCTGCAGCTAGCAGCAACAGGTTGTAGGCACAGCAAAGGCAGGATGACCACCCATCAGAATTCGGGCAACTTTGCTCTTCTATTGAAGGGATGCATTTCAAAAGGACATTAAATGACTGCTCTTACATAAAAGTGCATTTTACCAGACACGTAAAATGGGTCAAAATATGAATTTAAACTGACTTTTTTCTTCCCATGAAGGTGACATCCCCTCATTCAACTTACATTTTATGTATAAAGAAAACATCGGAAATTTCCACTATTTGTTTATCTTCGCTGCTTAAATGGGCACTCTCATATCGGCATGCAGAGTGCTATACTGCTGTACTCACCCTTTTGATGGCACAAATAATAAGTAACATTTTGCTTTATAAAACCTTACAGATATGATTTGGTCAGCTTTCCAATGTTACTTAGGACAAACAGATTGTACACAAAGCCACTAGAGGCAGTTTTTACCTTCCTCTCATGCCCTTTGACTCGATTCTTGACATCATACAGAGTAAAGACAGCTGTTTATATTACAAACTGCAGTAATAAAAACCAGACAGAGTATCGGATACAATCTGCATATGAGGACATAAGAACTCCATGCTAAATTTAAGCAGAGGCACCACTTCAGTGGCTGATTAGATGCTTCCTGCGTATTGCTTAGCAAGATATCCAGTGGAATACAGGAAAATCATATAACTGGAAAAGTGTGAACAAATCATCAGACATCTGCAATTAAACTCAAATAAGGAGCAAGACCTGAGACCCAGCACACCGTCTGCAACTCCAGTCTTGCTGTATTGCAAAACAGACGTGCAAGCTGGAGCCTCAGAGAGCTCCGTATATGTCTTAGGTACACAAATAGATACATTCAAATGTCTCATGTGGACTGATTTTAAGGTAATTACTCACTCCATAGAGACTAAAAAATCTCTATGTTTTTACTAATAGGAAAATAGAGTATCCATACTATAAATGGGTTGCATAAAGGCCATATTGTACTAGTTTCCTAAATAGATCCTAAAACAACCTGGATACCTCACTTGTAACCCTTTCTTAAAAGGGAAGTGGCCTTTGATGTGAAGCTCTGATCATGAACAGAGTATAAACAACACTGGGATCTACCAGGATGTAGTCTTTCCAAGTGTCAGAACATTAACCCAGCTAATATTCATTAAATCCAACTACAGGTAACATCTGGAGGAAACTCAAGGGAAAGTTAATGTCTGTCAGGTGACATACAAGCTGTGTTGACCCACCACCATGCAGAACTTAATACTTTTCATCTGTAAGGGTGCTGCTGCTCATAGGTATTTATTTTCAGTTCTCCATGAAAAGCATATTGGTGAGCCTGTGGGGTTTTTTGGTTTTTCAAGCATGTGCAGAAGAAAGATTTAGATTTCCTACAAAGAAGGAGGAGAGAGCATTTTGGCTTACTTATGTTGTACTTACTTATGTCAGCCAACACAGGATATTGTTTTTCTCTTGTAAGTACTCACTAAAAGTATTTCCATTCACAAATGTGTGCAGATAAAGTATTTATGACTTTTGCTACAGGCTCCATTGCTAGAGATCCTCCTGGGACATTGGCACTGCCCAGAAAGTAGAAACCAAAAGAGGTCCAGAGAACCTGACTGGAGACCCCTCTTTTCACTGTCTGGTCCAACACCTTGTCCCACCCTGTTCACTGAAAGTAGTCACGTTCCTTTGGATTATGGAAAGGAAAGATTGGCAAAAAGACTGAAACCCAAACACACAGTTTCAGATGTTTTCTTGGAAATGACAGGAGGAATTCTGAGTGAAGTAATAGTTATTGAAGGTTCTGCTATATTAATTGACATTTTATTAGATTTGACTAGTGGATATCCTTTTATCAATATCTCTGTGCTGACCTTAATCTCTTCTCTGTGGGTGATGAGATGTAAATGGGTACTTCACAAAGGAAATTGGCCTTGGAAGGACAATTCTGGAATTTCTAAGAACAGAAACTCATCATTCTGATATACAATACTGGCAAAAAGGTGTTGCTGGACTGTTTGTTTCAATCATTCAGGAGTATACAACCTTCCCACACTTCTCAGATCAGGTAGATCTGCAAGCCCCAGAAAAGTCATGCTCGTGTCTGTGAAACTGGTGTGCACTGCCACAAGTCTGAACAAAAGTGTCTTGGGATGGGGTGGAGGAGTAAATCTCAAACAGGCAAAACATTTTGAGGAAATGGGTTTCTTGTGGAAAAATTCTCTGTTCGTAGTTTTCAGCATGAAGAAGTCAGAATACTGGGGTTTGATATGGAATTTCTAGTCTTAACAAATTTCTTGAGATAATTCAGTCTCATCAGGAAAACAAATTTGGTGTTACTTATTTAAGTCTTTTGAAAAGGTCAAGATTCAAATGAAAGAAGATTCAAAAATTTAAATGAGATGTTTTATCAAAATTATTTTTTTTTTTTGTCTGGGGCAGGGATAGTTCGTTTTGGTAAACTCATTTGTTTGGGTTTTTGAGAATTTGGGGGTTTGTCCCAAATTCAAATCTCCAGCTCTCATGACCAAAATGAATGAAATTGAAACCTGTCCTCTAAATCCAGAGAAGCTCCCCTGGCACCTGCCAAGTTAGACCAGAAATCTACTATTTTTCAGCAAAAAACAGAAAGCAGGGCTCTGAAACATTCACTGTGGTGTAGGCATTTGTCCAAAAAGCAAGGAGGTGCATAAGTTAAAAACACTACAAGTAGAACTGTGCCCTCTGACCTGCCAGCATGCAAAGCTGTTCCACTTGAATGTTTAGACACCATGACTTTATCATTCAAGACCTCACCAGCATCTTTCCCTCACTGCATGAGATGGAGACTAGGTTTATTGCTGGTCCTGTTCACCAAATATCTTCCCCCAGGTAATAATGTCTTCAAAACTGCTGTCACCACGCAGAAGGAATTTCAGAGTTAGACCCTGCTTCAGAAATGGAGAGGCAGATGCTGGAAAACAAGAGCTTGAAATAAAAGCAGGTGAAAGAGAAACACTCAAACAGAGCTTCAGCTGTTTTTAGCCAGTCTATTTATACCTTGCCATATCCTTTGAAAACATAAAATTCTAGTCCTAATTTATTAATGGAATGTGCCAGCACCAAGTTATTTTTAAATTTAGAATATAAATGGCCTTCATGAACTAGAGCAAGCAGGCAGCATCTGACATGAGTCTCAGAGCTAGTGTGAAATTTACTTTTAAATTGCTGCTGCCTTTCCAAAAATTATGCACCGTGAGCATGTGGCTTCACTCGCGTTAGCTTTTTCTTTAATTAGAAAACAGAACCGCGGGAAGTAGCACATAGAAAGGATCTTGCCCTTGCTTGGATGTAAATAATCCCCTCAGCTAATTTCAGCTGTTTCTTCACAGTTAAATTCAAGTTGTTAAAGGAATGTGATCCTGAAAAAAAATTCAGAAATTTCCAGAGATTTGTAAACACAAAAGGCAAAGATTGTTTACCTTTCATTTTATTTCCCACTTTTTTCCTTCTTTTATGGCAAACAGGAAGTGGGGACTGAAGGGAACTGGAACAAAGAAAATGGAGAGGGTTTTTTTTAGCTCCTGTGGATTTTTATCCCCAATATTAAGTACAATGAAAAAGAGTATTCTTCTGTAGAAGTGTTCCTCAACAGAACCTTGCAGCAAAGTCTTCAGCCAGCTCAAAGCACCTACCCTTTTAGTTATACGCTGTTGACATTTTCCAACGGCTGTCCTCATCACAGCTTTATAACCCCATTAGAGACACGCATTTGAGTGTTTTAGGGAATGACTAGACACAGAAAATGATTTCCTATAAATAATTTATTTGATTACTTCAAAATTCTCAGCATTCCTGTAAGAAGTGCCTGTCATGGCGGAGTGCTGGTAAGAGATGGCAACTCTCTTCCCCAGTCCCACCATCTGACCCAGGGCCCCCTCCACAACCCACAGAGAAGCTGCTGCAGTTTCTCCTGGGATTTGTTCTTCTGCTGTCTGAGTTAGCGGGAATTTTCCTAATAACTTGGACAGAAAAAGATCCAGAGCCTTCTCGATCTTCTTTGCCTTCTGAGAATAGAAAGAAAAACTGCATTGCTTTGCAAGCAAACATCCTTAAGCATCAGCCAACTTTGGGACAAAAAGTGTGGCAGCCAAGAGTCTGGTCTCACAAGCTCCTCAAAGAAGTGGCGCTATTATAAAGAATAAAGGTTTACAAGACTAGACCATAGAAGGTTTTACAAAAGTTCAGTAAATGCTTTTTATACTGAGCTTAGCTCTACCTTCATATTTCCAGAATTTAGCACACATAAAAGGAATTTTGGAGTTGCTTTAGTATAGATGAAAGGATTTTTATTAGTTTTCATTAGTCTTAGGTTAAAAGAACCCTGAACTTTAAATAGTTGTATATGTGAAATAGCAAAGCTCCTCTAAAATAAGTCTTTGACAAGGGAAAAAGTATGTATGTGTTGATATATAAAACATGCATTTGAAACTTTACTGCAAATGGGCACTTTTACTGAGAAAGTTCTTTATATATTGAACACATTGGGTTTCCATACACAGTCTGTAGCCTCTAAAAGAATAAATTCCTACTATATTAGCTTTCTTGTATCTGTCAGTCAAGCATCTGTAGGGTCCTTGAGTTAGTTTTGAGGTAAGAATCTCAGATAAGTCTTTCTCATTACCTTTGTCACTGAAATTTAAAAATAAGTTAAATTATTAATTAAGATTAAATGCAGTAGCTGCATACTAATATGCTGGCAATTTATGTATCATTTTTAGCAATGAGCGTGTTTAAATTATCTCACCTCAGTGCCTGATAAACAATCAATGGACTTTATTTAATAGCTTCATCTCCAGTGCTAATTGTATCCATTTAAATGAAATTATTCTGATTGTTATTCCATGTAGTGATTTGGTGATATGAGACTTCTGAAGAGATAGTATTGATCTGGGGCAACCAAGCACCATCCATTACAGCTGTGAAGACAGGAATTAAATATAAATAGTGGGCTATTATTTTGTGGATGTCTTTGTGGACAAATAGGGTAGCGGAAAGCAAGATAATTACAAATTTGCACTAATTTGTCTTCTTGATTTATAGGTATATGATTCCTGAAAATAAAATGAGGGCTACAAAGTAATCAAGTGAAGCTGGCAATAGATGTAATCTTGTGACTCCTTTAGCAGAAAGGACAAATAATTCATGTGCTGTCAGATTTTAAAAGGTGTTTAGACAGCTAAAAAGAACTGGTTTAGCACTTGATGAGATTTACAGCAGTGCCTGAAATTATTTTTGGGCAGTTAGATAGAATTTAGGAAGCACATTAAACAAAAAAAAAATGTCTTTCATTGTCTCAGATCACATATACCATGCTGAATAGAAACATATAAAAATAATTTTCAAAATTGTGGGACAAAGATAACTTTTGTGCAACATTCCCAAGGTTGTGGAGATACAATAAGTATAACTAAAGTTTTACAGCACATCTGAAGTTACAAGTGAGCTGAACAAAAGCAGTGGGAGATGTGTGGTATTGGAGATCCAAGTACCAACAAATAATCTGACAAATAACAAATTTATTAAAAGATTACATGATAATCTTTTATCATATAATGAGATATTGTATGTATAGAACATGCTTTGTCCTGAGCCTCAGTGACATTGAACTAGATGGAGTTACTTCAGAAGACACAGGACGCAGGAGGGCATGAGAAGTGAGGGTTGTTTGCAGTGGTCATGATAAAACCCTAACTGCACAGAAGAAATTCATTATGCATAGCATCCACAAGCTCATACAGTCTCTGGTGAGGAAGGAAAATGGAGAGAAGAAAATTGCAGAAAACGTGGTCCTGACCTAACATCCTCAACAAGCAACATCAGCACTTGAGAAGCAATACCAGAACCGGGGTTAGTCAATGGCAGCACATATGATCTGAACAAATTTCATTTTGCATTAGATGCAGAGTTAATATGACACATCCTGTACTTGTTGGAAATAAAATCATGCCTTGATGACGTAGTGTGTTGCTGCATTTGCGCTTTGAAGTGATGTGCTAAACAACAATAGCTATTCACCCTCACTGCAGGCACTCTCTTGCCCACTTCCTTCATAGGGCCAGCGGCTCCCAAGCTGGGTGTCCCTTAACTGGATGGTGCACAACAGTTGGGACACTTGTCTTAATTACAAGATATATTTCCGTTTCTGTCCTGACTATCAAGAAGGGCCAGCCAGCCTGCTTCTCAGAACTGAGCCGCTGCATGCTGCTCTAATTCACGATTTTTCTTTAAGCTATTCCGCAACAGAAAAATATGCAGAATTCACAAGACCAGAAATACATACAGAACAGACAAGGGTTCTGGAGTATCACTCTGTGTTCCCAGGCAATTTTCATTATTTGTGTTAAACAGCCACTGAACAAAATGCTTAACAGTGCTATGAGCAAGACATGAACTCAAGACTCACTTTAGGCTGGATTTTAACTAACAGTTCTCATTTTCTGGAGGTTCCCAAGGTAGTTGAAATATGAGTGCAACCTGATTTTGATCCCAGATGGCTAAGAAAAAATGGATAACAGTGAGATTTAGATCTTACACCTCCAAGGAGAAAGCCTGTTACAGTCATGAATTGTGTTTCATGCCAAACATATCCCTAACACAGGCATCCACGCATTTCTCCAAGTGTCCTGTGGGCTGCAGGGCAAAGTCACTGCTATAGATACAAAGGTGCTTTCTAAGCAGTAAAATGAAGCATTTCAACAGACAGGGTGATGGGTCCCAGCAGATGAGTCAGAAACCTGACCAAAGTCAAGTATAAGAAGTGGCTGGGATCTGTCCAACGATGCCAAGGCTGACAAGCTTCTCGGTGCAGCCAGAGGCAAAGTTGATGTTACCCACAGAAGTATAACTCTGAAACAGAACAGTGATCTCTGGGAACATCTTGGATAGATGACATTGATAGATAAGAGTTTTGAGAACCTAAATTTCAGGGTGAGATCCTTTTGTGTATTTGCCATTGTGCAGATCATCAAGGTTTTGTTTATATTTCCCTAACTGCACCTTCAAGGCCAGGCACATGGGTCCTGAAGACAATGAGCCTAAAAGAACAGCTTAGACATAACTCTGGTTTTTGCATGGGTATGCAAGGCCAGATATATATAGTCAGCTAATATATCAAAAGGTTTACCTAGTTTGGTTGTTCATGGGTAGTGTGCAAGATGCCTATAAAGAGAGTAACTGGTTGAAAAGCAGAAGGCAGGCAGAACTTTCTGTGCTTACAGACATCTGGGAGTCTTTGCTTTAAAAGTCATGTAAGCAACAGCAGAAAACTCATATAAGTAGCTAGCATGCTACATCTTCTAGAGCTTCATGAAATCAACCCTTTGTAAATTTGTGGCAATGGAAGAATCAGGTAAAACCTCTTTTCAGCACAAAAGAGAAAATTCATTTGTTGGTGCAAATCCCCATGCAACTTTCTATCTTTACAGTAATTAATCTCACATGAATTATCTTTGGTTTTAATTGCATAGTCAGACTGTCAACCACAACACAAACCTCTTATGAAATTCATTAGCATTTTTAAAATGGAACTGATGAAGGAATTTGACATTAATCTATACTTTATCTCACAAAAACAAAGATATTCCCAGTGCTAAAAGACAATGCTTATTAACTGGGATCACTTTACTAGAAATCAGATGCCAGAGTTGCAAATCTCCGAGTATCATAGGCAACCAATAAGTAGAGGTACTGGTACACCACTGCAACACAAGATTAGTCCAAGAATGAAAAAAAGATCATTTCAGCATTGTCTTTAGCTTAAATATTTCAGATTTCCCTTTTTGGATCCATTTCAAACCTATTATAAAAAGGAAAAAAAAAAAAGAAAAAGGGGGTCTAGGGGTCTAACATGGCTTTCCTAGCTGCAAATCTTTCCATCTTTAGTGATAAAAATGCCCAGCCAAGATCAATGAATGTTTATACAGAGTCTGGAAGAGTACAAACAGAAGTTTTCTTCTTGTTATTCTTTTGAAGGCAAAATTCTGTTATTTAGTCTGCATCTTGAGGCACATGAAAACCTTCCATGGAATATAATGACAAAGTAACTATTATACAGTGGCCACTCACTGCATAAAACTTGCTCTGTCTGATGCCCAATTCAGCTTTCCCTGGATGCTGATGTCATATTTTGGCACAAAATTACAAGAATCAAGATCAGTTTCATCTTGACAGTTTGCAAGGAAGTCAGGCAAAATGCTACACACCATTTGAGTGGGAGAGAATAGGAACAGTGAATAGAAAAGAACTGAAGCTTTATTTTTTAGGGCTACTTATTTCAAATCAAGCAAAATAAATTAATTGCTGATCTGTCTTATAAGTAGATGCAGTTCTTACGCAGTGGAGTCAATACCATTCCACTAAGACAGGGAATGGGGACCATGAGCTCCTACAGTGATATTTATTACATAAAACATCCAGAACAGAAAGATAAACTCTCTGGAAGTACCTTGCACAGTGAGGATTGCAGGAGGGCTTTGAATGAGGAGTGCTGAAATGAACCTATAGAACTCAACCTAGTTAGTATTTTCTGAATGATGAACTTAATGGAAAGGCAGGACACCTGGGTCATAAAAGGCAAGCAATGAGACACTTGTGGGATGTTAATTGCTGGGGCAGGAGCAGAAAAGAGCTCTGAGGCTCGAGAAGTAGAGGTCTGCAGTCATTTATGGAACTGAAGGCCCTTCTGCTGAAACTAAGAAGCCAGGAGAGTGATACAGAATGTGTGCACACATGAGAGGTGTATATGGCTAATCACATTGATTGTCTAGATGTGGCCTCATTGCAGTCACTGAACTACTGCTGCAGAGCCTCAAGGGGGGAGGATCCATCACAGAGCTCCTCACGGCACAGCTGGTACTGCACAGATGGAAAAGCTTCCACCAAAGTTATCACCTAGAAACTAGCACTGACTGAACCAGCACACATCTGCAATTGTTACAGCCAAACTTTGCTTTTGACAAAGAAATTAAATACTAAAGACTCTTCTCCTGGATCAAGAACTCTGCCAAGCATTAGCCTAGTGAGAACTTTTATAACAAAAATTTATTCATTTCTGGGAGCTGGAGTTTTATAATGGGTAGAATGAGTCACTCTTTGCTAGTGCAGTAATACAGAGCTGCACTCTAATCACAGATTCCCATCTGGACCATTTATTTGTGAATTTATCTTAAAATATGAAGCCATTTCAGCCACAATTTGGGTTTTTTCCTGCCACATTTTACCTTTTTTTCCCTCCCTTTCCTTTTGCCAATAAATATATTCCCCCCACTTATTTCATCCAGACAGCCTCTGTGTTTTTCTTATATTTCATTTTCCAGAAGCAAACAAAAAATAAGTATGTTTATGAATCATTGAAAAATCCAGGTGTACCTCCTTTTTTTATCCCTTAGTGTTGTCTATCCTAAATTTACTTTTTATTAACAAATGAAACCTAGCATATAAATTCATTGCTTCAGACACTCAGAATAGGTCTAAATTAAGAGGGATCTACCACATAGTTCCAAGAAAAATCAGAAAGAAATTGTAAATTAGAAAGCAAAGTTCTGCTGTTTCTCCAGTATAAGTTTGGTTGGCAGATTTCAGTGGAACTTGTTTATTTAAAAGTCTAAATGCGACACTAATTGTATTCAGATTATAATTTAAAAATTAATATATAATCACAAGGGTAATATTTAAAGCTAGACTAACCCCATGCTTACCCACTAATGATCTACTATAAAAGTGATAACAGTATTATGGCAATTCAAATGCAAGTGTTACTGTGCACTTAGACTGCAAACAAAATGCAGTTTAGCCAAAAGTTGCTTGTCTATGTAGTGTTTGAGTTAGATCAGACTAATCCAGGAAAAAATGAGTTCTAGTAATATCAGTATTTCTGTGGTTAAAGGTGCTTTTCTAATTTGAGAGTTTTGAGTGAGAATATAGCAGATGGCTAAACAAGCTCAAATGGATGGTGATCTGTGAATTATGAGCCTCAGCCAGAGATAATGTCAGAATTTAGCTGACATTAAATATCTCATGCTACCAATACCACTGTCACTAGCTTCATGACCAGACAAGCTATCTCTGTTGAACAGCTAAATAATTAAATAGGAGCTATTAAGAAGTCATTTCTCCAATTAAATCACTCAATTAGTAGGCAGTCAGCACACTGAGCAGTTATGTCATGCAAGGAAAAAGCAATGAATTTTACAGAAAAAGAAGTAAACCTGAGCTCTCTTTATTTTTTGTTGTTGAGGCCGTTTATTTCCACAGGTTCCTCACCAGCTTGAACATCTCATACATTGCTGTCTGATATTCACAGCAGTGGGTTAACATGTTTCTTATCCATTTCTACAGAAGTCAAAAGGTTTAAGAAGGAGAAGATGTGATTATTCAATTACGTTATTACATGGTGTTTGACAAAGTCGTACAATGGACAGCTCCCAGAACTAGAGGCAAGTAGCATTACTCTGGGGTAGCAAGCTATATCCTTGCACTGCAAGTGAGGATGATCTAAAGCCCATTTCAAAGTGATGTGTTGTGAAGGCAAGTGTACCGCTGAGATTGTATAGTCAAATGACTTAGAATCATAGAATCATTTAGGCTGAAAAAGACCTCTGAGATTGTCAGGTCCAACCATTAACCCAGGACTGCCAAGTCCATTACTAAACCACGGACCTAAGCACTGCATCTACAATTTTTTAAACACTTGCAGGGATGGTAGTTGCACCACCTCCCTGGGCAGCCTGTTCCAATGCTTGGCCACCCTTTCCGTGAAGAAATTTTTCCTAATATCCAATCTAAACCTCCCCTGGCATAACTTGAGGCCATTTCTTCTTGTTCTGTTGTTAATCATCTGGGGGAAGAGACCAGCACCCACCTTCCTACAGCCTTCTTTCAGGTAGTTGCAGAAAGCAGCAAGATCCCCCCTGAGTCTCCTCTTCTTCAGACCAAACAACCCCAGTTCCCTCAGCCACTCCTCATAAGACTTGTTCTCTAGACCCTTCACCAGCTTCATTGCTCGTCTCTGGACACGCTCCAGCACCCCTATATCCCTCTTGCAGTGAGGGGCCCAAAACTGAACACAATATTCAAGGTGCAGCCTCACCAGTGCCAAGTACCGGGGACAATCACTTCCCTAGTCCTGCTGGCCATGCTGTTTCTGATACAAGCCAGGATGCTGTTGGCCACCTTGGCCACCTGGGCACACTGCTAGGTCACATTCAGCCAGCTGTCAACGAACACCCCCAGGTCCTTTTCTGCCAGGCAGCTTTTGAGCCACTCCTTTACAGGCTTGTAGTGCTGTGTGGGTTTGTTTTGAGCCAAGTGCAGGACCCAGCATTTCTCCATGTTGCATCTCATACAATTGGCCTCGGCCCATCGATCCAGCCTGTCCAGATCCCTCTGCAGAGCCTGCCTGCCCTCCGGCAGGTCAACGCTCCCTCCAGCAACTTGGTGTCACCTGCAAACTTACTGAGGGGGCACTCAATCCCCTTGTCCAGATCATTGATAAAGATACTAAACAGCACTGGCCCCAGCACTGAGCCCTGGGGAACACCACTTGTGACCAGTCCCCAGCTGGATGTGACTCCATTCACCACCAGCTGGGCTCGGCCAGCCAGCCTGCTTTTAACCCAGCACAGAGTACACCTGCCCAAGCCATGGGCACCCAGTTTCTCCAGGAGGATGCTGTGGGAGATGGTGTCAAGGGCTTTACTAAGGTCCAGGGAGACACATCCACAGCCTTTCCCTCATCCGCTAGGTGGGTCATCTTGTCGTAGGAGATCAGGTTTGTCAAGCAGGACCTGCCTTTCATAACCCCATGCTGGATGGGCCTAATCCCCAGGTGCCCTGCACATGCCATGTGATGGTGCTTAAGATGACCTGCTCCATAACCTTCCTCGGCACCTAGGTCAGACTGACAGGCCTGTAGTTCCCTGGATCCTCCTTCCTGCCCTTCTTGTAGCTGGGCATCACACTGGCTGACCTCCAGTCTTCTGGGACCTCCCCAGTTTGCCAGGACTGTTGATAAATGATGGGAAGTAGCTTGGTGAGTTCCTCCGCCAGCTCCCTCAGTACCCTTAGATGGATCCCACCCAGCCCATAGTCTTGTGGACCTTTAAGTGAAGCAGCCGGTCACTAACTGTTTCCTTCTTGATTGTGGGGATTTCATTCTGCTTCTCCTCATTCCTGTCTTGCAGCTCAGGGGGCCGAGCACCCAGAGGGAAGCTGGTCTTACTATTAAAGACTGAAGCAAAGAATGCACCGAGTACCTCAGCCTTTCCCTCAGCCTTTGTGTCCATGTTTCCCTCCCGCATCCAATAAAGGATGCAGATTATCCTTGGCCCTCTTTTTTTTCTAACATATTTGTAAAAACATTTTTTGTTATCTTTTACGGCAATGGCCAGCTTGAGTTCCAGCTGGGTTTTTGCCTCTCCAGTCTTCACCCTGCATATCCTTGTGATATCCTTATAGTCCTCCTGAGTTGCCTTCCCCTTCTTCCAAAGGTGGTAAACTCTCCTTTTCTCCCTGATTTCCAGTCAAAGCTCTCTGTTCAGCCAGGCTGGTCTTCTTCCCCACTGGGTCATCTTTTGGCACATGGGGACAGCCTTCTCCTGTACCTTTAAGACTACCTTCTTGAGAAATGTCCATCCTTCCTGGACCCCTTGGCCCTTCAGAACTACCTCCCAAGGTACTCCATCAAGCAGGGTTGATATTGGGTTAATATAAAGGACTTGATAACAAGGGGTTTATAGGCATGAATAAATGCAGGTAAAGAACTAACTTGCAGCATCTAAAAGCTGAATATTTCCTTTTGCTTGCATCTCTCTGGGGATTAAGTAGGTAAAAACAGTGATAAAGACTAACATTAGTAATCACATGGACAAATATGATAGCCAAAAGGGTAAAGTCTGGCAGAAAATACCTCATGCCCCACAAATCTGTAAGAGATCTTGAAAGTAGCGGGTGTGCCCAAGGTGCTGCCAGTGGCAGGATATTCTCATCTTATCAAAAACCTCCTAACAGCATTCCTTTTCCTAGGTATACTAAAATGTCATGCTACCAGAGGAAAGGTCTCTCATAGGTTCACAACAAGTTAGAAGTGAGGAAGACAAAAGCTGGTCTAGAAAGTCAGCTTTCACCAAAGAGCAGTTAGACCTAGATCCTTTAGGATCAGTGCTGGGAATTCTTCTCTTAGAAGACCATAAATGGAAAGGATATGAAGAGTGAAAGAACTACATTTCCAAATGAAACAAGTTTTTTTCAAGATAGTAAAAAATTAACACAACATACAGCATGATCTCATGATACTGGGTGGCTTAGCAATAAAACAGCAATGTAAAATTCAGTGCCAATTAATGCAGACTAACGCACATAGGAGAAAAAAAAATAAGTGCATAAACGCAATGAAGGAATTTAAACTAGCTATTACCACTTGGGGAAGGATGTTGGAGTCATTTTGGGCAGTTCTCAGAAAACATTGACTTAGTGCTCAACAGGAAAATTGGATGATAGCAATTATTAGGAAGGGTGGAGAACAAAACTAAAAACATTTTGCTGCTGTGTAAATCCATGACATGACATACAGATGTAGCTGTTCCTTCTTAAAGATGTAGCTAACCCAGAGGACACACAGAGGACAACCAAGATAATTGCTCTGCCATGGAAGGAGAAACTAAATAGACAAGGCCTGATCACAGGTCAAGAGCTGATGGATGTGTGACAAAACTGCCATGCAATGGAGGTCAGGGAGCAGCATGAGCGGCTGCTCGTAAGTAGAGGCAAGACAGGAGCCACTGGTGACAGAGCAGGACAATGACCCCTCCATCAAGGGTGCAGTCGCCCAGCACTGAAACAAGGCAAACAGAGCAAGTCCAGGGACAGTTCTGGTTCAGTCTCTGGTCACCACCAGGCAGACATACCCAGTGTCGTAAGGGCATGTCCAAAGACAAGCAAGAAAGTCAAGTCAACAAGACCAGGCACACCATACCCACATACAATGTAATTCATGCAAGGGCCAAGCACCAAGGTTTGGGCTTAAACAGAGCTCCTGGGCCACTGCATAAGGGTGGGTCAGTTCAGATGGTGACTATTCATTTGTCCCTCTTGCTACTGATGGAGAAAGGTATCCAGCCATGAGGGACCTTAACTTGGACATCTGTGCATCCGTGGAGCTTATTAGAGAATGGACTGGGTTTAATGACCTTTGTAAATTAATCAGCCAAATGGAATGCACAATTTTACAACCCAAACTTGTGTTAATATAGTGACTAAATGATTTGTGATTCATTCCTGTCCTGCTCTATTTGAGCAAAGGATAAAAATAAGCTGCCACTATTTGGCCTTCTTTGCAAAACTAGAATCAATATTTTTAACTAAGAAAAGACTAATGAGGCTAAATGAAAAATAAAAAGACCAAAAGTTAAACAGGGAGTTTTAATGGCTCACTTCTTAAAGAAAAAAAAAAAAAAAAAAAAAGGTCATACAAATTTATCCTGTAACTGTGAGTCAGCCATCAGTTCTACGAAACCACAGCAGCTGGAGAATGCATTCCCCTTTCTGTGCATGTTGTTGACCCAGTCAGAGATCTCATTTACAGTGAGTTGAAAAGATGTTACATTTGAGAATAGAGTTGTTATTGTTTTGAAATTTAGAGACATACATAGAGGTAATTGTAAACTCTTTGAGTGACTGCCATAAGCTATCCTAAAATGACTGGCAGCCTTTCACAACAGTTACTCAAAAGGAAGTTATAATCCCAATATAAGCAGATGAACAATTATGAGAATACCAGAAAATATTTGGAACCGATTTTTGTCTGAAATTTTTCTAGCAGTTTTCATCTGGAATGTAGCACTGGAAGGGATCTCCTGAGTTACCGAATCTAATTTCCTATTATCACCGCTAACAAAGTCAGAAACACCAAGAATTTGGCACGAGCTCTGTGATGGTAAACTTCCAGTCCCCCTGGCTTGGCTTCCAGAGGAAGAAGCATAAGCAGGTAGCCAGCCATGGCTGAATTTACTGAAAATTGCTACTGCAAGGTAACAGTTTCTCAAACCCTGGCAGGAAACTGAAGTTTGCAGGGTTGAGCACCATGGTAGAGATTACAGAGCAGAATTACAATGGAGTCTTCCCAGAGGAGGGCTAAGGGTGGCTGAGCACCCCAGGGCTGGGGACCCAGAAAGTAAGGAGATCCAGGACAGGGGCTTAAGGGATAAGAAGTATCTGTTTGCAAAATCAACCACGCTTCTCCTTAAAACAAATGAACTGGTGAAAGCAGCTCCTGAAGAGCCCCAGCTGTGGACCTTCCAAATCTTGAGGGCAGTTTCTGTCAACAGTCTGGTCTCCTGATCCAGCCTCACAGACCTTGGCACTCCTTTTTAGTTTCTTACCTTTCAGAGCTCAGAGCAAGACTGGGTTTAGCTGAATCTTATCTAACCACCTTTGCAGGAAAATCTAGTAAAATAGCTTAGAGGATGGTAACCCATCCATGCAAGTTTAAGTCAATAGGTAGAAGTCTATAGTGAGAAGGAATCCTTATGAAATGTTGGATCATAAGGACTTGTTTTGGAGCAACAGGGCAATGAAAAGTCTCTCAGCCTCAGGTGGGGTTCCCCACGAGTGGTGGGGTTGCCCAAAGTTCTCCAGCTGTCAGGCAATGGGAGGGAAGGAAAGTTTTCTCCATGCAAAGCCACCCACCAACATCTGTTTACATGATCCTTGGCAGCTTGTGACAGGCTCATTAGACTCCCCAAGGCCAGGTACGTGCAGAAGAAAGGATCAAATTATGTAACAGGTTGTTGGAGGCTAAAAAGAGGTGGATTATTTTCATGCTGCCCCCTGTCTTGTGTACCAAATTAATGAGACTAACCCAGTCAAGGCTGCACACACTGCTACATGTGAAAGTAATGGCTAGGCATGCCATGGATTCCTTCACTTGGGGAGGATGATTTGAAATGTCAAGTCCTACCCCAAGGGGGGAAAAACCCCAGGCAACAATCCACCCTGGGGACCAACTGGGTGGAAAGCAGCTTTGCAGAAAAGGACCTGGGTCCCCAGAGACAACAAAGTGAACATGAGCCTGCAGTGTGCCTTTGCTGAAAAGAAGGCTAATGGTATCCCCAGCCAGATAAACAAAATACTACCAGCAGGTCTAGGGAGGTGATTGTTTCCCTCTACTAAGCATTGGTGAGGCCACACCTGGAGAATTCTCTCCAGTTCTGGGCTCCTCAGAAGAAAAGAGATGAGGACTCACTGGAGAGAGTCTGGTGAAGGGCTGTGAGGGTCATTAAGGGACTGGACATGAGAAGAGGCTGAGAGAGCTGGGACTGTTCAGCCTGGAAAAAAAAAAGAAGCCTTGAGGGCAATCTTATCTGTGTGTATGAATGTCTGATGAGGAGGTAGAGAAGATGGAGCCAGGTTCCTCTTGGTAGCACCCAGTGGCAGGACAAGAGGCACTGGGCACAAACTGCAGTACGGTAAATATGCAATACAGATCGTTTTACCCTCTGACTTTGCTATCCTGCTGCCAAGGTGAAATGACAGCCTGGCCCTTGGTCAGCAGGATGCATTTTAATGGACTGTTGCCCCTGCCTTGAGCAGTTCACCTCGTGATCCCATCAAAACTGAGGAAACACCCAGTAGCGCGGCATTTGCTGGGCAGCAATATGCTTCAACAGCTTCTGAACATGCTGGTAACACTTTCTTCGACACCTTTTGGTAGGCAAGTTCCCTTTCTGAGCATGGACCAGATGATTGCACTACTCTGCAGTGTCCCTGCACCTCAGGGCATAAAAAGACTGTCCTGGAAGAGATGTCCCCTGTCTCCATCTCTCAGTACAGACTGGATCCAGAGCAGCCCCTGGGCCTCGCTGCCTTGGAGCCACGCTGGCACTGTGGAGAAGAGAGGAAGTTATCAAAAGCTGATAAATGGCCAATTTTAATTACTTTCTCCTTTGAGCCTAGGGCACCAGGAAGGGAGTGACTGATCTCTGGGAGCAGAGGAGAATGCCAGCAGGCATTCAGGCAAGGGGTGGAGCCTCACTCTTGCCTCTTGTGTATAATGAGAAGAAAAAAGGAAAAAATGTTCTTACACTTCATAGAATTCTTCAAAAGCGAAAAAAGTGTAGTCTTCTTCTGACACTGTCTGTCGCTTTTCCTCTCTGAACTGTCAGGGGAGCCAAAATCTGATCTCCACGGTAAATCAAAAGGCCATCCCACAGTACCTGGCAGATTTAGTTTGTTTGAGGGTAGAGTCTTCTCAGTTGGGCTTTAATTAGCTGTTGATTTTCTTCCAGTGAGATAAAGCGAAGGGAGTGTGTCTTGGAACGCAGAAAGGAGACGAGCATAACATCTTGACAGCTTCATTGACTTGTCTGTTTTCCTCAAGTGGTGCCATATTCTTCTGATTTCATGTGGAAATATACAGAAGTGTAAACATAAATGGAAGTGTGTCTTATGAACTGAGGAGGAAAAGAATAACCAAAAAAATTACAGACCAAGCATTTAAGGACACCGTTTTTTCTGCAGTGTTGCTGTGCAAAGCCGTCTTGACATCACAACACAATCAGTCAAATATCATTTAGTGTAAATTGTCCTGTGACTTCATTAAACAACATATTTGCTAAAAGTTATGGCTAAATAACTCAAAATAATCCCATATTGTAAATAATGTATTGATCCACTGATGGACAACAATCATCTAATACATCATTAGATAATGTGTCAGCCAGCCACCTAATTGCTAAACTAATGAATATGATAGTTCATATATAATTTAGTCAAAAAAATATGCCTTATTTCCCAGATTTAAATAAATAATTCAGCTAGATGTGTCTATTAGCAGAGAACCATTTGTTAGCTAATACAAATATTTTTTTAAGGTACAAGTCAACAAGATCTTTCTACTGCATTTGAACAGAGGCTCTTTAGAGCTTATAGTATACCTGCCAATGCCTTTTCTACAGGAAAAAATACCACAGATTAAGAATGTACCTACATGCTCATGTACTTCCACAAAATCAGGCAAAAACAATCACCTTGGTATTTTTCCCATCAAAAAGTCTTTATAAAGTCAGCTCCTCCATAACAAACTCCAGTGTCTGTGGATAAGTGCCCAAATTCAAATGAACCATCACAAATCTTTATTTGAGCTCATTTGTACATTTGCAAATGATTTCTCTATAAATATAAACTTTTGGCAAGTGCATCTGATCCAAGTAGAGACTAGAGCAGAATATACAGTTGTGTGAAACTAGACAGCTCAGTTGAGCAAGGTGGACATGGCAGTGGCAGCTGAAAGATCTGGCAGAACTGGGGAGGTGCAAAGTCTTCTGAAGCCAAAGCCATCTAAATTGGCTGGAAGGAGTGTCTGACTTCGTTAACTACAGGTTTGCAGGTATAAATGATAAGACCAGGTCCAGAGCCTTGGGACTTTTATTGCTTTCTTCTGCAGCTGCTCTTTTGCTTCTCAAGAGCTTGCTCTAGAGACCCTAGACATTAAATGCAGGGGACATACTGTAGTGTGGAGTCACAGGGCTGTGTGAGGAATCATCCTGAGCTTAGTGCAGAGGTGCATGGTGCCTTCTCCCTCCTTTGTCTGAAGATGAGCTTACCATGAAGTACACAGATCTGATTAACCCTTCTTCACCAAACCTCCAAACCTTTCAAACAAACAGCCATCATTTATGGGCAGTTATTTTACATGCTAAGAGGCTTCAGCCCATAACAGAGAAGCTATCTATACATATTTCCTACAAAAAAAATTCTTAAAAGTGAAAAATTCTACTTGTAAATGGTGCTGATGGAGTGTTAGTGGCAACATTTTGCACTGTCTTTTCAAAACTGGTGGAGAATAAATGTGCTCAAACCTGTTCCTGCTGAAGGTGATGTCAAGCTAGAAAGGTGAAATCACCCCTGTGATCGCTTACATGTATCATATAAAATCTCATCCACACTTCAGTTTCACAGAAAACATTATAATAGGGAGAAAGAGGAATTTAGAAACAGTCAAAAGTCTGGAAATCAGTATTATCTTTAATTTTAAAATAACATTTAAAACTAAATCTGCCCTCTTCTACCTAAGAATTTTGTTTCATTCATACCTGAATGGATATTCATGGGAATAGTAAAAGTCACTTATCACAGGTGTATTCCTTTGTGTGCTGGCTTTGGCTGGGATAGAGTTAATTTTCTTCATAGCAGCTGGTATGGGGCTGTGTTTTGGATTTGTGCTGAAAACAGTGTTGGTAATTCAGGGGTGTTTTAGTTACTTCTGAGCAGCTTACACAGAGCCAAGGTCTTCTCTGCCTCTCACCCCACCCCACCAGCGAGCAGCCTGGGGGGGCACAAGGAGCCGGGAAGGGACAGAGTTGGGACAGCCAAACCCAACCGACCAAAGGGATATTCCATGCCATATGACACCACGCTTAGCGTATAGAGCTGGGGGAAGAAGAAGTCAGGGTTCAGAGTTGTGGCGTTTGTCTTCCCAAGTAACTGTTCCATGTGGTGGAGCCCTGCTCTCCTGGAGATGGCTGAACACCTGCCTGCTGATGGGAAGTCATGAATGAATTCCTTGTTCTGCTTTACTTGCTTGTGTGGCTTTTGCTTTACCTATTAAGCTGTCTTTATCTCAACCCATAAGGTTTCTCACTTCTACCTTTATAATTCTCTCCCCCATCCTAGGAGGGGGAGTGAGTGAGCAGCTGTGTGGGGCCCAGCTGCTCGCTGGGGTTAAACCATGACACTTTGGAAAAATCTAGTGTTGTTTCACACCATAAAGCAGCAAATTTTTAAAAAACTTAAATTATTCATTTTTCAATCTAATCTCATTCTCTGAATGTCTAAACATTGTTAATACCATTGTAAAAAAATAAATCTGAAGCAATCATCTGCCATGGAAAATTTCAATGTGACTTGTTAAAGTGTGCTAAGGTTATTAGTAAGGGAAATAAACTATAAATAGGTTTACAGAACTGTGCACTTCAGTTTGCCTAAGATAAAACACATGCTACAGTCCCAAAGCAGTGGTCATTGCAAATTGACGCACATTTTAACTAGAACAAGGCACTGGGTACCCATTAAGTCATTTTATTTTAATTTAGCAGTAAAAGCTTTCATTATACCCATTAGGCAAGAGAGAAACCTTTGGCATTAAAGTAAGAGAGAAAGCATATATAGATATAAAATAAAAATTTAATTTACAGCACAGGGACTGGTAAGTTTATATTAACAGACGTAAAGACTTGGTTCTAAATAATTGAATCTGATTAATACAAATGAGAAATATATCAAAAACTTTAAAAAATCTGGAGATAATTCATTGTAGAGCTCTGTAGATGAAGACTAACCCATGTTTTAGTACATATTTTTCCAGTTATGGCTTGAGGAAATAAAACCAAGTTGCTTTCACAGTTGTTTGTAGCATATTTGTAGCAATTACAATTTTCCACACTTTCTTGTAATATTTGGTTGGCAAATAGGACAGAGAAATGTGCATGTTTGCAGGCACGATATTCCACTTGTTCTTTTCCTCAGTTCTGGAGATACTTCTTTTCTTGTCTTTTCTCAAACCTTAGCTTTAAAAAATATGTATTTTGGAGCAAACTTGGCCATCACTTCCCATCCACTACTTACAGTGAATGTCTGTTCAGAAGAATTGTGAATTTATTACATTAGGTAATACAAATAAAGAAAAAAAATTAAGCATCCAATCCATATTAGAATGGGGAAAAAATCCCTCTGAAGACTGACATAAAGCAAGTCTTTTTTTTTTTTTTTTTAATGTGATTCTTCTCCTGGATGCTCTATACAGCTTTAACAGAAACAGACTTTGGAAAACAGGGCTTAATAACAGTTTTGGGTGCTACACTTGACTCACTGCCCACATGGTTTCTGCCTGACACTGGGAGACAGAAGAGAGACATGCCAAGAGACAGAAGGGGCTGTGTCTTTAACTCCTTGTTTCTTGTCTAACCCAAACACCATCCATGGGAAGTAGGGTATCAGGGCTCAGCATCCTCAGGGGCTTCACACGACCCTGAGCCTGCCAGATAGTCCAATGCCTAGGGATGCCAATGCTTACCCAAACTCCCATATGCACCCAAACACCAACATGTACCCAAATGCCAGGTGACAGAGTCAGACTCTGTTTCCTTTTCTCGAACACGTTAGCTTTAAAAAAACAAAAGCCAGCTTCAGTACAGCTCTTAATTCTCCTTTCTGTGTCCACATGGTGCTAAGTAGGGCTCCTGAGCCATGGTGCAGGCTCCTCAGACACCCAGACAATTTATTCTGCTCATAGAAATAGCGACTGTACAGAAGACATACAAAGCTCTGATCATCTTGTCAATTTAGACTTTGCCTATCAAGAAGGACATACATATTGTGCGATTGTGGCTCTGACATGGCAGAATCTGCTGATAAATTCGTCCTTCCATCACATCCCTTCTGAATTTCAGCTTACAATGTAAATATGTATAAAAAGCATATTCTAGCTCTGCAGAGATGCTGTTTTTAAAAGAGCATCAATCCAGTCCCTGTAGCATAAGTCCATTTGCATGCAAGTGGGCTGAGTTGTTCAGAGGGATCTGAAGCCCATTTTCCAAGCAAGTGGGGATTTATCATGTTCCGGCTGTGGAATTCTCCATTCTGCTGTATCCAGCAAAGTCACCAGGACTCTGCAAAGCACTGAGGTCCACCCGCATAGAACAGCTTGCAAGACTGGGTCCTGGGCACAAACAATAGCAGTTTGCTTGGCAAGCTTGAAAAACCTTCTTGTTGGCAGATTGAGGAAGCCCACGCTTCTCCTACTGCAGTGCCATTGATCAGTATCAGAGAAAAGAATTAATTAAACATGCAATAGCATTATTTTTCCAAATTGAGGTCTCAGGTCTGTGATAAGCTCTTCTCTTAACACAACATAGCACAAATATTATGCAACTACACTTCAAAACTGCTGCGTTGAGAAATTTGAATAATAACAAGTACTTTTTGGAAATGTTGCTCCAGTCTTGCCTCTGTCTAGGCAAGGAAGGCTGATCATGGGCAGAGCGCTACATGCTGCCTGAGTTAATTTGTCTTTTTATCTGCTTTTGGCTCATAGCTCACTTAAAACTTTTTGAAAAATGACAGAGTGTCAACATCTTGCCATTAATGGGCCATGTGACAGACTCGCAGCACAGCAGGTTGAAGAGGAGCATCTGAGTCCTGCAAACTCTCCTTACTGCTAGATTTATTGATGGATGACAGAGCTCCATAGTGCTGACAAAGATGCTGCTGACCTTACCTCCAAACATGCTAGGTGGTTTGCAGTTTACAGCAGTACATACAAGACATAATATACAAAACCCAAACATGTTTTTAGGGGAAAAAAGGTTGATTTTTACATATGGAAAATGGTTCAGAAGCATGAAATCTCTAAAGAAAAATGCTGTTTTGGAAGTGTTTCTGTGATCTACAGAAAGAGCAGATCTCTTTTTAAAAAGTTAATCCATAGAATAGTAGATAATCCCCATCTTTTTTCCCACATACTACCTGTTCTCTGTTAGAAACTTTATTCTTAACCCTTGACAATACTTAAACTGGCCGGATACTTCCAAATATGTGGAAAGAGGATGTTTTTATAAAGAGGGATTTTCCAGGGCAACAAAGCACTTCTTATGACATTTCTTGCTAACTTCTGTTTGGTTGTTAAACACTTTTTGTTTTCCTCTACACAGAACATGCACTCAACTATTTCCAGGCTTTAAAAAGGGAGCAAAAATTAAGATAGCATGTGCTTTCCTTTTCAGCCCGCATTGTCTCTGAGAAGCAAAACAATGCCTGTGAGGATGAGTATCAGAAAAGTAGAAGTAGGACACACAAAATAAAAAGCATCACTGAGTCATAGCTACATACACATCAAAACCAAAAGCTCTTTATGACAGCTTAGAGGAGCTGTTCATGTACAGCCTGTGGTGCATTTGCATCAATGTTTTAGTTCAAGCCAAGAACTGCTCAAAAATTGCTACTCTCCACACAGTGACACAGCAGCAGAGCACAAGAACTAGATTCCTTTGAGCTGAGGTACCCCCAGAGATGCCCTCCAGGATGACATCTAATGTATCCCAGCCACAAATGGGCATTCAGGCCACAGCACCAGGCTAGAGCCAGCCAAAAGGATAATTCTGGAATAGCACACAATGTGGACATGTGGCCCTGAGCACCATTTCTCACCACAAATCCACTTCCATTGTTTCTGGCTGAATTAAACATAATCAATGAGTACTGAGGAGGTCAGGGCAAAGCTTTGGGGTGTGTGAGGCTGTGGTCAGGTCAGGTACAACTTGCCCCATTCTGGCCATTGGTGAGGTGCAATGATGGTCCATCAGGGTTTATGGTTGTTCCAGCCAAGGAACTGAGGTAACGGCAAATCCCAAATCTCAAGACTGAGGGGCAGAGTTTGGAAATGGTAAAGAAGCTGTGGTCTTAATATTAGCTTGTACAACCATAATGTGTAAGGGGAGCTAATGTGACTCTAAAAGCAATATGAACAAATTGAGTATTTTTGCAGTAAGAGGGATCCCGTCTGAGTGTTGCAGCTGGCGCTCTGACCTGAAAAGCAGAGAGAGAAGCTCTTCAGTTTGTGAAGAAGCCATGACCCACAAGAGAGAGATGTGTAAAATACTCCTAAAGACACTGAGAACACAGAAATGTGGACTTACTGCCTCATGTAGTAAGTGATGTAATCATAGAGGCATAAAATCATTCAGGTTGGAAAAGACCTTTGAGATCATCAGGTCCAACCGTTAACCCAGTTAACCCAGATGCTGAGTCCATCACTAAACCATGGCCTTAAGCACCGCATCTATGTGGGTTTTAAATACCTCCAGGGATGGTGATTCCACTTCCCTGGGCAGCCTGTTCCAATGCTTGACCACGCTTTCAGTGAAGAAATTTTTCCTAATATCCAATCTAAACCTCCCCAGCATAACTTGAGGCCATTTCCTCTTGTCCTGTTACTTGTTATTTGGGAGAAGAGACCTACACTCACCTGCCTACAACCTTCTTTCAGGTAGTTGTAGAGAGCAGTGAGATCCCTGCTGAGTGACCTCCTCTCCTGACTAAACAACCCCAGTTCCAAGTAAAAAGAAAGGGAAGAACTAGGGAAAGAATGACTTTCTGTTCCCAGAAACGTGAGTTGCAGTAAAGGGCTGTGTCTCCCCCCTGCTCAAGCCAAGGGAAGAAAAATTCCCACAGCTGTTCTGGATGCCCCATGACACTCACATGGTGAGCATCCAGGCAGAGATTGACTGGAAAGCTTTGCCAACAAACAACAACAACCGACTGCCACTGGGGAACTGGTGCAGGGTCCTTGTGGACCCGAGTACTGGGGAAAGTAGGCTTCCCTCATTAAAACTCACATACCTCAGAGTTATATTTGACCTATGTGTCATTAGTGATTGCCTTTACAGCTATGTCATTATTGCAGTAAATAATGGGTGGATTTCTGACCCATGTAGGAGAGCTTTGATCCTAGACAAGCTTAGAAATATGCCTTTCCCAGTTTGGAGACTTTTCTTTTTTAGTGTTCCTTCTGTTACCTGTTCCTGGGTGTATTTAAATTGTAGGTACTCTTCAGAATGATAGCTAGACACAGAGGAAAGGGAACATCCACAGATTCAGCTTTGCCAGAAAATATTGATTCAAGCTTTAAAACGGAAGCGGGGAGATAAAATACATAAAGGCCAGTTACAATAAATTCTGGATCATACATGTCCAGATGTGTTGGGTTAGGCTGGCCAACAGCCAAATGCCACCCAGCCACTCATTCACTCTTCCTCCTTAACAGGGCAGAGGTAAAAACGAGATTAAAAAGATCGTGGGTCAAGATAAAGACAGGGAGATCATCAATCTGTTACCATCATGGACAAAACAGTCTTGGCTTGGGAAGAATTAATTTCATTTATTGCCAATTAAAACAGATTTTGGTGATGAAAAACAGCAACAAAAAATGGCCCCATGGTGCCACCATTTTGGCTGAGGGGCTCAGCTGTGCCCTGCGATGGGCTGGTTGGAGCTGACTGGCACCAGCTGTATCTCACAGGCAGCCCTGGCCCCTCATCACAGACGCCACCCCTGCTGGCCCCCCACTGCCAGCACCTACACACAGCACACCATGTGAAACATTGCAGAGCGTAAAGACCCCCTTCCAACCAGTCGTAAACACCACAGGGGTAACAGGCAGCAGTTACAAAAAGAAAACAAGTTAGTGTGACAGATTTCTTTCCAGAATATGCAATTGCATATATAATTCCTTAATAACAGGGAGCTCAGTTTTTTACCATCGAGATTACCATAGAGATATCTGTAATCCATATTCAAGACTAGATCTTTTGAATGTGATGTTTCCAGATAAAGCTCTTCTTTCTGCAGGGATGTGATATTGTTTTTGCAGATTTCATTGCTGTATATTAAATCTAAGTATCTTTACATTTTCCACCTGGACGCCAGAGCATTTCCATATTTCATAACACAAGATTCAGAAGTTCCATCAAAGCGAATGCACTTGCTCACTGGTTGTGAGACTTCTGTTGTACATAAATTGTTAGGATCAAAATACTTCTGAAAAAAAAACCAGGAGAACCCACAAGATATTTTCATTCTGTCCAGGCAGGAAAGAACCTACTTTATGAATAAATATCTTTCAAATAACTCGCTCACAGCAGGAGAAGCAAATCTAGGAAAAAAATAAAGGAAATCAGAAACTTTAGAAGAAACTTATTAGCAAGCCTCAGAGAAAGAAAAGACCAGTGAGTCTGACTCAAGCAAAATCAAACTTCACATTAAACAAATTGCACCATTGATTTAGCCCAAAGTCTTGACTTTTCCTGGTAAAAGAACATGACAATAAACGGATCCCATACATCCGTTAGATTGAGCCTTTCATGTAATGCATCAGAAGGTGTTTTTCAGCACATCCCATTCTGACATCATTAATCAGCAAAGCCCCTATCAAGCCAGAAAATTTATAGAACAGAACTGCAAGATTATTATTAAACCAGAGGCCCTGACACAGCAAGAGCCTACCTAGAGGGACTAAGTGCATGGTAATCTATGTAAGGTGTTTTTCTAGGAGGCTGTGATTTTTTCCAGTACAAATGAAACAAAAGATCTCTGGAGCTGTGGAGGACTAAACCTCCGCTAAAATTAAACAACTTTATGTCAGAAGTGGAGACCCTCAAAATACTATTTCACTAACTTGTATTGTGAAGGAATCACTCTATCGGTTTAAGATACATTTGCTTAATTAAAGTCCAATGCCATCACAAATTATGTGCCAAGTAGAAACAAAAAAAAGACAACTGAGCAGAGAAATTATATAAACCTTAAGATGGGCTGAGTATACACCTCTTCACAGTTACAGGACTTTTCAATGCCAAGCCTCTTCTCTGGCTTGCAAGTGTGACTTGATGAACCCTAACCAACTAATAAACCCAACCCAGTGTGAGACATCCAGGGGAAGTTAGTCTCCATTTCCAAAGGGCTCCACAAGTGCAAGGGCAGTGTCACCCAGGCCCACTGGCAAGGGACAGGGCCACCACGTGCTTTGGGCTACCTGGTGTTGCTCACTCCTGAGTGCTGCTAGTGGGCTGCACAAGCCAAGGGACGATCATCTATTTTGTTCAACAGAAGGATCTTCGGGAGTATAGAAAGTTCTGTTCAAAATGTTGAAATTGTTTGACTACAAACTCCCTGTTTGTGTTTAGAGGATTTCCAAGAAGTTATCATGAAAT
This sequence comes from Falco peregrinus, assembly GCF_023634155.1. Lineage (NCBI taxonomy): Eukaryota > Metazoa > Chordata > Aves > Falconiformes > Falconidae > Falco > Falco peregrinus. The sequence continues at coordinate 58,281,722 of NC_073723.1, read as the reverse complement.
GTCTCCTTTCAATATTCCCAGTGCCGATTATCATGACATATCTGTTGGGAGAAGAGAGAAATAACCAAATTTGAAAGTTTATGTTTCTATTCCCAAGATTTTTCTAATGAGTGGAAACAACCTACATTTTTAAAGCCACTATCCCTTGAATAGTCTTTAAGCATCCGGTCAGAGATAGATGTCCAGCATAAAAAATATGAGTCCATCTGCCCAAAAATGGGAGCAGTGACACCAGGGGCTTTTTAGGGAAGGTTTTCAATTTGTCAAGGCTCCTGTCACCTGGTGTTTATGTGATGCAGGATGGCCAAAACACTGTGGCGTAAAAATCTTGGGTGACGCAATATCTGTAGCAATATTACACATGCAAGTTGTTCAGGCAGGTCATTTATAAATCAGTAGGAAAAAAAGTGAAGGCTTTTCCAATGAACGGACAGGCCCCAAAACTACTACTTTTAGGTAAATTCATGCAATAATTTGGACTTCTCTTTCTACCTTCTAGTCTAGTTTAGAGCAAGGCATCAGTCCTTGCCAGGTCAAAGATTTCAATTTACCCAAAACGAAGCCAGTTCCTGCATATTGATTGTTCTCCCTAGCTGTAAATTATCACTGATTACTTTGAGAGCAGAAGTGTTGATAGTTTCCTGCCATTACTGACCTAATTGAAATTGAGTCTATAGTATAATTTTGTACTTATAGTAACTAAAATATGGCTAGAGTGCCTCAGTGTTTCAAAGTTGTGTTCTTTTGCTTTAAAGAAAGCTCTACAAAATATAACAATGTCAAAATCTTTTTTGTTCAGTGGTGCTTTATTGAAGTCAATAAATTTGTTCAAAAGCAAATTCTGGACGACTGACAATCCCTTAAAATATGTACCTAGAATTCATGCCAGTGTTCTTCATTCACAATGCTCAAGAATTCAGAGTTCCTCTATATGTGAGACTTAAGAACCTTCATGTGGCATGGTGTGGTGAGGAAGAGGATGCTGAAAAGATTCAGTGATGGTAGCTGGGGATCCATACTGAAGTACAAGCCCCAGGCCCCTGCTTGTCCAGAGAAGCTCAGGCCATGCAATAGCACCAATTGCATGTTCTGCCTGGTCAGACTCCCTCAGATTACTTCCTTCTAGACAGATTTCCACATCCTTTCAACCACAAGACACCAGCCACCTGTTGGGCTGCTCCACAGAGAAGCCAAGCAGTGACCTGGCACAAATCCAAACCTGTAGGGTTTTCTTCAATAAAAATTGGAGCATCTTAATGGGGTAAAGAGAGGGAGGACTGCACAGTTATAGCTCGTGTTCATTTGACTGAGTGAGTACAAGCCTTCAGTTCCCAGAGCTGTCAATCTGATCTTTTTCACAGATCACTTTTTTCTGTCTTAAGAATACATATGTCCATGCTAGACCAAATTGTACTGTCACTTCTCAAGTAAAATGGGATCAAATGCATCAGTATAGTCAACCAGAAATAGACTTTGTTACCTTCTTCATTTGCTTTCAAATTGTGTATGGGAAAAATAACATGTCCAGAAAAAACAGAAATAGAAACAAGAACAAATAGCTGAAAACTCAAACTCCCTCTTTGGGATCTGTCAGCAACATCAATGTTCCTAAAGTAGCTCTCATATTTTGACTCCTTCTGAAAAGTAGAGAGCAAACAACACAGTCAAAGTAAGTATTTTACTAAAGGATCTTTTGCATGGCTGGTGATACTAAGTAATTAAACATACAAAATATGAATTTATATTTTCACAATTCTTTTTCCATTCTATAGGAAGAACAAATGCTCTGTGCAGACAGAATCAATCATTGTAGAGAGAATTAGATCTCTACATACGAATGAATAACTGTCAAATATTGAAAAATGAACTAACATCTCAGAAGAGGACCTTTGCAGTACAGTCACATAGAGAAATCTGTGCATAACAAAGGATGATACAAAAACCACTTCATTATCACTTCTAGGGAAAATATTTTTAAAAATCTTAAAATCTGCTTTCTCAATTCTATAAACTAATAAGTGCTGCAAACACGCAAATCTGCAGTGTACCATCTGCTGTTCGTTTTCTTGAGATAGATGGCTATGCCATCCTCCTGAGACACAGAGAATAATGAAGTTGTGTGCTGTTGCTTTATATTGTTTGTGAGGTCATATCTGAGGCCCACTTTTCTATATAAGAGGCAAAAAAAAAAAAAAGGCAACAAATTCCTGGACAAGGTTCAACAACACTAAGATTTGGAGCACACCATAGCCATTTGCTTCTTTTACATCCTGCTGGTTGTACAAAGGAGCAAAAGATGTAACTGGGGTTGATCGAGGTGGGGAAAATTTACTTGCAACTTTTGAAATAAATTGAAGAAATAAGTTCTTCTCCATTTGACTGCTTATTTACGGTGTGTTTTTTTTAAAGAATTTAACAAGTCCAAGTCTTATCTAGCCTGAAGAACGGAGATGCTGGGGGGAATGTGAGAAGGGGGAGCTCCATCACAGTACCAGAGAGCTCAGTCTCAGAGCTACAGGCCATAATGAATGCCCTTCCATGGCCTTCCATGAGCCTGAGATCAGAAGTTGAAAGTAGAGCAACCAAGGAGGGAAATGAAGGCTTTGACAAACAGCTTAAATACCCGGATTTTTTGCCATCAAAAGCTTAATTCTGCAAATGAACATGCAATGTTGAGAACCACAAAGTAAAGTGAATAGTGAAAATAGGGAAGGGGGGGGGCGGTTCCTAGTATTAGTGGTTTGAGGGCTTTCATCATATCACATCTGTAGCCTGTCAAAGTGTGCTGAGCTCAAGCTATAACCATAAGGTGAGTCAGCAGATTCAGATGAGCAGTGCTCAGTACAGTCAATACAGCAGTTACAGAAGGTTTACACCTCCAGGAGGTCTGGGCCATTACTTGTTTATCACTGAAAGAGGCTTGGGTTAGAAGATAGCAACTGCTGGCTAGAAAAGATTAGTGATACTAACTAGTCAGAGCAATGCTTGTGGCCTAAAGAGGGAAGAACAGCGAGCTGCAGCAGAAAATGTTCATCTGACCAGAATAAGCATTCAGCAAAACACTCTACCATTCATATCCATTTTTTCTTAATACTTAATATTTTAAACTGAAATAACTTTTAATAGTATAAAGACCAGAAATATGCAGTAGAAAATTCTTTATTAGGGAAGCACTTTTTCCTTCGTTAGGGTAACTTCAAGTGATGGATAACTTGTGCCTATGCCAGCCCTTACAGGTCTAGCTAACACGTTTCTTTTTCCCAGAAAAAAAGCATTCTAACACAGCACTTGCTCCTTAGGCATGAGTAATTCAGCCTAAAACTGTAGAAATGTCTATCATAAGACACCACTGAGGAAGAGAAACCAAAAATTTCCAATCTTACGATGAAATTTGGAGTCAAAGTCATTGTGCTCCCTCCTGGAACTCCCACTTCTAAGGGGACAATTAAGAGAAAACAACATGCAGGGAAAATGCTTTTATCAGTGCAGAATTAATTTTAATTAATGGAAAAACATTTTTTTCCCCAGACTGCCTTGCTGGTCAGAATGTACATATAAAATCACACCATCAGAAACTTCCATTTATGTTCTTACTGTGGCTGAGTGTGAGCATTTTTACCTTCTCTCAAGTGAAAATTACAGCTGAGATTTTCTCCATGACATTTAAAGGAATTAAGCTCTGCATTCCTGTTAGCAGCAGGATATGAATGTCTACCTTCTCCAGGTAACTCTGAAAGGCCCTTTAGTTAGTTGACTATATAATTGTACCGCTGGAGCCTCAGAAGAAAGCATAACTTGATGGTCACCCGTCATTTAGCACAAAGGCTGAATGCTCACATACACCTCTGTGTCTGTGCTTATCCCAATTGCTTTTATGATATTCTTTCATAGGGCTGATTTTCTGCAGGAAAAAGGGAAAATACCTGTAATCAGGCAAAATTTTGCAAAGACAGGTAGCATCTACATTCCGAAGACAGGAGCTTCCCTTGGAGGCCTTCACACAAATTCTTGCCACAGACGAGACAGGAAACTTGTCACTTGCTCCAGGATTGCCTCACTGTGCACCTGGCATTTCAAAACAATTTCAGTGATCAGGTTCAGCAAACTGGATCCCACACACCATTTCTTTGGTTTAGTTGTTTTCTTTTCCTCTTATTTTGGGCAGTGTTGCAGAGAACCCTCTTTGGGGACCAACTTTCCTAAGTTAGGCATGATTTCAGTCATGGGTCCCCCTGGGCTCAATGAAACAAAACAAACAGATGTTTCGAGTTTTGGAAGGAATGTAACAGTGGAAATAAAGAGTGATAATGCTGACAAGATCCAGCTTAATCTAAATATTGCTACCAACTTTTTCTACCACACAGTACCAGATTTGTTTTTCTTAATCGCTAGTCACAAAACCAAATGCTCAAACTTATCTGTTTTATTTCTTAGATCTCAAAGTGATGCAGGAAAGGAAAGGGGGACCATTATCTTTAGAGCTTGTCTTTATATTTTTGCCCAAAATTGACACTTTGCCTAGCACAGTGTACATGCCAGTTTATATCATAAGGTTTAGGGGTAAGATCCTTCTTTCCATTTTTGCACTGTTCAATGCCCAACAAAATTAAGTCAGTTATTTTTAGGTGTTTCCTAAGTGCAAGTAATTAGGTAAAGAAATCAAAGGGCTTGAAGATAGCAGCTAACCCAAACTTCAATTCAGCATTCATTCTAGTTATATTGCTGACTTTGGAGGCCACATTTTTTGGTGTTTAAACAAGTCTAACAGAGACTTGTTAGTTACTGTTACTCCAAGGAGGCTCCCGTGAAGGAAACCCTTGGACCACACCAGAGGCTAATGGGAGTGCTGGCAGAGCCCATGAGTTCTGTTCTTGTCAGTCCAACCAGGTACAAGACATAATACCAGTGAAAATATTTTGACACAGGCTTATTATTACAAAAAGACCATCAAAGTTGGAAAGAAAGAAAATAATATATACTTGGAAATACACTCATTTGCATATATAATCAAATATTTAGTGGGGTTCACAGTCGTCTCCATTTTGAGTGATGGACCTTTAAAATAGCACTAATGAAAATACTTCTGTTTACTGTGTGCACTTTAATTTCTTTTATGAAAATGAGGCTTGATTGTGTATTTTTCTCTGCCATTTCGTAGCCTGCCATCAAAACTCTAAGTGACATAACACACAATAGATTCATCCACCATGAAGTAGGCGCAGTAGGGGTTTGGGGTATTTGTGTTTTATTTCCAGTCAAACAATACACAGGGGGCTGTCACACTAACAAGGTATATAATGATTGACTTGCTCAGCCACTCTGAGACCTTTACTCTGATACAACAGAAATCTCAATAAACAGGAAATTTATATTTGAACAGCTTTTGTTTTGAAATGTTGGGTGTTATCTGCTTCCTTTTCTGACCAGTACATATGGCTCACTCCTATTTAATTGAAAAAAAAAATAATAATTTGTTCAAGTTGAGCCATAGTTGTACATATTAATGTTCTCAAAGTGATGTTTGCTTTGTTCTTTTCACACTTCTATTTAACATGTCATTTGGCCTTTTGATAGACACAGTCTGCAGACAATCCTTAGTGCTGTAACTCCAGACTCTCTAATGCTACAAATGTCTTCTATTGAAGGCATCATAACATAAAAACATCAATACAGCCATCCTGTTGTCTGAAATCCATAGAATAACTTAACCATCATGTGACTTACGGGCTCATTAAACATCAGACTCACAGCTTTGTAATGGTGTCTATGGTACTTTATCTCATACGGCAATTAGAAGATGAGAAAGTCTGCAAAGCAATGTTATTCCTGAAGCCTGGCTGTGTGAGTTTCAGGTTCAGATGTGCTGCCTGGATCCCTCTCCAAACCACTCTAGACAAGTTTCAGGGACATATAAGCTAGGGCTCTCCCACTCTTACTTGCTGCATAAACAAACATAAGCAATTATACGTCTAAAGTAAGGCAACAATTTCATCTTTTAGCTGTGAGGAGGCTTTGATCCAGCTAATTCATTTTTACCCTCAAATTCTGAGGTGCACAGTCCTGCTATGTAAGCATTAGGTTTTACACAGTACGATTTTAACTCCTTAGGCTGTAGGGATAGACTTCTTGCTCCTGGATCATACAACAGTTCAGATAAGGTTGGAAGGCACCAAAGTTGCCATTTTTCTTTATCAGGTGCTTCAATCCATCTTAACACTGACCTCCTGGTCTGGAAATGATGATGGACATCTGTCGTGACAGCTACAATAATCTTTGCAACAGGCGGATGGATTATGCAATGTCTGCACATGAAGCAGGAGCTAGTGCCCCCGTCACAAAAGGCTTAACTCTGGCTGTATGTGCACTCTTTGCGGTTTCATTAAATACAAAGAATGAGTTTTAAAACTTGAAAGTTCTCCTGTCATTTTTCTGTGCCCACACATTTGAGCCAAACAACGGGGCTCTGTGAAAAATAATCACTCAGCTACTGAGCATTTGGCAAGTGAGGAGGCACAGGGCAAAATCCTCAGCCATGATAAATCAATACTCCCTGATTTATATTAGCTGAAGTTCTGGCAGTCTCTGAGTAAACCAGCCATACTAGACAAAGTGAGGAGGCGTTTGCCACTCTTTCACCCCTTCATAAAATGAAGCCAGCAGTCAGCTTCTCATCTCCTAAAATCCTTTAATATGAATCTAAACAGGCTCCTGCATGAAGAGTTCAGATTGAGTTTGTCCCTGAGCAGTGATCTCTCTCTTGTATCTTTTAATTTACATAAGAATACATGGGTAATAAATCACTTCTGTCATGTGAGACGTGCAACATTCATTGAAATTCACTGGCAGCAACTGAAAAAAACCATACCTGCAACAGGCAACTAGGCTAAGCCTTGTGGGTGAGCTCTTCTGGGTATAGACATGTAGATCTGTATCACGCAACACTCAACAGAAAAAGATTGGCCACTGTCTGGTTTTATACTAATGAAGACTGGGGAGAGGGAGGTGTGAAAAAAAATTGAAAAAGGTAGAACTGAGCACACATCATATCCTCTTTTGAACTTGCGGAGCTTCAGCCCATTGAACTTTGTCCTGGCAATGGATATTTCCCTTAAAGGAGGGACTCTCAGCCCAGGTAAAATTCCACAAACAGCAGGAATTTTTTGCTCTGGACAGCACTGACTGTGCCTGTGGGTGTTTTTTTCCATACTTAACTATTTATCTTACTATAATGTTGCTTATATTTTACTTAGATAACAATATGTAAGTGGGTAGTTTAAAGGCAGGGCTTAATACCTTGTTGTCTATGTTACCCAGATGACACAACCCATGCTTCTTCAGACAGGTTGCAGATAAACAAAGTGCTTCTCCTTAAACAGAGTTTACCTCACATAAGCAATCTATAAGCAACCTACAACTGTTGCTGAACTAGCAGCAGGAAAACCCCTCACATTTTGCCAGGAGGGCAGCCTTCCCATCTTCACCAACTTTTTTGCAGTTGTTCTGGTTTAACATTTCTCTGACTTTCAAGGTGGCCAGTGGAGGGAGTTGGCAGCACATTCCCCCTTTCCATGCTCAAGTTGCCCTTTCAATGCTCCCAGTTCATAACAGAGGTTGTAATATTCGGCAACATTCTGCACTGGCAGCTTTGCTCCCGGAGGCACAAAATTAGGTTTGTTTTGTCTTGCAGTGGAGCATGTATTTCTGATCCACGATTCACCTCAAAGGCCATAGCCAAACTAGCAACAGCAGATTTAGGAGCTGCTGTGATTAAATCAGTTGCAAAGACAAAAGGAACTAGAAATGAGCTGGTTGATTGCCAGAGAAGCAAGAAATAATTAGCTGTAGATTGGGATGTCCCGGGGTCTCTGTGTCTGTATCAATACTGGTAAATAAAACCGCGAGCGAGTGCTTGCTCTTTTTGCTTACACTTCTCTTCCCTCGAGCAAGGCAGCCTAAGACAGGCGCATCCCCCCTCCCGTGCTTCTGCCCATCCCTCCCTCAGCACCTGCGGCCACCCTGCTCCCACCCCTCCTGCGGCTGTGCCCGAGGCTGCCCGCACCCGGTACACGCAGGCCAGCTCCTGGGGGGGGGAAGCCCTGCGGGATGGCTGAACACGCGGTCCCCTCGCCTCGGGGGCCACCAAGAGGGAATGGCTTGCTAAGCCGGAGCCTGCAGGGATGCCTGGGGTACTGAACGACGCTACTCAGCGTTTTCAGGCTCCGCATCTGTATTGACAGGGAAGAGCCACGCTGCAAGCTTTAACCCGCTGACAGAGGCTCTTAAGGCTTCTCCGTTGCTTTTCCTGTTATCTGCACAGAAAGCCAAACCAGAGTTATTTTCTTTCATTATAGCAAGGATAGCAGGGGATGAAAAATAGCCTGGAAGCCTGTACTCAGATTTGTCAGCTGAATGAAGCATTCACTCTCATCAAAACTCAGAAATACTCAGACTCAGCTTTGGATCCTAAAACGCAAATGCACTGACGTGGGCCCCTGGGTTCAAACTAGGAAAAAAAAACCCTTGTTGACTCCTTCCCAGAGATTTGGGGAAGGAGAGGTCTTTTCTTCTTTTTCTGTACTTGCATTGTCAAAGCTAATGTCAAGGAAAATGATTTCGTGTGATTGCAATTTCTTTGAACAGATATATGAAGCCTGACTTGCCCTTCAGTTCTGAACAAATTGTTCCCTGTGTCGCTTTCCGTTATGAATATCTTGGGATGTTTGTTTGGTTTCTCCCTGGCTTGCAAATTAGAAAAAAAATAATATAAAAGGAAAAGTAGGCTTACTTGTTTAAGCCATCTTTTAATCAGTACCACACAAAAATTGCTTCCCTAGATAATTTACACAGTAGCACTGCAATTCTTATATACCTTTAGATACTGAATTTAATCAAATGAAGTCTAGTTAATGTAGAAAAATAATCCCAAAATAGGCTTTAATGACTGAGGACTTACCATAAAATCTTTGGAAATACACAAATGTAACAAAGCACATTATTTCAAGGAGCATAGTCTTAGGAGACCCACCCAAACCCAGAGTTTGTTCATATACCAATGAATACTACATAGTCTTGTCATCTTCAGGGAAAATCAGCCTTCAGGTCCTACTCTGAGTAACATCCCTGTTTAAGAAGGGTGCAGCCACAAACAATTAGATCTCACTGAAGTCAACAGCACTTAAATGATATTGGCCTGTGGGTGTATGACTCAGTGCTTTCCTGAACAGGTGTGCGTTTCATCTGGGCTTAAGAACATCACCTGACTGAGGGTTTAAACGAATGCTGTCAGCTCAGTCAGCAGCTGCTGTGACCCAAAATGCAGCATCGGTTTTTAAGAATTCCCTGTTCTATACCTCTCATAAAGGCTAAAGAAGTGGTGTTCTACTCTGCTGATATAAAGCCTTCACCTTTATGTTATATGCTGGAAGAGCATAAATGTATCTTTCATCTAAGGCCTCCATTGATTCACCTTCAAAAATTCTTAGTTCTGTAATTATTTGTCTCCTTTGATACTTTAATATTTGCATCCTGTTGAACTCCAAATGTCTAAATCAATACATTTTTATCTTTTAAGCAGCTGACAGAACAGGCATGTATTGGAGCAAAGGTCTTGCCACTAAAACTTGTCTCTGCATGCCAAAGTAACTGCTGGACTCTTACATTACTGGTACAGTGGCTAAAACATTTCTAGCCATCAAATTGATTCAGACATCTTTGAACTGTCCCTATTCAGTAATTAAGTATTATGGTTCTACATTACAAATGGGCAGTGAAGGCCAAGGGTCCCATCCAATGAGCTTTGATGCTGGATGTCTCGATGATTTACTGTGGTCTCCACAGAAAATCAGCACAGAACAGGGACTTAAGCTCGTATTTCTGGCAGGAGTCTAACCCCTTCACATCAGCTGCTCAGGGAAGTGAGCAGTATATTTATATTTAGTCCACACTAAATCTAAATTTACCTCACAGCCTCCTAACACTGTGAACCTACATACAGTTTAAGAGTCTGTCACAAAGGTTATCTGAAACCTCATTCACTTTTTCATAGATAAAGCTCCCCTAGCAGATGCAGCTTTGACATAAAACAGGCAAGAATTTCAGATATGCTTTCCTGAGTGTTAGTAAAAAAGGCTTGAAACTTTGCTGCCAGGAAGAAGGTAGGCTTGCAATTGCTTCAGAGTTGCAAATCAGGAGCAATCTCACTACCACTAGTAGCACTGGTATTGGTGGGATGGCAAAAGTGCAATACCAATGTGGGTCTAGACATAGATCCATCCCTTCCACTAGCAACCCTCAGAAATGGATTCTAATGCAGTTGCAGCCGAGCTCTTTTATGATGTAGTACATATAAGAGTAAAAGCTGACAGGCTTTATAGGCTGGAAAAATTATAAGTAAGCTTAGGTTCTCAAAAGAATTTGAGAGTTTTAATGTTTTGTCCAGACCAAGATGTCCCAAGAGGTCCACAGCTCCAGAGAATGATGAGCTCCTGTCTTACGAATGAAAATCTCTATTCTGAAATTCACAAATGGAAGCTCCCAAAATCAAAGTAATTTTCAAATCTCTTGGTCACAGAATAACTTCTTGCTCTGTTCTTAAACCTGAGAACTATATCTATTTTTATGTGTGCACATGTACAGATTTGTGTTCGGATATAATAATCAATACAAATCAACTATAACAAGTAAAAATTGCATCAGAACTTTTAGAACAACCTTTCCCTTTGTATTTTGGAAATTCTTTTTCTCCTGTATGTGGACAGATGGCCACTTTGCTTTGGATCTTTGCTTGAGGGTCTTTTTTATACCATGAGGCTGTTGATCAATATGCAGCGATGGTATTGGCCATGCTAAAGCACTTAGCAGGGAGGATCATGTAAAAGTTCCTTTCTTCCAACCTATTCAGACGGAAGAAAGATTAAATATAAATAGGACTTTTTAAGGCTCCGTTCAAGGTTTTTCTGAGTTAGAGGAGAAAATCCAGGTCAATTCACCTATCCCTCTAACACTCCTTAGAGTTCATTAAAATAAAGAAAAATAAAGAAAAAGGCAGTGCGAAATTCTGACAGTTATAACCATCACTTAAAAAGGATGAAAGTGTCCTTATAAACTAATAAGTCTTTAAAATATCTCATAGGGAATCACAGACCCTCCGCTTCCCTTAGCTTGTTTCCTAGAGATGGCTAGCCATGGGAAATAAATAGAAAAATGGCATTAATCTTGTTGTTATATTTTACCCACAAGCCTATTTACTTAATATTTTCTTACTGCAGGAGCTGTAAAATGAAGTTTATGGCCTGTATGAAGCTCAATAAGGATGATGATTCATCTCAAGAACAAATGTTTGGGCATAAAAAAAAAAAGGGAAGATTCAAGAAATGACGTCTGTCCTAACATAGATCCTTTTGTGAAGAGTACTGTCCTTACCTCTACCACCAACTGACTCAACTCACTTTTTCACTGGTGAGCAACCAACAGACCACTTACTCCTCTTCTAGATTTTCCTGACACATGTAATGTATAGCCCTGTAAGGCTTCTTCACATTAGTTAATTAAATTTGACTCAGTCTGCACGCTGGCACTGAGACCTCCAGGCATGGGCTAGCCCTGTCCAAGCTGTCGAACTCTCCTAGCCTTCAAGAGGCCACACTGCCTTTTGGGGGTTGATAGCTCCTGAATCACTTCATGAGCTGGCGGCAAGCTGTAATTTTCTGTGGGTCACAAGTGTGCCAATCATGGGCTGTTGCAGCAACACCACCACAGACAATCAGGTGTCTATGCTCCTCAGCTTTCCCTGGTACCACTTAATTTCCTTGCATAGACATAGCCATTTGTTCAGCCCAGCGTTGCCCAAGTTCATCAACTTTTCACACCTCTGAAAATCAGGTTTCCAACAGCTTCCCAATTCTGATCACTTACTTAACAGTAAGGACAAACCTTTCCTACATGGTAAAGAAGGGCATTGTATTTAGGCCTGAACAAGGTGATGGGTTTGAGGCCTGAGATTGTTACTTATTTGATCTTTTAACAGCTGCAGGAGTTTTAAAGCAAGGCACAATGAGGAACTACCAAAAAAAACAGGGTCTGACATTTGTGAGCATGACCTTGACATGTCTCCACCACTGGACAAGAAGAACTAAACCCTGAACAGAGACCTAGCAGCATGCGTGTGCTATGGTGCTACACATGGCTACAAGAGACAAGTTTACCACCAGTTAATGGATACCCTTTGTCAGATGACCTGCAAAAAGTGACTCTGGGATTCCTCCTAGCCTGTGTCAAGCACAAAACAAAACACAACAGCTGAACACAAGAAGAAGTTAATGCATTCTGATTCAGTGGTGGGAAGGACTAAATGCTTTAACAAAGTGTGCAAATGCAACTCAGCTGACAAGTGTTAACTCTCTAATCTACGGTAACTCCATCTCTTTGCATTTCTGCTGACGTTCCCTGAGATGAAAAGATATTATGGATCTTTTGAGTAAGAACACTGAAAAGCAGAAGAAGAGACATCACAGCTCACAGACACCGTGCTTTGAATTCTCATCTACAGTCAAGCCAGTTTACAGAGTTTTCTGCCCATGAAGAAAGAGCCAGCAGTACTATATATGAGATTTATTTCCCAGTTGCAGTAATATAGCATTATCAAATAATCCCTCCATAAATAAGGATCACATCCACAAGACATCTTAAGAACTGCCCATGAGGAATCTAGAGAAGTAAACATCAAAGTAAGGCACTTTAATTAATCCTCTAATACAGCTAAAAGCCAGTTTTGGAAAGAAATGGCTAGATTACGAGAACACATTAGGTTACTAAGGGAATCCATTCCAATGGAAGTGAACTCTTATGCTTTTTATGGAGAAAAACACCCTTTTAATTGCAAAATGACAGTGGCACTTGTCATACATAAAGTGTCTGGCTTAGCAAGTAATTTGTTGATCTCAGCTGCATCATCAGATCAGTAAAGATTCAGAATAAGAATGTGATTCAGAGTTCTCCAGGATCACAACAAAAAATTTCTTAACCTGCTGAGAAATCATGTAGCTCCTACTTCTAGCTAGGTATATTTGCTATATTTCAAGTGTATATACATATATATGTCTGAGGTGCTACACATTTGCTCTTTGTCTTCTACATGCAGCTTTATAAATGAAAATAAGAGAAAATAAGGAGAGATACCTAGTTCAGTGCTGACCATCATGATAACTCTGGCATTCATAAGAATTCTATTCAGTATATATTTTCCTATTAATTCATAGTACCTATTGATTTAGGAAGCATTTCATGTTTTCTTAGCCATTGACTAATGATTTAAGTTAATACATCGTTCAGTAAGCTTAATATTTTTAAGTTCTAAGGAGCTTCTAGATACAAATGAGTATATCACAGGCTCTGCACTAAGAAGATGGCACTCTGGGGAGAATGTTAATGGGACCCCACAGAAAATCACTTTAATGTGTTATGTATGGACAATTTGAATTTTGGAAGGAAACATAAAAAACTAATGAGTAGCATTAAGCTTAACATTAAAAAGCAAGCCACTGTTATCGAGCGCTATAAAGGCAACAGCATTATCAGAAGTATCAGAAGTTACAACTTTATTATGAAAAAATCCTATCCCAGGTAAAAGTGCTACAAAGCTTGTGCTTTTCCACTGTTTCTAATGATTTGAGACTCCTGTGTCTCTCTTCCTCTCTTCTCAGCTTTCATAGAATTATAGAATATCTTTCCTCACCTATGCTCTGTATCTCCAAGTACCATGTTGATAGCACACCTGATTTCTTTTGCCATAGATCAGCTTTGCTTTTCCACTTGATTTGCTGGCCTGATTTGAAAATTCCTCTCCCTTTCTTGACAAATGAGCATCAATCATCTGTCTTTTCAGTTCACCTTGTTCCCAGGCCCAGATCACAAGCGTAGATAACCCTGCTTCTGCTCTTTGGTGTCTCCTGCTCCCCTTTCTCTTTCTTCTCTTATCACATGCTCATGAAGTTCTCCAGACCTTGCCTCTCCCTACTCACACTGCTTTTTTCCCACTTTCCCATTGCAAGGTCTATCGCCCTCACCCACTGCACACCCCCACCTCTTGCTTCTCTGTTCCTCCTCTCCCCAGCCTGAGCAATACACTCCATTCTGAATTCATCCCCTTCTTCTCCCTTTCTCCTTTAGTTCTTCAGTTCTGCTACATCCCTAGCTAAAAAAAAATATCTATAATTCTGAACTTTAACTGAATCTCATGTTTCCAGAGCTGACAGTTTATCACCACCTTTGATTCAATCCTTCAGCCATGTTTTCCATCTCCAGTTCACCCTTCCCAACCATACAGTTCTCCTGCTGCACAGAATTTCACCAGCTCACTTTGAATGAAAATTGTCAGGTTTTTCAAAACTCCTTCCCTTCCAAGACTTTTCTCCTCCTTCTGCAGGACATATAATCTGCAACATTCACTCTGAGCAGACAAGTATCTCATTAGTTTCTTTCCAAGATTGTCTTTTAATCCAGCTGGCACTCTTCCACTCCTTCTTTATTATTTCTATTTCTCAGCTTCCTCAGGATTCTCCACCTCACAATATAAATGTCTTCTGAAAAACAAACCATCTTTGCCTCCACTTTCCTCTCTACCAGCCATTCCACCCACCTTCTTTATCTGCAAGTGTATTCTGGAGCTCTTCCAATCAAGTTCAGTCTTAAGCCCTCTTTTCTAACTTCTCTCCTTTTGCCCTCCAGTGAAGAAGCCACATTTTAACCAAAGTTCCTCATGAATCATTCCTCCTAAAAACCAGAACTAGCACCCTTTATCACCCTCTCCAACCTGCCTGCAAGACTCTTCCTCTTGGAAAGCTGCGCTCCATGCTCTTCGACTCATCTATGTCTTGATTCTCCTCTTTTCTGTCTAACCACACTTTCATGTTTCAAATGATTTTCCTCATTCTTCCCTGCAGTTTTCTACAGAAGCCTTCTACACCTGGGCTCTGGCTCTGTTTCTTTTCATGTTGTCTCCAGATAATTCATTTACAGATAATTCTACAGATAATCAAATTTCAGATAATTTCATCTGAAAAATAAATAAAGTACCTGCCCCATGATTCAGACATCTGCTTAAGAGTGGCATGGTCAGAGTAGGGCTCTTCATCTTTCCCTCTGACAGTTTTTCTTTTTCTCTGTCACTATGGAAATACCACTGTCCTGCCTCTTCTCCAGCTCCTCAGGTCCATAGCCTTGGCACAGCCTTTAGCTGAATCTCCAGTTGATTCTTACTCCCTCTTTTTATATTACAGTTATAAGTTACATGCTTTTATTCTCATTCATAACCTAAAACACTCCTCCAGGCTCTCACCATCTCCCATCTTAACTAACACCATCTTCTACAAATTTGTCATATATAACATTGCTACCTATTTCCATTCATAACATTACAGCAAAGAAAACTTTCCTAGCCTTTTGCTCTGAGCATGTGATTTCACTTTTCACAGCCTTCCCCCTCTTCATTCACACTAAACATCAGCTTCTTGTCTTCATTCTTCACAGCTTGTCTCCACAGTATTTATCATCTTTTGCATGCTATAAGTGACAGTAACATTTAACACCCGTTCCCACAGCACACATGGCAGGAACCGGCATTCAGGGCCAAAAACAGAAGAGAGGTGAGTTAACATCCCTTGCATGAAGCCGACTGGGGGTGTGCCCAAGTGCCGACAGAGCCACTTACCCTATCTTTGCTGGTAAGGAAGGGAATTTACTCATCTGTAGCCTGGGGAGCAAAAGAAAGCTTAATTCATGCAAGATAAAGTAGGAAGAGACAACCCTTCTGAATCAGCTACTCAGCAGGTGGTAGGGTACGGTGATGACAGAGTCCAGGAGCCGGAGGCAAAGAGCCGCTGGGCTGATGTTGGCAGTCTTGGTCTGTGCCCAGTCATAAGATACCCATCAGCCATCAGAAGTATCCCTAAAAAGCTAAAGATGGAAATGACTGAAACTGCAAGATGTGTTGGCAGCAGAGAGCTCAGACACAGGGCTCTGTAATGGGGCACACCAAACAATCCAAATACACAAGGGTAGCAGCTCAGTACAGCCAGCAGGCAATTTTTTTCCAGAGTCAGTGCTGAGTAAATACCTACATACAAATGAAAGGATCTCACAAAAAAATGTTCTCCAAAGCAGTTAACATGTTAGCCTCCCAGTCTTTCTTTTGAACTGTCCTCCTAAAAACATTTGCAAATGACAGTCACCAGTCATGGATACACAAGGCAGCTAAAAGCAAGGGCTGTTCAGCCCACCCCATTAGAGCTGAACTGTGCAGTACATGCAGCCTGTGCACTTATTCGTCCCTCCTTACTCGTATCAGTGCTATTCACCTGCCTGGGCTTCAGTCCCCGCTGCATGTCTGGGGAGACTTCAGGGTCCAGTTTTGCAAGTTTTTTCCCCTCATTCTCTAGGCTGAACGTGGAGCTTCTACACCAATAAATGACAGAATCTGAGACTTCAGCTACCTAATCTGTAGATGCATGCAGATACAAAACCTATCACAGCTAAATACCATTTTTTGAAAGTTTTCTAGTGTCAAATCTGAACTGTTTTCCCATTGGTTTGCGCATTAGTAGCAAATTTCCTGGGCATTTGGCTTAAAAAAGCCTCGTACACATAAACAGACTTTTTGTCCAAATAGAAACTGAACAAACCTCAAAGGTTTGCCCTCCTTCTGTTGTGATAGTAACGTTTTTCACTACCTTTATTTCTTTGTGGTATGTGTATTTTTACCACATAACAGAATGGACAAAAACTGGGATTGTCATTATGGTATCCAAAGGTCTGTGCTTTTCAAGCAAAGGAACCCAATCTGTTCCTGTAAGCTCTGTGTCCAAACAGAAAGTCAAATCAAGTTGCTTATAAATCCATATCTGTTAGAAAGAAGAAAATGAGCAAATCTCCCTCACTGTGTCTTCACAGAAAGCTTAGTCCCCTCTTCAGCTTCAAAAGGTGCTTTTAACAGATTTGTGCCCTGTAGAGTCAGCTCCCAGAAGCTCAGGGGCAGCTTGCAGCCCTGGCCAGCTCTGCCCGTGAACAAAGCCAGGCTCCAGGCACCGCAGCTCATGCGGGGTGGATGGATGAGACAAGCCCCTGCCTTGCTGTTGTTCCCCGGGCAGTAAGGGAAACTGCTTGCAAACAGCAGGACTTCACGCCAGCTGAATCCCCTTTCTGCAACAATATTGCAGTCATCCCCGTTTTCTAAGGTCTTGCTGGTTTGAAATGCTGTGGTTTTCATTGTCGCTTCTACTTTACAGGGTGACCAGGAATGTTTACCAGCAACTTAGTGTGGAGAGAAAAGGGGCAGGGGCGATGGACTGTCAACATTAGACTGTTAGACAAGAACACATCCCCCACAAGCACAGTACCTTCAGAAAAAAAACAGAGAGCCTCCCTGCAAAGATGCTTACAGCATTTGAGTCTGAAGAAATATGCCTCCCTCAGGACTCCTCTTATGGCTGCCAGAGTTATAAGGGCCACATGCTACCACATCATTAATATGGTGTGTTTAATCAGCACATTCGTGTTGTGTGGTGTTTGTTTTGAAATCATACAAATCTAAACGCATTGTGCAAACTCCCTGCATTAAAATGACAAAATAAATTGTGTCTTCATTCAGGCAGCAAGTTGTGGTGGTAACGTACTGCAGAAAAAAAAGGCTGAAAATGAGAAAGAGAGGAAAAAAAGTAAACAGGGAACTAAATAAAGAGATAATGAAGGAAGGGAAAGAGTTAATTGGCTGTGTATTAGGACACTAAAAAATTAAGGAAGATTTCAAGGCATTAACAAAGCTAGCATTTCTGGAATGTAAAACGGCATTTGTATTACATAGCTCAATACCATGCTAGGAATCAATATTCTCTGAAATGCAGGAGAATTTAAGAAGGTCGTTGCTTTGTTTAATCATGGTCCTTTTGGTAGTGCCTCCCCATGGGATCTGTAAGCCAATGGTTTCTTATAGAGGGCTGACAAATTTTCTTCTTAACGAATATGAAGTTTCTCTCAGGTCAATGGCAAGATAATGGGAAAGGAATATTTCCAGATCCCAGGTTCATTAAAGCCTGAAATCTGTACCAAAGACCATTGCATAGTTTTCCTCACATGAGGAGGTCGTGCTCAGCCAGATTAGTGGAGATGTTCCCACTAACCATCCACCCATCAAATGCAGAGGTGCTGCAGCATGAGGTCCTTTCTTGGCTTGATAGAGCCTGAATTTATTTCCTTAAGGGCATGGTTCAAGGTCTGCTGATAATGCCAGCATTTCTCCAAGGAGTTTCAGTGGACAGCCAAGTTATCACTGAGCTCCTGGTTGTGGTTTTATTTATGTGCTTATATTGGAACTTCCTTTACATTTATTGTCTGCAGTTGCCTACGTGACCTCAGAGACCTTTTAAAATTAAGAACACTTTACTAATGCAAATATGAACTCCTCATCTGTTTTTCTTGTTTGTGCAGTTCCTAGCAGAATGGGGGTTTTGTCTGTGACTGAGCTCCTAGTTGCTATGGCAATACAAGTAATAAATAAATAGTAAAATTAATACATTGGCATAAAATATTCTGATTTAGTAAGCATGTTCTCTAGAATAGTAATAACAGCACTTCCTACAGTTTAGTTTTCTGAGCAATATTTCCCTACCGGGGTGCCTCAAAACACTTGTTAACAATGTCATGCCTTATACACACTATAAAATGGTAATGCAGCTCTACCACGTATTACTGCAGCATTTCGGCAGCGCTGGTCATTGCTTCCGTTCTCTGTTGTCAGAGGTGTGCCTGGGAGAAGACGTATGCTGTTGCGGGCCAGGGGGTGCACGTGCATGCACACACCAGAGCCAGGCGTGTTCGGATTGGTGAGTTTGCATGTATGGAGGACAAGCAGTAACTTCATGGGCTTCTCTCCCTCAACAACACCATAATGTGCCCACTCTCATTCAGACAAAATCCCTTTCACAGTTCTCTGTCTGTGCAAGAAGGCTACAAAAGAGCTCTAATTTACATTTATACTCACTTGAAAGAGTACATTTATTTATCATAGAAAAAAATTAAGCTTCTCTAGCCAAGATACAAGTTTGTGACATAGAGCTGTAGATCGAGTCGTTATTTGAAAGAACTGCAGAACTGATGCTTCCTGAACAATCTCAAAATTACAAGATTTTTCTCTCTTTTTTCTGAATGTGTACTAATACACATTTCCATTGTAGATGGACATAAGTTCTAAAAATTGAAACCATGCAGGAAAATAGCTATTTTTCTTCCTGTTTTGCAGAGAAAATAATGAATATTGTGGAAACCAAAGTGTCTGAAGATTTGTTTCTTTATGTAAACAAAATTATATTTGCGCCTAAAAAAATGATACATAAGATCATACAGAGACAGAAACTGCTGCTAGGTATATTTATAAAATGAGGAAGAATGAACTTTCATTCTTGAACAGTGACAGATGTACCTGATAATATCCAGCAGCTCTGCTGGTCATTGAAATGCTTAAGTATATTTTGGCCTGTTGACACACTTCTAAAATAGGTGTAAAATTAAATGTTAAAAAAGAAAGCGTAAACACTGCTGGCTTGCAAACAAAAAGGAAGGTTAAATGTACAGCAATCAGAGATAGTAAAAAGACCTGGTACTGTGCAGATGTAAAATAAACTCATATTTCTGAAGACAAACCTTGAAAAATTAACTCAGTAACTCTATGCATCTTCATTGCAATACATTTAACTACATAGGACTAAGGACCAGCAGTAACACATTCAATAGCATGCGGGAATTGCAGTTGCTTACTACTGCAAGCTTTAAAATAAAGTGACTTCTGAAATAGTTATTAGTTACAGACAACATTTCTGAAGAATTAAAGTACAGAAGTAACAATATCATAATAAATAGTTTTTGTCAGCTGTCTCCTAAATTTCTTCTGTTTTTCATAGCAGGCCTCAGCAGGGAAAAATAGGAAATTAAAAACAAACAAACAAACAAAACCAAAAAAACCTATGTATTTTCCCTACCTTTTTCCAGATCCTCTGGTTGCAGAAGACTCTTTCCTCCAACTCACTTCTTCATTTATAGAGTGTAATCTGACTTTACAACATAACAAACATCCCTTGAAAGAAGACATTACATGGGAGAAAAATTAACTTGCAGTTCAACCACAGGCAAAGTGATGTTCTGCTCTTCTGCTCCTTTGAGGACAGCAGATTATTAAAGATCTGACTTTCTCATGAGAAAGCAAGAGGACAAACATGCAATAGTGGGGGGGAGGAGGAGGATGTGACCCTCATTTCTCCAGCTCACAGCTTAATCACTGGCTTCTGCTTGATGCTGTGTCCTGCAAGGGTGACATCCCTCCTCCACACGCCTAGCAGGTGACATCCTGAACATTAAGTAGGTGAAGTAACATCTGGGTTGTGGATCTTGCCAAAAAGTCAATGTTTGGTTATGTCAGGACTTTAGGCAACCAAGCTGATGCTTGCCCACAGAAAACTGATGTATGTTACCAGGACAAAGAGAGACATCACTGAACTTCAAACATCTGTACTGCTGGGTGGGAGGTACAAGAACACAGTGCTGTCTCAGGCACGAGGCCATCTCTTCCCCCTGCTGGCTCCAGCCTTCAATGTCAAACCCTGAGATACAACTACCACCAGCCTACAAAGCAAATTTATCATGACAAGCACAATGATCTAGGGACAACAGCTGCCCAGCAACTTGGCCCTGCTTTCACTCAGATCAAAGAGATGAGCTGCTTGTTAACAGCAGTAACCTCGATGCACACTTTTAATGCTAGTTTCTACTCAAAACTGAGAGTCTTCTAATGTACTCCAAATCCAAAAGCCGGGGGAGAAATGAAGGAATAGGCTCTTGTAAAAGAGAAGCCTAATACTTTTCCATATCTTTATCCTCCAAAGGTAGAAAAATATTCAGTGCTGTTGGTTAGGGAGCCAAGTTTTGAAATGGCAAGTAGTGGCAAGCTTAATGTGCAAGAGCAGACCTGTGTCATTTATACTTATTAAGCCTAAAAATCAAGATCTAAAATAGGATCTGCACAGTCTGTACAGAGTTAAAATAATCAATACAAGTGGGTTCTGCATTAGCTTTATGTAGAGCATAACCTGAATTGCAAGGCTACGTTTGGTTACCCTTCAGCTTTCTGGTTGAGCAGCACATAGCCTACCAAAGGCTCACTCACCCTCCCTCTATATCTTTGGCAAAAGCATTCAGGCCACCCCTGCAGCACCGGTCCACCAAGAATGTTTCCAGGTTTCCTGTCCTAGTTTCAACTGGGACAGATTTAATTTTCTTCTTAGTAGCTGGTGCAGAGCTGCGTTTGGGATTTGGTATGAGAACAATGTTCATAGGACACTGGTGTTTTCAGTTGTTGCTGGGTGATGTTTATACTAAGGCAAGGACTTTTTGGTTCCTTGGACCCTGCCAGAGAGAGGGCTGGAGGAGCACAAGAAACTGCAGGGGACACAGCCAGGAGAGCTGGCTGAACTAGCCAAAGAGGTATTCCATACCATACAACATCATGCTGAGTAAATAAACTGAGGGAAGAAGAAGGAGGGGGGGGTACATCCGACATTATGTAATTTGTCTTTCCAAGTAACCATTATGCACGGTGGAGCCCGGCTTTCCTGGGGATGGCTGACCACCTGCCTGCCCATGGGAAGTGGTGAATGAATTCCTTGCTTTGCTTTGCTTGCGTGTGCAGCTTTACCTATTAAATTGTTCTTATCTCAACCCTCGAGTTTTACATTCCTTTCCAATTCTCCCCCCCATCCCTGTGAGTGAGGGGCAGCGAGTGCGTGACTGCATGGTGATGGGTTGCAGACCGGGGTTAAACCTAAACAGTCCTTTTTGGAACTCATGACCCCTGTTTTACTTCATTGAACAGAATAGCATTTATGCTCAATATCATTCCACATCAATGTCCACATTAAAGTACTGCCTGTAAGTGCTCGTCTGCTGCATATGCACATTGCTTCCAGCCCCCACCAGGCAGCATGACAGGGAAGCCCCCGTTGCTCTCCCCTCTCTTCCACTGACCATGAAGATTAAGCTGTGTAAACCTGAGTGTTTGGCAAAAGGTTTGTTGAAATGCTTTACCGCAACTGGAAGAAAAGATTTCTTTCACAGACAGTTCCATGTGTAGGTTGAGGAGGAGAGCAGAGGGCACAATTGCTGTGAGGTTGGTGGCAGGGTGCAAGCAGCTGTGGGCACTGGGGAAAGGCACCTGGTCTGGAGCTCACAGTCATTACTACAAATACCTCTAGCAGAACTGGAACTTATAATTCCTTCCTCTCTCTGCTAAAACTCTTGAGAAAATGCTCCCCAGCTCCTTAAAAAACAATCTGCTCACTTTCTGCTGGCTGGAAACATAATAAAACCCCAGCATCCCATGTAATCTCAGTGTATATGTTACTTTTGTTTCATCTGATAGAAGTCAATCTTTTCCACCCAGGATTATACACTCGTTACAAAAGGAAGTCCACTCCGTGTCCAGCTTGACTTTTCCCATGATGGTTGGTATAAGGTACTCCACAAAGTGATGGATCTGTCAACACAAGACAATTTGATTTGTGTTCATCCCTATCAGAACGGACTTCTGCTGAAGCATGGCTCCTTGCCAGTCGAAACCATTACCTGAAGTTTTCCCTGGCTATGTTGCCTGTGTGCTGGCATTGATGAATTTTGATGGTTGGGTCGAGTGCTCTCTCCTGGAGATATCTTCTTATTCTGCAGCACTATTTCCCTCTTTAAGCTAGAGTGCAGAGCTTCTGCTGAATTCATGGAGTCCCACTGACTTTCCTCATGACCATTAGAGACTCTGCCATGGATCATGCGTGCCCTGGTGGCAGCACAGGTGGTATGTTGTAGAACCATTGTCAATGTGGAATTATTTCTCATCATGGGGGGAAGGACACAGACTGTTATTTTTATCTTTATAAACCCATCTGGACATTTTCAGCTCACCAGATATTTTCTTTTCTTTTTTTTTTTTTCTGATTAAGGCAGCCAGACTCTTAACAAACTCCTGCTGGCTTATGTCTTTCACTGCGATGTGGAGCATCTTAATCCTAAGTGGTCAGAGAAAGGCAGCAGCATTTCCCTGCCCCTTTCATATTCCTATGGCAATGAGCCTGGGATGATTGCTCCACATGCAGAAAGTCATCAAAAGCCAGAGGGAATTCTGTACTTGAAAGAGTTTCAGCCACAAAATGCAGCGAGTACCAGCAGCAGCTCTCAGTGTGCTTCAAAGGAATAATGGGTGCATAGCATATCTGGTGAACAAATGATACAGTACATATGACATTCTTTGGGTATTCTGAATCTTGGCAGGTATTTTAGCAGTATCTCTTTTTGCCTAGCTGGTTATGCTACAGTTTCTGTACAATTAGGTGTGTATACATATCAAAAAGAGAACTGTTCAAAACACAAACAATGCAAGTCTTTGACCAAGCTGGTGAAAGTGTCAGACGGTGAAAAATTATGCGATTTCTTTAATATTTCACTTTAATCACTGCAAGTTGTTAGGTAAATTACTGAATCAGCTGAAACTGTTATTCAAATATGTGGCTTTGTACTACAAAAGTATACTGAAACACTGTTGGATTTACTTATGGTTTACTTGCAAAAATTCACTCCTACATTTCAGACTCAGGCTTTGGAGCAGTATGGAAAGCAAGTTATCATACAACGCTTTCTTGCGGTGCTTGTTCTAGAGGCATTGTTACAGAAACAGAAGTCAGAATGCTCCTGATACATAAAAAGTAGCTGTACTGGGTATAAACACGAAGTGAAATAACTTATAAGTCATGACCAGAAATTTTTAAAAGCTCTAAATTGTAAACAAGACAGGAAAGAATAGCTCAGGTAAGATTTGGGGGTTTTAATGAGCTGTGACTTTTCCATAACATCCAACAACATCTAGCATGTACCCTGCTTGGGAATATACAAGAAATGATACTTTGAATATAGGTACTCAGAGTATTCAGGGATTTTTATGCATGTAACAATGCGATGTATCAAATAGCAAGAGCATATAGTGCATAATTAAAACACGAAATTAATTTCTAAAATAAAGTTAAAAGTGGACTTAAAAAGGGAGCCACCCAGTCGATGAAGTCCACCTGGTCTGTTAAACAGTCACTTAAAGGCAGCTTACAGAGTAACAAGTCCTTAATTTACTGATGGCCATATGCTCATTTTGGCAAAGATGATCCTTCCGCATGCCCTGATTTGTAGACTTCTCCTAAACTGTTGGTGACCATTAGAAACAGGCTGCTTGGCTAGCCTTTGGCCTGGTCCATATGGATGCTCTTAAGATCTCACCATTAGAACTGAGCAGAAAAGTAGTCAGCCCCTATTTCCCACAATTCAAATGTGGAGGAACCGAGTTCTTCTCCTGTGGTGCCTTCTCAAGGTCTCTGCATGGTCAGTACAGCAGAGCCCTCTGACACCCTCTTCTCCTGCCTTGCACTCACAGGATGTGCCAACCTGGTCCCCACACAGGTGCATAGGTAAGGCGTTTGTTGCCATTTAAAGGCTATTTTTCACCTAGCATCTACCTATAGCAAGGGAAGCTAAAAAACTCCCGCTGGTTTGTGTCTTCACTGTGTTACCAAGCATCCTAATTCGAGGCAGAAGCATTTTGCTGCAGAGTCAGAGGACACATTATACCCCTTTTATCAGTACACAACCCCAGTCATAATGTATGCCCACAGGAAGAAACATTTCCCATGCAGGGGATGACTCAGACTAGGTCAAAGCAGAGATATAAGGAGAGTGGAGAAAAGTGAACAGTAACTGCAGTTTACTAAAGGTGGCATTATCTTAACAAAGTGACAGCTGCTCACTGTGGAGTTACAAGGAAGTATTGTGGGGTTTTTTGACTCCGAAGCCCACCCTTTACGAGCCACTGACCTGGAATACAAGAAGACTACACATGCTGCAAAAGTCATCTTTAATAAGATAGGGTCAGATTGTGATGAAGCTCACTCATATTTGAGTGGCCCTTTCCTTCCGCTTGTGGCCCCGTGGACATTAATACCATCACTATTGGTAAAATAAGGCTGAGTAAGGTGCAACTGCAGTTGCCCTCCTGTTGGGCACTGATAATTGATAGCTTTCAATAGATTTAAATTTCTTTTTTTTCTCTGAGTGCCCAGCCCTACTGGACAGTAACAACAGTATGGGGTTCCCCTGGTAGGACTCTTACAATGACCAGGTTATCGAACTGATTTTACATCCCCACCCCATGGTACCTCCAGCTATGCTAGAGCTCAGGAGCGTGAGTTGCAACAGCCGTCAGGAATTAAGTTGACTCTCTGTTTATAAGATTAAACAATGACTAAGCTTAGCAAAAAGCATAAACAGTGGTGTAATAAGGCTGTCATTGCAGTATAACTAGAATAAAATGAAACTGTTATAAAACATAACTGCATTTTATTATAGCAAACGCAATCAGAAAACTGCTTCCTTTTAGTAAAAATGTTCCACCTGTCTGCATACAGTGTACCACACAAAGTCCCCTCTTGGCTGTATCATGACTCTTTCCTGATGCAAAACACAGCACTGCACCAAACCAGCTAGAGAAACCAGAAATCATTAACCAAACATACTCTTAAAGAGTCTGGCCAGTTTTCCTTAGTTTTTGTGTATTTGCTGGCCCAGGGGAAAAATAGATACAACCTACAGAAGCTGTACAAAAGCAGAGTGACCATTCGGTTTGTATCAGAGATGGGCTGTGCTTTGTACCATCCATCTGTCAGGCTGTGCTGAGGAGATATGCCACGAGAGTGGAGAGGAACACGTGAGGCTTTAACCCACGTTGCACAAGAAGAGCATCCCGGGTCTGGTGCAGAGGAGACAGGCTCGTAACCTGCTGGGAACAGGCTGGCCACAGCCTGCTTACAGAGAAAGTGCACTGGTCTTCCCTTGTTCTGGCCATGAGTTTGTCTTCAGAGGGACCTCTTGGAGGAGGAATGAGCTGGCTTTCACACAGGCTATGGCGCCCCATTACCTGCATGGTTCCCTCAGCCTGCCAGGAAACTCATCGACCCACAGAAAGTCTTGGGAGGGAACAAAGCCTAACAGAATGACTACGTGTAGTTTTGTGGCAAGCAGCTAGCAAGAGGTTGGGCTGGGTTCTGGTTCATTTCCTTGCAACTGGGGAACACCTCTTTGCTCAGGTATCACTTGAACAGACCTCACTTTTTTATTTATACTCATTAATGACAGCATTCCTGAGACACAGATGTCACAAGGTAGTATTTGCAAGGTCATCAGGCAACCTGATTTTAAAAACCCACACCAGCTCACTAAATAAAACTCGCTGATTTACCATACAAGACCAGAGAACCAAAGATACATAAAAAATCAAGTAAGAAAAGAAAAGAAATTGTGATGCTTCTTTTTTTTTTCCTTTGTTAAGCACTGACAGTGTTTGAGAAAAGTAGAGATGTAAAGGGAAAAACTTGGAGACAGAAGATCCAAACTTCCCCTTGATTCTAAACTTAGCTCAGCCACTGGCCCACCGTGCAGATGACTCAGTGCACTTCCTTGAACTTAAATCGTTCCTCTTACAAAACTTGTTAAAGAAAGACGTCAGTGTAAATTAGATGTTGTGTCTAAGTTTAGCTATGGCCAATACATAAATATTGGAACTTTAATGTGTTATCATTTTTGTCTGATGTAGAAATATGTGTATGTACCTACACATATGCATACACATATATATATATAGCAAGGGAGAGAAAGATTTCTTTGTGCTATTTTTACGATTTAATTTACATATATTGTTATTTTGCTGGTGACATAAGAGCTCACAACTGATTAAAAGTTTAACCATTTTCAGAGCAGCCTGATTCCCACACCGCCCAAGCACTCTTCATTCTCTCAAACTGTCAGGGAAGTTTCAATCCCATCCAAGCAGTGGGAGCTGAGCGAGTACACGTTCGGCATATAACATACATGATGGCTGATTTCTTGTGACACTAATCTTCACTCCTGAGGGAAAGGCAGTCATTTATTCATAACTTTGCCACTCAAAAGTAACCATTCTTCTCACCATGGAGATAAATGTCAAAATAGAGATCAGCCATAGGCTGAGTCTAATCTAATCTGTCCAAAATGAATATATATTTAGATCTGTTGTCAGATCTCAAATAGTAAATGCTTTAGCCTGGGCAACTATTTTCTCAGTCTGCACTCTCCACCTATAAATATGCATACCATGTTGGATATACACTATCAGAGAAGCATATTAACCCTGCAAAAATGGGCAGGATGTGAGGCTGTCCAACCTTTCTGGTATGAGCAAAGAGTCAGAGGACAAAGCACAAGACTCTCAGAAGTGTGTAACAGAAAGGCAAAAACATGCAATTTTTGTTAAAGTGTTTCTACCCTTGAAGACCCATCTGAAATTAGCAGGCCCTTCACTCCCAAGTAGTTGATGCAGCAAATGAGAAAAACAGACTCCAGCCTGGATCCCTGTTTTGAAGCATCTGTGGAAGATGGCAATGGAAATTCCCTTTCTCATAAAACTGTTAATTTTCAACATCCCCCTCATTTCTCCAGGTCACATTTCCATTTGGAGGATGTCAGCTGGGACGTGTTTGCTCCTCCTAGATCCTTTCCCATCCAATTATACCTATGCAGTTATTCATATCCTGATATTGAGACTCTGGAGAACACCACAGAAGAACCAGCAGTGATTGCCATTTTTCTGTCCAGCTTCTCTGCTTCATGCTACTATAAATCTCCATGACATTCTTTTTGAAGTGGAATATCTGAAATTCATCTCAGAGCCTGAAGAGAAAGAGGTCTTCTCTCAGCGACCCACATAAAGAAATTACACTGTTTCAGGGATAGGTACATCTACCTTTCTTAGGTATTTCATTATTGAAGTCGTAAAACAAACACTCTTGTATAAACGGCAAATACAGGATGATTGTTTCCAGTGCTTGTAAACTGGCATATTTCTGGTGCCCAGATATCCTTGTTCAAAACCAAATCCCATTTTTAGGCTAGGATAAACTCTATCAACCATCAATTAACTAAATATTGCAAAAGATGCATTAGTTTTTACACGTATTCTGCCTTAGCAGTTCAGCCACATTACCTCTAAGGCATCACGTACTACTTCTCTACTTATTACAGGTAAGTAATGGAGTCATGGTCAGTTTCAGCAAAAAACACTTTCAGATGTTCCACATGGATTTAAAGTGAACGGGACCTCAACTGTGCCAGGATGGGATTGCCTCTAGGAACCCAAGTGCAAAGCAAGGAGATTTGGCCAGGAGCCTGGTATGAGTCATTTTTGCTCTGTCCTACCATTTGCACTTAGAATGGGCCAAGTCTTTCTCTGGCATAATTATACAGATCTGCACCAATGCCGGATTGGGCCTGTGTATCACAAATACACAAATATACAAATGGTATTGCTGGAATGGGTCTACACTTTCTAAAGGTGGCAGTAATGGGTGCCAAGTGACAGCGGAGATGATAAAGCATGGTGGTGGTGCAGAAAAAGATGAATGCCTACCAGAGTAGTAGCTCAGTAAGGTAAACTCTCTTGAAAAAGTTTTTTAAGACAACTTAACACAAAGTAGTACAAAATAGGAACAGAGAATGATGGTGTCACTTCCAGGCCACAGCTTCTATGCATGTAAAGTGATCATCCAGAAAAGAGAGGTGTAGGAAAGGGTTATGAACAATCATGATCTCCCAGCATGATGAAATGGCGAAGAGAGCAAACACAACCCTTGTTAGCAATGACCAGCTCCTAAGGAATGGGAAAGTTACTACTTTTTGCCACATCCTCAAGGTGTCCTCAAGGTGGTCATTGCTAGGTACTGTAACCATTCCTAGCCTCAACACTTTAGCAAGGATGTTAATGAATACAAATGGTTCAGAAATAATGCCATCTGTGGAGAACCTCTCTCACGGTGAGCACTTAGACATCAATCTTGCTACCTCAAAGACAGGGCATAGAGGAGAGTAGATCTCTGCCTCAGACTGCCTACATGGAGAGGAAAATCTACAGACTCAGAGATTCTTCAGGAGGCTACAAATCTCTTGGACTCAGAAATGAGACAAACTGAAACAAGGAACAGAGTGCTAAACTGCCACATTTGGAACAACTTACCTGGAAAATTTGCCATTCCTGCAAGTCTTGTAATCAATACTGCTGTCATACAGAATAGCTCACTCAGAAATTAAACCCTAAATGAAGGACTCCATGAAAACCTACGCCCTGTATTATCTAAGATAGAACAGATAAACATAACAGTGCCCTTAGGTCTTAAAAATCTATGAGTGTAGTTAAGAGGACATGTACTTCTAGAGGCTAAGCATGAGGTCCCTAGACTTTTCAGGGATGTGCTTTCCCTGAAGGTTTTTCCTGAAGAAAAACTAAATAATTTATCCTAGAACTGGAAATTAAGCTGCAGAAGTATTGAGTAACAAGCCCCCAAATAGACCAAACTTCCTCCTGATTTTCTATTTTCTATTTTCCCTAACTGTAGGTGAAAACGTATACAGCCAATAGATTAACTTTTTTGAAAAAGGCTCCAGAGGCACATGGTGAGGAGGTCAATACCCTCAGAAGCAAATCCTGTGAAAGGCAGATGCCGGCCACAGCCAGGTTTACACTGGGGCTCTACAGTCATTCTTGCTTCCTCAGCCAGCTTTCTCCATTTCTGCTGTTAGTCTTATAGCAGCATACAGAACATCAAGAATCCCCCCAAAACTCATGCTAAAGGACTCAGTATTGCACATTCTCCAAGTGTATCATTTCAGATGGCAGTTTAAATCACTAGGAACAGAGCTGAGCTTCTTTATTAAATACTTGATTTGGTGAAGAGGAATTTCAGCAGAGTGAGGCTAGGACCATCTCTATGTCATTTTCAGCAGAATTTCCATCTTCTGCACATCTTCAGCGAGTGCTGGGACTAGATGAAGATGACCATATTTTTCAGGTGGACCAATCCCAAGTTTCATCCTCTAGCTACCAGCACTTAGAAGGTCTTCAGCTTGGATCTCTTAAGCATGTTTTCAGTTTATTAGGGCAGGAAATTTAGTGTGATTATATGTATGAGGACCGCATAGTTTACTGAATAAACCTAACAGCAGGTTTTTGCTGTATGCTGCCTTTGGGAAACAGTGACTTGGTTTTCTTATGCTATCTTGTCTGAGAAGTGATTGCCCTCTCCCCCTCCCCCAATAGGTATTTTTTGCATTCTCCTCTGACCCAGTCTGCATTTATCAGAACTTCTATCATGCTTTGCACTAATTCCTAAGACATAGCACTGACATCACCAGATTTCTAAGTTCTCTCAGTGTTTTGCAATTAGCCAGTGAAAAGCTGCTGTTGAAACTATCCTAGGAGGTGAATTTGTGGCAGAGAGGATATGACCAGTCTGCTTCAAATCCTGGACTTAAGAGTTTTGAAAAATAAATTGCTAGGAAATTGACATTTAATTCCTGTGATTTATGTTTGTGTGTGGTTGTGTTTGGTTTATTTTAATTGTATAATCTTAGAAGGAAATAAAGTTTCCTTTAAACTAAATTGCTGTTACTTTTCAACATACTTAGGTAAAGTTCCTGAGCTAACAATAAAAAATAATCAACATAAGCAGCTATTGCTAAACTAAAAGTGAAGATTAAAGGTCGGACATCCTGACCTCTGCTTTGAGACAACAAACTACCCTGCCTGTGCTTTTTTCGTTGTAGCCACATATTACCCTCTAAAACCTAAGGAACTCTTTGTTGTGTTGCCGTATCATTTCTTAGGACAGCTCAGTATATCCTTAATCCAAAGAAAGATGCTGCCATTGCCCAAGCTGGGTGACGCCGGGAAGCACATTATCACATACAGAATGTTCATTAAAAGTGGATTAGGTAAAGATCTCATCAAACATACCTATTCTGCTTAAAATAAACGGCTTCTAAGCATAGGAATTGTTAGAGGAATGAATGATAGGCACCGACTGATTCGGTTTGCATATTTTAGAGAGTGTCACCGAGCTGGTGTGTGTGGAACTAGGCTCTTTACTTCTGCAGTTCTGTTTAGTTTACTCGAACAGAGGAGCAACCATCAGTAAAAATATTAGAGGTTATTTGGTGATAAAATGTGGACACTTAATAAAAAGATATCCCAGACATGAAAAGTTAGAAGAAAGAAGAACACTGCTTAAAAATGAACTAATTAAAAAGAAAAATTAAATGAAATGCAGCTTTCACTCTTAGGTTCTAGATTTCTCTCCCCCAAACATTAGACGAAATTGCATTGTTTACAAAAATTTATTAATACAAACTTTACACACTTTATATAACAGTTATCAAAGTCCTAGTTATAGATATCATGTGTGTAATAATACTTTGTTTAAGTTCTTTTTATATTCATTTGCACACAAAATAAGTTCTCCAAGACTAACATCTACCTACTATGTATCTCAAATCTGCTCAAATTTTGGTAAGGCTGTTGGCGTTTCTAAAAAAAAATAATTCATACAAAGGATAATAACCTAGGTGATCACTTCATAATGCTTGCGACTAGCCACTGAACTCTAGCTGATAAAGGTCATAAATAAAACGTCAAGAGAGCCCTATGTCATTATACCACAGCCGACACAAACACAGCAAACTCTGCCCGTTGCCAAAGAACAGAAGAAATACGACTAAAACGCAAGCCGATGTGTTGCAGCATCGTAGGGCCACTAAATAGCCATCCGTGAACTCGTGGCGATTTACAAGGTGAAGAGAAGGCACGAAAGCTGCAAACCGCGCCCCGCGTCCCTGGGCCCCGCAGCCCGCGCCGGCGGCGGGCAGGGCGGGCAGGGCGGGGAGCGGCCGGGGCAGCCCGGAGCAGCGGTGCCGGCAGCGCCCGCCGGGGTCTGCCCGCTCCTCTCCTCGCCGGCGGCCGGCGGCTCTGCCCGGCCGGGGAAGGGGGGTTTTACCCGCCGCCTTTTTTTTTTTTTTTTTTTTTGGGGGGGGGGGGGGGGGAGTTGGGGGGGGGGAGGGGTGTTGCTTTCCGACGTCTTGAACGCGGGGCTCGCTTTGTGTCTTTGGAAAGACTCCTGTAAGGTGTGTGTGGTGAGCTGGAAGGAAGCAGGTACCTGCGTGTCCTCCTTCGCCACCTGCCCGGGCGGAGGGACGGGGCCAGCCCCCGGGCGGAAGGTAAGATAGGAGTCCGTACATAGAGAGATGAGGTGAAAATGGTTTATCTCGTTAGAAACCCGACCACAGGTGAACACTACACATTCTTTTATGACAAAAGTTTGTTTTATGAAATAAATTTTACTAAGCAATAAGCCAGAATGTAGAAAAATACATTTTACCTCCAAACTCAATAAACAAGGAACAAAAACTTTCGTAGTAGTGCATAATTCTTTAGTGGTAGCTACAACAGGGGTTCCTAAACTTGTACAATAAGAGCTTGCATAAAACAGAACAAAGGAGTGAGAGAGCGTTCACAATCTTTTTTTTTTTTTTTTTTTTTTCCCCAAAAGAACACAACCCAAAAAGGTGACTCAGGTGGGTTATACAAAGCTCATAAAAGTGCGAAGAGAGGATGAGAGGCGGGAGGGTCTACAAGAAAAAACAATCAGAAAGAAAAGAGCAACTCCGAAATAAAATGCAAAGGCGAGAACCCTACTCATTACACATGATGAGAAGCATGGACAGCACTGGAGAGTAACACACTGTACTTTGCATCCAGGTCCAGTACCGAGCTGCCCGGGGCAGTTGGGTAGCGGATCGGAGGTGGGATCGCCTCGTCTTCCCTCGACCCTGCATCACCGGCGCCGGTACGGGCTGCGGTACCGGCTGCGGCCCGGGGCGCGCCGGGGGCCGCCCCCGCTCACTTCCCCACTCTTTCCAAACGGGTCCTGTCTCCGCTTTCGCTTTGTTCTGCAACTCTGCCCAGCCAGCCAGAAGAGCAGTGCACGGGGCTTAGTACTTACTACCCTTGCTGCTGGTTCGGGATTTAGGGGTTGGGGTTTGGCTTTTTTTTGGTTTTGTTTTGATTTTTCTGTTGTTATTTTGGGGTTGTTCTTTTTGAAACTATTTCTCCCTCCAATAGGCAACAGAGATGTACAATTTAGATCGAGCTGTTGTTTTCACAAGAGAATGATCCTCTAAGCTCATTGTTTGAGGAGACACTAATACAGATACAACTAGAATCAAAGAAAGCAGGAGGGGGAAAAAATTCGAAATCTAGAGGAATGGGGACGCTACCCCTTCAGAGAGGCTAGCGGCAAAGGAGCCTCGAGACTCACCGGGGGAAGAATCTGCTTCACCAATTCTCCCAAATCATTTTCCTCATAATCCCCTGGAAGCAGGGCATCCTTCTCTATGTACAGTAGCAAATGGTGAAAATTAATGTCTTCGACCCTGTCGCGGGTAAAAATACTATCCTTTTAATTTCCGTTACAAAAATAGGAGTAATATTCAAAACAATGATTGTCTTTTTTTCTATTTATTTTATATAAAAACATAAACAGCTCAGGCGAATTCTTGTTCTTGTGCAGGCTTTATATGAAGAATTGTTCTTTAGTATTCGTAGTAGTATTTATATATATTTATATATTATATATAACTTAATGATTGGTCCACAAAGTAGATCTGTGCGTTTCTCTAGTGCTTTTGTACAAAAGAAAAACAATATTATTATCAAAATATTCATTTAATGGCTTTACTTCATACATAAATACATGTTTAGATAACACAGGAGCGGTGATTGTTCAGTCAGTTTGGAAATGACTTTTGTTTTTGTTTAGAATTTTTTTGTTGTTGGGTCTCTCTCTCTCTCTCTCTCTCTTTCTCTCTCTCTCTCTCTCTCTCTCTCTCTTAGGACTTTGTATACACAGGAGTGGCTGGTTACTTATCGCTACAAATACGCTACTCGGCGTCCTTTGTTTTTAACTCTTTGTTTATACCTTTTCCCCAGGACGGCTGCTAAGTATTTCTTGACAGCCATTTGTTTCCGGTAGCGGCTGTAGCTGTCCGTGAAGATGCCGTCTATGTGCCGCTTGGTCAGCGGTTCCGCCTCGTCCCCCGGGCCGCCGCTGGCACCGCTGCAAGCACCGAGAAGCACAGCTGCGTCAGGCGGGGCCGCTCCGCCCCCTTCCGCGCCCCTCCGCTCCCCTCCGCACCGCCCCCACCCACCCACCCCGGCGCAACACGTTGCGCGGAAGATGCGCGGGGAGACAAAGGCCGCGCCGAAACCCGCTCCCGAGGCGGTGCGCGCAAGCGGCGGCGGCGGCGGGAGAGACAATATCCCCCCGACATGAATTATTCATTGCGGCAGGGAAAGCTGCGCTCCCCGGGGCTTTATTAACGTGTTACCTTCTGCCGAAGGGCGGCGGGTGGCACCGGGCTCGCCCCTGCCCCGCCGGCGGCGGGCGGCGCCTGGGGGTGCGCAGGGCTGCAGCCAAGCCCGCCCCCCCCCCCCCCGCCCCGCTTCAGCCGAGCCCTCGGGCATCGCTTCCGACAGACTGCTCCCCCCAGCAAAAGCGGGGAGGTGGCCCAACTTCTTAATTTTAAATCAGCTGGTTGCAAACAATTATAGAGACATATATAAATATATATACACACACATACATATGCACGTATATATATATGTATACCCGAGCGCATCAAACCGCACAAACCTCCATGAACGCCTGCGCTGAGAGCCGGGCTCACGCTGCGCCGGGAGCGGGCTGGGAGCCGCCGCCGGGGCCGGCCGGGGTTTGGGGAGCCGGGCTCCCCCAGCCCCACCGCTGGCGCAACAAACCCCCAGCCCCCGCCGGGCCAGCTTTGTTCCCTCCAGCGGCGGCCTTTTAAGCGCCCCCGCTCCAGAGGCACCAACGCCCACCCCGGAAAAGAAAGAGCAGAAACCCTTACCCGACCCGCTTGGCCATCAGGGAGTGCAGATATTTCCTGGCGGATAACTGGCCCAGGAGTTTCCTGTAGGCTTTGTTGAAGAGCCCATCGGCGTGCCTGGGCGGAGGGAAGAGCCCGGGGATGAGCGGCGAGGACCGGGAGGCGGCTGCGGCGGGGTGCGCCAGCCCGGGCGGTGGCGGTGACCGTCCCTCCCCGCCGGCGAGCGGAGGGCGGCATCTCCCCGCGTCCCCTGGGACCCCTCTTCCCCACCCAGACACCTCCCCGCCGCACTTGCTCGGCTCCTCGCTGCCTGGGCATTTCTGCTCCGTTTGCGGGAGCATCGCTAGCCCTCCCCGGCGCGGGCGGCTCCCCCGCTCCCTCCCCCGCGCTGCTGGAGGTAAGGCGGCTTTTCCATTTCTTGTAGGTTTTAAACTGGGCACCGGGACCCGAGCAGCGTGGTCGTTTGTTTGGGTTGGGATTTGTTGTTGCTGTTGCTGTTGGCTTGTGAGGTATTACAATTATATTATTTCTTTTTTTCTCAATCGGCTCGGCCAGACCCGTTTTGCTCCCGGCTCAGAATTCACGCCTGACACCCCGCGAGTTGCAGTCACCTCTTTTCCGGTGGGTAGTACAAGGTGTACATCTCGCCGATCATGGAGGATGGATTCGCTATACCGAGGGGCTCGTGGTCGTAGGCGAAGTCCTGCAGGGTGTTCCCGTCCTCGTCGTAGACTTCATCCTCCAGCCTGGCAACGAGAGCAGCGAGGGGAAGGAGTCAGCCGGGCTCCGCGGAGCGCTGCGCTCCCCGCTGCCGGCTCCGGGCTGCCTCGGCGGCCACCCCCCGGCGGAGCCGACCGGGGCGCCCCGTCCGACTGCCCCCATCCCTTCCCTGCGCCCGCCCGCTCCCCATCCCCGCCCTCCGCCTCCTCTGCGGGGCAGGACCGCGGGGGAGGGAACACACCCGCCGTCAGACGCGCTCCGAGAAAAGCCCCAAACATCCCCCCACCCCCGGCCCCCGCCCCAGCCCCAGGAACAGCCCCGCTCTGCCACGGCCACGGCTGGTCGCTCCCCGAGCGGAGCGCACGCACGCACAGGCGTGCCGGCTGCCGCGCACATACACGCACACGCACACACGCGTGGGGTGCCAGGGGCTGGGCGGGAGCCAAACTGCCTCCCCGGCAGAGGCGCGGCGGTCAGCGGCAGCCCGTGGGGCCGGGGGATGCTTTGCCGGTTGCTGTTTTTCGTTGAATGGTACTTCTGCCCTCTGAGACGACGCCAGTTTTGTCCTATCCCCCACCCCCACCCCCCCCCCACCCCCCCGCCCCAACCCGCTCTCTGCCTCCCCCTCTGCGGTACGATGTAGGTCATTGTACGTTACAGGCAGCTATTTTTGTCTGTGAGCTTTAGCGGAGGCATTAATAATAGATGCCGCTAAAGTGTTTCACTCCTGCTAATTCAGGCGCTTCAATGAAGAGAGCCGGCTCGTTGCCGGCTAATGGCCCCGCAGGCCGCCGAGCCCGCTGCCCCGCAGCCCCTCTGCCCCGGCAAGGGAAGGGGGCTGCTCTGAGTTCGTGCAAGGACACCTCGGAGCCCCAAAAAGGACACCCTCCTCGGACAGCCTTGCGCGCCCGGCATCGCCCCCCCGCTCACAGCTGAGCCGCACGGCGGTGACCCCCGCAGAGCATCCCGGAACAGAGCCAAGCGCCGGTGGGGCCGGACAACAGCACCAAGCCCAAAACTGTCGCCAAGCCAAGCAACAACCGGTCGCCCAAGCAGGCTACGAGCAGGGTGGGACCAGGCTGGCAGCGGCCGTCCCGGACCGGGTACCCTGCGCCCCCAGCCGCGGCCCAGCGTGGGAAAGTCGCTTGTGCCGACGCCTCCGGGGGTCCCCCACTCCTGGCCCAAACATAGCGGGGTCCAAACCCCCCCGGCTCCCAGGAGGAAAGGGCCAGCACAGGCACCAGCCTGCACTGCAGCCCAGCCTTAAGACAACTCCGAACAGACGCGGAAAACCGAACAACCCTGCGCCAGGCTCTTTCCCCCCTGGGAAGGGAGGTCGTATGCAAGACAGGTAAACGGGAAGAGACTGAATCCCCGACAACTCCAGTGCTGCGACACGAACCGTGACAGCTCTCACATGTTTGCAGCCCACGGCGCACCCGCCCCCCCCCCCCCCCCCCCGCCCCGCTCCCCCACGCTCCGGACAGACGATGCTCGCCGTTCACCCTGGGCGAGCTGCGGGCAACCGACAGCGGCCGGGGCCCGTGCGGGACAGGGGGCAGGAGGGGGGGAGCTGCTGGGCCACGGCGAGGTGCGGCCGGGACCTCGGCCCGCTCCCGCCGAGACGCAGCAGAGCGGGTCCCCCCCTGCCCGGGGACCAGAGGCCGCAGGTTAACCGCGCCGAGATCCCGGGCAACGACCCTGGGGGGAGCCAGTGCTGCAGCCGGGGGGACCCCCCTCCCTGTGTGACCCTCCCGGCGGCTCCTACCCCGGGGCAGACGGGGTGGGCACACAACCGAAGCAGAGAGGGTTTCGTTTGGTGATTCCCCCCCACCTCCCCTTCCACTTTCTTCCCCTGTAAGATTCCTATGCCCTTAGCAAAGCTGGGGCAGCCGGGGCTTGAAGGGGTCCCGGCGGAGCCCCCGGGCGGGGGACGGACCTACCTGAGCGCCGGGTACTGAAGTCCGGCCGCAGGTGAGCAGTAGACGCTGCAGTGCATTATTATGCCATAGACCAGGAGTGCTAGGATCGCTTTGCTACACATTGCCACTCTGTGCAGGAGGGAAAGGAAAACCGCTGTCAAAAAAACCCCCACCATCAAAAACAAAAACAAAACAAAAGAACACCCAACCCCCCCCAAAATCCAAACCCCCCAAAACCGAAAAAAACCCACCCCAAAACAAAACAAAACCCCACCCCACGACCCACCAAACCCCCAGCCGAGCCTGGGGGGGAGGGAGGCAGGGCGGCCTCGGGGGGCAAGCGCCCTGGGCAACCGGGTGCCGGCGCGGAGCGGCGCGGAGAGGCGCGATGAGGCGCGGAGCGCTGCCCGGCGCGGAGCGCTGCCGCCGCCCGCCCCGTCGGTGCCCGCCCTCCCGCCCGCCCCGGGACCGCTACGGGAAGGCCCAGCGAGCCGCCTCGTGTCCTTACCATTAAATTCTAAAACACCCGGCACTAAGAGCGTTTGGCTGCGAAGCTAAAAGGGCAGGTGTTTTTTAAAAAAAGAAGAAAAAGAAAGAAAAAAAGATCCAAGGGGGGGGGGGGGGGGGATGCAAGCTGTCTCCCAAGTTGCGGCCGAAAGGAGTTAACACCCTCGTGGCATCGCCTCTCCGATGGGCAAAGGACCCACGGGATGAAGAAGACGCAAAAGCAGCGGTTAGTTGTTTGCTGGTTTTAGGGGAATCCACTCACAAAAAAAAAAAAAAAAAAAAAAAGAAAAAGAAAAAAAGATAGAGGAGGAAAAAAAAAAGAAGACGAAAAAGATAAAGGAAAAAAAAAAGTTTGCAGGTAGCAGCACAGATCTGGAGTGGAGTCTGCAAAGGAAGGGAGAAAGAGGGATGGAGCGAGATGTTGCCGGAGAAGGGAGCGCAGGGGAAGGGGGAAGAGAGCGAGCGAGCCCGGGAGGGAGCGGAGGCGGGGAGCCGCGGGCTGGCTGCGTGCGATGTTGTCTTCCCCAGATCTCTCCCCTCACTGAGCGCCTTCAGCCTTTTCCTCTTCTCTTCCTGCTCGGTGGCTCCAAACTTGACCAGCCTTCCGCAGCCTTCCGTCTGATACGCAATTAGTAACAAAATCTTTGCAAACACCCCGCTTCTGAAAGAGCCCTCTTCGTAAACATTTGCCTGCTTGTTACCTTAGAGAACGGGCAATATTGTTTGTTGCCCCCGTGATGGTGTCCGGATTTTTATTCATGAATCAAATGCCTTTTTTTTTTCCCCCAGTCACGTAATAATCGGGTATCAGAAAAGACGTCACCACCCCAATTCCTCAAGGAACACATTTCTGTGTCGTCCTCAAAGATGAGCTTATCAGGAGTCATAAAGCTTCTCATAAACACCAACTCACACTCCCCCCACCAAAAAAAAAAATTAGATATAAATATATATATATATACAAAAAACCCCAAACCAACACAAATCCAACAACCAAACAGCAACACACCGCAAACCCTATCCTGCAAACCTGGAAGGACACTCGCCACGGTCAAGTTTTACCTGCCGTGCGAAGGGACCAGGAGACGGAGGAGAGCGGTTTGGGGTGGGGTGGGGGTCCCCGAACCCGAACCTGGCGGGCTCCCCTGCGGCTTTGCTCCGCGTCTCTCCGCGGGGCCAGCTCACCGGAGCCGGGGCCACTGCTGGGCGCAGGCCCCTGCGGAGCCGCCCGCGCTGAGCGCGCAGGCGGAGCAGCCCGGCGCGGAACCCCCATTTCCACGGAGATTTGGGACAGGAGTGCCTTTTTTTTTTTTTTTTTCCTGAGCCCATTTTTTTTTCTTTTTTTTTTTTTTTTTTAATTTGAAAGGATTGTTAGCATTGTTCTCATTAGGCAGGGCTCCCCCCGGGGAAACCAGCAGCGCTCCGCGTGTGCCGCAGCCCCGGGCCGTGGGAGACGGGCCCCTCGGCCGCCCCGCAGGGAAGGTCCCAGGCGCGGCCGCAGCGGCCCGGGGGCGGCGGGGGCGGTTTCTCCCCCATCCCCTGGCCCGACGCTCTCCCCTCCCGCCTTGTACAGACACAGAAGTGCAACTCGCAGCGCTTGGCGGAGCGGGAGGGAAGAGGATCGCCATGGAAAAAAAGAAAGGGGGGGGGGGAGAAACAAAAAGTTGATTTGCCGGAGGGACTGGGAGGGAATTCCCTTCTCTGGGGACTTCCCCGCCGCCGGGATTATTTTCCCTCCAGCGCTGCGGGAGCGCCGGGCGCGGACCACCGGCGGGCTCCCAGCCGCTGCGATTGCGCTCGTCTCCGCGCTCTCCTCCCTCAGCGGCCGAAAATCAACCCTTCATTTCCGAGAATTACCCAAAGAAACACAGGCTGCAGGAGCCATTACTGCACATTTTAATTATTGGGATCATAAGCAGAGAGTTCAGGAAGCGGCAATAATATAGTTCTCCTGTTTCCTATTCGAATGGGTTTGGTCTAACACGCCGAGATGAGTTATTTGAGCCCAAATCGATTTCTCAAAAACAACAACAACAAAAACCACACCATACAATTACATTCCTATTACGGTCATTTAAGGTTTCAATATTTTCCGGAGATAAAGGAAATTAACGTGAATGAATTCTTCCCGTAGAAATGGCCACCGACGCGGTACCGGGGAAGGGGGGAACAGGACCCGGGGCGCAGCAGGACACCACCCCGCCTGTCATTCCGTGCCGTGCGTGTAGGACCGGGAAGGGTCCCCGGCAGAAGGGACCGGGCAGGGCGCACGGCGGAGCCGCTGGGGAAGGGGCCACCCCGCCGCGCCCCGTTGCCGCGGCCGGCGGCACGACGGGCTTCCCCGCCGGCGGCTGCTGGAGCAGCGCCCACCGCTCCGCGCCCGCGGAGCACGGGGAGAGGCGGGCCCCGCGCCAGCGCGGACCGTCCGTGAGCGGAGGGCGCCACCGCGCGGGCAGCTGCGCACCTGCGGCTGCCGCCACGGGGCCGCCGTCGGGCGGGCGGGGGGGGGTGCCCCGTCCCCCGGCTGGGGCGGGCGCGGGAGAGACCCCGCCGGGCTCCCGGCCCCGCTGTGAAAGCGGCTGGCGGGACGGGCCTGCCCTCTGCCTTCCCTCGCTGCCAGCGCCGGGCTTTGGGGGCTGCGGCGCTTGGGGGGGGGGGTGGGTTTTGTTTCCCGTGAAATGACTCTGCGATAGCGGGTGTAAACGTGGGCTTTTCTAGAAACAAGCGTGGCAGGGATTACGTGGGTAACTTCGGTTTGCAGGCTGAAACCGCACACTTAGCCTGAAGAACAGGAAAGAAATATTCCTTCTTACCAAAGAGACCAGAATCACGGGCAATACATTTTAAAGCTGTGGCTGTCTTCACTTTGGAAAAGTTACTTTTTATTTACACTGCCTCATTTCTTCTTCTCCCTCCCCAGTCCTCCAGATCCTTACAGAAAGCACCAGCATGCCTGAAATACTGGGCAGCAGCAGCACAGAGATACCCACGTAAAACAGAACCCACGTAGCGGCCTGGTACCACCCCAGTGGCACTGCGCACGCAAGAGCCAGGTCAGGACGGTTTGCAAAAAATACAGCTTCTAAGCTCTCATCTAGGGTGTGTGAGTAACTCACGCATGATTCATGCCAATAAAAGTCTCACAGCGTCTCAATCTACTTCATGGGTGTGCGTGTGCAACGTGAATATGCATATGCATATTTAGGCTGAATAAGTAAAGGTTTAAATCTGGTATCCGGGTATAAGAAAATTTCTAGGGAACTGTCATTTCAGGGCTGACAGGGACTTAGGGTTTGTAATACTTGCCTCTAAGGCAAACTCCTAAGGCAGCATCTGAAGAAAAGTAGTTTTTTTCACTGGCAGAATTTCCTTCATCTGTCTCCTACCAGCTCAAATTAGACCTTTTAATTTACTTGACTATGCTATTTTAAATATCTATTTTTTAACTATAGCATTATAATTCTGCAGATATTTCTAAGCAAATTTACATCCTCTGAGCCTTGTTAAGCCTGACTAGGACCGATTGCTGTAAAACCTACTGCTGTAGGTTTAATTCAAGGGAACATATTTCATCATGTACCATGATGGGTACCTTTTGCACTCCTCAGAAAACCCCTTTTTTGCATATTTATGTGATTTTTAAAAAAATACCACAAGTAATCTATCACACTGTCAGGAACTCTATTGGTCCATAAAGCTGGATGATATCTCAAGGACACTTGTCAGATGTCCAGCCACTATATTCATATTTTCAGTATGTCCCACCTTAGCTTCATGTTTTAAAAGGAACCTGGAAGACTGAGGGACCTGGCACATGTAATTTTGTCATGAAAGGGTACATGCTTTTCTGCCAATATAGAAAAGGATGAATTCTTTTTTCTCAAAAGCAAACAATGCTGCCAACACAGCTGTCTCTCTCTCACACACACACACTATGGGTTTATTGCCTATCCTGTTACCAGGGGTCCTCAAACTATGGCCCGTGGGCCGGACACGGCCCCCCAGGGTCCTCAATCCAGCCCCCGGTATTACAGACACACACACACCCCCCCCGCCGGGGGTTGGGGGGGAAACTAAGCAACATCAGATGACTGCCTGCCACTTCATCCGCGCGCCAGCCCCTGTTTAAGAAGTTTGAGGACCCCTGCGTTACTATCTCTTCCCAGGCCTCCTTTCTTACTGGGATGGCTTGGGGAACCCATTGCAGACCAGTCTGCCAATGAGTATACATCTGCACCAGCTTTATGAACGTAACACCAGCCTTGATGTTTTCTTGGCTTTCCAGCTTCCTCCTCCTCCTCCCATAGCCCTAGCGCCTAGGAAGGATGGATTTAGCAAAGGGGAGATTGACTTGCCCACGAAGTCACTCAGGTGTAGCTGTGGTTATCTCATAATGGCTAATTAGGGATCACCTGGCAGAAGAACAGAAGTTACTAAAGCTCAAGCAGGGGAAGCCAGGGCTCAGCACTCCCAGCTGACACGCACCTGTGGCAGAGGCAGGAAAGCCCTGATTCCCTCATTGAGGTTAGATCTCAATCAACTCAGCAACAGACAGACTTGAAGTGTTTCATTCACAGAGTTGTTCTCTTATTAAACCATCCCCTCTCGTGCTTGCTTTAAGTAAAAGCAGTGAAATGTGCTTTCTCATGTCTGTCACAGACTGAAGGAGCAAAGCTGTAATCCGGAGAGCTTGCTCACATTCAGGGCAGGAGGTACAAACTACGGCAAAAACAAAGAGCAACAACCAGGGACAGTACTGGGCCTGCAACTCTCTCAAGACATGAGAGAAGCAAGCGTCTTTGCAGGTGACCACCAAGCATTAGCAAAGTCTTTCTGAGGATCTTCCAAATAATTCCTTGCTGTCTTTTATCACCTTAATTATATTTCCAAGCAAACAGTTAGAAAACATTCTTAAGTATATGCCCTCTGAGGAAAAGGGCTAGATTTTTTTTTCTTTCCTGTTCTGAAGTGAGGAGGCAGGGCAGTATTTCCCAGGGCAGCAGTGTGGGAGCACCAGGAGCAGTCATCCCGCTCTTGCCCTCGCTTAGGGCTCATGGTGAGAGACAAGGCCAGTTGGGTTGCCAGTGTCTTCTGGGATTGCCCACAGTGTTTGATCTTATGTGGTGGGTGTCCTCTCCCTTTTCAGTAGATGAAGCCAGATGACTACGGCAACACAGAGGCAAAGGAAGAGTCATTCCTATCCCAACACAAAGGCAAGAAAAACACTTTTTAGATGAATGAAAGACTAAACAGAGGTCTCGGTCTCACAAGGAGGTACCACCACACTGTGCATGTGACAGATAATTTCCTTGGATCACCAATAGATGTATTTATAATCTTCTGTCTTTCACCCATGTAAATTAATATTCTACAAGAGAAGACAAAAATTTTCCATGATGCTTTCTGACAATGGTTCTTTGATCAATAATTTATATCTCAGAAGTAGAGAAATAAATTATGAAAGGCAAAAAACAACAACAACAAAATCACCTTTTGAAGATTCAATATTCCAAAGGCCTTTACTACACTAAAGCCAGCAACCTGCAAAATGCCACTAAAGGTCTTGCTAGTCCACAGGGCAGAATAAAAAGACTTTAGCACTGCCTGTGAGTCTAGGTTTATTTCTGGTGTTCAGAGGAGCAATCCTTAAGCAGATTGAATACACAATGTTTCACAGAATGCCGCCAAACTACAATAATTTATACTGGACAAATAATGGCTACAATATCTTCATGTTCCAGGTTGCTTTAGAGACAGCTGTAACCCAGTGTGAACAGCAAGAACTGGTTTTGTACCCAAATGTGACAGAATTGTGAGTACACCTTTAGAAACAGTGGGACTGCCACATGCCTGTGTCCAGAAACTAAAATCCATCTGTAGTTCTGAGGTATTGCTAATGGCATAGCTAAAGTTATTCATAGTTTAGATTTACCAGAAATAGTTGGAACAAATTAATAATGAATTAGAACATTTCTTATCATTGCAGGAGTGAGAGGGAATAAATAGAATCATCCATATTTTCTTATTACAAAACAGTGTGCAGCCTATTACCAAACACTAATTTGGTGTTGCTTGTGCTGGAAAACTGTTGAAGGGTCCCTGGCTCCTGACAGTGCAGCTTAATTCAGTCTGACGGGAGCAAGGCTGTGCAGAAGCAGGCCAGGGCGGGCAGGTGAGGACCATCCCAACAGGGGTGAATCCCAGCCTGCCAGGGCCGGGTGCCGCTCAATAATTCCAATTAACCATGCTAAAGGCAACAGAGACGGGTCACGCAGAGCCCAGTAAATATCAATCAGAACTGCATATTGTGATGAGAGAATAACGAAGTCTGCCTCATTAAGGAAAAGAGAAAAGACATTTGGTTGGGCAAAGGAGCCTGTTCTCAGT
Source organism: Falco peregrinus (assembly GCF_023634155.1). Classification (NCBI taxonomy): domain Eukaryota; kingdom Metazoa; phylum Chordata; class Aves; order Falconiformes; family Falconidae; genus Falco; species Falco peregrinus. Next base: position 58,237,302 of record NC_073723.1, on the reverse strand, counting down.
GGCTTATGCACCCTGCAGTGCAGTGTCTGCCTTGTGGGGCTGCAGTCCATGATGGCCACAGCCAAAATGGTCCTGAGTGTCAAGCCCTTCACATGGCTTAGCTCCCCGTTTTGTGCATAGTGAGCAATGGGGAGAGTTCCTGCATCCCTTTGCAGCACAGCAGGGCCCCTGCTCGGCCAGATGCCTACTTCCAGAAAGAAAAAGGGTGTGGAGTGAGACCCGGGAGTTGGGTTTGCTGGCTTCTGTGCCGGGAGTTGACTGGGTAGCAGACAGTAGGGCCATGAGCCAGACACCAGGGCCAGGAGCCAGCACATGCTTTTGGGCTGCTTTCGTAACTGGGTTCACAGAAAGCACTGGGACATTTGCACAGCAGTTGTCCCCAGAGAGGCCGTGGGCTGGATTTCTCCACCAGCAGCCCACACTGACAGCCGCTTCTCTGGCTGTGTGAGGCCAGGGGCTATTTTAGCACACCATTGCCTTCAACTGCCAGCTTCTGGGCTTCCCGGGCTCTGAAACTGTAATCAAAAAGCATGAAATGAAGATCTAACTGCAGACATGAGCAACTGGGTGATGTTTAAGAGCCAAAGCCTGTAATTATAAGGCAGCATTACAGTTTTAAAACATTTTTTTAATTCATTTAACTTCAATAAAATACTTGGGACTACTTAGCCTAAAGGGAAATGGAGATTCTTAGTTTTTTATATTTAAAGATTGCACAAAGGATTTCTTGTGTGTGACCTTATGGTTTGATCCATCTCTATCCTCTAATAAAATGTATTTCTGTAACAGCTGAGGCAATTAATCTCTTAAACAGAATTGGATTACAATCTCCATTACGTGAAAATCTTTACAGTCAGGCTTCCTGTCTTTCTAAAACATCCCAAGCTATCGAGCCATTCTTTGCCCTGCTTTATGCAAAGGTCAGACTGGATGTTTGTAATGGCCTCTTGTAATGTCAAAAAATTGGTCTCTGACCCTTGTAATACCACAGGAAAGACTCTCACTGATTTCAGACAGAACTGCACTAGATTTATTGACCTTTCTCATTACGAATGATGATTGTCTGCAGAAACTCCTATGTGATTTCATAATTTCAGGTATGTGTCTGTTGAGCTCATTATGTAAATACTGCTGCCTTTGGTCCTTTTTGAATTTCATAGGAGTTTACAGAGCTCCACACAACCAGAAGTTTCTAGGGCATTGCAAGACTGAACCTTCTCTTTTGACCCCCAAATCTGTACTGAATCTGCAGAGGTAACTGGATTTGTCAACAGTAACAACAAAATAATACGCTATGATACCCTATAGATAGGTTTAAAATCCTGAAACTGTAATACGATATTTTCCACTGTAGTGAAATTCTTTTTCCTGGGGCTTTCTTGCTACCAAGTGCAAGTATATTGACTTTGCATGTGGGTTTTCAGAAAAAAGTAGTTAACTGCATATAATTTGGAGTGATACTCTGGCATACTGTACTCTACAGCAAAAACAGTTTTCTTCTAAGTCTCAGCAACACTTGAGATTGTTCTAAAATATATATTGGTTTTGTTTCAACTATCTGAAATTAATGTTTTAACATTGGATAAAGAACTTTAATTAGCTTCTCTGATTTAAAATCTGAGGGTGACCAGAATTTGCTCTGAAACAGAACAGACAAGAAGTATGAGCAAGAAATTACAGAAATAACATGATCTTATTATCTAATGTTAACAATTAAAGGTGGTTTGGGTTTTGGATTTTGGTTTTGTTTTGATTTTTTTTTTTTTTTAATAAGGACTCTCCAGGGAAATACCTTTATCTGTTTCGCTTACCTCTCTGGGAAAAGAAAAATATTATAATCACATTCGAAAGAGAGCCATTGTCAAGAGCATTATTTATTCAAGAGTCTCTTCTATGGAAAGTAAATAACTCTGTTTTGAGTATATCTCCTGACCTTGTCTCCTCGGATCAGTTCTACCAGTTCTGTTCTGAGCCAGGGGTTGCTTCTGACATACTGTTCATTTCTATATCTGATCCTCTGTTTCTTTCCTCCTATTCTCAGTGTAGAATATTTTTATGTAATTACCCCAGAGCCTGAATTACAAGGTAAATAGTGGAATATGCGTATAAATTTCTACTTATGAAAGGGGCAAATATTTGTTTAGTACTAAGATGATTATGCTAAAAACTCCATTTCATAGTTTTAGGAAAAAAAATTACATTTTTTCCAGATAAAAGATGAGCTGCATGTGGTCTGATTATGATATGCCCATATTTATTATGGGTTCTTCATAATGGGTCTCTCCCAGTGCGTGTAGAAATCAGCATCACTTAAATGGCAAAGAAAACTACGCTCCCAAAAAAGAAAATGTACAGAGAATGACATGAAACACTAGTGAATTCCTGTAGTTGTTGTTAGTTTGAAGATGATTAATGACCTTGAACTAAACTAAAGATAATTAAAACCACATTACTCATCCTCAGAGAACAAGGTAATCAAAGGATACTTTGCAAATGAGCAAAAGCTGTCCTTCAAAAGATATTTTTCCCCATCTTCCAGTATTGATTAGTGAACAATACTGCTAGTGATTACACTCAATATAGAATCATAGAATCATGGAATTGTTCAAGCTGGAAAAGATCTTTAAGATTGTCAAGTTCAACCATTTATAGTTGGTGTCCTTCCTTAATATTGCTGGGGGGAAGAAAAGGCAGTAGGGAGAGCTGAATCATGACTTTTCCTCTTATTTTTTCTTAATGAAAAATAGTGTGCACTGCCATTCTGAAACACAGCATCAGGTAATGCCAACACAAAAGATGACAGAAATATGGCAAACGTTTCCAAGCATTGATCCACAGACTAAAAGCATAAACGTGCTATTAGGATATGAAGAGAACTGTAATGTCCAATGATTTCTCCTGTTTTCAAAGTCAGCATTTGGTTTAAGTAGTGAAACCTATAGTAAATACTTTCTCAGGATCATCCCTCCCCATTTCTGTAGATACCACAGGATGGCAGACAAACCACCCCAGAATGCATGATTCATGGTTATAAAATTTAGGAATGGTTAACTGGAAACAGTGCTGCAAAACATCAGATCCTTGTGGTATTCTGTGCTGTGCTACATTAGTCCTAAGCCTAAATGCGCCTGCCATGAAAGGCAGGCTCATCTTAAAGAAGGAAATACCTTCTCTGCTCCAGTTAGGTGATATAAAACTGAAAGGTCACAGAGATATTAAACTCAATTTTTTTTGAACTAGTAAGAAATGCAGAAAAGGTGAGGGGGTTGTCGGTTTCTCTTTTCAGATGTTTTTGTGGAAGGAGAAAAGTTGGGAATGGCTCTTCAATTCCATGGAGATCTGTGAGAAAAGCACTTACAGTTGCTTTTACTCACAGCTACTGCCTTACTTTTGCCAAGCGCTGCATACCTGCAACTCCTAGTGAGCTACTACCTGTGAACTATGGCCTGGAGTCCTGTGTAGAAATGTAGTAAGTTTTAAATATGTAAACCCAAAGAATGGCAGTGTTGAAAATTTGCCTTCCTCAGGACTGGACTGTTAATGGGCACCTGTGTAGTACCAGGTGTAGGAACTGTTTCTTTCACATTATCTTACACCTTCAGATTGTCTTCTAAGTGAAATGTTAAGGCAGAGGTAAAACCAAAATCTTCTGGGGGTAAAAGCTCTGCACTGCTCTCTCAAGGGGACCAGCAGAAGCTGTGCCTCTGGTGAAGCTCCTAAACATTTGTGCAAAGCACCTGAATGTATATTATAAGGAAATCCTTGGCTGTGAGTGATGCAGTATTGCACAAAGGACAGCAAAGTTCATATACATGTATTCTGTGAGTGAAGCAGTATTGCACAGAGACAGCAAAGTTCATATACATGTATTTTCAAAGAAGCCCTGTGACGCACTCTTTAATAACCCAGCCCCAGATTCCCTCTCTTTCTGTCACATTTTCATCGCTCAGTTTTGCTTTGGCAAAAACTACAGCAGCACAAGATGCATCCATCCATCCTGTCCTGTCCCAACCTGTCCTGTCCACCCCCAGCCAGCCATAACCTGCTAAATGTCACAGATGCATCATATACCACAGAGGTATCACAAAACACCAAGGAGGGGTTTATCTGTGAGAGAAAAACCCAGTTTCACTCCCACCATAGTGTCACCATGGTGTCGGTGTGGAAGATTGTTGCAGCCTCCTGTGTCAGTGATTTTCTCATTTCGCTGGCTGTTAGATCTGTTACAGATTAGGTTGACAGCAACGATATTAGAAGACCTGAACTGGGAATATCCACCACTCATTTGAGCTCTCACACCCCCCCTGTCTAAGACCTGTTGCCGCCACATGAGTGCTGTGGGCACAGAGCACGCTCGCCCCAGCAGACACCAGGGCTCTGGCTGACTTAGCCAAGGGCTTGACATTTCACTGTGTTTGGGAGGCAGCATCATACGCACTGCTGACCCTGTAAGACAGAAAGTGGTGGCCCTCCTGGAGGGCACCCAAGTGACAACAGGAAGGGAGGATTTGTGCAGGAGTAGGCGTATGCCCAGGCCAGTCTTTATTTAAGTAGACTGAGAAGAAGCAGCCCCAAGGACGTAGCAGCCCTGGCTTTTGCGAACAACAGTGCTTAGGAGTCCCCCCCATAACCAGCCCTGCACACGGGGAGGCCGACACACTGTGGGAGTAGTGGCCAGGCGCTTCCCTACGGCAGCCATTTTGCAGAGGAAGTGCAAAGCCACCGTGCCACCGCATTACAGCTGGCACAGGGGGATGCCACCCCGCGTCTGCTCCATAGACACGCTCTTAGAATAAAAGCATTTTGCCTCCTGCAAGCCGTGGGGAGGTCAATCCATCGCTTTTGGACAGGTGTGAGCCCTCACCCTGAGTATCTCCTTTCAGGCACATTAAGGGGCCTGAGTCATGCTGAGGAGCGCTTGGAAGAAGCAGACAGGTCTCCAAGGTGAGTGGGGGCAGGCATGAGTGCTGGTCGTGCTGGCTCTGCCCACCAGCCGCACAGAAAATCGCCTTCTGGTTTGGGTACGCGATGTTCTAAGTAAGCTCCATGGCTGGCCATGGTGAGAAAAACATTTTCTTGTTTTCTCCCGGTGCATTATGAAAACCCACTAAAAGGAGCTTTTCACACCACAAAACCTTTTAAAAGGATTCTGTCAACACAAAAGAACCATTGACAGCAGTTTCCTTTAAAAGTACTTGAGTCTTCAAACTCTGGAAGACACTTCTTAATTTTTTAATTTTTATTTTTTTTTAAATTTTCCAGACTTGATCTACTCTCAGGCTTCAGACAAATGTTTTTTGTAATTGCATGAGTAAGAAATTGTATTGTGAAATTAATTCCAATAATAGTTTTTAAAACAATTTGTAAACATATTCTTCACAAAATGGATACTCAAATACATGGATCTTTGCCTCAGTAATAATATAAAACTGCTGTAGGGAAAGTTTAGCAGAGATACTGAGAGGAGTACGAGGCCCATTAGCATGTGGTGCCCATGGCCCAGGTCACATCACCAAGCAGTCAATACTCTCTGCTGTAATTTCTTCTTGTTCTTTACCCTTCATCCATGTGTATCAGCATCCTGGCACTTGATGATAGGATTCACAAAGCTGATTTTTCTAACACAAATTTTCCTCTGCTTTTGATGATATTAAGAGGCAAGTTGCCCCACAGAGAGCAACGTGCCCATCTTTCATACTTCAAGTACAGTGCTACCATTGCTATCTCTGGGAAGACATATGGATCGGCCACCACTTTCACCCCTTTCATCTCTCGGCAATTAGAGAAGTCATTTTTCTTAAAAAGGGGTGGACACTCAGAGTTCTGTCTCCTGAAACTTCTCCCTTGGCTCTCATTCTGATCATCTCATTACCATAAAACTTGTATAAATGCTTCCTATAAAGCAATTTCAGCATAGGAATTTGCAAGTCAAAACAGCCAATTAGTTTACATATTACCAGTCTTCTGTAATTTGGTGATTACTTACAGCTCTGGCCACTGCAGCATGCAGTTGAAGAAAAAATCTAGAAGATCTTAGCGCTGTTACTGCTGAGAAGGAATCATGTGCTACAGTCAGTTTTTGTACTGAGAGAAAGTAGTATTACAGTAGGAAGAGCCCACTGTTTTGGAATAATACCAACCAGCAGGTTATTTTGTGTTTAAAAAGGTTTTCATTTGATCATTCAATAGGAAGCATCAAAGATGTTAATGGCTAAAAATTAATCACCCTGCACCAAAATACCCTGCTTCCAGAAATAATCATGCAAGTGATAAAACCATGGGTCAGCTGTTGCTTTGCAAAGAGTTTTTAATCTCTAACAAGAGGGCACTCCACAGCTTGCATCAATTGTTTGGCAAGCAGAGAGTAGCCAACCTGGTTGGACAACTAGTAAAAATGAAATTTCAGATGTTCAGAACCAATTCAGCCTGTAAAGACTTCAGAGCTCAGGTTGACAGCCAAGCCTGACGCCTGTCAGTAACAGTTACTTGGCAATGTTACGCTGTAACGGATTCCAAAAGGGCTTTAATGTTTTGAGCTTGTATCATGAACTCAGAGGCAATCGCTGGAGAATATCCTTTCATAAGACGTAGTTATAAAAAACGCCAAATGCATAACACAAAATTCAGCCCTGGTAGTTTTGAGGGTTTTGGGGGGATTAAAAAAATGTGTCCAAAGAATAAGCAAAACCACCTCATCTCCATGCAATACTGATAAACTACACATCATCTGCAACATACTAACCTTGGAAGACTGTAAAGGATCCATATGGAACATTCCGCATCTGAGGAACATTATCTCTGAATCATGTGGAAAAGTCTAAAATAAGGACAAGAATAAGCTGGCTTCTTTAATGACTAGAAAAAGAAACAAAAGGAAAACACCCACCTTCCAGGCCTCAACCTGTGCAGTGACCTGGAAAAGAAACCCTATTGGTACCAGCAATCACGCTTTCCTGTGTTATCTTCCTTGGGGGTTGATTACACTGTCCTAAATGTGGGTGAGTGCTTGAGGGCCACAATTCTTTACACTGTAGTTATTCCTCAGAAATCCAAACATAATTAGAAAAGCAGAAATATACAGTGGTAGCCAGCATACAATATTGCATACAGTAACAACAGCTCAGAATTGCCAGTCGGGGTGTGTGTGTGTGTGTGTGTGTGTAAAAAACCAAGGCTATCAGCAGGCCAGCTGTGGAGTTTATGATTTTCAAGGCACCTTTTAAAAAAAGTAGCAGGAAAGTAGTTCAGAAATCAGAAAAGCACTGCACTATCACATCTGTTTCTCCCAAATAGGCAATTTTGTAGTTGTTTCCAATGCAAAAAACGCACATATTCTTCAAGTGCCGTTCACCAGAATTCATTATTTTCTAAACTATTTCTAAGATAAAACTTTAGTTTTATCTTGCACACATGATTTAATTCATGGATGCTTGAAAAGTAAATTTTTGAAACCAGCAAAAGCCTTTAAGCATTCTAAATAGGTGTTGAGTTTGTTATATTCACATTTCTAACTTACATTGCTCTAAAACAAATGAAGGACAGCAAGTGTTCTTCCAGTATAAGGTTATTACACTAACAAAGAGTTTCTCAGTGTTCCACTCACATTTTTATTCATATTATGATCAAATCACAATGTACTGGCTAGTACAGGCAGTGTGTTATGCCAGGCACTGTGTGCACCTGTTTGAAACAGATCTCATCCAAAGGTTTCACAATCTGAACAGAGAGGACACGCATGAAGGAGAAACTGTAGGCACAAGAGTGATTGCTTTCCCTGTGATTATACAGGAAAATTAATCTAAAAGTGGGAGATAAACTCCACATCTCCAAATCTGCTGTTCTTCCTCTTCCATCACCCTACTTTGCAGTACACAATTGTTTTTTTCTCTTCTACTTTTATGGTTTGGGAATTTAACAAGGCTTGGTCTCAATGAAAAATTCCATCTAGAGATCACAGGGAATGTTTTTGGTTAGATGCAAGTCCAATGGCTGTGGCCAAATTTCTGCCTGCCAGCTAACCTGCAATATTACTGTGGTGTTAACTACTTCGTTTGAGGTGTTCACACTTGAAACAGAGGTCAAATTGCATGGATTTTTTTTCCCCTTCAACTTTGATAAACAAGCATTCCTGCTGTTTGCATTCCCACAGAGATTTCACATTCAGCACTATAATTTCCAATTCCTCAGCCTGTTGAGCACTGTTGATGTTTTATTTCATAGCAGACAGATGAGCATGAAGTGATGTTTTTTATCTATGAGCTTGTAAATCCTCTCAGAGGCCTTCAGGAGGAAATGATATCAAGCTATTTAAGAAAAGAACAGTAAAATTCATGTGAAAATTGTGTCTATCCTTATTTTTATAACTGCAGTGGAGGACATGTACTTATCCGTATTTCACTTTATATGCTAATTGCACACACTTTTTTATTATGAGGTCTGGAAAAAAATACCTTTCTGTAACAATATGTTGAACCTTCATCTTAATCACATAACTTTAGTTGGAAGCTGTTCTCAGGAAAGATTGGTTAATATTTATAAAGTGCTTTAAAGATGAAAGAACTGCATACTTATACATTTTATTGCATTCACAGCACTATTATAAGCTTAAACCTGAAGTGAACATTTCTTCTGTTGATTTGGAATCCAAACTGAGAAACTTTTTAGCAGTAGAGGTTTTACTTCATCTGAAAACTTCAGCCCTGAAGTGATGAAATCACCCTGAATGCCACATGGAGAGAATGCCATTCAGTAAGCAGTGATTTTTTAGTTGGAAAGACCAAGAAAGTAATTTGTGGCCTTTTACATCTTTAATGCAGGACAGAGTTTAGTCATTTTGGACAGAGATAGATTAGATGTGTCTGGGTAAGTAACCTGAGGGCAATTCATTAATTAGGGATAACATGCAGCTGCATATGGTTAAAATTAGGAAGGAAACACATTTGCAGATGCATGAATGACAGCATCAACAATTCCTTCTTAATACTTGTGTTTATGCTGTCATAAAAGCTTGATATTCTGCAAATTGATCATTTATTTTTGGAGATTCTAGAGTTACCTGTGTAAAGTACAGGTGGATGAAGTCCACACAACTGAAATCCTGTTCCAAATTGCTTTTATCTAGCTCCTCATGGTTCATGCAGTGTATGGTGTTTTGGTCAAGACAAAAAGTATGGTTAATTGACATATGAAAGTAGATTTGGGAGCTGAATGGCCTTTCTCATGGGTAGCTGTACCCAGAGCACAGGTGGTAGGCAATAAGCAAAATAAAAGATCAGACTCAGTAGGGAGAGTGATCAGGAAATGAAATAACTTTTATGAAGCTGTAAATATCTGGTGCTGTCTCTTAATTTGCAGATTTCTGATGAATAAGAATGCTTACAGAAATCCACCAAAATAATGAATGTCACTATACCAGTGACCGTTTCCCTGTTCTCCTGAGAAAATAATTGTTTAGAGACTATAGATTGAGGCAGTTTATAATCAGCTGTCCTTAAACATGATGGAAAAGGGGGAAGGGTTGACAGTACAGTACATTCTCATTTATTAGATTTTTCTCTATACACTGTCCTTCAAAGATCAGGCATATAATTCCCATTTGCACTTAATTTCATTACTGGCAGAAGATACTGAGAGAGGGGAAGAGAAAACAACTAAGCAAGCAGAACTGCAAAATTCTCCATTTAACACAAGAACTGAGCACATCAACATTTTCCTCCACATGCTTTACAAATGAAGAGATCCCAGTTCTCACATTTAGACCACCTGGAATCTGCTTTGAAGTTTTAAAATATTACAAAGAAAAAACTTTAGTATGCTAAATTTTCTACCCATATTTCACGCCTTGAAAGTTTAGCCAAGGTGTACAAACTAAAAAGAATATAGCAAAGTTCTTAGACATCAGATGCAGCAAGTGAAGTAGTTTCCTTTGTAGGCAGAGAAAATAATGTAGCTTTGTGTTATTGGACTATTCTTCCCTGAAGTGATGAGGAGTATCTCTGGTTGAGACGCTTCTTCAATTGTCCACCAGATCAGCTTTCAATTCTCATTTTTCCTCAACCAAAAATGTTTGCAGTGAAGACAGATGATGAAATTTGGAAAGGCAAATAGTGAGATTGATGGTAACACTGAGAAGGAGCCACAACTGAAAGGGTGGGTGTTTTAAAGGTCAGTCTTAGGTGTGTTGCCAGAGTTGGAGTTTACACAACAGACTAATTTGCCATGTCTAGTGAATGGTTAGCGCTATTAATTTGCGTATCAGAAATCAGTCAGATGTAATACAGGCTTAGACTGTCAGAGCTTCAGGTGATTCCTGTGTTTGGGAACAGGTTTCTTTAATGGAATCCAGGACTTATTTTGACTGTGTTTAATTTAACATTGTAAGTCAACTTTCATTCAGGACTATACATCATATTTTAGGAGCCTGATGTCAAAGAAAAGGCACATATGAATAGAGTCTCAGAAGTACCCATCTCCCACTCGGGTATCAGAAGTACCGAGATTTTCATGCACTTGGAATAGAGTGCTGGGTGTATTTGAAAATCTGGACTAAAGTACTGCAAGGGTGAGTTTTTAAGGTCTTGAAAATCATTATTGTTTTGCAGGTGCTGAATCCTTTTGGTAATCTGTCTTTTAGTAAATTGTTGAAAAATGGTATGTTCAATGGCATACAGAAGAAATGGTATGTCAGAAAAGAGAAATCATAACACATGATTAGAGAAATAATTTAACATGGGCATGCACTAAAAGCCTCTGTGACTCTCCTAAGCATTTCAATTGCCAGGTTAGCATTCCTTTTTTTTAGTGTTTTATCTTAATTGCACAATAAAAGCCTGTAAAACATCACAGCAATGTCAGTTAATATTGGAATGGAAGCTACATGTAAAAAAGATGTAAAGAATCATAAAACAGAAATGCCTAAAAGGAAATCAGACACTATTAACAAATGAATTCTGTATGTGTCTAATGAGAAAGGGCACAAGAGAATTACTTATCTAAGTTGTGCACATACTTATGAGAAAACAGATGCTTATGAACTTTAAGATAGAAACCCAAGAACAAAATCCTTCAGCTACCATAGTTACTTTGGCACAGTTTGGATGGACCTCAGGTTAACAATTTTGAACATGCCAGAGTGATAAATAGAATCCTTGGCAGAATGTAAAACTGTGATAGCTTAAAAGAGGAATTCCTTGAGGAAATCTGAGAGGCAGAACAGATGTTCTACTTTTCAGAGAAAATGTGTTCAGCAAACCTGTGTATCCACTGTTGTTTAGTTGAAGAATCATCCATCCTCCATTTCCACAAGATGAAGGAGACACTTGCTTACTGATGGAAGAGTTAACAGTTACTCCTTATTTTTCAATAAATATTTCATTGTGCAACTACAAAGAGTGACAAATGAAACCTCCAAACACAAGCTAATAGGTCCAAAGCTTAATGTTTTTTTGCAGTGCAAAGGACACATGACAGTTCTTTCCCACATTTGCTTAAAATGATTAAGCATTACCATTCCCGGAAAAAAAAAAATCTTATTCTGGTAAATTACTTTTGCGACATCTAGAAAAAAAATAACTTCTTTGCAGACATATAATAGTTTCTAAAGACAAGATGTTTATTTTCAAGTAAATGTAAACAACAAGCTTAGAGTTTAGACAATTCCTAGTTCATTTCAACTAACAAAGCCAGACATGAGAGCAAAACATAGTAATTGTCAGCTGATAGTATACCATGTCTCACCTTGATTTGCAACTCTGGAAATTTAAGAAGCAAGTTTGGAGAAAGGCTCTCTTGTCACCCAGGGGGCTGTATCCCCACAGTCACAAGCAGATTTCTCCAGCCCTCACTTTATATGGGTGCGAAGGACTGAGATTCATACCACCAGTGGGCAGGAGGAACTGGCTCTGCTCTTGGCAGTTCTGATCCACATTTTTTAATATTTTTTGTTTCACACCAAAGGGGAGAATGCATTTGTTTAGTTTCACTTCTTAGTCTCATTTAGCCAAATCTTGAAACCAAATAAGTTATGAGTTGACTAAACTTCACTTTGTTTGGCCAAGGAACAGATAAGACTCTGGGTTTGGTCTGAAGATGTTCAGGAACATAAAACTTGTCTCCATTATGGCTTGTCCCAGAGATCCTGGAAAAACCTTGAAAGAAATGTGACATAACCTAAAAATTATCCAGACAATAGAGAGAAATTAGATAGGTTTCATTCCTTACTGCCTGAAGAGGTCCTCATTTGACATTAGTTTCAACGGTTTTTCATACAAGAACAGGGAGGAGAGAACATCTGAGTAGCACACAGACAATTTTGAGACGAAGGTGAGTGTCATGCTGAGCCACTTGCAACTGCTGCTCCGGTGTTTTGCATGCTACTGAAATGTCACTGATCTCAGACCTAATATGGATATAAAGATATTTTACCAGCATGTCATTTTTCAGCTTTCCATATGTTGTGACACATAGAAAGCTTTAGAACAAGTGTGCCTCATGTTTTTCAAAGTTGGATTGACTCATTGATAACTCTGCACTGAAGGGACCACATTTCCTCTCCATGGGAGTCCCTGCCTCACAAAACACATGTAAAAAACCGGTACGAGTCATCGCATGCATGCCAAAGGATACTTTCAAACTGATTATTCTCAAGAGCCTTATGGTCAGTCCCCCATACCCACCAGATTTTAATGCCAGAAGTGTGACTAGCTGAGAAGGATGGAGAGGTGGGAAAACTTAAAAATTCAAGCAATGCTGTGGCCCTGAGGCACCGCCAGTCCTGCCTGTCCCTTTCCACCCCCCAGGTCTCCCCCACCCTGCCCACAGCCCAGGATCCATGCCAGTCCCCCAGGGCCATCAGCCCCCAGTGCTATCGGCCCCTGCCTCAGCAATGCCACAGCAGGGCCTGTCGCCAGCTCCCAACAACCCTGCCCTGCCCTGCCCGGCTGTCGGCCCTGCCAAGCTGGGCCCCTCTGCAGGCCCATGTCTTGGCCTGTCCCCAGCCCCAGGGAGGTGCTCAGGCCCGGGGCTGGGGCTGCCCCTGTGCCCCCTGTGCCCCGCTCCTGGCTGGGGTGGTAGAATGGCCCCAGCTGCCAGGCCTTGCCTTGACAGACCCCTCAGCAAGCTCCCACGGTCCCTGGGAGCCCCTGGCCCCTGCAGCACCCTGACGGGAAAGGAGATAAACTGTACAGATCCAGGCAGAAGAGTTGGGATTTCCAACAGGCACAAATCCCATTGGATTTTCCAGCAGTTTTCCCTGAGGAAAGCTGCAATACACCCCCAAGGTGAATGCTCTGTAGTGGTCCCTGTGCTGCCACTTCAGCAGCGTGCGCCACAGCCTCAGCCAGAAACCCTCCAAGCCCAGTCCTGCTCCTCCCACCCTTCCAGTTCCTCCCAAGCAAGTTAATTTTGAGCTTTTTCTGCTATCTGCAATCCTTCTTGAAAATTCTGTTTGATTAAAACAAACACACAGGGACCCTGAGGCTACAGCAGGAATGAGAAAGCAGCTGTGGAGATCAGGGAGCTTCTCTGATTGCTATGGGTGCCGCTGCAAGGGCTGAAGCCTGCCCTGGCTGATGAGCCCTTCACAGTGCTGGTGCCCCTGGGGCTGGTGGCCCTGGGGCAGTATCTGTGTGTCCGTGAGGTGACTGCAGACCCTTGTTCTGGACTTTCTGACTTCACCGTGAAGGAAGGCTGCGTTCACAGGTGGAGCACAAGGCACGCTGTGAACTGCTGTTCGGGGAAACAAGAGTGCTGTTGGCCAGTTGAAAGAAGGTCAACGAGGCATCATGTTGATTTTCAGCAAAGGTTAGCTATGTTGGATATGTGGAGGACTTTCTGACTGGAAAGACAATGAGTCTTATGACCAAGGGGCAGAGAAATGCTGAGGGACATCCTTCACTCAAGGCCTTTACAAATAATTTGACAAACATCTTTGCTGGTGGCCTTGATATACTTGGTGCCTTTCAGCAAAGAATTAGATTAGATGATTTATTGAGGTCCTTAACACATTAGATTTCTATGATCTCTATTTCTACCACTGCTCAGAGCAAGGTATTTTTGCACTATAGAGCTATCAACAGTATCTTACCCATATTTCTTACACAGTATCTAACCACAGGTATATTCTGCAGCGTGAGCCCCCAGTGTCATTCTGAAAAAAGAGAAATAAAACCTTATTTTTCTTCTGCCACTCCTAGAAGAAAGATGGTCTTTGATACTTTTGCATTAAAACAAAGTTGTGAAAAGCAGAAAATTTTGGCGGTGCTTACCTGCAGAAAAAGAAAAACAAAATAAAATCCAGCATGAGAGTTTGACTTATTCTTCCATTTAAAAGAAAAATAAAAGGAAGAAGAAATCATCTCTTCTGAAAGTGGTAATCCCAGTGGCATTGTAATAGATGAAAAATATCTTATTCACGTTCTCTATGCAAATAAACTTTATCCACTTTTAGATAATGACATTTGGGTAGAGAAGAATAGATTTCCTGTGGGAATGCTTTTATGTCACATGGTATTCAGTTCCTGAAAACAGCAATTGATCTGTCGGGTCAAATCTACTTAAACCTTGTTTAATATTACCAGAAATTAGTCCCTCAATAGTCTCTTTTTCAGACAAAATATCAATAATTAGCTGGCTTCTTTTCCATACACACGTAATACATACAATATTGCTGTTACTTTGCAGAATTTGTATTTATAATTTTTCCCATTTTTGGATTCACAGTTTTGTTAGTGTTAATAGACCTAAGCCCATAAAATTAATTTTCACCAAGATTGGTACGATCTATGTGGTTCCAGACCTTCAGTTTTACCAGCATTTATGCTCTGTTAGTTATGGGTCTTTTGTGAGAAAACTGCTGTGCAGAGGTTTCCCTGTGCTCATGTGATAGCTGTTCATTGTATGTTTGAAAGGAGCTATCAGGTGTGTTTGTAGTTGAAGTGTTTGAGGAATCATCAACAGAAAATGGCAGATGTTAAAATCTAAGCTCTCGCCTACTCTAAGGCAAAGTTTTGGTGAGAGGAATTCATTGCAGAAACACCAACAGCACTAATAGCACTCTGCTGAGATAGAAGTTTGATACCTTGCTCTGATTTTCTAGGAGCACTCTGTGTGGACATTGGAGGAGTTGCACAAGACCTTACAGAAGCTATAACTTTTTGTGTTTTCTTATGAAAACTGTTCTGCTTAGAATACTTGTATGAAAATGCATACAGCCCCACACTTGAGGTCTCTGCAATGCAGGACACTCAGACTGAAGTCCCTGGGAATACAGGACCTAAGAGCTGCAGTGAGCAGAGCTGGTGATGTAAGAGCCATAAAAACTGCTGTATTGTCTCAGACCAGTGGTCCGTCAAACATGCTTGCGTACCTCTAATAGCAGTTGCTTAGGAAAGAATACAAGAACAGGACATGCCTATATTGATACTTTCTCCTCATGCACTTACAGTTTCTGGGTGCCTGTGGCTTAAGAAAATATTGAGATATTAAGTGTATCCTCATTCCGAAGTTCTGTCCTTGTTTGACTTTTCCCTATGAATGTGTCTAATTGCATTTTGAACTGTTTTATACTTTTGACTTGCATTAGATATGTGAAACAAGTTTCACAGCTTAATTGGGAGTTGTCCCTAATCAAGTCTTTATTCTGGATTGGACTTTTAGATTCCCCCGAGCCCTCCATCTCATTTCAAAGGCATCTTTAGTGTGACTAGAATTTCAAAGTTCAACACCTTTCATACACCAGAACTTCTACCTACTCCATCCCTTTGCTGGAATGCTCTGGTATACAGGGCAATACAAAATTGCCCTCCGGTTGACAACTAAATTATTCATTTGCATATTATTAGCATTATTGACTTGTCCCTCAAATATGACCGGAGTCTATGGTGCAGCACAAGTTGGTGCCAAACTCCCTGCAGGGGCCTGAAGACAAACATGCTCAGAACTTAATGCCAAGCAGGTTTTTTTGATACTGAGGCAGATGGGAAATAACAGAGCAGATAATGTCCAAGCCTTCCACACTGATCTTGGCTAAACTCCCTTTACCAGGCAAGAGGAGGAGATAAGCTAATTGTTTGATCAGGCTTAGTATTCTCAGTTAATACTGTGCTAGCAATACCTGTTTATGAGCAAAATTCTGTCAATATTATAGCTTATAATAGTTACACATAAATATTTACAAAATATTAATTTATACAATTACTGCTGTGAAAAAAAGACAACTACTATTATTTCACTTAAATGCTATGCAATATTCACCTCTGATATTTATTTTACATGTATATAGCTGTGTAGCATAGAAACCAAGTGGCTTGATATAGATTAGTGGAGACTGTAGCCGTACAGAAAATTGAAGCAAAATATCCTTAATCCAAGAAACATGTCTATATTATGTATTTGTGACCTAATGTAGCAGCATAGCTGCAAACCCACTTTCTTGCCTAGAATGAAGCTGGGCTTGCACTGGGATGATCACCTGCAGTATGAATACCTTAACTGCATTGGTTACAATAGCATTTTTCATAAAGCACTGTGTTTCTCTGGTCACTTTGCTGATCTTATGACCAAAGTACAAAATCCGTCACCTTTGACAAGCAGGCATAGATTTTGTATTTAAGTCATAAGCAACATTTTCTAGTGGAGTCAAGACTAAACGCTTTTGATATTCAGTGACTTTTTTATTTAAACATCATTTTTGCAAATGCAATATGGGTTTAAGCATATTTTTTTTGTCTGTTCTTAGAGCTTATAAAGAAGGCTAAGCAAGGGACAATTTCACTGTTACAGAGACTATTTCACTTCACAAAGAAAACTGTATACTGAAAAATTATACCTATTCTACACAGACAGAGTCAGGAAGAAGAAGGAAAGAAAGTATTTTAGACTATCAGTGCTTGCCATTTTGATGTTCTTCCTCTGTTCAGTTCTGGACTAGCCAGCAATAGGTAGGAATGGTGAAGAGCTACATCTCAGTTTTCACATCAGAGCAATATATTGTGCCCACTCTATGCTGACAAGTCTGCCACCCTGGAGCACATACAGGCGTCTCTAAGACACAAGAATTCCCTTCTTGCAGTCTATAAGGGCCCTTTAGAAGGCCCAGAGCTGATATGGGTCTGTCCACTGTTGTATAGGTAAGGATGAAGGCTGAACTAACCTTTCAGATGTATTAGGCCATCCATTTCAATGTTAGTGCTGGCTAGGAAGAAGACCATGGCCAAGAGGCATGTGGAATGAAACTAAAGAAAAGCCCTCAGGCCATAGCTCTTCCTCTGCTGCAGCCCCTAGCACAAGGAACATTTTAGAAGATACAAGTTTTGATTTGTACAGGTCTTATGTCAGCCCTTCCCAGCTGTTTCAGCAACAAAGAGAGGCAAATGCAGCAGAGATTTAAAATAACTAAAGAGCCCAGTACAGGCTCAGATCTGCCTGTCTGGGAAGCAGCCTCACTGAAAGGGACCTGAGGGTCCTGGTGGACAGCAAGCTCAACATGAGTCAGCAGAGCACTGCTGCAGCACCAAAGGCAAATCAGACCCTAGGCTGCATCCACAGGAGTACTACTAGCAGAGACAGAGACATGACCATCCCACTCAGCACGGATCAGGCCACAACTGGGGTATTGTGTCCAATTCCAGTCCCCACAGTTCCAGGAAGACACGGACAGATTGGGGAGACTCCAAAGGAGGGCCAGAAAGATGATCAAAGGGTCCCATGAGGAAAGACTGAAGGAGTTAGTGAAGGAGTTAGGTCTTTTCTCCCTGGAAAAGGGAAGGCTCAGGGGTAACTTCATCACAGTATTCCAGTACTTAAAGGCAGCTACAAAGAGAACAGAGGCTCATTCTTCATGGAGCCACATGAAGAAGACAAGGGTTAATTGATACAAGTTGCACTGGGAGAGGTTTCATCTTAATGTAAGAAAGAATTTTTTTACAGTGAGAACAATCAATCACTGGAACAACCTCCTCAGGGATATGGTAGAGTCCCCATCACTGGAGGTTTTCAAGATGAGATTGGACAGGGTGCTGGATAATCTCATCGAGGCTCCCTTTCCCATGAAAGGTTGAGCCAGATACCTTTCCAGGTCTCTTCCAACCTGGGCTCTTCTATGGTACTGTGATTCTATGATTTAAGTCAGGGCAGGCTTACCCTGCATGTACGGCCACAGCCAGCTCCAGTTAGAAGGACCAGCCCATGTTTGTGCTATTTCCCCAGTCTCGTTCCAAGAAGAGATCTTGCCAGAGATGCACGGGCTTCCACATGTGTAGTATCCATGCAGTTGCAGAAGAGCTGCTCTCTTTTGAGGCAGCATGTGCAGAGCTGTTACAGCTGTATACTGCTGTACGGAGTATTAATTGTTTCCGTTTCCAAGGAAGGGGGCAAAATTTAGCTCTGAAAGACAAATGAGATCTGGTTCATAAAGCTTGCTGGGAAAACAATGTTCGAATAGAGAAATCACTTTCACTTCATTGACACATTTGCAAAATAGCATAATTTTCTCAGTAATTTCATTCAACAAATGGGAAAGAAAAGGGAGAGAAGTTGTGAAAATTTTGCAAAATGCCCTTTTGTCACTTTTAGAAACGTTCTAAGGTTTGGGTTTTTTTCTTTTTCTTTTTTGTTTCCCAAAAGCACTGTTAATTTAGTTTTACATTTTATTATAAAATATAAAATGTCCACATCTCAAAATGAAACCTCCAGGTCAGCCTGACACTAATCCTTTATGAAATACCCTTCTGTATAGAACTTGTAAAGTTACTGGTGCTGTAGCTAATGAGGATGAGTAGCCAGTCCTTTGCCAAATGGAATTTCAATCTTCTTCAAGGCTCTATTAATAAACTGTGGCTTCGTGGGGTCTGGAAGGTCATGTTTATTTTTTTTTTTCATTGCACACTTGCAAGAATCAGATTTGCTCATCATGGATAATAGCAGCTTGGGGACAAATTATTACTATATGGTCTCATTACCAGGCTGCCTGGCCTGACACAGCTTTCTACTGAAGGGTTTCTATAGTCAACTTTTGTTAAAAATCTTCTAGGAGTTACCTTTCGTGCTGCTATTGTTCCCAACTCACCTAGCATGGTCAGTCATTATTTCTGTGCTCTCTCCTAGGGTTTTTAAGTATGGTATGGTGATAAGTTTAGAACTGCATCCATCTTTTTGTTACTATTACCACATCTTCCATTACCCTATCATGATCCATAAGTGATTTTTCCAAAAGATCCAAAAGAGATTTTTCTCATTCATCTGCTCAGTCTTGTCTCGTAGCTGATAGTCTCTTTGAGGCAAATACTGTCATTTTCTATGTGTATCTGAATGGCACCTAACACAGTGAAATGCCAGGCCAGCTGAGAAATGCTGTTACATGATTGTGTAATACTTGTCATTATCATCAGAGACAGATACCTATTACTAATCATAAAACCATCTAGAAAATCTTTGTCTTTCTGCTTCCCTCTGGTGTTCTTATTTTCCTTTTTCTTGCTTTTCTTTATGTTTTTTTAATCCTCTTTATTTTTTTTCCCCCTCTAAACAGGTACCTTTAAATAACAGGCTCCCTCAGTGTATTTATCTGGTACGAGTGCTGAGTAGTGCCCATTCCACAGACAGTTGTAAATGAGACTTAGGTGACTAGCTGAATGATGTCCATCTTCATGATGTCACAGAAAAAGTACTGTCATGAAGTTAAATATGAATGCACTCTCATTTGCTGTGCTTTGCCTTGTTTCCCATACTCTGTAGCATACTGCATCAATGCTCCATGCCGGAGAGAGGCAGCTGCAAGCAGGCAGACAGACAGTTAGCAAGGCCATCACCTCACCTAAGAAACGTTTGACTCCAAGCAAGCTGCAGCAGATTTTATAGGTCCTCCCTACCTGGAAGGCTGGCAATGTCCCATACCTACACTGCCTGCATAGCCACAAAGGTCCTTTCTGCACCAGTTCAGCCTGTCTGCCCTGGTTCAAAAAGCTCCTTTAGACAGATGGACAACTTCTACTTCCCTTATGCCCTGGCACTGGGAGGCAGTGGAAGTCTGGTAACTCTCCTTCCCAGCCTTCGCAGAAGAAAGACTGCTCTGCAGGCTCTGTGATTTTTGCTTTTTGACCACAAGATGTCTCCTGCAAACCACGGAAACAGCAAAAGGCTGTCAAGGAGCCTGGGGAGGTGGACACACACACAACATGCAGGCCCGGTACTTAGGCTCAACCTCCCTAGTATGAAAGTCAGCTGAGGTTCATCCCACTTGCTCCAGTAATTCGAAAAAGAAGTCTGGAGCACGGAGAGGATTTTTAAAATTTTATTTTAGCCCTCATACTAGTTGCCTGTAAAAGTTTACAAATGTTATGAAAATTTCAGTCCCCATGTGGTAGTGGTAAAAAGAGAGCTTATCACACCAAGCAGCCTCCAGAAAGCTGCCTGAGAGGAGCTTCCCAATGCATGTCCCATCTCCCACCTGAAAGAATAGTCTCCCAGCAAGCAACAGACAGCTTCGAAAAAAAGAAGGAAAATCTGCTTAAACTTCTCCTTGGAGGGACAGACTCTGAAACAACCTGTAACAATCTGTAAGCCTTCACAGAGATGAATGAAACAATCTGTGAACATTCAGAGACAGTTTATAAATACCCTACGTGCAGTAAGAGACAAAGACTGACAGACTGCTGAGAAACGGCTGTGAAATACAACAATGTGCACAGAAATAAGAAGTTCCTTGAACTGCAACATTTCCATGATACAAGCTTCAAAAATGGACTCAAGTTGGTTTGTGCAAACATAGCAAGCATTAGGCTTTGCTTTTCGCAGTTATTTTTAAGCTTTCCAACACGAGTTATTGTCTCGGTCCACAGAGGAGCGGCTGTGTGCGCAGCCTGCATTCATTGTTTCCTTTCATACCCAATGAGGCCCTCAGTATGCAGCCAATGTTTTAGTTAATGCATTTCTTCACCCATACTCTAATGCCACATTAAAAAGCAGACTTGCCTTTGGACTACTCTGTTTCTAGTATATGTTCTCCCTTTAGGAATGTAATTGGCCGTAACTTGTAATGTAACTGGATTGTCCACTTTGAAGTTAGAGCTAGTCAGGATGCTTGAGAAGATTTGTTTCTAAACCTTTCCATTAAAAATTAATGGGACACCTCCCACCCCCACCCCCACCCCCATCCCCTGCCAGTATTTAGAAATTCAGCACATTTATTTTAAAAAACCCAAACATTTTATCTATTGATTTTTTCAGCTTGAAGTTTAGCAGATTTTTAAAAGAAACTGAGCAAATCTTTAGGGATCTTCTGACAAAACATATATTTTTGTCCTTATCGATTATCTTTTGCTGAAAGAATCTCATACTGAAAAGAGTTCTTAAAATTGTATCGGTTATATTAAATGATACATTAAGTGTGTCATTCAATTGATTTTTATAATTTGTAGTTGCAGCTTGTAAGGCACAGAGGCATTAAAAAAAAATTAAGTAACATTAATTGCATCATTCAGATTGACAGGAGAACTCCTGTGACTTAAATCGCAGAGATGGAGGCATGGAGGAAACTCTCCTCTTGTGATTACCGATACTGTACCAGATTAACAGACCTGCACAGATTTCTGAGTCAGGCAGGCAGCAAGCTCTGTGGGGAAGGAGCCTTAAGGAATAAGCAAATGTTGGGAACAGTGGCCTGCAGCGTAATTCCCGAAGGCTGTGCCTAAAAATAGAGCCACTACAGACAGACAGAGGGTTATATTGTTCACCCTCCCTCACAAGTCCTGTAGTCTAGTATTAGAGCAGCTATCCCAGCAGTAGGCTTCGTCTTACTCCATGTTTAAAGGTGCCAAAGGGCTCCCTCTCTTTTATGTCTGATATTTAGCTCTACAGGACAAGCACATGTGATACATGTAATGCTGTATTCAAAGGCAGAAGTGCCTGTTGCAGTGCAGACGAAACTTCACCTTGGTGTTTCCCAAGTTACATTCCTTTTCATTAAAGGGTATGCTCTCCTCAACAGCCTTTTCTCTCATGAGCAGCTCCACTGAGGTCGGTGAGACTGCATTACAGGCTGTTGGATTCACCAATATAAGTCATTGCCCAAAAAAGGCAAGCGAAAAGTCCTACTGACTTTCCAATAAAGGTGTTTTATTTAAAGAAACGTAAATAATACCAGGGGCTGTTCTGAAGTATAATACGTAAACTGATTTGTGGTCTTCATGTGAAATTCAACAAATACCTCCAAAGTCTACTTTATTAGAGTGTGAAAGAATCGCTCTAAGTCATTTTCTAAATTTCTGTTATTGACATATTGATTCAACAATTTTGAAGGGCCACTAGCATTTTCTATAAATACAAAACCAAGTTAGCCATGAAATTTGTTACAGAAGTGCATAGGCTACTGCATTCCTCTATGCAATGTGCATTATGTGATTTTTTATTTATGTATGATACAAGTTATCCATCGGGAACCATTGTTACGAGGAGATTTAACTCAGAATACTTAGAAAGATGGGTGAGTGTGTTTTAATTTCATGTGGAAAATGTATAAATAAATTGGTAATTACTACTGTCTGAGTTCTATGACGGTAAATACAGGACTTAATGAGAACTTGAGTGGTAGTCACTGTCTTCGATAAAATTGGTAGCTAGGCCTTGAGCTGAAGTATTCCAATTTTCTGAAACCTCCCCACAGTGATGCCTCAATTCTTCAGTTTTCTTAGAGCCCATTCAATTAATCATATGTGTGTGTGTAAATACATATATATGTGTGTGCATTTCCTGTATGGGGCCCTGAGAACACTGGTTAGATTTGCAGAAACACTTTTTATACAGGCGTGTTTGTTTTTCCTGCTGATCTTAGCCAGCGTATCTGACATCTGACTAAATTTTCTGAACACTTAATTTTTATTTAGTCACAAACTCTGTTCACTCAGAATCAGCTCTAGCTTTAAACCCATCAAAATTGGCTTTGTCCAACCTAATCTCTTCTCTCCTTCCCCAAAAATACAATAGCTGAACTCTTTATTAGGAGGTCCCTACCTCCCTTGTCAGAGCCAATATTGAAAGAAGCAAACACTAACCAAAATAATCTTAAACTAGTCTAACAGTTCTCCTGACCTTAGCATCTACACTTGCCAGGATCAGCAAGAAACCAAACTCTTTTGTACCTAAGTAGCAAGAAATTAAGCCCTGCTATACTTAACCTCAAATTAAGTATAGAACTAAACATAAATCATTCCTTTGCTTGAAATCAGCTGCTGCACTTAACCTGAAGTAACTTAAACTGTCTTCAGTGTCCTAAACCATACACTTAACCATCATCCAGAAACTCCTAATGGACTCTGAATGAGACACAAATTATTTGCCAGCATGGATCATATTTTTCATGTACAACTAGCAGAATTCAGCAGTAAACTGAACCCTTCCATTCCTGTTTTCCTGAACCCAAACCTAATCGGACACCCTTGATATCAAACTAATGGCATTGTATCTCAAAAACTAACTGCATTGTATCTCAAAAACTAACTGTATTGTATCTCAGACTAGAACAAGCTACCTAGCTTTTGTTACCCTGCACTCAAATTCAGCCTACCCTTGCTTCATTCCTCACCAAAGTCCTACAGGTCTTAGAAGATCCTGAATTTTCCTGAATTCCTCAGATCCCTGTAAACCAAACTCTAACATTAACTCTAACGCAACCACAGTGTTTACGTATGTCCTACCAATCCCCTCCAACACTAGCCCAGACAGTGAGCTATATTCCTCTACCAGGGTCAGTCCACAGCTTAACCCCATGCATCTCTTGGATCCAGCAGTCATGTGACTCTTCAGCCCTCTCTCTTACGCCCTGGGTTAGGGCCAAACTCTAACCATAGCTTTAATCAGAGCTGAGAGTTTAATCTGCAGTTGTGGTTAGCATCTCCACCCCCTACTACCTTTTTGGATTAGCCCTTTCCACTTGAACCTCTCCTGTAGCTGCAACTCCAGTCTTCACTCTAAGGACCCACATCCTGTCCCGTCCTGTTACCCTGATGTGTCACTACCAGCTGTAGCCCCCATTCTAGCTTTAATGTTCTTGTAGGAATGCACAGTAAACACAGATTTTCATGCTTTCTTTTTCAAAACCCAGATCTTTACCCCAGTCACAACACTAGGCTCAGAACTGACCTTTCTCAGTTCACACACACACACCACCCCCCCACCCCCCCACGCCCCCACCCCCAGCTATTTTCCCTTTTCTGTGACAGCAAGGAATGAAGAAATTCACCAGGATCCTGGAGCATATACGTGAATGACTGGGGTTACTGTGGGAAAGGGCAGTGTTTAGATGTAAAGAGTGGGTGATATTGTGCTCATGATGCAGCCAGGATTATGATTAGAGCTAAAATTCACCAGCCATGACGAGACCAATGAGTCACATTTATTCCTAGTCCCTAGAAAGGTTCATGGCACTAAGAGCTTCTGCTAGGCGGGATGAGTGAGGCATGCAAGATCTGGGAAGGCTGCAGCTAGCAGAGAATGGTTAATATTCAAGTCAGGGTTTCCGAAGAAATGAACAGAGAAGGAGTTTTGCTGATTGTAGAGTTTTGCAAAGCCTAATGCCAGAGGCACCCAATTATCTTAACTGGATGTTGTGGTTTAACCCTCCCCAGCAGCTCAGCCCCACACAGCCGCTCACTCACTCACCGCCCCCCTGTGGGATGGGGGAGAGAATCAGAGGGGTAAAAGTGAGAAAACTCGTGGGTTGAGATAAAGACAGCTTAATAGGCAAAGCAAAAGCTGTACATGCAAGCAAAGCAAAATGAGCTTTCTCTTCACCACTTCCCATCAGCAGGCAGGTGTTCGGCCATCTCCAGGAGAGCAGGGCTCCACCACATGTAATGGTTACTTGGGAAGACAAACGCCACAACTCTAAACGTCTCCCCATTCCTTCCTCTTCCCCCAGCTCTATATGCTGAGCATGATGTCATATGGTATGGAACATCCTTTTGGTCTGTTGGGGTCAGCTGTCCCGGCTGTGTCCCCTCCCAGCTCCTTGTGCCCCCCCAGGCTGCTCACTGGTGGGGTGGGGTGAGAGGCAGAAAAGGCCCTGGCTCTGTGTAAGCTGCTCAGGAGTAACTAAAACACCCCTGAATTACCAACACTGTTTTAAGCACAAATCCAAACCCCATACCAGCTACTATGAAGATTAACTCTATCCCAGCCAAAACCAATGCACTGAAGCACAAGTGGGGATCCATGGGTAATGTTTAAGCTGGAAGGAGAAATAAGATATTTGGTAGGATTCTGGTCACTTGTAAATGAAGATCTAGGTTTCTTTGTGGATTTTCCAAGGCCAGAAGACTTGTGAAGAAGAGTACCATGGCCACAGTGAGTTTGTTTAAGATGAGTTGATGAGAAATGGAGGCCACTGCTTTGTAGCCATTCTAGGGCTGGAATTATGGGTTCTGGGTGGAAAGGACAGAAAATTTTTGCTTCCTGCATTTCACAAGGCCAGTACATCTTAAAGTCAACTTCTCTTTAAAGGTAGGGTTGGAAATTGGATTATATTTGGAGTATGGGATGAGGAGCTGTTGCCAGGGATGTGGAGTTGTATCTGGTAGAGGTGCTCAGGATTATAAAGCAAGGGATCAATACTAGGAGTTGAAAATGGCTTTTTATTATTTATTAGCCATGTGGGAACTGTGTTAGGTAGTTTGATCTGCTTGTAGATCCTTTGCTTTCAGCAATGGGTTTTTTAAATGAGACTGGACATGCTCCTTTCCCCGAGAGAGACTGGGAAATCAGCTGAAATCATGCAGAAACATGAGACATGGCTACAGTGGCAAATTCTGGGTACGTCAGCTTGAAAGAAATTCAGATTACAGAGGACTAGATAACATGCCAGGATTTCAGCAGGGAGGTAACCTCTGTGGCAGGCACCCAGGGAAATAGGCAGGCTGGTTCAAGAGCAAAGCACTGCAGTGTGGGATCATAGCTGAAGTGCTTGGAGTGATATAATTAACTTGAAAGAGGGATGCAGCTGCATAAACTTCACATCCATGCTAGCTCTAGAAAAGGAGCAAGCTCCCATGATTGAAGTGTGATAAAAGGAGCCCTTCAGAGTTTGGTGGCATGAAGCAATCAATGCATGTTGAGGTCCAAGTAGTAGCTTTTCTGTATATGAGGGTGCTTGTAATTCTTTTTTGTCCATCCACCTGTGCATACTTGCATGTCCTGTGGAAAGACACAACAAAATTATAATGTTGACAGTCATGAGAGTACTTGACCCGTTTCTTTCCCTTTATGACAGCCCACAGAGTCCAAAGCCGTCCGGGCCATGTAAGCCACGTCAGCTGGAGATCTGCAACCATAGCTGCTCCTCCTGGGTCAGCCAGCAGGGTGCCAGGCTTACCACTGTTCTGCCAGAAGTACATAAAGTCCAGCATACAGGATGAGTGCAAATATCCAACAGAGATATAAAAATGAGGCTTATATCCTCATCTGGGTTCAAGCACCATATTACTGACTGCAGAAACATATACTGTCTGAGAATGGCAAAGAGCCCTTTAAAGCACAGAGCAAAAGCACAACACACAAGCGAGTAGAAATACAAATGTGAAACACTGTTGATTGCTGTGGAATTTCAGAAAGCACAGAAGCCCTGTCCCAGGTAAGGCAATGTTAGTATCGGACCAGGACCCCTTAAACCTGACTTTCAGACCAGCATCTTGAATTCTGTTACCCCACCCAGAGGTGTTGATAGGTTGTATTTCACCTCTCAGTGAGACATGCTGGCAGTGCAAGAACATGTTCAGACATAAAAATGCAAATTAACTCACCTCATTACATTCTACATAGGGAATCAAATGCTGTATAACAATTTTTCTTTTTTTTTAATTAACCATTTGCAGAGAGCAAGACAAATTCTTCCAGCTTTGTAATTGACATCAGAGCAGACTCTGCGTTAATTCTTTGCTCCAAGAAAAGAACAGCAGTGCTGTGGCCCACAAAAAAACTGCTGCTGCTCACATGGGAGTTTATTGCATTTGAATACTTAGTGTACTACAATTATGTAAAATCTTTTAGTATCATTTCATTAAAATTTACTAATGGAAAGTGATATTTTCCCAAATGTCTTGTTACTCTTGGGGCATTTTTATCCTTTTATCAGTGAGTGTGTCTGCTTATGGAAGACATGAGAAATTATTTTTTTTTAATCCATATTTCTTTCACTGTGTCTCAGTCAGAAAGTCCTTGTGTTCACACTAACAGTGAAAAAAAAAGTTTGAGGCTTTTTTGCAGAAAGAGTAATTTCCTGTAAACAATTTTTCTTTTTTTTTTAAGTAAGGGAAATACTGTATGAGACCCTCTGTGTGACCCCATGTACTGCAGAGTGGGAGTTGGACATGCCAATATACTTGTTTCACCAGGTGAAGTTCTTGCTTCCCCTGCCACCACTCCTCAGAAACCAGAGTATAAATGCATTCATGAATTTAAATGCACTTCCTTTAAATAAGGTGTCCACATGAGTCACAGAAAAAAACTGACATCTCGAGATATACAAGTGTTCAAAGCTAAATTTTTAACGTGAAGCCTAACATACTCCGTTCACAAGCATACTTGCCTGCAAGAACATGCCCTATTTCCATTAGTGCATACAGGGAGACCGACATCTGTGTTCATGGATTTGCACACACAGAGAATGAATGTAAATTATTTTTCAGGTCCATGCTGGAAACTCTTAATGAATTACTGTCCTTAGACTTAGCTGTAAGTGTACCATTTCTATGCATACAGCCATACCAACTCTATTTCTCTTGAAAAATATATTATGATAGGGATCCCCACAAAAAACAAGGGCAGGAAGGTCTCCCAGGGTGCCTTTGAAAATCTTCCCCACAGAAGTTTGTCTTCAAAGGCTGTCCGAGTTCAGACATTCCAAAGTTGCAGCTTGTTTTTTTGAAGTTCTCCAGGAAGCTTTGTTGCTGTGTGGCCTCAGGACGCTTCTGCTATTTGTTTTCATTTGACTTGTTCAGAAAAAATAAACCAGGTGGTACCAGGAAACCGAAATAATCTACTTACCAGCCTCCACAAGAGGGTGCAGTTGCATTTTGTTAAATCCAGAGCCAACCACAACTAATAAACGGTTTGCAACAGCTGCCTAGCTGCCTACAGAAATGACTAACAAAACAATTATAGAAAAAAAACAACCCTCATCAAGAGTGGTAAAAGACGAGAAAAATT
Organism: Falco peregrinus; assembly: GCF_023634155.1. Lineage (NCBI taxonomy): Eukaryota > Metazoa > Chordata > Aves > Falconiformes > Falconidae > Falco > Falco peregrinus. The sequence goes on along the minus strand of NC_073723.1, from coordinate 58,209,111 downwards.
ATATTGAAACACACTGAATCTATTAATAAACAACACTGTTTGTCAGGTGATGTTGACTAAAAACCTTAATACCCTTAAAATATCTGTCAAACCTCAGCGGGATCCATTTGTAATTTGTTTTCTTTGACCTAGTGAAAAACCACAAGTGCTTCAAGGGGAAGCCCTCAGCTATGAAATCTACTCTTCCATTTTAATTTGACTTCCCAGACATTCCCAGGGATATCATGCAGCAAGTAGAGCATTTTCTGATTTTATCAGCATAAATCTACAATGGCCCTGGGCCCTTCAATAGCTCACCCTGCATTCCCTGCGGTGTGATGAAGCTCAGAGTTGTTAGTGGCTATTTTGCACATCAGATTGGCAAGGGTTGTCTATATTACTGTAGGTTTTATTACATAAACACCTACCAGGCCCACCACGGGGACTAGCATCCCATTATGAAAACTTTACACACAAAGAACAACAACAAAAAAAGATACATGCCTGCAAGAACCAGGTGAAAGATCATAAAACTTAGCTGACCAAATGATCGATGTGCCAACAGGTGTGATGCCAACAGTAGTATTCAAACACCTGTCAAACAAACAGTCATATTCAAACAAACCTCATTTGATTTGTTGCTCTGCTCTTCTTGATTGTTGGTCCCTTAAACCTGTGCCACCCAATGCTGGGCAATCCCCATCTCTTGGTGCCTTCTGATCAATATGGGACACTTTGATCTGGCACAAGTGACTGGGCTGAAGCGTGGGTGAAATCTGAGAGGTGGTGATAGTCAGAGCAGTTGATACTGGCTGGTCTGTTGGTCACTTTTTCTCATAAACTTGGTGCATCACTCCTTTATTATACTCAGAAAAACATGTAATTAATTTGGGCAATGGGAAATAACAGGCTCTGTCTTCTACCCACTACTGTCAAGATGAAGCTTGCCCAGATACAAAAGAAGCCAGGACAAAGTTTGTCACATTTAGAGCAGAAGCTGTCCTGAAAAACAGACATTGAGATGACCATCAGTTCTAGAAAGTCAGCGACTCACAGCCACTTTTACAAGGCTATAAAATGGCCTGACAGGTTATCTTAACTACCCATAGCCTAAAAATTCAGTAAGAGTACCACATCCTGTATGTTTCTCAAAAATACGTTGCTGTTGTTAAAAAGAGGTTTGTGCCCATTTTTTTTAGAAACCAAATTTAGCAGTAAATTTCTAAGTATTAAATAACAAATTTTGCGGCCTGTTTCTAAAGCTGTAAGTATGCTTCTAAACACAAACTTTTGTGTGGTGGACAGAGATTTTTTTTTTAAAAAAGCAGTGCTCAGTTTTTTAAAAATGCCCAATTCTAGCAAATCAGTTGTGAAACCTCAGATGTGATTTTTCACCTCAAAGACCCAAGCCTTCCAGCACAGCTCTTTCACATTTTTTAAACAGTTTTCAAGTGTCCCTGTGAAACAGCATTATTTCAAATATGTTGAAACACATTAAGTCATGCCACATGGATTTCATTACACTATGTTTGGTGTCTGTGAAATATACTTACCTTCATATAAAATTCTTATTGCTAGGTTGGAGTGGTCATAAGGTTCTCTAGGGAGGACATTTTCAAATGTGCTTGGTTTTGGCTTGACTGCTTCCCTCTATTGCTGCTCCAGAATTTTCTGTTCATAGTTTTTAATAGAAAAGTGGTTTCTGTAATATTGACTTCTTTCCACAGGAAAAAGCTGGTTATGCCAAAACAATGTAATCCCTTTTGGGAAAATAAAAAAGAATCCGAAATGTTTTGAACTGTCCAAGCGAATCTAAATGTTTTTCTTCAGGATGGTTTGTCATTACTCATCATGAGTTTGTCATGGTTTAGGTCCCTCATTTCCCCCATCATCTGGTGTTCCTGAATGGATTGCATTTTCCATCGAGAACAATAGAGTTCCTTCTAGTTGTGTTATGATGATGCATCAAAGATGTCCCAAGCCCACATTTTAAAACAAAAATATTTTTTAACTTTCCATGGTTTTTTTTTCCTCCCCAATTAGAAAACAAAAGCAAAAAGATGGGACAGCGTAGAACACACAGTCTGACTTTCAATAGGCTCTATTTTGAAGGAACGAGGAGTAGGATAACTAAATTCTTGTGCTTTGGAAAATCCCACTTTAACCAAAAGTGAAAGGAAAAACAAGCAGAAGGAAGCACCATGTCACCATGTCAGCCATACTAATGCAATCGTTAACGCCATGTATTTTAGCTACATTTGTCTGCATATTATTAACTAGCATTGCCTCATTATTATGAGAATAATAAATTTATCTTTTTAACCCATCATTACAATTTATTAAATTAATCAATAATAATGAATATTTTTTCTGAAAATAGCTCACAATTTGGAGAAATGTGTATTGGTAAATACTCTCCTTTCTTAAAAATATTTTTTTTACATCATCCTTTTTATAGCTTCTAGTTCTGAATTCATGGCGTGTACTTAGTTCTCCTGAACCTTTATATCAGCCCTTTTTTCCCTTCTGAAGAAGATGAACGGAAAGCTTCTGAGCAGCCATGATGTTTCATCACCGACTTCAGCACTCATGGAGGGGGCTCCGATTGGTTTCTGTTATGCTCCTTTCCCCCAAGAGCCAGATTCTCAAGAAGCATGGTGATAAAACAACAGGACAAATCCGGAGCCTGCAGAAGAAAAAGAGGAACAACTTGGAAGTAGTCTTCCTTATTTATTCGTTCCTGTACTTTTTTTCTTTTTAAGCAAGTGTTGGAGAAGGGAAAAGCTGCTACCATTTTCCCACAATAGTTGTTGCATGGTGGGAGGTCCATTCCAGCTCTGCGTGCCTATCTAATCGCAAAGAAATGCTGGCTTAGCCTTTTAAGCCTTGGAACGAAACAACTCCATCTTCCTGGGTGAGTAGGACTTGTGGGAAGATATGCAGACAGGTTTTGGAGAATTCACCTTAGATCTGCTAAGCCCCTACATGCGAAGTGAGACTCTGCAGAGGCTCACTTAGCATCAGGTCAGATGTGGATGTATTATTAACACATACTGCAAAATGCATATATCTCTGACACCTGCATGGGAGACTTGCTAAAATTCAAAGGACTGTGTCCAGTTTGGAAGTGGAGGTGCTTCTCTACAACTCAGCTGGCAAAGTTGCTTCCTCCTAGCATGAGAAAGCAGCAGATTTTCACATTCCAAGTGTCAGAGCAGTGAGGCAGGCAATTGCCAAGAACAATCTTAGCCTAAGAAGTTGAAGTTGGGTGGTTATAGACAACTGCTTCTAATGGACCCACACTTATCCCATCTCTTAATGTGTTTTTCAGATTTTAAAAATCAGGTTTTCCACAAGTGCCTCTTGAGTAGTTGTTACCTCGGCTACCTCATTCATGACTCTCATTCACCCAGACACAGATTGTCAGGGAAGAATGGAAGAGACTGCAGTTGCTTCAGGGCAGCAAAGCAGATAGCAATAAGGAAACCAAAGGGTGTTCATCTGGAGTGGGGTGGGAACTGAGAGAGATGCGCGAAGAGCCAGGTAACAGTTAAACACCAGGGAAACAGAGCAATCTAGTCTTTCCTATTCCCCATCACCACTGCTCTCTTCTCATCTATTAATGCAATTACACCGGGGTTTCCTACTTTCTGAAATTTCAGAAAATTTAGACTGTTCTGGCTGCAGCTGAGGTGGGATAAGAAGTCACTGGCCTCCTCCCTGTGGTGTTACCTCTTTACTCATGCCAGTGAGCATAACTGTATGTATGTCACTCCCTAGCAAAGCTGCATCAACATACTCTTGGTTTTTAGAAAACTATCAGGAGACTTGAATTGACTAAGATCACATTGGCAGAACTACAAAAAATAGGAAAAAAACTACAATTGTAGTTATGCCAGCAGACCTGAGGGGACTGTAAGCTCCAGCTGAAGGAATGGTCATGAGAAAATAGAAGATGGGAAAGAAACAACAGGGACACAGGGACACAGAGCATGCTGAGAAGAAAACCACACATTCGACAGCTGTCTAGTTTTCTGAGATCTCTAAATGGTGCACAACAGTTATGTCCACCTGTAACAGTGAACACCATGACAGTGAACAGCCCCATCCTGACTGAAGCTCTCCTCTAAGGATTTGTCCGGCATCCCAGACTGAGGGGATGATTTTGTTCCCGGAATTATTCCCAAAGTAATAAACTTCATCACATTCACCTCTAAATGAAGAAAGCAGGCTTTCTGGTGCCCAGGGTTGTGACAGACAATTATCCTCAAAACATTAGGGCAAGAATAACAACAACCTGGCATGGAAAACTGAAGATCTGTTAAGCACTAAATGCATAATAAAGGGCATTGATACAGGCCTGAGGAATTTGTCCATCTTTAGTCAGAGTGGGAGCCCAGAGGAAAGGACCGTACAGAGTCTCAAGAATGGCTGAGCATAAGAACAAACTACTGGCTGATGATGATGAAGAGAATAAGATAGGGGAATACAACAGGGACAACTACAATGGGGTGGACAGAGGCTGATTAGGAAAGGCTGGTCCCACAGGGCCACATTAAGACTCTGTATATAGTTGCTATGCCTTTGTAAAAAAGAAGTTGACTAACTCTGTTTCACTTGGCTTCATTTTATGAAGTCATGCATAAAAGCGCCACAACAGCATGTGTGTTCCATAGCTAAAATTCAGGGTGCCTTGGAAGAGAAGACTGATGCAGAATCACCTAGCAGCACTCCCTAAATGCTGTATTAACTTGGATTTTGCAGCTAATAACCTTATGAAGTGTTTCTTCCATAGTAATGTCTTAGGCAGTCAGCACAAGAATAACAGAACAAGTATAACCGATAACAAGTATGTGCAGGTCTCCCAAAGTCAGCAGAAACTGCTCCTTCATACTGTCTACCAAATGAGGTCAGAAGTCTCTTACAGGCTATTAACGACTAGCAGTGATGTCAAAACCAAAGTCAGTTCAGGTCAATGTTACCACACATACTTCTTTTTCTCCTACTGTTTGTCATTTTCCTTTCTGAATAAGAGTACATGACCCGCTTTGTGAGGAGGAAAGCAGATGTTCCAGATCTCTCAGAAGAGCACAGTGCCCAAGTAATTGCATTAAATTTTTCTGGACATGTATGATTTCATGAGTTTTGGATTTTTCAAACATGAAATTTAAATGACAAAAGAATGAATGTGTCTGTGCAGCTTCTAAATTAAATCATGCAAGAACCAAAGATACAGGATGTGTAGCTGCTGCCAAAGAAGGGTTGAGTGTTAAGTGTTCATCATAGGTGGCACTGCCCTTGAAACAAAAGCAGCAGTTATTTTAAGTAACCATAAGCAATACTCATGCGCAATTCAAAGGAGATCTGATAAAAAGAGATAAAGATTAGAGTACAGCAATACAGCTTTCATTATACAATGTAATCCAGCATGTCTGATATAACTAGATGTGACACGAATAGCAACAGGTTTGGAAGTATAAGGTTTTTCAAGTCTAGCATGCTTTCAAAAATAACTTTAAATAATCTCAAAACCAGTGTTTGAATCAATGTTTTTCAAAAAGAACCCTCCACATACTTGCTAAAAGTATAATATGCATAAGTAGGTAGTCATGTTACACAAGATCAAACAGAAATATTACTTGAGAAAGAATGGAATATTTAATCTTGCAAATAGATGTGCACACCGAACACAAAGATCCCGGGCATTTGGAAATGCAGAACTATTTTGAGGCAAAATGGGGCATCTGTGACAAAAAATTTTGAAGTTTAACATAAACCTTAAATGGAATACTTGCTTCAGAATAGGAAATGATGACAGATACATCACCCAGTGACTTAGCACTCCATTTCCTTACTGAACTACTATATTCATATGTAATTTGCATTATATTCAAGGAATATGCTTCACTTTAAAAAATCAATTATTTCATTAATAGCTTCACTTGAAGAAATTAACATGACAAAACAAAAACTACCCACCTATTCGACTAATACTTAGAATATTCAGATTCAGAAGAACTACCCATGCTTTGCTAAACCTATTCTTAAAAACAGTGATGCAAGTGCTTAAAAGAAAGGGTGTGACTAATACTAATCAATTCCAAGAAGAATTGCTTTTTGTAATAGGATCACACAGTACAACGAGCAATGGGAACTCGGTCCATGAATTTTAGGAGATGCTGCTATAAAATACCAGTTTTCCACACTTTCAAAGAGTAAGCGATAGCTATTTCTCAGAAGGAATGAATTTAGGTCCAGAAGAACTTTTTCTATCTTTTAAAAGAAAAAATTGTTTCAGGAGACCATGAACCACTACAATATTTTTCTATTTATTCCGATTTATTGGAAAACAATTCCACCAAGTGTTTTCATTAAGGTCTCAATGTTTCCAAATTACTATAAAATATGCCATAGATTAACCTTTGGCATGTATCTTCAGAACACCAATCTGCCCATCTCCCTCAAAATAGCAGGATACAAGTCCTGCATTCCCAATTGTGAATCACTGAACCCACATCAATACCTGAAATATTGCCTTCCTCCATCTCTATTCCTCTGTTCCTCCTTTTTTTCTTTCTGCTCTTACATCTGTATTCCCCCTTATAATCCTAAAAATACTTCCTCTGGCATAGTATGTACTTGATCCTACCAATCATTAATTCGAACAGAAAAAACAAATGTTAAGGATTGTTTAAACATAAATGGTCATGTTCTTTAGAAATTAACTCAACTATATGAGAATTCTGAAAGATACCCTACATTTAGGAAGGCATTTTTTGTGTACCATTTGCATAGATATTTAGGACTATGCTAATGCCAACTAAAAAAGGAGGAGTTGGTGAATGCTGAGCCTGTCTGAAGGGCTATTTGGGAAACTGTATCCAGCAAACAGCCGCAATGAACCCCTACAGCAGTAAGCATCACGCACCATGTTCCAGCCATACTACAGTATATGAGGGTAGCTCCTCTCTTTCCTGGACAAAATAAAAATATTAATTTAAACCAATAGAGCAGAAGGGGTGGGAAATTCCTAAAAGCAGGCACCGGCTTTGGCTGACTCACAGCTGAGCTGGTGTCAGTTCCAGCTGATGCCTCCTGAACAAATACCAAGCAGTGTCAGTCCACCTGCACGGCTCAGAGTGCTCACAGCACTGCAACAGATTTGCGCACCCACTCAGTGACAGCAGTGCAGCAGCATAAGGGAATTTTAACTAAGTAAAATGTGGCAACAGGTTGCAGGCTGGCTCGCAGGCAGAAGGTGGCAATGATGCCCCAGGTCCCCTCCATTAATTGCAGGATTAAATGGACTGAACCACCAGCAGTTTGATGGTTTTAAGTCACCTGCTCAACATTTCCTTATAAAAATGAGGAACACTCAGACTATCAGTGACAAGTGCAAGACAATTTAAGCAGCAGTCAATTTTTCCACTGCAATGAAAGCATGTCTAGCCTCCAAGACTCCCGACTCAAACACTTAATCTATTCTTTCATGCCCATATGGCGTGGTTCTGAGCTTGATGTCAGTTATGGGACTGGTCATCTCATCTTCTCCCCAACTGTTCTGCTATTTTAATCACACTGTGCCTGAAATTATGTGCACTGGTCCCTCCACGATCAACCGAAGTTGATTACTGGTGTAGCCCCAGTACTCTGTGGCAGCTGATAACACATATACACACTTAAGACAGCAAGTGGAGGCCACAGTTAATGGCTCTGTCTTTCAGAAGCCCACAAAATTATTCCTTATATTCATCCTAAGGAGAAAAAGCAATGGGAGAGGTGTGATGAACTGAGAAACCCAACAAACCTTTCTGTGCCATGTGGGCACAGCCAGGTGCTGGGAGAAAGGACAGCTATGTAATCCCATCCATCAGTCCCTGGCCTGAAACTCTTTAAGTCAAATTGCAGTGACAGCTAGCAAGAGCCAATATGCCTTAAAACCATATAGCTTTTCACCAAAAAAATAGCCAAAAGCTACAAAGTTTTAGCCCAATGCTGAAAAAATTCTTAAAAAAATCCTAGTAACTTTGAAGCATAATGAAGAAGATTACATACTTGGGGCTTATTCCATTTTCCAGTTACCATTGTGCTGTAACTACCCAACACTGTTTGCCTGTGTATAAAAACCCCGCAACTGATACAGGTCAAACCTTGGTCTCACTCAAGACTACTGTAAGCCCAGCCGGTGCCTTGAAGCCACAACAGACCCAGTGCTCTGACCAGCCTGCTAGACCTCCTCCTCAGTCGAATAATTCATGCTCCAGGTCAATTTGTAAAACTCACTGTTGGCTTCAATATTAAAAATCAGTTCTGTATAATGCTATTTAGGCTCCTGACTGAACAGGAACATGTTAAACTCCACTGCTCTAACAGGATTACACGTGTACAATTTATGGTAAGGAGTCTCCAAATCCAAAACACTTTTAACTTTTTTGTACTTTGTTAACTGCTTCGTGTATTTACGGTCCTGTAAAAGCAAATGCTTTATCTTAAATTAAAAGATACAGATGGCTTTACTCCACAGCATTGCCTGGAAGATAAACTGGACATCCTGTTCAATTTTTTTTAAAGATTAAAAATATATTGTATTATTATCATTAGTGAACAATGGTTTCATATTCAGCCTTTGAACCAAATAAAGAGGCAAGAGATGTGAACACTATTCCAGTGTCAAATTTGGCTATTAGAGAACTGAAAACAATAAAGTTAATGCTGAATGAGAACTGCCAGTTTGCCCATGTAAACTTTAGGAACATTGCTTCTTTAGGGCAATTTGCAGTCTGCAGTTCTGAAGGCTAGATGCATTTGAACGACCTTTCTCCGTAAAGCCCACCTTGACACAAATCCAACGCTCTCTTCCTTAAAATGTGGAACGCTGACTTCTGGAATTGCGACGAGTGGGAAAGCCGTAACACAGAATACCACGGACTTACTGGTGCGTTATTTACAGGCTTGTCCTTTGTCTGCCGAGTGTTAGGGCGACAGGTCTGCGCGGTGGAGCAGGACGGGGCTGCCCCGAGCCGCCCGCCCGCCGCCGCGGCCCCTGCACTTCAGCAGGGTTTTGACCCAAAGGCATGAAGCTCACCCGGCCTAAGCCCTGGCCCACCTGGAGATGCCTGGTTGACGAGTTTTAAAGTTATTTCTGTCCGCCTTTCCCCCACCACGCCGCAGGGCTCCCGCTGCCGAAATCTCTCAGGTTCAGCTTTCCCCTGCCGAGAGGCTTACCGAGGCCTCCCGCCCGACACGGCGGGCGGCGGAGAGCAACCACGCGGCTCGGCCGCCCCCCCCATGTTTAGCCCGATAAGGGTCCCGCGACCCAGCCCCGCGTCCAGCCCGGGGAGACGGGGACGGGGGCAGGCCACGGCCCACGCCTCGCCCTCGGAGCCGCGGGGCATTGCAGCTCAAGCCCCGGCTCCCTCCCCGCCGCCCCCGCACCACGGGCCCGCCGGGGAAGCAGCTGCTCCGGGCGCATCCACCATGTTGACTCCGTGCGCGGTGGAGCGGAGGAGAGGGCCGCCTCCGGCTCGGCTCCGCAGGGGCCGCCCGGCTCCCCCCCCCACGGCCTCCGACTTGGGCACGGAGTCGTTGCCCCGGCCGGCAGGCGCGGCGAGCCTGGCCCGGGGCGCATGGGGCGGCCGCGGGGGGAAGCGCGGGCGGAGGAGGGGCCGCGGTGCCCGCCGGAGAGCCCGGCCGTAGGGGCGGGGAGTCTCCTCCTCCTCCTCCTCCTCCTCCTCCCGCAGCGAGGCTCCGGCTCCCCGCACGCACCGGAGCGCCGGCTCCCTCCTCCTGCTCCACGTCCCTCCTCCCTTCCCCTCCTCCCCCCCCTTCCCTCCCCGGGTCGCCGCGGCTCCGGGAGGAGCGGGGGGGGGGCCCGCTTCCTTCCACCCCCCCTCCTTCTCCCACCCGCCACGCCGAGGAGAGGCAGGTGAGGCCCCGGCCGCGTCCCCGCTCCCCCGCCCCGCGGGAGAGGCGGCCGCGATGGCGGCGGCGCCCGCCGAGGCGCTAGGCCCCGGCCGCCCGCCCCCGGCCTCTCCCCGCCGGGCGGCCCCCGCCGCCGCGCCCCGGGTGGGGGGGGGCGTCCCTCATCCCCGGCCCCTTCCTCTGCAGAAAGTTGCTCAGCAACTTTTTTCCGGGCCCGCGCCCCCGCCCGCGGGGCCGAGAGGTCGGGCGGGCGGGAGCCGCGGCGTTCCGCGCTGCCCGGGGCCGGGCTGGCCGCGGGGGGCGGGCGGAGGGGAACGAAGTTTGGGGGGGGGAGGGCAGCGCCGCGCGTCCCCGCCGCCGCGGCCCCTTCCCCGCCGGCTGCCGTGGTCGCGGGGCGCTGCGGGGCGGGTGCTCCCCGGCGGGGGCGTGCGGCACCCGGCGTAACCCGGTCCCGGCTCGGCTCCCGGGCGCGGGCGGCCGAGTATCCGCACGGCCGGCCGGGGCTCCAGGATGCAGAAGGGCAGAATCCAGGAAACAGATTTGCGAGTTTTCTGTAGCTTGGCCTGAGTGGAATTATTTTATTTTATATTATTTTTTTCCCCCTTCATTGTTCTGGTTTGTTTCCTTGCATTGAGCTGGAACGCAACTGCTTTAAATTTCCGAGTCAGTAATTTCAGTGTTCAGTCATATCACTTTTCTAAGCCTCCTTGACTTCCTCACGCTTGGGGAGCGTGCGGGACACATGCAGGCCCCTGTGCCAGCCGAGGCTGTCCCTGACTTTCCGCGCTGCGTGGACCCGCAGGCAGGCTTGCTGTGTGCACATCCCTCGGGCCGAGGGCTAGCGTGGCATCTTCCCCGTTGTACCACAGTGCAAACGCACGGGTTTGTTGCATTCATTTCGGAATGGTCCGTTACAGATGTCCATATGTGGGCACGGTCTGCTTTGTGCCAGGAAAACCGGGACAGAAATATTTCTCAACCTCATGTTGTTAAGAAGGTGTATTGAGACGTACCTGCTGGATTCAACACTAAGCAGAGGCTGGTCATTAATCAAAAAATAGATGTTTGGATTTATTTAAACTGGCAGAATGTTCCAAAACTGGTTTAAAACTCAGAGTGTGTTGCCAAGCAAAGTGTATTGTCTTTTTCTTAATAATTCTTAAACAGCTGAATGAAACTTCAGGCAAATTTTTCAAGCAAAATTGGCATTCGGTGAGGGAAGCAAGATACAAAAGTTTACATTAGAGCCTTTTCCTTTCAGTTTTGGAAAGTAAGCCCTTGAAGAGAGATTTCTAATAAAATTTGTCTATTATGCGTGCAGTATCTCTGTCCGTAGGTAGTACGGTTTTGCCATAACTCAATGTTTCTGCAGGCTTCATAGGTGTAAAGAGCTGTTCCTTTCCAAACAGCAAAACCTTGTACTTCCACTCGTGTTTCTCCTGTGTCAGTCAATTTAGCTATAGGAGGTTCTTGCTGAACATGGAGCAGAGACTATGGGTGTGTTTTGCACAGCTAGGGTGTCAGAATTAGTTTTGGAATGAGGTAGTGTCCATTATCGAGCGGAAGGAGAGCAGCACTGGTGCTATACTGAATTTCAAAGAAAAAGATCCAACGACACCAGGCATGTGAAAAGGTGACAGTAGTTGATAGCAGTGATTGATGGTAATTATTCCACAGGTTTCTTTAGCTTTATTTCCTCAGGAGGTACAGCTGAAATGCAACTGCAGTATCTGTGCCATCAGTCCCTCATTAGGCTCTTCTGGCTGTTAGATGCTTTCAAACAAATTTGGCAGCAGAGGTCTCCCAGGTAAGCAATTTCTACCAAATTTGTGAAAATAAGGAAGCCAGGTAGAAGAGAGCCCTTAACCAGTACACCAGAGAATTCACATCAACGCTTATCTCAAGCTGGAAATGGATGCAGGAAATGAGGCCTCCCTGATATTGCTGCGTGCAGCACTACTGGTCTAGTTTTCAATAACTTTTTAATATTTGGACCCCTCTTTGAAATCTGAAGAACTTAATTTGGAATGAGAGTAGTGAGCCCAAGGTAGCTTTAATCTGTATTTTGTATTATAAAGAGAAAATTTCAAGGGGGATATTTATTGCCTAACAACAGTTCTTTGGCTGTGAAATGAATGAAATTGGAAGTACGTTTAAGTTGCAATGTTATTTGAAATTGCTAGAAAAAGACATCATAAATCTTTGCTGTGCTGCATACTGTGTAACAGAACTATTGAAAACCTGCAGTTCACGATTTAGGGGTTTTATCAGTATTCATGTAGCAGAGCAGAGAACTGTGGTTCTGCACTCGAGGAATACTCTTTGTTTTGAGCTTTGAATACTTTCTGCAGCTCCTGAAGAATGAAATCAGCACTCTCTTTGCTCCAATAAATGGTGACCGTCATGTGAGAGTGATGTGAAAGTCTGTGGTGTGGCACATGCCAGTTTATGTGGTCAAAGTTTACTTTATTAACTGCTTGGTTTTATGTTTCTATATGCACTATCTGTGGACAGAGCTATCTATTTGCAACAGATAATTCCTTGTGTTCAAACCATTAGTTAAAAGAAATATGTTCTTTCATCTGTATTCCCTACTTGGATCCAACTGTTTTGCCTCGTATTTTGATCGCAGTTCGAGTAAGCTGCCTTGATGTTAATTTAAAAATTGGTGTCAGAATTAACACAAAGACTACTTGAGGAAAGCATCCTTATTCTGCTGCGTCACATCAAGCAGCCTTTTTCAGATAGGACGCCTTCTGTGCATACGTGCACAGTCTGTGGTTTCTGTGAAGCCCTTGTGAAAGATTTCAGGCTTTTAGTACTGGAAGTCCTCTGCTAGTTGGTGTAACAGATTGATTAGTGAGGGAGAAATGTAGTTTTCTCAAACTACTGTAACAGAATGGTTTAGGTTTTGTCCTGGAGGAACTACCTCCAAATACAAGTAAATAGCTTGTTCTTGGTACGTACTTTGTTTTTCTTCTCCTTAAGAATGCCAGTAGGATGCTGTTTTATAGTGATGGATTTTATGATGTGGCAACCACTGAACTTTAATATTTTTTTTTTTTAATACAAACTGCTTTAGGGTTGCCATATGGTAACTTCTTTCAGTCACTACAGTCCCCAGCTGCATTCAAAACCCAGTGACTTAGAGCAGTAGGGTTCCAGATTGTGTTATTAATTGCCAGGTTTTGAAGGCAAACCTGGACAAATTCCCATACGTATGCTGAATTTAGTAGGGGAGAAGTCATGCTGAAAAGATGCTGTCAACTAACTGTAGGACAAGTTTAATTTTTAAGAGGTCATTCTTACTGCCTTTTCCACCTATGGGCGTTTATCCTTAACAGTACCAATGCAACAAAGCAGAAACTGGCACCAAAGCAAGTTATTGAAATGAGCGGGACTGCACCCTTAGGTAGAGTTAACGTGCACAGCTGATGGCAGGATCAGAGATCTAGATGATAGCAACATTAATGCTAGAACTTAAGTAAGTAAACGTTATTACTTATGCGTGAGTTTTGTTCCCTTTAGATTTAAACACATATTCTTTAAAAATGTAAAGGATAACTGGAAATAGTTTGGGTAGGCACCTGCATAGGGCACCAGGTTTCACACTGTGTCCCAAGTCAGATCAAAGTTGTGCTCAGCTGAAATGAGCCCTGGAGCTGATGGTCTCCTGTGAGGATTACTAGCCCTGGTTTGTGTCCAAAGTCCACAGCCCAGCAGGATTCTGCTGTAGGGATCGTTGGTAAACGACTCCAAGGCTGCGTTGACTGTTGTGGCTGAGATTAGGGTTTTGTTTCGATTTTTCTTGACTGCAGTGTTAGGTAATGTTGCAGGGTATGGTTGGAGAGTGCCGAGGAAGTAATGACCACTGAAACCTCAGACTGGCATCATCTGTAGTTCAGCTTCTTGAGTACTCGAAGATGGAGCATAGGAAATTAGATAACTTTTTTTGCTAACCTGGTTGTATTTTACCTTTGTATTTTTGGAAGGCAAACGCTATTACAAATGTTATATGAGACATTCTAGTAAGTATCTATATTGATTGCGTCCATATCTTCAACGTTTACGTAAATTCTGAATTCTGATAGCACTACTGAACTTCAAATAATTCGTCTTTCAAATTTGTACTTCAGGGGGATGGAAAACTTCTGTGGCTTATGATACATGTTTCTGTGGGTTTTTTTCACACCAGAAGTCTGGGAAAAAGAAATGATTCTTCAGAAGTGTTTAGCTGCCCCTTCAGTTCAGATTTTAGGATCAGGTAGACCAGGTTTACAAAAGTGAATAACTTCATTTACTTCCATTGACAGTGAAGCTGAGTCAACCCACTCACGTAAGTAAATCTTTGTACATCGGCGCCTTTAACTTTGTCTCGGGGAAACTTTCAGGAGCGTTGATCAGACATTTAAAGCCATATTGGAAGACTTTGGTTCAGTGGGGTTAATTTCCTTTGCTTGCACATGGCCAAAGCACCTTCTGATCCTGCAAAACTGAGACAGTAGTAGTGTTTTATTGATTGTGTGAATGATGGAGCATAACTGCAGTCAGGTATGCTTAGCAGGACTGATGGCCCCGTTACAAAAGAGGGGTTGGAGTGGAGTACTGTGTTCATGTTCAGTCCTGTTCCAATGTTTATCCATAGTTCAAGTAAACTTCTTGGTGGTGCGCATGAAGTTCAGCTTCAGGATGACAAAATACAGTATCTGGGCTAAAGGTTTTGAAATTTTCTACCATACTTAATGCCCTCACAATTGTAAGAAAAGGCAGTGCTTGTGTGAGGTATTTAAAGAGTAATTGGAGGGTACTATGACTCTCTTCTGTATTGCAATTGTATAGCATTATAACTGTTTTGGCAGTCATCCAGGAAAAGATGACTTAAAACTAATAGTGAACAACCTGGTTTTAATAAGTTATTTTTAGCATGGTTAGATAAAAAAAAAAAAATAATTTATGCTTAAAATATGACAAAGGAAACCCAGGTGTGAGTTATGTGTATCTGCTTGCTTTTCAAGAACATTTTATGAGGGACCAAAATTGTGACTGACACTTGTAACCACATAAGAATCAAAAAAAAACCACAAACCACCTCCAAAGTCCTCCTATATACCTTGCTTTTCCTGTTTCTGGTTGGTTTTTAACAGCTTAGCTTATTCAATGTAAATACTCCTATTTTGCCAGCAACAGTACCCCAAAGTCCAGAAGCTAAAAGACACTGCACAGGATAGAATGGCCACAGGCTTTCCTGGTTCTTAGGCTCCCTTCCTGAGCATCCAGGACTGCCGAGCATGTCAGACGGTGGAGATCAGTGGTGAACCTCTGGTCTGACTCAGAGGTATTTGTGGTAGATGGGCTTCCGGACTGATGTGTAACGGGCTGGCCTGTCCATAGACTTAACTTAATGAACATGTGCCTCAAAGATGAGCAACACTGTTAAGGCTTTGGTCAAAGCATGCACCACTGAAAAATGAGTATATTATTAATGTCTAGAAAATATTCTCATTTTCAAAATATACATTTATCTGAAACCAGCATTCATTTGGCAAACTGTGGGAAAGAGAACATTAACAAAGAGCTGCAGTTGAGGAGGAAATTTGAACATAAATACGAAAGTTTTGTATTTCATTTTAATGTATTTATAGCAAATAAGTTAGTAGTACATCTTCCGAGTTAGTTTTTCAGTTCTCTTGTATCGCCTTTCTTTGCCTTGGTTCTGATGCTGTTTTTCTGAATGTCTGCAGTTTGACATGAAAATCTTACCTTACTGATTTCCAAACCAAGGTTTTCAGAAGCATATTAACAGACAAAATTTGTAATGTTTCAGTCAAAAGTTTAACAAGGTTAGTCAGTGAGAAACAGAATTAACATGCAGGCCTGAAATTTGTGTAAAATAGTGGTCTCCAAACATCTTAAAAATCTGCACCAAAACTAATACCCAACTTCACATTTTGAAAATCTGTAAAGACATAACATTTATATTTATGTGAGGGCTAAGCAAGGGTGAGATGAAATAGGAGGAAAGCTTATGGTAATAAAAGTGAGTATTTTGTGCCCCCTTTCCCATAACTTCTTGAGCTGAAAACAGTATGTGCCAGCAGAATATTTTACTTCTGGTGGTTTTGTTGATACACGGTATTCGTGACTAGCTTCAATTCCAGTAGTTCAGCTGAAGTACTCCACACTTTCTTAAAGGTATGAACTTAATATTGGTGCTATGATGAAGCTGCAAATGTATGGAGTAGTGTATCTTATGCACTTGTACGTAATTTCTCTTAATAGAAAATCTTGCAATACTTAGTGACAGGTGAACCTGAAAATACAGGAATTTTTTTCTTTTTCCCAATACAAATTTATGCAATGTTTAGATAAGATCTGTATGGCAAAGACAGTTCTCTACTTTGCATGATGACCAGCCCAAGTGAGTTGTGTATCATTCTTGTGAGAAGGCTGTCCTGTACTGCATGGAGATGGAAGACTTGTGGTTTTCAGGTTTGTTTGGTTTTTATCCTGAATTGTAACAGTGCTTCTCCTTGATGCACGTGTTCATTAAGTAAAGCCTACTGAAAGAACAGCTGTCATGAATCAGACCAGAAACCCATCTAGGTAACTATCTCCCTTTTTTATTTCCTCCCCGGCCTCCTTCGGGAGAAATTCTTAACATCTCAAGTAAAAGTTTTTTGGAAGTTCCATTAAAGGGAAAATTTCAGAATGGATTCTTTCAACAACAGGTGGCAGTTCTGATTTTGCCTGTTCTAAATAAACAGCATGCAGGTTTCCTTCCAGCAGTAATATCTTAAAATGTAAGTGTGCTCTCTTTTTTCTGAGGTTTCTGAGGCATGTGATAGTTGGGAATTTTGCCAAAGTATGTTCTTTGGTTTTGTTTTTTTGGGTACATCCTGCCCCCTGTCCTCCCCCCCCAAGTTCTAGGTAGAAGATACATTAATAGAATGGTGAAGTCCCGAAAGCAAAGAGAGGGAGGGATTTGTTTAACTGATACCAATGTTAATTATTTGTTTAAATGATTATTAAAGGTTGTAATAGCTCCTCCATACCTAACTGAAAAACATGCATCGGATAGAGAAAAAAAGAGTGTACAAATCTCACTGTGGACATCCATGTTTATTGCTGTTTTCATAGTAAAGTTAAATACTTCGTTCAGGAACACTTACATCATAGAGCAAAATACTGTTCCTTTTGAAAATGATTACCCATGAAGGAAAAATAAGGGAAAACCAGGATGATTCATGAGCTGTCAACTAGTCAGTTGGGGAAATTTTCCTGAGTCAAATTCCTTTTCCCAGCAGTCCTACTTTTCAAACCTGAAACGTATTTGATTAATATTCTGTAGGGGGTGAATAAAAAAAAAAGTTATGTTTTGGGACATCCTTGTGTTGTTTTTTTTAGTTCTGTGGTCTTCAAATAAGTGAGCAAAATGCAAGTACAAAATTCTCAACTTCAGAAGACAAACACATTAAATGCTAACTTGTATGTGGCTTTAGAGGCTAAGATGCAATATATGGACACTTTTTTTTTTACTTTCAAGTACAGTTCTGTACTGTCTTTTAAGTACATTTATATACTTAATTCATAAGTCATAGTGGTTGAGGTTATTTAAAGTGATAAGCTTTCAAAATAGCTTGCTGAGTAATTATATATATTATGTAATTGCTAAAGATACCAGTCTTTTGCATCCTAGGAAATATTTCTTAGCTTGTATGCTGTAGAAATCTGTAGGACTGATTGATTCAGGCTATTATGATGTATGTAAAATGAGACAAGTGATAGTTTATAGATTAAAAAATTATTTCCCTGGAAATGTTTGATTTGTTTATACAAAGTAAGTGTATTTAAATATTCTGGAATTAATTTGCATTGGTTGTTAAATGTAGGGCTCCTTTGATTACTTCCCCCCGCTTCAGCTTAGGTCTACCATACCTTCAGAATACTATTTAAATTTGGTGTATACATGGTGAAATCATAGCTAAGTTAATACAAAATGACTTACGTTAACAAACATGCCACCTTGATTTTATATGGTTATTTAAAATTCTTTTTACTTAGTTTTACACTTGTGCTTCTTCGTTCTTTTCCCAAAGAAAGGTTGAGTCGTACTGGTCAGTAAAATATATTGACTGTAGCTATAAATTAGGTTTACACTAATCTTAGCTTTTTGCCAGGGGCATATATTTTCTGCATGTGTATTTAATGTAAGGATAGAGTGTCTTAATAATTATTTTAACCTATATATGTAACTATTTAAGCAATGAAAGCCCAAGTTATATGCCAGACTTTTTTTTTTTTTCTTTCTAATTTATGTTCGGTGGCATTCGAATTGAAATTCTGATCAAAATTCATATAAATATCCACCGTTACATTTTAAAGTACACGTTAATAATATGTTGCCTTTTAGATAAGGATACAGAAGGCAATAATTCTAAATGCAAAACACATTTTGTTTGAAATCTGTTGGATTTATTTAAGAAAGGGAATGTTAGCTTTAATTTGTTAATTAATTTTGGTCACCAAAACCTCTAAGGTGTTAGAATGGATAGATCTCATACTTGTAAATTTTTGTTTTCTTTGAAAATATGAACAAAAATCTCTCCTCTGTCTTTTAACCTTATCTTCTCTAAATGTTTCTTGGATTCTAGTGAATTAATATCTAAATGATATTAATTGGCGCAGGGGATCCTCTACACTTGTACAGCTTATGTTACCTCAGCTATGTAGGTGTTCAAATTCTGATTCCAGGTGGTTATGTATGAGCTATGCTGGTTTGGTGATTCGAATTTGTTTAAAAGTTTGGTGGCTAACAACATGATTTAAAAATTATTTAAACTTAATACAGGTTATCCTAACAGTAAATTTGGGTCTGAATATAAATTGATGTTACAATTTTAAAAA
Organism: Falco peregrinus; assembly: GCF_023634155.1. Lineage (NCBI taxonomy): Eukaryota > Metazoa > Chordata > Aves > Falconiformes > Falconidae > Falco > Falco peregrinus. The sequence goes on along the minus strand of NC_073723.1, from coordinate 58,190,307 downwards.
AATACTTCTTTATTTAAATATTAAAAACATGCCATCAGAAGGGTAACTTTCCATTATAAACATGGCATGTGGTCAGTCAGCATGTGACTTAATTTGGCTGTGCAGGTATATGCTATTTTATTTTTGCTGTTATATGAATACTTAGAAGTAAACATTGTTTACTACATTATATGTCCTATAGTGTAGCCAGGTAACTAGGTAACTTAAGTGATGGAATCAAACCATGTTCGGGCCAACAGAGTGACCTGCTTAAACTTTTGAGCAGGTGGACTGATCACAGTGTAAGACGCTCTTGAGGAAACCCTGGCAGCACTGATGGAGAATTGAGAAGTTCGTAAGCGTTATTGCTGCATGATTTCTACAGCTTGGAAACCATGCCATTAAACTGTTGCTTCTCTTTAAAGTATTTCCTAGACCTGAAGGATTGTTACTTTTCCCACCTCAGTTACTCTGAAACTGAAAAGGTGAGGCAGATGCATTAGATAGTAACAGTTTTACAGTCAGAATGTTTGAATGAGATTATAGTCTCTTTTTAAAAACATTGCTGTGTAAAACAACTTTTCCTGTGCTTTAAACTGAAATGGAGATTAATTTTTTTCCATTTTTAAAAATTGTTTATTTCATCAAATCAATTATATCTGTATATATTTATAAATTTTTCTAAGCTAATTAGGAAGTGGAAAATCTGAACCTATTTTTATTCACAAATATTTTAGCATTGCTGTTCTAGGACGTGATCCTTTTTCACACTGAAGCCAAGTGCAAAATTCCCCTTGACTTCAGGGAGAACTGGATTAGCTTTACACAAAAGGACCAAATTGTCCTCTGGAGTAAGTGGAGGCAGCTCTATTCAAGTAGACTTCATTAGAGTATAAAATGAAGACAAAGAAGTGTTGCCTGCCTTTACAGGCAATGAAATTGGATCTGTTAGCTCAAAACAGCTAGGTTAATTTAACAGTTGAATCAAAGACTTTTTCTTTTTTCCAATTAGATAATACACTTACACTAATGCACTGCATTGAGCAGTGAATAAGATGCTACTTATTTTTGACTACAGATCTTTTACAGAAGCTACAATCAGTTTATGAACTCTGTCTATATGACAAGAATTACCACGAGAAAACTCAAAACGCTTTATAAGCTGTTAACGAATGTTCAAGCAGTTTATCCTTAAATAGCTGAAAGAGATGTGCGTACTGTTTAAATGTAATAGGCTTTATATGACAAGTTGTGTGGTGTTTGGGGGACTTTGTATTTTCAGCACAGTCTGGCAGTCTGAGTGGCTTTCTGTATTCTTGCTGAGATGGGAAGAGGGTAATTCATTTACACCAAAAGTCAGACTAGATGTTATCCCGTGTGTTTGCCGGTGGTATTTGGAGTAATCCTGCTAACTTCCACAGTAGACAGTAGTGCCTTTGGCATCTTTTTTCTTATGCTTTACACAACAGTATTTGTATTGTGTACACAAACAATGAAGAAATAGTATTTGAAAAATGAACTCAAATATAGTGATTACTTATATAATACTCTGATATATTTCTTGTAAAATTTATCATTTGTCACTCTTGCATATCAAGTTTTTCTTTCAGTGCTTCTGGTATCTGTGGGGATCATGAATCAGTTCAGCAGTCTGTGATGATTTTGACCTAAGCACTGTATGGCTTTCTTTTCTCTTTGAAGTTTCACAAAGGGAAGGGGGGCTAGAACATTGTAATCTCCTTAGAATAATTTGTGGACAAGTCCTTAAATGCTGCTTCGCATTTCTTTATTAACACTTCACATGAAATAAAATCTGCTCCCTGGGAAGAATGCAGATCCACTGAGCTCTCAGCCGTTTAGCATACATAGCTCTGCAGAAAAAACTTCCGCAAATAACTGCTGCTGCAATATTTAGCTGGTGTTAAGGGGTTAAGTAGTAAACTGAAATTCTCTGAAGCACTTGAGGCACTATAATTTACAAAATAAGACACGAGAACTGTTTTAAGATTAGTCATAGTTAGGAAGCTTATTGAACCACCGGCATCTTCCCGGAAACATCCTGTGTTTTTGTCGTCATCAGCTAGCTTCATCTATTCAGGATTTTAACTGCTCTTTGGTTTTTAGGAACTCTTGCTGCAACTTCTTTGTGACTAAGGCCATTGTCAATCAGTCCTGTCCTGCCCATGCCAGCCAACTGTCCCCTTAATGCAGCAATTCACTTGGATGAATAGTGCTCATACTTTAAGGAGACAATAGCCTACCAGAGAGAGTGCCAAGCTGATTTAACTTAGCACAAGTGTGAAAGAGTTTTTAAACGGATGCTGTCAACTAGCATTGACCCGGGGCTTCAGCTGCCTGAAAATTGTTATAACCTGATTGGGAGTACATCCAGATTTGTTTAAATTATTTTAGTTAATCAGTTGGCTGCAGAGAGCATTAGTACCCCAGAAACTTGTCAGGCAATCATCCTTGGTATGTCAGAACTGCAGCAGACGTGTCCTGGCCAAATGTACAACACTGCTTTTAAAATGGACTCTTTTTTTCTTTTTTCTTTTCCTTTTTTTTTTTTTTTTTTTTTGTCAGTATGCTGCTAAATTGACGAAAGGATACAGGATTCATGTTGTAATCTGCTCTTCCAGTTCAGTTTAATGCCACAGCATGTGTTTGAAATACTTAGTCGGATGTGTAATACAGTGTAAACCCACAACTGTAACGTGCCATTACTGTAAGACTTACAGAGCTGAGCTACCATTTAGCCAAACCAGCCACTAGATTATCCACTACCTGGAAATGTGTAGAACTGGACAGAGTTTGGGAAAACTGCATTGCTGCTTTGCTGGCCAGAAATTCTTTTTGCATTTTTAGTTTTAGTGGAGGTTGAAAAGACACTTACCTTACAGGTACTCCATCACTTGGATGCAGAGCATTTGGTGCTGTGCATTCTTTCTTCCCCGATAAGTGTAAGCGTGGGCCTTTTCTTAAGCATAGTTTGGGGTCTGATATGTCTTCGCTGCACTTACAAAGGGAAGAGAGAAGGTGAAAAAAGTTAAGGAAAAAAACATGTGGAGAAGATGCTCCCTAAATTCCTGATGTCTCTGTTTCAGGGAGGCCAGGAAATGTGAGAAAAGGAGCTACTTCTGTCGAGACCCTGACAAAACTTGGGAATTATACTAGATGTGTAGAAAGGATACTGTTAACAAAATTCTCAGTTTAAAGGAGGGAAAAATTCTGGTGGTTGGATGCAATGCCTGGTGAACTGGTGTTTTCCCAACAGTAAGTAGTGAGTATATTTGGGGGCGGGGAGGAGGGTGTTTTCTTGCTTCTCTGAGATCATTAGGCCCTTACAGCTGCAACAACATCGCTACTAGTTTAGATACATTTGTGGAGAGAAAAAAGCAGCATTGTTACTTCAGTGCCTGGCTAGAATAAGTAGTTTGTTAAGCAGTGCCATGAGATTGTTAGTTGTTTTAAGGACACTCCAATTAGTAGATGTGCGGCTATTAATGAGTAAGTGTATTGTATAGATCAGAAAAAAACGCTCAGATTGGAAAGGATGAGGAGCAGGAGCTGGAATAACTTCCAAATATTAAAGACTAGAAATTGATTTGGAGCTGTCAGCATAGCATGGATTTATGAAGGGGAAGTCATGCTTAATCACCTTCTGTGACTGGCTGGGGGGTGAGAGCAGAGCAATGAATATTGTTTATTTTGACTTTAGTAAGGTTTTCTGCACGGTCTCCCATAGCATCCTCAGACAAACTGATGAAGTACATGCCAGGTGAGTGAACAGTGAGAGTGACTGGAAACTGGCTGAACTGCTGGGCTCAAAGGTCATCAGCAGTGGCACAAAGTCCAGCCAGAGGCCAGTTACTAGTGGTGTAGCGTGGGGCTCCATACCAGGGCCAGTCCTGTATTACACCTCCATTGCTGACCGAGGTGGTCACACAGAGGTGCAGCCTCGGCGAGTTTGCAGAGGATACGAAACTGTGAGGAGTGGCTGACAAACTAGAGGGTTGTGCTGCCTTCCAGAGGGACCAGGGACCTTGGCAGACCAGAGGAATTTGTTGATGGGAACCTCATGAAGTTCAGTAAAGGGAAATATCAAGTCCTGCTCCTGGGGAGGAACTACCCCAGGCTGCAGTATATGGTAGGGTCCAACCAACTGGAAAGCAACTTTGCAGAAAAGGACCTGGGGTTCCTGATGGAAAAGGTGTACGTGAGCCAGCGATGTGCGCTTGCAGGAAAGGCAGCCAGAGGTGTCCTGGATGCATCAGGAAAACAGTTACTGGCAGCTTAAGGAGGTGATCCTTCCCCCCTGCTCAGCACTGGTGAGGCCACACCTGGCATGCTGCGTCTGCTTCTGGGTGCCCCAGTACAAGGGACACATGGACATACATGGTCTGACAAAGGGCCACTAAGGTGACTAGGGGTCTGGAGCAACTCTCCTGTGAGGAAAGCCTGAGAGAGCTGGGGCTGCTCAGGGAGATCTTAGGTATTTAAATACCTGCTGGGGTGGATGAAAAAGGACACAGCCAGGCTCCTCTCAGTAGTGTCCACTGACAGGACAAGAGACAATGGGCACAAATTGTAGTACAGGAAATTCCATTTAAACTTAAGGATAAAATGTGAGATTTTTTATTGTAAGAGTGAACACTGGAACAGGTGGTCCAGAAATGTTGTGTAGCCTCTGTCCTTGGCGAACTGGACACAGCCCTGAGCAACATGCCATTGTTTAAATGGCTTTGAGCAGGGCGGGGTGGAGTAGGCATCCTTCAGAAGTCCCTTCCAACTTCAGCTATTCTGTGATTTTCATGAAAGAATTTAATAGGGCCACAACAGTAAGTGTAGTAGTTGAAATGAAACAGAACACAAGTGTTGAAAAGCAGAATATTTTTGTTTGTTTTGACAGCCAAATGTTTTTCTGTTTCTACCAGCTTTCTTATGACCACTTGGGGAGGGGGGAGATAACTCTGCAACTGCATTGTTCTCTTGGGTTTCTTAGCTTTCTGCTGTTATTATCAAGTCTGTTTATGGCTATATTGTCTTCTGTATCTTCTCCCCACTCCCATGGCAGCAGTGGTGAGGATACCGTTAACTTCTCTGCTGCATGGAAGACTAGCAGCAACAGAGGCTTTTAAGTCAAGGAAATGTTTTCATCTGGTATTTGGAAAGGTATTTTTTTCAGTGTCTATGATAGGGTAATTTTTTTTTTTCTTCTTAATGCTGTAAAAATTTAGGATATGAATGCTAGGCTTGCTCCAACGTCTCTTTACCAGTGGTGATAAGAGGTGGGCTTTTTGGTTTTGTCCCTGCATTTGACTAAACATACTGAATTGATGAATCCATGCTGCTGTTCTGTTGGTGTTAGAACTACAAACTTACGTTAGATTAATAAAAAATGTAGAGGTGAAAAAGGAGCTGAAACAGTTGTATATGGATTTAAACACACTATTATGAATAACTTTAACATTCTACCAATAGAAATATGGTCACCATGAAACCTAGCATTTGAGCTTGCCTCACAGAAAGGCACCTCATCAGTTAAGTAAGATGGGACTCATTTTCAATTCTTCGTCTTTGGACTTGCAAGTGAAAAATAAGATGAAAGCACTATGCTGAAGAAAACTTGGGTGAACTTGGACTTGAAATTTAGAGGGCACTTAGAAACCCTGTGAAACAAAAGTGCAACTTCACAAAACTGTTGAGAATTAAAATACTTGTGTATGTTGAAAGTTGGCTTGGTTTAGTCTTTGTCTCAAGTTGCCTGCTTGTTAGTTGTAATTTTGCAGAGGTTCTCAGTTCCAGTCTTATACCAATATGTTAGAAGTTATACTTCCCTTTGAACACTGCCTCATTTGCAAATGAATAACTATGTTTTCACAAGCTCATTTGTGTTTTGTGGTAATTAGGACAGCTATTAAATTATTGAATGGCTACTGCTGCACAGGAGCTTATCTTTCTGGAACTGTCATTTACAGACTGGAAAGGTAAGAGAGTTCTTCTGATACAACTAAATGTTTGTAGTATTTCTGTTATGGTAAATCTTTATCATGTACTGATCTTCCCAAAGATCCTGCTTAAACCTTCTAAGGAAAAAAACCAACCCGCTTGCATGTCTTTAGAGAGGCTTGCTTTTGCAAGTAGTCGAGCTTTCCAAATGGCAAGCAAGCAAGGTTCATTGTACCATAGACAGTTAGCAACAAATTCAAGATCTAGCTAAGGTGTAAGTTCATTTATATATGACCTACATACATTTGTGACACTGATTTTATTAAAAAAAAAAAAAAAAGGGCTCCAGGAAGAGATCTGGGGAACTGCAGATCACTAAGCCTGACATTTGTTCTAAGGAAATCAGTCAAAATAATAATGAAGATAACATGGATAAACATGATGTATTGAGGAAGAATTAAGAGCCTGCTGTGAAGGGATGTCATGTTTTGCAAACTCACTGGAGGTTTCTTGAAGACAAGCACATGAATAAGCAAGATCTGACAGAAATAGTTTACTTGGATGTCTGACAGGCATTTGACAAGGGCCCCCACCAAAGAATTTTGAAGAACCTAAGCAGCCATGGGATAGGGGAGAGGATTTTCTGTGATTAACTTAATGACTAAAATAAAAGAAAGGGACAGTTGGAGGAAACAGAGTGGAGAGGGGTTCCATTTAACAGTTCTCCAGGGTTATGGTAGTGGAGAACGTTCAAGTTCATAAAGGATAAAGAAGAAACATGAGCTCACAGACTACTGACGGGTAGCAGATGCAAAGGCAGACCTTAGTGCTGCACAAGGATTTGACATTGCTCAGCAACCGGACTTCAAAATGGCAGATGAAATTTCGCATAAATTGCTTCATGTGGTGTATTTGGAGGTGGGGAGAAGCAAGCTTGCCTTATATAAAAAGATGAGCTCAAAGCTGATTATTGCCACTAGAAATGGTTAGGAGAGAAAGGGAGAATAATGATTATACTGTTTAAAAAAGTAATTTTTTAAAAAATTGAATTATCTTGTGTAGTTCTGCCCTGCTTACCCCTACCCCTGCCACCATCTCAAAAAGAACATAGTTCAAGTTTTTAGGAAGAGCAAATCTGAAATATGAAACAGTCTCTTTAAGAGGAGCAGTAAGAATTCAGTAGGAAAGGTGATCAAAATGTGGTGTGACAGAATTCTGTAAAGTGTTCAGCAGCCAATGGGACATAAATAGAGTGTTTATTCACTGTCTTTAGTGTGCACACACTAAGAGGTATCTAATGAAACTAGCAGCTGATGAATTGAAAACAGTCAAAAGGAGGTCGTTCTCGACAGAACGTGTAATTAAGCTATAGGATTTCTTGCCTCAGGAATTTAAAGAGGCTAAACATTATATTAGTGCAGAGAGAAACTGCCGTTTTGTGGAAGAATCATCAAATGCAAATACCTGTTCTTGTCCAGGAAATCCTGCTGCTGCAAACTGTTGGGGGCTCAGGGGGTATTCTGGGGAAGTATTACTATATATTTGTTTTCTTCTTACATGCGTCGCTCTGTATCTGTTATTGGCTGCTGTTAGTGAGAGGGTATTTGAATGAACATGGACCTTTGGGTCTAGCTCAGTTCAGCCTTTCCCTTGTTGTAAAGCCTACCTCCCCTGGGTTTTTTGTGTTACTCTTTTTCTAGAATCCTTTCCAGCAGTAACATTCAAACTTTGGCCCAAAATGGGGTGTTAACCTATTTAGAAGGTGTCTTAGGGCTACTGATTATATACTTTTCTCTTTGTGTGACCTTGTATATGCTACCAAAATATAAAAATCTCCATGAAACAAGGATCATATTCAGAGCAGGGGTAGGACTGCAGGTACATGTGAGTCGAGTCAATAGCTTAATTTCATACGACTTCATCTTCTTACTGCTGCATAGTACTTTTTTGGTCATGTAATGGATGCGCTTCCAATTGCATCTCTCTCGTATGCTCTGCATGCAATAGAGGCCCTTTAGGGAAAGACATATTTTAAAAGGCGTTTGAGTGGGCATTGATTGAACAAATGCATGGTCTGGGCTGTCTGTAGGCTGGTTGTTTCTGCTGTCCCTTCAGACTCCTTTGCGGTGATTTTGTATTGCCCTTTCCTCCTCCAGATATGCTAAGCCCCTGTATCTCTGTTGTATGTGCCAAGCTTATCAATAAAAATATACTTCTTTGTGTCTGTAATGACTATTGAAATAATCAAGGGACCTCTCTACTCATAAATGGAGAAGTAATGCTAAGAGGACGTTGTGCTGAACAAAAATAATGCATTTGAGAAGATTCACACTATTTGAAACAAGAGGCTGCTATTTAATACAGCTGCCCTGTTCCTTTTGTTAAGGTGGCAGCTGCACAAATCACAGAAGGTTCAACCTTAATAGACTAGTTTGATTTAGTAGTACACTTGACTGTGTCACTAGTTTTTGAATCCTAAGTCCCTGCTTTCTGTAGAAACATTCTTAACATTTAGGCAATTAGTAGACTTAGTAATGTTTTCATCCAGTTATGCATCAGGTTATGAAGATACACGCTTCTGGATAGCTTTCTGTGGGTGGGTGCATTATTTTAAAATACTCCTTTCATATTCAGCTGGTGTTAAGATTTATACAAAGATGTCAGATGCGTTGGGTTTTATTTGAAAGGTGTGCTTATTTTTCCACTAGCAGACCCCTAACTGTTGCACAAGGGGAAAGTAGTGACTGCTAGTGTTTACTTACAACTTAAGCTAATTCCACATGCTAATTTAGGGCAATGCTGCTTCTCACCTTGTTGAAAGAAAACTTTTCTAGCCTGATTTTTTGATTCAGTGATACACGATGATTAGCATGCTGTGCAGCATACAGTTGAGCATTATCTATCAGGAGACAGGTTGGTGAATACCAGGGTTGGCTGCCTATATGTGAGCTAGTTTTGTAGGCTCGCTTTATAGTCAGTGGAGAGAAATAAACACTTTCACTGCATGATTCATCTCACCCCCATATGGATGTCTAAATTTGGAAGATGAATTCCACCTGAAGTCCATTACTGAATATAAATTTCATTAGTTTAAACTAGACAATTATTTGAAAGAGCACTAGCTTGACTGGCACAGCAATTGAGTAGAAGTCTTTTGTTTTCTTCCATAAATTAGGTTTCAGAGATTTAAAGTCAGCACTCTGTAGCCGATTTCACATGTTGTGGTGTTTAAAGCAGGTTTTTGTGGCAGAAACTTAACAAGTAGGGTATATTCACACTGCCTAATTTCTAAGCATCTAGCTCTGCAAAGCTATCTGATTAGTCTTGTTGCCAACTGGTTTGATTTTTGGGGTGGGGGAATGATGACAGGCACTAGCATAGTGGGAAGAGCAGGGCATATAACACAGTTATTTTTTTTCTGCTCTAAACTTTCTGTTAGATGTCAGGGATTGAAAGAAAAATAAATATTCCCGTGTCCTTAAAATCATTGTTCCTCTAGAGGAGTGTGTTGTCCCTCCATTGGTTGTACAGGAAGCCTGTGTAAGGTGAGCCAGCCTTCAAATTTTCAGGACCAAAAGATAGGCAGTGCAGATACCTTCCTTAATTTTTGTTTGTTTTTGTCTGGAGCAGATACTTGGAATGGCTGGTATCCTTTTTAGGTACTTTTCATGCTGTGCTATGCTTGGTCACTCTGCCATGCTTGAAAACTCCTAATCTTCCCCCCTTCTTTTTTTCTGTTTGTGTTGATTCCTGTCAGTGGCAGTCTCCTGCTGTTTTCTCTTTCTTTACTTTTGGGAACTCTTGCTTTTTATGTCATAATTTGAGGCAACTTTATCCTCTTGATCACAGTGATCAAGTCCTGCCATCAGACTCTATCCTTACCGCTGAATCAAAACTAAGAAATGACTACAATCCCATTGCTATTGGACTACTACTATTTTTCTATCCTATTGGTTATACTTATATTCAGTTATATATCAAAGGCTGATGGAGCTCTGTCAAATACGTTGGGTTTGTATGTTTTTACATGAAAGTGAGTATTATTTTATTTCCTACATCAGCCTGAATATTCTGGAAAAGTAGTTTGGGATTAGAATAAAACTTATAACGACATTTCAGGTTATGTATTTCATAGCAACGTGCATCCTTCAAACAGTTTCCTCCACCAGATACAAACATGGAGGGAGGAGGAGTTCCCCACTAGGAGCTTAGGGGAAATGACTGGTTAGAAACTGGGAACTGAAGTGGGGTTCCCAGCTGGGAGAACTGGGTGCTGTACAGATATTGTGTGGACTCCTTATTTGTACTGACAAGAATGTAGAACAGTTCTTAGCTCTCTAACAGAAATAGCAAAAGTCAGAAGTCACAGCCATGACATGCTTCAGGAAGATACAAGGACAGATGAAGCACATTGGCAGCCCTTAACAGTAGCAGAGTGTTTGTCAAATAGAAGTTGCTTGGTACTCCTAGAAAGAAGCACCTTTCCTACAAGAGGAGATGTAAAAACCCCAGCAGTCTACCAGCTGGGAACGGCTGCATAGTTCTCCCCATCCCTAATGTGGCAGTTTAAGGCTGGGTGTTGTATGAGCAGAAATGCAGACCTGTCCGTTTGTGTGATGAGGAGCAATTGCTGAGCTCGCCACTTGACTTTGCTTGGGGACAATATCCCTTCTTCAGGTTGAATTACATCCAGTGTTTGGTAGAAGTATGAAGTGCTACCTACTTCTTCCCTATAGACTGTTCCAGGGAAGTGACTCCCTTCTCGTTTTTCCTTTCTTCTTACTGTATATTTGGGGTTTTAGTGCTGTATTATGCAGATCTTACTTGTCCTTAGACCCGTTGCCAGTGAACTATGCCACTCCTCCAGTGGCTGAAGGTACAGGTGTTTACTTCTAATTCTGCTCAGCCTCAGGGTTATCACTCTTAGTATTATAGTTTTGAATAGCAGTGGGTTCTGGCAGGGAGCAGTGCACAAATTGCTGCAAACAGCAGAACCTGTTTTTCAGCAGATGCATTTTGTGTTTAGTCTAGAAGAGAGTGCTTAAAAATTTGCAAAACTGATTCTTAAAGCTGATTTGTGGGATGATAGTATTGCATTGCTTCCTTCTTGAAAGATGACATTTAGAAGCACAAAGTTTATAAAACTGGTGAGGATTTTAGGAATTTTTGGAGTACGGAAGATTTGAGGCTTATCAAAGAAATCCCATTTCTGCTGGATAGGGAGCACCTTTAACCTTCTCTTAGACACAGCTTCCTATTTAAGCTTGTGAGAAGTGAGGAATACAAGTTTTTTACGTATTGTAAACCATTAGTTTGGATCAGTAAAAGAAGAACCAGAACACTGAATTGAATAAGATGATAACATGAAAGTACATAAAATACCTCTTGTCTACCCTCCAGGAGAGACATGGAACAGGGCTTCCTTCCCTTTCTGTTGTTTTATGGGAACATGGTAAAATAAAATAATCGTAAATGTTTATTTTTTAATTTTTATTTAATAAATACTTGGTTTTGTTGAAATTTGCAGTTTGAGCTTGTTGAATCTGCAGCAAGGTACATATTTCGTTCTTTTAAGCATGCTGCTTATTTTTGAAGAGGAAAAGTTCTGTCATTACAGTGTTTCTATCAGGCAGCATTAATTCTTTTTGAATATTGTTATTTTGTTGGTTCCTTCATTATTACTTGTAACTTAAGTCCTTCTGACCAGTGACCAAAATTTAAATACCTCGTGGAAGTTACTGAGGAGTAAGTTGTTTGACATGCATGCTTCTGCTGAATCCCTAGTATCTTCCTCCCACCCTTCAATTTAACATTTAATTAAAATGGAAATTGTTCTTCCTTCTGGCAATAGTTTTGGAGTCAAAAGAGTATTGCTAAAAGCTCTGCTTACTGGTTAAGAACAAGAAAATTTGCTGCTAAACTAGTAGTTACTTAGCCTGAAGAGAATCTTTAAATATACATTGTATACTCCTGAAAACGAGGTACCAGAATGACTGGGAACACAAAATGGCCAATGCATTTTACTTACCTGTTTTGAAGAGTGTTATCTGAACGTGTCGGTAAAAACTGAAAGATGTCTTCGTGCTGTGGTATACCCTATTGTAGGTTAACAGTATTTACCTACATTAAATGTATCAAAACTATTTTCTATTGCTCTTTTCTTTTTCTTTGATTCCTAATGCTGTTTCTTCTTTTAAACAGAGCTCATAGCACTCCAGTTGTTGCTCTAGCATCTCTTCACTCTCCTTTTCGCGCTCTTCTCTCTCTCATCTATTCCTGTTTTACTTTGTATCTTGTCCAGCAGCTAACTTACCAAGTTACCAGCTGTGTTCATGTCGTGGTTTAACCCTGTTAACTTTGCACATCTTTGAAGAGTGGTGAGCGATAATGCGTTTTCCATGCTGCTGACTAGTTCATCTGTGTTCACGCTTGGATTGTGTTGCCTGCTTGGTAGAGAGTAATCTGAGCTGTAAAATGCTAAATTAGAGGGAAGGCCCATTGCCTAATATGGAAGTACTTAAAAGACAAACAGAAAGTGGTGTTCTTTAACACGTCCTTAGAAGATGTCTGAAGACTTCAACATTTTATTGAGCTGTATTTTGATAAACCTCCCCATCGCAAGAAATGCTGAGACGGTTCATTCCCCTTTGTTTCAAATAAAAAACCCTCAGGAAGAGTTTGTCTTTGATATCTTTTTCAGAGATGCTTTTATGAACTGTGTTTAAACCCCTTTCAACAGTTTTAATTAGTAGAGGAAAAATCAGAAGATGAGTCTAAAGGAAAGCCAGCAAAGAATGGGAAGTGAATGCTATGTGGTTTTCCGTTACGTGCCATCATTGCAGGCTTGGTACACCTCGTACGTGTCACTCGAATTGTAAGTCTAGAGCTGGAAAGAGTTAAGTATTTTGATTCCTTAGGCAAATGAAACAACATGAACATGAGGGAAAGTAACACTTTGGTTTGGAAAGCAAAGAATTAAGATTATTTTTTTTTGAGGGAGAGGGGGAGCAGGAGCCAGTTTTGCCTCCCAAGACAAGAAGAATATGAGTGCTTTCCTTCTGCAGTGTGCTTGCTGAGGTGCAGCAGAAATGTCTTTCTCCTGCAGAAGCGGGTGAGCTCGGAAGGTAGAGCTGCTGCATGGCTGAGCTCCATGCACGCTGCAAAACAGTGCCAGGTGCTCACAGGGTAGATGGTGAACAGGGCAGTGGAGTATTGGAGATAATTGTAAGAAGCCCTGGATAGGGTAATGGTGAGACTTCTACTGTGTCATGTTGTCCCCATTTTCAGATGAGTGATAATTACTTTTTTTTCCCCCAAATTTGGTCTCACGGCTCCATGATTAATCTGGACTAGTTGAGAGTCATGCCTGTTTAGTACAGCAAGATTATTATTGTACTTCTAGAAAGATAGATGTGGGACGTATTTTCAGTATGTGGAAATGTCTGTTCTAGAGCAGTACTAAAAAAGACCTGAGAATCATAAGGAACAGTGGCTGCTGCCAAAATAAACTAATATTAGAGTCTCAAATGGGCCCATGTGAATATCATGAAATACAGCAAGGCTAAGTGCAAGGTCCTGCACCTGGGTCAGGGCAATTCCCAGTATCAATTACAGACTGGAGGAGGAACAAATTGAGGGCAGCCCTGTGGAGATGGACATGGGAGCACTTGTGGATGAAAGGCTGGACATGAGCCGGCGGTGTGCGCTGGCAGCCCAGGCAGTCAAACGTACCCTGGGCTGCACCAGAAGAAGCGTGGCCAGCGGGTCGAGGGAGGCGGTTCGGCCCCTCTGCCCCGCTCTGGTGAGACCCCACCGCAGCGCTGTTCCAGCTCTGGGGCCTCGGCACTGGAAGGGACAGGGACCTGCTGGGGCGGGTCCGGAGGAGGGACACAAACATGGTCAGAGGGCTGGAACACCTCTCCTGTGAAGACAGGCTGAGAGAGTTGGGGTTGTTCAGCCTTGAAGATGAGAAGGCTCTGGGGAGACCTTACAGCAGCCTTCTGTACCTAAAGGGGGCCTGCAGAAAGCTGGAAAAGGACTTTTTACGAGGGCCTGTAATGATAGGACAAGGGGTAATGGCTTTAAACTGAAAGAGGGTAGGTTTAGATTAGATGTAAGGAAGAAATTCTTTACTTATGAGGGTGCTGAAACACTGGAAGATGTTTCCCAGAGAGGGGTGGTAGATCCCCCATATCTGGAAACATTCAAGGCCGGGCTGGATGGGGCTTTGAGCAACCTCGTCTGGTTGAAGAAGCCCGTGTCCATGGAGGCTGGAACTAGATGACCTTTGAAGATCCCTTCTAACCCAGACTGTTCTATAATTCTGTGAACAAAGGATTAAGTAATAGCCCTTACCTGGAATACCACGTGTCCCTGGTGATCACTGTTAATGGGGAGGCACTGAAAAAGCTGAGGGACCTTGGGGAAAATGAGATAGCTGAGTGACTGGAAACCCAGTTGCTAGACTGGAGTGTTGTGGGACTGCATCAGCCTTGCCAAGGGCAAGGTTGAAGAGAGCCATGATCTACTTGCCTACGCAAGGAACAGAAACGGTGTGGTGGTAGGACTCCAAGGCAAAGATGTAACAAGACTGTTGGCTGGATGCTGGCATTAAATTCAGATGGGACCCAAGCCATGTACTTTAATGGTTACTGTGTGTAAATTTAGAACTCATCCAGTGTGGCTGAGCTTTCCATAACAGGTCACTTTGAATGAATTGGAGCATCTGTGTACATTAAAAACCATAACAAGAGAAATTAATTTAGGGCAGCCCTATGGTCTCTATTGTGCAAGATGCCTGAGAAGCTAGTTAAGGTAATTTCTCCTGGTCTTCTTGACTATGAATGCCATTATATCTGTCAATATAGAAAGCAGTAGAACAGCAGTAATGATAGCTAATAGGGTAATAATTCTTGTTTCATTAACATGTCATCCAGCTCTTCCCTTTTAATAAGGGTGTTATTTAGCAGGTGTTACCTTACATTTTTTTGTTTAATTTTTAATTTCTTTACAATTAATGGTACTTATCACTTGTTTTTTATGTATAAAGGAAAACATAAGTTGTTGAATCATGAAGAACTATGTACATGTGTGGTTGTAATTATTTATGCATTCTTTTACTTTTTGTTTTAGTCAAAAGATTGATACTTTCCAGCTGGCTTCTTGAAATTCCTGTTGTTCAGCAAAGAGCTAATTGCTGAAGGAGATCTGGGTATATGGCCCTTGAATAAATGAGAAGCAACATTTTGCTAGTAATTGGATTTAAATACTTCAATTACTGATTTTTCTTAACATGCTAATTATGACAATTATATTTGCATAAAATAACATTGAGAATAAAGGGGAACTTACTTTCAACTTAGGGTGACATTTGGCAAACGGTAGATGGGAAAATTAATCTCTACAAAGCAGGTTATGTGCACATGTAAAGTAACAGTGTGTCAAACACACAAATTATATCTAAGTTCCATGAGATTCCTTAGCAAAAAGTGTTTCTGTGCTGTAATTTGGGTGGTTCTAACAATCATTTGTTGAACCTTTTTTGATTAATCTTTTGAGTTCCTGTGACTGTTCCTTTCCTTTGTATTTCATAGCTGACTAAATTAGTTGCAAATGGATTCTTGCTAATACTGAATTTCTCTGTCATTTTAAAATGTAATTTTAAATTGTATGCCCAGCTGAGAAGAAAAATCACAGAATTGGATAGAATCATAGTATAGTTCGGGTTGGAAGGGACTTTGAAAGATCATCTAGTTCCAACCCCCCTGCCATGGGCAGGGACACCTTCCACTAGACCAGGTTGCTCAAAGCCCCATCCAGCCTGGCCTTGAACACTTCCAGGAACGGGGCACCCACAGCTTCTTTGGGCAACCTGTCCCAGGGTCTCGCCACCCTCATAGTAAAGAATTTCTTCCTTACATCTAATCTAAACCTACCCTCTTTCAGTTTAAAGCCATTACCCCTTGTCCTATTGCTACAGGCCCTTTAAAAATCCTTTTCCAGCTTTCTGCAGGCCCGCTTTGGGTACAGAAGGCTGCCGTAAGGTCTCCCCAGAGCCTTCTCGTCTTCAAGGCTGAACAACCCCAACTCTCTCAGCCTGTCTTCACGTTTGGCTTTCTGGGCTGCAAGTGCACATTGCCAGCTCACGTTGAGTTTCTTGTCCACCAACATACTGTAGATTCATACAAATTTCAGAATCTGAATTTCTAGGAGCTTGAAAATGTTGTAGTCCTTTTTTCATGTGTAAGAAAGTGCTTAAATTTTTATAGAATTTTTCAGAACAAAAATGCTGCAAATTGTTTTTCTACCATGTAAGTTTTAATTCACTTTTTCTGTAACACAGATTTCCCTTGGGAAGGCAGTTTGCCTACTTCCTGCTGCAAGACCCGGAAGCCAGAATGTTAATTTACTTTAGTAAACATAATTATAAGTTGTTTTTAAATAACTTTTGGAGGCATCTCTTTTGTAAATAATACTTAAATAGAATGGTTGAAAATGGCATGTATAATAATGTTCTATGGTACCAGGCATACTTTTTGCTGTTTTCCAAATAGGATTCAATGAAAACAAAATCTTTCTATTTTTAAATTTGTTCCTGAATTATGTCTGAAACAGGCTAGATAGCTTTGACAAGGTATGACATGCATCTTATTGTATTCTGGAACAACCTTTTGTCCAGACCTTGCATATATCAGATTTGTAATTTTTAAGATAATTGTAATTATTTACAGATTAATCAAAATAGCTGTTGCACTGAAGAAAACCAGAATTGTCCTTTTCTGCTTGCATTTATTTATTAACTCTTTTAATTAATAAATTATTAATTTAGATGTTCAAGACAATGGAGCAGCAGTAATGCTGTCTAGAAAATATATTAGTTGTTTGTGGTATCATCTGTTGTCAGAGAAAATGTCTGTCAAAGGCTTGAAATTGTATAGCTAGACATAACTGAATTTTAAAAATGGTCTCATGTATATGTGTTATATATTTCAGTAGATAAAATTGCTTTTGCAATTCTGATATTTTATTTAATCTTCCTTTTGTAATCTTGACTACTGGAATAAAGAAAATGAATCCATCAGGGTTGTGTATCCATCAGGGTTGTGTATCCATCAGGGTTGTGTATCCATCAGGGTTGTGTATCCATCAGGGTTGTGTTTTTTGCATCATCTGCCTTCGCTTTGTCGGCAGCTTTGTTGTTGGATGTACAAAAACATGGATTATTTTTCACTTTTTCTGGATGTGAACAATATGCTGACTTCACTGCAAATTCAGAATAGATCCTGAAAACAAACTTTCTTAGGCTAGAATTTCTATTTAGTGACTGGTAGGTTTTTTTACAATTAAGTTTAAACATATAAATTTGACATATTTCTTGCACTCTGCTCTGAAGTGAGAAGCAGCTCCCTTCGGCTGTCAGTCAGGTACACACACACCCCACCCCACCCTACCCCTGCTAGGCTCTGTGCCTACTGCAGGTGGGTTTGGGGTGTTGGGTATTTTTTTGTTTGTTTGTTTGTTTTTTCCACCCAGCATCTTTCTTTTGTGCTTTCTTTTGCTTTGCGCACAGGGTAGGCAGCTTACAGCTGAAGTAGAGATTGCTCATGTGAGCAACTGGAAGACAAGGAGGTTGTTGATGGGAGTACGCTTTTTCAGGTGTTTGAGCAGCTTTGATGAGGAAGCCTTTCTCGGGTGCATCAGACTGAAAGTCAGGCCACTACATTCGCACTTGGAAGATCTCAGTCCAGGTTTTGGCTGTAACACTTGCCTCCTGTGGGTTTTCAAAAGCCTTGTCTAGAACAGAAAGCTATGATGTATCATTATAGCAGTCTATTTTTATTTCCTTGGCTATGATTATTCTGACTTAAACCAGGCAGCATAAAACAATTCAAGTAAAAGTGTACTTACATTAAAAGGCAAATCCTCTGCAGATGTTGCATCAACATAACTACATTTGTTTTAATTCATAAACTAGGTCACACCTGTAGGACTTTTATCATGTAGCTGAGTCCTTAGTCGCCGTCTGACTGTGGACTTTCTGAGCTACAGACTGGTGGAGGTTGTAGCAGTTTATGCTTATCCTGCTCCTCTCAGCTTCTAAGGCATCCCCTGCTGGTTACTCATTCTACAGAGAGACAACAGTCTTCGTTGTCAAGAGTCCATGCCCAGGCCCATGGTGAAGGAAGAGCTCCTGGTTAGAGGCAGAGGCCACTACTGAAGACAGAATACTGAACTAGATCATCTTTGATTAGGGGAGTCTTTAAAATTACAGCAGGCTTGCTTTCTTCCACCTCTAGTTTCTTTCCTGACTGTTTACTAATCTGATTGGAAAAGCCACCTTCTCTTGCTATGCTTGTGTACAACATCTGGTCAAAGGAAATCTATCTCAGATAGTGTAGGTGAAACTGGTTATAAATAAACACAATTTTACGAGTGTGTATTTTGCAGAGCCAGCCACGTGTCATCCATGATGTGATCATTGTCTCCAAAATGCTCCGCAGCCTTTGCCTGCCTTAAAAATGAAGGACTGTCCATATAGATTCAGCTGTCCAAATACAGAGGGAGGAGATCCTACATGTTTGGTCCAGATAAAAGGAAGATGGGAACATGAGCAAAAAACTGAGAGTGCCCACATCTCTCCTGACTTTGCCTGACTGATAGTCTTTAATTCTACTTCTTTTGTTAGAACTTGTTGCAGTAGTTAATTTTTCCTTCAATTTGGTAAGCTGGCATCTAATGGGACCTTGCAGTTGGATGGTAGGGCTTGGTGTGGATTGATGTGAGGGTTGTACTGTCTGCTGTGGCAGCTCCATCTGTGCTTCTTCAGGAGAGAAGCCTTTGTATGGGACAATTCAAACTGGAGGACTGGAAATGCTCAGTCTCCTTCATAGATATGGTGTCCAAAGTCTGATACATCTGAGTAAGTCTCCCACATCTAAGCCATTTAAATCTCAAAGAATCATACTTCTATGCTTCCATTAAAAAAAAAGTCAAGAAAATAATGTAAAGACGTGAAGGATTGAAGGACCCTATTCTTTTTTATGCCATTCCTGCTTATCCTAATTTTCCAGGTGGTGTTTCGAGATCTGGTATTCCTTCAGAGCACAGTTGTAGTGGTCTTGTCAGCCAGATAGAAGGATCAGTCTGTCAATCTAATGCAGATTTAAAATTGTGATTCCTGTAAAAACCATGAACTAGAGCAGAAATGTGTAATATTTGTCCATCTAGAAAAGCAATTTTGTACTCATTGTTTTTTCTGTCTTTGTATAGAGTCCTCTGTTTGCTTTGCTGGGTTTCCTAGCTGTAGATTTATTAGCAAACAATATGGGGTTTGTTCTGCTTCTATGAAATCAAAAGCATTACCATAGCAGCCCCCGAAGTTTTTCTTAGATAAGTTTTTATAGTCATGATAAAAGCAGGATTTGATCTGTAGAAACATTAGGATCAAAATTTTCAGATTGCATTAGTCGGTGATAAAAAGGATGTTTCTTACTTTTAAATACATTTTTAGTGTGTGGGCAACCTAAAGTCTAATAATACTGTTTTATAGTTACTTTTCTGGGTAGAACTGCACAAAGATGCATGGTAAACACTGAAATTCTAGTAACCTAAATCCTTGCTTCAGTGTCTGTTCTTCTTACGCTTATTCCTTTATCTTCACTTTTTGCTCTTTATTAGATTGTTAATTACAGGGTCATGTTAGTTGCACTTTAAATGCATAATGATACAGACTCTCTAAGGTGTTGTTACATTGATGTTATTGCTAATTATAAAACAGAATACAGTAGAACATCGTTCTTTGAAATACCATGGGTTGTTTGTGGTATTGCAGTTTATGACAGCTCATAAGAGATAAGCTATCACATGGTAAAAACTGCATAATTTTTGAAAATTGTGTATACTCTGCAAAGAACACGGGACAATTCTTTATTTTCCTTTACAAACATGGCAGGTTGCTTTGTAGACAAGAAAGCCCACCCACGTTTTCATGCCAAAGCAGTGACCTGTTAAAGATGGACTGAATTAGTTGGATGTTTCAGTATTGGCCAAACTGTACAAGTATTGTCCAAGCTAACAGCCAAAGAGGTTGTTAGCCTCTTTTCCGGTTATCTTATTTTCTTTCAGTCCATGTCACTTAAGAAAAGAGTTTTTGACACCACCAGCTGAAAACAGCTGTTTGGTGGATGCTCTTCGTTGTTTGCCTTGTGTACAAAAACCCAGTATAGGTTACATGTCTCCAGTGACATGCAGAGTCAGCTCTGCACTTGTGTGAGCCATGGTCAGCTGTCAGCTAATGGGTCCATTAGCAAACTTCCCACAGAATGTTCTGTCTTCGTCATTGCATGACATTTTAATAACTTTAAATCTTGACTTTAGTTGAAAGTTAAGATGACCTTTTTGTTAGATATTTCTTTCACATTTGAGAAGTGAAGGTTTCTTTTTTTGACAGAAACAATTATTTATATTTTTTTTGCTAACTCAGAAGTGAAGCTAGAGTAGCAGTGGAAATCTTTCAAATTTGTTAAAAAGCTTTTTATTAGCAATTTGGGAACCTCAAATGAAATTCTTTTTTATGTTATGTAGCATGGAGGGTTGTTTATTAGTTGGGGGGTTTTGTTTGTTTTATTGGTTTTGGGCAGGAGGATATTTGCAGTCTTGTTTTATCCTTCTGGAAAGAGATTTGACTTGCTTGTTTTTCTAACTTGACTCTTTCTTCATAGTGAAAAATTATTTATG
This sequence comes from Falco peregrinus, assembly GCF_023634155.1. Lineage (NCBI taxonomy): Eukaryota > Metazoa > Chordata > Aves > Falconiformes > Falconidae > Falco > Falco peregrinus. The sequence continues at coordinate 58,169,643 of NC_073723.1, read as the reverse complement.
TGCTCTTTTGGCTGTATGAACAGTTCCAGGAATGGAAAAAAGAAATGTTGCAACCTGCCCTTCCCCTTAGTGATTTTTCTTTTGCCCTACCGCTTACATTTAGTTCTTGTATGGTTCTAGTACCTGTTTTAGTCTAGAGGTTAAAAAGAGAACAGCTCCCTAGAGGTCTTTCCCTTTGCAGCACATCAGAATGGCTACAGGTGGCTGTTGTTCCTGGCCTTACATCATGATGAAGTCTCCAAAAGGCATCTGGGGAAGTGCTGCATCCTAACAGAAGTGCAGGATTAGAACAGTACCTCAAGTTGGCCCCAAGAGGAAACTCCTGAATTATCTTGGGTTTTTTTCTAATGAACAGGTTTTGTTACCAAATCCATTATGGCAAATCAAACGAATATGAGGCTCTTGCAGCTTTTGGTCTTCAGGATTTCAGAGGCTAACATCTAGCCCTTAAAATATTGATGCCAATGGGTAGAGTACAGTGTTTGCAGGCATTTGCAGACTGCTTTGCTCTGAGGCAGCCAGCTGTAACCAGTTGTCTGTATCCACCTGAGTTAAAATCACCTCTTTTCAAAGAAAGCTCTAGCATCTTCCTTCACACCCATAGGAGACCTTTCTTCAAGCACTCCCCGGAGCCTGTGTCCCAAGGAACCAGTGAGTAGGTAACTTCTGTAACTATCAACTGGAAAGAACAAAGACACATTGGATGAACAAGTGGTTCCCTTGTGATACCCATGTGTCTGGGCTGGATGGACAAGGCTGCAGACACCCCGAGGGAAACATTTATCCTAGAATGTCATGGCTTTTGAGGAGAAACTCATTTTTCTTGGGCTGGTAGGTCATCCTTCTGAAAGGAAAGCAGAAAAAAAACGCACCACAAAGACTTTACTGGCCACACTTTTTAAAAAACTTCCGTTGAACAAAGCTTTCCTTGTGATCTAGCGCTCTGCTATAAAATGGAGTTGGGAAGATAAGAGGGCAGCATTGACTTTCTTGGAGCTCTCTTATTTGGCAGAGGAGTTATTAAGGGTCCTGTGTCACTGAGGCATTTGTAGAGCATTGAATGACAATGAACTTTTTGCCCTTTGTATGACTTCTCCAAAAAACCCAAGTCAAATTAGATGTCACTAAAATCTCATTTGATGACTGCTTCCTGGAGTACTCTCATTCTTGTATTGATTTTTTGGGGCATTTTGCTAACCTTCAGCTGTCCTTACAGTAATCGTTTTAGCTTCTGCTGCTTCTTGAAAACATTCTAACATGGGATTATTTTCATCTATCTTGCTTTTAGACCATACCTTGCTGAACGTGGTTTCCTGATAAACCTGCAGCAAGGCTGATTCCCCCACCAACCCCCTCCAACAAACGTGTGGGCATGCTAATCAAAACCAACAGGAGATTACTTGTTTCAAAGAAAGAACAAGCTGCTGGAGTTACTTAAATTGTTTTCTTCAGACACCAGTCTGGTCTAAAATAACGATTTAACTAATGGGAAATCAGTGGCTTGTGAATAACATACTTTGGGCCAGCATTTCTTTAAATAGATGGACTTCTACAGAGCAAACAGGAGCTTCTCATCTGTATCTATTTCTACAAAGAGTTCAGTGCTTCCGAAAGAGAGCCATGAATTTTATGACAGAAGTGTATTCTGTAATCTTTTGTTGCTGGTCAGACAAAGGGTGATAAAAAATAGTTGTAAATTTGTTTCAGTTACATAGATCTTTGATAACAAATGCAGTACTAGAATAAGCAAATCCAACATTGCATACCAGGGATGTTTAAGGACTTTTTTTCTTTCTCCACTAATTTATTACAAGACTAAACAATAAGTTGTTGGCTTTTCCACTATAGGGTAGGCAGTCATTTTTCCTTTCCTTACTACTCCCTCTTGGTTTATGTCATCTTCCCTCCTCTAGTTCCTCCTCATAAATACATTACACAGTATTTTATAGTAATTTCCACCTACGCTTTTTATTTTAGAAGCTAAGGAGTTTGCTTCCTTAATTTTGTTTTGTGGGTAGGCAGTTATAAAAGTAGAGCTTTTGAATTTTTGTCTGCTTATTTCTAAATGTCTTTCTTTTTGAAGTGCTGATTGACTCTCTCTTAATCTCTTAATCTCTGAAAGAAGATTACTTACAACAGTGAAGTGGCTAGGGAGGGGAGAAGCAGGGGAGAGGAGATGCTGACTATTTCTGTAGAATGAATTCAGGTCTTCAATAAGGGCTTTTCTTTGCCACACTCAAGGTCCCAAAGGTACCTTCTTGCTGTACCCACAGCTTAAGTGGGTGAGCATGTATGGGTGATAACAGTTATAATTGCAGTACAGGGTAGCCTTGTCACTGTCCAGGATGAAGAATATTTGTGATTAATGCTTAATTGTACAAGTGTCCATACATTTCCCTTCTAATCTACTTTATTAACATAAGTAATGTGCTGGACTTTTGAATCGTGTGTGATGCTTAACTTTCAGCCAAAGGCAAGGAGTCAGTGCTGTTAGCAAAGATACTTTTGCAGAGGTGATGATGGACTTTTATTCAATGCTAGCAGAAAACTTTGATTGCATTTCTTTAAAGACAATCAAAGAAATAGGCCTCAGAGCCAGGCAAGAATTCACAGTAGGCAGCCACATGGCCAAAACAAAGTGGTTCAAATTACAGTGTCTATTTGCAGTGATAGAGAAATGAAAATTATGTGGTTGGGTATTTGATTGACTTGTATCATGAATTAATAACTGGCTTTCTACTGTAGAATGTAAGGTGCTTTTTGTAAGGTATTTAGACACATTACATTCTGCATGTATTTGAGTCTTGCTCTGTTAATATTTGTGCACAATTAATAAATTGGCAATAGTAGTATCAGAAGTAAAAAAAAAGGATGTGCTTTTATGATGATTCATTATTCTGTGTAAAACTCGGGTGACATTTGTAAAAATGCAGTTATTTGATTTTGTTGCTACTTGTTTCTGCACCAGTAGTTGTGTTACATTATAGCATTAGAGCCTGAACTGACAGGATGAGTATTCTTAATCTTTATGAGCATTAAATTTCATATGGTGTTTCACCAGATATGGACCTTCTTCTATCCAAGAACTCTGATTAATGGTTCTTGAGGAAATTGCGGTATCTTTGGTATTGTAATGGTTAGTTATACAGAGGGTATCGGTTTCTCTCAGTGTTAAGGCAGTATTTGTTTAGTAAGAGTTACTTTGTTCCATATTTCTGCATCTAATAGTTAACAAGAAAAGAGAGAATTGAAAAGGGAGAAAATGGTTAGACAAACAATGGGAAACGCTGTGTTTCCCTAATTGCTAGTTAGAGTCCATGAAACTGTTGTGGTAGTTACCAAGAGACTTTTATTTATTCCTCCGGGCTGCTGCTGAGTTGTTTTTTTTTAAAAAATGATTTGTTAAGAGAATGCAGAGCAGTTGATTTCCTGCTTTTGTGGAGGTTTATACTTTTGAAGTTAAAGTAGATTTTTAGCTCCCGCCCCCATAATACAGGAGTTTTTATGCCAGGCTGGTGCTGTTTCTAATAGAGACTCCTCTTTTCTTCCTGATTTGTTTCCTAGCTGGGGTAAGCCAGAGGATGCCTCTTATCAGTTGTCACTACCTAATAAAAGGCAGGTGGGGACTTCTTAAGACATAGTCATTTTAATTGTTGGTGACATGGCTCCTCTCTGGTTGCCTCTGTCAGCAGGTAATTGGTGTCGCCCTCGATGAACAGCTCTGGCACAGGCTGCCTGTAGTGGTGGCAATCGTGGGCCATCAGACCTATAAATTGTCACCTGTCTGGGTGCGGTTCAGTTTCTAAACCATTACAGTTGTTGTAATTACTTTTCTAAATTCTTTTCGAATTCTAGCTAGAGTCTAGAGCTTAACCCTATCCTCTAGCTTTGAATATCCCAGGTTTGTTTGTGAGTCGTATTTGGGGGACGGGCAATGGATGAAAACTCTACATCTTTAAAGATACTAGTTATGATACCACCAGACAGGCAGGACCTTATTGCACAGGTGCATAAAAAAGAAAGCAGGAATGCCTCACTCATTTTCTTCATATAATTGCTTTACATTTGCTTTATATAATTTACTCTGATTTGTCACATCTGTTTCCCCTTCCACCCTGCTATAGAAGTCTTCAGTGTCTTTCTCATCTGTTGCCTGATTCTCTCTCTCTCTTTTTTTTTTTTTTTTACTATTTACAGTCCACCAAGGAGCTGGGCTGAAGAATAATCAAATATGCTGTTAATACGTGTTGTTGCACGGGGAAGTAACTAGGTCTTCTCTGGTCTGGGAATGGCTTAGATTCTTTTTCATCAGAGTTTATAGTCTGCATGTGGTAGCAATTTCTGGGGGTTGTTTTGGTTTTTTTAAACAGTAGTAAATCAGCATTTTGGGGAACTTTTTGGGAATATTCTCTGTTAACTATCAAAAGACACAACATGGAGGTGAATCTCTTTTTTTTTTTCCTTTCATTCTCACAGAAGCAACTATGGGGTGCATTAAAAGCAAAGAAGATAAAGGTCCATCCATGAAATACAGAACTGATAATACTCCAGAACCTGTTATTTCCCATGTCAGCCATTATGGATCAGACTCCAGCCAAGCAACACAGTCACCGTCAATAAAGGGATCAGCAGTTAATTTTAATAGTCATTCCATGACTCCTTTTGGAGGGCCCTCAGGAATGACACCCTTTGGAGGAGCATCATCTTCATTTTCAGCTGTGCCAAGTCCATATCCTAGTACTTTAACAGGTGAGTGTTACATAAACTGATGCTGCTATTATTATTAATAAAAATATTAACTATTAAAGGCTGGCAGTCATATTAAAAAATACTATGACCCCTTGCCACACAGAAATAAATTGCAAATCTAAAATTAATTGTCTTTTAGGGATTTCTGATTTTCAGTATCTTTACAGCCCATATTCACCAGTGACTGAGGCTTGGCTGTTTTGGCTTTTGTTTTTTGGGAGGCACAGTTAGGATCATAGCACAGAGAACTTTAAGACATTAAAGGCAGTAATGGGAATAGTTGAAAAACTTGTGTTAGAGGTTCTAAACTGTTGGAGGTGTGAGACAACAAATGGATGCACATGGGATAATAGCTTTAAACTTTTGGAGAGGTGCAAAATGAAAAACACTTCAAATTCAGGAAGTATTTTAAACTGATTTTTAAACACACTTCATTAGCTTTAACTTACTTACATTAATGCAATATCAAATGTGTTCATTTATAAAGCTAAGCCGGATATGCGGTATATTCTGTGCACTTTACTGTATGAACAATATGTGCGAAACAAAGAATTCTCATCGTTGATAGTCATATTAAAACCAAAGTTGAAAATGTAATAATAGAATTTACAAGGCACGGAGACCTTCTTGGCTGAGATACGAAGTCTCTGATGATACAGCATTTTAAAGCAATATACACATTTGATGTTACAAACACACCTTTATACGAAAATCTTAAAAACTTTACAAAAATACTGATTTTGTGCACGTGGCTAATTTCAGTAGTTTTACTGGATTTTTTTGAGAGGAAGCTGTGATTCTTTTTTTTTTTTGAGAGAGAGAGGAAGGAATTTATTCTAGAAGCTTTCCACAGACGCTGCACAAAACACAGTAAATATTTCTTCATTAGTCTATTCCTAGTTTTCCCACAAACTTCTAATGTTAGCAAAATCACAGTGATTAAATGTTTGCTTGGTTACAGTGGCATTTAAAATCCTTTAAACACAAGAAATTTGAGATCCATGAAAACCCACTGTGACCTTGACATCAAGCAATTCAGGAGACCAAATATGAATTATCAGGTAATGTAGTCCCTTTTTGGGAATTAATTAAAAAACAAATAATTAAAATGAGCATCTCTCCAGTCTCAAAATCTTTGAGTCAGCTCAGAATCCCTGTTTTGGATGAGCATATGCAGAAATGAAGTAAGGGCAGCATTTCTTTTTATTCTTTAGCTCCACTGAGGACAGTTTTTATAATGTTTCATCTTCTCCAAGAACTCTGTGTATTTCTTCTTACTAGATCTGGTTCTTTGTTCACGTGGAAATCTCCAGCAGTTGCGTGCAGGCACTCCTGGACATTACCAGACATCAGGGATGTAGCCCCCTGCCAGGTACCACAGATCCTTTGCTGCAGAGACCAGAAGGGATGTTCCTTTGCCTGTCCCTGCTCCTGCTGGTAGTTAATGATGTTATATCTTGGACCAGAGTTAGCAGAAGAGATTTCTCATGACAAGATAGGCTAATACCTCATCAGTGTGAGTTCAGTTATCAGCAGGCAGGCTGAATTTGGGTGAATGTTCCTATCATTTTGCAATCAGGTAAAATGATGCTGCATATATAATTATTCCTCCTCATTTTTGTGCAGTCAGCCCATCCACAAACAAACACACTTTATAAATAAATAAATAGAATTGCACTAGCAATTGTCTGGTATATTCAGTACCGATTTTCAGATCCATCATAATTGGGTGGTTTTGTGAATGAGTAAGATGACAAACTTCATCTGGCTGTAAGCTCTTTGTATTTGTGATGAATAAAACATTGGATTGCATTCTGTGGCCCTTTGTTTAGCAAGAGAGGAGAGTAGATGAGTTTGTCAAACAGGACGTAAGTGTCAGTAGTACTTATCCAGTCCATCAGTGATGTCTGACAAGAGGATGATATGGTTGTCATCATGGCCCGTAGTGAGGTGGCTGAAAAGAGTTGAGCCATGTTTTATTCCTCTAGAGCAGAAAAGGAGAAGAAATCTGAGTTAGTCACGCTGCTCCTGTATTACACATTCCCAGTCATCAGATACTTTGAATTCATAGAATTCATATTACTGAAAATCCAAACAGAAAAATGGACCACTGTTCTTGCCTTCCATGAAGCTGTGTAAGCAATAATTCTCTATAATCCTCATGCTGAACAAGAAAGTATTCTCTCCAAAACCAGTCTTAGAGGATGGGAATACTGACCTAACAAAAGGATAAACTTCAAGGGAAATGTTTTGACCACAAATAGCTTGAACAGCTAAACTAAATCACCTTGCAGTGACTCACAAAGAAAACAGCTGGAAGAGACTTCAAAAACTATTTGAGCAGTGTCTGTTTAGAATATTCTGTGCTGATGCTGTTCTCCATATTTTATTATTCTTTGCTGTGAAGTAAGTAACACTTGGGAGTCAGAAGAGTTGAAGTGTTGGAATCAAAACTTTCCAAGAATTATATGTTAGCTTTTTCAATTCTTTCTTTAAAAATATTTAAGAGTACACAAATACTGATGATTACCAATAATTCTTTCATTGCATGGTTTACATTTGAATCCATTACTTTGACTAGTGCTACATTGTCTAGAGGTGTTCTCTCTCTCTGGTTCCCACGTTAGTATCTTCCTAGATGTACATCTTGGTGCAAAGTTCTTGGAGTCTCCCAGTTTCTTTATATGCAGTTAAAAACTTTTGTGATATTGTGACTTGAAAGTATTGATTTTCTTCATGTGCCGAAGAACTCTCTGGGGATGGTTTATTTCCGTAACATGTGTTTCCTGTTTGTGCAAATATGGTATGTATACCCACAGTTTTCTTGCTCCATGTAGTAGATAGTAATGCAGGCAAAAATTGGTAGAACTATCTTGATTTTTAACTTTGGTTAGGAACTGTTAACTTCTAGGGAGTATTCTAAGTCATTTACAGTTCATAAATCACACTTCAAAAAACCCTCTCAATTATTCTAACCTCCTGTGGGGATTTTGTGTTCTGTTTTTCCTAGAGGAACTGTAAATTCATTTCCAGCTGTGGCCTGCTGAGAGTCTGTAATCACAGGAAGACTCTAAATCAAATGAAAATATTTAAGTGATTGGAAACTCTTACATCAGAAAGTGTACACTGCAAAATAATATTAGATGTCGACAATACCTGTTGCATTATGTATTCTTCCTCAGATTACTGTACTGTGAAGTGTGAGGTCTTCAAATTGGATGCATGTGTTTCCTGGTACATATATGTGCATGTTAGAGATGTGATATTATACATTTTAAAATAAATTATTGCTTGGACTATCACTAGGTTTTCTGAATTTCCTTTAGACTGTGAAATAGCATTTCTAGAGCTTAAAAAGTTTCTCTGTTGCCCATCTGCAGTTTTCTAAGTTAACTTTCACTTGTACATCTTATATAGCCTGTTCTCCTTTCCCTCTTTCTCTTTTAGCCCAGTTTTATAGCTTAGTTCTTTCAAGAATAGAAAAAGTTTTCCTACCATAAGTATAGGAGCCTCCCTACCATCCACCTCTCACACTTGTATCCTATTTGTGGGACATGAATATGGGTTGGGTGAACTGCAGCTGCTTTCCTGAGATGTATCTCAGTCCCTGTTCTCTGGAGTACTGCACTGATGGATCATCCTGAGCGAGGGTCTGCTTCACTGATGGGGAGACTTGATTGAATTAAAAAAATTATTGGTCCTAAAGCAGAGAAATGTCTTTGTCCCCAACAGAAAACTTCTAGTTCTGGTTCAATTCCTTGATGTATAACCTCAGAAGGTTTGGAACACATCAGTTATTTATAGCTTATTTATAGGAAACTACTTCTGTAAAAATTAGTGGCTGATGGTTTACGGTTGTGGTGGTGTAGGATCTTCTAGAATTGCATTTAACAAGAAGCTAGCTTAATAAAGAAGCGAGCTTTTTCTACTGCTGATGTGTTGTGCAGGTTTCTGTATACAAGTGCTCTAATTATTAATGTACTTCCAGTGATGTATCTAGCTGCCTTTTGTGGTGTGGAAGCATATTTTTAGGGTGTCTGTTTGTAGGCTTTCCACTGTCTTAAGAAGTTAGCTGATTATTGATCCAGCTTCCAAAATGAGATGCAACCCAGAGTGTTTAGTTGCTTCCAGATCAAAATTGATGAGTTGTTCGCAAGCAAGTCCTTAAATCAAGTGTTACATTATTGCTGTATCATATGAGGGTTGTTTTTTTCTTTTTCTTAAGGTGGTGTTACTGTATTTGTGGCCTTATATGATTATGAAGCTAGAACTACAGATGACCTTTCATTTAAGAAAGGTGAACGGTTCCAGATAATAAATAACACGTAAGTGTTCTCCTTCACAAACTTCACTTGGTTGTTGTTGGGAATAAATAGATTCTCAACTCTTCTTGCAATCTGTGTATCCTGTTTCAGTGAAGAGATATTTTTTCCTTGAATGCATGCAATGTTCAGCAAGCATGGAGTTAAAATATTGATAGTGGTAAGACAGTAACCTTCAGGCTGAGGTCAGGATTTGGGTGCAGATGTAGCACTGTAGTGACTAGGGCAGCCCCAAGCCTCTCCTCCTCAGGTGCTTGGGTGGCATCCTTCCACTCCCTGCTCCAGTGAGGCACAGCTACCCCCTTTGGGGCAGCAGAGGTGGAGACATGTACTGTCCCATCCCAGGCTCTGCACCTTGCAGATTCTCTCTGACAGGTTTCCATATCTCTTGGGGAGGTGGGCGCAGCTGGCAGCACTGCACTGTGAAATACCAGAGGTGAGTGCACTGCCTGGAGGCAGAGACATCTCGCCATGGAAGTCTAGCTGGCCTCCACAGTAAATCCATGCTCAGGTAGCTTATGAGTGGTTTGATGTTCTAGTTCAGTTGCATCAGCATTACAGTATTATAGCAAGTCTAGTGAAAAGGAAATAATTTGTTCACCTTGGAGATTTCTTTACATGCAGCTTTTGGCTGCCATAATAGTTCTAATTCATACATGTAGCAGTTTTCATTTGTCCAGTTCTCTAATTTTATTAGCTGACTTCCTGCTTCCTTCATTGCTTTCTGTCATCGTACAGGCAGAATGATCTGGGAGGGGCAGGTGAAGACTAGAGAACTGGGAATTTTCTTTACACAGCTCTGCCATAAAATGTTTTATTGTAGGTTTACACTTTGCATATATAGATAAAATCCTTTTACATTCAAAATCAAAACCAACAAAACAAAACTAAACCCAAATCTTTAAAATGCAGAATTCTATTAAGGGGCATTCATGTTGCTTACAATGAAAAGAAAAATGTATTGAGGTGCAGCACAAACTAGTTTAGATGTCTTGATAATTAAAATAACACATTACCTACATTTAACCTGCCTTTCATATGTGGGGACATTATAGGGGCTAGAGAATGATGTATTGTTTATATGTGGAGGAGATAACTGGTGTTTCATTGCAGGGAAGGAGACTGGTGGGAAGCAAGGTCCATTGCTACAGGAAAAACAGGCTACATCCCAAGCAATTACGTAGCTCCTGCAGACTCCATTCAAGCAGAAGAGTAAGACATTGTATCCTGTCAATCTGTTCTTATTATCCATTCTACACTTTGTGCCCTGTGGTGGTACTATTCCTTTAATTTATTATATGTAACATTTAAAGGTGAAGTAGGGTAATACTAGTAATTAAAGGATAGCAATGCTACTTGGATAATGTCAAAGGTATAATTATTAGTAAGTGTGAGGTGGGCACTCATGCAAATATTTTGTGCCTGCTTGCTATATGTAGGGCTAAAGGAAAAAAGATGGGAGAATGCAATAATGAAGATAAGAATTGGGGAACATGCATTGTGTTTTCATATAAAGCAAAAATGAATGTTTTTTACTTAAAGAATTCACACACCGTCAGCTCTAGGGTTTTATCCTTATTTTTGCTTGGTCAGCTCTATCCTTGGTAGCACCTCTTCTTACATTCTAAAAAAAATATTTGTGTGGACAGTTATTGCTAATCTATTAATCTGTAATAACTTTTTGGTGACAAAATTGTTAGGCACACTAAGGACTACTATGGTTTGGGAAGATTGTATTGCTTTGGGTGCCAGTACTTCCTACATTTATTTACAAACAAAGATCCCAGAACCCTTACAGAATCACATAAAATTACTGTTGGAACTGTGAGCTGGGGTACAGTTTCAGGTTATGCTTGTTCCATAGAATTAATTGTATTTGTTGTACTAGAAATATAAAGCTCCGCAGCTCTTGCTTCAGTATACAGGCATAGTACCACCAGTAAGCAATTCCCAGATACATGAGCTGCATATTTCTGTGTTGCTAATGCACTTCTGGGAAAAGTGCCTGATTTCCAAGATGTTTCCTGAATCTCAAGCTGAGACTTTAGCATGTTGCTACTGCTGTCACCTGGCTCTTTGCTATTAAAAAGTAATTGGATCAAAGATGCACTGTTAATTTATGCCCTTGAGTTTCAGCTGCTTTTAAAACTATTGACTTCAGATTTTTTGAAGAAAAATTGAGGGTGTTTTTTTTAAAAAAACTGTGCAGTAAAACCATATTGTCATTACAGATGCAGTAGTGCTGAAATGGGGATGATAGCCCCTCGCAAACTAGAATTCAGTGTTTCTGCAAAGAAAGTATGGCCCCTAAGAGCTGGCTAGTTTATGTGATGACTGGAGGTGAGACTGAGAGGTGATGAGTGAGGAAGCTTTTTCAAACTGACTATTTTAAAAGAATTCGTGCTGATTTTATTAAATATTACCACAGCATTTGGAACAGAGTTCATTTGCGTTAGAGTTCATTTGTTAACCCTGGGGTTTGATGGCATTTATAGGGGGGGTTTTGTGATTGCACTTAGTTGCAAGTGCAAAAGCAATACACAGACCCAAGTTGCTAGGATTTTCTTGAAGTGGTCTTTTCTAAAACCTGAAGTCATTTATATAACAAACTGCTTGTGATGGGATCCATATTATCTGTGTGCCTTTTGAATGAGATGGGATCTGTATTATGCATGTGCCTTTTGAATGATACCATAATATAAATATTTAGTGCTTATAAAAAGAACAAGTAAATCCCACTATTATTTTATAGGCAATGAAACAAAATAACACTTTACGGTTTGTAAATTGTTGTGGTAGTCTGGGGAAGAGGCATTTTCATGTGGAGTAGTTAACTAGGGTTCAGGTTTGCTTCAATAAGATTATAGGTTACATCCAAATTGTCTCACGTGTATGTACTCTCATATCCAATTCTAATTTTGCACATCTACTTAAACAGTCAACCTATAAATAAAATAAAAAAGTAAGAATAAGTTTCAAATTCCCAAGTAAATGCACAGGCCATTCTGTTTATAGGCCAACAAAATGATCCCTCTTTACCTACGTATTTCCCCACCAAATGTTTCACCCACAAAACCATTGTTTTGCAGCACTTTCCAATATTAATTTTCTTCTCACAACACTCACGAAGCCAGATTTGCTTGATGCTGTGGCAGCATCAAATGGAAATGTTTGAAATTTATGTTTTGCATCACTTTGACTTCTGAGGCACATATTCAAAATAAAATGTAGTTAGGAATAATGTTATTCCGAAGTCTGGGGGTTCACTGGGATACGGACCTTAAAATTTATCACTGGCTCAGGACAGAGCTGTGTGCAGGCTATTCATCAGGACGAGCACACTGTGGGAGCATAAAAGAAGAAATTCCTTTTGTGAAAGAACTTAAGGCAAGAAAAAACAAAGGTGTTTTAAAACATCTGTGTACTTTTCGATGTCAGAATGAACGCCACAAAGGTGTGTTGTTACTTATAGAGAAGTAAATGATATCTACCACAGGGTTCTTTCTAAATGATCAGTAGAAAAAATTGCTCCCTCTACTGAGGTAGGGAAGGATGAGAGGCAATAGAATTTGAAACAGGAGAGATTCCAGCTGGATATAAGAAGAAACCTTTTTATCCTGACGACAGGCAGGCAGGGGCACAGGTTGCCCAGTTGGCTGTGTGGGCTCCATCATTCAAGGTTTTCAAGACTGGAGTGGACAACGCCCTGAGCAGCCAGGTCACAGCTGACCCTGCTTGCAGCAGGAGGCTGGACCAGAGATCTGTGGAGGGCCCCTTCCAACCTAAATGAACCTGTCATCCAGTGACATTTATGCACACCCACTTTGCATTAAATACTGTTTTCTAACATAGAATCATAAAATCATTTAGGTTGGAAAAGACCTTTAAGATCATCAAGTCCATCACTAAACCATGGCCCTAATCACCACATCTATGCGTTTTTAAACACCTCCAGGGATGGTGATTTTACCACCTCCCTGGGCAGCCTGTTCCAATGGTTCGCCACCCTTTTGGTGAAGAAATTTTTCCTAATATCCAATTTAAACCTTCACCAGTGTAACTTGAGGCCATTTCCTCTTGTCCTATTGGTTGTTATATGGGAGAAGACACCTTACCCCACCTGTCCATAACCTCCTTTCAGGTAGTTGTAGAGAGCAATAAGGGCCCCCCGAACCTCCTCCTCTCCAAACTAAACAACCCTGTAAGACTTGTTCTCTAGACCCTTCACCAGTTTCGTTGCCCTTCCCTGGACACGCTCCAGTGCATCAATGTCCCTCTTGCAGTGAGGGGCCCAAAACCGAACCCAGCATTCGAGGTGCGGCCTCACCAGTGCTGAGCACAGGGGGACAATCACCTCCCTTGTCCTGCTGGCCACACTGTCTCTGATACAAGCCAGGACGCTGATGGCCACCTTGGCCCCCTGGGCACACTGCTGGCTCATGTCCAGCTGGCTGTTGACCAGCACCCCCAGGCCCTTTCCCACCAGGCGCTTCCCAGCCGCTCTGCCCCAGCCTGTAGCGCTGCGTGGGGCTGGTGTGACCCAGGGGCAGGGCCCGGCACTGGGCCTGGCTGCACCTCAAACAGTTGGCCTTGTCCCATCGGTCCAGCCTGTCCAGATCCCTCTGCAGAGCCTGCCTGCCCTCCGGCAGGTCAACCCTCCCCCACAACTTGGTGTCACCTGCAAACTTACTGAGGGGGCACTCGATCTCCTTGTCCGGATCATCGATAAAGATACTAAACAGCACTGGCCCCAGCACTGAGCCCTGGGGAATACCACTTGTGACCAGTCCCCGGCTGGATGTGACTCCATTCACCACCAGCTGGGCTCGGCCAGCCAGCCAGCTTTTAACCCAGCACAGAGTACACCTGCCCAAGCCATGGGCACCCAGTTTCCCCAGGAGGATGCTGTGGGAGACGGTGTCAAGGGCTTTACTAAGGTCCAGGGAGACACATCCACAGCCTTTCCCTCATCCGCTAGGTGGGTCATCTTGTCATAGAAGGAGATCAGGTTCATCAAGCAGGACCTGCCTTTCATAACCCCACGCTGGCTGGGCCTGATCCCCCAGTTGTCCTGTATGTGCAGCATGATGGTGCTCAAGATGACCTGCTCCATAACCTTCCTCGGCACCTAGGTCAGGCTGACAGGCCTGTGGTTTCCAGTAGCCAAAACTTCTTATAGAAGGGAGTTTCAGCTGCTGCAGTGTTTAAGTGTGCTACCAATGTGTCATCTGATCCAGCTTAACCAGAATGAGGGTGTTACTTTCAATATTGAGTACTGTCAATGTCCATTGTTAAACAATCAGAAGAAAGTAGTATTTGTGGATAGAAGCCTCTTTACATGTATTTTGCAAACAATAGAAATGAGAGTCATATAAAAATAGGTCATCTTAATCTTTTGATTATATGGATGTCATTATTTTGTTGATCTTTACCTGCTTTGGGACAATAGTATTCCAGTCAACGCTTGAGATTTCACAATTTGTATTTATATGATTACCAGAGCACTGAAAGCTTTTACTTACACATGTCTTATTTAACATTTTTTCTAGGTGGTATTTTGGTAAGATGGGCAGGAAGGATGCAGAAAGGCTACTTTTAAATCCTGGGAACCAGCGCGGTATTTTCTTAGTAAGAGAGAGTGAAACCACTAAAGGTATGTATATTTATTATATCTGTTGTGGTTTAACTCCAGCCAGCAACTAAGTGTCACGCAGCCGCTCACTCACTAACACACACCCACACCCTGCTGGGATGGAGAGGAGAATCAGGGAAAAAAGATAAAACCTATGGGTTGAGATAAGAACAGTTTAATAATTGAAATAAAATAAAATATAATACAATACCAATTCTAATAAAAATTGCAATGAAAAGGGAGATAAATTGAGAGAGAGGAATACAACTCAAGAAAAACAAATGATGCGTAATACAGTTGCTCACCATGCACTGACCAATGCCCAGCTGGTCCGCAGCAAGCGCCTCCCAGCCAACTCCCCCCAGTTTATACACTGAGCGTGAGGTTCTGTGGTATGGAACATCCCTTTGGCTAGCTCAGGTCAGCTGTCCTGGTTATGCTGCCTCCTGGCTTCTTGTGCAATTCACTTACAGAGCATGAGAAACTGAAAAGTGCTTGACTTAGAGTAAGCACTGTTTAGTAACAACTAAAACAGTGTGTTATCAACATTATTCTCATACTAAATCCAAAACACAGCATTGTAACAGCTACTAGGAAGAAAATTAACTCTACCACAGCTGAAAACAGGACAGTACCTCTTCTCTCTCCCGTTTTGCCACTCCCACCACCACCAAGATGGATATAATGACCATTTTTGTCTATCACGTGATACATATGCATGTGCACGCATGTATGTGTTTAATGACAGCTGGGGAGACACATTAAATATGTTTTTAAATTTTTGGTGAAGAACCAAGTATGACTTTTTTCCTAGGTGCTTACTCCCTTTCCATACGTGACTGGGATGAGGTCAGAGGTGATAATGTGAAACACTACAAAATCAGAAAACTTGACAATGGTGGATACTATATCACAACCAGAGCACAATTTGAATCTCTACAGAAGTTGGTGAAACACTACAGAGGTAAGCCCAAGTGCTAATGTCCCAATGCTGCCTTGTGCCTATTGTGAGGAAGAAAAATTGCATGTGTAGCTTATTCTTAAAATTTACAACCATAACATTTCTTCTTGTTTTGACAAACAGTAAATGGGCTCGTTCTTTTTATCAATATTAGGATGTTGTGTTACCCCTGTTTAACTATGAAGCTTATTCTTTCTGTTTTCCAGAACATGCCGATGGGCTGTGTCATAAGCTAACAACTGTGTGTCCCACTGTGAAACCGCAAACACAGGGGCTAGCAAAAGATGCCTGGGAAATTCCTAGAGAATCTTTGAGGCTAGAAGTTAAGTTGGGCCAAGGATGTTTTGGTGAAGTATGGATGGGTAAGAACTTAAACGTGACATCTTTCATTTGTTTCTGTGAATGTTTTAATAGTATTTTAAGTAAATCAGTATTGGGATCTGAAAGATAATCTGACAAATAAGTGAAGGGAAAAAATACCAATGATCATCAGGCATGTAAAAGTAAAATACTCAATATCATTCTAGTTTATAATTATTCTTTTAGCTAAGAAAACAGAAGAAAATGCAAAGTTTCAGCAGAAAATCTCTTCAGTATTATAGTGGAGAATAAAATCTGATTTGTTTCTCTAGGAACATGGAATGGAACCACAAAAGTAGCAATCAAGACACTAAAACCTGGTACAATGATGCCAGAAGCTTTCCTGCAGGAGGCTCAGATCATGAAGAAATTGCGACATGACAAGCTTGTTCCGCTATATGCAGTTGTTTCTGAGGAGCCAATCTACATCGTCACTGAATTCATGACAAAAGGTGTGTGTGGCAGAATAATCTGAAGATACTACATTTAAAAGATTATTTAAGATCCCAGCAACAAATTAAATGTTTAATTATTGTTAGGTTTAAGCTGACTGGAGTATAAGTAGAAATTTTGATTAAATTAAAATGATCAACGCTTGACCTACTTGAAGCAGTTCTGATTTAGATTGTGAGCAGGGGCATGGCTGTTTTTGCGCATCTGTGTCACCCTTGCTAAACTTCCGTACAAGACTGGGGGTTTTCTCCTCATTTTTTAGTGTGTACTGTCTGTTACATTAAAGTTGGATGGCGTAGCTGGGAATATCATCATGATAATATACCTGCCTGTAGACAGATCGTGCTTGCAATGACAGAATCAGTTGAATTTTGCTTTTTTTTTTTAGTTTTTCTTTTCCAGCAGTGTAATAGTAAATGTTAAAAAAGTTGAGGTTTTCTTTCCAGACTCTCTCCTTTGTTATCAGTCTTTCATCCCTCTTCCCTTGCTCTGTATTGTTTCCCCTGCTGCTGAAACAGAGATTTAGAGGTTTAGGCTGAATGTAGAAATAAACACATTAGTATTAAGAAGCAGCAGATTTTCAAGTCATTTATTCCGCTTTTTAAAAAACGCAGACTTCTGTTCATCTCACAGAGATTATTTGCTATCCTGATAAGAAATAGAAGCAATTTTAAAGTCCAGGAGAGTGGCTACTTGTGTTCACTACTCTGCCACAAATATATGGGAGTCTTCTTCCTGTTTGGATGGTCTTTTTAAAGTGTTGTGTAAGTAGAAGGGTAGAAAGGAGTAGAAAATCTAAAAAGTTCCTTCTGTGCTGTTGTTTCCTTCTGTGCTGTTGTTTCCTTCTGTGCTGTTGTTTCCTTCTGTGCTGTTGTTTCTAAGTAACACTAGATAGTCTGTCAGGTCTTAAATCTGCCATGCAAAATCACTTTTCAGTGTTCAGAAGTCAGGTTTCAGGAAGGCAATCAGGAAAAAAAAAATGCTTTATAGCTTTCTGTCTAAGAAAAAGGAAAGTTTAAACCCAGAACTGGGATGTTACATTACAAAAACCAGAAGAATTGGAAAAACAGTAGCATGTTTGATTAAATTATAGGTTAAAAATGCCATTGGAAGCCTCTGTTTTCATTTGAAAAACATCTCACATTTTGCCAAAAAACATAAAACCTCTTTGGTGGTTCATACTTGAAAGCTAGTGGCAATTTTTTTAATTTTTTTTCTTTCTCTTTTTACAAGGAAAAGAGGTAGGTGAGAACTGCACAGTACCCAAAATTTTTTCTAATGCGGACAGGTTACTAAGGATCAATGTGAAGTCTTTGTTCGTCTTTGGTCCTTTGAGCTCATGAGCCAAGGTGGGAAAAAGTCTGTGCAAACACACACAACAAACAGCAGCAGCAGTGTGGGTCTGGCCTGCCACACTTTTACTTTCAATGCAGAAATACAGCAAGTGACTAAAACCACATCAGAATTACCTAATTTGTGGCTACAGCGATGAATCCATTGCAAGATATGTGGTTCAGTGTTTTTTTCTCTACCATCACCACACTTGTAATTTTGTCATAATTTTGACTATGATGAGACTGATTAATCATTAGTCTTCTCCAGTTTCTTAGGAAAGAGATTAGGTTCCTGTATACTTATGGCATAATTACACCGTAGGGAAAGCTGTTACGTCAGAGACCAAGTTTTACCATGTGTGTAAAGATCACTGTCTTTAAGTGCAGATCCTTGGAACTGATTTCAAATACTGCTTATGTTGTAATGTTCTGAATGCAATTGCATTATATAAATGGGATAAGATAATATATTACAAAGAATGCAAGATACTTTTGTTTTCCCCTGTAAGGAAGAAAAAGCAACAAAATGAACCCAATTTCAGAATCATTTTTCTAGTATATAATTGGAGCTGGTAGAAAGTAATGGATAGGAGGTTTTTTGTTCTTTAATTATAAATCTCACTGGGGAAAAAAGCCCAGCTAGGAAAGACATTGATACCAGGAATATTGGAAAAAATCCTTATGTATTGCCATATAATCATCAAGCAGCAATCTGTTTTATTGAATTATTGAAATGGATTCCAAAATACTTGGAGAAAACTTGCACTAGCTGGTTATCAGGCACAGTCATTGAGTCGTGTATTCTGGTAAATGATGGATTTTCAAATACAGATTTGGGGAGATGAATAAATCGTAATGTCTAGGGAAAAAGTTCTCATTTCTGTTTTCAGATCAAATTAATGTGTTGGGTTTTCCCTTTCTTTCCCCAAAATGCGTTATCTTTTACAGGCAGCTTGCTAGACTTCCTTAAGGAAGGAGAAGGGAAATACTTAAAACTCCCACAGCTGGTCGACATGGCTGCTCAGGTACATTGTATAAACCAAGACAACTGTGATTTTGTGCTTTAGAGAAGAGATTTAAAACTATATCAGATATCAACTAAATATAAATATTGAATGCTGTGGATATTTTACACTGTTCTGTCTTACATATTCTGTTGTAGGTTTGTAATTTGGCAAAAACAAACAGTCTAGTACCCAGTTAGCAGATACCGTATAGCCAGACACTCTGTGCCATCACAAGATCTTGCTGTGCTATACTTCCTAGACTTATACAATGAGAATGGAGCTAAACTAAAGGGATGCAGCTTAATGCTTGGGAGAAATGTATATAGTCATGAAGAATAATCTTTAATAAAACTTTATTTTTAAGATTGCTGATGGCATGGCTTACATTGAAAGAATGAACTACATCCACAGGGATCTCCGGGCAGCTAACATTCTTGTAGGAGACAATCTTGTGTGTAAAATAGCAGACTTTGGTTTAGCAAGGTTAATAGAGGACAATGAGTACACTGCAAGACAAGGTAA
Source organism: Falco peregrinus (assembly GCF_023634155.1). Classification (NCBI taxonomy): domain Eukaryota; kingdom Metazoa; phylum Chordata; class Aves; order Falconiformes; family Falconidae; genus Falco; species Falco peregrinus. Next base: position 58,150,303 of record NC_073723.1, on the reverse strand, counting down.
GACTGATTCATTTACTGAATAAGACCAGTTACCTTCAAATTACTTAGAACTATTACATTTGGCAGAATGTGTCTGTGTATTCTGTCTGCATGAATAAAGATTATTCATGTGACGTGAAAGTGTGCTTTCACGGTTATGTTTAGTTGTCCTCCTCTCCTAAGCACAATTTTAGTAAACTTTTTAATTTTCAAAATTATCTGGTAGTTTGCTTGTGTTTTCAAAAAAGTTTTTAGGTTTTTTTGGGGGGGTAAAACTTGCTACAGTTTGAAGAGAGCTGACATTCCAGAGATGATGCTTATCAGATTCTGAAGATCATTTCACTTTTTTGAAACATATTTAATTAAGAGTCCCAGATGTCTTAAGTGCTTCCAGAAATTGTGGCCAGTAGTTTCTGCCTTAGTTTGAAACTGCTTTCCAGTTTGAAATATTAAAATACTAAACCACCTTAAATTTTGTCAACAAAGCAAAATGTAAAATTGTTTTGAGTGCAGTACTTTTTTTAATATAGTTTGAAATGTAAGCAAATTATGTATAAGCAAGGGGAACTGAATGTCTTTCTGATGTTTGTAGGAGCTAAATTTCCAATTAAATGGACCGCTCCGGAAGCAGCATTGTATGGTCGGTTTACAATCAAGTCAGATGTGTGGTCATTTGGAATTTTACTGACAGAGCTGGTAACAAAGGGGAGAGTGCCATATCCAGGTAAGAGGGAAATTTAATAGATTTTTCTTTACTGTATTCTGCACTTCTGAAGTTACCTTTTGTACTTTTTGCCTTCATTCAGAGCCCACAGTTGACAAGCAGAGTCAAAAAATTAGTAACACTTCACTGGTTCCTTTTTTCACAAAGCTACTTTGTTTTATTTAGGGATTAACTCTTATATATTTTTTTAAATGCTCTAATAGCATTTGTAAATGTGACTGATAGTTCATTTCAGATTAGTGGGTATCCTTATGTTATCCTATCTGTCCCTGAAATTTCTACTTCTGATATTTTCCCAAGCCACAGTAAGCATCAGTAGAGTGAAGCTACTAGATCGGTTTTTGAACCTAAACATATGTAATGTATTTTGTTAGTTGTTTTCCTGGGACTGGAATTTGTAAGGCATTTCTGTTAGGTGTGTATAATGCCTTTTTGTTGATCTGATTTCAAATCAGGTGGTCCTTGAATGGAACTTAAAGGTGGGCAGAAGGTATTTGTGCTTGAGTCTCCGTTTTGAAAGGGTAGGCCCAAGGCAGTGGGAAAGTATACAAATGGAAGAAGAACCAGATACTGAGGAATTCCCAGAATAATGAAACAATTTTCAGAAAGTGTCTTTAATGCAAAATATAAAGATTTCTTTCATTATAAAGTGCATTCATTACAGGTCCTGTAGATTACAGGTTCTGGTAGATTCACATGCATCGCAGCTGGAGACACACTTGAAAACCTTCAGGAAACTGTTCTTTGCATAATGTCATTCAGACCTAAAATGCTTTTCTTTCAGGGATGGTGAATCGGGAAGTTCTGGAACAAGTGGAACGTGGATATAGGATGCCTTGCCCGCAAGGCTGCCCAGAGTCTCTCCACGAGTTAATGAAACTGTGTTGGAAGAAGGACCCTGATGAAAGACCAACATTTGAATATATACAGTCTTTCTTGGAGGACTACTTTACTGCTACAGAACCACAGTACCAGCCTGGAGACAATTTATAAGCCAACAGTCTATATAACATGCACAAATCTGCCAAATGTTAAAAGACTTGCAAAGAGTTCCTGACGTCTGTAAGGAATCAAAGGAAAGAAAATCTTTGCTACTTTGCATGCTCTTTATGGCAAACTGGAATTTCATGATGCAGTTGCACAAAACCACTTTTAAAGTGTTATAATCTAATTTACCAATGATATGTTTTTATTTTTTTCCTCTTTCCCAACTTATTTTCAGGGTCCAAAGGAAGCTTACTGAAAGTACAGGGTAGAAAAATGAGTGTTGGTGTGAACAATAGCAGAAAAACCAATGTTTCAAATCCTTTATTTTCCCAACATTTGATAATCATTCTACTAAAGAAGGAATTGTCTGGAATTAGTGATCTTGGGGTAAGACATTTTTAATGCAGAAGAACTTTGTGGGACCAAGCAATTCTATTCCAGTTCTGTAAAACTCCCTGTGTTCAAATTTACATGTGTGTCCCCCACCCCCACAAAAGATGGTATAACTGTATTTGATACATAGTCTTGATCTTTAAGCTTCCTCTTGCATGGACATAATTAGGGTAGGCAGGTTAAAAGAGAAATTGGAGCAGTGAATGACAAAACTTGATCTAAATGGTAGACCTCAATAGTGAAATTAGAGAGCATAATGCACTGTGTTAATACTTGTATTAATATAACTGGAAAATAGCATGAGAGATTTTTCTTTTTTTCTTTCTGCATAGCTAATTAAGAATAATGAAGGTAACTAGAAAATGAGGTAATATTTTATAAAATTGTGTTGATAAAGTTTGATGATATTTGAACTTGAAGCTATGTAATACAATCGGGGGGGAAAACCTTTAATCTTTTAAGCTCCAATCCAACTGCAAGCTTTTGTATGGGAAGGCTACCTGAACAAAGCTCACCAGGAAAGCAAGACTGAAGCTGGTAACTGGCCGCTTTTTAGTCCTTTCTCAGAGACAGGTCTGGTACTGTTGTATGTGGCTTATACGTGTTAACAAGGGTGGGTGCCACAAGCACTAGCTGTCACTAGTTCAGGGATTTGATTGCACTTTTGCTTTTCTTGACTATTAAGACACACTTACACGCAGTTGCTCTTCCCACTTCTGCCCTTCCTACAGAATTATTTAACTGAAAATAAACAAAAGAAAATGTGAAAGTTTAAAAACTAAAGGGATAAAGTATATTTAATATTGTCCGAATATAGTGACATTGAAATTTGCTGGCATTCAGCTCAGTTGACACTACATCTAGATTTATTTTCTTTGGCTAATGACATATCAAGCAATAACATCATGTCTTTTACTCAACAATTTGCATGAGGTTCTTGAATTTCTGATTGAGCTTACGTACTTTAATTTTGGAACACTAAACTTAGCTACCAGGTTGGAATTCATATTATCATTGTAAAGCTATCCACAAATGAATTTCAGAAAAACTGGTAATATAGTTCTGGTACTAAACTTAACTTTCTTCATGGGTTTACACTACATTGAATCCAACTACCAAACAGATCTTTGTAAGAACAGTGCCATCATTTTTCATTATCCCTCATCATTGCTTATCCCCTATACATCTGTGGTTATCAAATTTTAAAAGGGCTTTATGTAAGAAAAACAAAACAACAAAAAAACACACACACAAAATAATCAAAAAAACCCAAAAAAATAAATGGAATTTTAATTTTTCTAAATATTTTAAAATCAATAACACAATCATATGAGTTTATGTATTAATACAGTTATAACAAAAAATGCCAAAAATGACGCCGGCATTGTTTGGATTTTTAATTACTGAATGGAACGGTTCATTGTAATAACACTTGTATAGTAAAGGAATAAAACACTAACTTAATGAACGTGTTCATTGTAAATGGTTGTGTATTATAAAACTTCTCCAAAAGAGTTTGTATGTTTATGAAAATTTATTTGTTTCACCTGAAGACCTTGATGTGGTTCTTACCCTAACAGAGTTTAAAATTCACATTCACACTTTTTATATAAATAGTAATAAGTTTAATTATGTAACTAAGTATTTTTATAAAGTATGGCATTGTTGAACTGTTTTGCAGAATTGGTTCAAAATAAATTTCTCCTTGATTGCATCTGCTTATTTGAAATGGGGGGGAAAGGTGGGAGGGGGACAAAACCAGAGTAGTTTTCATATTGAGGGGAAAAGGAGGGGAATTAATCCTTCATGAGTTTTGGGTGTATTTTTGTGCTCTGTAAACTATTTTAATGTACTTTCATACAAGATGCTGAGTTCAGGGTGCATTATTGCTGTGAAAAGGGAGACATTTTCTAGAGCAGTTCAGAAGCTCTTGGCAGGACTAGAACAGTACTGTCTGGACGTAAAACTAACCCTCACGACAGACAGATGGACAGACTTGGGATTCTTGTGAGAGCAAGCCCAGTATAGAATCTCAGCTGGCGGTCACTGCCACTGCAGGGCAAACACATCTCCTCTCTCTTGCTTTAATGGTATTAGCAGCCACTGTTGACTTCTGTGCAATTTTTCAGGGAGCTTTATACATTTGTTCTAGTGATAGCTGGTGGTTTATCTCAGCTTCATTCAATGTTACCTGTCTCAATGACCAGTAAACTCAAACCACAAATCCTGACGTGTATGTACAGTGCCACTGTAGATTAAGGAGCGAGAGTACTGTTTGAGTTTCAATAACTAATACAGCACTAAAACCATTCTTAACAGAACCTAAAAATGGCAAAGTTTATTGTATTTTTAGTATTTCCTGTAATGTAATTAATGTTTTACTATTTTTAATGACAACAGTAATGTAATTCTGGTAATCTGTGCGCTTCCCATTGTCCACCAGAACCTTGTGATACCCATTCTGCATGCTAGGCCTGCAGATTGTTTCTGTCATGCGTTGTTTCAAGCTGTAGTATTTTAAGAATATTTTCATACTGTCTTTGAGTAAACTTCCAAACATAAAAATGTGCATTATCCTACTATTTAGATAAAATACATCCCTATTTTAGCATAAAGCATTATGAAAAAAACTTTGTCTTTTTATCCGTGCAGCCACTGGACTGTCATTTCACTAGGCTTGTGCGTAGCTCTTACCCCTGAAAAGTAGTCTTGGAAAGGTCTTACCTTTTTTTTTTTTTTTTTTCAAAAAGAAGTCTCCTAGAGTTTGCTGATGGGTAGCAACAAGTTGGAATTCTATCATACCTGTAGTCATCTACAATACTGTTTATTCTAAAACACATTATCCACAGCTGGAACGCATATAAATGAATTTAAACAACGAAACTTAATGAGCCCTCAGTTTTGTTATTTATTTTGATCTGTTCAATCCAATAAACTTCTGAATTTTTAAGTTTTCTGTGAAGATGCTGTAGATATTTGTATTTGTGCCAGCTTTTCCCCAACACACAAGACTTCACTTAGAGCTACGCAGTTATGTTGGGTTTAAACCACAGGAGCACTCACTTAAGCTAAGCAGTACATTGCAAACAGGAGACTCAGATTCTTAAAACTTGCTAAAGAATTTAGGACTAAATTTGAATATCTGATTTGGGCACCATAAGCAGGTGGTGGATAACTGCTGACGCCTGGAACTGTGGTTCATCCAACAGCCATTGTGTTGTGCAGTAGGTACTCCGAGTCTATTTGTGCAAATGCCCAGAAGCGTGGGTGCTTTGGTAGACGCGCATCTTGTTCCTACTTCAGCCTGATCCTAATGCAGGAACAAGATTGCCATTGACCTTGGAAACGCTGCAGGAGGCTGCCAGGCAGTGCAGGGCTGGTAACCCCCATGACGCACATCTGGCAGACACCTTTTCAAGTCAAGGTGGGAAGAGTCAGCTGATGGGAATGGGATGGTTGCATCTATTTCTGATACAGTGACCTCGAGTGTAAAACCTGGGCTCTGATCAAGAACCCTGGATAGCTGGTGGGTCTTACACAGGTGGTTGGCAGCTGTGAGAGACCTTTAGGAGGTCGCAGAACCTGCTGCAGGACTTCACCTGCAGCCACAGGCTTAAGGATTTGCTCAAGGACCAGGTTTGGGGTTTTTTTCTCTGCACTTTGCTCTACTGCCACTTAGAGGGAGAGTGTTTGCTGGGCAAACAACAGCTTCCCTGCTTCTCCCTTACCATAGGGGAGGGAAAGGGAGAGAGTGAGACGGAAGGATGGAGGTGAGCAGCTGAGGTACCACACTTCAGTGGGCAGAGGGGAGCAGGCTGAGGGGTGTGGCGTAGCAGATGTCTCTCCGTCCGACTTTGAAAAGGAGGTAGAAATGCAGGGGAACTGAGGAGCATCTGTTCCCTTGCGCGCAGTGGAAATGGAGCAAGGCTAATGCCAAGTGCTGCTTCTGCTCTCCGCGATGGTTGTGGTCAGCTCAGCCTGGTTCTGAGCAGGGCACATTCCGTATCAGCTGGGGAGTTCCAAGCATCATTCTGCCATCATTTGTAATGCTGAACCTTGATGGGGTCTTGGGGTAAAAAAACAATACAGAGAGCCTAACCAGAGAGATTCTGATCCCTGGATCCCAAATTTACAGGGATGCTTGCCTCTGGAGCTCTGCTCCAGACTGATAGCATTTCAGACGCTGGCAAGTACCTTAGCATTTCTTTCCTAGTGGATGTAGGATTTTATGTTGGGTTTCCCTTCTTTCCATGTGGGTACAGCATGCCTTGGAACTTCACAGAGTTCAGGCATTACCCATGGGACTCACGTTCTTTACTAGTCCTACTCTTTGAGCTTATTTTCCTTCTTAGTTCTGCATGCAAACATGTGCTTCATGTAGGTAGCACATTGTTGTCTGGTTGGGTTTTTTTAACATTCTCTTTTAATTTAAAGGTGTATTTTTTGTCAAATTGTAATAACCACTCATTAATCTTGGTGGGGGATCAAAGTATTCATAGCACTGTACACTTTTAGGGAACATTGTCCACCTTCTCAGTATTTCATTTACTTAGTGAGTAGAAACACATGTTGGCCATTGTGTTGCTTTTGATTTGTTCTTAAAGGAGAAAGAATAGTTACATAGTTAAACCCAGCAGGGTCTAAGGAACAGACTGGAAATTTAAAAGGGAAACCTGAATGCAAGCACTCTTGGTGAATCAGTCATGTACCAACACTGAAGCTGACTGCTGTGAAAACATTCCTTTTTTTATCAAAAAGCTACTCCCAGCAGGAGCACTTCACCCCTCTCCTTTGTGCCCTGCTACTAGTTTATTGAGTTTCTAGTTGAGGCTACCGATAAGGACATACTGGGAAATTAATAATCTGTGCATCCTGCATTTGGCCCTGAAAATCCATTCCATACATGCTAACAACTCACTTTTTTCCTGGACCTCAGCAGGTGCCAGCTGCTGCATTCACCATTCATTCAATACCCCCACATTTATTTACATTTGGGGCAGCCTTCCAGGCGCTCCATGGCTGATGATTTTTCACTCGGCTTCAGTGTTTGGAAGCACCAGAGTTGTATTTGCTGGGTAAAGAAGCATTTCTGCTCTTTCAAAAATAAGAAAGGATAAACCTCAGTTCAGCCTGACTCCTATGATGAAAGTGCCACAGATACGGAAAACATTTGACAGCTTCATTATGCAAACAGTGAGGATGGCTCCCTGCTCCTCCAGCAACCGTGGAATACACCACTCACAGAGGTGCCGAAGATGTGTTGAACAGTGAATGACCGTGCTAGATTGTAGCCCCTGTTCAGTCCTGGCAAGGAGGCCAAGTCTGTGGTTCTGTCCTTCTGAAGAGTTCCCAAGAAAAGGCAAGAGTGTTGGCTCACATTTCTAAGAGTGGAAGTTGATGACTAGATGACTTACATCCCTTACATCCCTCTACCCACCTTCAGCTCCTCTCAGTTCTAGCCTAGGTGCTCACTCTTCACCATCATGTGGTGTTGCAGTAGTAGAATGAACACAGACGAGAACTGACAGAATTAAAGATTAGAAGCCTATAGCAGCCTTGTACCGTCTTCTTTTTTCTTTCATAAATGGGCAGTGCCTAGCAAATTGAGCAGCCTTATTAGAGCAAGGTCAGATCCATATCGCTTTCACTGGAGTTTTGATTTTGTTCTATTGTTACCCTCTTCTCTTCTGGAATTTCTCCCTCTTTCAAACTGACTTATGACTGGCATACATGTATATTCTTTCCATTGTGCCAGAAGACTACCAGCACAATAGAAATAGTTTCTGTATTTACATTTTAATTTAGCATTATTTGTTAAAGGTGACTGCATCAAAATCTGTGCATTTAACCTTCTTGCTACCTTTATCAAAGGAATACCATTTGCAAGGGGATATTTTTTTCTGTATGAAACTGAAGTTCAATCAATAGCTTCAGTGGGTTTAAGGTTATAATAAGTAGATTGCTAATAGGCTAAATATAATCTCTGGTGCCATTGTTTAGAATGGCCCCAGCCTTTTCAGACTGCTGCTAAGTGTTTAAAGAGCAAGTGTGTGTATACATAGCAATAGATATGTCCCCTGAGTTCAACTGATCATTAAGGTAAGAAGGAGTGACCCTCTCTGCTACCTGGGGATGACAAACGGCATTCAGGAAGATAGTGGGATACACGTCTGCTTTAGCAGGCCAGCCTGCCTTGTGCAAATACTCTTGATTTATCAACAAAATAGCACAACCCTCATTTGTTTTTTGTCCCAAGACAGACATTGTCATGCCAGGTAATATGCAGAAATTACTGATCTGCAGCACGTCTCTTTGGGGTTTCTAAGGCACCTGTCATCTTACCCAACAATGCTTATTACCTAATATATAGCTTTTCTCACTCCCAAACTCTTCACAGATGAGAGACAAGAGAAGAGACATTTTGACTCATCCAGGATCAAGTTCAACATTGACCATGCAGCAGCCAGAATCTAGCATTTGGTCTGCTGGGAATTTCCTTTCAGATAGAAAGACTTTAGCATTACCTACCAATCTCAGCTCCGGGTCTTGAGCTTGGAGAGGTGATTTCCTAAGACAAGCCTGCAGCAATTTCCCATTATGCCCCACAATGGACACTTGAGGTACTCCCAAAAAAAGGACAAAATCTGGGTAAAGCCTGTGAGCCCTGCACAGCAATTTGGCTGCAACAAAGCTGATGTATCAATAATACGTGTGGACAGCATGGAGCTTGAGCTGGAAAACCCTGTCAGCCCCTAGCATGCTCAGCCTGAGGCTAGCCCAGGTGGCCCCAGGGTACAGCCAGCCACCACACAGGCAGCCTATGTGTGGGAAGATGCTTACCTCAGCCTCTGAGCATGACAGTGGCTGTCAGCAGCATCCACCTTCCCAGCCTGATGGGCTGCCACATCTGGGACACCATGGTATGCGGAGTCAGGTGGTCAGGAAGCTTTTGTTAGGCAAAGCAGTTTGTTATGACAGGATGGGGCTTCAGTGGTCTTCTACAAGCACTGCCCAGTAAGCACATGGAGTTCCTCTGCAGTTCTTGCTCCCTTTTTGTACCAGAAGTAACTTCCATAACTGGTTTGCAGGAGTGCTTTAGAAGGACTTTCTAGTGCCCTTTCAGCCAGTCAGTGTTCTAGACCATGGAATGAGAAATTCCTTCTTTGCCACTCTTCTGTTTCACTGACACTGCTGAATATGTTAAATCCTTCTAAGCAATCAGATGAACACCCACAAAACATGTGATTTGATGATATCATGCCTTTTCCTCCTTCAGTCTACCTTTGCAATGGTTTCTTACAGAAATGTTTTTTTTTTTAAAAAAATCACTTAGCAATCTGGCAAGTGCACAGTTATTTTAAGCTTCTTTAATGATAAATTACTATCTTTAGTCAACCTAAGATTGGTGTCTGTGTATCACCTGGTCTTTTATAAGATGCTGAACACCCTTCTGTCATCATGACTGAAATGTGCTTGGTACAACCTGCCTAGATACATAAATGGCCTCAGCCACCATAGTACAGGATTTATCACACCCAGGGAACATGGGATGGGGTGTTCCTCCCGTGGTGCAGGTAGGAACAGCATAGAAACTGAGACACAGGCAAGTAAACTGTCTTAGCTCAGATCACAGGAAAAGGTTCTTACAAAACTGAGGTTTAGACACTGGTTTCTCAGATCTCAAGCAAATACCCTGAACAGGGGAGACCTCGCAGAACTGGACTTGTGGTTTCATATTTCTTAAGACCCTTTTTATTGCATGCTGCTAAAGAAAATGATGCTTAGCACGAGGCTTCATACTGTGTCTGTCCTTTCTCTGACACTCCGCAGTTTGCTAGACGTGATTTGCGTGCGGTTTACCCTAATAAAAACCCTTGCTGGGAATATATGTTGACATTGACTAGTGGTATGTGGGGCTAGAAAAAATAGAGAACTCAGTCTCAGCCATGAGTCTGGTGGACTTGAAACAGCTGGACCACAACTTCCACTATGTCATTGCCAGAAACAGAATGTCTTATGAGGAAATGAGAACTAGAACGTGACTATAAGTACCAAAACAGCTCTGGGAGATGCAGCAGTTGCTTGAGTAGGATGGTATTTAAAGGTTCCCTCATTTATGGATATGCTGTTATCCTCAGAGATGTGATCTGATGGCCTCTTTCTCTTTAACAGTGTTTGGGGCTGTCAGTCTGGGACGGCTGTTTTCTTCCTCTGTGAAGTTGGAGGAGATACAGGAGCAACTCTATCTTGAAACCCCTTTGTAATTAGCAGTTGTTTTGAGGAAGGGATCAGCATCTGGAAACAGGCAAGTGTTAAGATAAAATATGTCCATGCAACTAAATTGGCAGTGGCCACTCAGATGTGGGTGCAAGGTGAATGGTTCCATGCTGATATTTCAAATTCATAGACTGTCAGAAAAGTTACTTCTCCAAGTATCACCTGAGGAAAGGGCCCACAGTCATTCTGTTACAAGCAATTGGCTGTAATGAGGCAGTAAATTCTGCTGTGCTTTACAGTCATATGTGCTATGAAGGCTCTCTTTACTCATGTGGTCAATAGAGACATGGGAGAAATTGGCAACAACTTTGGAGGCTTCGACAGAGAGCTCACCAGCAGCAGGTAACTGCTGGCTAAGACACATTAGGGGTGCTGTTATGAAAAGGATAGTAACAAATGTATAAGTTGTACATTTTCACAAAATATTTCCATTTTTATTCTCAGAAATCAGGAACATGCCTGGTGCTAAGGCAAGCCAGTGTGAAACTGCTGACCACTCAGTTCCAGGTGGGTATTTAATGCAACTCGCACATTTCAGCATCTACTTCTTTTGTGATTTTTAACAATACAGAGTTCTCCTTTTTTTCCAGTATCAGTGACTTTTCCCCTTGCTGCGTTATTAATAGTGCTGTCTTTTAATGTCTGGTGAACAAAATATCATTTAAAAGAAACTGAGACATGGAAGAGTATCAAACCATTGTGGATGGCACTGGTGGATGTACAGTTGTTTGCCCAACAGCTTGGACCAGAGAAGGGGTAATTTATACATATGTTAAATACATATGTATATGTTAAATATGTATAAATATATATGTATATGTTAAATACATATATTAAAGTAATTTATACATATGTTTAGCTTTAAAATATCGAATAAAGTACAGACATCACCAAGTTTTCGGAGACTCTGCACATGCTTAATTTTTGCAGGGTGGAAAACTAGCAACTGCAGAGTGCTTAGTCGTGGAATTGGGCAGAACATTTCAGAAGTAATTTTGCTGGAGCTCTGGCATTTCTGAAAAAAAAAAAAGGCTTTTGCCTAGCCCTACTTATCAGATGTTTATCTGTATGCCTGTCTCTTAAATCTTGGAGATTTTAATTTGAGATGTTAATCTTTTAGCCACTTCTCTACTGAATATTCTGTTGATCTGAGAGCCAAATCTTGTATACCTAGCCTGTACTGGATATTAAAAATAACCTATTTAGTCAGTGAAGTGAACAGCTGTAAAGGTGGCCTGGTTAGAAGGGGAAATTACCGAGCAAAAGATATTGTCTGTTAAAAAATACTGACAGAGAAAGGGCTGTCAGCCTGGAACTACGAGCCTGGAAACCATACAATAACATCCTGTGAACCATACAAAAACATCCTTGAAAAGTCCAGCTGGCCTCTCTGAAGTCCAGCCAGGGTACCTAGAAACCAGGGATAGAAACCACAGATACCACCAATAAGCACAAAGCAAGTGACTGCAATGGCAATGTATCATCTGAGAAGGTGGAAAACAGTCTGAAAAAATAAAATGTATCTGAAGGAACTGAAACCAGCATCATCTATTGGCTGTTACAGGTGAAAATCGTTTGCTGCTCAATGTCCTTCTCCCTGTTATGTCTCTGTAATATAAAAAGGACTTAATTTTTATCCAAAATGGAGCCTCTCTCTTTCTAAGAACTTCCCAGGTGAATTCCATATGACCTTTCTATGAGCTCCTGGGCTCTCCCCAGGGACACCTGGCTGAAACCAGAGTCTGTGATGTGGATCATTTTGGCAGTGAGACTCTGCATACTGTCTTATCAGCTGTCTGTCCTCCCCTCTTTTGGGGATGGTTGGTCCCTCTCTGAGATCTGTTTGTTCAGCCCTTTTGGGATGGTTTGGCTCCTTCTGAAAACTAATTCACTTCATATCAATATTATATTTATTCATATAAGTAATCTATCATAACTTTATCTGCTGTTATATTGTTGATAAGTTTGCTTCACTAATGATAAACTGTAGTAATCTGTCATAGTAAATAGCTACTGGCTGCTGCTGTTATTGGTTGTACTACAATACTGATGGATGCTATTACTGATTGATAACACACTATTGTTTGATATGGTATTATTAATTGCCGATTGCAGTTTGTAACAGCTTGATATATATTCATACATATTCATTTTATTAATCATAGCTGTTTGCTAGTGGCGATTTTTGTCGTAGTGTACTAGCTTGTGATGATTTTTGTGATATTTGTGGTAATTTGTAATGAAGTAGAGAAATTTAGAGGGTTAAGCTTCCATGTTCTTGTGTATTACAGAATCCTACAAACAGCCAGTTGTGATCTCTCCATACATGTAGACCAGGTAATCCTTTAGGTCATGACAGGCAGAAACTGACCTTTTGCTGTGAGCTTAAAATGCTTGGTATGGTGGAGTCCTACTCCAGAACTAGCACTTCAGACCCCTGCAGGAGGACAAATAATGCCTGGTACAGTGTTGCTGTGGCCATATCCTGACAGGCACGGTTGGACATGCTTGCTGTTTGCAGACCTTCTGATTTAAGAGGACAGAAACAGTAAAAAGCTGCAGCTACTACCGGACTGGAGTTGCCACTGTGCATGCTCATGTACCATGTGGCTTGGGACATGCCACCGCACTACCCTGACTGTAGAGTTTGCGGAGGAGAGTGGGCTTGAGTCTCATGGGCTCAGGCCTGTCAGCATTCACTCTTTTCTTCACTCTGCTCTGTGGATTGAGCCTTCACATATCCTTGCTTGTGAAAGCAATCAGCAACTTTCAGCTTGCCGAAGTCCAAGAGAATAATACAGCCCAAAAAAGAGGCTCATCAAAAAATTCAAAAGAAGCCATCTTATGTGTTGAAAGAGTAGTTTCTGTGATGATGATTTCCAGCAAGGGAGGGGGCCAGAGGGAAAGTCACCATTTCAGATAGCTGGTATGAAGTGGGCTTTTTTTTCTTTTTTGATAATCACCCCACCAATATTGCTTCCATAAAGAAACCAGGTTAAGAAGGGTGCTCAGTCTTTACTGATTTTCAGGGGGAAATGTCAAATGTTCTTGCTTGGGATTGAGAGCCACATTGCTTTGGTGTCAGTAATTAATTTTGTGTGCCAAATGCAAACATACTTGCATTTGGTGACACTTTCTCATAAAGAAAAAAACATCTCTGTGTTGTATCTTTCATGGCATCCATGTGGTTCCAGTTATTTGTTTTGTTTCCTAGTTTATGTGGAAGTTACTAGTCAACATGGTAAGGAAATATTGTTGTATTTCCAGTCAAAAGGCAACACGGCCCTATTGTTTTTAACTGTATTAGAAGAGTACATGTTTTAGTTGGTGTCAAAACTAAAATGATCTTAGAGCTTATTTCAGACAGAAGCTATTTCCCTGGCAGTGCGTGTAACTTTCTACTCAGAGATGTCCTTCCCTCCCAGTATACCCTTTTCATGTCTCTACCCTCACACAGAGATGCAAACTAGCCCCTCTTCTGGGGAAGCTGTACAGCTTGTCTTGTCTGGCATCATAGCTGGCAGGTGGAACTGATGTCTACTGCTAATAGGAAGCTGTGTACATAAAGGATTGTGCTTTTATCTGTAAGTCTTTGTTTATGATTTGGCCTAGGAGATGCTTTTCTTTAAATCTGCGCAACAGAGGGCGTGCTTTACTTTTTTTAATTGCTGGGGGCTTGTTCCCAAATATAATTCTTTAAAAACTAAAAACTCAGTAGTTGAACTGCATATGCTACCATTGTCTGCTAGCAAATGCTTGGGCCCCAAGTGTTGGTCTGTTTGCTGAAGCAATTGGTCATTTTAGGGGAATTCTGTTCAGTATTAAGATCTAAAAGAGCCTACTCTAAAATAACCTGGGTTTCCTTTCCTGAGAGCAGGAGGTGTGACAACAGGGGTGCTTCTCTGTCTTAATTTGATATCTGAAAAGTGTGACTTGGCTTTCCTGTTTAATTTTTTGCTCCTGCTTCGATGGAGTTTAAAAGGAAGGTGAAAAGGGTTTATTATCAGCTACCCACACCACAGAAGTAGGCACACACACATTTGGCAGTGCAACACAGGCTGATGAGGTGGTTGGGGGGGAAGGTTTAAAATATCTGCTGTCTCAACTCCCTGCTTGCTTCAGAGAAATAGGGAAAAGATTGATAGCCATTCCTCAAGCGACTAGCATTACTTAATCTTTTTCATCATACAGTTTTATTATGCTATGCTTTTATATGTCATCCTTGAATCAGGATGCCAAACAATTGCTATTCTGCGTGAATTTCAGATATATCACTGATGTGCTAACAGATGAAGAATCTTATAGTAAGTCATCTTCCTTCAAAGCTGGACTTTGGTACCATCATCTTCCTAATCCTTGAATTTTTGGTCAGAGTAGCTCACCCAGGAATATTCCAGCAGCCTGTGAAACTAAGACAGGTTGGAGGGACAACTGTAATGATGAAATCTGGAGGGTGAGGAGAAGTTGTTGTTCAGTATAATTTGGTATTTATACTTGTTGTCCTCCAGAAATACTCCAAAATGGCCTGTTTGGGAAAAAGGAAAGGGGTGAGCCTAAACAGATCTGTGCCTGATGAAAACCATTACTCTGCATGTCTTAGAGAATGGGAAGACAACTGTGTGAGAGGAAGCTTGTTGTTTGCTAGCATCTCATGTGTTTCAGGACTGCAAAGTCAGACATCTGGTTTGTGCTACATTGATGACTTTTTGCCATATAACTCTTTGTGTTGGATTAGCAAGAAGATTATGCTGTTCTCCACTTTTTCCAAGGATTTATCTGGTTTGCAGTTCTCTTGCAATGAAGTATCTAGGGAGAAGAGGGAAGGAGTTATTCAGCAAAATCAACCTATTTGATTAAAATGATGGAAAAAAAGAAGTCAAAACCTCCAATCCTTCAGATTCCTCACAGAACATTCTTTGATGCACTATTTAACAAAATAATCCTCTGTTGGCTAAAGCACAGCCTGAGTTCAAACCATCCTCATCTGCAGTTTTCCCAATAAGGCAAAGTGTTAGTGTTACAATCCTGTCTATGATCAAGAACATGCCCAAGGAATTAAGGTAGAAATGGAAGTCTCTTTATGTTGGTATGTAACAGCAGGTTTGCATGGGTGCAGCTGTGTTGGCTTAAGCAAGGAGTTTATGCACTCAGAAGAGTGGTATCAGTAAACCAGAAGCGTGATCATTAAGAGTGTTAATGAAAGCACCTAAAATCTGTGATTGCATAGCTGTGTTTACAAACACAGTGCCCTTAACTTGCAATAACTTCACAGATGAGAAATGGGGGTGTCTCCTTCAAAGACAACATGAACCTGAAAAGTTTGATAATTGCTGGTTTCTTCTAGAGCTTCTGGTTGCTGGCTTTGAGGGATACTCTGGAACTGTCAGCAGCAGAGGGCCCTTAGCATCCTTCATAAGGCAGCATCCTTATTGCCAGAGAGAGTTGCATGTGCTTGGCTTTCTGTGAAATATTGTGAAAGGTTTGGGCAGTTTATTGGTGTCAGATTTAGTTAATACAGCTGGGATTTATCTTCTGGGAAATACACACCTTGGTATATCTAGAAATAGTGTTGCTGAGTCATGGGATGTTCATACCTGGATTAAAAAAAATTATTGTATGCTACAGTTAGCTGGGTTGGGGGGTTTGGTTCAGCTGGATGTTATTGAATATATCTGATCTTATTTTCTGATGTTTTTCTGCTACCTCCTAGAAAGAAAGACAAGTCTTATTCTAAAAATGTGTAAACTAATATTATTCTAGATGCAGTGTGGTAGAGTTATTTGGAGATGTACAGCTGATGTAACTTTGCTTGCAGTTACGCACATAGGCCTTGAGACAAGGCTGGACAATGTATGGTAAACAATAGTATTGAGCATTATTCTTCTGTGGTTTATGATTTGAACAGATGGACTAGACCTAGTCTAACTCTTCCAGGTCTATGATATGGGCAGCAATGACTTTGCTTCTGTATCTGTCTCAGGCACTTCTTTCTACCAGTGCATAATGCTGCATTGCAGGAAAACAGTGATGGTGTGGTGAAGCTAAGGGCTGATGACAAATGAAGATAAAGGTGTTTCCACTGATTTATAGGAACAAAACATTGCTCTTTTTATTTTCAGAGTAGGATGAAGCTCACTCACAAGGGAAGAGAAGTAATAAGAAAGTTCTTTCTGTAAGACAGTGATGCTGAAATTGTAAATTCTGGTTTACGGATTGTAGTTTACTGCTGCATTAATCGTTCAGAGTGTTCTATATCTTGTTCCAAATATGCATCTAGGTTCAAAGTAAAGGTGGGTGTAGATCTGCAGGATGTTATTTGCAGATGCAGATTTATACAAGAAATGATTGGCCCAGACAAAATAATGGTGAATATCACTTTTTGCTACTATACTACATTATTTTCTATTTAAAACCAGTAGACAAAATATCTGTCATTACATGCATTTCTTGACAAATATTTTTTTCTTCCTTCTTCCAATCCTGAATAATGATGGCAAAAAATGTTGATATATATCAACTAAAAGCAGTACTGGACATGACCGAAGTAGATGTATTACTAAGAATTTTATCCTGTATTTCAGTGCCAGAACTTCCACTCAAGTCTGCAGGGGAACCCACACTTCCAGGATTGTCTTTTAGAAGATTTAAAGTGCCTTTAATATCCAGGGAGGCTTCCAGAGTAAAGCCTGTTAATAATTATTTCATCAAGATATGGCCAAAAATAAACTGGAAAAGAGGTTTTCCAAACTAGAATATTTAAATTAAAATAAATAATTAGATGGAAGTCACACATTTATTCTGTTGACTGCTATGGGCTGGATTCTTTGACCCATGTGTTCCCTGACACACCACAGCTGCCAATCTACTCTGGGTGCTGCAGTGCAGCGCGGAGCTTTCATGGGATGCTATATATCATGAAATGCTGAACCAGAAACTCTGTGAATACAGGATGGCAAGGACCTGAAGAGCCTGCAGAGGAACTGTGGCATCATTTTCAGATTCAAAAAAATCTCCCTTGTGTGGGAGAGAAGTGCTACTTGAGAAACTCATCTTATTTAAACTACTACATTTTTTTTCCAATAAGCTTTTCTGCTGAAAATTTCAGGCAGCCATGTCCTTGTTTTAGGGTGCTTTACTCAAGGAAAGATGCCAAGATATACTCGTTCCCACAGAAGACTCTGCCCTACTTCCTACAGCTCCTGATCTGCTTGATTCAAACCTAGTCTGAATATTGCTATAGTCATTGCAACTCAGTGTAAGTGTGGCCAAAAGTACAAAACAGACAGAATGGCAATTCCAGCTTTTTATTTCCTTTCTATTTCCTGAATTTCTACCACTTCATATCAATTTTTTAGCTCTTTTTATGAGATTTTGACAGAAAAAAATCAATAGAATCTTTCAGTGTATTTGATTCTTATTTTTCTTACCCCCAGTGGATGCAAACCAATGATGGGGAATAAAGGGAGCAATAGATTAGGTCACTAAATCAGCTGAGTTCAAACCCTTGTGGATTAAAAAGCCAGCTTTTCCAGATGAGGATATGTGTGTTCAGATGGGACATGCAACCATTTCAGTGGTTGGAGAGTTGATTTTTTTATTTCAGTGGTAATATAGTGACTCCAGTCAGTGCTGTAATGTAATGTTGATACTGTTCCTTCACATATTCAGAGTTCAGGTTTAACTAGTTATTCAGAGCACCATTAAACATATTTGCTACAGTATTTGGACACACATTTTGCACCTATATTCCCTTAAGCTTAAAGAAAAAGCTTGTTTCTAAAAAAAAATACGTAAATGGACTGTAACGCTTGCATGAGGAAAGCAGCCAACATTTAGTAAAAAATATGAATGGGCTTTTTTTTTTAAAATGTGTGGCTTCCAGTGACATTGGGAGTTCAGTTCAGAATCTGTGCTCCCAAACCACTATATTTAGTAACATTGTTAAAACCCCAGATGTACAGTATGTGCATGTCTTCACTGCTCTGCATACCCTGCTATATAATTCTTTACATTGCTTGTGGAGCAGAGAAAGCTGAGGGGGGTGGTGGGTGGGGGGAATCAATAAATGGTTTTAGAACGTGTTGTATTTTCTATAAAATGCATAGAAAGCAGTATGCTGAATCAACTGTTATTCCATCCTTTATGCTACTGAGTAACTGTTGGGAATTAAAAACAAGAACCAAGACTTGAATGTTTGTTCCTTCCTTGCAGGTCTTAGCACTGTTAGGAATTGGTGTGACAACCAGAGAACACGTGAGTATATGTATAAGTGCTTTGGGCTTTTTCCTAATTACTGCTCATTTAATGCAACTACTGCATAACCTTTGGAGCTGGTGCCAAAACTCCTTTGCATTTCTCACTACAGTTAAATACTAAGCTGAAAATTACTTGGTATCTTTGCCTTCACATTATCTCCCTGGTTCATTCTTCCCACACACCATTTCTGTGAACAACCTGGAAATATCTGATTTTTTAAGTATTATTATTACAAGAGTAACTGCTAAAACATATTCTCACATCAATGAGAAATATGAAATAATACATCCATGCTCATGATTGCCCATATGAAGGGTAGAGAAGCAAGGTACAAGAGGGTAAGTCCATGCTGCTCGGTGGAGCACACTGCAGTTCCATGAGGCAACTTGAGTAACATCTGTGCAGAAAAAGGTAGGCTAGACACTGTGGTCTGCAGAGAGCTGCAGGGCTGCTGAAGCTGATATCCCCTGCAGCCCAGGGATAATTGTCACAGCTCCCATTTTGCTCTGCGGGTTTGGTGCTTGAGTGTTTTGCTCAGCACAGCAGCATAGATGGTCACACCTGGTGGTAGCTCAGGCAGGGGCTGGGGGCCATGACTTGAGCTGAAATGGGTCCAAGGGTCGGCGTGAGGGGGGAAGGCCTCCGGTGAGGCTGGACAGGGCCAGCAAGGCCAATCCTGCCCTCAGTGCCCCGGTGGCAGCTCTCCCCGCCAGAGGGATGTGTCCACCCACCCAACAGAGATCTGGACTCAGATGGGACATTCCAGGGGACACAGAGACAGAGCAGGAACATGGGAAAGGGACATGGCAAGGAGGACTGGAGCCAGGTGTGGGGCTCAGGCAGACCCTGAGTAGCCCCAGAGCCTTGGTAGTCTTATTGGGCGGGGCGGGGGGGGCAAGGGAGGGATTCTCAAATGGCCCTCGAAAAGCCCCGAAGACCTCTGTGAGGAGTTTGCTCAGAAGCTTGGTTTCAGGCAGGGGCCAGTGCTGTGGGATGGTCAGAGGCCAGAGCCAGGCCAGGTTTGTGGGGCAAGGCTGTGCACAGCCATGGGCCTGGCTCTGTGGTGCCGGTTCAAGGCTTGAGACAGCCTGAGGGAACTGGCAGGGTGTCACAGCGGCCAGCTGCTCCCGGGGGACCCGGACTTGCACGGGGTCCCCACGGGGGCAGCAGGGCAGGGGCCGCCCAGCCCACCTGTGTCAGGAGCAAGGTTGGTGGGGGGCAGTGGGTGGCCCCAGTCCCATGCAGTGGCCACCTCCTTGGGGACAAGGACGCGGATGGGCTGAGGCCAGGCCAGGCCAGCAGTGTGTGCGTGGGGTTTGGGATCAGGCCTGATGAGGGGAACCGCAGTCAGACACAGCCCAGGTGTGACTGGGCAGGGCCATGGCAGAGCAGGGCCGTGATCACCAGGCCAGGCTGGGGTGTGGGCCCAGGGCCAGACACGTCCACAGCTGTACCACAGCTGGGAGCAGGTGCACCTGCAACGCAGCCCAGGCAGAAACTAAGGCCCATGGGCAGAGGGTGTGGGCCCCGCATCAGGGTGCTGCCTGTCAGTGCATTCAGTGCCCTATCTGGCCTTGGGTGGAATTTGGCCGGTATATGCAGCTATTTTATAAGGTTGAAACCTTTCTTTTCCCCCAAGGAAACTCGTTGCTAGCATTAGTAGTAAGTCACTGCCATCAGCTATATTTAAATACTTTTTGCATTAAATATTTTTAATGAGTCCAAAGACCAGAACTAATTCGCAGATACATCATAAATAGCAAGCTGTCAATAGACAGGCTTGTACCTTGTAGAATACCAGTCTCCAAGATAAAGTAAATTGTTTGTTATCGCACTCATCATTTTGCCAAGTCTTGACACCATATCTACAGAGCCAAAAAATGTGAATTAACAAATTCTTGGTTTTCTGCAGCAACTGGAGCCAACAGTGACAGCATTAGCATAGTTTCTCTGCTGCCAGTTTCTCATGGCAAGCCCTGCTATCAACGTATTTCATTGTGCTTCTTGCTTTCAGCTCTTGTCTGCCAGTAGATAGAAGACTTAATTTGGGAAGGGGGATGTTTTATAGTGAACTTCTATTAGGATGGGTTTGATACCCATTAGCGTAGCCTTGCTTTACAAAGTAAAGGCCAGTCCTGAACACTAGCTTTGCCTGATGGTTTGTATAACCTTTTTCTTCTTTTCACCATAACATCTGAAAACCACATCAACTTTTAATGTATTTATCCACAGAATTCCTCTGTGAATGAGGGGAGTACTATTATCCATATTACAAACTTGGGAAATTAATGTAAGGCCTGAACTAACTGAACAACTTAGCCAAGCTCCAGATGGGAAATCTGTAGTACAGCTAGAAATGGAATCCTGACTCTTATCCAAGCCTATCTTGTCTACAAGGCCATCTCTCATCTGGCTGGACTGGTCTCCAGAGGAAGGAATGATTTCCTACAGCAGAATCACTGCTATATTCACTTTAGCTGTCTCAAAATGGGAGTAGCGGTTCATTCACATAAGCAAGCACATACCAAAGCTGTGCAGCCCTGAGCGTAGTGAAGTGGGGATAAGACAGTCCAGTCCCCAGTGTACCCCAAGTCCCTGCCTGTGGACACAGTTGGGTGACCAGAGGGGGGTGAGTTGGCTCCTCAAGGAGCCTATATCCTAAAAAGATCTTGAGGCAGTCTGTGAGGCAATTGTCTGGCAGAGCTGCCCGATCAGTTCATGCAAGCATTCCTTCATTGTTTCACTACAAACTTAGCTGTCTTTGTGTAAGTTAAGGCCCTGTCCTTGTTCTGAAACAGAAGAGCCATTTTCACTTGCATTTTCACTTCACTTTTATTTATGTGGTTCAACATCCAGTTAAAGGGCAGTAATTTCCCCACTCATTCCAGTATGATTATGCCCTTTCGCACTCTGTGATTTTTTTTCAGAGTAGCTCAGTTCACTGTGTCAGGTGTAGTTGCTCTTAACATTGCAAGTATAAGCTGGCTATTTTTGGTATTGGCAGCATCACTGAACTCCACTTCATTCAAATTCTCATGTGATCTCCAATTAAATGGAGTAATTAAAATAATTTGGATTTATTGAGACACAAAGTAGGGACACTGTACAAATGTTTTTATATGAGTTGCCAGCAGCTCTTGTAATATGTTAATTTGGGAGACTTCAGGTCTTAACTTTTTATTTTTTCCTTTACACTGCCACAACAGAGTGGTATTTAAACAGCTTCTACAAGCTAAGGCCTTGAGTTATCTCCAAATCGACAGCTGCAGGTTGGGAAGTGTGAATGAAAACTTGTCTGTGCGGCTGATGGCCAGAAAGTTCCAGGGTAAGGCTCTGCAAAATGCAGCAGCAATGAGTAAATCTTTCTCTCCCCATCCTCCAAGTTAGTCTGATTAGTTTCTTCAGCTGTCATGCTTGTGATTTCTGAGCATAAGCTTCCATGCAATGCTGTAATTTTTTTTTCGTTTCATGTCATGCTGTAGGAATACACCAAAGGGCTTTGGATGTCTTTGTATTGGGCACTGTCTTTCTCTAGTTTGGAACTGGGTGTCTCTGTGAATTAGTCCAGCACTTGCTAATATGAGATTATATGCCAGTATCTGAAAGCCTTGAAAGCAGATTAGTTATACAAAAAACCCCAGTAGCAATTGACTGTGGTGATCGTTCTTAAAATGTTTCTTAAAATGGTGGTCACAGCATGCATTTGCGGGCTGCAAAGCGAAGTTAGAAGTGTGGATTGCAATTCAAGCAGGTGAAAGCGAACAGTTTGTGGCTTTGATAAAAGTACTTGAAACCTGGGCTGTATTCCATATTCAGACACTTCATAGGTGTCAGTCACTATGGTGGCAAATTCACCAAAAGTCAGACTAACTAACAGACTGTTGATTTCGATGGCTGATCAGGTAGGTGTTTGTCTCAAAATTCAGAAACAGTTAGTTCCTGCTTTTCTGACCCCTCACCTATCATGACCAGATAACTAATATTCTTTCTGGTATTGCAGCAAGGCCAGTTTTGCAACGTATCATAACACGTCAGAAATAATGTGAGTTCTAAAAGCTTGTCTAAGAAGGGAGAGCATAAAGGAAGTTGGCATTTAAGTAAAGTGGTAAGAAATTTATTGGCCCTCTCCGAGTTCATTGAATAGCTCTTGGCAAGTGGGGAAATGATGTATTTGGAGGAGGAGTGACAGAAGACAGCAAACTCTTCCAAGGCCAAATTGTGAGGCAGAATGAGTGTAGCAGTCAGCAGGGCAAATGGCAAGGACTCAGAAATGCTATGGATATGCAGAGCTGGTAAGGAACTGACTTCTAACGCCACCTGTACAGCTCTTTAAGTCATCAGCTGGGGAGTGTGAGGGATAATGAGCTGCTGGGACAGCTTACTCACTGGGAAGCATGTCCAAGAACACCCCTTCTTTTAGTAGGTCTATAGGTTCCTTTCGTAGCTTCCCAAAAGGATCTAACAATGTATTGTGCTTCATCTAAAATATCGCTCTGAATATAGCCTGCAGTTATAGTAGTCATCTTCGCAGCAGTGAAGTCTTCGTATTCTGCAAATCAAAATTCCTTGAGTACCTCCTGTTTAAGTGTGTATGTTCAAATTTTTTGAATATTCCCTTTTTTTTTTGCTTGAAATCATAGAAGTCTTATACCTAGTAATTGAAAATAGTGTATTTTCACTTTTATTCACCTTAAAGTCTGCTGTGTAGTCTGCTTTTTCAATCTTTCTGGTCTTTTGAGCAGCATAAACCTTGGACTTTCAAGGTACAAGCTTCATTTCAACAACTGCTATTGGTAGTAAACTGTACTGATAAAGGGGAACAGTGAAGTTGTAGTTAATTCCTGTACTGAAAAGCAGTAATTCTTCCAGAGCTATATATACTGGTCTGTTTAAGCATGCTATGTATGTCCACACACCGAGGTAAGAATAGACCATTTGCTGTGTTTCGTAAAGGTAATATTTAAGAGTTTAAAAAAAAATACCTTCCGATTGGACTAACTCCTCTTTAATTTATGAAAGGAATTAAATTATTCCAATTCTAAGTTCTCTTGGCTAGGTACTCCTGCCCTGGTTAACTTCACTAAGACTGCTAATTCCCACTACTCAAGCCCTGCAGCCAACATTTTGTTTCACATCCTCTCTGTCTACACTTGCTAAAATGCCCTGCAGATTCCACCTTATCTGACGTGTTGCATAAAGTGGTTTCCAGCAAAACAAACTTAACTTGCTAAGTGTAGGCATATCTCTTCAGTGAATTTGCAACCTAAACTGTTTTCTTGTACTTTAAAGGACTATAAGTACACTTAAGAACCTTTAATTTATAAAAGTATGCACATGGTAAAAGTTGCTGACAACCTACAGTTGGGAGGTATCATTAATGCAGAATGACACCTGGAGTATCTGAACTAGGTGACTTTAAAATCTAACGCTAGTAGAGCCGAGATGAAAATTTATAAGCATGTGACATGGCTTTCAGGTCTATTAACAAGAATACTGCTACTATCTCTGAGTTCAGTAACGTGAAAGAAGGCAAGACCCAACTGTGTTTAACCGTAAGTTGGCTACTGAGTGTCCGTTTAATGCAGCCTCAGAAAAAGATAGGTTTAATCTTTCCATCTATCAAGCTTCTTAGATGATCTCAGCTGTAACAGCACATCATCTGATCATTGCTGTTCAAGAAAGACAGAGTACAGTAGACACTGAGAACGTTTTTCATAAGCAGTGGCCTATTTACATTTGACGTACTTAGAAAAGGTGATGGCATCCTTTTTCTGCAATCTTGTGTTGGGCTAAATGTCAGGAAAAAGAGAGTAACATATTTTTTTGAGCACATGGCACTACAAAAATTTTAGTCTGAAGACCAGTGATCAGTATAATGAGATTTGCAAATAACTTTGGTGCAAAATATGGTTCTGAAAGTTATGATCAGTTTGGTTTAAGATGCAAGAGTCCTCTTATGCAGGCCCCTGAATGAATGAAATCAAAGCACAGTGTATTAAATTCTTAGAATTATCTCATATTGTACAATTTTACAGTATTTACCAGTTTATAAACTTTAAAAATTAATCAAAAAATACTATGCATTCCTCCATGTGTTCAAATATGTATTGAATATGCTATATCTGAATATTAACCATAGACATATTCACAATTGAATTCCTGAAGAGGAATTTTAAGAGGACTGAAGTTACTGCAGAAGTTGCAAGGATAAGGAAACATGAAAGCTGAATTCTAATATTTAACTAATAAGCTCCAGTCCTACAGACACTACTATTCCTAACCTTCACTGCTCCAGGCTACAAAATTAGTCCATGTGTTCGTGAGATCTGGTTTTAAATGATGACAGATTGTTACTATCTAGTAACCTCTGTTTAACTACGGCTCTGTTTGATTTATACCAAATTCTTCATTCATGTAGGGTTGGGGAATAAATAAAAAAATAAAATGCTGATACAGAGGTATTATGCAGAGATTGCATTTCAGATCAAGCTCCATTAAGATCTTTTGTCTTCCTGCTGGTTCATTTATGAAGATGACAGGAAGTTAAGAGTTTGTTTTTCATCGCTAGATTTTACCCTGCAACATCCTAAAATAAAATGGAATTTACCTTTACTTTCCAACTCTTATTTACCACTAGCTATAAACAAACATACTAAAATTAAATATGCAGCATCCCTTCCAGAATTTTTTTAAAAAACTTTATTAAACTCTTTAGAACACATTTAAACACTTCTACAACCTTGAAGGAATCCTCAATCACACAAAAGTTCTTGTTTTCAGCACTAAACAAAGGATGTAAGCAAGTGCTACTCACACGTAATAACTACATGGTAACAGAACTGGCCACTGGTAACTGAAACAATGTGTAGAAAACTATCTCAGTAACAAAACTGGGTTATCACCTGCATAGTACAGCTGGAATAAATAATCATCTGTTCTGTATGACCACAGTTTAGTACTGAAAGCAGTACTGGTCAATTAGCATCTGTTTCTTTTCCGGTATCGTATGCATCTTTTGAAGTATATAGAAAAAACTAATAACTAAGTACAGTGAAAGCTAAGTAGCTTAGGTACATTTCCACATTAACAGAAGCCGGTTTATAGCATTAAACAGCCATCTCCATTTTAATAGGTGGATGAGGATTATAACCTTCAATCTGAAAGTCTTCTGCCTTGAAGTCACTGATGTCTTCAACCTTACGAAGAATTCTGAGTTTGGGGAAAGGTCTTGGCTCCCTCTGAAGCTGAAATAAAAGCAAGTTGACTGTATAAAACTAATACTTGAAGACATAGATTTTGTTATAAAACAGATCTCATTAATCTCAATTCAGAATACACGATGTAAATTTTCCCTCCTCCTCAAAAAGACTCATTTAAAAAATAGTTAGGTGGAATCTACTTTACTATTTTGATAGGGACCAGTAGCATAATTTTGAAGTGGATCCCCTGGTCATCCAAATGCACCGCAAGCATTTTCCATTTGCAGAGCAATTCCAGTGGGTACAGATTAGATTCCTTCCAAAGGAAACTAAACTGGAAATTCTGACCCAAATGTGCACCAAATGTGCTGCAGTTTCTCACAGGAACATTCAGGTCCGAACCAAAAACTAGTTCTCCGGATGGTTTGGAACCATACGAATGGTGAGGACATTCAGTGTGAGCTAAATCTCATGAAATAAAATTCTGATTTGTTCATACTGCAACAAATTACTTCCTGAAAATATAGTCTTATTCAGTCAAATAGTAATAGTGACTAACTCTGTGAATTTATAAATTATCCTTTTCTGATATAATACAAAGACATTTTATTTTGTGCTCACCTGTATTAGGCAGAATGGTTGGTTTTCTAAGGTTTTGGAACAATGAAGTCAAAAGTAGGGGTGCAGATTTTGGATCTCTAACTTCATTCTGAAACACTGATGCATGTTTCAATCATGTTTGTATTGTATTTCTGTTTGTGACCTAAGCTGAGCAGAGGTTAAGGTACTACAATTATTAGGGTAAAAATGAGGAAGAAAAGCCACATATTTGTGATGTGATGATATTTATAATACCAAAATGATATTTATAATACCAATTTTGTATTGGATAAGCATTATGGAAGATAAAAGGATACAAGAATACAGAGTGAGTACTTACTTGAACTTTCAGAGGTTCCACATGATTCAGATATATGTGAGCATCTCCTAATGTGTGTATGAACTCTCCAGGCTGAAGAGAAAGGAGAATATATGTGGTTTTCAGTCAGGAAAGCAAAACATTACAATGCTTACAGTATTGATTCTAGTGTGGAACTGCAGCTTCTGTACTGGATTGGATTACCAAGACATCCTTGCAAGCTTTGAAGGACACTATCTTCTCAGACTAATGCATAATTAATGGAAAATATAATGACATTTCCACTAGTTTACCAAAAAGATTATCTTTGAAATCCTGCTAGGATAATAGCTTTGGTAAATGAATGGAGCACTACTGATCTGCTCACCAAGATGGAAACAGACAGGGCAGTGACACCCAGCTTTTACACTCCACTTCTAGCAAGTAGGACTTGCCAAAGCTGGTTTCCAACTATTTGCCTTAATCACCACTAAACAATGTAGCTTGTGGCAGTGGAGGTGTCGGTCACAAGCTAAACCACAAAGCACTTATCAAGCATCCAGATGGGTCTTGTAAGCCTGCAAGTTCTGTGACTTAGCAGCCCCTAAGCAATCTAATTTAACTTAGGGAAGTTTTATCAATTATTTTCCTGCCCTCTGACCAGTGCAGATCAGCCCTCAGATATATTATGCTAAAACCCACCACTGCTGTGAGACGAAGTGGCAGAGAGGCAACACTGCTTTATGGACATAATGTTAAACTTCACTTTTTCTGGCACCTTGGCCTAATTTCTCAAGTATGTCTGCAACTGCCGTTAAGTCCAATCCTTCCCTATTTCAAGATCCTCTTCATGTTGCTGTTAACAGGAGGATCAGGCCCAAATGGCCTTGCTAGTATAATTTCTTACATGCTCTAAAGAAAAGGGGGTTTCACTTGTGCCAAGACCGTAGTGCATTTAAATTACTGTGCCAAATCACAAAATACAGCTCTGGAGTCAGGAGTCACCACTCTACGTAGTCATCTACAGTAGGAAATGAAAAAAATACCCAGCTGAAATTATAGCTAGAAGTTAGGTGGACAGAATATCCAAACTGGAACCTTGACAGTAACTGCTGAGCTACTGTTCATTTCCAATAAAAAGCACATGCTACAAAATTTATTCACTTGTATGTTACTACCCCATAAGGACAAGCGTTCAGTTATGATTTCTAAGAAGCAGACTAGTGGAACAGGTCAGTTTTAACATGTTCAGTTAAAAAGACCTGGAGGATCTTCTGTTTGACGTGAATTCAAAAATTCTTACATTGCTGATCCTAACTGCCCATACAAACCAGAGACAATTCACAGTAAATTCATAGGGCCCTTTCTTACACATTGTTCAGCAAAATTTTGAACACTATGTTCATGCCAGTTTTTCTTGGACATGACATGAAGAGTCTAATCTTTTAGTGCCTCAGTTCTCAGAGAAGATTAAGTAAAATGATTAAATAGCCTACCTTTAGTCCTGTGACATGGGCAATCATGTATGTGAGCAGTGAATAGCTGGCAATATTGAAAGGCACTCCTAGTCCCATATCTCCGGACCTCTGATAGAGTTGGCAAGACAATTCACCATTTAGAACATAGAACTGGCAAAGGGCATGGCATGGAGGCAAAGCCATCAGAGAAATATCTAGAAATTGCAGTACAGAAAGGAGCAGGGGGGAAGAAATCGTAACAGCATTAGTGTGTTAAAAATGTAGCAGATGCAAAACCTGAACAAGCATTTAATGAGATACAGTAGAGAGCAAAAATTCAATGGCACTATCATTCTGTTGCTTTTACTCTTGTATAAAGGCACCTGCTGCCTAAGCAATTAAGTCTGGGTCATGACAAGCTGTCTCCTGGGCTGTATGACCAGAAGTCATAAACAGATATTCCACAGAACAGATTTATGCCATAATGCTGCACAGCAGTTTAGTTTTACTCACCTCAGTAAGACAGTTGATTTCTCTAAAGACATTAAGAGTAAAATTAAGCATGTAACCTAAAGAAACTTCCAAGTGCTTCATATTACTCTCTTCCCACTGCAATACTTGTTGAGATATAAAAGTAATGTTCAATAAAAAAATAATAATCAGAAAAACAAAAGTTCTTTTGAGTGTTTATCTACACTTAGAAGTGCAATAGTGCAATTACAGCTTGGTAAGGAAAACTTGCAATGAGGTATCTCCTCATATCTGAGAATATTTAAGCTTAAAAATAACAGCAACAGCATGTGGCATCCCCTTAGAGAGACACGAGTGGAAATTGCTGGGTAATTATTTTTTTA
Organism: Falco peregrinus; assembly: GCF_023634155.1. Taxonomy (NCBI): domain Eukaryota; kingdom Metazoa; phylum Chordata; class Aves; order Falconiformes; family Falconidae; genus Falco; species Falco peregrinus. The sequence continues at coordinate 58,121,280 of NC_073723.1, read as the reverse complement.
TGCACAGATCAACTGCTGTTTAAGTTAAACATTCTCTGGCACTAGCTTTTGTTTAGAAGTAGCCCTACAGAGTGAATAGATATCTAGACAACCTATGTTTAAGGAGATGATAACAACACAAATATTTTTGTTCTCTAGTTTCAAGGGTTTTGTCAAGTTTACAATTTATTGTATGGCTAAAAACCAGACACACTGCTTTGGGATACTCTTTTTCAGTTTTGTTTTTTTAAGCTTTTTAAAATAAGAACTGCTGTCTTTGAACATAGACTATATGTCAGACACCAGTAGCCAGGTATATCCCCCACTTTAAACTGGGGAGAAAAACTTTAAAGTAATGGTTCAAAATTTTTGAAGTCTGAACATGGCAATTAAGTAGAAAGAGAATCAAGCTTATAACCCCTGGCCATTTTCACTGCATTCCTGGTAGTTTTTTAAAGAATAAACAAGGAGACCAAATGGAACTGATTGTTGACACAGGATTAGAACATAGTTTAGCACACAGCAAGGTAACATGCAACTGCATTCACTTTAAGTTTGCTGTTCAATACCTTTGGGATTCCAAGCACACATAATGATTCTTCTGTCATCTGGATTAGTTTTGATTGTTTCAATCACTTTTTGCAACTGATCAACTCCTTGGTTGGTATAATCTGAAGAAAGATAACAAATAAAACCTAAGCCAGATAGATTCAAGTCATGGTATTTTTTTAAAACCCGGCCCACATCCCACTAAAAAGTGATACCCAAATAACAAGCTCTGAAGATTTTATTGTAACCTTGAATGTGATCAAATTTATCAGTTGGCACTCTCCAAATGTAAGCTTCTTGGTCTTCCTTAGGGGGTGCTTTAAGGCTTGTGAAATTCCTATGATGGTATTTTCGTATGTCCTCCCATGTGCTTTGAGTACCTTTAGCACCCACTGAAATAGGACCATTCCTATTTAGAGCACTTTATTCCAGCCTCAACAACCTGAAGTTTTTAAAGACCAAATAAGAAGTCTGCATAAATACTACATCCCAGGAAATAAAAGCTGCAATACCAAAAAATGAGTTGGACAAAGCATGTTTATCATTCATTATGACTTGTTACCTACATAGGACAAAAGCTGTACAGGAATGGGCAAGATATTACCACCTAGTCATTCATGGTATTTAAACTAATTTGCTCATTGCATTTCTGGATTAAGATGCCTTTCTACATGTTAAACTTGCATGCTACAGTGCTCCTTCTTAAAAAATAAATAAAAAAAAGAACAGTAACATAGGGATACCAGCATCCTTTGCGTGCTCAAGAGGTGAAAGTTTTTCTCAGAATCCCAGAATGGTTAGGGTTCAAAGGAACCCCTGGAGATCATCCAGTGAAAGCCCCTGCTAAAGCAGGTTCTCCTAGAGCAGGGTGCGCAGTTATGTCCAGGCAGGTTTTGAATGTCTCCACAGAAGGAGACTCCACAGCCTCTCTGGGCAGCCTGTGCCACTGCTCTGTCACCCTCAGGGTAAAGAAGTTCTTCCTCATATTCAGATGGAATACAATAGATGAATAAAGGCATCCATCTAGCACTCACAAGGTCATGTATGAAAACAAAATTTCCATAATACTTAGTGCCAGAAGGAAACCTGAATCACGTATAGCACAGGATATTACATTTCACCCAATGACGCTCCCAGGCTGACTTTTAGGTTCAATACCTGCTATATAAGAAATTCACTGGAATTAACTGAACATTAGAATGGATTCCAGAATAAAAGAGTCATTAGTTGTTACTCATTGTTCTGACTCACGCCAGTGAATCAGCACAGCTGGTAACTAATTTTTTTCTAATAACTCTTACTGCAAAGCAACAGCAAATTATGGTTACAGGGAGACCCAAGCTGGCAAACAAGGTAGGAATATGTAATTAGCATCTCAGGGAATTCTCCTGCCAGAAGCACTGTGCCAGAAGCCTTGTCAAATGGTTGTGTTAGTTCCTGAAGCTAATTACCTATCCATTAGTAATGCAACTTAAGGAAACCTATTCGTAATGAAACCTATGGGAATTTATCTTGTTCATTTTTTTCCAAACCATTTTATGCCTCAAACCTTCTAAGTTTAGGAATGCTGAAACATTTTAGTTAAGTTTTTAGACTTGTCAGTTCACAATTGCATGACTTGCATTAGCATAAAACTGTATTCTGCCAGCAGTCAACACGCCACTAAGTCTAATATCTGTAACTAATGTGAACTTTGAGACTGTTAACAGAAAGCAAGGGGAAAAAATATAACCAACCATGTTGTTAATCTGAGTTAAAAATCTCACCAACCCAATAGGGTCATTTTTTTTTCTCTCCTTTTGAAACGGTAGTCCTCTAAATCTTTTGTACACCCTTGGCTTCAGTGACTTAGAAAAGAGACATCAAGACACTTCAGAATAAGTTAACGAATCAGTTCCACTGAAAATAATACTAACAGGTACTGCATCACATTATAGCTTATTACAGCTATTCTGTCCACAGCATCATCAGCTATGGATACATCCTACTTTCTTCCAGCTGTAGAATGGAAAAATTTCTCTTCCAGTCTCCAATGAATGCAGTGCACTAACAACAACTCTTGCCTGCACCACTGTATCATGGAAATTAGGACCCTGCATTAGTATTCAGAAATGGCAGCCTGTGTTCCACTGCTATCAAACATAGCTAGCTCGTGTTTCTGGACTACAACAGACACACACCCTTCCATCTATCAGTGACCATACCTGCTTAGATAAAAGTACAACATATGCCTTATGATTCATCTGTTCCACAAATATCAAACTACAATAAACACAGCTACATCTTTCAGGATAACTGAGTTTTCAAAAAGTTAAATTAACCCTCTCAAACACTATTCCGGCTATCAGTTCACACTGTGAATGGTCCCTTTAACAACAACCCATTCCCCAGGCTTCTAAAATCAAGGTGTCACAGTTGTCTCACTAAGCAATCAAAATTGTATTTGCACGTGATTACCTGTGTGCATATCTTTGTATTCTGCTCCAAAGTGCCTCCACTGGAACCCATAAACTGGTCCCAAATCCCCCTCCTCTCTGGTGCTAAAACCTTGCTTATCCAGGAACTCACGTGATCCATTAGCATCCCAAATCTTCACACCTTTTGCAGAGAGCTCTTTGGCATTTGTAGAACCCTAAAAAACACAGACAATAAGAACTCTACCTACTAATCCCAACACAGAAGACATGATTTGAAACAGCTGTATTAAGCTTTGCTCATCTATAAGTATTTCTCCACTTCTAACGGATGAACAGTCTAATTAATGTACTGGATGAGGTTATTGCACACGGACAGAATAAAACTTATGAGCAACATACTAGGATAAAGTTTGAAGTGCCATGCTGCTGTTACTTAACTCGGGATTCCTCTAACTTTGTGAATGCACAAAGCATACAGCCTCAAGGTCAACTGTGGTATACTATTTCATAAACACATTTGCAGAGAACAATTTTACTTTATAGACTGATGAAAACAGACAAACAAAAATTTTATGGCCGAGGCATTGTCCTTCCCCAGCCACCTATAATAAGCTTAAGGTCTTAAAAATCCTTTTGTTAAAATGACGAATATGATAAAATGACCCAGAGAAATTTCAGCAAGTTCTGCCACATATCCAAATCAGGGCATTCAAAAATACAACTTAGAAAGTGTTCTGCTTTGGGCAGTGTCTGTAGTCTTTTATATTTGAAAAAAGATACTCTAAAAAAACCACACGTGTATTTGAGTCCTGCTATCTAGCAAATGGTTAGGTAGACTTTCCCATATGTGCACAATGTCACAAAATATAAAGGAACACTTACATTGTAACGTATTATCTACAGTTGAATTTTAATACTCTGACTACAGCTGTTAGCTCTATTAGATATCAGGTTTTTGCTACTAAAAAGCCTACTGTTTATATCAGTCTTACTTCATCCATGGTATTGCATTGCTTGTTTCTGTTGAAATCACTACAAGCTATCTAAATTTAAAAAGCAGATCATTAAATTGCTTACAATCTACTTCATCCTATAGTTCTTATTCGAACACCAATAAAAAACACTGTACTAGGCTCTGTAACTGTGGGGTATACTCACATCAGGGAAAACCCTCACTATTTCAGACTATTTCCCTTAAAAAGAAACATAAAAAAAACCCTCTTCCAATTGGTAACAATGCAAGTCTCCACTAAAATGCACAGAATGTCTTTAAGATAATGGCCTTCACTGTGGTCAAAATATCAGGTGGTGGCACATATTCTGTTGCCATACGAACAGAAGCATCTGCAGTCACCCTAAATTCCTTAATCCACTCCACACTGGTTCATTCTGTTGATATCACTCTCAGAGGCACACTACCCAGAGACACCCAAATACTCAACCTTGATGAACCACAGCAGCTCCTCCAGCACTCCTTTCCAGAATACCCTCTTCGTTGTTAGCAGTGGAAACTGATCTGAAAAAAAAGTTTCAGTGTCAGAGGAGACCAGCGATTTGTCAGAACGAACTGACTTAGCTTTTTCCTCCAGAAATGGTAATGCCACCATCTGACATTCAGAAGTTTGGGTATGAAGTAAGGAGCTGGGAAAGGATGTGCAATTCTTATATTCAGATCAAGCAAGACAAAAAGCTGACTTTTATTTTCCTGGACAGTGGGGGAAGATGAATTATCTGCGGGGACCGGGATGAACCCCACTGCGAGGGCGCCACAGTGCTGCACACGGATGTGTGTGTAGGCATTTGCTGCAGAAAGCAGAGGCTTAAGATAAAATTGTTGACAAATATATTTCACAGCCACCCTGTCTACTATGCTTGAATGGTAGGAAGGACCAGCACAGGCTATTTACAGATCTAATCCGGTTTTTCACCAGGCCTGGCTGCGGGGCCGCGGAGAGGAGAGGCCCGGGCTGCCGCAGGCCGGCGGGCTGGGAGAGGGCGGAGGAGCCGACGGAACGGACCGAAACGCCTCCACAGGCCGCTGCAGCGGGTGGGAGCCCCGGCGCTGAGCGGCAGGAGGCCTCCCGCTCGGCGGGCGGGAAGCGGGGCAGCCCGGGGGAGAAGCTGGCGCCCTCCCGCCCACGGCGCAGGGCGGCGCCGGCCGGTGCCGCGGCAGGCTGGGGTAGGGGGCCGGGGCCGCGGCGGTGCCGACCTCTCAGGCTGTACCGCGCCTGCATGCCGAAGACGGAGATGGTGCCGGTGCCGGTGCGATCCTCCTTCCGGTGGCCGTGCTGCAGGATGTGCCGGACCTGCCGCAGGTACTGCGGCTCGCCGGGCTCCGGGCCAGCGGCACCCTCCTCTTGCTGCTCCCCCTCGGCAGGCATGTCGCCGCGGGTGGCTCCCTGCACGCCGGGGTGGCCTCCGGCTGTCCCTCTCCCGCCGGCGGCTTCTCCTCCGAGCCCGCCAAAGCCGGACCTTTCCCGCCAAGCGCGCCGAGGGGCGGGCGCAACGGGACGCCACCGCCTCCTCCTTCCCTCCCCGCCCGGCCGTCTTTCTGCCGAGCGTCCCTCGGCGCCGCCGGGCTCTGCCTGCCCCCCGCTGGGGAGCGCCGCTGCGTCCCTGTCGGCCCCGCCGGGCCGGGCTTAGCGCAGCCCCGCAGGGGAGGCGTGTGGGGGTTGTAAGAGCCTTACGGCAATGGCTGTCGTGTGACCGCCGCGACGCCGAGGCGCGGGGTTGCTGAGGGGACCTGGAGAGGTCGGCGGGGCGTAAGAAGGCCCCAAGGCCGCGGCGGGGTGGGCGGCCTGTGCCTCTCGCCTTACGCTGGAAATCCTGCACAGCCGCCCTTTCTGGCCCCGCACGGGGCTTGTCGCGCTGAGGGAGGGCAGTGCTGCGCACCTAACCCCGGTCTGTGCGCCAGGCCGTGCTGATTCTGCCTTGTTCTGCTCCAAGGGCAAGGTAACGCTCTTCGCGGGCTGGAAAGTGCTGCTGGCATTTGTCATCTTCCGCTCTCTCCAGTCTCCGGCATCACGTTTTGAAGCTGGACGAGGCCAGAGCCTTCGGCTGGGCCTGGCAGGCCTCACACCTCCGGTGAGGGACCCCACCAGCTGGGATATCCCAGACCGCCAAAGCCCGAGTGCAGCCCGGTGCCAGCCTCCCTTGGCTTTGGTGTGGTGCTCCTGCAGTGCCATGCCCTGCACGCAGGCGTGCCATCTCTGTTGCGGCAATATTACACTGCCCTGTACAGTTAAAGCCAAGATCCTTTTATGCCATTACCTTGTCAATTGCTTCCTGCCTCCTATTTTATTTACAGGTTTGCTTTCTCACTAAGGGTAGTACTCCTCACTTGCTTGTTTCATCTTGTTGATCTCATCTCTCCCATTTCTCAGTGTCATTTTGCATCCTGATCTGTGTCTTCCACACCGATTGCAACTGCTCCCGATGTAGTGTCTGAAAATTTTCTAGGTATACTCTGTTAGTCAGAACAAATTGACTCTTCTCTGAATATTTCTTTGTTAGTAGATCTTAGAAGTCAAGCATTTTGTAAGAGTCGCTTAGGTCTCAGATAAAGCCCAGTTTTCTGACAGCTGGTGTGATTACAGGAGTTGAGACTGCTGATCTCACATGATTAGGAGCCTGTAATACAGGCATATATAATAGAGGTTGAATGGAACAGAGGACTGTGGATCAGAAAATGCTACCTTTCCTTACACCAGGCAGGAAAACGTATCCTTCCCACTAAAACAATGAAATGGCCTTTTTCTTTTATAAATGTGTGTACTTACTTGCATGTATGGAAGTAAAGGAAAAGGTATGGTTTAATTAAAGCATGGTTGTTTTTCTATAGTCTAATATAAATGGTTTTGTACACTTTGAAATTAGTACAGTTTATTTACCAGAGATACAGTTGGAAACGGTGAATATAACTGTGTGCAAAAAATGCTTAGAAATGCTAGGCATGGCAAATGAAACCAAATCACCTAGAGCCCTGCTTTTAACGGAGAAATATATCAGTTCTTAACCCTTACTATAATTTGCAAATGCCATTGAAATCTAATGTGTATAATCTAGGGGAAAAAACCCAAACATCTTTTCTGATAAAGGCTTCCCTCTTAATTAATTAAAAAATTAAATCCAGGGGTGAACTAGAAATAGGAAATGCCAAATGCAGAAGACCTGCTCATTACTGCATATTCAGAAAAGTCATTTAATGTATATGATAAACATCAAAAGCAACGGGAAGAATAAATGGAACATTTTCATTGGAAAATAATATGCTACATGCATATGGAAATCTGGTTGATTCAGACTAAGCTGAATGTGTAATATCTGTAGCGACCAATCTTGAAAAGGCTTAAGAATGTGCTTGAATTTAAGTATGCAAATAGGAATTATTTGTAAGCTTAGAGCTGATTATTTCCTTAAATCTTTGCATAACCAGGGCCATAACTGGTTATCAAAGATAACCTGATTTGCAACATAAATAACACTTTATTTAAATAAATGAATATTAAGATGGATTTGAATTTGGTTTTGAGTTAAAAGATTTCTACAGTCTTCAGTTGCTAGTTCATATGTCACAGTATTTACTAAGCAAATTTTTATTTATATGCAACTATTTTAACCATAGTCATTTAACAATTAGCTGAAAATTGAGGTTAGGGGTATTTCACTTAAAGGAGTATATACTGGACTTCACGAAGAAAGATTTCACACATCTTCTTTCTAGGAGAAAAAAAAAATGGATTTAATGTTTTGATTGTGGACTGAGAAAAAGATGTTAGAAAAGTAAGCGTATGTGGAATGTATCAGTGCCCTGCTATAGAAATATGCAACATAAAAAACAGATTTTTTTTTTCTCCTTTTGCCTTCTTATAGATGTTTCTCTTTTCTTGTAGAATTTTAAATCTTTGCTTCTGTCACACTTTCATGTACCCTAAATCTGTTGTGCAAACTGAATGGAAAACAGTATTGTGATTTGGAAATTAGTGCCACTTATTTCTCTCAGGTATGAAATGGCTACACAAGATATGTTGCACAGGAAAATCAGACTAAGATTCAGGCTAAAAATCCTAATCAGACTAAGGAAATGAATATTGTCATCATTAGGCCTTGAAGATTAGTCTTGCATGATCTGAAAGAGTATACAACATCAATAACTGCATATAAATTACGGAGAATTTTGAAGAAAAACTGTAGAGAAACTGTGCTGAGCATTTTATTTGATAGGTTCATAAATATTAAAATATTTTTGTATTTTAAATATAATATACACAGGATTTCACCAATATTTACGTAAGCAAAGTTTGTGGTGAGGCTTATTATATTCTAAGTTCTGCAGCTCACCTCAGCTTTTCTGGTGGAAGTGGTTTCTTTCATCTGCTTAAAAATTATGAGTCTGACCTCAAAAGAATAACCAGAATTAATATAGAATACTGAAATTTTCTTTTCTTCATCTACTTTGTTAATGCTGAATTCTTTTCACGTGTCTCTCGAGACTTCTGTGTGCATTCAGGTCATGCTTTATTTGCTGAGATGAGGATATCACACACCCAAGACCTAAAGAGGAGCCACGTCCAAATCTAGTGCCTCCTTGGAAGACTGGGGGACACTACAGTGATTTGCCTTTAGGTCTCAGGTGTCGTGGCTCCGGTCCCTGAGAGAGCCAACTGTGAGAGTCAGAGGCCACCAGAGCTGTGCATCCTGGAGCCCCCTGGGTTTCCCTGGACAGCTGGCTAGCCCCACAGTGGCATGACGCCACCTGAAACCGCCCTTCTTTCATGGAGGTTCCCCATGGAGTTAGGGAGTATGAAGCATTGTCTTCCCCTGCCTCTCTGCCTGGTTCTTCCCTCCCTGTCTAGAAATCTCTTAAGCACAGAGAGAGGCCTTTGTGAGCCTTTTCTACAAAAATGGTTAGAAGCCCATGTGAAGGATCTTTCTGTGCACATTCCTATGAGGCAAACTGCAGACTGTTAACAATCTGAGCAGAGTGCTGCTAATAGGAAAATGTTATGGTAAGAGAGCTCTTTCATGTCCTGGTGCTGATTCCAACTTTGCACTCCTTTATCATCAAAAATGATACAGAGCATGCTCTGAAAAACTGCCAAAAATAAAACCCATAATGAACATGGTAATTCCAGTTCATTTGTGATGAATGAACACAAAGACGTGGTTTCCAATGCCAAAGCTCTGGACTGTGGTTGTGAGGCAGTTCTCTTCTGAAGTAATATTTATCATCACATTACCTCATCCCAGATGCTGCTTAAAGATCCAGGGTTTCACAGTTAATAAGGCAAAATTTTTAATATCATCATGTCTGTGTTTTGCAGGCTAGAACATTGAGTACTTGTTTTTGTTTTCCATAATGCTTGTTTGTCTCAATCAATGTGTGTTTCTGAGGAGACTGTCTTGTATATACCAGGACTGAATCCTGTTCCAACTAAAATTAATTCCAATGTAAGCACCTCTTATGAAGAATTGTGTTCTCTATGAAAGGAGAAAGAATGAACTTACCACTTAAAAATTCTGCTTATATAGTTGCAGTGCTTTCCCAGCTATGTATTCAATGAATTCACCACTCTTTGGATCTAAGTTGGAGGGAACTTTGATGGTGAAAGTAGGTGAAGTCAGAATATTCACCTCTACCACAGTTTCATTTTTACCAGAGGGATCCCCAGGTACCACCTAGAAGAGAACAAATCAGTACTTTAGACACTACAAACTAGTGCATATTTTCAGTTTTGTTTCTACCTACTGTGCCTACTGTCTTTAATGGGAAATTAAACAGAGCAATATTTTACATTTGTATGCTTTCTTGAAATTACTTTCTTCTTGAAAAGACAGTGGGTGTCTGAATTTTATTGTAGGTGGTGGGAAGAGCTGACACGGCACTGCAGGACCATATTAAAGAACTGCATCTTAATATTTGTACCAGGAACTACATCTATAAAGAGCTTCTGTTCTGCTAATGAAAACTTGCATGTGAGTCGTCCCACTAATTTCAAGACAAAGTTTGTGTGATTGAAATTACTCATTCCTGTGTGTTTTTCAAAACCAGACTGACTTCTGTAGGTTTTTTTTTCTAGAGCAGATAGCTTGGACTCAGTTGGGAAAGTGTCCTTAAATATTACCTGTCCCCTTGTTCCTGATTTTGTGCTTTTTTTGGTGGACTGCACAATTGTTTCATATAAAGTTCATGTAGTAATAGTAGTACATTGGATTTCTGAGTTGGAAGGGAGAATAAGGACTTGTCCTTCACCCAGCAAAATGGATTGTATTTACCTTGGATATATTCTTGTGTGTTAGATACAGTTAGTCATGATGTATTTATTGGAATATTGACAGATGCTGTTACAGATATGCAGCTTCCACTGCAATAATCTGCATAACATTTGCCACCTTTGAGCTTTGGGATATATAGGTACAGATATAGACATATAACTGGATATTCAGGGATCCAATAAGGATGTGTTACTGACCGGTACAGTGAAATTTATCTGTGAAGGTAATCTGAGGCCAGTCAAAGCTGCTAGTGTCAATTTATTCTTATAAGACAGTGATTCAGGTTAGCCTGTCAGCCATCCGTCAGACTAAAAGGATTTAAAGGAAAATAGTTTCTAATCTCTGGAGTTTGAGCTCATCAAGGGATTATCAAGCATACATCAATTCAAGATGAGTAGGAACTTTGTGTTGTAAAAACCAAACATTACACATGTACAAACATCCACAATCCCCAAGAGCATAACTATGAGCAATGCATAGGTCAAAGACAGCACTGTGCAGTAGCTCCCTTCAGCAGACAACCCTTACCTTAACTATATTGAAAATGTTTTCTGGTCCGATGGTCATATTGGATAACTCAGACACCCACCCAAATCTTTCTTTCATTTTGTTCAACAAGTAGGAAGTGTCTTCTGTATGACGCTGAACCACCTGGAGAATCTGCTCATACTGCTTCTCTGAGAGATTAACCAGTTTAAAGGCTTCATCAAACTTTATGTGCAGTTCGGGAACATTTGGGCAATCTGTTAGAAAAGACAGCCACCATGAAGCTTATAGGAATGTAATGTCTTGTACTTTTTCTTTTCTATCTGAAGTACAGAAAACTGTTAAATAGTCTAGCAAGGGGGTATGTTTTGGGTCGGTGTTTAAATAATACTTAAAAAGAGTAATTCTTGCTAACCTATTTTGGTAGATTTTGTTTAGGTTCATAATGACTAAATGGATTAGTTATCCCATTTGCTGTATTACAATGATTTACCAAGTACTTTAAGGTTTATATCATATGTCATGGCAATAGATTTTCTGTTATACTAAATAGGAATTGTAGATTTTACATATGGCACCTTCGTAATCTCCTTATACATTGTTGTGGTTTTTTTTTTTTAATTGTTCGTATTCCATTGTCAATCCATCCCAAGTAGTGGGATGCAAGGCAGGGACTGGGGGAGCAAAGTCTTTCGCACTGTAAGAGAAGATCAGGTTTGAGAGCACTTGAGGAACATGAATATACATAGGTCCTGATGATGATGCATCCCAGAGTCCTGAGAGAATTGGTTAATGTAGTTGCCAAGCCACTCTCCATGATATTTGAGAAGTCATGGCAGTCAGGCAAAGTCCCTAGTGACTGGAAAAAGCAAAACGTTGTACCCCTTTTTAAAAAGCGTAGAAAGGAGGGCCCTAGGAACTACCGACTTGTCAGTCTCACCTCTGTGCCTGGGAAGATCATGGAACAGATCCTCCTAGAAGCTATGCTAAGGCACATGGAGGACAGGGAGGCAATTTGAGACAGCCAACGTGGCTTCCCCAAGGGCAAGTCCCACCTGACCAACCTAGTGGCCTTCTGCAATGGAGTGACTACCTCAGTGTATAAGGGAAGAGCTACAGATGTCGTCTGTCTGGACTTCTGTAAGGCCTTTGACATGGTCCCTCACAACATCCTTCTCTCTAAATTAGGGAGATATGGATTTGTAGATGTGGCACTTAGGGACATGGTTTAGTGGTGGACTTGGCAGTGCTGGGTTAACAGTTGGACTTAGTGATCTCTAAAGGTCTTTTCCAGCCTAAATGATTCTATGATTCCATGATCAGTGGACTGTTCATTGGATGATGAATTGGTTTGATGGTTGCATCCAGAGGGTAGTGGTCAACAGCTCGATGTCCAGATGGAGACTGGTGACAAGTGGTATCCCTCAGGGGTTTGTGTGGGGACCAGTACTGTTTAGTGGGATTGAGTGCACCCTCAGCAAGTTCGCAGATGACACCAAGCTGAGTGGTGTGGCTGACATGCCTGAGGGACAGGACACCATCCAGAGGAACCTGGACAAACTTGAGAAGTGAGCCTGTGTGAACGTTGTGAGGTTCATCAAGGCCAAGTGCAAGGTTCTGCACACAGGTCAGGGCAATCCCCAGTTTCAATACAGGCTGGGGGATGAAAGGCTTGAAGGCAGGCCTGCAGAGAAAGACTTGGGAGCACTGGTGGATAAAAAGCTGGACATGAGCCAGCAACACGCGCTTGCAGCTCAGGAGGCCAACCTCTGCTGGGCTGCATTGAAAGAAGTGTGGCCAGTGGGTCGAGGGAGGTGATTCTGCTCTGCCCTGCTCTGGTGGGACCCCACTGCAGCGCTGCGTCTGGCTCTGGGGCCTCAGCACAAGAAAGACAGGGACCTGTTGGAGGGGGTCCAGAGGAGGGCCACAAAGATGATCAGTGGATTGGAACACTTCTCCTATGAAGACAGGCTTCTGTCTTCTGACAGAGCTGGCATTGTTCAGCCTGGGGAAGAGAAGGCTCCAGGGAGACCTTATTGTGGCCTTTCAGTACTTTAAGGGGGCTAATAAGAAGGAGGGGGACAGGCACTTCAGTAGGGCCTGTTGCAATAGGACAAGGGGTAATGGTTTTAAACTAAAAGAGGGTAGATTTAGACAATATAAGGAAGACATTTTTTGCATTATGGTGGTGAAACACTGGAAGAGGTTTCCCAGAGAGGTGGTAGATGCCCCATATCTGGAAACGTTCAAGGTCAGGCTGGATGAGGCTCTGAGCAACTTGATCAAGTTGAAGATGGCCCTGCTTATTGCAGGTGGGGTTGCATTAGATCAGGGGTCCTCCAACTACGGCCTGCGGGCCGGATACGGCCCCCCAGGGTCCTCAATCCGGCCCCCGGTATTTACAGAACCCCCCCGCCGGGGGTTGGGGGGGAAACCAAGCAGCCGCAGATGGCTGCCTGCCACTGCATCCGTGTGCCGGCCCCCTGGTTAAAAAGTGTGAGGACCCCTGCACTAGATGATCTTTAAAGATGCCTTCCAACCTGAACCAGTCTATGATTCTATCGTACAGCTTATTATAAGAAAGCTTGTATATTACTATTCCTGTTGAGTGTTAAGGCCTAATATTTACCTAACAATAGCTAGATATTAGTATGTGACTAGTATCATCTGCCATGAATTCAGAACTGAAGTGTGCTGTGGTTTTTTCTTTACTAAAATACAGATTTTTAAAAAGGACCTATTTAACCGATACAAAAATTATTGTGGAAAAGTAAAATTTATTTCCTGTCAAATAAGAATGTCAAAGGACACCTTCAGGCTGATAGTACAGTAACCACAGATACTAACTGGTGTCCGTGATACAGATTTGTAGACACATACTTTTTACTGAGATGGAAGTGGTCTAGTGTTCTTTTCAAAATGTGTCATTGGATCATTAGTATTTGCTACACTGGAGATATTCTGAAGACACAGGTTTAAGCATATTCTGTGGCTTTTAAGACTTAAATAATTCTGGAAATACAGATGTGCTATGCTGCAGCGGGAGTCGTGAGAGCAGTTCTAGGTCATGCAGTACAAATGTTTTTTTCCAGGTGTCCATGGAAGGTGCATGCCAAAGCTTTTCCATCTCCTTATATACTGACAAGCAGTCCCCTTTTTTGTCTTTAATATCAGCCTTGTTTGCTGACACGGTTCAGCAACGAGTAATTATAGGATCTTCAGTGCTTGCTTCCTTGCGAGGAGCTGAATGCTATTTGATGTTACATCTGGTTGACTGCAGGAGAAGCAAGAGTCAGGAGTTTGAGCTTCTCCTCATTTTCTGTTCAGCACTTCTGCACCCAGGCAAGATCGATTACTGCCTGACCTCTTGCTTCTCTGCAGGATGGCAACTCTAACAAAATATATAGTTATTTTGTTAGAAAGTGTACAACTTTTTGCACCGCCAGTGGTATGTTAACAACTGAGTTATACTGACACTCTGTGGAGACAGTGGGGAAAGGTAATTGAAATCATCTGGAATGAGGAAGAGTGTATCCGTAGTTACAGTAAAACCTCTGTGACTCAATGTTAATTCCAAAAATATGGAAACAGCGCAGTAGAAAATGACAACCTAAAAATCTACAAACTGCTGATCAATTCATTAAAGAGAAAAATAATTGGAAAATGTCTATTTACCATGCAAAAGATTGTCTTGACATTTCTGACATCTCTCATGAAACTGTGGGCATCCAGAGGAGTTCTCTCGAAGCTCCCTGCACTGAGGTCTCTGGCGCCCTGACACAATTTTTGAGAACATGCCTCTTCTGTCAGGATCTAGAATGAAGTCACAGTATTTTTAGACTGTCATTAAGCTTAGGGTCTTGATAAATGTACATTTGTTACCTACTGTGTGTGCTAGAATATAATTTCTTGCCCTTAATCTGAAATGACTGACATAATTTCCGTGCTCACCCTCCTCCCACCCCCCCAAAAAAACCCCAACAACAAACCAAACAACTAAAAAAAAGAAAAAAGGAATAAAATATTACAAAGTAGAAGTCAGGAGAAGATACAAAGAAGATACAAAGAAGATGTTTTCTTCCAAGGAATTCATGCCACTATAGTATATTCCCTTATAAAGGCATAGTAGCGTATTCCCCACTAACAGCCAAACAATTTTTAATATTATTACATGTTACTTCTACATGCAAGTTCTGGTAAGATCTCTTTGACCCTTAGTAGTCAAAATGTTTCATAATCACATACAGCTAGATAAGAGCCCATTACCAAAGCTTTTTTCTGAGGTCACGTGGGTCATGATACAGGAAAAATTTAAAAATGCTACTGAAGAATCACTTAACTTTACCTGCCACTCAGAGTTATGGCATGTGCTTACTGTGATCTCCTTATAGACAGGCACCAGCATGTATTTGGATGATGCTTCTTTTTCTGTTTGTGCTAGTAAAATATGAAGGATAAGGCTTTTCTGTACTCTAAAAATTGATTATGATTTTTTTCCTCCATTGAGAGTTATCACCTGAAACCAATCTTATGCCCAGATTTTTTCTGGTCATTGGAAAACATGATGGCTGGTTTGTATTTGATTGGCACACCACATTGCTGCGGTAGCCTGGAATAGGGCTTGCAGCTGTCTGACTGAGTTTAGCTTCAACACAGTATCTCACACTAACATACTGCGAACTGAATCATTACCCATAGTTTAGCAATCCCAAGGGATCTGATGTCATTGACAGTGCAGTTGATTTTCATTTTCTAACACTTGCCTTTGGCTTGTTCTGGCACATCTCTTCTACTATCTCTGTATTCATCAAATGCTTCAGTAATCACCTCACTGACACCTTCAAACACCGTCTTACTGAAATCAAAAACTGTCTGTAAGAAACCAGGTATATTCCAGCCTTTCTGTGAGCCATTATTTCTGGTGATGTCCTCAGGTAAAGCTGTCATGCTGGGGGACTCATTCAAGTCCAGATCAGACATGAAATACATTTGAAAAGACTGGTCAAATTCTCTTTGCATCTGCTTGAAAAATATGATACTTCTGTTAAATACTGAGCCCATATCTGATAATAATTGTCTAAATAAATCTTCCATTTTTTCTAGCTGGGTATCCTCTTTCTCAGGCTTTTCATTAAATTGGATGTCTTTTTCTTGATCCTCATGAAAAGTAAAAATGAGCGGAGGTATTTTCCTCAAAAAATCTTCAACCTGTGTATAAGAAGGAGATAGATCAGCTGCCTGACAAGTTAACAGTTTTTCATCGCTCAAGGAAGTGGTTCCAATTTTTATCTTTCAAATACCCATAGAAACAGTGCCCTCTTAATAACTGCAAACTCACCATATTCTCCAAAGTAATTTAAGACACTAGACTCTAAAGAATGAAAGTATGTTCAGTCTAAATCATTAGCTCTAAATCAGATCTGGAGTAAAAGTGTTGCCAGTTGGCCTTTAATCTGTGGAGGCTTGAAGTTAGTATTGGCGTTTGGGTTTCTTCCAACAAACAATTTGGACTTTATCTTGGAAACATTTCCGTGGTACTTATGCACAGTGTAGGGAACAGAAGGCAATTGTTCTCTCTGTGATCTGTAAACACCCTGTCCTCTCTCACCAACAGCCAAGTCCTTACATCCTTGTGCAAATGGAAACCCATTAAAATCAATGCAACAGTGGTTCCGGGTCCATGGCTTGATGATGGAAGAGGTCAAGTGTTGACTCTGCTTTAGAGAGTTCCCACTCCCTGGGTCTCAGCCACTGGTTCCCTGCTTTGTGCTTTAACGCACCACCTTTGCCTGAGCAGATGCAGTGGCGTGTGGAGCCACGCTTCATGGCATTAGCAAAATGGTAAAGGTTTTGAAGCACCCTGCCAAACTCACAGAAGATAGAGACAGAGATAGAGATGGAGATGGAGATGGAGAGAGAGAGGGAGAGATACACATATACATGCGCATATAAATATACATATGCATATACATATAGTTTTTTTTCTTTTGATTCGATCAGCTGCTTGAGCTGACCACTAGTGCAGTTCAGAGGGAAGGTGAATTGTGAAACAGCCCTGCAGGAACAGCCTAAGCCCCTATTGCCCCTACTGCCTGTGTATCATCAGCCACAGCTATCACCCTTGTCCTCTTTTTTTAAAATGATTCAGGTCACAACACATTTCTTACTTTGATTGCTTCAAAAAACCCATATAGCTCAGTGAGGAAGTAACCAAGAGGGTCAAAGACAGTGACAGTGCAGTATATAACTTCTACTGCAAGAATTTCAACCTGATATCCACAGACTCTTGAAAGGCCAAGAGATACACTTGAGGTATCCATGAAAGTTAATCTAAAAAGCCAAAAGTATCACCAATAGTCTTAAATTTAATATCTTCCACATTTTTACCTGAATAATTTTAAGAATATGCACAAATGTTTAAACACCTTTGCTCTAAAGCTTGTCACTTCTGAAACACACAAGTTACTGTGTTTTTGCAGTGCCTGGGGATGTGAAAGCTAGGTAATCTGACTGAAATTTCAGTAGCAGTAATTGTGCGGTTTCGGTTGTTAAGCTGCACTTAAAGCATACGGCCAAATAAAAAATGTTATTACAATTTTAAAAATCTTGTAATAATAATAATGTCCCAGCCAGGGAAGCACATTTTCTTTCTTGTAGAATTAAAGGGGTCTCCTTTGCTGACAGTTTCCTTTATTAAAAATCAGTTGAACATTTTAAAGCTATTTTGTTACTCAAGAGTAGATTTAAAATAAAATAAACATTGGAAAGAATGATGTTGTACAAGGAGGTGATTTTTTTCCCATGGAATTTTGCTAACTATATCTACACTTTTAATTCTGCTGATTTTCAGATAGACCATATTCTGTGTGATATTCTTCACACACAGTTATTGAGCATCTTAATGCAAATCCTGCTGTGAGAGACAACACTGTGTATGTTGAGTAACTCTGTTGGAGTCAGGGGAATAATCAGTGTCCATGTAGTCACACCAGGTGCAACTGAACACATTTTGGCTCAGTGTTCAATGAATATAATTGTATATAATCTCTGTCATAAAACTTCACAGTTATTTGCAGACCCTCCAAATCAAATTAATTTTAGTAACCTGATATAATTGGCAGATCTGGTATTGAGAAAATAAAATGTGCTCTCTCTAAAACTATTAGGTGAATTCAAGAGTATTTCCAAGACACAAAATCTTTTCCTACCTTTCTTCTAAATGTTGAAAACCCGTGTTTGCAAGTTGTATAATATCTCATGCAGGTACTTTCTAAACAAGATTCACATTCATCCCATAAATTTTTCAAGGATATGTGACATTGTCTTTCTTCTTCTTCTAGTCTTGCTTTTACTTCATCCATAAGTTGCAAGGCTTGCTAAGTAAGAAAAAAGATTCAGTTGAGGGCAATTTTCAGATTAATATTCTAAATACTTATCCTGGCATTGATCACTCATTTGGACTATTATGGTTTCTTTTTGTTGCTAGTCCCTAACCATTAAGTTGTCTTCTCAGCTGCAGTCACATATGGAGGGAACTGAAAATTGAAAAACTTTTCTTACAGGGTTTTTCTGATGTTGTTCTCTCAAAGGGCACAGTCTACAAAACCAGATGTGTCTCTACAGTCTACCTGGATCTTTTAGGTTTTGAAGATAAAACACACACCTGTCTGTGAAAGATGCATTCATCCTCTCACAAGGTCATGTGCTCAACTGGTATCATTTTTTCTCCATACAACATTTGCAGTATTCATCTGTTCCACAAACAGCCCTTTTTTGTAGCTTTGCTCTGTTCTTCAAGGGTGTGATATTTCAAGAGGCTAGGTCCTTACCATACATAAATTCTTCCTTTAATGCAGAAATAAGTGAAAGTATAGCATTTTCTCTGGAATTATACTAATCAAAAGACTCAAGTAAGGGGCTTTCTTCCTGCTTCTGTGGAAGTGTGAGGCACTCCTTCCACACTGAAGGGAATCAAGACACATTTTACAATGTTGCTTCTATTTACTGTATCATTGTTTATCAGGTAGAGCACAAAGCTGAGCAGATCAGAAGCAGCTTTTTAGAGCAGATTTGGCAATGGAAAGGCAGAAAGACTTCCTATTGAAGTAGGTTGCACATCATTAATTTTTTTTTTTTCAGGCACAACGTATTTTAATAGTTTATGTTTCCAAACAATGTTCCAAGTTGTTGCTGTGTATGACAGAAACCTTTTATTTGGTCAGTCTTACTCCTTTCTGGCAGCATTTCAATAGGGAAGCAGCTCACAGTAAAGAAAACTTCTGTCAGAATGTGCTGGGTAGAGACAGTAACTGTGGTCTTCATAGCCTATGTTTAATTATTTTCTGATCTAATACATTTATTCAGTGTTTTATGAACTCTAGCTGTGGGTGTAAGTTCTGCGTAAATGAAATCATCCAGTAAAAGCTAAAAACAGCACAGATCATGGCAGTGTACTGGTGTTCCTAAAGATGTTAGAAAGCTATCAGGTACTTTTGGGCTTGCTGATACAAATAGTTTAAACTACCTACCAGATGCTGGGGCAAGAGGGAAATTTTCTTCAACTTAATTTAAAGCAATAGTTAGAATCTTTGTACTTTTTAAAATATACAGTAATGTCTAGTTCTCAGGATCATCTGAGCAGATGGCTCTGAGCTAGGCATTGCACTAGGACACTTGAAATTCCCATGATCCCCTGTATTTTCTCTACAGCACATTATCATTTGTGGCTTTGATATTTTCCTGAAGGCCTGATGTTTGCAAAGCAAGCTGGGAACCATCTTGTAGCCTGAGGTGTGTGAAGACATGCAGGGCAGGACTGCTGGACATTCTGCACAGAACACCTTTATACAGTTGCCTTTGTGTGAATTCAGCGAAGCAGGAGATTTCTAGACATAAGCAGTAAGTGTGATGCTTTATTCAACACACTGCTGTTGCAGCAGCTCTGGCTTCTGGATGTTAGAAAACTCGGGTTCTCTCACCAAAGTAATGTTTGAGTCCACACACAGCATGCTGTCTCTTTTTACTGCAGAACTTCTGTATCTGCACATGATGGTCACCATCAGCTTGACTATGCCTAGGCTGCTGCTGGTTACCTCCCAATTGCAGAATAAAATGAGAGCTTAGGTCTCAAGATAACATGTTTTATCTTGCAACCAGGGCGGCCTAGGAGAAGGTGACTTGCTAACTAGTGGTTACTCAGCTGTATTTTGTCTAGTGCTCACACTTCCAGTTTCATTGTAGAAATAGCTTAGACATTCAGCCACAGGGGAAAATTAACAGTATGCCACTCAGTTAGAAAGCTGTATTTCTGAGGAAGGATGGAAAGTCTTCACCTCTAGCTTTCAAAAGAACCGTGCAATTTGGAAGAGGCACCAGTGAGGCAGCTGGTGCTCTTGGTCAGTGCTTTATTCCAGCGCAGTCTGAAAGCTTCCCTCAGGGTTGAAACCTCAGTCTGCCAGAGTCCTGCCAGCAGGCAAGCTCTTTCCTAAGAAATTGGTAAATATGAACTGATGTTTTAACTTCTGAAATATGGACATCCAGGTTCCTGATAGGCTAGTAAAGGATGCCTGTTGGCCCAGCTCCTGCTTCCAGGAGACAGGCAGTGAGAACCTCTTTAGAGATGCCAGGAGAGTTTTCTTCTGCTAGGAAAGAAAGGGACAGAAGCAGATTTCCTATCAGTCCTGTGACTACATAAAGAGATGCATGCTGCTTAGTGTACATACAGTGTGGTTTTCATCTTTCCCAGAAAAAGGGAGACACCAAGGGATCCCTTCTGGGTTGCTTATTGGCCTAAGCACAATGGCATGCTGTACTACTTTCAGGAGACTATGCTAAATCTGTGCACAACCTGCCTCATCTGTAATTAAAAATACCCACAACTTAACAAAAATACAAACAAAAACCCCAGATGCACTTGTTACCTGTTTTTCTTCACTGCTCTTCTTCAAGGTTTTCATCAGATTTATGTGCTTATCTTCATTTCTTTCCATCATAATTTTCATCTGCTTAATACCAATCAAAGCTTTCTTTACTTCTTCATCTACATACTTCTCTCCAACATCAGATAATACTAAAAAAAAAGCCAAATTATACAGTGACTTAATCAGATTTTAACACCATCACAAATTGTCATGCATTGATGATGAAGGAGAATGAAACAGCTCTATGTTTCCCTACAGTTGCGGAGCCAAATCTTGAGATAATGAATGCTGAATAACAGAGCCAAGACAATTTCATCAGATAAGAATCCGTCCCAGAGCCTTTGCCAGTGATCATCTGTGTGCAACTCAGGCTATACATTCAGCTGTCCCCCAGAACAGTTGAGGCTGGAAAGCATCTCTGGAGATCATTGAGTTCAACGCCTCTGCTCAAAGCAGGGTCAACTAGAGCAGGTTGCTCAGCAGGTTGCTACAACTGAGCAGGTATGCTCAGTATTCATAAAAATACTATCTCTAGGCTTTCTGTGAAGTAATGACCATAGAGTTTTGTTGAAAGCCCAGGTTGGCCCACACATTGCACCTTGAAGCTCTGCATGCTTGCCTTTCCTTTGTCTGTATTTATTCCCTTTGCAGAAATACCTTGAAATATCACTGGAGCTATACAAAACAAGTAAAGAATATATCACTCTGACACTGCCAAAAGCACATGTCAGTCATTTCTTCCTTTATGCCTTTCTTCCCCTCCCCTAACTGTGTTTGTTACAGTAATATTATTAATGTAGACTGAAACAAAGGAATATTTCATGGCTGATCCTCTTGGGATTCCTATTCACAAAATTTGAAAGTGAGTATAAGCAGAATGGCTGGGTTTTTTTCTAAATTAAGTAATTTTACTTCAATTATTTGTAATAACCATCTTTTCCAACAAAGTATATAATTGTAGAATAAACATTTTCAAAGATTATATAAACAAAATTATTCAAAACCTGTTGAATTGAATTTTGGGTTCAGTTTATATTCCAATGATTTATGAGGAACAAAATCACCTATAAAAATGCTGTAAATACTTTTTTGTAAGGGGATGCTTAACTGTTAATCCCTTTACTTTCTCATCCTGTTTTTTTTTTAATCTCCCCATTGTATGTGTGTGTATGCATGTAGTCATATGATGGTTTTTGAGCTCCACACATGAAAGTGGATCCTCTTGATGCCAGTGAGTGTGGAAGTCAAAATGCACCAGGAGACTGGAGACCTGTACCCAGGGGCTTCGCACACTTTTGGTAAGAAAATGCTACTTACCTTTCAGGTTTTCCTGGAGATTCATTTCTTCCTGCCTTGTTGGTGCACACTGATGACCATTCAGCCATAGCACGTATATTATAAATAACCAAGAGGACTTCATGTTCTTTCTGTTAAAGAAGCAGGTCAGTGCAGTTAAAGTAAGCATCTTCATGATGCTCAAATGCCTAGGTGTAATGTTTACTAAGTATTACAAAAGTTTCCATTAATTTTTACTTAAACTATGGTTTCGGAGATCAGTAACATGCACCTAAATGCTACTGTTAGTGAAAACGTAAGTAAGAAGCTTGATCTCATTTTTCATCATCTATTCAGACCAACTAGATTAATTCCACTGAGTTTGCACAGTGTTGTAACAGAATCAGGACATAGATATATATATATAAAACCAAAAGCTTATGCAGCTCAGTTGTCCCTTTTCTACCTTGTGAAACACACTAATTACTGGTCTCACACTATGTTCTTAGTTCATTCTATAAATGCATCCATGCTAAACGTTATTGCAAAACTTAAAAAGGGGAATTTCTAGAATGTTGTTCCCTTCTTCATCTCCAAACATGCAATTCCTTTCATTGTCCTTCAGGATAATAGTTAATGTAGCAGACACAATAATAGGCGTGCCAAGCAATTGGCAATTAGATCAGTTTTGTAAGCAAACACATCAGCAGTTGAAAGAAAGTCCTACAAAATAAGGGGAGGAAATGCCATTTGCTTTATTTCCATCTCAAGAGCAGTTAGAGGAGAAAAGTGTATTTTTAAAAAAACATGCAACTACACTTTATAGTTATCATTTGATTAAGTGAACACAGTATTTAAATGCCGCCTTCTTAGGCAGTATAGCCTTCTTGGAGATGCAGCCATCAGCTGCAAGTGCGAATGTAAATTAAGAGCCTAGATGTATTTATAGCCTGGATTTACTTGTTATAGTTACTTGCATATTGTACCTTTACATTTAAAGCGAAAGACCAATTAAATTTGCAAAGAAATACAAATACATTACCAAAGAAAAGTAAAAAAACCCAACATATTTACCATTAATACCGAAACACCTCCTCTGCAAAATTGCTCCCTGCGTCAGGAAGTGGTCGGGCTGTGTTCTGATCTAATTGCTGGGAGTGTCAGGGATTTTTCCATGTTCTACTTATCTGATGAGAAGGTACTTAATCCTATTAACGGGACATGTTGTCATTAGGCTGGAGAATTTTGCGTGGATAGGACTTCATGCTCATCTCTGTGGTCAAAACCACTAGGGGGAGTGTTGGGCAGAATTGCATAATTTAATGTAATTTGGATCCGTTATTTTTCTGTAGTTGGTAGCTTTTTATCTTACTAGCTCTTCCATTGTCTTGCTTTTTACCTTAGGAGACATCTGCAGCTTATGTTCTTAGTGAAATTGTTACAATTAGTTTGGCTAAAAATAGCTTCATTTAATCTCTTCAGCATAGTTTTAGTTTGCTATAAAAAACACTGGATTACATAATGGCCTTCATATACCTTCTGAAGATACAGAAATCAGAAAAAAAAAAAAAGGAATCCAGCTACAGGCTAGCATATGAGTAGAATCTGAAATGAGATAAGCATTTTGTACATCATTATACTTGCTCATGTTTTAGGGATTTACCCTCTTAATGATTTTCTTCAGTTAATCCATGTGTCTGAAATATGTCTGGGACTTGACCTGCATTAAGTTTTGCATTCTTTGAAGTAAGATACTGAAATACTAACAGATGCTTGATATAAAATATGGACAAGTATTGTTAGCAAATCATATCCCACCTTGTGATGTTCAGCAAAAATACCGCCTTGAATTCAAAGAGGAGACAGGGAAAACAGGTGCCTGTAGCTCACGGTCTGTAAAAGCAGTTTTAAAACATCCTTTTTTTTTTTTTTTTTTGTTTACCTCATTGTTCATAAAAGCCAATTGATGATTGATGGTTAAAATCTAGTAGATTAATGCTGCTTAGGCAAGAGATTTGAGGTTTTATTTTTAAACATGTTATCAGGAAGAGTGGAGAACACGTTAGCTCTAATGTGAACAGCAAGTCCTCAACTTGCATTAAAAATTAAGATAGCTCCACTCATTTTCTGAAAATGATGGATGGGAGGGGAATATATATTTTGGTTTAGTATATACATATTGCTGGCTCACTTAAATGCTGGCTCATTTGACCAAGACTCATCACTATTCAAAACCTTTCAAGTTCTCTTTTGTGGCAATAGCAAGCAGGCACCCACCCCTGCAGACTTTGCAGTCCCCTGGCCAGACTGTTTGTTAAGCACCCCTGGGGCTTGGGCTGAAGTAAAAGGGGCAGTCTCCCTGGGCCCCGTGCTTGGCTCAGGATAGAGAGTAAATGGAAAATACAATTGCACAAAGAAAGACGATCTATTACAGACACTTGTGAAATGTGTGTTACTAGCCTACACATGTAATGAATCCTAACACACTTTAATCTTTCACTACCAGAGTTTGCCCCCTCATTTTTGGCATTTTTCTTTGCTAATACTCATCTACTAGCAGTAGTTACTGCTGGCCTTTCTGGACCTGACTCAATATAGAGCAAGCTTTACTCAATCCAAAGCAAAAAGGGCAATTTCAACACATCACCCACAGTTCACAAGAATTTGCAAGAAAGCAAGCGGCCCCAGCCACGCAGGGAGGGAGAGCAGCACTCCTGCCCCAGGGTGGAGACACTGGAGGCTGCCTCTGGCACAGATACCACTGCTTGTTTTCAGAACTGCCTGTCTTCTGAAGGTCTCTGGGCAGCGACCTCTGGTCAAATATGCTCTTGCACCTTGCAAAGCCAGTCTTTAAGGAAAATCTGTACTGAAGCGAATGCTGAGACATGGAGTCTGGGGGGTGTGAGGCTCCTTTTCTCAATTCAGTTGATTTTGAAAATTGCAAAGTGTATGGCATTGTCTTAGATGTCGATCCTCACACTCTATTGTAACCACTATGCAACCACATGGAAATACACATTACTATATATAACTATTTCTTATCACAAAACCACCAAATCCTAGTTCTTTGCTCTCATGTTATTTCATATATATCTAATGGCTGAAAGAGTAGGTCTAAGGAACCTAAGGACAAAATTGTCTAGAGCTAGTATGCCTATTAAAGTTAATCTTGAGCTTAAACTTAACCTTGAAATGCACTTAAGAACCCAACACTCTGTTCCTGAAAGGCAGTTACTAGTCGTGCTGTCTATGGAAATAATTTCCTCTCTCATCTTTTTTTGAATTTAATTAAAAATCTTACCAATTATACCTTCAGGTTTCATATGAGATATCCACTCTTTTTTCTTTTAACATTCCAAATCTGATTTGCAGTGACGCATTATGGAGATCTCCAATTATTCTCTCAGCTGCCATGCTCAACAGTTCCCTCTTAATATTTTATTTTCCTCTGAATTTGATTGCTTCAATCAGCAATAGTATGCCGAGTCATGACATTGTGCTGACACATTCATCTTTTCACAGATTCAGTGCTCAATGAGGCTGTTGAAAATTATAAGGCACTCTTCTATTATTGAATCATTTTGGAGACAATCTGAAGAAACTAATGTGAGCAAATTGTAGAAAGTGTCTTTTTCCCTACCCCAACTGTTATTCCAGTACTGCTATATCTTAATTGAAATTAATATGTATATATTGGAACAAATTAAGGAAATATCTTGAAAATTAATTTCAGTAAAAAGAGGCTTTTTGGAAGATACTGATAAATTGAAACTTAAATAATCGTAATTATACAGATAGACACTGGGCTTGAACCAGGCTGAACTTAAGCAATGAGAGTTGTAGCCGCTTTGTGGAGTTTCCCTCTGTCTTGTTGGATGACCTCCACAAATGTATAACATTTTTTCACAATGTACTGTAACTTCTCCCTTTTTGTTGATCCATTCCACCTGGCAGGATTAAGCATCAAGAAATATGCTGAAATGGAATTTCCTGTGTTATACATCAGCTGTAGGATTTTGTTCCAGTTATATATTTACACAATTATTTTGCTGTTTGGAAGAGTTGTTTCCAACTATGTATTTTCACATTTCTTTCTGAGCTAGGCCAGTCATGTAATGATCAGGCTAAAAATACCTGTACATACTAGAGGCTCTATGAGTCATGCAAAGTGCTACATATTGACATTAAATCCTTGATACTTGTATGAAATAGTCCTCAGTTCTACAAAATCTTAATTAGCTTTATTTGTAAACACACCATTAGTTCCACTGCTTTCAACTGAAATTAAATCCTAGTGGGGGTTTATGGTGTAATTACGCGGCTAATCTAAAGCATGCACAAAACTTTGCTGACAGTTGGTATGGGGTTTAAGGCTATAAAACTGAACTTCTGTTGTGTGAACTTTTTGTTTTGTTTTTAATCCTTCCTAGTACTTCAGGAACCCCTGAGTGGTTTCTGCTTTCTCTTGTATTTCAAAGGCTCTTGGAGCCCTCCTTTAGTTTGTATTCACTCTGTCTTTGAGCTCTACCTGAGTAGCTGAAGTTAGGAATGGAGGCTCCTTCTTTTGTCCAGAGAGAGTGGCAAGCTCCTGAGATGCTCTCAGCCATTCTGGATGGCCTCAGACTAAGGAGCTGAGGCTACCCTAAAGTGGGTAGCTAGAGTTAGTCTAATTTGTAGATCTTGCAAAAATACCAGCTCAGTACCCAAAAGTAGCATGCCAGGATACCAAAGTTCATGCGCCTTGCAGCTCAGAGTCAGGTTGATGCAATTACCCGGTCTGGAGGAGGGTCAGGCAATGCCAGGTCAGGACTCTGCACTGTGCTCAGCACAAACGTGAAACCAACTGGAGGCATGAAATCAGCCTGCGTAACTGAGAGCATCACACTTAAGATTTAACGTGGCTTTATTTGGAACTATTAAGCTACAGCTTTTGAGGTTAGCAGTACCATCTTCACAAGGCTTAATGTGCTTTAAAATATATGTGCCTTTTCTGATTTCTTTCTGCTTGTCTACCTATGGAAGCTCAGGAGGACTATTAGGGGTGGAAAAAATGTTCCACTTCACTGCTGAAGTGGTTTTTTTTTCCCCAAGGGCTTTGACATAAAGTTCTAAATACCAGCCCCAGCAGTAACCCGACAACTGTTGTTCACAGGGGCATGGAAAGTTTCTTCACACCTTATCCAGAGATGTTGCAGAGGGGACCTATTGTGATACTGAGCACCATATTTGGGAAGACACATCTATAATATAAAGAAATTTAATTCATTATAAGGAACAGAATTGAAACCTTAGAATTAAATGTAAGACAATACAAAGCTGACACCTAAAAATTATGTAGCTATCTTCAGAATTTGTGCCTGGGATATCAGCTGACTATTGAACTTGGAGTAGCACTGTTACTGATGTTATGTTATCAGCAGGAGATATCAAAGTCAGTGCAAGGATAACAAAATGAGTTAGAAACAATTTATTATAAAGCTATGAAGCAAACCTGCATGGTACAGTTACACAAACAGATATCAGGAAGCATTTAATATTAAAATGCTGAAGTTTTGAACCAGATGTTCTGCAAGGATTTAGTTTCAAGTTTCCCTAGGAACATTAAAACAAAAAAGTTTTATTGCATGCAGACATGTAATATATCAGCTTTCAGCCTGCAACTGAAAGGAACAGGGTTCCTTGTGTGTATTCATCTGGTTTGCTTAAGCATATCTTCATCATTCAGCTCTGTATCAGCTGGTTAAAAGAGTGGCTGCTTATTGGAAACAACTCTGGAGTTTAATGAAATTAAGGTGACTGAATTATCAGTCTGTGAGGTGCTGAACAACTCTTGAAGATGCTGCTAACTGCCCTAATCTGTTGCTTTCTTGAAAAGGGGTTGAAGGAATTCAGGATAGGGCCTTGATAATATTTGATGAGGAAACTGGAAATTGCTTTGCTGGGGAATAATCCTCTGGCTTGTAACTTGGCCTCTGGCTTCTGCTGCATTTAAAGTGGAACCTGTTCAAGTGCCTGTGGGACAGCAAGCCCAAAGAGGGATTTCTGAAGATGTCTTCCTCAGTAGCCTATGATAGGACACAGTCCCCTTGCTTGCAGTAGCACGAAAGTGGAGGAAGTAAAGCTGGAATGCTGTCTGAAGCTTACTTTTTTTCCATTTCGAATATTAGGGACAATTTCTAAGAAGAGCTTTACTGCAATTAGAATTAATGACTTCATGCTTCTAAAAGTTCTCGCTTAATTGCCCTCGCACATGTTTTTACAGCTGTCCTTTTATATAACTAGTACACTGCCCTATGCATCTTCCTCAGTACTCGAAGCTTTTTAAGCACTGTGAAGAAACAACAACATTAGTTGCAGAGACATGACAAATAGGAGGAGAATAAGAAAGCAAAACTGATTTCAGAGCAAATGAGAATTAGAAATGAGACAAAAAAGGCAGAAAGAGAAATGAAGGTGAGATAAGAAAGACCACAAAGTACCAAACTGGAAGTGTATGAAGTACACTTCTATAGCCTCTACCAACAGCTGATTAGTTGTTGCAGACAACAGTAATGTAGGAAGCCCATGAAAATGCACGTGGCAGAACAGGACAACTGTATAACCCTTGAAATCCTTTATTGTTCCTCCTGTTTCCTTCTGCTCTGGTACAAAACCATTCTGGCAAAGGCTGGGGGATTTGCCCACACTTCAAGTTTCTTAATAAATTCACAGGCCCTGTGAAATATTAAGCACTAAGACAAGTACCTGTGGGACTTACCAGTCCAGATTTGAGTGTGCACAGTGTGTACACCTCAGCTAGCGAGTGTTCCAGGTTTTCTTTGTAGCCAAAGAGGAACTCTAGGCTAAGCTGCAATTTAACTGACCTGTAGACCTTGACCTTAGTTAGATGAGTTGCACTTTGGAAAACCCTGGGTTTCTTCTCTGACTAGAAAGTGAACACAGCAGACTAACTTAAATGTAGACCTCTAAAACTGGGACAAATGAATCTCACTGATGTGATAAGCGGTTTTCAGCAAGACCTGGTTTGTTTGTATTTGCCAGCAGCATCCTGAACTGCATTAAGAAAAGGAGTGCCATCAGGTCAAGTGAGGTGATCATTCCTTTCTACTCAGCACTGGTGAGGCCACACCTGGAGTGCTGGCTCTGGTTCTGGACTCCCCAGTAAATGAGACATGGACACAAGGAGCAAGTCCAGTACAGGCCTATAAAGATAATTAAGGGACTGGAACATCTTTCATATGAGGACAGGCCAAAAGAGCTGGGACTCTTCAGCCTGTAGAAGAGAAGGCTCAGGGAAATCTTATTACTGTGTATACGTACCTGGTAGGAGGGAAGGAAGGTGAGGGAGCCAGGCTCTTTTCAGTGGTGCCCAGTGACAGGACAAGAGGCAACAAAACACATGAGATTCCATCTGAACACAAGAAGACTTGTGGTCTGTGAGGATGGTAAGACATTGGAACAGGTTGCTCAGAGAGGCTGTGGAATCTCCATCTGTGCAGGTATTGAAAACATGACTGGACGTGGTCCTGGACAACCAGCTCTAGGTGGCCCTGCTTGAGCAGGGGGAATTGAGTAGATGATCTCAAGAGGTCCCTGCCAACCAGAACAGTTTGGTGATTTCCGTGTTTATCCAGGTTTGGGAACCCCAGTACAAAAAAGATATGGACATGTTACAGTGGGTCCAGAAGAGGGCCACAAAAATGGTCAGAGGGCTGGAACACCTCTTCTGTGAGGAAGGGCTGAGAGAGTTTGAGTTGTTCAGCCTGGAGAAGAGAAGGCTCCGGGAAAACCTTATTGTGGCCTTTTGATACTTGAAGGGGGCTTATAAGAAAGATGGGGACAGACTTTTTACCAGTGCCTGTAGTGATAGGCCAAGGGGTAACAGTTTTAAACTGAAAGATGGTAGGTTTAGACGGGGTACAAAGAACATTTTTTTTATGATGAGGGGAGTGAAACACTGGAAAATGTTGCCCAGAGAAATTGTGGATGCCCCATTATTGGAAGTGTTCAAAGTCAGGTTGGACAGGGCTTTGAGTAACACGATTTAGCGGAAGGTGTCCCTGCCTATGGCAGGGTGGTTGAAAGTAGATGATCATTAAGATTCCTTCCAACCCAAACTATTATATGATTCTCTGATTCTATCATGTGTATGATACAGGCCAAAGTGGGATGCATAGATAGCCTGCTAAATATGGATATATACAATATCTATCATGGAAGGTGACAGGTTCTGAGAATTCACACTTAAAAGCACAATGAAGTTAGACATTATTTCAAGCTGTACAAAATCCTGTCTGCCATTTCCTAGCATAATCTGCAGTCAGCCAAGGTGGCAGCTACCACATCTAAATCATCTTTCTGAAAACTTGAATCATAGTGTCAAACTGATAAAAGATGAAGGCAAACTCCTACAGAGCACAATCATTTTCTTAGGATTAGACTCTAACACTTCAAAGTCATGCTAGATTTTCACTTAGGTTTTGGATTAGCTACATTATAATTGCTGTCCAGCACAGTATCACACAGCCTACTTTCTGGACAGTGGCTGGTAGGGATTCCTGATGCTGATTTTTTTATTTTGTTCCTACAAATAAAGGATGTAAAAAAATCTTGGAAGATAGGCTTGTTGCAGTTACGTAGCACAATGGAGAAAATGTTATCTCCAGATCAAGAAGTCTATGAACTTCTACCTGCTGGAAGGATATTTGGGGAAGGGTCTCATTTATGCATTTACCCAGGAAGTATTTGTTTTCTCACAAAAATGCTAAAGTGAGATACTTCACTGGTTTTCAGTGCTACAGGGGTTTTTTTATGGCTTTGCTTGTCTGATTCAGCAAATGCATCAAAATGTTATTGCAGAAATTATTGGAGGTAACAACCTCTTTGTTCTTAGGGGGTCTCTTTACAGTGGAGCACTGACTTCCCTGATCTGTGGAAAATTAAGCTGTCTCATATGCAAATCAAAGTATTTTGCAGCTCTACATTGAGATTTTTATAAAATCTGATATTCATCTCAACTTCAGTTGGAGATTAGGCAGAAAAACATAACCATTTGCTCATTCAAGTTAAATTAATTCTTTAAGAATTGGATCTCTGTTACATACAATATAGCTTGTATATGCAAGTTACAAATAGGCAATTTAATGAAAAAAGGTTTTGCTCTGGAGTATTGACAAAATTCTGTGGTATTGGGGTAGTACTGTATTTAAGGAGTAGTCCCACTATATTCTGAGCACCTTACAGAAAGGGCTCGGCTCTGCATCTGGTCAACAGACAGATATAGAAGCCTTCAGAAAATAACTGAAACCATGAGTTAGGCAATACTCCACTTCCTGGTTTGGCTGATCTGAAACAGCCACTTCTTATTGTTTGCAAAAGGAGCCAGAGCCCCTGGTCACGTGTATGTAGGACACAGGAATGGTCAGTGATTAATACCAAAAATTCTGAAATAATGCAGAATCATTTGAAACACCTTAAGTGCTAGAAAGCTTTCAAGGGCCCATAGCACAGGTGTAATCATTTTGCAAACATTGTTCAAAAGTATTTTACTATTGGTACTGGGAGACAATACCGTATAACGTACTTTCATACCTGACCTCAGGAAGAAAAAAGCTTTCATTTCAGCATTTTGCCCTTGTGTCTCTAATATTATATTTCATATCCCAAGAGAGGATTGTTGAAGGCCTGTTCCTTTGCCCAGGTTTTACAGGTTTAACTGCACATATACACACATTTATGTATTAACACGGTAGGCAACAGGTCAGATCCTTAGTTGATGTAAGAAAGCATAGATCCCTCATCTCTGCAGACAGCTCTGATTCGTACCAGCTGAAGACTAGTGTATTTTCCCTAGGTCTGGATTCAGTAAACCACACACACACAGACTGCAAAGCAGCCTATTGTTTGAAGGAAACCTTTCTTGTTTAGGGCACTGCTGAACAAATAAACTAGGCAGCAGAGGGAATTAGCAGGAATGAGGAGCATTAGTTCCTCAGAGGAAATAACATCAAAAAAGCCCTTGGTATCCTTCAGTCAAAATTCCTTCAATGCTGGACAAAAGCTGCAATGGAAATTGCTGTGTTGTAACCTACGTGATCCCATGCTGAATAATTTGCTTGAAACACTGTGCTTCCAACACATTGTACAGATCAAGTATCATGACTAAGGAATGACAGTAAATGAGAAATTGAAAAGAACTTAAATACTATGCAAGCAAAGCTCTTAATCATGCATTTAACTTCTAACCTGTGAGTAGTCCTGTTGAAGTCAATGGGATTACTTATGTACTTGAAGTAAATCATGCAATTAAATGGTCCTCTGGATCAGGATTTTAAAAATCTGAGTGGCTGTAACTTAAAAATGGACACAGTACAACAGGGGAAAGGAAAGACAAAAATCTGTTTTCCATCCTCTGTTTCAAGTATGCTGATAAAGGTATGATAAGATCTATCACCAGGAAGTTAGTGTTGGAAAAATCCAGCCTTGAAATAAGACATTTCCTCATAGCTGTGAGGAAAATATTGAGACAGCTTATAAGAAGGAAGTGGATTACCCTCACATAAAATTCGTATAATGGCATTAAATATTAAAAGGAAAAGGGTATTAATCCAGATTGAGTAAGATCAATGGGTTAAAAAAAAATATTAGGCAGTTCCTGGAGAAGAGACCCCTCCACCAGTTTATTGCAGTACACTGGTGCAGGTCCAACCTCCAGTTCAAGGAATTCCTAAACTACTGATTATGAGACAGATGATTTTATATTGCCCTGCCTCTTGTATTTATTTTAAGCATCTCCTACTTTTGGAAGTAGTACTGGTCTAGATGTATTTTTGATTTAACCTAGTACAATGGTATTTCTTTTTTATATTGTGTTACACATACACACACATCATGAGAGGATCAGGCTGGCCAGTATTTGCGGTCTTTTCTGGCTTTAAAGTATGTCAGCCTGACTTCGGCTTACCACCTTTGTTCATGAGTTTGATGGGAAACAGCACTGATTAAATTTCCTGCAGCAGTCCAACAATCCTGAGCTTCCTTCAGGAATTGGGAAGGAAGCGGGTACTGTGCTGCGCAGCCAGCTGAATCTCTGGCTGGCAAAGAACCTGCAGTCACCCGGGAACATCTCACCTGAGCGGGTCCCAGCAGCCAAGGTGCCACACTGTGAGGAAGGGACCTCTGTTTCTCCTCTCCACAGCACATGCTTTCTAATCTCCTAAGGAAGAAAATGTTATTTCAGTACTGGCATATCTGGATAAAACTTGCATATCCTGTGTTTGACTAGAGATCGGACCAGATGATCTCACTTAGTTTATTCTGGCTCCAAACTCTTGTCCTGGGCTAGGGTCCATCAAAGCCCATCTGAGTCCCTGGAGATGCTCCTATTGACTTCACTCAGCATGAACAAGACTTCAACTCAATCTACAGCCTCTGTCTGAGTCAAGGGGAGTCCAAAAAGAATGCAACTCAGCTTGCAGTAAATACATATACCTAAATGACCACAAGCAGAGCTATTCACAAAGGACTAGTAATAGCATCTTCACAGAAATTAAATGTGTGAACATTCAATTAGCTGAATACATCTGCAGGAGATATTCTTCTCAGCTTTCTCTATGAAAGGTCTGTTAAAAGCTTTGAAAATTACTTAGAGGAGAGAAGTTTATCATGGGCTCTTGGGCTCTGTATGATTCAGCCACAGGAGAAAAGTTATTTCACCACAGTTTGTCCATTTCCCAAAATGAATCCAAGATCAGTCCACATAATTTACATGAGTATTGGCTGAGTTTTAAATGAGAAAAGACTTACGCTGTGGGCCAGAGGCACAGCTGGTATAACCCGAAGGATCTAGTTTGTAGCAGTAATATTTTTCTGTAGTTTTAAGCCAGAGCCCCTGCAATTTTCAGTGTGACAGCTCTTAGCTTTAGACCCGAGACATAACGGAGTGCTGGGAGCAATTAACTGTGCACTTTTCCCCAGAATATCATAGTTTAAGAGGTCTATGTCTTTTATGGCAGAGATATGATCCCAGTTTAAATGTTACATTTTTTTGCTAAATACTAAACTGTGATTTTTCTGTTCTTGTTTATGCAGTGATGTAGAATCAGTGAGAAATAGATGTATCTTTGCATAGGAAGTAAGTCATCATTGTCATAAGAGAGGTGTTTATATGGCATTTATGTGTCTGCCATTTAAATAATAAATTATGTAAGAAAATTGAGAAACAAAGAATATTTCACTTTTTACAAGTTGCAATAACACAAACATCTCAACAATTTCACAACATTATTGTCTTTACGCATAGTCACAAGAAGGGAGATTTGCATATTTTGTGTCTTTGTGGGTGGATTTGTCTTGCACACTTTCCATCCTTGGAATATAAAAAGCTCAGGACTTTATGAGTCAAAGGTAACTTGAGATATAACTTTCTTCTACTTGGCAATTCAAAATTCCCACAGACCAAAAATTTTAAAGCATATAAGGATTAGGGTCAGTTTTCTCAATGTGGGTATATTAAATTAGGGAAGTAGCTGGTTAGCCAGGCATGATAACAAAGGCCATGATTTTCAAATATGCTAACAACCTCAAATTTCTTTTCGAGAATCTAAGTCTCCTTAGCTACATCTATTCTGCCACACCAAAATTTGGACTTTGATTTGCTAAACTACCTCAAAGCGCTCATTTCTATACTGTCTGAAGGAAAGGGCCAGTTCTTCAGTTCTTCCCTTGTTCCTGGGCTTTTCTAGTTGTCAAGCTACTGTAGCTTGCTTGGGACGTCATCCCAGAGCTCGAAGTTTCATGTAGGCAGTGTGGATGATCTGATAGTTGGGCTCAAGCATGAGTCTGATCCCAGAGTTCACAAGTACCGATGTACCCAGGATTGACTTCTGAGGCTGCCTATTCTGGTCCTAGCAGAAGTTGAAGGTGCATCAACTCAAATTGCTTGAGGGGTTGGGGCCCCATGTAGAGCCCAAGGTCCAGCTCAGCCTTGTGCACTGGCAAGCAGAGACCCCATGCATGGCCATCAGGTGTGACTGAGGGAGCAAGCAGTAGAAAACATGAAGCACTAAGTATGTACATGTGGTAGCTGGTCAGATAGCAGGCTGTGTGTGTTTAAGAGAGATGATTGACACGGAAAATTTACTTGTGGCTAATATAATAACCTGTTTTAATAAGACAGAGGTTTTTTCCTCCTGCTTGTTTGTGAGTTGTGCTTTGTTTGCATTTGTTTTCAATTATATTGTTTGTAATTGTTGCATTTTCCTGAAAAATTACAACTTTGGCACATACAGTTGAAAACCAATTTTCATCTATGTCAGAGGCATGCACTCAAGACAAATAGAAGTGATGTGTTGGTTTTTTAATAAGAAATTAGCTGCCACATGAGATTATCTTGGTAAAGAAATCCAGCAAAGGCTGCCTTTGCTATATGATATATTTTAGAAATGACTTAGCTTTCTCCAAACTGCAAAAACTATATGTGTAATTTCAAAACACTCTGGGGAAAGGCAGCTGAATCCCACTTTTAATTGTGAAATGATAGGCACAGTTTCATGCTTTTGGGGGAATGTAAAATATTCCTATTATTGTTTCTTGCCTTTCTCCTGATCCCTCCTTCCTCCATCTCTCCTTCCCCCCTCACTACTCAAAGCAACATTTGGGATGGGACAGCCATTTATCAGGAATACATATGAAAAGCTTTCCCACAGAGTTTCATCAAAAATATAGATTGATTAGAGGCGAGGGAGAACAGGCTTTTTCAAGAAAAGGCTTAACAGCAGAAATTGAGATTTGATGCAGGAGTATGGAGAGAAATGCTGGACCATTGCCACAGGGGCTGGCAGCTGAGGGGAGAGCAGAACAATGTGGGGTAGCACAAAGAGATCAAAGTAGCAAAAATTTAGTCTACATGTAAGAGGAAGCACCATGGCACTGTTGGACTGGAATAGAGTCCAGAGGAGACTTTTCGTGTCTGAAGACAGAGACTGGACAAAGGACTGGAAGTGCTTCCTGGGCCAGAACTCTGCACTGACAGGGAGACCGATGCATGTCTGTCAGCTCAAATACCGTAAGCAGACACGGGATTAGTCATGAGCTACTAACTTCCACATGGCAATCCCGGGAGGCTGCAGCACTGACACTGCCCGTTATAAATCTCTTGTGAAGAAGCAAGGCACCCAAGAAAGATGTCTAGCACACAGACAGAGATGGGAGACCCGACTTCCATGTATCTTAATACCACATCCTTCCTGGTTGTCTTATTTGCTCAGATGCTGTTTCCTCTGGAGACACTTAATTCCAGGGAGGCATCTCAATTATGTAGATCGGCAAATCACAGCTGTTTCTTAAACCAGATGTTAGAAACTGCCTCCAGCAAGCTACCGCGAGGAGCTGAGTCGCCTGTGGTTGGCTGCACAGACAGCTCCTCTGCTGCCATTCTCCCCATCCCACCAGACCTGAAACTCAGTCCCCCATGCTCCTAGGTGCCACTCCACCAGGCTGGTTGTTATCACAAGTCAGGACAGATAAGCTTCAGTCTGACAGTTCAGAGCTGTGGTTGAAAGAGAACTGGATCATTATGGAGCTATTTGTCTTTTCAGATTGATGAGTAATGTTTTTATTTCAGACAAGGATGCTTGGGTAATTATGTGCATTACCAGTGCTGTCTCCACTTCCAGTTTCTGGGTCCAGGCTGTGCTCTGTGTCCAGACTGACATGTCTGCACAACCTACACAGCCCACACAACCAGGGAACTAGCACCTAGGATATATGCAGAAGTGCAATCTAGAACACATATGGAGAAGCACTTGCTACAAAACCTTTCACTAATTGGGCTATGAGCCCAAGGGAGACAAAGAACAGCTGTAGAAGCTGCACAGGAACTCATCTGCAGTTTGAGTTCAAGAGCCGTAGCTCCAGGGGGAACTGTCCTTCTGTCGGACACTGTTCTGCATTACCAAATAAAAGGGCTCCTGTCCTCTCCTGCCTCAGTGGCATTCCTTCATTAAGAGCTTAATTGTCTCAGCTGTCACTGTCTGAGGGAGGATGATATAACTGAGAAAGGGTCTTAGGAAACCTGGTGGAAAACAAAGTATCTGGCCAGCAAATTTAATTCAGTAGATGAAAGGGGCTTGAATTCTTAAATGCCTATGTGCATCTGACCTGGACTAACATTAAGAGTTTAAGTTTCTTTTCTTCAATATCAAGCAACATTTAATTAAGATTTACTATACAGAGTTGCATCTTACAGCTTCCTGATAGTAATGCAGATCCTTCCATTAAATCACATTTTTAAGAGTGAATAATCCCCATTCTTTTACCTAATAAATGCATAAAAAATATTTCTTGCTTGCCCCCTAACAAAGGAACTTGACACTGGATCGCCTCATGTTATTATTTGGGTTGGGTATTTTCACTGCATCTGAGGAAACAAACCAGATGGGTCACTTATTCTGCAAAGTATACTTTAAAATGTTTGTTTGGCACCTCTGAACTATTTATTTCTTTTTCACTGCCATTAAAGAAAATTTTGGTTTCATAAACATCAGTGAGAAGCTTTCTATTCTTGTTTAAGTGGAAGTAAACTTGAAGGCCTTGTCATAACAAGTAGGTTAAGCTTTACTAATCAGCTGAACTCAACCTATTAATAGCCAAGGTGGCATCATTATTCCATTAAGCTTTGTCTGGAATATTGGGGGCAGGTGCATATATCTATACAGAAGAGGTTAAACCAGATGAACCTTTCCAAAATGAAAATACAATCATTGCCATTTACTCAGTATTTCTTCAGTCTGGGAAGGAGTATTCTGCCTGAATGAACAAAAATCAGGGCACGTGAAATTGAGACTTTTTCAGAAAACATTAATCTGTTCTGCAAGAGGGCAGTTGCTTTTTTATGGCTTGGTTAGGTGGCGACTTAAGTGATGTTGTCATTCTCATAGAATATGGTCATATCTGTAGTCAAACTATGTGCATTGCTTAACCTATATAAAGTATTTCTCAGATAAATTATATCTCAGCTGGGACATTAAATGCAATCTGATGCAATTAAGGCAATCAGGAAACAAAGATGCACTTTTGATTTCTGTCAGTCTCATGGTAGAAGGATGTAAAATTGATATAAAATTGAAAGAGAGTTAAAATCACGTTTTAAATTTTCAGATTAAGTAAATGCAAATTTATCAGCTGCATCCAAACTGTGGTTCATTATGTGGGAGCTCATGTTCTGTTGCTATTCACTGTTTCCTTCATCCATAACATGGATCACTTAATCCAACAGTACCTTGTATAAAGAAGCTAAGTCAGCACTAGGGCATCTGCCACAGCATTTGCTTTTTTTTTTTTTTTTTTTTTTTTTAAGCAGATTCTTCTCCAGCTTTAACCAATAAGTGTTTGGGTATGGCTCCAAGAGGAAGCTGAATTTTAGATATTTCGGTGCATAGTTTCTCTAAATGATCATCAGCAAAACAGAAAAACCCAGGCACTTTCTTATGAAAGCTCTTCCCCAGCAGCAGTTTCTCCCTCTTGGCTCTCCTAGGAAAATGTTTCCATCTCCGAATCTCTAACCTAACAAACAAAAATGCAACAGAATCTTTTCTTAAGAGAAAGGGCCTGAGCCTGATGTTTAGGCATTGCTGTTAGCCGCCAGCCGAGGCAACAAACTGCAGCTGAGAGCTGCTATCTATATACTGCCGGATCTGAACAGCTAAGCAACTAGGACAAGCATCCCAAGGTCCCAAATATTTGGGGTTAGGTAAGAGCTGTGTAAGCCATCCAGAGTGCAGGGGCACAAGGGAAAAGCCTGTATTTTAGCCTGCATACCTCCAAAATATTAATGATATCACTGAAACATTTTCTCATGTTAGGAACATAGAAACATTGAATGGACCAATGATCCCCATCTGTGGAGCTATAGGACACTCAGATCTCACTGTTTCAATAAAATAATTTAATAATCTTTGCCACAGTCCTTGGTTGCCATCTCATGGCATCTATACTATACTTTCTCTTTAGCAGTACAATCTTATTGCAAGTGTAAATTTCCATGACTTGAGACCTTGAGGAGATCAGATCCATCACGTAATTTATGGGAACATTAATGAGCAAAAAATAGACTGCAATTCCCCATCTGCCTGAAATGTTTATGTTAGAAAGAGCTGCATGTGTAAGGGCACAGTGCATTAGCAAGAGAGATTGCTATCATATAAGTAACAGGGGCCCTCTACTTTCCTTACAGGTCATTGTGTTATCAGAGGACTTTACCACTATTGAAACCACAGCTAACCTCTGTTCTCACTACACGTGATAAGTATTGTAGTGTTTAAGTTAGGCTTCAGTTCCCACATACACAAACAGATTTAGGATTTTTTGGTCACTGAAGAAGTGCACACAGTCACATGTAATTCAGAATGGAACAGCTACTGAAGAAATGATAATAAAAAGTCATTTCATGCTCTGTGGCACATAGCAGCATTAGAAAATAGTAGTAGTTTTAATTGTCAGATTGTGTCCAAAACCCATTTCCAGTTTTCTTGAAGAACAGAAGTGGGTTCAGAAATGAAAAATATGTACTTCATTTTGCAACTCGTTCAGAGGTATGGACAGTATGAACATGTTCAGATGAAGTGCGCTCTTAGATGTTTTCAGTGTTAAGGTGTAAAATTAAAATATTTTAATTTTTAAAAGTCTCATGCTTCTGTACCTACAATTGCTGTTGCTACTGTCTTTATTCACTTGTTCTTTTTATTTTTTATGGGGAAGTTATCCTTCCATTTCTTTCAGCTAAAGGAAGAGCTTCCTTCCTGTTCTAGATTCAGAGCTAATAGATGATATTTCTTTTTTGTTCAGAGAAATTAGTATAGAGTCGTTTTGACAGAAACTTCAACAAAATGCTTTTACTTCTGCCCAAAGACCGTGATCAACTGGTATAAGTTTATCTTCTTTACCAGGAGAATCTTCAGGTGTGTAACCCCATCAGAAGGATGCTCTTCTGGCAGTCCAGCAAACATTATTTAGGACTGAAATAGTCATATGAATTGCTCACTTACCCTTCATGCATCTTGACTTATAACTATTGTCAGAGCAGGGAGCAGTTTAGAGAAAAAAGCCTTATAATCTACTTATTTCAACACTGGTCAATATTAAAGATAGATGTGTATCAACAGTCTTCCAAGTGGGAGCAGCCAAACAGTTGTATTCCCTCTATTACGTGCAGTTAAAGCACTTGCCTTTTACACAAAACAAACCCCATGCAAACTCTACTCAAACTTACTTACATTTGTAATAGTTGCTTGCAATTAAGTAGCATTTGCAGCTAAGCCTAAGCCTTGGTGTTTGGACTTACTGCAAAAATAGAAAAGGGTTTTTTCATCTTGGGGAAAAAACAGAAAAATTAAATTTTGTCAACAACTCATATCATTTATTGACATCATGTGAAAAGTCCACTTAAATGTGGACATTTGCCATAAATACCAAGTCTATATCCTTAGCACATAATTTTTCTATTTCTTACTTTTCAGCTGGGTCCTCTAAGGCCTTGCGCTTCCATGTCTTGTTCATTGTGTTCCAAGTAGCCAAGAAACTGATGATAAAATGAAAGAAATCTACTGACAGACAGCTCCCATTTTGTGATTATATGAAAACTCTATCTGCATATGCAACTGGAGACAATTATATTAGGAATCCAGTTATGTGGCTGTGTATGCCACTGCGGACTTTGCAAGATATCCTCATAGCTTTGCCAGCCAAAAGTTTCCATCAAATGTTCTCTGTAAATCATCTTGCCGTTTCACCAGCAGGATGATTCACACCATGAGCTACAGCTAATCTGTCCAAGCCAAAGGAAGCTGTGCTGATCATGTCTGTGTGGCAAAGATAGGACTGTCTGGAGAGGGGAGACTTCCCTGGAGAAATTCTGGGGCTAGGAGAAGTGCTATTGAGATCTCCTGCCTTTTATAGCCCTTATAAAATGCTTCAATTCAAGATGGCAGTACAATATTGCATGGTATCGGGCTGCAATAGCCATATTACCCACGAAGTGAGAGACTGTGCTATGCATAGCTCCACCCATGGAGGAGCAGTCTGTCTTCACAAGGGATGAGGAGATTCGGCTAAATGCCATTATACAAATAAATAGATCCTCCTTGCCTTCTGGTTTCGTTCATTTAAGAATGTGTTTTCTTCACCATCCTGCCTCTAAATGCTTTCATGGTGATGCTAGCATGTTGCAGTAGCTGCACATTAGCGATATGATTACAATAAGGTAAATGCTTTCTGTTCCTCAAAAGCACTTTGTATGTGGTGTATTACGTTGCATTTGATTTTTATTTAATCCTACACAAGCGAAATATCAATGACAAATCTGAGTAAGGACTAGAGTAATTTATCCCACTAGTAAGTGCCTATTAAAAGTAAATGGCTTCTCCTATCTGATAACATACCA
Organism: Falco peregrinus; assembly: GCF_023634155.1. NCBI lineage: Eukaryota > Metazoa > Chordata > Aves > Falconiformes > Falconidae > Falco > Falco peregrinus. The sequence goes on along the minus strand of NC_073723.1, from coordinate 58,079,941 downwards.
GCCTAAACTGGAGAAAAACAGACATTCACTGTATTGTCTAGTCTCTTGTTAGCTTTTCTTCAAGTAACCCAGATATTTGCAGAGAACTGGCCTGCTCTGCTTTGCCTGGAGCATTGGCCATAATACAGCAATAACTGCTTACTATACCCGGCTCGTACTTAATTTTAGCTTCTTGCTGGTTAGTCAGGACAGGAAAACTTATACTGCCTAACATGCCAGAGATGAAAGTATTTCTGCTCATTGTCACATTTTCTGTAACTCCAAGTTTAAGGCCACCTGCCTCACTGCTTTCTTCATCTTATTTTCTAAATGTGCTTTCTTTCTATCTGTTTGGATCATGAAGGTAATACATTTTGGCTGAAAACTTTTGAGCTGCTTTTCCAAAAAGCAAGCTCTACTTTTCCATTTTTTCAGTGCATCGCTCTCTAACTAGAGCAACCTCTCAGGGTAGTCATAAGGGAGTTTAATCCTAATGCCTCTGTAAATAATTGTACGAAAGTATTTAGAGACGGAAAGTACCTATTCTCCAGGCTCAGGCTTGGATTTCAATATATTTACCAAAGAACATTGTCTGGGGAATCTTCTGCTGGAGATTTCTGTGGAAATCATCTGAAACCATAGGGTTGCACAACAGTAGTCCTGCCAGGAAAGGGCAGATGTTTGCAGAGGGATGGCTCACTTGCTGACAGGTAACTTGGTTTCTTAGGGGAAATAGCCCTCCTGCCCACTAAAGGTTCCTTGACAAATCAGAGGTGGCAAGTTCAGTCCTTGGATGGGTTGGGTGGTATTTCCACCGAGGAAAACAAAGGCAGTCCCACGGACAAACCTTGGGGAGAAAATTTGGCTTGCAGAGTACATCCTGCAGGAGTACCTGATCTCAAGTGGCCTCCCAAAGAAACCAGAGATGCTGCTCTTTGGTTTGGTCACAAAATAAATGGTGTTATTTCAGGATAGCTTTGCTTCTGGTTTTTTTCATTCTCTTCCTGAGAATTTTGTGGGGTTTTGCTAGTTCCTTGTTATCCACCGAACGCACGTCAAACCTGCTTGGTGTCTATTAGCTTTTCGTTCTGTACACGCGGATGGAAGTGAGCAAGATTGCTTTGCTGTTGTCCCACACAGTTCTTGCAAAAACAGCCGCTGTGATGTCAAAAGAAACAGTAGATCTCTGGCATAACAAAAGAGAATCAAAGTGACTTACAAAAAAATATTTAAGCGGTATTATTTTCCCAACACACACACTCCACAGTATTGTAGAAAATTCCTTAAGCAACAGAAATGGAAAGAGAAACAAAGTTTAACATTTCAGTGTCTTACTCAGCAGAGTTTTCTGAGGAAAACAGATCAGGTGAAAGAGTACACTTTGTTAGTTTTTCCATATTCTTTATTCAAATAAAGATATGTGAGCTACATATGTTCCTGTTTAATTTGAAGACTTTATTCTAAATGCTTTTGATGTACATTAACTTGATATTTTTATTTATTAGTTATTGAAAAGAGTGACACACCGGAATAATGTTGAATGTGCCATAAGTCAGCGCAGTATTTACTTTGTAGAGATTTAATCAGAAAAGAAAGTTTTGTAGAGGGAGGAATTCTCTTTTATTAGCCTAGCTGCCATAGTTGAAAAAAAGGACACAAATGTAAAAGCTTTGCCCATTTTTCCAATTAAGTCAGTCAGTCAGTCTAATAAAAAAATAGTACCCTCAAACCACAAAAGCTACAGCAACACTAGTGTGATGATACAAAAGATCAATCATTTGTGCAGACATGGCCATGAAGATGTGTAACCTCATTGTCCACATCTTCTCCTCTGCCCATAATACAAAGTATGGTTATTGCACTTACAGTTAATGATTTTTTTAGAAAAGGAGGGGCTCTAGTTGATGTATTTCATGAGGGAAATGAGTTTAGGCAGACAAAACTAGCCTGTCTCAGCCTCATGTAGCAGGCAGGAGGATGGTGTGTGCAGGACAGCTGCAGTACAGCACAACACATACGACCGGGAGCAAACTCTCCATTTCAAACCCTGAGCACTCACAACAAAACAAAAATAAAGCCCAGCTCTGTGATCCTTGTTTAAGTATTGCTCAGGCTCATGAAAAGACACAGGATTGAGTTTGAGTGACAAGCTTAGCCTCCTCTTAGGGCAAAGGTTTGAAATTCCTTTACCAAATGAGTAATTGTATCATACCACCCCTGCTGAGCTGCTAATAGCAAATGAGAGACATTTTGGGACAGAAGGAAACTAGGAGTCCTTTCTAATTAAGTGTGCCCCTCTCTGAGTCTCTGGATAAATTCCACAGTACTTTTTAGCCCATACTTGCATACCACACCTTTTTCTTCCTTCGCTGTTTTTCCTGCATGCTCTATCCACTGCTCTGCAGGCAGAAAATTCCACTTGAATTCCTTTTGTGTCTGGTCATTCCATAGATTAAATCAGAGCCCCTTGCTTTATTATTAGGAATGCAATCATCTCTGCTATCGACATGTCTCTAGACCCTTCCTATTTCTATTTCCACCCTTAAGGCTCCTTCGAGTCTTTTATTTTATAAAGTCAAAAGTCCTGTTTCTTTAATCTTCTTAAACTACAATCTGTGAATTTATGCATCATCTGGTTTATCTCCAGCGTTTCGTCTAGGCCAAGAAATACACAGAATATCATGAAGTGTGCTTAGTTCTGCTCTCAGCACATCGCCACTTCCCTCAGACTTCAGCTAGACGTGCGCGAGGTCACGCTGAGCCCAGGATCCCTGCAATGGCTGAGGTACTCTGTAAGGGCTGGATGTGGTTCACCATAGCCTTACACCCCATAGCCTCTATGCCTCTTGGTGAAGCACCCTGTTTCTTCTTTGTGTCTTCATGAACATGCTGTTCTGCCCCATGCCTTCAGTTCCTCCCACGTCCCCCATGTTCCCACCACTGCAGTACAGACAATCCTCTCCAGTGTCCTTCAGTGCCCCTGCATCTTCTGGGCAGCACAAGCTGTGGCTGGCTGGGACATGCCTGCGTGCCAGCCAGCCAGCCAGCTAACGTGCACGTGGGGGACGGGTTGGGTGGCCACTTCCAGACTGAACAAAGGCTGAGCTCTGTCTGCATTCCCTTGAGGAACAGATGCTCCTCTGGCTCTTGTTTCTCTACACTGACAAATGGCTGAATCAAACGTTTGGAAACTGAACAACTTTGAGCTCTGTGCCCTTCTGCTGAATCTGATTTAGACAGGTGAATTGCATTACAAACTTCTTAAGGAAAGAGTGATAAAAGACACACAGATTGTCATACAAAACAGGCTGCAAAAATCATGTATGAATCATTTTCTTAAGCAATAAGGTTAAAAATCGAACAGCCTGGTGGAGAATGACATCAGGGAAGCTGGATTTGGCTTCCTGATTCTGAGACACAGCCTGTGCATTGCCATAAATAATGTTGCTGACAGGCAGTTTTAAATTGCACAACAAATGGACCAGGGCAGGGCTACTCGATGGAGCAGAGCAAAACACATCCCCTGTTCTTCCCTGCTTTCCTGCTCCTCGCTGCCAGATAGTGCCTCCTTCCCCTTCCCTTACACAACCAAGTGCAAAGAGTATCTGCACTAGCAGGCTTCTACTGTCCTGAAGGGAAAATAACTCTTGATGGTTATTTTGCCCCCAGGTCTCCTCATGCAAAATATAGCTGAAAATATAGTACGAGGATATCTCAGGCAAGTTCCAGCTCATCCCCCCCTCACCTACAGCCAGCTCTGGTGCTGGTCTGGGTCTGGTTCTTGCGGGTGGTTCGGTTCTGCTGCACCTAAAACTTCATGTGAAGGAGGGAGCATGGTTGTGAAGCAAGGTTCATAGTGTATGAGCTTTTTGCAACAAGTTTAGCAGAAAGTACCAGAAATTTTCTGAGGTATTTGTTGTATTTCATCTTGCTGGCATCTCCTGCATGATGTGAAGTGGAGCTGTTTTGGCACTGAAATTTTGTCACTCTTCAGATATTCTAATTATCTGTCCTAACAGGAGCCTGGTTTCCTAGTTCACTGTTTCTTTTTCCTCCCTCGAGACTATTTCTGGCATCTGTTTCCACATCATTATGTGAACACTTGAGTGCAAAAATGTCTTTAATGTTTTAGCAGGACTCTACCTAGCTTATCAAGTAAATACAAATCTGTAAATCAGTAAGAAAATCTAGTGTCCTTTTTAGTGACCCTTTTTCCTGTTAGGATGAACTTGAAAAACACCTTCTAACATGTATGAAAACTTCTGATTTCCTTTCCTTTTTTTACCTCCTTAACTGGCACACCTAATGTGAAGCATTGCTGGCTGATACTTCATTTATCTGCTGTCATCCATTTGGAGCCCAGCCCTTGCTGATGGTGATGGGTGTAGGAAGGGAGGGAATGTGACACCTCACAGAACTAATCTCTAAGAGGTAAACCAGAAACACTGAGGAGATCTGAAAGTTAGATTTTAAGTCTCAGACAAATTTTGAAAAGACCGGGTTAAACTTAATGGGATATTGTAAACAGTCTTAAGGGATTTCAAGGACTATTTTTAATTACGCTGAAAAATGGAACCATAGAATCATTTAGGTTGGAAAAAACTTTATGATCAAGTCCACCTGTTAACCCAACACCACCAAGTCCCCCACTAAACCACCTCCCTAAGTGCCACATCTACATATCTTCTCAATACCTCCAGGGATGGTGACTCAACCACTTCCCTGGGCAGCCTGTTCCAATGTTTGACCACCCTTTTGGTGAAGACTCCCAGAATATTGATTATATTTGGAGCCTCTCATACAATGGATACAGACTCCTTATTCTGCAGAGAAAGTTAAAGAATGGGTAGATACACAGCATACTAGTTAAGTCATTTAAAACATTTTCTTTGATGACCTTTCCCTTCAAGCTTTGCATCCCTGTAAGATTACATACATCCCACAAAGACCCGTGGAGCCCCCCCACCTTGCTCATACAGACATTTCTTACCCACACGTTTAGCTGTTTCATGCAAATATACCATGCCAAGCAGAGGCACTAAGGGCTTTGCAAGGCTGCCACAAAAAAAGAGGCCAGTCTGCTGCCTTGGAGGCTGTACCAGAAGCAGCAGTGAGTCTGTTCGTCCTGAGCTGTGGCCCAGGTGAGGGAGGCACCCAGGTCACTGCCATTTTGCCATGCAGATGCTCTGCCCCAGCAGCTGTTCACTTAGCTGCCTGCTGCATTCCGTGGCACAGGCAAAGAGCTGTTCCGTGTCTCTGCACTTGGTCTGTCAGGTTGCACTAAACCAAAAGCCAGCCCCTGAATGTGTGCATAAAAGATGTCCTAACACCCATTTTTGAACTCCCAAGTGGGGTTTGTAGCTTCTCTGCTGTCCCTGCCCTGCTTTAAAAGTATGTGCTGAACTACACTGTGTCCACAAAGAGAAACATGCCAATTTAGTAAAGAAGTTAATTAAGATTTTATTGAAAACATATACCAGGAAGAATGTCTACTTAAAAACTGCCTCCCCGCATGTTGTACAGGCTCTACCTTTTGCTTTCAGCTCAGGAACAAGCGAACCATGCAGCAAGGATTTACAAGGAATGCTTATTACAGCAGTTTCAAAGAAGAGTCCGAACTGCAGCATGCAGAAATACTAATGGTGTCATGAAGCAGATTCGAGCTGCAAACAGACAACTGCTTTTTTGTGTTTGGAAATTTCACTCCTGGCAGATGCTACATTCTGCCCTGCCCAAGAGGTGTGTTTGTGTATATGTACACATATGTCAAAGGGAAAAAAAAGAATGGAGAATATTTTGTTCTTAATGGGAAAGTGTCTACCTCACAAGGTTTAAAACAGAGACATCACTACTTGCTTTTTCCTCACAAAACAGAAACTCTCTAAAATGTAGGTACATGTAACACAGGCCCCCCAGAATACTTTACAGAACAAATTAGCTGGTTCTGTGGCATCTCACCAGGCTGCGGAATTTATGAAAACTACATTCCTTGGATTCTAAAACACTGGCCATCCCGCTGCTCTTTCAAATAATGTTGATTTTGCTGACTAGTCTCTCTGAGAGCCAGCACAGTTGTCTAATTGTAAGTAAATAATCTCGGAACAAATCCATGTTTGACATACTGTCATACTAACATTTACTGTTTTGCAAAAGGGATTTACTTCAAGGATATTGAAAAATTCCATTGGTGTTTAAGAGGAGTAGCAACTGTGACCCTCTATAAATTAAAATGCTTGACCCTGCTATATGATATTGATGATCTGAAGTACTTCACATGTTCAGATCAGTAAAGGCAGAAAAGAAACCCTCCTTATGAAGGTGCAGTATTATGTTCACACAAACATCCTCAAGGGATATGGAGGTTTACAAGGGTTAGCTATTTAAAGCTGAGACTCTTCAGCTTGCGTGTAGCCCCAATAGCTTCTTTAGGAATGTCTAAGGTTGATTATAAAGGTCTACCCTTGCAGATCATATTGCTAGAAAAGGACATGTGGGCCACATTCAGAGCTGCTATTGTGGCGCTTAAGAAGGACACCGGTGCCACGGTGATGTCAAAGTTCAAGAGCTTCATGAGCCCTTTGGACCACCTACAACCTGAGGCTGCTGAATCCTAGGATCCTGTATATTCGAGGGAAGAAGGAGCCAAAGCTAAAAGCCTGGGGTGGACAGTCTGAATGTGGCCCACCACGGCTCTTCTGAGACCCTTGCAGGGCAGACTGGGATCACACAGGGACTCAAGGCCCACTGCTCTTGAATGTAAAGCCATAGTAGTGTAGCATCTAAGACGAGTGCCTGTAGCAAAGGGTTTGCTTGGCTGAGATGTCCCAGCTCTCACTCTGTCAATATAAAACAGGACCCAGCAATGTGGCATACCAGCAAGCTCTGAAGAGCTTGCTGTGCTCTGGAATGAGGATACCATGGTAGCAACACAGGCACAGCCATCTGCGTGGCCCATGTTGCCTGGGAGCCCTAACCTTGCAAACCTCTGAGCCTTGCAGAGGACCTACTAACATCCAGGGCAAGGCAGATGATGTGGTATAACTGAAGTGCAGGCTTCCGTCCAGGAATTACAAATCCATACACATCTATTGAATACCATGGCCAGTAACAGGAAGGGTGCTGGACTGGGGAATAGTGTACCTGAATTCCAACCTTTCTTCGAATGAATGGAAGAAGCTACTTTGGGTTTTGGTGGGGTTTTTTTCCACTGTTTTTTTCCATCACCGGCATGAAGATACAGATCAATAATTCCCTTTGTGAAACTCTTTTAAGAGCTGACATTTATGATGTCATCATCATAGCTGCTGTTTTAATTTACATTTTAATTTTAATTTCCATTAGCATCTCTTACCGTAGCTCTTGTTTAACATAGCCATGGAAAGAATACATCCAGCACAGCCACTATAACATCACAGTCACTGTACAACCTGCTTGAAAAGGCGTGCAGAGCTCATACAAGTTCCAGTGATGCAAAATGCAAACCTGTGAGCAGATCTGCCCCAGCAAGATGCGCCATTAAACCAGGTCACCTTATTCAAGCACAGACCCAATTCTGAGTGTGATGCAGAATTCCCAAAGTTGTGTGCTTTGGCAGGTTAGATGTAGGTTAATGTTTGGGGTTTTATAAGAAGAAAGCTTGTCGGGTTCTCTCAGGCTTAGCCGCAGTGCTGAGTCCAATGTGCTTCGTACCATTAAGTGTAAGAAGGCAAAAAGGTGACAGAAATTCGCTACTGACTTCAGACCAAGAATGGTTTAGGATATAAGTTTTCATATCATATTTTTATATGGCTGAATACTTTTTTTCTTTTTACTGTGTGTTTATTGTATGCAGAGAGGAGAGTTTCTGCCTGTGACATATTTTAGTTCTAACCCCTTTAATACTCCTATTATAAAGAAGTGGCAAAAATGTCTTATTGTGAACAAATTTAATAGAAATGTTCATAAGAAACAACAAAAATGTTCTGTGACTAATGAAAGCATTTAAATTAGCTATCCAGATGTCTAATACGTTCTGCTAATAACAAGTTTGCATTTGTCTGAAAACTCAAACGATTGAAGTACAGTCAGTGTGATGCAGGTGTACGAAGTTTTGGTTAAATTCTTGGCTCCTACAGGAAAAAACTGTCTCTTTGGATTTGCATACATCTGTTTCTATCTGAAACTAAAATCCAAAGAAACAGGAGCTGGAACGGTTTTTGGTATGGGTTCAAGTGGTGCATGAAAAATCAGGTCAGTTCTCACTGGATCAGTACCAACTTCACTATTTCCAGTCAAAAACGTTATGATGCTTATTATTAAAATGTTCTTGAATGGAACTGTGTAATAACCTCCAGTGTGTCAAGCCAGTTCTTTTGGACTTGTGTGTTACCCATGGAGAGATCACTCATAAATGCTGCTAACAAATTTGGCCTTTGCGACCTCATGCTGTGAAATTACCACAATAATTAAAAGAGTTCCTATATCAAATAACAAAGCCCTTTTTTGACAGTGGAATATGTAATGTTTGTAGATTTTCCTCTCCAGTAAGCTGTCAACATTTTCAAAGGAAAACAGGAAGACACCTAGTGAGGAGATCACAAGGTAGGGAGTCAGGAGGTGTAGGTTATTCCTGGCCCTGTCACTGTCACACTCAGCGATGCACGGCCATCCTCTGCTTCATTTTCATTGTCTGTCACCCAAAGTGCTGCTCCTTACAGACTTTGTCTGGGCTGTGCTCTGGGTGCTGTGGGCCATTGGGAAAGTGCCAGCAGCAGAAGATATCTGCAGTCATCCAGAGCTCCTGGGCACCTCCAGCAGTGTGAATTTTCAGAAAACATTGACGGCCTCTGAAAAAAACTATACCGCTTTTTGCCTTTCTGAAAAGTTCAGCTGCTTTGCAGGGGATATTAACCACTTTCCCATGAATGCATGTACTGGCCACGAAGGTGCCATTATAATAGCTGTCATTTAATCCAATGTTTGTCTTAAGCAATAAATTTTCAGCAACAATCCAATAATATTTCCATGGTATCCCAAATGGCTTCTTTTCCTTTTTTTTTCTTTTCTTTTTTGAGGCTGAATTAACAGTTACGTAATATAAGGAGACTTTTTTATTTTGCTTCATAAATGATTTTTTGTTAGGCACAGTGGAAAAAGAACACCATATAACAATTCAAAATGAAGCCATCTGGCTTTGTGTCCATCTAACAACGTTAGCAAATATCCCACATCTAAAAGAAATACAAAGCACTGTTTCTGTGGTGTGTTCATTTACTTTACTTTGAAGGAGCATAGCACATACATACATATTTTAAATGAAGCGCATATTTCTTTGTTTTATTCCATGGCATTTCATTGCTTCTTCGCCTGTGTTTCAGTGAACTTGCCCTCCACTGCAGTGAGCCTCAAAAAATCAGAAACAAACGCTCACATCCATGACCTTCCTGTGCAGTACCTCTGTGTGGGCTCCTACCTTGCAGCCAGCAGAAGGCAGGTTACCCAGTTGTGACTGCAGGTAAGCTACTTCATGTGAAGGAAAATGGAAGGGAACTGCAGCTATCACCAGGATGCAGCTATGCTGTAATTTCATGCCCTTAATTTACTTCAAAGCAACTTGTTGGCATGTCCAGTACCCTGACGGGTTTATGTTTCCAGCATGTGAGCACATTGGGTGATGCAAGATAAATACGCTCCCGTATGCAAGATGTGTCTCTGTCTGTTGGCATTTTGATATTGCTTGTGGGAAGAAAAAGAAAAAAGCAGAAGGGAATTCAAGCTTAAATTCATGGTACTAGGAAAGTCTTACAATTAGTCTACACCCAGTGTTCCTTAATGTGTGGTCTCCAAGACATCAGAAGGGAGACTCTGAAACAATTGCAAAAAAATTTTACAAACACATGCACGCACACATATTTCCACAGATGCAAACAAGCAAGCAGGCAAAAGGGGAGAAAATAAAACTGATCAATGTGTTTTTGAAGCCTAACCTTAGTATTTGGTTGTAGTGAAAACTATCTTAGCAACATTGTGCAAGGTGATCCTTGGACTTCTTTTTTTCTCCCCCAACCCTTTAGGTGGTACTTCAGTAAGGAGGACTGATAAACACTGGCAAACACTTTTACTGAAGACACAACTCTCACCAATAAATGGAGTTTTGTGGTCACACAGTAAAAGGACTTCACAAAACAACATTGCAAATACACATGGATTTTGTGGTGATAAATCCGTCAGTTCGGAAGTGCTTATTTTTATGCTCCTTTCTGAGAAGACATGGGCCAACAGAACTTCACAGAATGACTCTGGCCTTCCACCAGGAGAAGGTAGACCACCTTTGGCTAGGAAGTGAAGATGGGCATCTCTGTAGCTGCAACTGTATTTTGGTTTAGGGGGGAAAATTACATCATTCTTGGATTCTTTTCCAGGAGTTAGTACCTGCCTGGTATATTATGCAGTGAAATGCCCCTTGTGTGAGCACAGAAGAGATGGGCAATGTCCAAGGACTCGTGCTGCTGTAGCTCCCTCCATCCTTCTTCTCCCACCTCTGAAAGAAACTGCATGTGCTGGATAGCAGGAAATTCAAAAGAGCTTCTGCAGAGCAGCTGTCTCGCTTTCAGCACCTCTTCAGGCCCAGGACAGACACAGCTGAGCAAGCAGAAGTCTATAGGACAGCCAAGCTTTAAGGCAAAGAAATAAATTAATTAATGAAATGTTTATATATCCAACTTCTAATTTATACATAGCACCCACTTACAGCAACACTTTTGAAAATTATCATTTGAGCTACTTAAGGATGAGAACGGTTTGGCATATACATTAGCAATCGCAATTAGTTGTCCCTGTTCATAAAAAAAGAAGAAAGAGTCCAAGGAGCCTCTTGCCTTCAAAGGTGGGGCCCAGGAGCAGCCACCAGTAGCGGTGTGACTCCAGCAGATGTCAATGGGCTCTGTACTAGGCTACAGGCTCTGGATCTGGGGATCCTGATGTGTACATGCACACGCACACGTGCTTAGCTGATGCAACTCTGCTGTTACTATCCACAGCTTTGCTTCTTCTTTTTCATGACCATCTGCAATTTTGACTCATTTATTCCAGAACTTCACAGCTAACACTGCCCAGCTATCTAAAATTAAAGATCTTCGCTGATCTTAGCTGGCTTTTCCTTTTTTTTTTTTTCTTTTTTTTTTTTTTCTCCTTACTGTGGTTTTATTAAATTCTGTCCTCCTTTCTGCCCTTGCGACTGAAAGGAGCTCATAGAGTGTCCTAAGACAGGCAAGAAGAGCCCAGAAACCCTGCATGGTGTCATCTCCATGTAGGCTAACATGGTTGACAGAGCATTGAAATCTTCTGTGTCTCTGCCTGAGACTTTCTTTTTTCCTCGACTGTGGTGACACGAGTGTTTTCTTTGCCATTATCTCACCATGTGGGAATCAGTGGCTTAACATGCATAACAGTGCAGCAAAAGTTTAAAGTATGCCACGAAGCTTAATGACAAAAATATGTGTAGAATCAAATAAATCAAAATCTTACTTTTGGACTGGTTTTTTTGTGGGTGAAAGGTTGTTGTTGCATTTCATCTTAAAGCCTTCATTCATTCCTGCAATAGAAAGCTATCTGTTTTGTTTCTAATTTGGTCAGCTTCACACAGTTCTTCACATGCAACAGTCTATAAAAGGCAAAAACTACATTAACCATTAGACAACAGATTTAAGGTACATCTTTACTATCTTGTTCCTTTATCTGAGATCTTTTTCAAACGTATGTGATGTTTATGGTTTAAAAGAAAGTAATGTCTTTTACTCATCTTAGACGGCTTAGCACAAGGGGGCCCCATCAAATGGGCGTCTTTTAATTACAGTCGGGCAGTTAAACTGAAAAAGTTGATTCTTTTTAACATAACCTCACAAAAATATGTCTTGTTGAGGTCTCCCAATATGACGTAATACAAAAAATATATATAAACATAGGAATTATTCAGTGAAGTTTTGCAGTCTTCACAAACTATCCATTATAAGCTGGATCTTTTTCCTGAGTGGGAAAATTAATCTTAGGATCAGAACAGAGTCACTTTCGAAGTAAAATAAGTGAAAAGGGGGCTGTATTTTTTCACAAGTAGCTCAGCTTTGCATAGACCCTGAAAAAGTTGCAAACAAAGAAAGTCTGTTGAGTTTTGCATCGACATGTACAGAACTGCAGTAGGAATATTAGGACTGGTACGAATGGAGCAGGGGTGGGAAGGTTGGGGTGGGCAACCAGGTGAAGAAGCAACAGTGGAAGGTTTATGAGGACAGCAGCTGCTGACAGCACCTGGATTAGCAGCCCATGAAGACCCCAACTGATCTGTGTGTGGCTTCCCAGGACACCCGGACTGGGAGACACAGAGGTGGGCCAGGCTGGAGTAACTAATGACTCTCAACTTCTAGATGGTACAAAAGAGGCACATACAAAACCAGGTCATTGTCACCAACCTAAGAAGAAACCAGGAGCTGTGAGGAGGACTTCATAGGTGGCACCCCTTGTCCTGCCTACCAAGGGTTCCCAACCAGACCACTGGATACTCCCATCTGGATGCCCAAATGCAGTGATTTGGGTATATACCCCTCCTGGCACCTGTCAGCATCGGTGTATGGGCACGAGAGCGTAAGTATTGAGTGAAATTTGTTCCATTTTCCAAATAAAACCACCTTCTTCTCTATATAGCTTTGCCTCGGTCTTTGCTAGATCTTTGCTAGTGTTGCGACATTATTTCCTACCGATAGATATATGGGAAATTCTGGCTTTCAAACAATTTATGTGTTATGAATCAGTGATAACTGCCACCTGCTTGCAATGAGCATGGGCAAGTTCCAGCGCAATTTGCCTTTAATATGCATACAAAGAGGAGTTACACATCCAAACATATCATATATTTGTTTAACTGTATTGGATTTGCACTGCTTTCCTTTCTGCCAATAAAATACAAAAAAAAGGTAATCCTCTCAATATGCAATGAAATCCCGGCTCCACTGAAACCAGTGGCAGATATTCCATTGACTTCAGAAGGGCCAAGATTTCAGTGACAGCTTCTGGTCTTGCAAGCTGTTGAATATGAAAGTTTAAAGCAAAGGATTTCTGTAAAGATGCTGCCTTACCAGGCTCTCTACAGCTAGCACCGTCAGAAAGAGCAAATGTAGTAAAACTGCTCTAAAAAGAGCATCTTCAAAGAGCAGATGAAGTTTAAGCAGATATTTAATAGCTTTTAAAGAACTAAACAATACCCACCCCTACAAGAGATGAAAAGTAAATAGGATCTTTTCCATTGACTAATGGCAACTCATTCAGCCTCTCAGGAAACAAGCAGCAGTATCTACATCCACGTCTGGGTATTTTCTTGGAATGTGTTCATTTCCTTCATACACAGGTTTTAGTAAACTGCCATCCTGGTACCTAAAATACTGGATGACTTTTCCATCAAAATATTTTCCAACGCAATAGTGCTCTTTTCATCAAAATCGAAACATTTTAGAATATGTTGATACAAGTGAACTCCACCCCCAAAGGCTTTCAGCACAAACTTCAACTGTTGAAAATAAAATTCGTCATACATTATGTAAATTTATTTTGGCATTTTGAAATTATTTTCCTATTTTCTTGTATTCATTTTAAAATAATTTCTATAACTTATGGCAAGTTATACACTACTGCAGTTGGCATATGACAACATAGCATAATGTAATACAAACTAACATCGTAGCTGAAATATTTTATTCATTTACTGGGTGGTACTATCTTTTGAAATCATTACTGTGTGCTGGTTTCTATCACTGAATGAAACCTCTTTCCTTGATCCCAGTGTCTCCTGGTTTTTGCAAAGAACTGGTATGTCACTCCTGTCCAAGTATTTCCTGTTTGTATTGGAACTGAACAGCCTGATAAATTGTTTCAGCCCAACAGAAACAGGGGACAGTTACATAGAGAAGATAAAATGCTTTAATGAGTAGTAAACAGAAGCCAAACTTAACATTTTTTTAAAATAATAGAATAAAATATAGCCCCACTGACATCATAAACTGATTTCAAAAAACTAAAGTCTGCATAAAGTAATATCAATTTAAACATGTAAAAACATAAACTAAGAAATATGGCAAATGTTTAAAAATTGTAAACCAAAATTTCAAACTCCAAACCAAAATTTACAGTTTTCTAAATAGTCTTTTTGAATTTCTGTACCGCGGGCTGTAGGGGAAATAGGTTCAAATGTCATTTCTCTTTTGATTGAGAAGAAAATCAAATTTTCAATGGCAAAATTTTCTTAACACATAAATTCCGTGTTTTGATCAGGACTGGTATTTACACAGATAAGTTAGAAGAAAATCCCTCTTTCCAAAGAGCGCCACATGGCTATAAAACAGCATGAGTCTTAGCAAGCATTTAATCAAAACTGTTTAAATTCAGAATGGTATTAATAAACCATGAAGGAATTCAGTCATTGTTCCAATATCAATTCATATATCATCACCATGTACAGTGTAAGATTATATATAGATTTCTTAAGAGTCAAAAATGCTGTCCATCAGCATAATCGGGAAGCACAAGTCAAAGTAAAGCCGTGTAATTATATACAAACCATTTCAGTTCACTCTTGCCAAGAAAAACATGAACGAAAGTATTGGCTGCATGACCAATTAATTCCTGCAGAAAGCTCAGCACATCAGACCATGAATGAGGCTCCTCACCTGCAATCCCCGAACTCCCCAGCTCTGCACTGGCTGCACGTCTGTCCAGGCTCGGGCGTAAATGAGATCAGACACCAGTTGCTGACAGTTTATAGGACATTTAAAGATGTTCAGTTACTAGAAAACCCACGATCACAGACCATCAGCAACAGCAGGAGGAGAGAGTAGCTCTGAAGTCATTCAGCTGATTCGGTAACACCAGGTTATACAACCAAGTGAATACACCTGAATATATCAGTCGTAAAGGTGTTTTGCATGACCAGCATAAAGTTGCCATAAAACTAGCAAGAACAGAGGAGTTTAATGTACAATTTAAAATGTCAAAAAAAAAAATCCATTCAATAGGGTTCACCTGGACACATATAGGTCATGGACTCTCAGCTTTCACATTCTTTCTTTGCAGTTACTAGCTGCAGTCTTGTTTTCAGAAGACCCTTCAGATTCAGAGTCACCTTTTGGTAAGAGCAACCCATTACAAGAACTACCACCCCTGAAAAAAGCTTCCAGTGGTATAAAATGCTGGAGCCTACTTGGTTAGCAGAGAAGATCGTATCCCAATGCTGCATTCTTCATATTTCAACCCCACCATATAAGAAATTCGCTTCAAGATTTCTTGTCTGGTGATCAGATGCCCACATAGCTATAGCAGTGGATGAATTCACCTCCTGCACTATCATGTCCTACAGCAGTTGTGTTTCTGGGGCAACTACCAAAGTCAGCAAAGCAGCTCCAACACTCAGAAAATGGAGGGCTCACAGGAGCAGTCTGCTTCTAGCTGGATGAAGGAAGTTTGATAGTGGCCATGCCACCTAACAGAGGACTATGTATTTACCTGTGTATCAGTGCAGAAAGGATTTTCATATTTCATGGATTTAAAGTTGCATCGGGACTGGAATCCATTCTGAGAGACATAAACAGGGTTACAGACTCCATATTTTTCCAAATAACGTGTGAAAGCTCATGTTTGTGATTTAGTTTACCTCCGATGGTGCCTCACAGGCACCTGGTATGCATAGCAAGTGCGTTGCAATCAGTGGAAACTGGGCTGTTGCTGACTTCAGTAGGACCAAGATTATAT
Source organism: Falco peregrinus (assembly GCF_023634155.1). NCBI lineage: Eukaryota > Metazoa > Chordata > Aves > Falconiformes > Falconidae > Falco > Falco peregrinus. The sequence goes on along the minus strand of NC_073723.1, from coordinate 58,064,194 downwards.
TATTGCTCTGCCATGTTTCTCAATGCATAACTCTCCTCACCCAAATTAATACCTCAAACACTATATCAAGATAATTTATTTTGAATAAACAGAAAAATGGGGCTTTATGGTAATTATTTCCTTTTTTTTTAGATGTTAAGGAAGCGGGTACATGGGCAAACCCAGATGAGCACCCATGATGAGCAGGTAAAAAGACTGGCATTAGGGTCCCACTGTTACTTGGGACATTTATCAAGACAGGTAAGTACTGCTCTCCAAATGCATGTACATGTTTAGAGCTTGGCCACCCATCAATTCATCACAGTTGTCACTTCTTCTGGGAGACATCGAACACTTTTTCCGAAATTGGAGGTTGCGTTTCCATGTCCCTTTCCTTCACTCCAAGGCTGTGAAAAGGTTCAAGGCATCACAAAGAGTTACCAGAAAACATCGTTAGTCAGAAGGAGCTCAGTGCCTGCATGAGGGGGAAATGAGGGGTGGCTGCAGCTACGGCCAAGGCTCTGCTAGCTGACTCTGCTGGCAGCAGCTCCGTTCCTCTCAGGCAAGGTAATGTTTGTTCCTGTAGCCAGCAAATGCAGCCAGTTCTCACCCTCATCCCAGGAGGCACTGAGCTGCTGCTGAATCAGGGTTACACAAAGATGAATGAGCCCAACGGGAAGGGGCAGGGAAACGGAGACAGCTCACACTCATAAAATGAGAAACGCAGAGTTAGAAGAATTACAGAAACGATAAAATCCATCTGCACTTTGGAAGGTCCTTCTATCAGCAGGGCCTGGGAAGTCCTTTCCCCCCAGTAATTCCTCTTCTGTATCATCCAAACCTCAAATTCTCTGGAATCGAATGTGGATGGGGCTATATTTCCCTGTGGTTATTGCTAAATGACTCAAAACTTTTCCCTCCCTTTTCCTGTGAGACCAAGGGGCTACATCAACCTCCAGCAAAATTTTGCATTTGTGTTTCAGTTCTGTGGAAGAAGTAGCATCTGGGCCAACAGGACATGAAAATGGCTCACAGGTTTCACCTTTCTGTAACTGCAAACACAAATTCCGCCAATATGTAAAAATAAAATACAATGACATAAAGTTAAGCTCTTTGGCTGGGTTGAGGGATGTTTGCAGGGGTAAACAGAAAGTGTACAGCTCCTTACCAGATTTACTCACACGTCCTGCCTTTACTACAACATATATTATTGCTTCTATGAGCTGGGCCAAGACAAACTGCCTCAAAGCATCCGTGATGTATTGCCACAAACATCTAACACCTAATGCACACTAACCTGGGCATATCTCCAGCAGGTTCTCCTTAGGACTTGTCTGGTAAGGTCAAGGGAGACAAAACCAGTCAGGAGCACCTCGTAATCTCCAAGCTGGACCCACTGCTGAACGTAGCTAATGACTCTACAAATTTCACTATCCAAGTGATTTTTGCTCTCTGAGACTTCTGCATGCATTTGGATACCTGTTTCTTAGCAAGTACTTTGACAACGTCCATGTAATAAATAGAAAAGTGGATCTTTATTACACAGTCAAGTATCTGAAGGGGGAAAAAAGAACATTACAAGCAGACCAGCTGCCTGTTACCAATTTTAAAGTATACTTTCTAAAGTCTAATGCAATGCAAAACTAGTAACACTCCTAAACTCAGAAAATTAAATGGCAACAGAAGAAACAAACCTTTCCATACTTAAATCTATAAACAGCCCCCAGAAACAGTAGTCAGGTGGTGCCTCTGGTGCCTTGTCTTATTTTCCTTCCCCTGGGGAATGGTTCTTGCTTGCGTTGCATATAGCACATGGGCTGAACCTGGTGTCTGCTGCTGCTCTGTGCTTCAGACTCCACCCTACTCTTGCAGTTCTCCATTGCCCAAGAAACCCCAGAGATCTCCAGATCATAAGGGAAAAGTTTGAATGAACAGGTGTTCATATACTTGTTCTGCTAATTTTGACAGGTTTTGACCAAAAAATTGTTCTGTCAACAAGCATACCTGGTGTCTTTCTATGAAGAAAACAATATTATAAATGACAGCATGAAAACTCTGCACTTCAAAGTGTTGTTTTATACCTGTGTAGCTGAATTCTTCCCTCTCCATCCCAATTGTCCCTGCAGTAACAACAGAGCCAGTGAGTAATGCAGCACTTTGCTCTTGGTCTCTGCTTTTGCCTCTCTGGGAGGCACAGAGCTGGCGGCCTCTCTGGGCTCTGTTAGCAGCAGCAGATGTGTTGTTGCCAGAGCATGAGGGAGTTTTTTTTAAATCCAAACAGTCCACTGTAGCACCTGCATTGAAATGGGCTAGGAACAGTGCTTGTTTGCTGAACTTTATACTGAAATGCCTGGAATACTCCTTACACAAGACTCTGCAAGCCAGCTGCATGCTGAGCAGTCATTTTCCAAGCGGAGGAAAGGGTGGTCTATATTCTGCCTGGGGAGGTCTGAATGGCTGGAGGCACCAGCTGAAGGCTGTAACTCATTGCTCAGGTAGGCTTGTAAGTAATTTTACATGAACCTCAGGAAGATGCAGGTGCACGTATCTCATTTGTCATAAATTTCTCAAATAGAGAAAACTGACTTTTCTACTCATGGAGAAAGCTTTGTAGGGATCTTAGAAGACCTGACATCCTGGAGTAACAAAAGAAAGGTCAAAATCAACTTGTTCCCTTGTGTCCTCTCCATAGATATCTCTAGACACGTTTTGGGTTGTATCTTCTCTTTACAGGGTTGCATGATAGATGGAAGATTAAAATCACTGGCCACCATGGTCATTCTTTCTTCATTCCTCAACTGGTTTTGGCCTTTTGCTAAAGTTACCCAATATTTTCCATTATAAGGACCTTTTAGCTTTGCCAAAGTTCAGTCATCCTAGCTGTAATTTCTTCTGCTGGCTGAATGCCTCTGGCTGATTTTGTTTGGACTTCTTTTGATAATTTTTTTGGAAATTTTTCCAAGAAAGAACCTAGGGGAAAATGTATATATTGTTGTCTATGTCAAAAACTTGCAGGCTTTTCCTTTTAAAATCTCTCATTTCCCAGGCTTTGGAGCACAGTCCTGAAATGTGATGGGTAGATTTGCACCTGGAATGGCCTTTTCCCTTTCCCAGTGGAAATCTGCAGAGCGCAGAAGCAAGATGTCAACCACAGATTTGTATAGTGAAGAAAACCTTAAGTCTTTTAAGAGTTCTGCCTCGCTTGTCATAAAGGTCAGAGAAGAGGCAGGGGAGAAAAAGAAATTCTTGTTTTCAAAGCTGGTGGTTTCAGTGCTAGAGAAGGCTCTGACTCTGCCAGGCAGTGCCTATGCCATGTGAGCGACCGCACTGGCTCTGGCCGGGGTGGAGATCATCTGCTTCACAGCTGCCTATACAGGGCTGTAGTTTAGATTTGTGACCAAAACAGTGTTGGTAACACATCAACATTTTTGCTGTTGCTGAGCAGAGCTTGCACATCATCAAGGCATTCTCTGTTTCTAACTCTGGTGCCCCAGTGAGTAGGCTGGGAATGGGCAAGAGACTGAGAGGGGGCAGCTGACCCAAACTGACCAGAGATATTCTGCACCATATACATCATGCTCAGCAATAAAACAGGAACGTGTTTTTTTTTTCCAAAGTAGCTGCTGCTCAGAGACTGGCTGGGCATCAGTCTGCTGGTGGGAGGTGATGAATGATCGCCTTTGCATCACTTGGGTTTTTATTTTTCTTCCACACCCCCCGCCCCCCATTCGCTTATTAAACTGCCTTCATCTGGAGCCATGAGTTTTTCTCATTTTTGCCCTCCCAGTTCTCTCCCCCATCCATCTAGGGGAAAGTCAGTGAGCAAGCGGGTGGGGGCTGAGCTGCCACTGGCTAACTTAACCCACCCCAAAACTTGCCAACATCCAGCTCATCCTAGCTTATCTCTACCCATGTTTTTTTCGACAGTCCTGACAGGAACCCTACAGTATCATTTGCAAAAGGGCTGAGTACTCACCCCTGCCATGGAAGTCAATGGGATCTAGACTTCAAAGCCTTCAAGTGTTTAAAATACTGTGCATCATTGTAGCTGTATTGCTGGGTTTATGCTATCAGCAGCACACCTGATGTCCTGCTATCTCAATCATCCACATGCGGGATTTGGCTCAGAGTATGCCAGCATTGCTCCTTGCAGGCTTCATACGCATGGAAAGCAGGGAGAGGAAGGGCAGAGGCAGCATCGTGTGTAGCCGAGTCTTGTGTGGCTGTGACTAGGACTTTTAGCCAGGCTTGCAAAGTGGGAAGTGGAAGGTGTCGTTGGGTGTACAGTGTAAACATTGACTGCAATGCTGGGTACTCTCAGAAATCATAGCACTTCAAGTGATCCGCTTCTCATGCGAGGATAACTTTTAATTACTGTGGCTCCAGCCTATAAAATGGAGGTAATAATACTCCTTATTGCTTGCAAAGGTTAATTAACATTTGTGAAATATATAAATGTTACCCTGACAACAGACATAGAAGAAATCAATAATTTTATCTTCAGAGCAGAGCATGCATGTTGCAGTGAATGGGACCTAGAGGAACAAAGAAGAGAAGATAAAATATTGAATGGGTGCTCACTAAATGAGTTCAGTCCCTTCTCTGTACCGAATACTGGAGAAAAATTGATACACTGCTATAAACTAAAATCCATATCAATACTTTTTATCAGTAGGAATGAATATGTCTTGTCAGTAATTCCAAACATGCTCAGGTCAGTTAAGGACCCATGGGAAATCGTTCTCCTGGCATTTCCTAGCTTGTGAGCGCTTGATTTCACAACCTCAGTAATGTTCTTTGACAACAATTATTTGTATGTGGTATTTATGAAGTCTGACAAAATGAAAAAGACGTGGGATCTCTCCAAAGCTTTCATTAATATTTTCAGTGAATATCTGATGCCCTGTAATCCACCTGAAAGAAGACAGAAATACTGCATCAAAACCAACTGTTGACAATGTGATCTCACAAGCAGTATAGAAGGGACTATTTATCACTACCTATTTTTTGGTTCATTTGTTCCTTTTGAGGTCCATTTACTCTAAAAAGCAAGACCAATATAAACCTGGTACATACAACTCAAAATATTTATTAGAGTGGCTATCTTTTATTGCCATTGTGCCCAAACAAGCAAAACTTCAAATGTTCAACTTTCTCCATAAACAGTAATTTACATAAATTACAGATTTGTTATATATAGTGAGCAAAATACTTTACAATTGCAATCATGATGTTCCCTCATTTACAAAGTTTTTTTTCTGTACTTTTTGAGCCAAATACAGAGTTGAAGAGTTGTAATTTAATATTCCCCCAGACCTACTTACACCCACTTGTTGAAGCATCAGGGAGTCCTGGTGGGTGTAACTCACAAGCTGAAGAGCCAAAATATATTGCAATAATGTTAACTTAATGTAGGGAGAAATCACCGTCTTTTTTATTTGCTTTTCTTGCTGTGCTCCTCTCCTGTGGCCAAGCACTATACAAGCCATATTCACTTCTCCTCTGTTTGACTCTGAGGTGTGCACTGCAAGGCAAGAGGTCAGGAAGACCAAACATGATGCATTTGGACTTGCCGTGTGGACCTATATTGACACAAATGGCAAATGTGGGGAGGGGATGCAGCTGAACCAAGCTGTGTCGGTGCCTGTAAGTATATTACACCAGCTTCCACTCCCTCTAGTGCCAGATGGCCTTAGAGAGATACCTCTCTGCATCTCCTTACCTCTGTGAGAAGTTACACAGCTGAAGAGCAGCAGAACACATCCAGCCATCCCTGAACCCCAGCTGAAAAGTGTGACATGCAACAACAGCAGAAGGCTGCTCCTCCGGGCTGAAAGAGCCCAATTCTGGGTTCGTGCCTGTTGGCTCCCACTGAAGATAACTCAAAGCTGCATGTCATTGGCATTTGGACAGTCTCAAAACATGGCAAGATCTTTACCTCCTTCCACCAACATAAACCAAACCCTGTGGCCAGTATTGTTTTGACATACTCCAGCCGAAGACCTGGTCTGGTTAGACCTCAGGCAATAAGAAACTACTTCTGAGGAAATCAGAATTATTTCACTCTGTGTGTTGAAAGAAATACACTATGAACAAACAAAATGTTATTACTAATGTATAATAATCTACTTCTGCAAACATCCTAATAAAATCTGGCACTAATTATTTGGTCTTGGTTTTGCTGTCTTCAACATTTAAGCACTCTAACAGTGACGGAATTACTTTGCATTATGTGAAATTTTGGAGCACAAAAGTAAAATATTTAATCAGTTTACATACTCAGTTGACACAACAGCTACAATTGTTTTAGGCAATTTTGACAAAATACTGTGCAAGGAAATTGGTCTATAAATAAAATTTCTCAAACTTTCTGAACCAGAAATAATCTTAATTCAAATTATGAATAAAACCCATAATGATGTGTTTCATCAAATATAAAAAACATGAAACAGTGGTCCCTAAATATAATCTGTAGATAATCATAATAGCTGTACTTTTAACTGCATTTCACCATTTTGCTTCTCTTTAAGTTTAGGACAATGTGACTGTCCAGCCTATTCTAGAGTCATCTTGTGTCTTCCTTCCAAGAAATGAAGTTTCTAAAAGAAAAGGTCACAGCAATTGAAAGACAAGAGAGCTTCTGCATGGGCCTTTGCATGATCAACACGCAAAACATACTTAGAACAAGCCTGTATCTCTGAGTAATTCTGGCATACTGAAAAGATAGCCAGGTGTTTTGCTGCTTTCAGAATCTCTTCAGTTTCCCAGTTAATCAAAAAATAGGAAAGAAAAAAAATCACCCAACCTCACTTGTCAGAGAGAAGTCTAGATAACTAAATACTTTCAAATTATGATGCTAGTTACCCAGCTTAAGAAAAGGCTCATCTGCAGATTTAACAAAATTATTAGTAAATAACTTCACCATTTGTTCAGGATCATTTACAAACTCATTACCCAGATCCAAGGATAATGTCTTCACTCTGGGCACAGGTCCAAAATGGTCATTAACAATAGTATGAAACTGTTGTGGAGAAAAAGATTTATCATTAAAATATGTTATAATACTCAGCTCTTACTTTTCAAATGCACATTTTGTATTGAACCCAAATGGTACTTACTTCAGACAAATGATCTTCCACATATGGTTCCCGAGTCACATGCAGTTTTCCTCAATGATGCATGCAATTATTTTTCAGATATTTTATTTAATTATTTCCCTTTGTATTGCATGTGGGCTTGGACAATGAGAAGGCTTCCAATCAAAAAAGAATGCCATACGCACCTCCATGTGTATGGACCAAGGCTTCCAGCATCTCCAAGACTTGCCAAACAGCCAGTTTGTGGTTGGAGAAGAGAGGAGCAATGCTGAAAAAAATTTGTAGGTCAGGCTGTGGGAAAGAGCCAGGGGTGTGTAACAGTCTATTGTGAAGTTGAATCAAAGTGAACAGGAACTGAGCACATTACCTCTGGTTTTAGATCACTTCAGCAACACAGCTCGCAGCGTGAAAGTGAGTGTGAATGGTTATAAATGAGCTTCCTTGATACACAAGTGAAGACTGAAGCAAGGAAAAAACGAACAATACACACATGGTTAGGAAGTGCTTAAAGTCACACCGTGCCACAGCAACTGCAAAGCACTCACTTGGGTACCTTATTTCAGCATTTGATGAAATAATTGTAATAGTTCTATATAAACAAGCCGTGTTAAGCCTATACGTAAACACTTCTAAACAAGGATGATTTGTTTACATCCCCCAGCCCTTCTCCGAGTTTGGATCTGGCTGCAACGTGGGATCTCTGTGACAGGCAGTCCATTGTGGTAGTAAACTGTTGTTATGTTATCGTTATTATTGGAAGAAAAAACAGGCCTCGTAAATTACGTGCTGAACTAGAGTAACCAAAAAGTCCCTAAAATGAAGTATTTTTGTGAAACTGGATTTCCCTAGAACACAGTCTAAAGTTTCCTGAAAATAAAAGAATATGAAAATATGCTTGAAACTTTTTTCTGAAATCAGTGGTTTTAACCAGAGAAACGGTGTAATTATGTTTGGCAAATTTCACTGTAGCTTTAAAAGAAACTTGAAAAGTATTAAACGGTGTATAAAAAGTTCAGGCTTGTGAAGGCTCAGGACTGGGCAATGCTAGTTACATACTGTACCCTGTACTGTGTACTGTGTTGCACTCCAAGCATGTACCTATTCAGTGGTTTATCTAGCTAGGAGGACTAAGATTAGGATTAAGATTTCTTCTTAGAAACATACTCATGGGCTTTGGATCAGTCTAGATAGTTTTTAGTTTGATTCTTCAAAACAAAAATTGTAAGTTAATTTAGGATCCAAAATCAATCACACAACTGAGCAAGCATTAATCGGTGATACAAACACCGCAAGAACTGTTGTCCTAATCCAACACAACGCTAAGGACATCCATAATTTTCTGATGACTGTATTCAGATTTAAATGTTTTACTCGCGACTTGTACCAAAAATAGATATTCCAGACAACTACCAGAGCACAAACTAAAAGCTGAGTCAAGTCTCTTTGATATCTGAGCCCTGCTTTAAAGCAGCAAATGGCTACTGCAGCTGGTATTCAAGTACCTTCGACAGCCCCAAGCTGAAGGTACTGCCTCCAAGTCAGCAAAACACGCTCAAGTAAGTGTCAACTCAAGTCATCAGACCCACTGAAGGAATTCAGATTTCTAAATCTGTTATTTAATTTTTGCTCTACAATGGTTACTTTTCGTGGACTTAATCCTCCATTCCCTGCTCGGGCAAGATCGTACCTGAGGTTTCCAGTGCTTTTTGACCTGGTGTTAAACTAATGCTGCTGTGATACTGTGCCGTGACCTTTCCAGTATGCTCCAGTCCTTCTTGGAGCCATAGGCCTCCTGAAAAGACCATGTAGTATAATCACTTCTTGGGGCGTCCCCACACTCAACACACCACGATACCCCTAAATGCCAAGGCAAAAACCGTGTGCATCCCCCCTCTGCAATGGGCAAGGCTCGCTGGTGCCTCTGTTACTTTGTTCCGCCCCAGACGAAGCGGCGTACATCGCACTGGCTCTGCTGCCTCAGCACCAGTGGTCACAGCCGAAGCTGGATCATAAATGCTCGTCACCGTCTTCCCGTTGCTAAAAACGGGCAGGTCTGCAGAAAATCAAACGGTGCCGTTCATGAAAACGGGAGCCTGGAGACGATCCATTATTCCTGGCAACATCCAGAACTAGAGAAGTAGAAGAGGCCTGGCCTGTATATCCCCAAACCCACAAATATTTACACGCATTCTTCAGCGCGTGCACCGCGCGCGACCCCAGGGCGCCCACCCGTCCCGCTGGCGGCGCCTCGCCCAGCGCCAGGGCCAACCCCGCGGGTCCCGCAGCCGCTCCCCGCCGGGGACACGCACCCGCCGCGCCGGGAGCCCTCGGGGGGCGCGGTGGGGGGCACACCGGCCTGCCACCCGCCTGGGGAGGGCAGGGACCGGCCGTTCTCCCGCCTGGCAACGCCGCATCCCACGCAAGCCCCCCGGTCACCGGTGGGTGCCCTGCGGGTCCTGTCCCCGGGCCGCTCCCCACGGGCAGACCCCGCTGCCTGCGGCCCCGCACCCCGGGAGCCCCGCGGGACGCGGCGGGGCGGGGTGCGACGCCCCCGGGCCCAGCCGGCGGCGGGGCCCGGAGCCCGCCCCCGCCGCCCGGCCCCGGCCGCGGCCCCTTCCCCGGGGCGGAGGGAGGGAGGCGGGGCCGGGCCGCGGCTCCGCGGGGCCGGGCCGCGCCGCGCGGGGCTGGCGGCGAGAGCGCGGTGCCGCCGGCGGCCGAGGAGCGACGGCGAGCGGCGGCGGCGGCAGCGGCAGCGGCAGGGGCTGCGCACCAGGGCCCGCGGCGGGGGCGCGCCCGGCCCCCGGCATGGCCCGGTAGTAGGCAGGGAGCGCCGCCCGCCCGCCCGCCCGCCGCGCCCGGCGGCAGCCCCCGCCGCGCCCCGTCCGTCCTATGTGACCCGCCCAGGCGCCAAGATGAAAGGTAGGGACGGGAGCGGGGCGCCCGCTCAGCCGCCCGCACACGTGCACCGCGCACCGGGCACCGCGCACCGCGCACCGGGCACCGCGCAGCGGCAGGGCAGGGTGCTGGCGGGGCGTGAGCGGGCAGGTTGCGGGAGGAGCGTGCAGGCAGGGAGCAGACGGCGGGCAGGGTGCAGGCAGGAGCTGTAGGATGCGGGCAGGGCAGGGTGCGGGCAGGATGCAGGCAGGGCACCCTGTGGCCGGGCTGCGGCAAGGGCAGCGCTCGGGCAGGGCGCAGGCAGGGCGGTATGCGGGCAGGGCCGGCATGCGGGCAGGGCCGGCGGGGCAGGGCGCGGGTCGCGGTGCGGGCAGGGCCGGCGGGTGCGGGCAGGGCCGGCGGGGCAGGGCGCGGGTCTCGGCGCGGCCGCGGTGCGGGCGGGGGCAGCCCCGGCCCCGCGCGGGGCGCTGGGCTCGCGGCTGGCGCTGGTCAGCCCCGGCCCGGGAGCGGGCGGCCGTGGGTCCCCCCGGCGTGTGTGCTCTCGCCGCAGCGTCTTGTCCCGGCACCCAACTTTTAATCTTTTATCTCCCCCTTCCCCGGCGGCCCGCGGAGAAGACTTTTATGTCTCCCTAATTTCTGTGTTTATTTTTTGCCAGCGTTTTGCGATGTTCTTGGTGTTGGATCTAAACATCTGGCAGTGATTAGGTGCCAGTAGAGGCTTAACCGGCTTGTGAAATGTATTTGGCATATTTCTCTTCAACATCCACCGACTGGAAAATATTTGGTCTTTGCTTTGCATCTGTTAAAACTGAAACTTTGTTTCTTTTCCTTTTTCTCTCCACCCCCCGCACCCCCCCCCCTACCCCCCACCTTTTTTTTTTTTTTTTTAAATGGGTGAAACATGCCACTTCTGCCGGTGGATTCCGTCCTACGAAGTTGTGACTGAGAGGTATTAAATAATACACTTTTAAAATCAAGTACAGAAGCAGATTGCCAAAGTGCTACACTCTAACCTAGTAAAGATGTATTGGGGGGGTGTGCAAGAAAGCCTTCTGTTTATGAAAATTGATAGCCTTACAGAAAAAGGCAGAGACTTTACACACTGGGGAATACTTACAATGAAAACATCAAAGGACGTTATGGAAAGTTTAGGAAGTAGTTGAAAGCTTGTGAGAGCTGAATCTAGTTTTTCTTCAGAGGCGAAAATAAACTTGAAGTGTGGAAGGAAAAAACCGTACGGATAAGGAAATTGCTTTTGGGCACCAGTGTTGTGCCTGTGCATGGATTGCAGAGTTTGATTCCAGATGCCAGGAGGCCAGTAAACATCATGATAGTTACACTTAGTTTCCAGAGTCTGGGACACCAAATGATGTGATTATTTATTCACTTGCCAGGGTAGCTGCCTGAAGGGAGGAGAAGCATTTTGGGGGGGGTTATTTTTGCAAGCCCACACACGCTATGTTAAGTTACTTCTGGCACTGTGACATGGTGTTTCTACAGGTCCATGCAACGTATTAAAAATAATCTATTTACAATGTTCTTTATTTATAGGGTACTTGTGCCAAAAGTTTTGTCATCAGCTTGTCATTATCAGCATAGAAGTAATGGCAGGAGCAAACCGAAACAACGGGGATCCAATAATATAAAGCCATGTCTGTTATCACTGAAAGCCTTATGCTCTATTTTTGTTGGGGTTGAGGCTGCCTCAGTTTGGGGGGTGGGGGGGGAAGACTGGATGCAGAGGACTGAGGACAGCAATATTGTATACTGTGACTTGCATCTCCTTCTTCTATTCTGCTTCCGTCACTCTTCTTTGCAAAGCGCAGAAGTGGCATTTGGAGGGAAGATGTTACTCCTGCTGGGAGCACATGTTGGTGCCCCACACTCCAGCGAGAGGGAGATGCTTTACCCTGGCTGCTAGTCCTTACCATTCAGTTTCCTTAAGAGTGATCACAGCAATCTTATTTCTTTCCCCCACAGAGTTACAGAAATCAGTAATAAAGCATGCGAAGAAGAACACTTAAATGACTGTACTGGTGGGAAGAGAAAAGAGAAACTTCAAACAAATCATCACATCACGTGCCATTGCCAGTGTTATGGAAGTCAGAGAGCCAAACCAAATTTTGACTCTGTGATTTCCTTTTCTGGGTACAGACATGGTTTTTCATATTTTCTCTTTAAACTTGATGGTAATGATAATTATAGGACTGTAGAACTTGGTGTAGTTACACATTTTTCTCAATAACAACAAAATGATCTGTTGATTGCAGCTGTCTCTATATCTACCCTCTCTGGAGAACGGAGGAATATCTAAATAATTACATCACTAAATATCTGTAAGGAACAAATTATATTTTCCATTGCTGGTATTCATAGTGTGTTATGTTTTAAATCAGTAAAACAAATTGAAGTTTATGTTTAATATGCTGGCAGTTTTATTTCCAGCAAACTACACAGAGCTCACAAACTTTGTGATCCGTTTTAGTAATAATTCATGTGATTTATAAGGGGACTTGACTGCTTTAGGGTCAGATGTATCTTCATCAAATGATACTTCTAAGTTGTAGTTAGTTATTGGGATACGAAGGAGTACTTGTTGCCTGGGAAACAAATGGAAACAGCTTCCTCATAGTCAAACACCACATGTTCAAAAGCCTTGGCCCTAATTTAAGACAGGGACAAGAGCTGTTAAAACTGAGAACTTCTTCCTATATATCTGTGATATATTTTGTAATTATTACTTTAAAGTGTATCTGTAACCACTGCTATTATCATGGCAGTGTTGATGATAAGTATTTGTGTGTGAAATGTGGGTCTTGTTTGGATAACAACTTGATAATGCTAATACTCAAAATTGGGCAATGACAATGCCAAGGTGGTCATTTTGGAACTGTTGCTCCAGGATGACAGAGAAGATCTTAATTGCGATACCCACGGTAGCTCAGCTGCTTCTTTCCCCTCCTCTTCCTTTCTGCCGTCACAGGCACCTTGCTATGTACTGCTTGTGTAGCGATTGTGCTGGAGGACGAAACATCTGGTGTCTTCTTGTGCTTGAGGACTGGAATGTGACTGAATACCCCTGTGCAGTTCCTCTCATGTAATAGAAAAGATGCACAGAGTGAAACGGTGGGACAGGTTGTGCTGTGTTCCACCGAAACCAGTGAAGCCAGCGCTGCCTCAGGAATGCTCTGGTCAAACACCCAGCTTTCTTAGCATCAATCAGTTTGCCTCAAAGAAAGCTCTATGTGCTTTGTGCAGTTTTCAGTATGTACAGTAAGTGGAGTTTTTATGGGATATACCAGTTTAGTTTGCCTTACACAGTGCACACTTAAACAGATCTTTAATGACGTGTCAGCCAGTGTTGCTAAAATCATCCCTTCTGGGTTTGAACTTGGAGCCTTTGATGTAATCTGCAGGTAAAGCCTCCATTTGCAAAAGCTGAGTGTGCATGCAAATTCAGTTGTTCCTGCTTGGCTTCTTTGAAAGGTCTTAAAATAAATAATCTATTTAGATGATATTTACCTTCTTGACAGGTTTTGTCTTTCCCTCTAACTGTTTTGATGCCACTACTATCTTTAAAGAATAAAGGAATAAATGTGCCGATTTTCTAATACTGAAGAAAAGTGTATATCTCTCTCTCTAATCTTTGTGTGCACAAAATCAAATGGACACTCATCTGTAAATAGGTCTTTTCTGGACAGAAGCTTCAAACTGCAGATTTCAAAAAAATCCAGTCCAGAGCACTTTGCAGAGGCCAGAAAGCATCTGAAAACTGAGGATTAGAAGTGGAGTGGTCCAGTAACCTTTACTTAGTCCAGTTATAACAGAGCTTATATGAATATAGTGACATAAACATGAAACATATGCAGGAGCTCTGAGTGGTGTGTGTTGGACATGTCACAGGACCCTACCACAGAAGTTCAAAGGCATGAGCAGTTATAATAAATTCGTGATACAACGCAGAACAAATCCTGAGCGTGCTACTATACAGTCAGTACGTATCCTGAATTGTTTGGTAGCACAGAGGATTTTAAACATATGGATGAGAAAGATGATCATGCGAGCGTGTGTCAAAGGATATTCTTACTAACAATATAGAGGAAAGCAGAGTGTTAGAAGCTGTGAAAATACAAGAGAAATCAGTTATTGCACAGGTGGAAATATTACTGTACAACTGCAGTGGATATTGAGCAGAATTAGCATATAAGCTATTTAAGCCAGAGGTATTTTTAGTAACAAGTTGTAATTGTTCATCTTCGCTTTCAATATTCTACTTTTCTCAGCCACGCTGGACTAAGAATAGCACCAGAGAACCTGTCCCTGTGAAGAATGCAGTTGTTTAAAATCTCCTGTAGCTCTTTCTCCTGCTACTTTGGATTACATGAATTTATTCTAGACTGATTTCGTGACAGCTGAGAGCAGAACAGAGCTCTTTTTTGTCACAACTGCTGAACGGTTTGCTTAGATCTGCACTCAAAGACCATTGTGCCCAGAGGTTCAAACACCTTTGCCCGCTAGCATAAGGAGGGAGGGCTAATCTTACAGAGAGAGCGAGCCGATCAGGCCTTGCAGAGGAAAACCAGAGTAAAATAAAGAAAGAGAGCTGGAAGAAATGTCAAGAATGAAAGCAGTTCAGTGCTGCGAAGGATGCATGCCCAGTTATCTTCAGCTTCACAAAACATTCCTTATTCTGAGGTTCTGTGTGTCAGAACAGTGATTCTCTCCTTCCAGCCCTCCCTCTGGGAAAGCAAAATAAAGACACTTTTTACCAAGCACTGAAAGTGAACCTGATCCTCCTCATAATGTGAGTGTGGTCTGTATGACTGAGGGAGCAGCCCAAGATGAATTGGCTTCAGAGTTTGACTGCTTCCACCTAAAACCACAGTCCCTTTCGGTGCATAAATTTGAGGTGAAGACTGGGACGTCGCTGGGGAACAAAGTGAATGAGTTATGGGATGTAATAAGAGACGTGTATTGTTAGGAATGTGTATGCCATTTTAATGCTGCTGTTAATTGCCTCCTCTGACATACAGACAGGGAGGCACAATTTTTCAGTGCACTAATGAGAACAGATCTGTTTGCTCTTAAATCATTACAACTGAAATATGTTTGCTCTTAAATCATTACAACTGAAATACGATATGATTTAAACTTTTAACTTCTGAGGTCAACCCTCTGCACCATGCAGCTGATCCTGACCCTAGTACCGTAGCAATGCTCTGTGGCACTTACTGGCTAACAAGTTTTGTTCAGGAAACACCTCTATTTGCTGTCTTCATTTCGTGCCTAAAAAGCAAAGCTAGATCATTGCTCTTACGCTGCTGGATTTATCTTCTTTCTTTTTTTCACATTCTTAATGTGAGCTCTCACATTTTTCGGGCATAGCAGTGGGGGAGTAGATTGAGACCAGAATATTAAAATGCACCCATTTGTCATGATTCTTGGTTTTGTTTGTCTTATGCATGTGTTAGGTGATGAGAGTCTTCAGTTATGTGTCAAGAGAGAATCTCTGGTCTGGAACCTTGCCTCTTGCTTTCTTGAGATACTGAAAGCAGATAAATTCCCAGACCAGCAGCCTGAAGGACAGAGGTGGGGAAAAGCTTCAGTCTCATTGCCATAATCCAGGCTCAAACGACATCCCAAAGGATGCTTTGGGATGTGGGCAGGTGGGCTGTCTTCTAGGACTGCCTCAGCTGAACCTCTGCCATGGCTCCCCTAAAGACCAGGTACTCTACAAATGCAGAATTCGTGTAACCCCTGTCCGAAGGAGATTACTTCATGACAAGTCAGACAAAGGACCGGGTGGAAAACATGGGCACAACACACACAGCCAGCAACAGTGACATTGTGAGTGTGACATGTCAGCTTGGGACCTCCTCAATAGAGAAGAGTTTTATATGAGGGAGGCCTTATCAAAACAGAAGCAGAGAGAAAGACTTGAATATGAAAAGGGGCTATAAGGAAAAAGTAGTGGAGAAAGGCAGAAGAGGAAGATGGGTGAAATGAGGTATTTTTGACGAGAGAGGGGAAGGAGAGCCCATTAGCACAAGCAGGAGACTCTCCAGAATAAAAGCTGTGGAAACCAATTAGAATGATGAAGTCATCAACATCTGATGTCCGCAGCTGCTTGCTGTGCTTCTGCTGGCTCGGTTTCACCTCTAGGTCAGCAATTTGAATGTAGACCGTTAACAGTGACCAGAAATGCATGTAAATCTGGTGGCTGCTCAAAAAGCTTTTGAAATGTGATATGAGAAAGATACTGGTGTTCACTGTTCTCATCTGTCTGAACAGTCGTTAATATTACAGAAACCTCACAAGTGGACAAGTTTTGCCTTTCTGTGAGAGGGCTGAGGGAGAGAGTGGGCAGAAGTAGCTTTTTGATGCTGCAAGCAGTCCCTCATGAAGGAGGTGTGCCTGCTACATGGTTCTGAGTGGAGTTCTGCATCCATGCAGGTTATGGGTTAAAGAGAGGAATATCATAATTTTTCAACTAATGGCCACAGCTTTTATCCAAATGGTACAAGTAAAAATTTGTCCTTGATAATATTAAAATGAATTTTACAGAGTTGCACTGGGATATAAATATGTAGTTCCCATTCAGTCAGTGGGAAAGGCAGGGCCCTAACTGTTAATGCTTTTTGAGAGAGTGATTTGTTTTAAAGGAAACTCTTACACTGTATGTCATTGTTACTACAAATTAATCTTAACAGTTCTGAGTTCCCAGTGTGGTACTTAGGGGTAAGTTCTAATGTACTGTAAATTGAGTTTTCAGGAGGATTATAGAGGAACTTCTAAAATCTGAGCTGAAACTCAGCATGACAATTTTCAGCCCGGATGCCTCATTCTCTCCTGAAATAGATTTCCCCAGATTTTGAAATGCAGTGTAGAATATTGGTGTCTTTTCTTAATTCGAGACTTCAAACAAAGTCTTTAAACAAGGACTTTAAACCCATGTTTACTGCACACAAAAGTTCTAGAAATGATTGGATACCACGTGCTTGCAGCCACCGTATGACCCGGCATCTCTAATGATGCTGAGTTCTAGTTTGCTTCATTAGTTAATTATGTTTGAAAGGCTGAGCGGGGTGTACTGTTAAAAGGTGACAGCTGGACATGTACATTAGGAGCTTTCTGTAACACCTTCCGTATGCCAACAATGACACCCACAAAAGGAAGGGGATAAAATGGAAACAATTTCCCTAAAATCACTGTGCACTGAAGGCTCCTCAAAGCTGGTGCTGTTCCAGAGAAGGTACCGAGTGGTGCAGTGGTTGTAGGCCCTGTGTAGCCCTGGGGCAGATTTGGCATCTCTTTTGGCTCCAGGCCAGCTCTTTCTTGCTTGACCTCAGAGTGACTCATAAGTGGTCCATGATTAATTTATTTAAGATTTAAGAACAAGAACTAGAAATTACACAGTTCTACTCCACAGATTTTTGCTTTGCCTCTAGCAAATTAATCAAATGAGAGTCTAATTTGTTTTAGATTAAATGAATTCCCTCTGTTCACTGTGTTAATACCCAGCTGAACTGCCTTTTTATAATTTCCAATCCCTTGAAGCATTGTACTGTAACTTATTTAACTCTACAACTGTATTTATTAGAGGTGTTGCAGTAATAATTTATAACTGGAGGGCAGGCAGAATTTGGCATTGCTTCTTGGTGAGGTGTGGATATTGCCAAAATATCTCAAAGCTTTGTTTTTGGACTAGAGCTCTGCTTTGTACTGACTCCCTAAAATATTTGATGTATTGCTGCTTTGCTACAGCGAGCCACTAATTTTTAGCGTTTTGCTGCAAGCTCCACGTGACAATCTGCTGTAGCCTCCAAGGAGACTCTTGTAAACCTGATGAAACAGTTGATCTCTGGTGGTCCTTCCCCTGCACGGTTAAATACAATTTGTTGCTCACATGTGTTTCTGTTCTGCCCAAAGTTCACCTTTTTTATGGTCCTGCCTTCTGCCAGAGCTCAATAGAAGTCAGTGGAATAAGAAATCACATTTTAACCAGCTCTTCGTGTTTCTTCATCTTTCTTATTCTGGATTCCTTATCTTTTGCCTCACAGCTGAGAGCTCGGTAGAACAGTTTGCAAACAGATTATGGCTGGGTTTTCCAGCGCTAAAGAGTTAATTCATCCGTCTGGCACATAACAACAGATTCTGCTTTATTGTGTGCTTCAAGGAGTCTGCCCCTTGTAATTTTTGCCCAGGAAAGTAAGCCTTGCCTATATAATCATGTATGTATGTAACGGAAATATTGCATTCATTCCAGTCCTCTTTGTAAGTGAGGAAGCCTGGATTTAAACTAAATAAAAATATTTCCAACGTATGGCTTTCACGATGTCAACAAAACCTTCTTACACCAGTTGCAGCCCCATTCAAGTGTATGGTCACTGCTGACGTAAAAATGCAAAATTTCCTTTTGTAATATCAGCCACCAGCGCTCAAAACTCATTAATGTCTTCCACTCTGATTTCTGGTAGATACTGCCTGTAAAAGCATAAGGCATAAAAACATGCTGGAGATTTTCTTACTATTTGCTTTCCTACTTGGTGTGTATTTTCTTAACCTCTGTAATTCATCACAAATCACAATTTAATAGTTTTCTCTAGAAAAGCTATTCCCTTTTCAATGAAAAATCGCATTCTCTTGTATTTTCCTGATTCAAAGATACCATGAAGCTTTGAGATTTTTGTAAAACTTGTGACAAAATGTCAATATTTTCAGCACTGGAACAAGGAGCTGAGGGCCAAGTTTCTGCCACCTTCGGTGAGCGCAATGCTGCCTGAAAGAGCAGGCTGGGGCACATCACCTTACCTTGGGACTTAAGTTTA
The DNA here is from genome assembly GCF_023634155.1 of Falco peregrinus. NCBI lineage: Eukaryota > Metazoa > Chordata > Aves > Falconiformes > Falconidae > Falco > Falco peregrinus. Next base: position 58,045,395 of record NC_073723.1, on the reverse strand, counting down.
TAGGCTTGTTTGTCAACTTCATTTTTAATATTTCAAACACAGATTCCTTTTGCAGTAGGTCTTTCAACCCATCCTAATCTTTTTTTTCCCAAGGACCCAGTGCTATTCACTTCTGAACATTTAGCTTAATCTTGTTTTATTCATTTCTTCCTTCCATATTTATTTTCCTTAAGCATTAAGGATAACTTAATGCTTAAGCATTAAGCATAACTTACATTACAGTTAATATTGTAAAATACTATATTTAGACATGATTTGAGCAAATTTCCTGGTGACAGTTGTAACCAAAAGACTGCTAAGGTTAGTCTGTTAAATAATTTTAATAGACTTCCCCTAAAATATGTTGCTGCTTGTTGCTAGATCAACTCACAGGGATTAAATAAAGTTTTAGCTGATGTTTTAGATTTTAGTGAGCAGGTGAGCCAGGTCACCAGTTGACAAAACTGTCCTTGCCCATCTCCACTTGTTTGTTTCAAATGCCATAAGTATTCTTCAAAACGAGGAGATTAATGAATAATTCTAAAGTATTCAAAGCTTTTTTTAAAAAAAATCATCCCTAGCAAGCACATCGTGCAGTGTTGCAAATATTAAAAGGTATATATATAAAGTATGTAAGTGTGGATATAAATATATATTATGTATAATATATGTATATAAAGCCTATATCTATATATATACACACACTGCAAATATAGAAAAGTCCAAAGAAACAAAAATATGATTATAAATGTGTGGCCAGAGGGCCATGTCATTGGGTTAAGCATGGAAAAACAACCAACTAGGGAAGAGGCCGGCAGCCCAGGAAGAAGATCTTGAAGATGTGGTGCAGGGTGAAGGCACAGGATTTAGACACGGCCTGGCTGCATATGCCAGATAGGGATTGCCTAAGTCAGGTTACGCTCCTGAGAAACAAAGAGGCAATTGTATTACAGCCCTGATAGCTGCGGAGGGCAGGAAGCTAAGGGCTCTGGAGCTGATACCTTTCTTTTGTGCAGCGTTTTATCTTTTGTGCAAAAGGGGAAGATTTTTCCTGAATAGTTCACTGCTGGGATAAGAAGCTTGGTTGTTGACTGTTCATGGTTTATTAGTATTTATCATGTTTTGTTGGGTGCCCTTGTCTTCAGATAACATTTGGCACAATTGTGAGGGTTTGTTGGGTTTGGGTTTTTTAGAGATTTCTTTCTGCCTTCAAAACAGGGATGTGTTTGTTTTGCCTAAGGAGTGCCTACTGGTTCTTCCATTTCTTAAATGCACATCTGAGTAGGAGATCTAGCTTAAGGTATGGACAGAAGCACCACTGGCAGTGAGCATAATGTGTTACCTGGTGAAGAATAAGAGTTTTGAGCTGTTCTATCAAAAGTGCTGTCAGAGTAAAGGGTGACGTTCTGCAAAATGATGTGTTTAGTGTATTCCTTTGCTGCTTCAGGCAATGACTCCCTCAGACTTCTGTGCATGGCACATTGTAGGTCAGAAGAGGCGTAGGTCAGATTTCTTGCTGGACATACGCTCAAATGATTTAGGCTTTGTTGAGTCTGGATGCAGACTGTATCTTTCCTTCACCTTTGAATTCATTCTCCTAAGGCTCTGTTGTGGCCCAAGTTAGCTGCAGCACCAGTTAGCAGAGCAGCCTGTTCCTGTGCAGTAAGTCTGTGGACAACAAGGGTCTAACCAAGCACAGACCTCTCACTCCATCACATCTTTTTATCTGCTTTGAGCTTGCTTTTCCACCACCGCTCATTAAATGCTCCCTTCTGGTGAATCCCTTGACTGGCCTTTAAACTTCTGTTTCCTTCTCCCCTCCTGTCAGGGAAAGGTCTGGGTGGAGAGGTTGCAAGTGAGTCAGCTTCCTCAGTATCCCGTGCAGGAAGGGTGGCATGAGGTGGCAAGCAGCTGCTGAAGCTCCCTGGGGTGCCAAGCCTGCCGCCCCACCACTGCGATGCAAACCAACGCCCAGGAGTACTTGGGTTCTGGAGAGCAGGGGTTGCCGTCAGTCCTCACAGCGGTTTTCGCAGCGTGGAGCCAGGCTTGCCTGTGCGCCTCTGCTCGGGGGCGCAGCAAAGGCGATGTGGTTCCCCAGCGCAGCGGTGGGCTGCGAACCACTGGTCACCGCTTGGGAAGCTGTGTCCTAGGTCCTGCTTAAAGAGAGCCCTGTGGAGGCTTCCCCCAACATGAAGTCGTGCTTGTGGGAGGGGGAATGGTCTGCTTTGCTGCCCTGGGAAATAGGGAAGTGGGAGATGGGCAGCCTGGGCTGTGCTGCCCTCCTGGGCAGTCAGTCGCCTGGTGCAAAGGTGCTTAGGCAAGGCTCTTGCCTTCCTGACTCAGCAGAAAGAAGCTGAACACGCAAACACAAACATATAATTTTTTTTTAAAGAAGCCGTGGGTGTATTTCTTCTGCTGATGCCAGCCTTTTCCTTTGCTGCTGGAAGGAAGTGGACAGAAATTAAGCTTCTGACAAAATAAAATTGTGGTTATTAGCATTTTACTACTTGCTAGCTGGTGAAGATGAGAACAAAAGGCCTTAAATGTTTTTTGTTTTTCTCATCGGTTTATCAGGTCTGTTTCCTATTTTTTATTGGATCGTGCTTCTCCAGGCCAAGCTAGGGCCCATGGGAGGTGCTGGATGGACAGCCAGCTGTCCCCTGTGACCCCTCTCTCATTACTCGGCATAGCTCTGTGTAGCACTTTTGTGCAAGTGGCCCAGCTGGTGCATGTATAACCTGAGCCCGACTGCCTGGATGGCGCCAGCCAGTGGGCTGGAGCGAGTACCGTGAGCTGGGCAAGCCTGCCTCGGTGGCACACCGGTGACAATTGTAGTTGTCATCATGATGAGGGAACATGTCTGCTCTTGTATGTGCTTAGGTGGCCAAGTAGACCTCAGGATAGCTGCCAGGTGATAAAGCACTTCTAGTCTGGATTTCTGCTGGGGATACTGGTTGGAGGAAGGGCTCTGAACTGACATTTCTTCTCAGGGACAGAAGTGGGATATGGAGGGGAAGGTCAGTAACATGCCTTACAAATCGATTAAACATTCAAGTCCATTAATTTATGATCATGCTTCTGTAAAAACTTCTTCCCATCTTTTTCCAGTGGTAGTAGTAATAATCTGTTGCTGTGTCTTTCTTTCTTTCTCCAGACGATTTTGCAGAGGAGGAAGAGGTGCAGTCCTTTGGCTACAAGAGGTTTGGTAAGTGGTAGCAGGTCTTTTAGCTCACTCTTGCATAGTACGTAGGGTAAGTCAAATACTTGCCATGAAAACCTTGCTTGCCAACAGCATCAAACATCCAGGTACAGTCCTGTTATCCACTTCAGTGGATATCTGCCCAGAGGAAGGTGTGATTTTTAGACTTGGTTGATTTTCTTGGCAAACATAATGCTTCAGAAATAGCCCTGATGAGAAGCAACAGGTGGTTGGTTTCATTATTTGATCATTAGCATTACAAAAACAAAGCCCACACCTGAACAGAAATGCATGTGCTGGCTGTAAAAAAGGTCCGTGCCTCTTACGTGTCCTCTGCCCAGTTGGGCTTTCCTTCAGCCCACAGACTGATGTGCAGCAGGGTTTGTAGGTGTTCTCAAGAGTGGTGGTATGGGTCCTCCTGCAGGCTTGCAGAAGTTGTACTGCCAGCTGAGCCAGGACATATGCTGTGCTGCTCATGAAAAAAAAGAAGTAAAAGTATACAGTATGAATTCATTCTGATGTCCAAAATTATTAAAATGAGGGCAGTTGCTTTCTTTTCTTTTTCCACTTTCTTTCCTTTTATTTTGATGTTTGTTCACTGCTAATGGCCTTGTGGGAATAAGGCAGTACCATGCATCTCTGCACAGGGGTCGGCAGCCTTCGAGGCTCCTCTTTTCAAGGCTCTTGTGCTCTCTTTCCCTGAGGGAGATGTTTCAGTCTCTGCAGCCGACAGCTTTGCTTAGGCCAGGCTGACTCCTGTCCCTGCAGCCACAGGGAGGTGATGCAGTGGCCTCTGAGCTCCCACAGCACCAACTCTGTCTTGGAGCAGCCGAAGTGGCTCATCATCCAAGCTGCTAGCTGCCTTTTCAACTGTAAGCCATCAGGATGAAAGTTCACCTTATTTTTTCTCTCCTGGGAAAGTGGCTGCAACAGGAGTGACTTTCAACAATCCCACTTGGCAAGTGGATAGGAAAGACAGGCTGAAAATTAAAAATAAAAAATAAGTCAACAATTCCATCCGTCCCAAAAGGAGCAGGGGGAGGCAGCATAAGGAGAAACAGCGTTCGGGAGGTGGGGATCACATTCGCATGACCTCTGCTACCCCCTGAACTACTCCACCGCTCCCTGCTGTTGAGTTTTATTTTGGATAGGTCAGCCAACCACAGAGGCAGCATCTGTGGCTTGGAAAGTCCTGCCATAAGGCTGCACGCAGGGTTTTTTCCGACTTTTTTTTTTCTTTGTTCTGGATTACACCCTGGAATAGCAAAAAAGGAAAAAAATCTAGAGAAATGGGAATAAATGTTAACTGTTCATTTCTGTCAACTCCAGCTGAGTAAAAAGTATTGCGATTCATTAACGCATATAAAAATAACGTCCCTCTGTGTTGCCTATTACCTAGCTGTCCCTAGTCAGCATGCTCTTGCAGTGAACTGCAAAAGGTTTTAGCGAGCAGCAGGCACCCCACTATCCTTATTATCCCAATAGTAAGTGCATTGTTGTGACATAATGGGAATTTTGCGTCTTAACTTGCTTTCATTTCTTTCTTTCTCCTGAGTAATCTGGTGCTGCCAATGTGAGTTATTTCTCCCCTTAGAAATGCAAGGTTTATCTGAGCATTTCCAGAAATGCTTGTGCTGTTGCACTTGATGGGGCAGCAGAGAGGGAGAGAGAGAGGGTCAGCGGTCTGCCAGTGGCAGGAGGAGAAGGTTTCGCCACAAAAGGAGGAGACAGGGCAGTTCCACCCTTGGGAAACAACCATAAGTCCCTTCTCTTTCATGAAAACAACATTGCTGTGGTCAGGGAGGTGTCCCAGATGTCTGCATTTCAGAAGAAGAGCTGAACTAAAGGGGGAATGGGATCGTGAAGCCATAGTATTGGCACTGGTGAGAGCTGTATAATTCAGTAGTGTCCTGATCCAAGAAGACTTTGTCCATACTATTTTTAAGCCCAAACTTCCTCCCATACCCTCTTCCTCATCTTTCCCAGCAACTAGGCTGACCTGGTTTCCATACGTCCCTGCATCAGCATGCACACTCTTTGCCTGCAAGTGCTCATGCTTTTGTGGCCCCTAAAAGGGGTTATTTCCCCTTTGTCAGAAAACCTGACTTGGTGCCTTCCCATTTCTAGTCCCTGCTGCATTTCCAGGCAGCCTCTGAGCAACCTCTGGAGGGAGCGGGAAGGTGGCATGCACATCTTTTAAAACTCCAAATTCACTGGCCACTGTGTCAGCATTTTCAGTGAAGTGCCAGAGGTTGCTCTTGAGGCTGAAACGCAGCTGAGTAGCTCAAGCTCCTGCCTGACCAGTAGGAAATGTTATGCCTGCTCTCCCAGCTGGTGTTCCCTCTTGACCCTGCATCCTCTTTTGTAGCAGCAGGCGCTATGGGGGAAGCCCAAGGCAAGAATCAAGTTTTGTATCCAAACCCTTGGTAACAGGTCATTTTGAAAGGAGTCCTGTCCTGTCAGCTGGCTGGCGCTGTAGAAATCCCAGCACTGTTTGTGTACAGCCTGCAGGAATGGGCAGCGACAAAAGCAGCAGTGGGGTTTTTGTTTCAGGAGCCATGGTGTAAGAGCAGTTGTGTTAATATATTGTGTCTGGAGTAGTCCCTGTATGCCCCATGGGCATGAGACATAGTAGGGGGACTATTCCTCAACTGCCTTTGACTCCATCGTTTTGAAGTGTGAGGACTTGTTTGGAGCAAAACGTGCTCTGTGGCAGTGATGGCTAAAGCACGACTGGTTTGTAAAAAACATGGCTTGTGGTGAGTCAGTGCTGGCAGCTGGGAACATGTGTTGGTCAGCACTTGGCACGCAAAGCCTTGACCAAACTGCTTTCCTAGAGTTCAGCTGAAGAGTTTATTATTAGCTTCCTTGTTGCTGGAGCCTGTAGTTTGGTTCAAGGAAGGAAGAGATCTTCGGAGGGAGGGAGAGAGGCATTCTCCAACAATTCTCGTTTTGGGGAAGAAGCTTTTGAAAAGAGGACTGAATACGTGCTGTCCTGCACTGCTTCCCCTTTTTCTGAATCCTTCTGTCCCTCCTCCTCAGATAAGCTAATTTCAGAGAATTTATCATGCTACTTTATTTTTTAGCCAGGAGAACAGTAACTGCTCATATTAAGTATAACACACTAACATATTAAATAATAATAGATACAGATGCAGACAACTCCAAAATACTAGGAAAATACATACTGGCATTTTTTCTCTTTTGAGCTTGGGACAAATTTGCTGCAGGGGGTCAGGGAGGTTGAGGGAAGTGCTTTTTCCAGCTGAATGATGCTGTTTACTTCTTCTCAATGGATGCTACAGATGTGCAGGGTTGCTGCTAGAAGTGTGATGCTCAGCTGCAACGCCTCCAGATCGCTTCAGTGAAAAGGCAATGTGAGGAAGCATGTTTCTTATTACTGTTACTTCATCATCGGTCACTGCTCAGTCTGCTTTGAAGTTATCTGCTCCAGATAACAAGCTATGCCTCTCCACTGGGTTTCCTCTACCAGATTGCCACTGATGTTAACTCTTTCGTCAGCCATTGTCATTGGTTTGCAGCACCACACACAAACACCACTTTGGGAAAGAATGAATGAGGAAAGGCAAAACTTGCTTTTCAATGTTGCACACTTTTGGGATGCTCAATCTCAGGCTTGAGAGCTCAGACTCGTTTCTAAGTGGTTGATAGCAGGATGAGATCTCTTTGTGGCAGGGTTTTGACTCTTTTCTCTGAGATTCCAGCTCCAGGCATAGCAACAGGCAAGGGAATTGAAGGGAACTAATGGACTCTGAGGTGGCAGATCTGATCTTCCTAACTTGTGGCATTCCCAAGTATTAGATACAGAGATCATTGTGAATTCCTGTCTTTATGTTAACATTCTAGAACTTAAAACCTGCACTTTACTGAATACAGTATTTAATGTAGAAATTTCAATGTGAAATTATCCATTGCACAGTTTGAAGTTACAGTACAATATGGAACAGCTGAAAGCAAAGGAGATGGTCTTTGAAATGTTGTGAAGCACATTTGTAATTTTTTGAAAACAGGCTTTGAAGAAATGAGCTGAAAGCCCTGCTGATGAAGATAAGCCTCCCAAGGAATGAAAAGATAGGGCCAGTACACTATAGATAAGTAGAAGACTAAACAGCTTGTGTAAGATAATCAAGTACCCTTTGCCCTTGGCAAACACAAGCCAGAATTGGAGGCTGTAAGCCTGTCCTCCACAGTAGGACCCATCTTGGTCACCCCCATGCTCTAGGTTGTGAGTCAGGATCCTCCTCACCTTCACCTTCCCTTTTCCCTGCCATGGGGCTGCGCTATCGGTAGGGGACAGTCCCTCATGTCCCTGTGTATCTTCAGTGTGCACGGAGGCACTGGTCCTCTGATTTTCCCCACTCCCTGTAGGTCAACAGCTGACAGCAAAGGAGGGATAAAAAGTACTTAGGGGCCTGCTCAAGTAAGATAGGTACTTTTTGAGGTATCTTCCATAGGGTACGCAAGTGATGACTGGGTCAGGATGTCCCTTCTATGTGGTTATGACAATCTAGCTCCTGAGCATCATTCCAGCTGTAAGAATTAAATCGAGGAATTTCTGGACCACAAATGGATGCATCGTCCTGCCACGCAGTAGTGAAATCTACTATACTAAAAAGAGGTGAGAGGAGAAAAAGCCCTGGTTTAAAAACATTTGAAAAATATGATATTTTTTTCACCCTGATGAGTGGCTTGGGAGCAGCTGAACTAGATCTATTTAATAGCTGTTTTCTCACTATATATTTTTGTTTGTTTCTCACTATATATTTTGTTTGTAGTATTTTATACAGTGAGAATCTATATATTATTTTTCCACCATTGATAGGATACAACCGGGCAGTTTTAGGAGTGTAACAATTGATAAAAATCTTATGGATGGTTTACAGTGAAAAATGAAAACTTTGAGATAGAAAACTTTTTCAGAAAAGGATTTAAAAAATACTTTTTTTTTCTGTCTATAAAAAACAGTTCAAACATGATCATGGTAAGCATAACTTATGGCTTGGAATTTTGTGATAGTTCAGTAACAGCATTTGTTCATTAATGCTGCACAGACAGAATAATTTTAGTCCTTATCTCTGGATAAATCCAGGCCATTGTTCATATCTATAATAACATGCGCACAAAAAATGTCTGGCATCAGTCTGATGGTGTGCTATACCCACACAAACCTTAAGCCTCTAACAAAAAACAAAAAAATTCTAAGCTTTAGGAATTTGTCAGCTTTTCTTTATGGTTTGTAAATGACCAGTGAGGGAATTCAGGTGCCACAAGCCACATCCCTCCCTGGGCATTATATCACATGTATGCCTGCAGCGTGTAATCATATGGCTTAATAAAAAGTCATGGGGTTGCCGGTACTCACAAAGCCAGAGGAAAGTCAGGCGCATTGCTTCCAGTTCACTGATCTGGCCATATTTATCTGCTGAGGATTTTGCCTGCGTGCGTCCTGGGGTAATTAAATCCCCACTGAATGATGATGCCTGTACAGCTGTTCATTTTAGGCTGAGAAATTTCATTTAGAGTGATCCTTTTAATTGCCATGGCCAGTAAGGTGGGAGGAGGCCGAGCTTGCCCTCTCCTGGGGTGATCCCTGAGCAGCAGAGAGCCCAGTGCCCCCTGGGGGGACTGAGTTTGTGTTGGGACTTCAGTCTGGTGCCTCAGGGACTGCGTGCAGGGGACGATGACGACCACCTGTGTAAGGGTTTCTTTGTCTTTCTTTTCTTTTCTTTTCCAGTATGTACGCAGAGTACTGGGGCATTGGTAGGGAATTGAAGTCTCAATAAATAAATAAAGGCTGATGTGTGTGCAGTATTGCCATTGTAGAGGAATGTCAAGGTGTTCGTGAACTGTTAAGGTGGCTGCGTGCCACCAGCATGTCCCTCCTCAGCCAGCAGTTTCTGTTTCTTGCAACGTAAAAGGCATGGGGGATTAATGGATTATTGCTGATATATCCAAACCACAAATTGAAAACAACCAGTCTTCCTAAAGATGGATAATAGTTGGTGCATTCTGATAAATCCATCGGTGTCAGGCAGTAATAGTGAGATCCAAAAAGTTACCAAATCTGCATGTCCTGTGCTAACATATACAGGAGCTGTAAGAGCCATTCAGGTCTACAGGTTTGGAGCTGCCCCTCTCCAACTCATCCTGCTGTGCTTGGTTAAAGGCGCTTCTCCTTCTAATCCAGACCCATAAAGAGGCCTCTTAGCAGTGACATGGGGGCAAAGTAATTCCTGTGTGCTCTTAAGTAGGCAATCTATTTTCTCTTAGTTACGGGTTTCTTCTATCTAGTACAATTAAAATTCTTGACATGCTTCTTCATGTATTGCATTTGCATGCTTGGAGCAATACCTGTTTGATCAATCTGTCTTTTACAGAGGTGCATTGAAAGGCAGCATGGTTACCATTATGTGTGGATTTTGCTCTCTATTTTTCATTAGAACTATAAAGTAGATGTGTGGCCTGAAGAGCAGGTTGTATTTATGAATGGAATGAAAAACATTGGCTACACTGTAAGCAACACCTGGGGATTTTGTATTTATTTCCCTGTAAACTAGCTGGACAAGTAATGATGTTTGGCAACATCAGCTTGCTGCCAAAACACCTAGGCTCATTATGGGCTGTTCAACTTCATAACAAAATTACCTGTGAAATTAGTGTTTTGGAAAGAAACTAAGCGTTATATTTTCAGTTCTTGGTACCGTTATGTTTCCATGCAACAGAGTAACACAGGAAAACTGTGAGAGAAATGAAAATTTCAGATAAGAAGCCAGCACAAGAAGGAATTAAAAATAGTTGGAAATAGCTGTTAGTGGACTCTCCCAGTGTTGCTGTGGGATTGTAGCACACACCAGCATTACTCCTGAGCTCCTCTTAAGTTTTTTTCAAAATACAAGTTTGCACATGTAGCCAGCTGCTACTATACTCTGTTCTTTACTGAGTGCCATTAACTATAAGGTTGCTAGTGCTCAGGTGTGTTTAATTCATCTGTGGCTTTTCCATATCTACTTCAGAGTCATTCCCCATCAGAAAGCTGCTGTGCTTACTGCCAGCGACACAGACACACCGGTGTCTCGTGAGAAAAGCTGTCATCCCTGGAGGATGTGTTGTTAGATATTGCTTACACACACAAATAAAACACATACCTATTGGTTGCTGCTTACATCAGTATCCTAGATTCCTTTTATTCCTTGGAAGCTTCTTCAAAATGTCATGGAGCTCTTAACACCCATGTTAAGTGACATGGCAGAGTTGACATACCTGCACCTGATTCTGCAGGGCACTGAGCCCTTTGCAAAGACTTCTCAGCATCCCATTGAGTCAGGCCTGGGGACGTGCAGTCTGCATGAAGCAGTGCTGCTGCCATTACTTTGCCAGCACTTTATGAACAAGTATGCTAACAGTGAAGAGCTGTGTGTTTTAATTAGCGGCTACCAGCAAAAATAGTTGGTACAAGTTATCTTGACAGACTGTTGATAGGCACATGCACTACCTCATACATACAATAACTCCTTAGCTGTCAGACCAGGAAGCCTCTCATGCCTTTGGCTGCCTTGCTGAAAAGCTCTTGTAGTCATTCCTGCTTGCTGTATTTAAAGGAGCAGTTGTGTCTCCTGCTGTCCACTTCATCAGCATCCCACGGAAGGGGAAAGATCAAGTTAAATTCTTAGTATAGCATTTTGTCTCCTGAACTCTCAGAACCATCAGTTCAAAAGTGCCGTCATGTTTTGACATAAGATGTCATTTAATATTACATCAAGCTTCCCTGCCTCTGCGTGGCTGGTGCCTGGTTTCCCATGCTCCCAGGGGAGCTGCTGCAAGGAAGGTGTGAAACCTCACCAGCTTGGCCCAGACATGAACCCAGACCTGGACCTAGACATGGACCCAGACCCAGTGGTCTCTGCTGTCCCCCACCATCACACTCAGCAGCCCAGAGCCGGGCCAGTGTCCTGGGACAGGTGACACCACGAATGCAGTACATCATGTTGTTGTACTTGGCAAATTTATGCATGATTTTCAGGGAGAAAATGTTACATCTGAAGATTCACTTCCATGTGAAATCTGAATACAGGGCTTAGCATGGGAGTCATTTCACCTATTTTTAGTGACCCTAGACATCTACCTCTTTAAAGACACCCATCCTTAAAATGGCAGTAGCCAGGAGAGGCTAATGCTGTTTGAAGGGACTTCCATACTGAGAAAGAGCGTTATGCTTCTGGTCATTTTGAGTCACTACATAGAGATCTTCAACTCCAGATCTCTTTATTACGTCCTATATAAATGCTGAGGAAAGCATATAAATGCCTAAAGAAGCCTCTGAGAGAGAACACTGACAGGGACAGTGCAGATAAAGAATCTGTAAGTATTTTAGGCTGGTTTTGCCTGTTGCAGACTCTTAACAAGGAACACTATGTTGCTTTGCTAAATCACAACCAATTCAAACTGCACTGTGTGGTAGTACAACAGCACAGCCAAAGGAAAGCAGGAATAAAATATTATCCAGTCTCTATTAACCTTCTGCAGATGGGTAAATCTAAGTGAAGCAGCCAAGAGCCAAGACATTTCCATTTGTCCTGATTCAGCCTGGGTTAAGTGAGTGGGCTGAGATTCTGGAAGGCGAAGAGGGGTTGGGAGGGATATGTGAGCGGGAAGGAGTCTTGCTCTGTGCCCAGAGCCGGCACGGACAAGTGTTGCGCAATGGGTGCATGAAGAGGTTTGTTTGCAGCTACTCTTCTGCTCAGTCAGGAATGCATCTGGAAAATCCGCCCAGCCAGAGAGAGAGATACTGATGCCTTAAATAAATAAAACATGAATATGTATTTTTGTGGTTCAGCTTGTGACTCTTGATGGAGGTGTCTGAAAGTTTTGTAGGAGTTGGAGTGCAAGACACAGGGATCCATTTCTCTTGAGCCCAGGTAAGGCTCGTAAGGAAATTAAGTGTTAAAAGTATTGTGCAGACATTTAGGTCTACCATAGCATGACTTCATAGCATCTTTTCCGACAGACATTTTGTAATGCTACAGAAGATGCAGGGCAGATCTGTTTTCTTTTAAGGATATCTGGGCACTAGGGTCTGCTTAACAGGGTTTTGCTGCATATCTTTCAAAACCTTAAATTTAAATAAAAAGTTTGGGAAATGCTTATTGATTTGCTGTATGTTACATGTATCTGTGTGCTTGTTACCGAGGTCTTGGCCAGGAGCATGGAAAATTCTACCAAGTTTTCTATTTTTAATTAGCCCAGGAATGGGCACGGATGCTTATACCTGCCAGGCTTGTGGAGGTCAATATACCCTACATTCGGTAGTGCTCAATGGCAGCAAAAATGCTTGCCTTTTATCTTTTGCTAATAGGTTAAGGTATGATTTCAGACCATCTGTGTGTGTAGTGACAACTGGTAACTGAAAGATTCCTTACATACATTTCTGCTTTACCATATAATGGAGGACAATCTGGTTACAAAAAATAATAATACATAGAGCCAAGGGATATTTTAGTTCCTTCCTCCCTTCTCCCTTGAAGTTAATTGCTTCAGGTGGAAATACAACATACAATGGCCCATGTAACTGGTGATTTCACTTTAAATCTGACCTGTAAGACTTCAGTTTGGAGTGGGAGAGCTATTGTCCTTAATTAACATTTGGAACAGTCTGGAGCCAGAATAATCCGAACACCCGCTGTCAAGTTTCAACATAGCATCTGTGCACAGCTAAAATCACTTGTCCCCAGAAGTTATTGCATGTCACTGCTTGTGTGTGCAGATGTTTATATTTAAACCTATGTGCTCCATTTCATATGGATACATCCAAGCTGGATTTAGGTCAGTGTGCTGGACTACCTAACAGCACGACTTCAAGTGTACAAAAACCAGACCCATAGACTATATTGCATGTAGGTTCCATCTGGAAATTTGCGCTCCAAATGCATTCCTGGGCGTATTGTTCCCAGGTCTGGAAAGCCAAAAATCTGAGAGGTGGTTCTTGTCCTCACTCTGTTCCAAGTCCCCAGTCACAAGTCCTCTTGCTACCTCAAACATGCCAGCTGATCATTACTCCATAACTTACTTGACTCCTTAGGAAAACAGGTTTCTGCTTGATCAATGATACTACATGTTTAACCTCTTTTACAAATTTATTAAAGTAACCACATGCATATTTCAGCATCATGTAAAATTTCTTTAAGTGCCTTGCAGAAAGCAGCAGATATGAGGACTGGAGAATGTGCCTCATGGCTCAGTTTTAAGGGGAAGCAAACAAACCAGCATCTGGTTCTTCTGCTCATTGCAGAGGAGCTGGAAAAGCTTTCCAAAATGTTGAAAACTTTAAAACTGGTGCTTTTTAAAATAGTTTGTCAAGGTTAACTAAAATTAGGAGAAAAATTTGGGGTGTCGAAGTAATGAGTTTGGTGTGTGTGAGAGTCTGGATCAGCTGAAATACTACAGGAGGAAGAGGAGGAGTAGATATGTCTTCATTGCCTCTCTCTTGGGTCATCAAATAGAACGAAAGTAAAGATCATTTTTCAGAGAGCTGTAATTCAACCTTTTTTTGCTTCATCCCTGCTGGTCCTGGATGGATCAAGACACAACCTTTCTGCAAGGTCCAAAACAGCACATGAAGCCAGATCTGTGGAATAACCCTCTGCTTTGTGTGGTACTCATAGTTCATGTTTTAGTTCACAGAGGTGCAGAAAACAGCATGCTTCGTGGAGATGCTGGTCTGAGGTACTCTAAGGGAACCCCATGTTCTGCTTTTTCTTTTCAAGAGGTAATGGAAGCAAAGCAAAGGTGGCTCCTATCCTTTTGCTGTTTTGCTGGCAGTCTGTCCCTTATTCCCCCATTCCCTCTGCCCATATGGGTTAGGTCTGGATTAGTCCAGTACAAGGTGAAAAGCACGTCTCAGCCTCAGCCTCAGTACTGAGCCCACCAAGAGGACGTGGCAGGGAAATTTAGTAGCTGCAGGAAATGCTTGCCATTGTCAGAGGGCAGTCTGCACCCTGTAAACCTCATAAACTTCATAGCTCACCTCCTGCTTCAGCAAACCTTGACTCTGGGCCAGGAACACATGAAGAGACAGCATGAGTTTTAACCCCTTTGCCCAGCGTGTTACCACCATACTTGCTGACGCGCGGGATGGGAGGGTGTTAGCTGGGGGCCACCTTTGCAGGAATAGCCACATCTGCTCCTCTGCTGCAGCTTTGCATCCCAGCTCCTGAGAAACTCATATTCTTGGCAAGCTACTTTCTGAAATACAGCGTGGCGGGGCTGTTTTTATTCTCAGTCATCTATGCAAAAGGTTACTGTGAGTAGTTCTGTGCTTTAATAAAAAGAAATGGAGCTGTGTTCTCCACAACAAGCCCTTTTTATTACACTTGGTTTGAATAGCAATTGGTCTCTAACTGTGCCTCCAATGGAGAGAAGAGCCCTTGTGAAACCCTTTCATTTACTGCAGAGAATGAATTTTCACAGGCATGAAACCAGAATACCAAAACCAGTCTGCAAAATAACTGAAAGAGCTACCGAGAATATGTATATGTCCAGTGGGTGTTCAAGGTGGCCTAGAAAAGATTTCAGTGGAAGTGTCTTTGTAAAAGGAAGCAGAAGAGCTGACTGTGAAATTAAAAAGTGTCTTACGTCAAAGGAATATTTACATCACTGTAGTCCTCTTCATTTTGAGCTTGCTGATTGTGCTGATGTGGCACTATAATAATTTTATTTTACTTTTCTCCCTTCTGGGAGGTTTCTAAAACAGTATTTTAGAAAGAAAAATAAATAATGTCTACTGTCTTTTCAGTTGTTCTGGGAAGACTTGTGGTGAGTTAGAAGAAAATACTCGGTGAAGCTGTGAATGGTAGACATTTCCAGGGTGGATGTGTTTTGAGGTTTTTGGGGTTTTTTATGATACTCTACTCCTATGTATTTTCTTTCTTTTTTTTTTTAATAGTTTTCATGTGCTTTTAATACAGTGGAAACTGAATTAAGAAATTCTTCCTTACTCCACCAGTTACAGGAGCTTTGCAGGGTGATGTGTTACAGGACTATCACCACCTTTGCAGATGTGCCTTTCGGACAGCTCTGCTGGAAGAAAGCTGTGATCCCGCTCTAGTGCTGCAGCCTGCACTCAGGCAGATTCCCAGCAAGCATTTTTTGGCAGACTCTTGTTTCTCCTTTTGCTGTCGGATTTGTATATGAAATGGATTTGTAACCTCTAAGTGACTGTGTTTCACCTTTTGAGATTGTTTTTTCCAGAACATCAGAGTTCCCAGCAGGGACCAAGGATAGTGCTGTGCTCATTACAGTCTCATGAGGAATGTCCTCTTTTCCCCAGACACCTTCAGTTTGGAGGTCATGTAGTTGTCTCCCCTTCTCCCCCATGCTGAGCAACACTTCACGTCACAGGTAGGACTTGTTACTAAAGCATTCTGGCACTAAGTGAGAAATGTTGAAGCAAAAGAAAAAAAAAAAGTGCTTGGGGGAACTGGCGATGTGTTCACACAACTTCCTTTGAGCTATTTTAAACAAAATACAGTCCTGCAGAGCTGATGTGTTTTATGAAAGATGTTCCCTCTCCAATGGATACATTGCATTAACTCAGCCACCAAATCTAAGCAGTCGAGGGCATGGCTGGTTTTTTTGGCACTGGAGTTAATAAAGCTGCATGAAGTCAGCCAGGGTTTTCCTCCTGCCCCGTGCTGGAAGTACAGTGCTAAGAGCAGCAAAAAATGGAGAGCCAGGCTGCAGGGTGATGGAGATACTCTGCAGCTGCAGGGAGGCTCAGGCCCTGCTGAAGCATGGCAAAACCAGGGAGAGGTCTGTCCCAAAGCTCAGCCGAGGGACTGTTGTGACAGTTTGGTTACTGTTACTTGGACACTGTTCAGCAGGATTCGTATTTCTGAGCCCATTCACAGGAAGCGATGTAAAACCCTTCGGACTGCTCCAACTGGCACCTGTTGGGGCTATTCCTGCACTGCCTTGACCTGCTTTTATTTTATAGAATCATAGAATCATTTGGGTTGGAAAAGACCTTTAAGACAAGTCCAACCGTTAACCCAGGACTGCCAAGTTCACCACTAAACCATGTCCCTAAGCACCGCATCTACGTATCCTCCAGGGATGGTGATTCCACCACCTCCCTGGGCAGCCTGTTCCAATGCTTGGCCATCCTTTCAGTGAGGAATTTTTTCCTTATATCCAGCCTAAACCTGCCCTGGCACAGCTTGAGGCTTTTTCCTCTTGTTCTGTCGCTTGCTGCCTGGGGGAAGAGACTGACCCGCACCTGCCCACAGCCTCCTGTCAGGGAGTTGTAGAGAGCAGTAAGGTCCCCCCTGAGGGGGCTCCGCTTCTGCAGAGCAGAGCATGTCACACGGGCCTGTTTCAGGACAGGGTTAAAACCATCAGCAGTGTGGAAATTGGCAGGGTCCCCAGGGAGGGTGTTAAACCCAGGCAGTGCTGACCTGTTTCCTGCCTTTGTTATGATTTCTGCCCTGCAACCCCATCTTGCCCGAGAACCAGCCCGCGCCCGGCCCAGCTGTGTCAGCAGGGCATGGCCGCCACCGCACGCCTCGCCAAGGTGGGGGGCTCATGGGCGCCGGGCCTGCCCAGGAATCAGCGGGATCCTGCTGCCTTCACCACCTGCCCAGGGGAGCAGGGTGGGGAGGAGGAGAGTGGGTGGTGAAGGGGGTGCAGTTGTGTGCCTCTCCAGAAGGGATATACAGGGCTACAAACTTAACTCATCGCTTTTTATATGGGTCCCAACACGGCCCTTTAGGAAAATCCCAAAGAAAATGAGTGTGGGATGTAAGACTCTGGGTGGGGACTCTTCTTCTGTGTTGATCTCCAAAGTGTTTAAAAAGGCCTCATGTTCTTAAAAAAGAGCATTCCCCTCACGCTTTTGCACTTTTTTAGCACAGCAAATGCCAATCAGTGAGATGGCCGGTGCTGCAGGGAGGCAGAGCCGTGCCATGGCTGGCCATGGCTCGCAGTGGTCACGGACCCACGGTGTCTCACCAGCCATCCTTGGAGACAGCTGAGCCCCACGTGTGCTTCGGTCACCCGCCTGTGGGAAGGGCTGCTGGCACCCTGAACCCTATTGCTGTTCGACAGTCAAAGCAGCGCCCAGGCTTGTTTCCCCTCCGCAGGAGTGGCAGCCCAGTGAGGAGGAGCACTGGGGGGAAAAGCCTGGCTGCTGCCAGAATAGACACCGGTGCATTGTTGTGGGGAGAGGGACGGGGCAGCGGTGGTCGGCAAGGTCCCCCTCGCTGTGCGGGTGTGGGCCCCGTGGCAGAGATGCTGCGTGGTGCTGCCCGGGAGCCCTCACATGCAAGTGGTTAGTGTGGGGTGCTGCACAGGCAAGAAAAACTCATATTCTTATTTTGTTCATTTTCTCCTCTTTCTTGTGAGACTGGTGGGAGCTGGCCCTGCTGTCTGGTCCGCTTTTGATCTTTTTCTATCATGGCCTGTGTGTTTTTTAAAGCATTTTGCTGCCAGAGCTGACCACTACTAAGAGAGAGAAAAAGCACTCAGCAAACTTCCCCATTTAAAAATGCGCTAGTTTAAAGCTTTGCAGCTTACACTGCTTGTTTTTCAACCAACACATAAGGATGTTGCCAGCAGATTTCCAGTAAACTAGACATTTAAGTCAAAAAGTGGCTTTTTTTGAAATATTTGAGCAGTGTGGGGAAAGTTTTGGTGAATAACAGAGGTAGGAGGAGGACAATCTGTAATTTATCTGCAGCTTTGCCTGGTGTGGATGAGATACCCACAGCTGACCATCGTGCTCTTCAGTTATGAGGATTTGGCATTTTCCATGCTGATTTCCCTGACCTTAAAATACTGATTACTCATTTCAGCTGTAGTACAGTAAGCAAAAAAAAGTTTTTTTTCTGGGATTTCTTGCCTCATGCTCTCTTTGAAATTCATGTGAGCTGTCTGTAAAATAATTTCCTCATAATAATATTAAATGGCTTTTAGAAAGCTAAGGAGAGGTGAGTTTTCTCTCTCTAATGAATTACATTCTTAGATCACTGACAATTCTGTTGTAAATAGGTACAGTTCCACTGATTAAAGCAGCACTGTCCCTGTCCATGTTGAAGTGTGAAATTATTTGGCTAGATTTGTGTCATCCCACTATTGGAAGGCAGGGAGTTAAACAATACTTGTGCAGCCAGCTGAAAGGCCTAAATAAGTGCATTGCTTTAAATCACAGCAAGACCCATCATTTATTTTCATTTAGTGAATTAGAGCCAGGCTCTCAGTGAGCAGGACTAGTTTCCTCTGTAATTGCACACGCTGTGCAGTCTGTTAACACCTGACAGAGGAGCTTGGGGTGCGTCCTGCAGAAACTGAGGCATCGAAGTATGTTTTAAGAACCTAAGTACCTTTGTGTACCTGGGCATTTTAATTTTGCACCCTTATGTTTTGTTCTACATATTGTAAAAATGAGGATAGTTTACATTATTATGATATTTTATCTAGTGTATCTAGCTCCTCTCTCACCCCTCCCTAGTTCAGGAACATATTACAAATACATAAGCCAGATTTTGCTAAGACCTGCGTAGCATCAAAATATTATTGCAACTCACTGTGAATGCTTTGCAATGGTAAAGTTAATCCTGTCATGTAGTTTTGCATCAGGTCAGTATAGGATTTATAAAAATAAATAATGTTTTGTTCAGTACTGGATCTTCTCAGTGATCAATAGTATTGAGAAGAGTCAGTTTCCTTTTACTTACCTAGTAAGTTGGCTTTTAATGCAAGCTGATTTGAGATTGACATTCCTGGATTCTCATTGTTGTATTATTAATTTTTAATGAATAAGAGATGTTGAATGCGGTCCTAGATGACTAGATGATAAAAGGGCTAACAGCTAAACTTGGTTTTATGATATTTTTTGTTTCAAAACAATATCCATCTCCATGTATATTTGATAATATATATTATCCTACTCTGTGTATTTCTGATGTTTTCTTAGCTTTTATTGGGGAAAAGTTTGTAAGAAACCAGATGGATAACTCAGAGTTTGCCACCTTGAAACTCTGTTCTCCCAACTATCTTGCAGCATTTATTTCTTGCTGTATGTCGAGGAACCATGTTAGCGACTTCTTGTTTACCCTCAACTGACTTGTGAATATATACCAAAGGAGAAATAGCAAGGACCAGCCTTATCTTACTTCCTCTGTTTTGCAAAAATGCATCAATATTCACTCAGCTCCCTTGAGGCAGTCCTTTGTCTTCATCTTGATTTAAAAAAATGGTTGTTGCTGCTTTTATGTAACCTGTCTGCCAGGCTATGTGCACATCCCTGCTCAGTAGATGAGCTGCTGCAGCCATGTTCGTGCTCCCGTCTGAGCGGTAGTGCCCCTCTCTACTCTGCAAGGGTGGGTTGCGAGCAATGCATGGCAGAGGTGGGGTTTTTTGTTTGTAAGCTTACTTGGAGCGCAGACCAAAATACATATGCGAAAGAATGGATAGTTGAGCAAAACAGGAAGGCCAGGCCTTGCTTTTAACATGAAATGTGGTCATGAGTATCACCAGCCTCTGTGAATCATGAGCTTATACCCATTCCCTCAATGACATTTCCATTGCAAGCAGAGGGAGTGCACCGTGAAGAGACAGAGCACCTGCTTTGTCCCCTGTACTGCTTGTTGCGGGATCACCGTGCTCTAGGCTAATCAGAACTGACAGCAATTAAGAGTAATTGAGGTGGTCTTTCTAGCTCAGTGATTCCCCTGTAGCTTTTAATAGGGAGAAACCAGAAGGAAAACCAAATGCTGTTGTTCACTAAGCTCTCGCGAGCTGTTTCTGATTGTCTTGAGATTCAACAACTCATTAGATGAAGAATTGGCAGTGCTGGGTTTGAGTAACACCAGTTTTCTGCATGTTTGTGTGATGACATTTTTGTTTACATTCTTTAAACATGTGGAATGTTAATTTTTCAGTATTTTTTTGGTCTTGGTATGGGGTTCTTGGATTATTTTGAGCCTGAGCTTGTTTTTCTCTATTATGTAAGAAGTCAAGATAATAGGAAGTGTGATGTACTTTCTTCTCATGATACAGCAATTAAAGGAACTGTGGAGGCACGACTGGCCAAACAGGATCCTTGTCACAGACTTCTGGCCACAATAAATCACTGGCTTTGGAAAACATATTAATAATATGATTTTGTTAATATTGTCTGTGTCTAGCATGATGAGGACAAATAAGTACCAAAGAGATTGCAAAGGTGAAACATGTTTGTGGTGGTGGTGACAGCCCTGGCTGAGCAGCTGCCTCACCTGCAGCCTGTGCGCTGGGAGGTCTCCGAAGGGACCATGTCTGACATACCAAACCTATGAGCAGTGTCCGGTGGCTGCCAATGAAAAGAAAAAATATCTAAAGATATTTTTCACTCTTATCCCCCTTTTCCGAAATGTGGACATATTTTTTTCTCCCCATTTGTTTTGGCCTAAAGTCAGGACCGCAGAGCAAGAATTGCAAATCGTTTGTGAGAGAAGACAAAGAAGAATCCATGCCAGCTGCTCCTCCTGCTGCCTATATAGCAGAAGGCTCCTCATGCCCCCTTGCCACACCATACCTGTGGGGAGATCTTCATGCATATTGGGGTCCACAGTAGCCTCTATTCATAAAGCACAACTAAAATGCTGAATCCTCTACTGAGTTCTCCTCTTAAACACCAAACATTTTTTACAGTCAAGCCATTCGAGCATAACTTCGGGTCAGTGATGAACTGTGGTAGGGGGTACTGTAACAAAGGGGAAAATTGTTGGGAAAATTGTACTAGTAAATGCTTAAGCTTTTCAGGCACAAGAAGGAGGCACCTGCTGATAAATTCTTCTAGTTTAGCACAGTTTCTCCTAGAAGATTGGCATTTTTCACTTCCTGGACATCAGAGCTTGACAAATAAAGGCTTATAGGCTGGTGTCTTCATCAGATACCAATCAGGCATCTCAGGTATTGTTCTGGTGGGTCCATATACTCTTGGTCTGTCTATAAACAGAATACATATGTATATATCACATTTCCTAGAGAAAGCAGATAGAATCCAAGATCTTCACCTCTGATTAGCTACTACTTGGAAAATACTTTCTCAAAATGCAGTTTTCACGTTTAAATAATAAACTGTCATGTTTTTCCTTCTTATGCACCACCTGCCTCACCCAGATGTTGATGTGCGTTATTCCTGTCACCTGCACAGTAATGCATATCTTTGTGTACACGTTCATTACATGCTCTGAGTTTGATTTTCCAAAGCCTAATTGAACCAGCCCTGTGGCTCCCTGTAAAACTGGAAAAATCAGTGATTCTCCTTGGTTGACATATCCAATACATGAGGAAGGCTTTAACTGGACAGTAATTGATGGTTTAAAGCAAGTCTGTGCCCAAAAACTAAACCTGTAGCTGTGATGGCACAGAACATCCAAGTAGTGGGAATCCCATGGGATCCCTACTCTCTGAGTGCTTGGGTACCTTTCTGGGTATCTAGAGTCGTAGAAACACAGAATCACAGAATGGCTTCGTTTGGAAGAGACCTATAAAGGTCTCCTAGCCCAACACCTCTGCCACAGGTAGGGACATCTTTCACTAGATCAGGTTGCTCAAAGCCCCATCCAACCTGACTTTGAACACTTATAATGAGAAATCCACAACTTCTTTGGGCAACCTGTCCCAGTGCCTCACCACACTCATCATAAAAAATGGCTTCCTTATGTCCCATCTAAATCTACCCTCTTTCAGTTTAAAACCATTGCCCCTTGTCCTGTCACTACAGGCCCTGGTAAAAAGTCTGTCCTTATCTTTCTTATTAGCCCGCTTCAAGTGTTGAAAGGCCACAATAAGATCTCCCCAGAGCCTTCTCTTCTCCAGGCTGAACAACCCCAATTCTCTCAGTCTTTCTTCATAGGAGAGGTGTTCCAGCCCTCTGACCGTTTTTGTGGCCCTCCTCTGGACCTGCTCCAACAGGTCCATATCTTTTTTGTACTGCGGACACTGGATGAACATCCAGAACTGGAGGAGATGGGGTTTCACAAGAGCACAGTACGCGGGGAGAATCACCTCCCTTGACCTGCTGGCCGTGCTTCTTTTGATGCAGCCCAGGATATGGTTGTCTTTCTGGGCTGCAAGCGTACATTGCCAACTCATGTCCAGTTTTACATCTGCCGGTATCCCCAGGTCCTTATCTGCAGGGCTACTCTCAATGCCTTCATCCCCCAGCCTGTATTGGTACTGGGGATTGCCACAACCCAGGTACAGGACCTTGCACTTGGCCTTGCTGAACTTTGTGATGTTCACCTGGGCCCACTCCTTAAGCCTGTCGAGGTCCCTCTGGATGGCATCCCTTCCCTTAAGCATATCAACTGCACCACTCAGCTTGGTGTCCTCAATCCCACTGTGTCATTGATGAAGATATTAAATAGTATTGGTCCCAGTACAGACCCCTGAGGGACACCACTCGTTGTTGGTTTCCATTTGAACACTGAGCAGCTGACTGTAATTCTTTGAACGTGACTTTTCAATTCCTTATCTGTCTAACAGTTCATCCATGAAACCTGTATCTCTCCAATTTAGCGGCAAGAATGTTGAGGGGGACTGTATCAAAGGCCTCACAGAAGTCCAGGTAGATGACATCTTTAGCTCTTCCCTTGTCCACTGTTGCAGTGACTCCATTGTAGAAGGCCACTAGATTAGTCAGGCATGACCTGCCCTTGGTGAAGACATGTTGGCTGTCTCTATTCACCTCCCTGTCTTCCATATGTTTCAACTTAACTTCTGGGATGGTCTGTTCCATGGTCTTCCCAGGCATGGAGGTGAGGCTGACTGGTCAGTAGTTCCCAGGGTCTTCCTTTCCACCCTTTTTAAAAAGGTGTGCAATATTCCCTTTTTCCACTCACTGAGGACTTTTGAATATGATGGAGAATGGCTTAGCGACTAAATCAGACAATTCCCTCAGGACCCTGGGATGCATCTCACCAGTCCCATGGACTTATATACGTTCAGGTCCTCAGGTGGTCTCAAACCTGATCTTGTTTTATGATGGGACAGGCTTCATTCCCCCAGTCCCTGTCTTGAGGTTCGGGGACTTGAGAGATGTGGGAAGAGTAGTTACCATTGAAAACTGAGGCAACGTAATTGTTGAGTACCTTATCCTTCTCCATGTCTGTTGTCACTAGTTCTCCTGTTTTATTTACCTGGGCTGGATACATTTTCTTGTACAGTTCTTCCATGTCAACACACAAAGTGCTGACGTGGGCTTCACTCTTGTGTGTGCCGCTGCCCTTGTTCAGCACAGTGCAAGCGTTACTGGAGCAGACCAAAGCCTCTCTATCTAGGGCAGCATCCTTTCGCTGAGTGTTGCTGTCACCAAGTGACCAAATGTGATAAAGTATAAGATACTTTGCATCAGTGAAACATGAAATAACTTGCCCCTTCTTAGCACTGCTGTGACGTAGGTATTGGCCTCGATGCAAAAGGATGAAGATCCGCAGTTTCACACGGGTTGGTACAAGTAGGTGCTTCACCTGTAGACTTTTTTTTTTGAGTACGTTATTACTTTTAGCAATGAATTCAGGAACTTAGTGAAAGACTGGGTGGAAAAGGTATTTTTTCAGTCTGTTTTCACCGTGATTGATGGCCCATGTATTTGTGGTATGGAAGTTCCCAAGCACCAGATACTTCTATCATTTAGATCTCAGTTGGAGGATTACATACTGCAAATATGACTGCATTGCACAGGGCTGAATTTCATCTTAAATTCCAAGTATAATCGTTTGCTTTTATATGGAAATACCTCTGTTGAAATAGAATGCAATGCTAATGTATCGCTCTAATTTTAGAGCTTGTCAAAAACTTCTGACTGTTTTGTCCCAGAGAAAACTCTGGTATTTTAACCTTTTGTTTTGTTGCTCTGAATAAGGGCAACATATGATTTCCCCCTTGTTTCCCTCACTAGCAAGGGGCAGTTGTAGAAAGATCATCCTGGAAAAGCCTAGGCTGCTTTATTTTGAGGTCTTCAGTTGAAATGCAGTTTCAGAATTCCTGAATGACTTGAGTATTCCACTTTATTGTGGTTTGATTTTAAAATTTTGTTTCTTTGCTTCATGGTAAAAACAGATTAGATAAATTATGTCTAAGTTTTCACCAGGAGCCTGGGCTCCCTAGCCAGAGATGCATTGGGTATCAGAGTGATTTATTTAGAAATACTGCCCAGTTGTTTCCTCTTTTTGTTACCTCAAAATAAACACGTCAATGAGTAATGCAATTTTTCGGTTTTACAGAATGTTTTGATGCTTGTTCATTACAATTTGTCCAGAATCTAAACATTACCCACAGCTTATTTTAACTTTCCTTAAAGAAGAATCTGAAAATGTTTGTAAAATTAACTAATGCAAATGGAACTGCCTTATTCCGTAGACACAGTACTCTGGTGAAAACTTCCACTGGGTTTAATTTCCAAAAAAAGTGTCACATTCTTTACTATAGTTTAATCAGCTGCACCCTGTGCTAAAAAATATTACAGACTGCCCCTCCATTGATAGAAACTATGTGTTTCATATGTGCAGGAAATCTGAGAATTGGTGAAAATGTTTCACGGTTGCAGTGAAGAACTGTTCCCTTTCCAGTGCCTAAATGATGGGCTGTTGCCATTACTCATGGTACTTATTTGAGTAGCATCTGCTGCTAACCAGAATTCACGCTAAGAACTGTACAGGTTCCAGGGAGCTTGTGGTCTCAGCAGTTGAGATAAGCAAAGAGTGGGTAATAACCTGCAGCTAAGGGAAGGATGTGACAGCAGTAATTAGCATGTCTGCTCTGTTGGCTTCTAGGCTTGATATCTAAACAGAATAGAAATAAAAGACAGTCGAGTTCAGTGAAAGTTGCGGTAGCATTTTAGGAGCATCTGTGTTTCCAGGAGAGCCTCCCCACTGAATGACTGAGTCCTCAAGTCTTTATGAGCTATAAATCAGTTAGTTCTTCTGTTGGCTGTCATACAAAAACTTATTTTCATCTATATTGCTTTCCACAAAAATTATTGTGAACAGGCAATTGCTTCTAGGCCTGTTTGTAAACAGCTAGTTAAACAGGAGGTTGAAGTATTATCCAAGGAAATTCATAAACATCTTTTTTACTTGAAATGTTTCATCTAACACATCTGTGTTGGTACAGGCCAAGGAGGGTCTTTATGTGTTGATCATCTTAATCTCATATAAACCTCATAATCTGGAACCAACACAGGGACATTTTACGGGGAGGTTTCCAGTTAGTTGTTTGGGGTGGGGTTTTTTTCAGTTTGAATATCAGAATACAATGTGAGTTCATCATGTGTAGTCAAAAAAGAGAATGTGTACTGGAGCTCAAAGTATGGTTTCTAGGTGCATCCAGAATGCGCCTTGGAGAATAAAAACCTCTCTAAATCTTGAAGTACAGTGATGGGGAGGGATGTAGCATTGCTATTTCTTCTGATCAGTTCACCAAAGGTTTAGCACCAAGTTATGTGTTTGTGGCTTCCCACACAGATTAGGGCTGTATTTTCCCGGCACGTTGTATGCTGCAAAGGAACTTGTTGACAGACCCCTTGCTTCAGCAGCATGACGGAAGGTATTACAGCTAATTCAGCATGTCTCTGGCAGGGGTTAGGCAAGTTTGAGGCTTCTGTGGTATCACTGTGCTTCCACATCAGTGTTTGTGAGAGCTAACTCGGCTCTTTATAAGCAAATATAAACAAACCAGGTTATACAAATTCCAGGGGTGGAACCAGCGCTCACAGCTGTGGCAGAGCAGGGGTGGGACCTGTCCAGAACAGAGGGATAGTGTTTTTCCTGCAAGGCTCTAAAGGCAGAGAAGATGGAACCTGCTGAAACCACATTTTTGCTCTGATGTAAAAACAACTGTGAAGTTACCGTGTTTTCTGATATTTAACTTAATCTGTTCATCATCTGAAATGATGGCATGGGCCACTTTCTATTAGTGTAGTATGTCTTTACATCAAAGAACCAAGTTTCATGTGGTTAGAGTGTTTTCAGCAGAAATAAACAAACATAAATTTATTACGAATGAAGAGAGCAGCAAGTGAGATCTGACCCTCCTGCCATTCTTCCTGACAGAAATCCATGATATTCAATTATATCTTTGTTCTGTGACTGCGGAGCTAGGCAAGGTGCCCACTGAACTTGATGAAAGTCTTCCCTTGGAATATTCAGGTAGCTGAGTCCATCAGCTCTGCCTGTTTTTTTTGTCTGAATTAGGTCGAATGTGACATAGCCAGGTGTGCTAGCTGGACAGATCATGCATCTGCATGATGCATAATTTATTATAGCAACATTCAGCAGTATTTTGGAGACTTGCAGCCCATCCTGCTGGGTGTTTGTAGGTGGATGCTGACTGCATTTGCTTTCTCAGAGAGGCTGCTGTGGGAGCTTCAGCTCCACGGTGGGATATCAGCATTGAGGGCTCACGTGGCACATTACAGACTGGTCCAGGAATCATCTGCAAATCATTGGTGAGCTGCAGTGTTACAGCTGAGGTGGTGTGTGCTCAAGCTCCCAAAATATGTAGTGTGGACAGCGTAAGTATTTTGCTTTTTCTGGTGAAGTCTGGCTGACCTGTAGTGATCCTCTCATAAAGCTTTTGGATAACTTAAAGGAGCTAGGGAATTGCCAGGGGGGTCAGGGATTAAACTGTGAGGAAGGTTTTGAGAGTCAGTTTAGGGTGTCCTCACTGCTGAGGGCTAATGAAGTGTAGCTGTTCTTGGCTATGCATGTGGTAACGAAGGAGGTGGTTCACCCTGAGATAACTTGAGGGGATGGAGCTCTTCGGGGAAGAGCTACCTTGGGGTGACAGTGCTGCTCAAGCCTTTATGCCCTGGTTTCTGCCAGCAAATGTGCTGTGGGCTTGTGAGTAAGCGATCTCCCTACCCAGTGTGAGCGCTCGCAGCTTGCTCTGCACTCCAGGCTTGTTCCTCTCATTCTCTTCCGTCTCCTCCCCAAGCCACAACAGGCTTTTTCATGGAAACTCAGTTTCTGGCTCTTGTGGCTGGCAGAGTGCCCCTCAGGCGACCCTGTGCCTGTGATGGCTCCCTCTTTTGTTGGAGGGGTGATACCAAATTATTTAGCCCGTGGGCCAATTCTATGTAAATTAAACTCTTGCCTCCCCATGGGATCAGTGTGTGTGTTGGCATCCACCATTTCCTTTTCTATTCAGAGCGCTTTTGGGGTGGTCAGGGCACTTCTGACACTTGCACAGTGTATACCCCAGGCAGCGTTCAATGTGTGGGCCTCTCCTTAGGTCCCCTGTCTCCAGCTCCAGACAACGTGCTGGCAGAGTGGGTGGCAGATCGACTGCCTCCAGCTCAACCCCACACCTGCAGTCGGTGGCAGGGGTCTTGGAGTCATGCTTCTGGATCTGCTCCCACATTTGACCCCTAACCCTGTCAGACTGGGGAATTTTCATTTGATCCATCTCACCAATCTAACTTCTCCAGCATCAGGCTCTTATGCCTATTGATGACTTTTGTCACAGCTAACTGGACTAAGGAGGTATTAATGAGGGACAATTTTGTGTCCTGGGTCCTCCATTGACTATTAAGTAATAAGGCTCACTGTGAGCTGCAGACTTTTTTCCGCTTTTCCCTAGTTTTCACAACAAGATGAGATTAAATAACCTTCCTTGGGATACAGGAAATGGAGCGAAGGAGACAGTAATTTGGAAGAAGGATAAAGCAGCCTGGAAAGATAAGTTAACTTGGGCACTGGAAGAAACTCTGGATTCTTGAAAATATTTCACAGGGGCTATCCCAAAGCCCATGTAGCTTCAGTAATCCACTTTCAGCTGTTAGCATGAGCACCATGTCATAATAATCACCTGTGTGCATTACTCATTCTCCATTTTATGGAATCTCTCTCTACGCATTAGATCATTGACAAAGGGAACAAGCCATTCGTTGAAGGAGACCTGAATGTAGTTATGCATAGTTCAACTGGATCCTCTTAGTGTTAAACAACAAAAGATGTTAAACGTAATCCAAGTTAGTAAGATACGTAGAGGAGTACAGCAGAGTCGGGAAGACAAGGACTGATGCTCAGCAGAGACTACTGCGTGCAGAGATGCAGTCCTGATGGCATATTAGCCATGATGCATGTTAACCATGGGTCATGAATTTTGGGTGAATGTTCTCTCTGAGTATGAGAGAGAAACACTGAGATTACACAGGAGCCAACTAGAGATGAATAAAAGTTGGCCTGGCACAGGAGGATAGAAGATTATTGTAGTCTATAGTGACCACATGCCCAAAATAAGAGAAGTCAGAAAATATTTCAGGTTGTTGCCTCTGCTTTGTCACAGGAATGGGTGTGAAGGTCCTGGGTAATCCTCTGGCCCTACGTAATAAAACAGTAGGAGTCAGCCAGACCACTATCAGCAGATCCCGACAGGAACTCCTCATCATGCACTCACAAGTCTGCTTGTGAAACTGTCCTGCAATGCAGGGATGTACAAACACGTGTTGATTAGTATCAACAGCATCCAAGGTAGTGCTGTTCAGTTTCTGGAGTAGTGTCTGAGGCAGGCTGGTTAATCCCCAACCCTATCAAGCACCAAGCTCATTTTCTGACTGACTTGCATCCTTTGCACCCAGGCTCAGATTGCTACTAAATTCAGTCCGCTGAGGTGCTTTTATAAGGGATCAGTTTTAGGCTCTGGCTAGATGCAAGTCTTGCCAGTGTAGCTGTGCTCAGGTACTTAATTTTGCACTGATTTCCTCTTAGCGCTTGGAGAACTATAAATACACAAATTGAAAAGAAATGGGAGAAAATCCCTCAAAAGTGAAGCACTTGATTTGCCACTTAATGTTCTCGCTATCAGTGAAATACCATGAGCCACCCGTAGTAGTTTTATTCCACTGTAAAAATGATAAAAAGAATACAATTTTCAGTCAACAGTGCAAGCTTTCCTTGTTGATATGGCTGTTAAAAGAAGCTTCCTGATCTTTTAATGAGCAAGAAACAAAACACCTGTGGAGTTTAGTTTATACCTGACATGTTCCAACACAGTGAAATAATGTGGGAGTTAAGGCAAACAGGCACAAGTATTGAATGCAATGATGATGAAAACAATACTAGTAGAATTAGGGAAATATTCTGATTATTATTATTTTTGTTATTATTGTTTCATCAGAGGCCATTATGCTACAATTTTTCTTTTAGAACCAGATTTCAAAATTGATTAAGGGATTTTCTTTACCCAGCCATATTTCAGAAAATAGCATTCTCACAGCATATGCTTCCAGAGGAAGATGCTCAGTTACATCTTGCACATCCATTCAACTTACTAAAGACATCTGAAGCCAAAGAAAAATTTTGCCAGCCAGTGTTTTATTAGAAAAAGAGAAATCACTCTGTCTTCAGCATAAATCTTTAGGTTTCTCACATCATGTCATTGATAAATTGCATATGCATCAACACGGTAAGGCGAGATTGAGTTTTTATGAAAATATTTTCCTCAACAACAGCAGGAATTCAGTGGTTGTCTCACAGTGATCATTGATCTTTTCAACATCCTTTTGGTATAGGAGAGGAGACTGAAACTGAGGCAAGGAATTTGCTTGTAGTCATGGTAGATCAGTGTTCCTGAGGAACCTGTGAAGCAATTACCAGTTAATCTGAGCTCTGATACAGGGTGTGAGGGGAGTCAGGACATCCTGATGGTCTTCTAGCTCTAGTGGGAATGCCTGTGTTGTGTTGGGAAATTCACTTACTCTCCATCTGAACAGGTAAGAAGGAGAAAATACTTTACAACATTTATGTGGCTCTTCACCTCTGAGAACAGCATACCACAGAGCTCAGGAGAAAGTGAGGGAGCTGGAGACATAGCAAAACTGGTGGAGAGCATTTAATTAACTTTACCCAAATGTATCTCGGCTCCATGATCCCAGCATGGTAATACAACATAAAACACATTGAACAAGTAATTTGTAACCCAAGAGATAAGTGCCAAAAGTTTTGGGACACTTACTGAAAGTTTAGGGATGATGTGAGAGGTTCTTAAATTGCAGCAATGGTGGGGAATGGCACTGTTAGAGCAATGTATAGATATTTCTAAAGCTTGTAAAGTCCTTGGATGAAAAGTATTATAGCAGTGCAAATTATCTTTCATGTACATTATCTTTCAAAATATAGTTACAAGAAGTAAGAAAAGTAATTTTGCGGCCAGCTTGTGCTGTGGCTAAGAAAGTTTACAGGACTAAGCATATCATACAGGTCCTCCCAGCGTATGATCCTTAGTAAGACTGCCCAAAGGGTCCTAGGCTCCAGAGCAGAGTTTCTTAGTTGTACTTTATACTGCAGAACAATGTAATTAAATATATAACAGCTTATTTGGAATACATCCTTTAGGAATTCTTCCCTCTTCACCATGTTGTATTTAATCCCTAAATCCAGTCCCAGTGTGTTTCAGGAAGTAAAGATCAGAGCTCAATTTTAGATCAAATTTGACTGTGATCTTTGTTCTCAAGTGGTTTCATATCTGGTAGAAATCTATAGTTTGCAAAATGCTAAAACCTTTAAAATTATAATTGTTCTAGAGGGGTTTCTGCCATTCAAAATAAGTGATAATATTTTGTTGCATCCAAGTAAAAGCCTAGTTATTTGTCAATGTACTGACTTCTCCCATCACCTGTGGTAGCTGTGTCTATCTGAAGTGAAGGGAGTTTTCGACTGCAGGAAGTAAATGTAGCCCAGGTATTTTGTTTTTGTTTGTGTTTTTTTTCAATGAAACTGCAGAACAACTACACACTCTGTACCAACTAAAACAGTCTGTCAAGAAATCACATGAGAGGGGGTTGCTGTTATTTTCAGAAAATCCGTAATGCTCTTTTCAGATAAGCAGGTGGATTGTATGGAATAAACATAAACCTCCCAAGCCTTGTTTGAAAGATACCGTACAGATTGTAGGCCAGTCTGTTAGAAGACAGTTTGGTCTGCCATGTAGACCCCAGACTTCGTGGTGTACCTGTGAGTTATTTCACATGTGGGTTGAGACAACTGGTGGTTCACAAACGGCTCCTGTTTTGTTTCCAAGCCACACTGTAGCAGGCCTGTAAGTGTTTGTGCAGACTGAGTTAGGAGCAGCTTTCAGCTGGTATTAGTACTGCTGGCAGGCAAAAAATTACATTTCCAAATGTTTTATCAGCATTATTTTACACAGAACTTTCTGTAATGATAACAGTGTTGCATCTTCTTGTTTACTGCAGTACTGAGTTTTTGATACATCACTCTCTCTCCTAACCATCACATGATGCAGGAATTTGGAAAGGCTGATGAGTTCACCTGGGTCAGGAAGGCTGTTTTGAACCGTACGCTTACTGTAGCTATTGGTGAGGCAGAAATAATGTCTGGTAACCCACCTCCCGTATTGCTAGTTTGGGCTGTTCCTGAGACCCTTCCTGGGATTGCTGGAGCTGCCTTATCCACAAGATGGGAGTAGTCTAATGCATGGTCCTCAGATCAGTGGGAAACCTCCCTGACCAGGTATATACAAGACCTAGGACAGAAAAGCCATTGCCTGAAGCAGCAAGGAAAGTGCAACTCTTCTGCCGCTGGTTGCTGAGAGAATAAAGAGTAAAATCTGTCTTTAGACTGGCAAGGATGAGATCCAAGCTCTTTGGCTCCTCTTTGACAAGGGTAGTCCCCCTGTTTGTTAGTGTTCACAGCTCTCCTTAACTTTGGAGGGGTGAAGACGACTTTAGAGGAGTGTTTCAGCTGATGAAATACTTGCTGAGCTGGCTGACCAATATTTCTTGCTTGTTGAACTCAAGATATATCTTAGCACTTCATGAACTGTTGAAAAAAATCCCTTACTGACACTCAGCCAAGGTGGCCATAGAAAAGCAGCATGGCTTGAAGGGCTGTTGTAATTCCTAAAATCATTTTAAACACCCTGTGCTACTGTGGGAGAAGTAAGTCTTGAAACAGTATGGGTCCTTCATGGTCGTGTAACCTGGGGAGTCTGTGCTGCAAGATGCTTTGGGGGTGGCACTTCAGCTGGAGAGGGCCCTACGGTCTGCCAAGGCTTGGCAAGGCCGTTAGCTAAACAGGGCTGTCACTGCCTGTGATGCCAACAAGGAGCCAAAGGGCTCTGTTTTCCTCTTTGAACTGAGGACCCCAGAACAGAGTTTCTTGGTTACACAATAAAATAATAAAAATGCTAGTTTAAATTTTTAATTAGTAAAGGACTATTTTTGGCTTTCTCAGAGACAGCATCTGTAAATAATCAGGCAGAAGCCTTTCCATAAAACAACACAGAAAAACCTCAAAGAGCATTTAGATTCTGCAACATTTAAACAAGATTTTTAACTCATGGGGAAGCCAACATCAACACAATGCTTCCTGCACATAAAAGCATGGAATTTCTTAGCAGTGTGGGGGCAATAAATGACTATCACATTTCCCTTCTTTCTAAAAACTAAATATTTTTCAATGGAAATAGTAATATTGATGGAAAAAGAAAAGAGGACCATGAGTTATGTAAGAATTGATTTAAGCTCTGAACCCCCATACACTGCAGACTGGAGACTAATTAAAGAAAAACTTAAGCTGTTCAGTTTTGCTCTAATTGTCCTCCAAGCTCAAGAGATCAAATATGCTAGCTGAGATCCTTCTTGTAATCATCCACATTCATGACCCAGGTTTAGAGTTCATTCCTGCTGCTCTCAGCCAGGTCCATCAGTAATGCAAACAAAAGAGGTGAATGATATACTCTTAATTATGTCCTCTACAAAGATAGAAGAACATGATGACTAACAGCTATACACATATATGCTACTAGCAACCTCTGACCACAGTGTTTGCCCACAGTGTGTGTGAAATCAGAAATTCATCCATAACCAAGTACATATGGATGGTTAGTCACTAAGGAAAAATGTGAACATTGTCCAGTGTAAAAAAATTACTTTTTTCAAGATGGTCTTACATTGGTTTCTTGGTTGATGCAGGAGGAGTGCTGTTGCCTTAAGGAGCTGCCAAATCAGGCTTTTGTGCATTTGGGTGGAAAATTGTTTATGAACAACTGACTACATTTCTGGTCATTAGGTTGACCTGACTGAAACCTATAGACCTCCAAGCTGTGGATGAATGAACCAGTAAATACCAGATCTGAGAGGGGATGATCAGTGCAAACAGAACTGAGAAATGTTAAGATTTAGTATGGCTCCATGAGCAAGCTGTGTGGTTTCATGAACCACCCCTGGTTTGTGAACTGCTGCTAGAGAAGGGCTGAATTAAGCGTTTGTGTCATCTGTGTGAAACTCTGGGTAAAGAAGCAAGAATCACAGTCTTGCAATTCCTGTTTACCAGTCTGGTTAGTTTTTAGCTGTAGTTCATAAGTGGTTATTTAGAGTGACTAATTATCTAGCTTCCCACAAACAACGGATTTGTGTCATTTCTCAGATAAGGCACAGTTATGAAAAGTTATATAGTAAAGGAGTCAAGATAATGGCATGCCAAATTGTGCCTAAATCTGTTTTTCTCTGCTAAATGATTTACTCATTTTGATGTTCTGAGAAATGCCAAAGCAATTTTCCGAAAGCCTGGTGTTTGCTTCATCAGCAGCTTTCAGAGAAAACAAAATGCCACTGTTCAGACATAGGAAAAGATTGTCACAGAGATACTGGGCTTACCGAAGTGCATCCGTTGTAATGAATTCCTAGAACCCTCAGTAATGGGCTAGTCAGTGTTGGTGGGATCTGGGAGCCTGGCACAGCTGTAGGTTTTGCCTGAACCGTGTTTCCTGGACACCTCCTGCTTTCTGGCTGCCCCAGGCAGGTAGTGCTGGTGTGCAGGCGCATAGAGCTCTGCCCCTTCCCAGACCGTGCATGGTCTCTCTGGAGCTCAGCATTGACATTTCCAAAGGACAAAGGACATCTAAGCTGGTTTGCACCTTTGAAACTCCTGGTTGGGTCTATCATGACACAAAAAGGCTCTGATGAAAGTAAAACATGAATGAAGAGAAACTCTGTCTACTGGGGCTGGAAAGGTTTTATTCTGTCCCACAGTAAGAATTTCTTTCTGGTCTTTTTTTAACTCCGTCAACTCTGTCAAGCTTGGGAGCACCACAGATTGGCACACTTTTATCATGGCACCATGTGGAAACCAAAAGTTTATGCTGTAATTACGTTCTCAGCATATTTTGCTTTTCAAATCAATCTAAGCTGCCATCAGAAGAACAAAAAGCAAGCGTGGAGTTTGTTATCACGAGACTGACAGACCTGCAGTGATGAAAATGTGCGTCATCCCCTATGTGTTGTCCACACATCAGTTTATTTGTTGCTGTGACTTATAGCTTTTAACATTTTTTTTAATGATTTAAAAAAGATATACCGGGAAATTTTCTTAAGAAAGATACCCTTAAGAAAGATTGCCCTGTAAGCAGGAGTGATGCTGAGCAGAGGAACTCACACAGGAGAAAACTGTCAAAGTAAGGTAATACTGCAACTCTTCAGAGTAGAGTAAGAAGGTGTCACTTAGCTGCAATGCGATTGACAGGTTTATTAATTTGGTTAGCGCATGTATCTTCAATATACAAATTCTCAGGTAGTGTAAGCCGGTGACAATACATATTTAGTACTTACATTGAAAATGTAAAGACCAGGCATATTTCCTCTAGTTGCTTGACTGTATGTGTCTTACGCTGCTGCACTTTCATACAGATACTCGAACTTTCACATTGAACACAGTGCCCATGCAAGGCACAACTTCTTACGGTCCTTCTCCTGAGTACAGAAAGGCAAGGTAGGAACAGGTTTGATGTAGTCTCGTAGATTAAAAAAAAAAATAATAAAAAAATTAACAAGATCATGCTGTTCAAGTATTACAAAACGTTTTCCATCATCTTATTTCAATAGGTAATGAGTGCAGCATGATCAACACAGAAGTAATAGTATACAATATGGTTTTGCATTTTTTGTTCATATCTTACCCATTCACTCTCTTCATACCATGTGGGTAGCAAACAGATGTATTGCATTATACTACATTAAATCCTGTGGAGGCAATAGTCTTAAGTGCTGCATCAAATATTTATAATGTGGAATTATTTTAGGACAGGAGCCAAGTGCAATATGGCATCCTTCATAATGTCTCTCTTGTTTTTGTAAGAAGCGGAAGCTCAGCTACTGCCTTACAATTATGCTTCTTCTCTAACCTTCAACATCCCTTTTCATTTGTCACCATCTGAATATGTTTTAATTATTATAATTTATTAAAGACTCTGTTGCTTTCTTTATTAACTTTCTTATTTAAACTGAGAAGGACCAAGTTTTCAAGAGCCCCTTTCTAGCCCTACCGCTCCTCTAGGTGGGCAAGACCCCATTTTCTGGTGCCTGTGAGGCGCAGCATGTGTGCAGGGAGCATACGCACAACCCTGTGCCCTCCAGCATGCCCACGGCTATGAACCAGGAGCTGGTAGTGTTCAGCCTGTAAATCATCAGTGCAGGCTGGGTGCAACATGATGCTATAGTTCTGGCCATGATGGGGATCCCAGGACTCGGCTTAATGCTGCTTCTGGCCCATGGGTGAGGGTGTGGGGTGGGGAGTCCAGGGGAGACAGGTCAGGGCAAATAAGCCTGGAACATCCTGCCAGCTGTTTTACACTTTGTGCATTGCAGGGAGGTTATGCTT
This sequence comes from Falco peregrinus, assembly GCF_023634155.1. NCBI lineage: Eukaryota > Metazoa > Chordata > Aves > Falconiformes > Falconidae > Falco > Falco peregrinus. Next base: position 58,009,542 of record NC_073723.1, on the reverse strand, counting down.
TTCGAGACTGTATTCTCTGTGGTGCACAAGACATAATTTCAGTAGCAAGAACTTCCACTTTTAATTCTGCTTTATCTGCATAATGTTGTGTTTCTAGACAATGTCTTGCTTTTCTTTTACTTTTCAAAAATAAAGACCCTAACCATAGCAGGCTGTTCTGAAAACATCCAAGGTATCTGCAGCTATTTTCAGAAAATCACCACGTTAAAGGAATTTGTTGTTCATCTATGGCCACGTGTCTTCTATTTATGAGTCTGTTTAAATACCAAACTTCTGCATGCTTCTTTTGCTTCCTTTGACTTCCAAGCTTATCCAAGTCACTAAGTGACTTTTTTTTAATGGAATTAATTTACAGGTCAAGTTAGTAATTAAAAATCCTTCACTCAGAAATATTGGCAATATTTTTACTCTTAATTCACAAATATTTAACTCTGAACGTGTTCATTACTCAACCAGCTGTATGACTAAATTCATAATTGTTCAGTTCATTTTAATAATTTACCCACACAGGCAGAGTCCCAACTTCACCATTCAGTGTTCAACAGTAGAACACCCTTTTGCTTGTAGACGATTTTCTGAAGATTTAGACTATCATCTTTTTCATGTAGATGAAAGTTTTGGAGCATCATCTTTGCCTACAGTAATTCATAGGGTTTGAGTTTGATTGAGGCCAGAGTCCATTGCAGCATCTCAGTTTGTGGAGCCAACTAGATGCTGACTAACACACTTTTCACGTAGAGCCTACAAGCAACCCACAGACTGCCCATGTGGGCGCAAGTTCAGCCTGCCTTATTCTCACCCATTTTTCTTTGCTGTAAAGATGCAGCCTTGAATAACCTAGGTGTGGTTTGTCTTCCTTTTACCTCCCTATTGTAGTTTGTGGTTTGTCTTCCTCTTACCTCCCTATTGTAGTTATGCATTTCAATATTTAACATGTTGGCAGATGCGTGGAAGCTCGTGGGTCCCAGCTTCCAGAGTGAGACCACCATTGTTCATAGCGTGCTGCCCTGAGCCTGATGGAGAGATTGATCCTTCCCAGTGTGCATGGCTAATGTAGCATGGAGGATGCCCAGACATTTCCCCAGGGTTGTAGTGAACCACCTCAGTCTCAGGTGGGGACGCATAAACGGGATGGTTGGCTATCACTGTTGCTTGAAGTAAAACTTTACACTGATAAGCATTGGTATGGCTGTAGCTGAAATAGAAGGGAAGATGAGATGAGATGAGATGAGATGAGATGAGATGAGATGAGATGAGATGAGATGAGATGAGATGAGATGAGATTGAGATGAGATGGAGAGAGTGCAGAGCTGGGTGATGAGATATGGCTTTATTTTGTACAACAAATGTGTGACCTCTGCCAGCCGTTTTCTGAGTGATGCCAGTCCTTACCTCTGCAGAAGAGGGCAGGCATTCATTGCAGTGCTGTCACTTCATTAGAAATTTATCTCCACATTTAGGAATTTGGATAATATATTCAACTACATCTTGGTATTTTATGGATATTTGCTTGGCTCAGAGCTGATTTCCAAATGAAAATCAACAGCTTATTGAAGTATGAAGGGAGGCAATTTTGAGCAGTGTGTAGCAGGGAAAATGAGGACAGGCCTCCAAGTTTCTTTGTAAGGGCGCTCTTTCAATACTTCCAATACTGAATCCTAATGTGAAAGTACCATAATTCCTCTCATTCCAAATGAGGACAGCCTCCAAGTTTCTCTGTAAAGGTACTCTTTCAATACTTCCAGTCCAAATCCTAGTGTGAAAGTACCATAATTCCTATCATAGTAGCTTGACAACCTTAATTCTCCCTGCAGGCACAGGCTGTAACTCACTCTTCAGACCCTTTCTCCTGTTTGAAAATGGCTTCAAGGAAAATGGAAACTACTATCTGCTGTTACTTTAAAAAGGCAATTGAAACATAAATATCTTGGCACAGAAGCCCAAGTCAATCTATTTTTTATTTTCTCAAATTCAGTGCAGCGTTTTCTCATTCTGTAGCAAAGGAACACTGTCTGTGGTTTCCAGCTTCTCTGGGTGGGCTCATGAGGCAGTGGAATGGAGGGGTAGTTTCTACCAAACTTGGCTTGGGTCTTGTGTAGCAGCTCATAAAAGCTGTGATTTGCATAACCTCTTCAGCATCTGAGGGAAGGAGACTGTCAGTCAACACTTCTGACATGTCAGGGTTGTTCATAACGCATTCAATCTAAAAGGGCACCACTAGGGTGAACTTAGTCTCCTTCCACTGGTATGACCCACATACCATCCAAGAAAAGGAATGATGTTTTCGGTCAAGGCAAAATGAAGATGACTACAAGTTGAGACCATTCAGTCTCTGAGAGTTTTATCAGTCAAACTTCATATGTGATATTCTTGAAACTACCTAAATTTACAGGTCTCATTGAGACATAAAATACCCTGACTGTCAGTCTGGTTTTCATTTTCACTCATTCTAGCTCTGCTGTAATTGAGAGCAGGCCTCATACAGTCTATCTATAGCTTCCATACACCCCTTTTAGGCCTGTGTGCTTCTTGGTTTCACACAGGGTACATTAGAACAGCAATGAGAAACAACTCCAGGGAAAAAATAGAAACTCTGCAGAAAATATATTGCTTTGACAGACTGTTTGACTAGATGATCCTGAAGAAATTTTGCATTTTTAATTCATGCTTGCTGTCAATGTCGCCAGGTGATGTTTTTTGCTTGTCTTTTGATGCTTCTTTGATTTCTGCAGCATTTAGTCATTAAGGCACTTTTTAAAGTCACAGAAGGTTTGCATCTGCATCTTTAGATGATATAGTACTTCTAAGAGGCTTTATAACTTGCTCTGAGCCCCAGTAGAAGCCGATGGAAGGACATTGTCCATTGTAAGCCAACATCCTGGCTCTTTGTAGCAAGGAAAGTGTGTAAGGTACAAGAGAGTAATGGGGAAATTTAAATTAAACTATTAAAAAAACCTTAATGAGGCAAATAACTTTGTGAAAATTGTCACATCTGGGTCTGAATCCTTCCTTAAGCCACCTGGCATTTCTTAGGGCAATTGAGAGTCATTGCAGTCCCTAACTAACTGGAAGTCCTGCTTTCGTGCTGAGCATGTTGTTAAGTGCTATCCTTCTCCTCCTCACAGCAGGCTTAAAGAAGGGAATTCTTACAGTAAGGCCTTCTGAGCATTTATTCACTGCCCTATTCAATGCCTGTTATGGCAAACAAATCAGCTTCATTCTTTAAATATTTCCTCACTGTTTGCCTGTCATTGTCCATTAGAGTGTTTTTCTAGTTCGCTCTAGACATAACGAGTTGTTGGATGCTCTGATGCAACTTGGTATATGTTATCCCTGAGGTCCATTTAATGCCTAGTATTTTTCCAAACTGTTTATTTTCAAAAGCATTCAGACTCTTGCCAATGTTTTTGATAGATTTCCATTGTTCACATCCACATATGATGACAAAAGTAATAACTGAGTTGGAGATTTGTACTTCAGTCTTTTAGCAATAGATGTTTGCTGACCTTATATTATTCAAGGTGGTAAATGCAGCTGTTGTCCTGCAAATATGTGGCCTCATGTCCTTTTCTCCATCTCCAGGGGGACAATATGTTGTTTCCAAGGTATGGAAATTATTCAGTTTCTGGTATTCATTCATATTTCCAAGTAATGTTTGTACTAAGACATCACCAAGGTTCTTACTAGATTTTTTTTCTAACAAACTATTAACTCTTTGTTTTTGTGATGCTGAATGCTACTTAGATATTTGTGTGTTGGCGGGGATGTCACTTAGAAGAGCAGGACTATCAGCAAAACCAAGCTTACTGTTGATGAACATTGTGATAACTGCATTATATGGCAATAACTGCATATGTAATGACCACACTTCTATTTTTCCACGAGTGAAATGCAAGCAAAATAATGGAGTTGGATATGGGGGTATTGCTGGGGAAAGGCCCACAGTGGTGGGCATGGGAAGGCTGGGGAGGGTGTGGACCTTCAGGGGAGTGCCCCATGCTCCTGCACAAGTTTGTATTGGCTTTACTGGGGAAACAGTGTTACCCCAAAACATTTAGTATGATTAATAACAAACGTTGGATCGGATGCAAGGAGAAGAATGTGCTTGTAAAATGAAAGCCAGATCCAACTTTGGTTGGATATGGTCTATGATAATGCCTGCCTTTTGCAGACCTGATTGTATTAATCAATTTAAAAGAGACCGAAAAGCCATGATGATGAATATCATTTGAAGAGAAACAGTTAAAGGAGAAGGGAGTTCAAATGCACAACCTTCCTATTCGTCATTTTAAAGAACTTATTTTGAATAAGGTCCAAATTACAAAATCAGATTAATTTTCTCGTGCTTTTTGTCAATTGATTTTACCTCTTTTTGACAGCTGCATCCCTGTGCAAACGTAAAATCTGAGCTCCCCACTGAGCCCTGAATTTGGAATAATTCAAACCTCATCTGAAACTCTTTTTCCAAGCTTCAGTACTGCCATTCTTTGTATATATATGTATGAAGTGCAAGCCTTTTTGTTACATGAAAATGATTGAAAGAAAATTTTTCTTAACTAAGACTGGTTGAGTAGTGTTTAATGTATTTAATTCCAAACAATCAGTTCCATGTGTGATTATAAAATGCTTTGCTTTGCAAAAAAGTTGGTATCTCTTTATTACAATTTTATAATGCAAATACACCTTTCTCTCTCCTAAGTCTTGAAGACTATACGCAGTTAGTAAGAGTACTAAAAAAGGTCCATTTATACAACATGTGTGTGTGCGTGTTTTTTGTATACATACACATAAAAAATAAATGAGTGTTACATATATCTATGTGAAGTAGTATCCTGTAGAGTTCTAGGTACGTTTGCCACAATTACATTGTTCAAGATGATGGTTCGTTTCCAATCATATTCTTCTTATGTCACACTGAGAAACGATGAGAGCTTTCCAAAATACTTTAGATTCTGTATAATTATTTTAGCAGCTGTGGTTTCAGTTACCTTTAATTAGCTCCCCCTGCATCTCCACATAAAGAGAGGCTTCTGTTAAATGCAGTTATTTTCTTCTGCAGATGGTGTGGTAAAGTGCAGCTTCTCATAAAGGGAGGCTACTGCATGGCAAACTTGGGGCTCTAAAGAAATGTGATTATTAATTAAGGACAGTTTCTCCATGGATTATTCATGATTTCCAGCCATGATGGGTTTATATCAGAATAGTCAGCCCTAAATTTTTTGCCAGCTGACATTGCTAAAGCATTTGGCTGATGTGCTTGAGAGCTGGTAAGATAACCCTCCACCATGAAAGCAAATGGTGTTTTGACGTCGCCCTATATTGTCCCTAAATCATTTACTTGGTTCAGTGACCCCAGCACTCCTAGTGTGGCTCGATGTCTATGAACACGTGTCAAGCAGACGAAAAAGTCTTCTAAAGAGTATTTCTTTCTCTTATATGTAGGTCAATTTCTCAGATGCCATTAGGGCAAATACAGTTTTAAAACATTTCAGATGGAAACTGTGGGACCCTGTTCTGTTTCCATGGGATTCAGTGGTATGTGCCTACTGCCATCCATAGGAGCAAACATAGGCATTACTTCATTCCAACAGAGATTTCATGTCATCATTTCTTCCAGAATCCTTCAGATATTTCAAGTCTATCAACTTTGTGACTTTTCAGTCATATAAACAAAAGCCATGTATGTGAAGCTAAGGGTTCACAACAAAACAACTTGAGTTTTAAGGATTAATTTTTTAAACTTATTTTTAAAGGTAAAAATAAATACACATAAATAAATATGTCTGACTTGCATTGCTACTGACTGACAAGGAGGGATGATGGTATCCGAGTCATGACTTTACCCACTGAGAGTGAGCTTCCACCTGGAAGGTGCTGTAAGATGCAGCATAGCAGGTCTCAGCAGAAGAGCTCTTCTGGCTTCATTCTGCAACTTCTGGATCATTTAATTAATTAAAGAATTGTTTCTATTGCAACCACAAATGTGCCAATCTGCAGTTACCCAAGGTCAGAGCTCGCCTGACCTCCCTGGCAGAGGACGAGTAAGGAAATTGGAGGGAAAAAAAAAAAAAAAAAAAAGAGTAAGCAAATCACTTCAAGGAAGCCTTGTTTCCTTTACCCCCAAACCCAGCAGAGCAAAAAGGCTGAATTGAAAGGGAAAAGGGCTAAGACTGAGATTGATTAAGAGAGGTCTGGCCTGAAGAACAGGCAAAGAATGAAACAAGTAAGACAGAGAAAAATAAACTACATTAAGAGTGAGCTTGGATGAGAGAGTCGGCTGCTGGCCAGGAAGGAGCAGCTGCGGCAGGAAGGCCCGGATCCCACTGAAACAGAAAAGGGGCCATCTCTCTGCTGGAATGAAAGGGAAACAAAAAAATAATTCACCTTTAAAGGCACAGAAGTGGGATTCGAGGCTAGGGGAAAGGCAGAGAGGAATAAGAATTTGTGAATGAGAAGAGTTATTTTTCTCTGAGAGCAAGGCAATGGCTGTTGATACCCTCCCAGAGAGCTGTGTGATAAATTAGGCTGGCCAGAGTGGGTAAGCTGTTCTGAGCAGCTTCGTGTTCCATTAGGACTTGAATGAATGCTGAGCATCGAGCAAATTTCCTCATTTTTACCAGGGGAGATGAGGCAGATGTCATACCATGCTGATGACATCATGCCTTGCTCCAGATGTGAAGAAAGAGGAAGGAAAGTGTAAGATGGATGTTTCACCATGAGCCAGAATAATCCTGAATACTGAGGGGGAACATGAGGTTGCAAATCTCAACACACTGAGGTTCAACAAAATAAAGGACAAAAGGAAGCAAAGCGAAACCCTGGCCAATTCTGAGCAAAATTTTCAGTTTCAGGCAACAGAGAATGGACATCTTAATTAAATACTCATGCCTTCTAGAAAATTCACCATGCACAGTACGTGAACATCATCAGGTGTCACAACAAAAAGTTGTACTGCACTGTGTAAATCTGGTAATTTAAGCATAGGCTGGAGGAGAAGCAAAGGGTATGGAGAGAGCGTTTCACCTGAAGCTGTCCACAAGGAGGTTGGTTAGGAAGCTCCTGTGGGTTTGGATACATAAAAGCACTTAACTGCTGTTAAAAGAAAGAAGGCTCTTGATGTCTCACTTTAAGAAGTTTGAGTCTCATGGTACCAGAACTACAGGTTTTAGGGCGCTGCATGGGAAGGCAAGGAAAATTTTCAAATTACGTATCTAATGAATGTAGTAGAAGCAAAATATCCTCTTTAAAAGTCTGCTGGACTGCAGCTCCTAACTATCATAGAGCTCTTCAAACTTCCCTGAACTGTCCCATTGACTCTTGCTGAATAAGATGCCAGACCTTTGCTTCTTCAGGTGAACTCCAACCAGACTCTGGGAAGATTAAGACTCCAGCTTTATCAGTAGAGATCGACAAATCCTGGGAAAAGGGACGATTTTGGAATATATATACTAAAGTTTGGGAAATTCAGCATACAAAGTCAGCTCAGGACATCTTCAGAAAGCCCTTTTGAGTCTGGGGGAAAAAAGAAAATTAAGTTATTCTGCTGTAAATCCTTCAGTGATGCAAATACTATATGGGAATGTAACAGGAGGGTGGAGCCACCTTTCTTTTTCTCGATCTCAGAACTTCTTACACATTTTTTTCATGATGGTAGAAGTTAATAACAAACTTGTTTGAATCTCTTGGTAGTGTTTCCATCATCTTTGGATAGGTGATCTATCTTGTGTGCATGATACTCCAAGAGCTTACAACTGTACCAGAAATAGCCGTTTCTCAGCACTGCATAAGTTGTCCCCAGTTTTATACTGATTAGCTATGCAAAGACGTCCTGGAGTTTTGCAATATTGTAATATATGTTAAAGCCCTCCTATAAACTATAAACATTAGGTTAAAGAGTGACCGCTATTTTTGCTGTTTGAATCTTTTGCAACATTTTCCCAGACTCCCAAGTACTGTTGTAAACAAACAAACAAAGCCACAGGAATGACTACAATTAGGCAGTATAAACAGGCTGCCTACAGATCAAAACAAGGGCTAGCTAAATTCAAACAGTTATGTTTGCAAAACCATATCTTATGCAAAAGAGGTTGATTTGTAGTCTCAAAGATCCTATCCCTGCTTAGTTATGCCAGGTTTTCCATTATGGTGTTTACTGTCAGGAGCTGCAGTTAGGTGGAGGTTAGAGTACAGCCCTGGGAAGCTGTGCCTCGGCTTTGGCTGTCCAGGGTCCAGCACATCTCCCAGATAAGCACCACCTCGTACAGACCTCCCACCTTTTAAGGTGGTAATAATGCAATCACACCTGCATCCCTGCTCAGCCTGATACCTGCTCTGAGTCGTATCATGATTTCCCAAAGTGAGCAACATACAGACATCCTGCATTGCAGATCACCAGCTCCTGCTCAGTCCAACGAGACCCAACACAGAGCAGAGTGCAGCACAGGGGCGTTAGCTTGCATTTCATCCTCATGTAGCAGGGGCCCAGCAGGGAGAGACAGCAGGAAGGCAGGGGCACACCGGAGGAGCCTGCCAATGAGGTCCGTGCAGAAGGCGGCACCAGGGTGATCCTGGAGTAGAGAAGCAGCAAAGGAGAGAGCAGAAGCAGGGAGGTCCAGCTCTAAAAGCTTGGGAATACACTGTACCCAAAAGTGAGATGCTGCCTGAGCTTTGTGTGGCTGAAGCCCTTGGTTTTCTAACCTCAGCAAGTGAGCACGAAGGTGCTGGCATCCCTGCCTCTTGGCTAGTCTAGATGAATGCAACTTGAAGCATGAGAGATGCAAATCTGTACAGTGTGTTGAAAGAGTTGTTGTGACATGTCGCCTGTGGTGAGCAATTCCTCGCAAGTGGGAAGCCACAGTGTGTGGCAGCTGTTGCCTCAGAGTGATCTTCATGGGTAGCTCCAAGCTTGAGTGCATTGCAGTAATTACATTTTGAAGGAAAATTAAACAGGAGTGGACAGCTTTTGTGAACTATGGCAGGACCTGGGCCTGACGAAAAGGTTGTAAAGCCTTCAGTGAAGCAAATATTATGTGAGGACCTAACCAGGAGGCTGGTGTCACTTCAAAATCATGAGCTCTTCGCGTGAGAGGAGAATGACAGTCTCCAACAGCAGCAGAAACAAGCCCTTCCAGTGCATCACTGTCTTTCCCTCCTGTATGCCAGTGATGTACACCTCTGGAGTTTCATCCCAGGTCAAGCCAAGCTTCCGCAAAAAGAATCAGTCCAGTCCAAGTCCCTGTGTGAGCCAAAACTGGAGAAGAAAACTGTACTGCACTGCTTTAAGGAAGGCAGACTTGAAAGATGTTTCACCTCTGAGTAATGTAGCAGCTCCCTAGCGCTCACTGAACTGCGCCAGTGACACTAGGATGTGCAAAATAAATTGCATACACATTTTTCATTTCTAATCTGATTTCTTCAAAATCTATTCTGTCAAACCACTGCGGAATGTTAACTAAACTTCTAATATCTATTTACTTGGCAGAACAGATAGACTTTTTTTCCAGCGTTACACTGCAATGCAGTTGAAGCATTCTTTTAATCCAACCCCAAGCTTCCATGGTTTTCTCAAGATAAAACCAGAAATGTTAACTGTAGTCAAATTTTCTACTGGCTTAGTAATAGGAACATGAGAATTGAGGCATAGTTTAGTTACTTAGCTTTGGTTTTGACCTGTCTGTACCCAAGTGCTTTCACTTTAAGCTTTTCCAGTTCTCTGTATTATGTTATTAAAGAACGTAATGCATGTGAATGGATATATAAACATCCCCCCCCCCCCCCCGCAGTGTGAAACAAGGAAGCATGCAGAACGTGTGGTTGAAGTTGTCAGCTACAGAGACTTCTCCACATAAAGAAATTGAAAACCAAATGACATTCAGCTGTTTTCAGTCTGCTGAAGTATTTTGGTTTGGGTTTTGGTTTTTTTTAATTCTTTTTGGTCTTTAATTAAGAAGATGACAGACACCTTATAACTTCTCTATAGAATATAGAATTTATAGTAGATGGCTGTGTCTGTAATTGGTACATCACACAGCTTCAAATGAATTGCCACATGCGTACTATAAGACTTGGAGTCTGGCATTGTGGGTCCCTTGTCTATATGTCCCCTCACAGAGACATTCTCTGAAGGCAGTGAAAACTGCAACACCCCTGTCTGATGCTGTTACCTTTTCAAAATATTCTTTAGCAAAATGAGATGATGAGGCAGTCTTGGAATTCTCACTGTTTCTTGAAGTCTCACTAAGACTTTAGAAAAACTCTCACTTGTTGAAACATTTCCAGGTTAAAAAAAAAACAAACAAAACAAACTAGAGATGGGTCATTGCTGCAACTATTCATTGGAAAGAAAAAAACAAAGGGCTCTGTTTTGACTCAAAATCATGAAAAATTAAATATGAGTCTAACCCTGCAGTGATTTTCAAGAGGGTTAAGAAGAATAATATGAAGACATTCCCACTCTTGTGCAAGGAGAAACCAATATCCTTAGCCTTTTGCTCCAGAATGGCAAAAGTCTGGATTTGATACTGGGAATTTTGTCTATGGTATAGTCAGGAGCAGTTGCAAGCTGGATACTGGCTGTAAAATCAGACCTTTAAATGGTTTTCACAAATACTGAAAACACTGAGCAAAGCTGCTGACTCTGTACAGTCAGTGGAAGCGTAGTCGTGCATCAAACTTCATGTCCCACAAAAAGCAGGCTTATTTTGAGCATCTTGTAGTGATGCAGTTGTTTATCCTTGTGCTAAGAGGAATATAAGACTTTTCTGGCCATCTAGGCTTGGAGGAGTTTGTGTGCACAGTGTTTTGTGAGGAGCAGACTTTGGTCTCAGAAGGACTTATCATCCTTCCACATTAGTAACCAATCAGTATTTTGCATTTTTGGATGTGAATGCATTTGCCCAAGACCATTGGCATCTCTTTCTGGCCCCTCATTGCTTTTCAGTACACATTACAATCGTAAAATGGTGCAGCTTTAAAGTTGTCTACACAGGAAAGTGAAAGCCTTTTTATTCTCCTGAATAAGAGTAACCACATGAGGACTTAACTTGCTTTAAGTCACATGCAACGTGCTTCATATGTCTAATTGATTTATCTTAGCTTTCCCACATGTCCTCACACAGGCATGCCTCAATGCAGCTTGAAAGGAGGGAGTGCAGCCGTATGGCTGAGAAGCTGATGGTAAGTAATTAAACCTAGCAGCAGTAAGAACCCCTGAGACAAAATCTTTGGCAGTTTTCTACACCGTGTAGTGAGCTTGGGTCACCAAGGGCCTGTAAATAGCATCATAATGACTGGATCCTCAGCAGGGATAAACATGTGCTTTGAGTTTTCTAAATGATTCAGAGGCATGCTGTGAGATAACTACTGATAACAAGCAGATGTGAAGTTTGCTTTTCAAGACAGGGAGGCTGAGGGGGAAAGTCAAGTAGATTTTGGCTTATGGTCCTCTCAGAAAGGCTGATACTTGAAGATCATTAAAGCTTTTTAATTATTTTTTTTTGCAGGGGAGGAACTCAGTTGTATCTGATGAAGGTAATGCTGTTTTAAACCAGTTCTTGTGAGGGCTAGTGAGATACTGTAGATGAAGTTTTCTGTGAGTTTGAACCTGAAGACAAAAACAGGACTTTGCAAGATTAGGAATGTTGTATGATTTCAAGATCCATTTTACATTATGCTAGTGTCTTTCCAAAAGCTTTCTTAAAACTTGCATATGTGTAAGTCCTTTTGTTATTTAAATGGTGCCTAAGTGTTGAAGGATGTTTGATCATACCAGGCAGCAGGACACAAACCAAAGGTGCTGAGCTAATGTGCCCATACTGTTGCAGCAGTGCTGCTCAGCGGTATAGGAGCAGTAGTGCTGTGGTGCTCCTGAGTCCAGGGACACGGTCAGCATTAACTTGGGGCTCTCAGCACTGTGTTTTGCATTAGCAGGATAGATATGCAAGCAGTCTTGTAGGGTGGTGTGTCTGTGAGGTCTCAAAGAAAATCTGTTAGTCTCCCAAGTCAAAGGCTCCTACCAAGAGGTCACTTGTTCTTCATCAGGGAGGTTTGGAGTTTTGCTATACTGCACAAGTGAAGTAAAATAAAGAAATGTCATCTTTTGGTATTATTTAAAAACCCAAAGAGCATGTCAATATTTTTCTCAATTACAAGAGTTCTCAGCAAACTGAAAGGTGAGGTGAAAGCTGTTTTGATGTTCAAGGAGAAAGTGAACTATTTTATTAAGAGAAGTGACTGCAGACATCACTTATCCCCAGTGACTGGCCGAAAGACTCTGGAATAGTTGTGGGGATGGATTTTTTTATTTTAAGCAATTTTTCTGTATGTTTTTTAGGAGTTCCCTTTTAAATGGCTTACCCTGATGCCTCACAATATTTTAAAAGATCTTTTTCCTAAAACAGCAGAGGAAAAGTTTCTCCCTGCCCTTTTTTGAGGGGCTGGAGGGGAAGAGAAGTGAAAAGACATCACCAAACCATACTGGGGCTCATCAGTTGCCATATGTGTGTGGTGCCTTTTCAGTTTCTGCCTTTTCCTACATTTCCCAACAAAAAAGCACTGACTTCTGAGCAATGCCTGCCAGTCTGTACTGTGACATTAGCTCTGTATTTGAAGGCTGAAACCCACCACGACAGCACCATGGTGATATACACCTGCCTGCATGGGAGCTCACCCCTGGTTTGAGGGTGGAAGGAGCCAGCTAGGTCTTCAGGCTGGGAGACTCCAGCACAATGGGGCTCTGGCAACTCTTGAGTCCTGTGTGCCCAGCCAACCTGAATGTGACCAGCCTGACCCACCTGGCTTTGCAAACACAACTCAAGCGTGGCTATTAGATGCAAGAGGTAGCCAGGGTGACTACTGGTGCAACAGGAAAGCTGACTTCAGGTAAAAATCTCTTCAAATGCAAAGGGAACAAGCACGGTATATTATTAATATTTTCCTTTCTGATCTTCTACCCAAAGAAGAGCCCAGCATAGCTCAGGCAGCCTCTGTGTCCTCAGGGAGTCTTTTGCACAGACATCCACGTGGTATCTCTCTGTTCACTTTTTGCAGTTTGAGTCCGTTCCTATAAGCATAGCAGCTGGTTACAAGCTGTTGTGAGATACCCTCTTCAGCCTGTCTATCTAGGCAGTGACTCATTTTTATAATCATATATTTTGGTGCAATTAACTGTTTTCAAGAGCTTAGAATGCTTTACAAATGCAAGGCTCATAACTTTAAGATGAGAGGGGACCATTATGATCGTGCAATCTGATCTTTTGCATAATACAAGACAGAGTAAATGCTGAATGATGCCCATAAATTCTTTTCTGGAGCTAAGTAATATCTTTTAAAAAGACATCCAGTCTTAATTTTAAAAATTAATGTGACAGAAAATCCATTAAATGTCTTTTCCACTGTTTCTTGTTGTTAACCACCTTCTCTGATAAAAATCATCAGCTTGTGTCTACTCGGAGTATGTTTAACTTCGCTATCCGCTACATCGGCTCTTATCATGACTTTGTTTACTAGAAAGCCCTGTATTATCAGAAAGGGTTTCATATACGAACAAAACATGAGTAAGTCAGCTTAACCTCATCTTCGATAAACTCAGTAAAATGATAGCCCCTCATTTTAAGGCAGATTTTTATCATCTTTTCATCTGCACTGTCCGAACCATTGCTGAATTTCAGTTTTTCAATGAGTAAATTGAAAAATGGCATACACCATTCCAGTAGCTTCCCCAGACAAGTTATACCACATCTCTAATCTTGCTCATACACCCAGCCATTGCATTTACTCTCTCTTCAGTTACAGGGTTTCCTACTTGTCAGACTGGTGGTTACCCACACTACCTTCACCGATTCATCAAACACAGTCACCTATCCCTTGTATGTGACTGGGGTCTTGCATTTTATATTTACTTGGCAATATTTAAAAAACAAGACAATATTGGCTGAGTGAAGTCAAGTGTCTCACAATTAAGCTGCTTTGTAGACCTGACTCATCTGTATTTTCCAAAGTTTGTGTCCTCTGGTGGGATTTTCAACCATGACCCACAGACTGTGGTGAACCCTGCTACGTACCCACCACAGCTGCCAGATAGTTTATGCTGTACAGACATATTCTCCATATCCTCATGCATCTTGCTGGAGATTATATTGCCGTTTGAAAGGATGTGGTTCTGAAAACAGGTTTCACATCAGGCTGTTTCTGGCTTGGCAGCTCTTTGATATGTCTTCTTTCAACAGCCAGGTGGGCTTGAGGTCTGTACAAAAGCCCTTCTGACAACTGCAGCCTTCAGATAACAAGTTTATCAGCACAGTGGTAACTGTCTTTTGATATACAGTCAACATCTGTTTCTGTCGCGGCCTCCTTACATGGCATGCTGTGATTTGGGGAAAGCAGATATTCCTCTGAGCCTTTGTTGAAGTGGTATTGCCATGGAAACAGGTGGAATACTGTGTCTCCTGCTCTTTCAGGGACTGGGAGGGATGTTAGAGAGGCTTTTCTTAACAGATTTTGTTCTGTACTGTTTCAGAAGCCCCCACTGTCAGACTCCAGGTGGAGCAGCTATAATACTATATTCCCTAAGAACAGGGACATACGTGACATGAGCAAACCCAGAAGGTGACCAGGTGGCAGATGCATGTGCAATGCAGACTCTGAATCTTGAGGGCACCAGGGATTTCTGCAGAAGAGTAGGAGGGAGGAGAATGTGGTAGAGCAGGACTGGAGCTCTGTGCACAAGGGCTGGGTGCTGCTCAGCCCATAGGAGATGGAGAGCAGACCCAACTTCCCTTGTGTGTCAGAAGTTATACGAGTGGAAGGAGAGGGGGAAAGTACGGGGTGTGAGAAGAGAGACACTAGGAGTGTGAGGATGGCTCCAAAAGACCTCTGGAGTGACCAGCAGGCCCCTGTGTGTGTTGCAGGGGTGGGGAAGGGGGATGTAGCGGAGAGATGCACGAAATACAATGGAGTTGAATTGGAGGAAGGGAGGTAGCAGCTGCCTTGGAGCTCTCCTGGAGGAGGTAAGGAATCTAGTGGCATTGAGTCGAGGGGTGGCCAACCTAGGGTCCAAAATTTTAGCAGAAAAAACTCTGAGAAAGCTTGCTGTAGAAACTTTCACAGAAAGAACCTGTGTGACTTAATGACAGGTTCAGCCTCAGTTAAAAAACCTGAGATTTATTCATAAAATAGCAAGGAATGAACTGTTGATATGCAGCCCTTTGAAACAACATGGAAAATTAACACATTGTTGTAAATACCTATAGGGAGGCTTTCTGGCAGTTTTAATCCCACGTTGCACAAGGCTTTAGCTATCACTGGGAGAGCTGGAATTGCTTAGCAGGTGAGAAACATCCTGCACAGGCAGGCCAGATACCAACAGAAGTGGTGTGTAATATCTAGCTGTATTTATGTTCATACAAGTGAGGTTAGCTGTGTGATAGGACTGCTCTGATACAAGTGAGGTTAGCTGTGTGATAGGACGTGCAGATACCTCTGCAGAAAAGGGTCAGAGACCTGCAAAGCTCTCAGGGTGCTTATGAGGGGGGAGATAGGGACATGTGAAGAAGACTGATACTAATTGAATAGCGAGTTATTGCACCACATGTGAGTCACTCAATTTTTACTTCATCTGGCTAAAATTCAAAGTGTGGTTTCAGAGAGCTAATTTATCCCAGACTGGTTCCTATGTCTCTGGTATCTACCAAACTGACTAGCTAAATTGGAAGAGAGGCTTGGGACTGGAGTAGCAGGGAAGCCAGGTCAGGATGGAAGCATGTGAACCGGGATCACATTATTCTTCAGCTTCACACTTTGATAACTACTCACTTGGCTAAATGGTGGGGTGTTAATTACAAGGCAGATCACTTGCTAAAACTGTTAAGTGAGCCTTTAGATTTTTCTCATGTTCCATCGAATAAAGGAGGAGAATAATTTAGGTACATGAGACATTACAATCATCCATAGTGATCTTGCAGAGAGACTCTACTTTGCATTAATTTCTCCTAATGATATTATTCCCTACATCCCAGACTTCATATTGCATGTTTTCAGAGTCTCTGAGGGTGTTCCTGGAAGTACTGCTTTGACAGGGAACAAGGAAGGGCTACAGAAAGATTAGGTTCTGGGAAGATGTAAGCTGATTTTGAACATAGTTTTCCTTCTGAATTGATGACCCCTCTTTTGAAGTCCTTTTGGATATCCCACAAAATATCTTAAAAAAAACCAACACCAAAGCCAGAGCTTTTAGACATGCCTTCTACAGTTTATTACAAGTTTTATTTTAAATGCTTCAGGTGCTGTTCTGTTTTCACTTGTACCAATTTAGATCTAGAGTTTTACTACATTGGATTTGCATTGATATAAGAGTTGAGGATTTGGTTCAGAACAAAAAATTTGCTCAAGAAGGCAGCAAATTCCATGGAAAACCTGCAATTATGACTTTGCTCAGTATATCTCAGCAGTAGAGGGACCAGATATTTCAAACTACTACCTGCTAGGAGTCAAATTTTGTTCCTGTGCTATTTAAGGTGGACAGCATGACTGGCAGTCTGTATTTAAAGGACAAAGGTGTAAACAGAGAAAAGCATAGTCAAAATTTCTCCAGCAAACCTAACAGAATACTGTAGAACTAGTGAATATGGCATATTTTAGGGTTGAAAATTGGGTTACACTAAAAATCTACATTTGAGACAAAATTTTTATGAATAAAGAATTTTCTGTTGGAAGAATGTCAAAAGTATTGAAAAAATAGTTTCTTCTGTTTTCTCTTCTGTGGTTGCTGAATCATAGATTTTTATCACAATAATTCCGTGTTTGTCCCAAACATGTAGGTTTCTTTTTCTAGAGCTTTTCTTTCACTCTGTCTGCTCAGCCAAAATCAGGAACTCTGGTCATTTTTTGATTGACAAAAATAAGTAAGGAAGTGGGATTAGTCCAGAGTCTTCAAAACAGGGACCTTGGCTATGGAAACACTTGCTAAATAGTAATAATAGACCAAATTTCAAAAGAGCTGAACCACGAGCAACTTCAGTTAACCTCCTACTCATGTATTTAATGTTAAACTATTTCTTTGATGAATGGTCCCAATTTCAATAGGAGTTGCCAGGTAATTTTGAAATGTAGGCTGTTTATTTAGTAACTACCCTGAACCTGGAAGTGCTTTACATTCTTGTGGCATGAAAGCATCTCTTTTTCATATCCCGCATAGAGCTGAATGGCGTATCAATACTGAAGGAATGCTTGCTCTGCTGACCAGCATGTCAGAGGCAGAGGAAGATAGATTTGAAAAACTGAAGTGAGGGCAGAACTAGAAAAAAACACTAATTTCCACTTTCTCTTCATTTTTACCAGCAGTGTTCTGTGCTAGATATCCTGAAACTCTGTATTATAAAGCATCTTCATATGATCCATTCACTTGAAAGTCATAATACATTAAGTATGTCATCAAACAATTACAGACATTGTCATCAAACAATTACAGACATAGGGACAAATTCTGCTGGTTTCTGAGTACCTACAGCTGCCAGTGACTTGCACATCTGCACAGCCATATGAATACCAGATTTGATTTATTAGGTGAATTTACACTACAGAAAATTATCTTAATTCATTTAGAGCTGAGTTTCAGTCTGTAATAGCTGCTAAGCAAATTCAGCCTGTTTAAATAAAAGTACATTCACCAGAGAGTCTTGATCATGTAAAGTAAAAATAGAAGTTTTAGAAGTGGTGCCTTGGGTAGACAACTGAAGTATAATGTGTCCTCTTTTTGAAAAATAAAAGCTGAAAAGCAAGGAATGGGCAGCATTCAGCACACAAAATTATGGTGTGAGTTTTATCTGTGTGATGACATTAATTCTGTGAGGCTCCACTGGAGCAGGTACAAAGATAATTTGGCCTCTCTACTGTAAGAAAGTAAATCTGCAACTTATCTTGAAGACAGAGCGAGCCAATGGGAACTGGCACTGAATCCAAACACTGAGCCTTAATGAAAATTCAAGGCAATGTTTTTCACTTCGTAAGATTGCCCAGTACTATTCAGATGAGTTGGGGAGACACAGGCCTTCGGTCTTTCTTTTTGCAACACATTAAACATCTTTGTTGAAACGCAACACTGTTAATTTAAGAAGCACCCTCAGTACTACAGTGGCATTTTATCTGTTAAGAGGTGTCAGACTGGATAATACAGTATGTCTGGGCGCTCAGCCTTCCACATTTTTTGCTGCTTACTAGATGCAAAATGTGAAAAAACAGTAATAGACCTACAGGTTGCACAAAACCTCAGCATGAATGTGAACATCCTTCAGGCGTGTCACCCTGAAGTGGAGGTGGCCACACGCTCTCTGCAGTGAGTGTCCCCCATGGATAATGGAGTCATTGATTCTGCAGATTCCCAAAAGTGCCCTTACCCTTTCTCCTGGTGTCATGGCTGGAAGCAAAGCACAGCCACCCCCAGCTGTGACAAACATGGTGAATGATTCAGGTTACAGCTCACAGGGAGGCAGGTTTCTTGGCTGTAAAAGACTGATGCGTTAATTACCCATTATGCCATGAAAAACTGACAAAACCCATTTCTGTCTCTGTTGTCTTGCAAGTTGCGGGAACCTTCCCAACAGATGCGGATAAAGGAGAGTTTGCAAGAAAACAGGTTTTAATGCTTAAGCCTTCATGCATCATTGTCCAGTACTTCTAGCAATCTTCCAGTATTTGATTTATTATATCATCCGTTCTACTTTCTTGGTCGTAACCAAATTGTCCTGAAATGCAGCATTTAATTTTATTGCTGTAAGTAAGGGGTGCAAATACAACAGAAAGTATGCTCTGAAAAGTGACTGCAGGGACTAGTTGGATCTCAGAAGTTTTCTGTGAATGTCAAGTAAGCACCATCTTAAATCGTACTTAAGTAAACAGCTTCTACAAGCCTGTCAAAGTTATCCCTTTACAGTTTTTTAGAGGATGATCCTGTTTCACATCCTGGTCCTAAATCCTTACTTTCCATACTGTGCCTTTTAGTAGTCACCAGCATTATCAGCAAATTTTTATTAATTTGTGTAGTCATGATAGATGTGGTTTAGTGCTATTACCGTTTTCAAATCTGAAACGTTGTTCTTTCCTCATAATTTTACATACGCTTTGCGTACTCTTCAAGGAAAAAGTTGCTCTTTGGCAAAAAGAGTTCCCCTCCAGAATTTGGTGGGCAGCTCTGAAGAAGGTCCTGCAGGCTGGAAGAGCTGGCTTTAGGACTTTGATTCAGTATGTTCGTTTAAAGAAAAAAAAAGGACCAAAATGAGAAACGTGCCCTTTCACCCCTAGGTAAACGGCATGTATTTGCCTTGGTTCTTGTCTTTCTAGGTGGATACTCAAACACTAGAGATGGTACCCACTCTCAGGGAAAGCAACAGAGTGATTTCTCAGCCATCACATTTAGCAAACAGGACCAAAGATAACTCATCAAAGCTGTTTGCATTTTCTGGCAGTATTACAGGGCCATGATTCAACATAATGGACTGTCTCTGAGCAGTTTCTCCCTTTATATTAATAGAAATAGGCTTTTAATTAGCCTCTGTCCTTTATTCCTTTAATTCACTCTGTTTTGTTTCTTGAACAAACATGCTTTACAAGAAAAAAACCCACCCTCTTGTGTTCCAGCATCCAGAGCTACACTGACCCTTATCATCTGCTGTCTCCATCCAGTGCCATAAAACATCTGGGAGGGTTATCTGCTCACTCCCTGTTTTAATTCTGAGCTCAGCTGGATCCAAAAGGCACGCCCCCCTCGGGGCAGTGAGACACCTTGTCATCACTGTTAATTTCCCCTAAAGACATATATTTTCTGTGCAACAGGCCAGAGCAGAGACACACGTATTTCCATTTGTAGGGATTAGAGCCAAAGTGCTTAACTACTCTGACCTCTTGTGTATGATAGGCCATACAATTACATCCAGTTACTTCTGTACAAAGTCCAATGACTTTGTTTTTGGCTAAAGCATATCTTTTAAATGAGGAGTCAGGCTTGATCTAAAGACTTTAAAATACAGGGAATCCCCTGTGATGGTAATTTGTTCCAGTTGTAATCACTTGTACTGCTTGAATTTTTGCTTCTTTTCCAAGAGGCATCTTTCTACCTCCAACTCGCAGCCAGGGGTGTATGCTACTCCTTTTGCCTCTTGATAAAAGTGCCCTTTAGTGCCAGTGCTCCATTAAAGCACCCAGGGTCTGCAGCCAAGTCTTTTGTTTTGTTGTTGTTTTGGGTGGTTTTTTAATGTTTTCTTTCAAGCAAGAAAAGCATTTAGTTCAATTGAAGCCTCCCACTGTAAACCCCAGTCCCCTGGTAAGACTCGTAGCAGGGGAAATGCCTGGTAAGACTTGCAGTCTTCCCACTATGGACATGAGGATCATTAGCTCATAGCAGCTCCCTTCTGTATGTGCTACCTCAGAGTCAGTGGCCCTCAAGGCTCCTGACCCCACCAGGAGCTGCCCTTGGTCACCAGCCCCAGGAGACCTTTTCTCTTGGTCTTTGCATGACTGGCCTGGCCCTGAGCTGCTGAGCTTGTCCAAGGTTATCCAGGCTCCAGGTACTGTCTCCAGCATGAGAAGGCTAGAGAGCCACAGCAGTGGGTTGGGCTTTTGGGGTCCCTGTGTTGTGCCAAGTGCTCTCAATGCCTCAGTGCCCAGCACCTGTCCAACTGCCAGCTCTTTGCAGCAAGCCAAGAAGCTGGATCTGCCCTTTTGGCCCTAACATCATGGTGGGAACTCTTTGGTAGCCTTAGTCATCTCAACCCTGTTACCCATTTTGGAGCCACCGGTCTCCAAGCACAGCACACAGGGTTTGTGCTTCTTGTTCCCACCGTACTCTTAGCTACACTTACGTTCATTTTCTATACATGGTCCCAGCTTACCCTGTGATTCAGCTTACTTGAATGGCTGCCCTGTACTTATGATTAGTTATGCGTTAAGTTTTGTGTTCCTTTGGAAACCTTATAAGGTTTGTGGCCATGGCTGAGAGAAGCCAAAGAAGGATCTCCCACAAAGCTGGATGCCATTTTCAGACAATCCAAAATATTATGAAGCAGCTAAGCAGTTTAGTAACTAATGAAATAATGATTAAACATAAAGTGCTCTTCTGTTCTCTGGCTTCTTTCCATGTACAGCAAAATTTTGTCCTGAGTTTGCTCATGCACCTTGGCAGAACACTTAGAGGAAATTTCTGTAAGTGCCTTTAACTTTTCTTTAACAAAGCTCTTGGCAAAACAAGGAGTGGAAGAGAGAAGAACCTGCACAGCGAATTATACTACTCTTACAATTTCTACAGGAGTGTTGGATTTCTACATTTTGCTGGGCATATCCTCTCTCGTCTTTTGACGCAAGAGCTACCAGGACATTTATCAAGCAATTTAATCTATTTTAGGCTCATGTGTACAACAGCGCAACACGGTTCATCTTCTAAAATTGTACAGACATTGGTCTCACCACTAAAAAGTTGTATTTGTATGAGAACAGTAGGAAGAGCTCTGCTGAAGGAGCTGAATCCATTAATTCACCTTAAAAATACTTCTGCAAGTTTTTGCTTTCGCAGTATTAAAGTATGTCTTATCTAAGCTGTATTTAAATAGAGTAATGCATTGTCCAGATGAGCAAACAGGACACCATCTTTTCTTGTAGATCAGGCAAGAACTGCAGAATAGGAGGAGCATGGAAAGTAGTGAAAACCATTAGTCTTTTATGTGAAAACGCTACATCTTACATGTCCAAACATTTCTTCCTTGTGGAGGCTTGAGTGAGATTCAGTCAGAGTACAAGGAGGTGGTGTATGAAGTATGCTTAACAAACAAAATACATCTTTCATTAAAAAAGATGATTCTGCTCACGCTGAAAGCTCTGCTTTTCATGGTCTTGTTTCTGATGTGTACCTTTAGCTGTAGTTTATGGTTTTCAACATTTGTAGCTCTGCTTTTCAGGATTATATAGTTCAGCCATGGAAAAATTCATACTGGGCTGAAATTTGGCCTACAAGGAACCAGCCAAGAAATAAATGCTCTAAGTCAAATAAAACTGCTGAGAAAAAGACATTTTTAGAAAATATTTTTACTCTTAATACATGAAAATTATTTTTCAGCCTATTATTTATAAATCTTAGAGCAGTACAGGGACTCAGTGCCTGTGGAGTCTGAAGACACAAATCATTATTATTTTGAAGTTCACTGGATTTTCCTTAAACAGGTTATAGTGTTATGTGTTAATTTTTTTAGTCCAAAGTTTCCACTGAGCTGCCAGTTTGGCTTCTTCACCTGCTCTTCTATGCTTGTAGCTTGACATGGAATAAAAGACATTTTCCAGCTCCCTGGATGAGTGATACACCTGCACTGATATAAATTGCATGTAACTCTGTGGAAGCCAGAGAGGTTACACTTGTGTAACTGAAATTGTGATAAGGAACAACAGTGTTTAGTGCACTATAGTGCTAAAAACATTTGACACTCGCATTGAGCAAATAAATTATGTCTCCACATTTAGATTGAAAGACTGTGGGTCAAGGGTGTGATATATTTCTCTGCTGGAGTTCAAAAGAGCAGCTGCAGATTATGGCATAAATAACAGCAGATATTGACTTCATTGGGAGTGAAAACACAAGATGTATTGACCCTGAAGTTAAATATTGACCCCAGATTTGTTTCAATCATTTTATTTTTTTTTTGCTTCAAGGACCAATAAATCTTGGTATTTGACAAAAAATAAGAGTTGAAAAGCAAATTCAGGCTAGGCACAAATATGTGCAATTCTGTTAACTTTCTAAGTGCTTGCCACCTTTTGCAATAAGTACAGAAAGGGACCATTTTCCTTGTATTTTCAGTGGTATATCATACCAAAATAGGTAAACCCAATTATTACAGCCATTAATTGAGGACTTCAACATTCTTCAAAAAGTTAAAGTTATGATAAATTTCCAAGTCTGGAAGGACATTGGAAACCAATGAAAAAGTTGTAAGGTAGATACTTAGGTTTGTAGTCCAAAAGTCTTTGGCATTACCTTCAGGAAGAATAATTTTTCCAAATAAAAAAATGTACACCTCTTGATTCACTGTGTTCACTCAACTCCCTTCTTTCTTTCCTGAACTGTTGCCCTCCAATTAAGTAAACATTATTTTCAGTTACCTTGGGATTGCTTTCACTGAAACACAAGCTAAGATTTTGAGGGGTTTTTATTACATAAGATTGTACCTTTCTCAAGAAATTTTAGTAATATATTTATGTATCAACTAGAGAAGAAGCCCACGGGTCTCCCTTACAAATTCTTGTCTAAATTGAAATGTGAAAATTCCCACTTGTAGCTACAGATTTATATTATGCCTTCTGCCTCTTAATTAATATGTCCTTTAGTACCTGGGATTTTATTTCCATTAAAGCACATAAATTTTATACTGACGATTTCTAATTTTTTGTTATTTAGTCTTCTGGATAAGAAAATCATTTGGTTCAATTTAAGCCTCTCACTGTCAAACTCAATCCCCTAATAAGACTTGTAGCAATGAGCCTGAAACACCTGGCAAGACTTGAGTCCTCTGCAGATGTAGAATCACAGGAGCCCCGTACTCATGACAGCTCCCTCCCCTTTGTGCTGCTTTGGAGCCGGACACCCCAGAACTCCCTGGCTCCATTAAAAAAATATTTTGCAAGTATTTGGTTTGCCATCAGTTTGTAAGCTATCAAGAAAAAGCTTATAGCAAGGAGTATATGTTTCAGGAAGATTATTACTGTTGCAGGTATTTTTACTATTATTACCATAACTGTAGCAACATGTTTAGTACTTTGTTAGGGGGTGGTCTCATAAATTTCTCAAGATATAAAAAGATGTCAGGTTGTTACAAGGCATACGCACCCCCTAAGATTTGGTAAATTAATGCTTTTAATGGATTTATCGACTCCTGTATTTCCATGATTGCATTAGAGTTTTCACCTGCTTGACATGGTGATTGTGTTGACATGAGGAAGGCAGTGGGTAGGTGCTATGCAGGTAGGTAGTATGTTTGTTGTACTGCCAGCTAGTGGCTTATCTTGTCTGTGACTACAGTGCTCTGGATGCCCCTTGCATAGCTTTTCCTCACTTGTAACAAGCAGATTTTATTAATCACTTTCTAGTGTTTGTCAAGAGAGTGTAAGTTTGCTTATTGCTTTATTAGGAGGGAAAACATGAATTGCTTTCATCAACCACACTTCCACCTCTGTACAGGAAACTTCTTGTAGTCATTTATGGAATTAAAATTTCCTCTTTAGGCACAGGTGAATATTAAGCAGGAAAAACTCACAGAAATTGTGATGGTATTAGGTGGAAAAAGTCCATTTATCAGGGCTGCTTGCTTCTTCCATTGTTACAGCCATTGCACATTGGCTTAGCTGTGTGAAAAATGTTCTGATTGCCTAAGGAATTAATTCTGTTTTTTATCCAGGAAATTGGGTGCTAGTGAGGTATGGGGAGAGCTCAGGAGTCAGAGATACTGCAGGACACAGAGAAGACAGGAGAGAGGGAGAAAAGGAGAACAGAACGAGCAAACTGAAAGGTGGTAGCCGTGTTGGGTCACAGTCTTTTCACTTAGCCTGGAGATCCAGCTTCACAGAGGAAGACATCCATTTTGAAAAGACAAGATTCAGGAAAAGGAGGCAGAGGCTGAGGTGGGTTGGGGGGGGGCTGGTTAGGGTGAAGGATGGAAACAGGATTTATTGTCTCTGCCATCAAGCCTGCAATATTTCTGAGGAAAAAGCCCTACCTTTAGAAAATGGTTTTAGAAGGATAGCGAGGTGAAAAATAAATCCTAGCCCTGCCAGCCCCTCTCCTTTGGAGGTGATTTAATGCTGTGTCTCAGGTTGGCCAAGGGGAGTAGTAAGGCAGCACACTTCCAGAGGAGCAGTGTTTATGCCCTGACGTAATTTCTCTCCTGCAGTTGAACATGTAGCCTCAGGAGATTAGGAATGCATTTACAACTGGTGGATTTGTGGCCATGAGCTACATTCGATGCAGTGCCTGTGGGCATCCTTTCTTCTCTGTTCAGTGTTGGTATCTCAGCCAGGCAGTATTGATATCATCTTGGAACAGGCTAGTCACAAGTGTCAGCTTGCACCGGCAGCCATAATTAAATGAGTAGAGCAGATTTTCGTATACGTACTGTGTTTTCTGCACTCACTCCTGTGAGGTCCTACTGCGTTCTTCCTCATGGCCCTCTCCGGTTTTTGGGTCACATTCCAAGTAAGGAGCCTACGTAACTTCTAAGTATCCAGCACAAATAGAAACACCTTCACCTCTAATTATACATGTGCATAAGTCTTTTAAAGACCAAATAATGACCTCAGATAGACTTTTCAGTTGGAAAAGAGGCAATTTTTGTATTAGAATGCTTCTTAGTAAAGGCAACAAAAGCTTTGCCATAAATCCAGTGAAGTGTGGATAAAGGTCTTTATATTCATTTGAGTCATCACATGCTGGTTAACTTTTTTCAGTTCTGTTAATACCAGCATTTCATTGCAACATTCCAGCTGGAACATGTGACAAAACTTGTAGATACAGATATATCTGCATTTTAATGCTAACAAATCACAGCCTTTATAACTTTCTCAAAGTTTTTCTTTTCCGCATGAAGTTGGGCATACTTGTTCATAGCCTGCGGGCAATCATTTTTGCCTGCTGAAAGCTTCATCAAAAGTAGCTCTGTATTTTTTCCTAATGCAAAAAGGCAAATATGATTGAAACTTTATTTTGTTTCACTCCACTAGGTGGTGAAGGAGAGAAAAAACCCTGATTAATGAGAAGGTCATGCAGCATGCTTCAGACTACCTAGTGAAAATTATTTTATATTCGTATGAGTTACAAGAGTTTAAAAGCACACTTTGAAGAGACACATGGGGTTTTGTAATGCGCTTAAACAAATGACCTGCCTTGACCATGTTAGGGGTACATCTGTGCACGTATGTACCCCCACAGAAACTTATATGAAACAGATGGTTGCCGAGCATTCCCATTTAACTTGTGCAGGCACATTAAAAAAAAATATCTGTAGATAGCTAGAATAGCATTTGTGGTAGCATCAGTGGATACAGAAACGTTGCCTTGTTGTGCGTGGCTAGAGTCTTCATAGAGCAAAGATGAACTTTTCTTGTTCTGTAAAACAGTGATCCAATGTTTTTAGCACTGTCCTTAATATAATGTTAAAAGTTGCAGAAGAAGTTAGTAAAACAAAGGGTGAAAGCATCCTGCAAAGAGAATGGGTTTTCCACCTGTGTTCCAGATGACTTCACCGTATCCCGGTCAGTTGCTCGCAAGCAGTTTCGGCACCTACCACAGTCACAGTCCCAGAAGAGATCATGCTCCTCTGTTAAAGAAATGTATCTCAAAAGCTACAAAGCACAGAATTGCTATGTTTTCTACCTACCAGTTAACGTAACACCCTTAGTAGGGCCACTAATATCTAAATACTGTGTTACAAAAATAGAGAATGTTAGGGGAAATACACACTTTGAATGTGTTACCTTTTTTCCTCCTTTCAGTCAAATGTAGCTTGAATTAAGGCCAAAAAGTATGTACATTATTAATGAAATTATACCATCTTAATTAGGAGCTATGTTTCATTAGGAAGCTTGTTTATTTCAGAATGGAGGGCCTGGACAGAAATGGCATTACTTTGCCATGTGGCATAACTCTGAAGGACACATCCCTTCTGTGACTTTGCTAATGCTTTGTTCTCTCTAGTTTTAATTAACTCATTGGATGGAATATCCTCAGGTTGTCATAGGAGGCAGTTGCACAAACCAAAGATCTGGCTTTGATCTCCCTATAGATCTGTCTATGTATCATCTTGTGAGTCAGTCTAGATTCTTCTCTATTGGGATACAGTTTGAGAGAGGATCTTTGCTATGATGTATTGTGGCTATCTTGCCTGTCATTGAACAGGTCTTTAATTCATACATAGTTTTTATCTTCCTTGAACTGTTCTAGTTTTTCTCTTATGTTCTGAACAGCCTGATTAGATTTTTGCATTTAGTTCCAGAGATGTGCACTGAGTGATCCTGTGCTTGATTTTCAGTAACTGAGGACAGGCACATCTCACTTGTCCCAGGCAGTTATTTAAAAGCACCAACACTACTGGTTTATGTTCTGGTTTGAGTTAAGCTCTAGACACGTCTTTAATATTCTATGGGATGTCGGACCCTCTGGTGGGTGTGATATTCTTACCACATTGCTATGGCTGGACATAAAAGTGTTGGACATCCATGATTTTTCTTAAGATTTATTGCACTGGTCTTCAGTTCTGTTCATATTTGCCTAACATACAGTTCAGATACTCAGCAGTCTTTGCTTAGCCTATGTTGTGGTTGGGCTTTTTGTATCCTTTCAATTAAGGTATTTAGTGTTTAATCACAGTAGGACATTGTTTGGTAATACTATGTAATTAAATGGTCATGGTTATTGAAGTATATAATTAGGATTTCTGACAATTCATTGTGAATCTCAGGTCTACTGTGAAGAAGAACAAAACCAGAGAGAAAATGCTGTCTGGGTTATATAAATAAGTGAGAGATGATGGTCAGGATGAAAATGAGGGTTCTCCTCTCCTTTAATGAAAGGGTTTGTGTACATTACATAGAATAAAGTATTTCTTAGGCTGAAAGCTTTCCAGAGATAATAGTGCTGGCCCTCTGAGGCTCTTTATTATGTCAGATGTGGGGTTTGGATTTACGGGAAGCAGCCACTGCCTCCAACAGACTCAGTCTTGTGGAGGAGAATTTGCCTGGCCTCCCCTGCATGGAGTTTCAAGCTGCAACCTGCACATCATCAAGGGTGGGGTTTTTCCAAGGTGCCCCAGGGAAGGAAACCCTCCATTTCCACTGAAATAGCCTGGATTCTTGGCACGAAGTGCCCCCCTCCAGCTTCAGGGGATGAGGGACATGGTGACTCCTGCCCTGCCAGCCCAAGCCCCAGCTTTGCCCCCTCAGTGGTGAGAGTGGCTCTGTAGGCGCAGGATTATGAAAAATACTGTGAGTGGTGGATTATGCTATTGTCTTAAGCCTTTAGGAACAGCTCCTCCCCACTTTTCTTTTTTTAACAGTCTGGGAATATGCTGTTTGCCTAAAATGCAAGCTGAAAGTCCCGTGTAATTATAGAGCTGCAAGAATCATAGAATCAGAGCAGTTCGGTTGGAGGGCATCTTCAAAGATCATCTAGTCCAACCCCCCTGCAATGAGCAGGGACATCTTCAACTCCATCAGGTTGCTCAGAGCCCCGTCCAGCCTGACCCTGAATGCTTCCAGGGATGGGGCACCACCCCTCTGGGAAACCTCTTCCAGTGTTCCACCACCAGCATTTTAAAAAATTCTTACTTTTATTGTCTGAATCTACCCTGTTTTAGTTTAAAACCATAATCCCTTGTGCTAGCGCAACAGGCCCTACTGAAGAGCCTGTCCCCATCTCCCTTACAAGCCCCCTTTAGGCACTGGAAGGCCACAATAAGGTCTCCCCGGAGCCTTCCCTTCTCCAGGCTGAGCAGCCTCAGCTGTCCCAGCTTTCCCTCACAGGAGAGGTGTTCCAGCCCTCTGACCATGTTTGCGTCCCTCCTCCGGACCCGCCCCAGCAGGTCCCTGTCCCTTCCAGTGCCGAGGCCCCAGAGCTGGAACAGCGCTGCGGTGGGGTCTCACCAGAGCGGGGCAGAGGGGCCGAACCGCCTCCCTCGACCCGCTGGCCACGCTTCTTCTGGTGCAGCCCAGGGTACGTTTGGCTGCCTGGGCTGCCAGCGCACACCGCCGGCTCATGTCCAGCCTTTCATCCACCAGTGCTCCCATGTCCATCTCCACAGGGCTGCCCTCAATCCCTTCATCCCCCAGCCTGTGTTGATACTGGGGGTTGCCCCAAGCCATGTACAGGAACTTGCACTTGGAAAGAAAGGGGCACCAGCTTGAAAATCCCACAGTGTAAAGGTCAGGATAAAATCACAGGAGCTGGCACCACTGGCACCTGCAGGAGTTGCGCAGCTCTTTTAAGACACAAATTCTCAGAACGGGCTTTTGAGGTGTGTCTTTTCCTCTCCAGAGGGTATTTGTGCAGGCCACCAGCTATGTAACAGGACAGTCAGGTTATGGAGGACACTGTAGAAACCTGTGGTGTTGGAGTGGTTTGGAGTCGGTCCATTTATTTATTAATCTATGAATAAAGAAGCTCTGTGTCTTGCCGTATTTACTTGAAATATCGCGTGGCTGTTTTGGCATCTGTCTTGATGCCATGTTTCATGATTTTCCACCTGGCATAGGAAACCTGGCACAAGTTAGGTGAGTACATATCCACCACTTAGATTCCAAGTTTCACTGCTTTAATTGCTTCCTAGTAAATAACCAGAAACCTTTTCAAAACAAGCATAGCTTGCATTTGTTTCTATTTGATTAGAAAACCAGAAGCAAAACTAGCAAATCCTGGAACAAATGACAGCGTTTTGTGCTAAATAATTTTTTCCAGTGGCATTGTAAAAATCTGACAATGAAGTTAGGCAGGCTGTTGCAGTCTGCCTACCTACAAGCCAGCACTGCACCACTGGGGCAAGCAGGATCGTGGCCGTTGTGGAGACAGGGCTTGCGGAGGGAGACACTGCATGTGGGAGGAAGGCTGGCACTCACACTCCCCCTAGACCCAAGTGGAAATGAACTTGTGGCAAGAGACTAAGCAAGAAGGTAGAGGGGCGGGCAGCAGACACAATTTGACGGTATCACCCCTGTTTTACAATATATAGTAAATGTCCTTGGTTTGCCTCGTCAAGAGCTCTTCCCCACAAAGCCTTGGGGGTGGATACGCACACGTGAGGGAGCTGTGGCATGAGGAACAGCTCAGTTTGAATGAAGGCAGCAGCATGGCTCTCCCAAACCAGGCACTTCCCAACTGCAACCTAAGGGTTTGGTGCTCCCCTGCAGACCAGTCATGCAATAACCATGAAGTTTGCTCTTTTAGCCACACTTACCCCCCAGAGGTATTTAGGTCACATTTAGGTCCAGCAGCATTTAGGTCACAGAGCCAGAGAGGGGCTGGGGCACCATGCAGTGGCTGAAGCGGCATCTGCTCAGAGAAGCCTCAGCAACCTCACACTAACACCATCCAATAACTTGAGGATGGGCTTGCACCTTTACACGTTAGCTAGGAAAAATGTAGGGCATCTATTTACACTTAGCTCAAGTTATAGCCTTTATAGTGTAAGAATATACTCTAAACTGAGGAAAGATTTGTCTCAAAATAATAATTACAAAAAGCATGAACCAGTCTCAGTTTATACCATTTATAAACATTATAAAGAATGACTACTTTTTGAGGTAGGTTAGTCATGTGGAGCCATTGAAGCATCACTTTTGCTGACTGCAATGAAACCATTCATGGAAGGTCACCGGAATTGTTTTCTTGAAGGGTAGGTTAATAACCGGTAACACCACCCAGAAGAGAAGACAAAAATCTCGCTGTGAATTTTGTGACTGGCTGGATCCAATAATCTCAATGCTATACAAAATTTAATGTTGGCAAAGATGCGACTGCTTTTTAATTGAGTGTGCTAATGTAATATGCTGGGTTTGTGTTAGTGCAAAAGCATATATTTTTCTGCATATTTGAACATAAGTATGTGTTGTGTGCATATGCATGTATATATATGTACCAGCTTATATGCCTGAATTTTAAAATCCTCCCTGTCCTAAGAGATAGGCTTACTTTCCTAATGGCTATCATGCATATTAGTGAAAACCTACCATTTTACGCTTGGGTGCCTGAATTTAAGCACTTACAGCCAGGTTTTTCAAGGCATTTAGTTACTTAAACCTAGAGATGGATTTCTTATGGGATCATCTACTTTCGCTAGTGAGATAGGCACCCGCTGGGAGCTTGTTGCAACTCTGCATGGCTAAGTACCTCTCAGTATTTGATTCCTATCTACACGCTGAATCATAGAATCATAGAATAGTTTGGGTTGGAAGGGATCTTAAAGTTCATCTAGTTCCAACCCCCCTGCCATGGGCAGGGAACTAGATGTATGTAGTTTTCTCAGTCCTCTTTAAATGTAGCTATTAGAATCATAGAATCATTTATATTGGAAAAGACCTTTTAAGGTCATTGAGTCCAGCCATTAACCTAGTGCCGCCAAGTCTGCCACTAAACCATGTTCATAAGTGCCACATCTACATGTCTTTTAAATACCTCCAGGGGTGGTGACTCAGCCACTTCCCTGAGCAGCCTGTTCCAATGCTTAACAACACTTTTGGTGAAGAAATTTTTCCTAAAACCCAATGTAAACCTCCGGTGGTGCAACTTGAGGCCATTTCCTCTTGTCCTGTCACTTGTTACTTAGGAAAAGAGACCCAACACTCACCTCACTACAACCTCCTTCCAGGTGGTTGTAGAGAGCAGTAAGGTCTCTCCTGGGAGGCCCTTTCTCCAGGCTACAGTTCCCTCAGCCACTCCTCAGTTTTGAAAACAATAGCTCTGAGAAATTTATCATTTGAAGGCTGCAAACTAGGCTTGCAGTCTTCCTTCCAAAATTCAAGGGATGTTACCCCTTTTCAATTAATCACAGTGGGGAAACCCCCTCCTAACATATGTATTCTCATTTCCTTAGTTACATTTCTTCAGTCATCAGTACATATTTTTTTTGTCAGGGTTAAAAAGGGAACTTTGAATCTTTGTCAAAACTGATCTGCTAACAGAAATACTGCAGCTACCTATGATCCTCCAGCAAAAGCCAAGAAGAGAACACAGAGGCAAATGCTTCTAAAAGTGTTACTCAGCAAAAAAATGCATGTGCATATCCTATTTGAATGTTCAGAGATCTGGTGAAGACTAATATAGTTGAGGAGTCAGGCATTTTGTAAGGTGGTTACTCTGTGTCAAAAAGCGAAGGTATTTAGTCTCCCATTAAAAAACACAGAATAGCAACAACAAAAAAAAAAAAAAACCCAAACCAAAAACCAAAAAACCCAGCTCCTCCTCCAGCAAAACCTCTGCTTATCTGGAGCCCAAAAGGAATCTGCAGATGTATACCCCCTGCGTGAGAACAAAGTCTTCAGTCACTGGAATGCAATGCTATAAAAACAAATACTACAAAGCCTAGTAACAGGGGGATGTCTCACTTGCATATTTTTTTGTGACCGTCTTGGTTTGCAGAGAAGGGGGTCCCCAAAGCATGTGAGCCAGCAGGATCTCTTTGTACTAGGTCGCTCTCTGTTTGGCCAGATGTCTTCCCAACAGTGAGACAGAAAAACCAGAGCTCTTATTAAAATAAGGCAGGCAAAGGAATGGGAAAAAGCATGTGTCCAGCAAAATGAGGCACATTGTGTCCCATCTGATATTTATTAGATGTTGATCAAATCAGCAGTGAGAAATTCGCATCGTGTGGAAGTGACCCTGGGTCCCTGGGCTTGGAAGTTAGTGACAAATGTCTGGGAGCAGACCAACATTGAAAACATGTGTACAGGACACAGAGAGGAGTGTGCTGCCCTGGGAGCAACAATAACAAATGCAGAAGAGTTGACTTCAGCTGAGAACCCCTTTTTGCAGGTTTTACATATGTTCTATCAATGGAATGAGCATGTAGGGTCTTCCCCTGTACATTTACCCTACAGCTTTCTAAATGAGTGGTTACACATCTCCTGGAAGAGCATGGCATTTTATGTAAACCATGAAAGCAAGTAGTCGAGTGGATAAAACTGGGAAAGTTTTGTCAAGTCAAATCCCAGGCATGTGCTCCTTCAAGCCTTGACTCTCAGCTCTTGCGACAAACCTGTATGATTTTATGCCAACCTGCTGGGTTTTGTGTGATCATAATGAGCATTTGAAACCATCTCCCATCTGTTGTTGTGTAATGTTTTGAGTATCACATCTTTTCAGAGCAATCCTTCAATAAAAATAAAGGCCCTCACCCTGCAGACAAAATGTGTCTTCTGTATCAGAACAATCTTGTTTGGCCTTGGTCCTTGAACAGGGTAGTGAGGGAAGGGCAATTTGAAGCTGTGCTGCATTCTTGGAGAGGTCCTGAAGCCCTGATTACACTGTAATTCATCCCCGTACAGAGAGGATTGAATTCCTGGCTTTTACCTTTGCTCGTAGCCTGGTTTATTTAACTGCACAGAAAGACATCAGAATGAGCCTTCCAAATCTTTTCTTCAAGAAACCTTTATCTTTAGTAATTTCTATATGTTTTGTAAACTAAAAGGTCAGCTGTTACTAGCAGCAGAGTTAAGAACTATGTATTTGCAGTAAAGAGTAAATTTAGTAGCTCTGAAAGACTTTACTGAGTCTGTCTCTGTTAGAGCTCCCTGGCTTTTTACTCCATCCCTGGACCCGGGACATGTTATATGAGGGTAGCAGGGGTTCGGTGGCAGCCAGGTGCAATTTTAAGCTGACAGACAGAAAGCACCAGCAGGCAATGCAATACACAGTTCCAGCCTAGCTTAGTTAATGGAGTCACTCTAGCCTGTATGGTCTCTTTAGTACACTGTGTTTATGTTATTGATACCAATAGTGGTGGGCTGTTAAAGGATGGAAAGGTCTGGCTTTTGTTGGGGTGCTATTCTGATGTCAGTTTGAAAAGTAAAAGTTCCAAAAAGCCAAAGCACTGTTTTATTGAACCAGCGATAGCAAGGACTGAGAGAAGTGAAACAAGATCCTTACGAAGCACTGGAACATAGGTGTTGCTAGATGCCAGACTGCAATATATCCAGTGACATCAGCACAGTTTCAGCTCATTATGCTACACAGGAAGCTGGAGTACAGTGATGGAAAGCAGATCATGTAATAAAATAAGTAATCTTAATATGAGACTGTAATCAAATGAAACTTTTCTCTGTGCAGTTGCTGTCAAAGGTTTTGGTTTTATTTCTGCCTTTCTCTGTGCTTTGTACCTCTGCAGTCTATCAGTCTTCCCAGTTACGGATCTGGTCCTGCTTCCATTAACATCAATATAGGGAGGATCAAGCTTTCTGTTAACTGTGTATTTAGAAGGTGAATGTGATGTGCTTTTTGCCCCAAGCGTCTCATGCTTTTTGATATGTGGGATGTTCAGAGACTTACAGGATTGGAATCTGAATTTAAAATCCTTCAGAGGAGGAACCTTGCATTCAGCGCACAGGGGCTCAATGTACCCATTAGTATACCAGCTAAGAGCAGCAAAATGGTGCTCCAGATACCATGAGTTCCCGCTGTGAAATAATTTCAGTCTCTGAATACCTACTGCAAACCTTTAGAAAACTGCACTCTCCCTTTCTGGCTTGCTCAGCAAACAGAGCTTCCCCACTAGCGAACTCCTTGAGACTGTCAACCAAACAAAGAAAAACAGCCCACACATCAGGACCCATAAGCAAACTTGGCTATGGAATTCTGGACACTTGCATCTTTTCTTTAGTGGTGCAGGAGTTTTCAGCCTTCCAAATCCAGGCCATCAGTAAGTGGGCTATGCAACTGCCTGTCTGTGCCAGCTCCCTTCCTTCCCACCTACTCAGGCAGGAGAGAAGCCTTTCCCCTTTGGAGTTTCTGTTCCTGGGTTTATGCTTACAAGTCTTTGTCTCATTTTCCCCTAATGTTCCTGAAAAAATAACCATATGTTCCCAACTAATCTTATGCTTAAATGCCAAAGAACCCAAATCTATGACATCTCTTTCACCACATGACAACAGAAGGTGATGTCATAGCTGAAAAGTTTAGAAAAAACATGTAAGACGTAAGGTGGAAAGTGGGCTGACCTGTGAGAGATGCGTTTCTGCCTTAGCCACAGCTACTGTATGTGCAGAGGGAATTGAGGAAAATGCCTTGTCAAATAAACTTTGTATAAATCCTCTTCCTGAGTTGTTCCAATATGGTAATCCCTGCTTCAAGTACCATGAGCTTAGGGAAGTCACTGGAAAATACTGTTATTTGTGAGAGAAGTACAGTCGACTTAACTTGGTATGTCCATCATCCATCCTCTGTGAACCCAGGACAAGTGGCCCGTGTTTTTCTCTGAAAAAATGGAAAATAAAAAACTACTCTGAAGAAGGTCGTGAGTTGGGAAAAGTAAAATCAGCTGTGGGTTAGGCCTCAGGGGAAATACAAGCTACTCGTAAAAAGCTACGGAACAAGTTTTGATTAGTTAAGTAATCTGGTACCTAGAATTTATTAGAGCTTAAAGGTTTCCTGTGGGACTCCCCTAATAGTATACAAATAGTGTAAATTATCAAAGAAATGTGTTTTCTGACATACACAGAAAGCTACATTAATCCTGGCCTGCTTAACGTATATCAGAAGGAGGGATAAATCCCTCCCATTCATCCCAGTGCGGTGGTCCAGTTTTCATTTTTTTACACGCTTCTGTTTCTGATTAATTTCTTGGTAATTTAATCAATGCTTCCAACACTTTCAAGCTGTTCCTGAGGAGCACGTAGGGAGAAGAGGAATATTGGCTTCCCCAATAGACTCAAAGATACCAAACCATTCTGCAGAAAGCTCAAATATAAAATAGTAAAGGCCTGTTTTCTCTCATCAACTTGCGGACCTTTCTTCTTAAACTTGTTCACAAGGGAAAATTCACCAGCATTTTTCTGTTGGTATAGATGTACCGCTAGCTTTACCAGTATAGCACCCCTTCTTTTCTGTGGAAATAGTATTCTCCAACCCCTCCCCGACTCAAATAAGAAAAAAGGTCTCTCTCATTATGGAAAGCAAGTGTTCACATGGTAATCATTTGTGGTAATGGTTACAAAGCAGGACCAGTACTCCTACCAGGTTTTCACAATGCTATTTTATTTCTGTAATTTCCTCCTGCCAGAGCATTTGCTGTCTTCTGTTGCCCCTATAGGGAGACTGGCTGCTAAGAAGGAGCTGCTGCGGTGTGATGCCTGACAGAGGAGGTGCTAATAAACATTTGACTTCCAAAGCTCACCATAGTCTTGTTAGCATAATCAGAAAATAGTCCTGTCTCTCAGGAAAGCCGCAGGTTTTCCAGTGAAGCAGAACCTGCTTCTCTTCCACACACTAAAATCCCAAAGTGATTGTATCACTAAGCTGATGCTTTAACGGCTGTGGAGGCTCTCCTGGTAGAATTGGCAGATAGGCACCCATATATCATCTGCTTACATAAATAATTTGTTCTTTAGAAAATGGAGGAGAGGAAATGGGGAGATAAAATCAGCAATGTGTTCTTTGCCATTGTTTTACAAATCTGTAAATCTTCTTTTGCAGGTATTCAGGAGGGGACTCAATGTACCAAATGTAAAAATAACTGGGCACTGAAGTTTTCCATCATCTTATTATATATTTTATGTGCCCTGTTAACAATCACAGTAGCCATTCTGGGATACAAAGGTATGTATGTGTCAAGCCCAACATTTCACTTTCAGCCAGGCATCCAAGCGCATTTCCTCATACTAGATAGATAGGCAATTTATCACATTTCACTTTCAATATCAATACCTTGGCAATGCTGGCTTTTTGTACGCACATAACAACAAACTGCAACCATTGGTTTTCACTTTCTAACAATTAAGTTTTGAAACTAGATTAGACATTTGAAAGAAAAGAAAGAAGTTAGAACAAACTGATCATTCTTCTACCATGAAGGAGTACTAACTGGAAGACTCAAAGCTCTGTAACATGTGCTATACCTTGCACACCTTTCCAGAATGTCCTTCTTAATGGGAGAGCCAGGAAGCCAGCAATAGTCTTACTAATATAATACTTATCGCAGGAACAAAGTGCAGGATCAATATTACTTTGGACTACCTGGAAAAAAGATTGAACCAGGGGGTGCCAACGTATTATCTAGAATTATTTTGATGAACAAAGTTGCTTAGACACTTTTGACAGTAATTTCAAAGATTCTGGTAGTTGGGCAACCCAGTAATGGAGAAAATTTCTTTTGTGCAAGTCATGGGCACATTGGAAAGCACAGCCTAAAATCCCCATACATCCTCAGCACCAATTAACTGTGGTCACTTAGGCATTCTTATGAATGTTTTAAGGTAAATGCCTGCTTGTTGTGCAGTCACAGCTATAGTAAGTTAAATAAGACGTGAGTTTCTGGTAAGAAAAAGAAAGTGAATAACATCATTGTGAATATTATAACAGGACATCGCAGCATGTTGTGGAGAAAACCAAGCTAGCTTTAAACTAGCTGCTCAAGTATGGCTTTGAGAGTAGCATCAAAACCTCTCCAAGAAGCTGGGTAAATACTCATGTGATTAGCATGCAGTGCATCCTGTGGCGCCAACAGCTGCACTCGTAGCAGAGCTGACATCACCTCTGGTCCTTTGCCAGCGAAAGAAAAGGAAATTGTAGAAATAGAAAGGGATAAATACTTATTTAAGATGTTTTCTTACAGTTTTGAGTGGGAAGAAAATTAAAACTGCTTGGTTTACATGGAAGATTTAGCCAGGGAATTGAAAGAATATGAAGGACAGATAGAGACATATAGGTATTCCTTTTCCATGATAAAGCAGGTGGAATGTGGCAAATTAAAATCAAATGTAAAGAAATGCAATACATATGTAATTGGTCGGACATTCTCCTGAAGGATGTGTAACTGGTCTTTGCAAGGCAGATTTTGGTGAAAAAAACACTTTCCAGGATTCAAAAACTTTTTGTTGATCTATAAAGATAAGATCGTTTGGTTATGTGGACTAGGGGAGGACAAACTTAGGCCCTTTGCAGATATAAATCTGCAGAGATCTGCTTACAGCAGATGAAGATGGGATCCTTCCAGGCTGTAACCTGGCCACTAAATGCCTGGGATTTAGCGGAATTTTCCTCAAGAGAGTTTTATACAAGGCTGTCACTTCTGGGGCTCACCAGAAGACTCAGACCCCACTTGGCATCAGAAACAGTGTATCAGGTTGGGGGGACCATTGTTCTATGTCTTGCTTTGGCAAGTATTTGTTTATGTGTGTGTAGGAAACAATAGTAATAAGGAAACTGTCCAAGAGATCTCTTTGGGAGAGAGGGTTTCTCTTCCTCATTTCAATCCACAGTTTGCAAGCTTCTTTCTCCATGGGAGCCTCTAGCACCGTCTTTTCCCCAAGCTTTGCTCTTGAGGCCCCGTTTTTGCTACACTCATTTCTAAATCTCCTTCTTGTACTGAGTAGTCTTCAGTGCCTGACCAGGATCTAGTCTTTCTGTCATAGCAATATGAAGCCACATCTATCCAGGGCAAGGACAAAAGAATTTCCTCCCCCACAAAAAAAATGGGAAGAAGATTATGGGAAGGTAGATAATGCACATCTTGCTGACAGACCTTAAGACATCTTGGTGACCACGGCTCCACCACCCACTGACTTGGTGACTCCTCCACTTGAATGCCAAGGGGAAGAGGCATACACTAGAGTAAAGTTCTGTATAGTCCAGGGTATCCGTTTTGTAACACCAAGCAGCAAATAGTCGTATGTCAGGTATTAGTTTTGCTCTTTGTACCTGCAGCTTAAAAGCTTTGTCTCCACGGTGCCTAAGCTCTAATTTGTAAGGGAAACATGAGTAAGACAAGACCCCAGCTGACGGTCCATATTCAAAGGAATTATTGCAGTATTTTTTATCATTGGGAAGGAGCTGGACCTTAAAGGAGGAACAAAACTCAACATTTTATAGACCCCTTGAACTCTTCTCTCTACATCAGAGTTTGGCTTGTATTTTTGATTGCAACATGACACTAAAAGAAGGCATTCTGCTGGCATTGGGGATTCTTTCAGTCTCTTAGCTAAGTTTCCATTAGATTTGCCTCCCACACTTAGGTTTATAAAGCCCAAAACTACTTTTAAAACTTTCATTTCTTACATGGTATTTTGATATCCTTTGTGATTTAAAATATTAAAACTACTAATCAGTGGATTAAATATGGCAGGCAAAAAAATAACTCAATGGGAGGCAAAGTCAACATAGAACAAACCTCCAAACTGGTGGTAAAAATTGCATAGTATGTTGAAGAAACCTGAAACCAAAACATGAATTAAACATCAAGGTCACGAAGGAATAGCAAGCCAGGTTTACTATTAGTTTGCTTTGAGAAAACATGAAATTATTGTTAAAGACATTTATAAAGCAATCTGTAATTTTTTACACATACTTTCTTAAACTAAATGCAATATGCAAAGCTGTAGTTTTTCTGATACCAAGCAGTGTTGAATTATCCTATTGAAGGTGAATGCTTTTCCTGTGACTCACTCCAGTGAGGGAAGCATGTTCTCAGCTTGAATTTCTGGTAGTTCTCATTATCTGGTCAGTCCTTGTTTATAAGTTTCTTCACTAATGCCCACCATGACATTCATCTACTTCTTTTATCTGTCTCCCAGACAGAGTTTGCCTGCCATTGCCTAGGGCCAACATCTCCTGGTGAGATGGCACATTTTGTCCCTGCTTCTGAAATAGTGGCTGAGACGCAGACAGTCCTCACTGTTCCAGTCAGCAACTGCTTGAAAATTTGACCTCTTTTGGACTGTCATTACCACATTTTCCACAGTGACCTTGTCAGAAAGTGAGATGACAATATAGAGAGATCTGACCAAGCTGAGAATTAAGGTGAAGCTATCCCAGAAGCAAGCTTAAGGCAAAGACAGACTTTGCATTTTTGAGAGCAGCAGAGTGGCCTTCATAAGGGATATTACAGCTAATCTGCCTGTTTTGCCTTTGCCTTTTACTGGAGAAGATTGGAAGCGGCTGTTCAAGCCTGAGACACTCCCCAGAGGTTGACTGCTGAGAGTGCTCCACATGCTCACCTACCGCTGAAGGCTCCATCTAGAGATGGTGGTGGGAGCTACTGCCAGGGAAGGAAAGGCGTTCACAGTAACAGGACATCCATCTATATAACCCATTTTGACCTCAAGAGCAGCAAAAACTACTTTGGCCACAGCTCTCTACTTATTCTTCCTAGAGTTCATCCTTTCCACTTGCGGGGCAGTAGCAAGAAAGTAAATAAGCTACAGATAGCTTGTGGAAGGAGTTTGGGCAGGACATCAAGTCCCCCAGGCCCACAGTTTGTTTGACTGTGGAGGCTGAGATCCTGCCCTTGTATAAAGCAAATGTATGTGTTGATTTGTCTATGAGATGACAAAGTTCAATTTAACCTGCATCGCTGGGAATCCTTAAGCTAACCCTGTATTCACGTTTGCAAAGACCTTTACTGTTTCTGCTGCTGGATCTGGGTGGTTTGAACTTGACTCTGGTTCTCTCTCCTCTACACTTCACACACAACAGGACTGACTTGCCCTCTGAGGGGAAACAATTAAAATAAAGGAGATAGCTTGCCTGATATAGCTAATTCTGCACTTCACATCAGTTAATCTGGGTAAGTCGTTGCCAGTTTAGTGTCAAATAGCCAAAAGTATATACCTTCTATATTTGAAAGCAGACTTCTCTTTCCAGCTTCTCTAAAACAGCATCTTCCAGCTAAGTGTTTGGCTTCCAGTTACGCACTGAAATGAAAAACTGTTACTCTCTGTAGGAGACAAGCTGCTGGGGACTGAAAGACCTTTTAACAGTGCTCATTAGTGATCTTTCAGACACAGTCCAGGCACAGTCTTCCCCACATATCATGGCCAATTGTCAATAATACCATTAAGGCTTCTGATTAAAGTCCTGCTTCAATAAGTTTTTGGGGTGTTCCACATAAAGAATGTCCATAGCTACTGTCCAGCTTTGGTCTTTTTATTGTGGGGTGGTGTTTTTTTGTTTTTTTTTTTTTACTTTTGGCAATGAAAATATCATACACTGTGTATCTTTAATTCCACGCAATCTCATCTAACTGCCAGTACAGGCTACTACGTATTGATAGGATTTCTACTGTTTTCATTTGCTTTGGGCTTTTCAGGGGAATATTTGAGCCCAAGTTTCCAGTGTTAGATTTCATTCAACCATGAAAATACTCTTGTTGTTATAGGACAGTATAAAATCTCAGTTTTACAAAATTCAGATCTGAAGTACAAACTGGCATTCATTTGAGCAGCAAAAGGAAGAAACTACATTTTCCTTTCATTATTGATAATATATATTAATTTGCCAACTCCAAGTGTATTTGTATGACTGGAGAAAACAGGTGAATATTACACTAAATCTGAATTAACAAGACCCATAGGTGATGTGACATTGCCAGTCAAGGCAAATGTCCAGCACTAACACTTGAAGTGGGCCTGCTTTTTAAATCCAGATGCTTTCACAAGGTCCTCTCTAAGTGCCCAGAGTGAGCCAAGTCCTTCACAGTGACCATCCAGAAACAAATCAGACCACAGACTGAACAAGGAGCTACCTAGAGCTAGCCAGAAGGAAAAGCCAGGTATGGCCCCCACACTCACTGCATGTGATGTGTAGGTGTATACATTCATCAGTGGAGTGTCAAAAGTAACTTTTGTTACTTTTGTAACTTTTGTTACTTGCAGTAACAGACTGCAAATGTTACAAAAAAAGGACCTTTGCTGGTCTGGGCTCCAGCCTGGAAGACAGTTGGGCAGGACAAACAGAGTCAACTCTGGATTCATTTAGGAAAAATGGCATACAGCATTCTGACAAGTAATGTTAATGAGCAGAAGAACCAGTGAAAAATTAGTACTATACTGGGGGGAGAAATGCTTTCTAAAGCAGAAGGTATTGGGCAATGGTTACCCTGAAAAAGCAAAGCTATTATTGTAGCCTGGATCTGCTGTTGAGCAAGCAGTTTGCCATCATCTGAAATACAGAAAGCCATACTCTGACTCCATCTGTGCACACACAGTAAAGTCCCTGTTTTGCTGGCTTGTTAGCAGTATAGAAAGGAGCAGACAGGTAATTCACCAAAGGGTGTCTGGTCTCTCTGAAAACCTTGAGACTTTTTCCCTGTTGTAGCTCCATTCACCTCAGTGCAGCTGCACCAGAGATAATCTTGGTCTGCTTTTTCTCCTGTTGGTTTTTAGGAAGCAATAGAGGCCTGCTGTGCAGCTGTGGCACCCAGAGTCAGAAAAACAAGGGCAAAAGTTAATAAAAAAGGAGCACTTGGTGGACTACACTTCAAAGGTCTGGGATTCCTGTAGTTGCTCATGAGCAGCAAAAGATCCCCTGAATTTCCGCTTCTA
Organism: Falco peregrinus; assembly: GCF_023634155.1. Classification (NCBI taxonomy): domain Eukaryota; kingdom Metazoa; phylum Chordata; class Aves; order Falconiformes; family Falconidae; genus Falco; species Falco peregrinus. The sequence continues at coordinate 57,967,506 of NC_073723.1, read as the reverse complement.
GTAAAAACCCAAATCTTTACATAGCAACAACTTCTATGAGGCTATTTCCTAGCTGCAGATTATCTCACAGACAGAAAGAGTAGCAGTCTCAAGACAGGGGAAGCACCTTGTTTCTTCTGTTTGAAAGCAGAATCTGGCACAATAAGTTGTGTAGCCTCTCTTACAGTTTGTTCAGATCCATTCTGTTCCCAGTGTAGCAAAAGGGCTAAACAATCTCGTGATGAAAAGAACTTTCTGCCCCTGGCTGTGGCTTGAATGCAAAAGCCTATTAGACAAGGTTTGGTATGGAACTTGGAGGCTGCCTCTAACTTTGCAAACATTTCATTTTTTGACACTGGAAACCACCTCAGGTACTTTATTTATTGCTCTGCTTTTTCTGTCTCCGTATTGCATCAAACAATCAGATCGTCTCAGTGACAAGAAAACTACCCAGACATCACAACATACAGACCACATCAGCCATAAATCTGACCTTGCTAAATGACCATTCTTTCAATGTTAATGAGGCAGAATGGTTTCAGGACTGTTTTGAGTGATCTGAACCATTATCAAGCTGTTTAAAAGTCGATCCTCAAAACATCTAGTAATTATATCTTCAAACTGCTATCTCAGCCCAAAGTTTGCTGTCCAGGTGGCAATTGCTAATGATCAAAAGGCACATGAAAAAGAAGTGTTCTTTTTAAGGATAAGTGACTCATAGCAAAATAAGGGGAAGTCTTCTCTCATGCCTCTGAGCATTTAGCAATCAGTCTGCCTTTGCCACACAGCACTGTGCTTGGAGCATGGAAATACTGTTAAAAGGACTTGGTTCATGAGGAAAACCCACAGAGAGGGGTTTCCTTATTCAGGTGAGAGATTCCTCATGAGCAAAGAAATGTTTGTCGACTGTTGGCAGACTGAAGAACCGGAAGAATGCTGGGTCCCACCAGCAGATAAGAGCTCATCCTTCCAACATTCCACAGAGCAACAGCAGAGTGCAGTGGCAAATGAAGCAATTTTAAGGTGGTTTCTTTTTTTGATGGCAATGGTGCTGGTTTTGTTTGCTTTCTTGTTTACTAGACTTTTTTCATAATTTCACTTTTCTTCTTACCATAACATACTGTTCTCTTTCCCCTAGTTGTAGAAAAAATGGACAACGTGACAGGTGGTCTGGAAACATCCCACAGAAGATATACAGAAAAGCTTACAGAGGTGGAGAGTGATCTGAAGAAACTAGGTAATCTACACACAAGCAAAGCCCCTTTGTATTATGGCTTTGGAGTGTTCTACTGGCAGATAGTAGCAGGAAATTTGTCTGAAAAATCTGTGGCTGTGACAAGGTACAGCATTTCTATTCCAGTTTTTCAAGTACTTGGGAAAGCTCTTAAAAATAGTTAAGATCATCTCTACTCAGGTCAGCATTTTAAGCATACTTCAATATTTACGGTTCCCACTGAAGTCACTCTGAAATCATTTATACTAAAACAGACACTTAAAGGTTGTCTTCACGAATAGTCTTCTCTGAGGTAGAGATGTAAAACATAGCAGAAGCTGTTGCACAGCACAAGAGGTTCTACATAAAATGGTATCTTGTCACCCAGTCATCTTGATGCTGTTTTAGCAATTAAGATTCAAAACTGAAGGCCATCTGAAGGGGCTCACAAACAATCAGATGTTCAAAACTCATGTCTGAGGCAAGTTGATTCCTTCCATAAAATGTTTCCTAATCATCTGAGGGAATACAGGACACAAGGTTGTTACGAGTTCGGGTCTCCCAAGTGCTATCACAGGTTTCAATTTGCAGGAAGATGGACAAAAATCATAGATAAGGATTCTACTCACTATGTGTACATTTTTACCTTTCTTCCTTGTCTGCAAAGGAAACAGCCTTTATTTCCAATTTATGTATGCATAGACATATTTTATAGAATTTGTATTTTTATATATATTAATATACACATACATGCATGTGCTTCTTGAAATAAGTGGTTTGGCTTCATAAAACATATATTGAGATGTGTAATTCTAGGAAAAATTGCTTGCAGCTTGATCATAATTTTTTACAACTTTTTCCCCTCAAAAAATAGCTGGATTCTGAAGTAATTGCGCACTGCATTTAGTTCAAAGACAGGGTAATTCAGTAGCATGTACTTTTACTGGTACATGTACAGAAGTAAATGTTACACCTTAAAGTGCATGCAACCTTTTGGGTTGTATTTGGGTTATTATATTATGCTGATTAAATTTTCACAAATTGGAGCACCTTTGATTCATTCACACCCACACATTTTTACATGCTGCTGGACGGATGGCCAGTGAGATGCTCAGGACCATCAGTTCCCATTTAAGTGGACTTGCCATGGAGGAGGTTAAGAAAGTTATGAGGCAATGTGTGGGAAGCGTAAAGGTAAGAGAACTGCTGTAGGACCAGAAAGAAAACAATCTGTGAGGAATGAAAGACAGGCTTTCAGAGATTAGCTGTATGTGGACTGGCAGTTGTCAGAGCTGGGTAAGAACACAATAGAGTTTGAGCTATAACCAAGAGGTAAACATACGAGTCAGAACTGAGAAGATACTGGAGTGAGGTAAGTGGCGGTGAGAGGAACTGTGCTTGGGAAGATGTCCATCCCTGAAAGAGTCCATAAACACTTTCAGACTGAAGTCTCACAAGCCACCATTTGATGTTCGCCATCATGACTCATTCAGACACACCAGAAGAAACCTCCATACATAGCTGTATTCACTGTAGTTTATGAAAAGCATCCTGCTCTCTCTTGGAGTCATCGGAAATGATGGACTTCAGACTGCATAATTCATAAATTTAGCTACACTTAGATGAGGACAAAAATATATGGGCTATGTGTAGGAGAGGGAAGTGACTGAGATCAAGAAGGGGAATCTTCCCTGAAAGCGAGTGTTGACTGCTTATTTCCTTGGTTTCTATGTCCTGGCTGATGACTGTGCAGCCTCAAAAGCTTAATCATACACAGACAAGCTTCCAGAAGTATTCTGTGGGGCAGTATATGCAAGAGCAGAGATGCTCATTGTTAGAAGAATGAAGGCAGTGGGTTGATTGGCACTTGATGGTATGCAGCTGTGGCCTTGCCTCAGCGGCAGTGGGTTGATTGACATGGATGATGTGCAGCTGTAGCTCGTTCTGCTAAGTGGTTAAATAGCCTTGAGGAGCGTGGGAGGGGGGGTTGGATGGAGGAGGAGTGGTGTGGTCTGGCTGCTGGAGGAAGGAGGTGCAGCACAGACAGTAGAATCTGAAGATGGTAAAAGCCTTGTTGCAGCCTACTAGTTTGTGCTGCAACAGCTCCTCAAAGATTAAAGGTTTTGCCTTTCTCAAACTCAGAACATGAGGAAACAATAACAGCAAAATAAATGTAATTAAAAGCAATTGTAATATAGCGGAGAGAAAACCAGAAATATATCATATCCTGTCATATCTGGAGTAGCCTGCTGGCAAAGCTTATGTCTCTAACCCAGATTGATTGAAAATAGGTATTAGAACTTTTTCAAAACTAAACTTTAAAAAACTGGAGCTATATGTACTAAATCATAATGAAGATATCCCACCTACTAGGAAAGCAGCAAGAAAGTATGAACAGCTAAAATTTACTTCTGAGCTTTCAGCAAAATCCAGTTGTAACTTCAAAACTTAAATTTACTGATACCTCTTTAATATTTTGGATTCTGTTTACCATCCAGTTTTTATTCAGAATATAGCACTACTTGACTGTGTATATTCATCCATTTCTAATGATAGTTTTTTCTGTATATGACAACAGAATCACCATTTTGTTGTTCTCAGCAGGACACAAGGTTATAATTGATTTCTCTTTGATTTTTTTTCTCAGTCTAGTAGCAGAATTTGCTTAGTAGTTTCTTTTTTCTGGAACAGATAGTATAGAAGTATATTGATAAAACATTTTGACAGTCTGACTGTACTTAAAATACGCTGTGCTTTTTTATACTGTGTTTTAAAAAACTTATCCTAAATACTTTCAATTTTTTTCTGTACAACAGATGACCAAGCTGGACAAAAAGCCATGAATACTAACACTGAACTCTCCAGCTTCAGATCTGACATTCTAGCTCTTCGTCAGCAGCTTCATGACATTGCAGAGAAAACTACCAGAAACAAAGATACACTGGAGAAGCTGCAAGAGTCTGAAAATGTATTAGATGATAGACAGAGCCAAATGAGAAGTGCCTTAGATAGTAACTCTTTCATGATCATCAGTGTCAATAAGACTCTTCAAGCATATACTGGCTATATCAACAATCTTCAACAAGACACAACTAATATCCAAACAAACTTGCAAAACCAAGTGCATTCTCATAATGTGGTCATCATGAACCTGAACAACTTAAACCTGACACAAATACAGCAAAGAAATCTTATCAGTGTCCTGCAGAAGTCAATGGAAGATACAAGCTTGGCTATTCTAAGAATCAAGAATGACTTTCAAAATCTGCAGCAGGTTGTCCTTCAAGCCCGGAAGGACACTGACTGGCTTAAGGAGAAAGTACAAAATTTACAGACTTTGGCCGCCAACAACTCAGCATTGGCAAAAGCTAACAATGATACACTTGAAGACATGAACAATCAGCTCAGCTCCTTCAGTGGACAAGTGGAAAACATCACCACAATTGCCCAAGCCAACGAACAAAATCTGAAGGATCTCCAGGAACAGCATAAAGAATATGAAAACAGAACTTCTGCCAAATTCAACCAGCTAGAAGAGAGGTTCCAGGTCTTCGAAACTGATATAGTCAATATCATTAGCAACATCAGCTACACTGCTCATCATCTACGGACACTGACTAGCAATCTCAATGAGGTCAGGACAACTTGTACAGACACCTTAAGTAAACATTCGGATGAGCTTATTTTTATGAACAGCACACTAGCCAATGTTCGCTTAGACTCTGCATCTCTCAAGATGCAACAGGATTTGATGAGGTCAAGGTTAGACGTTGAAGTTGCTAATTTGTCGGTAATCATGGAAGAAATGAAGCTGGTAGATTCCAAACATGGCCAGCTCATCAAGAACTTCACTATCCTACAAGGTATGCAGCTTCCATAATGATGCCTATAATAGTCTATTTTTAAAAATATATACATATATATATAATATGATATAATATAATATGATTAATATATAATATAATATGATATCATAGAATAGAATTAATGTAATATATTTAATTAATATATGTAATTTAATACATATATTAAATGCCAAATTCCTGCTTGCGTTACTTCTTTAGTTCTATGGAGGTTAGTGCATGCTGGTACAGAGTCCTGGGGTTTCCCGCTATCTAATCCTAAACTTTGGAAATGTAAACGTAGCTGGAATTTTCCTTACTAATTATCCTATGCCTTCTTTACATAGCTAGAATTGGGATATTATGAAAGAAGGTTCTGACTTAGCAAAATTTTATTCTGACTGACTGACTAGATCTGCTTTTGATTTAGTTTCTAAAATAAGCTGGTGAAGGTGTGGAACCTCAAGAAACCAATCCCTGCTAAAGAGGAAATGGCTAAAAAATATATGTTGGACTATTCCCAGAAAGGTCCACCCTTACTGAAAAACAAGTTGCTATTTCACTTTAAGCCAGTTGTTAGTCTGCCAGAAAACATCCCACTTTGCTTAATTTTTAATCCTGGGATACTATATTTTCTCCAGAAACAAACAGCATCAAGTTTAGGAAGTTTGTCCCAGCCAAGTATTATCCCAAATGAGAACACTCATATTTCCAACCTGATGTGAACCAGTTAGGTCTAAAACTCTAATCACAAATATAAATCCATTGCTCCAAATAAACTAAGGCTGAATTAGAGGCAAGATTACATGTCAGTTACATTGACCTTTCTCATTTCAACCAGGCCTAAATGACACCAGTTTAGGTATTTATCTCTGGAGGAGTTTAAATGATGTAGATTGGTAGAAGGGGTGGGGGTGCGTGGTATTGGCAAAGCATTTGCTCATCTGTGATCAAAAACCAGAATTATTTTGTTGTTTATTGCTGTCAAAATATTGCCATTTCCTATCATGGGTATTGTTCTCTTTCTTGTTATGGCCAGCCAGTTAGCAACTAGTACTTCTGTTCTTTTTCACAGTCAGCCTATTGCTCGCTAGCCATCATTTTGTCTCTTTTTTGACAATCCATTATTGACAGAGCAGCAAACAGGGTCATTGCAGGAGAGAGTCCAGTAGTCTAAGAGCAGAGGGATGTGGCTAGAAGGAAAAGGGAGCATAGCAGCGTAAGGGAATGGGAGCATCAACATGCAGGATCGGTGCATCAACAGTATGGAGTGTGTCTTGCAGGGACTGGCGCCTTGGCTTGTCACCTGGGACACGGTATCACTGTCCAGTTCACAGGACAAGGTGCATTGGATTATTTTCTTCTGTATCCTGTATTTCATGAAGACTGAGGAAAGAGCAATGGTGTATAACACCTGAGAGGAAAACGTACTTTTACACACACTGCTCAAAGTAGCTGTTAGCCCGGTTTTCACAGTGCTGAATATCCAGTGTTGCTGGTCTGAGATATATTAAACAGGACCCCACGTGGGCATTTTGTTTTGTGTTCTGTCCGTATTCCCACTTTGCATGCTTGCCTTGTTTCAGGCCCTCCTGGTCCAAGGGGACCTAAAGGTGACAGAGGCCCTCAAGGCCCTCTTGGCCCTGCTGGCCTAAAAGGACAAAAAGGAGAGAAAGGGGAGCCCGGACCACCAGGACCTGCAGGTGAGAAGGGCCCACCTGGGCCAGCTGGGCCACCAGGAGAAAAAGGAGGGAAAGGTTCAAGAGGATCGCCTGGCTCCAAAGGTCAGAGAGGTTCTCCTGGCAAGACGGGTCTGCCTGGACCAAGTGGAGACCCAGGGCCACCAGGTCCACAAGGCAAAGATGGTCCACCTGGGCTACAAGGCCCACCAGGATTTCAAGGCCTGCAAGGAACTGTGGGAGAGCCAGGGGTACCAGGACCTCGAGGACTACCTGGGCTACCCGGAGTCCCTGGGCTGCCTGGCCCAAAGGGCCCACCTGGCCCACCAGGGCCTCCAGGGCCGGGGATGCCGATGGCACTACAAAGTGAACCTACGTCGGTGCCGGAGGCTAATGGTAAGCTATCAACACACCGCATGCATCATTTACCGAGATACAAATGTATGTAGTGGAGGGTGCTCACCACTTAGTTACTGGTTCAGATAAACCTCTGCTACCTTAGACTAAATCTCTGTGATTTATCACAAAGAGCCCTGTTAAGTGAAGCCATACCTGTTGGTCTTCCTCCTGATGCCTGAAGCTGATTTAAGTTAATGTTTACAGCTAAAGAAAAGGCACCATTAGTATAATAAGTAATCCCCTTGACTACCCAGTTTAGCCTTGATATCACAGAGTCAGGATCCTAATAAGTAAATTCCTGAACTGTATGTAAATACTTTAGGTGGAAGCATGTATGGGATCATCCGCTTATTATTGGCCCTACGCAGAAAGGTATCACTGGCCTGTTGAGTTATCAGTAACTGGCTTAACACAAAAAATTCACATCACAGGTTGTTCTCCTCATTGGAAGAACTATACAGAAAAGTGCTACTACTTTTCAATTGAAAGAGAAATTTTTGAAGAGGCAAAGTTATTCTGTGAAGAGAAGGCATCACGCTTGGTCATCATAAACAACAAAGAGGAGCAGGTAATTACCTTGTCTTTCTGTTTTTCAAGGAGAGTGTTTAAAGTTATGTGACATGTAGAAGCCACAAAGCAAGTGGGAAGCTGAGAGCATCATGGTTTTGTCTAGTGAAGTAGACATAGTGTTTGATTCCAGTTAGCATGTTGTCACCCTCTGCCTGCACAGCAACTTCTCCATGTGCAGAAGGGCAGTGTGAGCAGAGCTGGTGCTGTCCCTGGAGGTGGTGGGCACAGAGCAGCCAGAAAGGCTGGTGAGAATTACAAGAGTTTAAAACCTTTAAAGAGTCCATTATGCCTTGAATACTGTCTAAAATGTGTTTTTTGCAGTGGTGAATTTAATTTAATTTTAATTTGTCCGATTTCATACATGCAGCCTAAGACTACTGCGACCCAAAAATATTTTTAATCTATACTTTTACTACTGCTCAATGCAATTATTCGGTGGCTACAGTAGCAGTGGGGATGTCAAGATACAGCTGCTTACTCTGGGGTCTTTTCAGTTTGTATCTATAAGACATTGGTTGTGACTTTATGTCACCCTAATTTTCATGCCTAGCTCGCTCTACCTACCTCACATGCAAACACTGTGATGGATTCTAGTGTGGATGAAAGGTCACAAGGCCAACTCCTGAAACATGTTGTCAGCTTAGAAAAATTTCTCTGGCCCTTCCTATTCTGATAACAAAGATGCTCATGAAACCAGAGTAGCTTATTGGCTCCAAAGATGGTTGTGTTTGTTATGGACTAAGATCTTTCCTCCACAGCAATGGATAAAAAGACAGATTTTGGGGAAAGGCAGCTTCTGGATTGGACTAACGGATTCAGAGAAGGAAAATGAATGGAGATGGCTGGATGGATCCTTACCAGTTTACACGTACGTAAATAAAAAACAATTATGTTTATTTTCTGCAGATGCTGACACTCTTGCTGACACTTCTAAAAGCAGCACCTAGAAATTATCCAATGGATCCAGGAGGTTGTAGGTGCCAATGAAATCATTTGTTACTGAGGGTGCTGTTGAACTGGTTTTTTCTCTTCTCCTTCTCTATGCACAAGGCTTTCTTTCCTTGCCAGGAAGAAAACTGAATGCTGAATGAAAGAATCGCATAACTGCACAGCACAGTGTTTCTTGCCAAAACATTTGCTCCTGACTTTTATTACAAAGTTGAGATGGAAAGCACAGACAGTTTTGCTGTCTTGGTTTGAACTTTCCTTATTTGCATTACAACTGGCTATAAATAGAGTGCTCGTTCTGATAAAAAATGACCAGCCATTAGATAAAGCCCAAATCTGAGTGGAAAACATTAAACATAAGGAAAATGCATGAAATGAGGGTGTCTACACTTTGGCCAGTTGAGAACTGAATTGGCAGCTTTCCAGGAATCCTGGGGCTACACCTAATTTGTCCTAAATGGAACAGATTGCAACCACCCAATTTTTTAATACTGAGGAGTGGACTAAAGAGTTTATAGAGCTGAGCATGCTGTACTCCAGAAAAACAGGCATCAGTCAGTCAGATGTTACGAAATGGTTATCTATGATCTCATTGGCGTTCATTTTGATGAGAAACATGGAAAAAGTCCATGGCATTTCAAATGAGCTGTAATATTTTTCCTGTTTTGTCCCTCCCTATTTTCATCTTTCTTTCTCTTTACGGCAGCACTGTGACTGATTCTCACTTCAGTCACTCCTTTCAATAGGTTTCCACTACACTGGTTTTAGGTGCCCTGTTGTAACCTCAGAGCTGTCAGTTACTGGTTTTCTAAGTATTTCATTACTTCTGGAAAGCTGTGTGTCCTCCAGGTGCCTTGTCAGATGTTCTCTGTCAGGCAGGCGAGTTTTTTAGCTGAGCATAGACTGTATCAGCCAGCAATCACAAGCTCCCTTCAATAACCTGTGTCTTCAGCAAAATGGAGCTTTGAAATCCTGAGGTTGGAAGCATTTCTTACTTGTTAAACAAAAACAGGATGAGGAAGCACTTGCTGCAAGCTTTTTACATGCTGTGTTAAGTTTCAGCATCAAAGCTAACGATCTCAAAAGATCGTTTTATATATATATACTCTTCATACTTTCCTTCTAAGTCCAAAAATTCACTTCCCATCCAAGCATGGGTCCATAAATCACACAAATCTTTGCAGTTCCTCCCAAGAGGCCTGCCTCAGTGCAGTCGGAGGGCTGAGCACCTTTGCGGTGGGCAGCGGCAGGGTGCTGCTACCTTGGCAGCACTTGTGAGCCTGTGGGCTCTTCTCAGTCCCATCTGCCGGCAGGAATGCAGTGTACAGGCTTTGCAGGTTTCGGGCAACGCACGTGGAGCATGGAGCACTCCCACTGTACGCGCATGTACATTCAGAAACTAAAAGTTCATTGGTCTAATTTTAGGTCTCTGAGTTTTGGCAGCCCAAGGCCGAATAGATTCCCTTCTCTGTAATACATCTGTTTTCCATTTTCAGCAAGTCATGTATTGTTTGTTTCAATGTGTATTTCCCGTTCAGAACAGATCTCATGATGTTTTTGTTAATTTCTTGTGGTGAAAAGCTGTCACGTGTGCTGTGTTGTGCAATCATATCTCTTGCTTTTTGGTTGAAAGAAACTGGAAAACCGGGCAACCTGATAACTGGAGTCATGGGCATGGGCCAGGGGAAGATTGCGCTGGGCTGATCTATGCTGGGCTCTGGAATGACTTCTACTGTGAAGATGTTAACAATTTCATTTGTGAAAAAGACATGGACAAAGGTAAGCAATGTGTTTGGTTTGATTATTTCACCCTACCCATAATAAATAATCCACAGCTAGAGGGGAGGACATCCAGGCTAGGTGATATGGCAGTGCCTTTTTGAGGAAGAGGGGGAATCATGCAGAGCCCTTCTACCCAGACCCAGCCCAATATGCGCTTTTCTAATACTCTGCACGATACAGATGCAGGTTTACTGCACTCAGAAAGAGCAGCCTCTTAGCTGGCTGTAGTCGTGGCATGCTCTGCATCTTGACCACCTCCTGTAGACTTTAAACATGCCTAAAATTTCAGGCATGATTTGGTATGTGCTCCATGCCCTGGCCACACTGGAAGCTATTTTTATAGACTCAGTGGCCACACAAGGGGAAAAAGCTGGCCTCGGGATGGCTCAGGGACCAGCCTTCAAAAACCAAGACAACTCTCTTTTGAGAGTTTGTGCAACAGGAGGAACTTGGTGACTGCTAAGGAGGTCTTAAAATTCCCACTGCTGCCAGATGTCCCATAGGGCTGAGAGGCCAGGTTCACAGGCCGTAAGCAACTCATCTGTTGCAGTTGGAGTGAAGGACTCATAAACTGCCAATGTGGCCCAGCAGTCACCCAGATGATTGCCTTGGGGCATATCTTTCTGGTTATACAGGAATTTCTGCAATGGCAGAGGGCAGGTGGTTCACATAGCTGCTTAGAGCCCAGGCCCACCATCACAGAGCTAGGTGGTTGTGTTCATGGTGGGGTTCTGCCTAAAACATTACCTCCTCCATACAACCTGTTTAAACGTTGCTTTGCCAAGAGTGCCTGGCTGCTCCAGTGGCAAACCTGTAAGCTGAATTTCAGTGAAGGCAGATGAAAATATCAGCTAGAGCAAAAGTAAATCCCATCCACAGAAATGCCCCCTAAACCAAAACAAAACAAAGTGCTGAACAAGCTTTCTGTGTGTAGAACTCTGTCTGGATGTCCAGAGTAAAGGACCGTGTGTAAGTAACAAAGTAATTTGCCCTTGTTTTCCTGCATACATTTTTTATTTTAGGAAAACTGCATGGTTTACAAATATTTATCCTCCAGGATCAGAATATGAGTCCACTTAATTTTTTTCCATACCTTGATCTCTGTATGTTTTCTTTTTGGAAATGCATTTAATCTTCACAGGCTCTTTGTTTTTCTTTTCTTTTATACTGTAGGGCAAATATTTGGAGTGTAATAGGCTGTGACTTTACAGATACCTACATATTATGGAAATTTACTTAAAGAAGAAGAAAATCCTGGGAGAGAGCAACATTGCCTACCAAAATTGAAAAAAACAAACAAACAACAACAACAAAAAAACAACCAACAGAAGCAAGCGCTGAAAACTGGTTTAAATGCATAAAGTAATTCAGCAGCAACTCCTCTCCAGCATCATGCAATTATTCAAGGCCTTTCAACTCACAGCATCAGGAAATACCGTTGGACTAAATCTGTTACAAAATTTTCTTTCCAACCGTAACCACATACATAAGCAACTTGTGTCTTCTGAGAAAAGACATTCTGTCAATCTGAGTAAGACTGTTGGTCACCCATATAGAAAAACATATAAAGTAACTGTGTAAACAGTATGTTTCATCTGTTAAAATCCCAAATGTAGGAAAATTATACAGATACACGAATATATAGATTTATATAAATATATATATATAGTCCAACTCTTATCAATAATATGGAATATACTTTTAAGAGCTTTTAAAACTTTGTATTTTTGTACAAAATATTTGCTTTTTACAATTGTTCTCTTTTTTACTGACTTTTTTTACAAATATAGTGCACAGGGGCCAAAGAAAACAATAAAGGTACTAATAATTCATTAAGGTTTGCTGTCAGGCCTAGCTCAGCTATAGAGAAATATTTTCCCAGTTAGAAATGTTTGTACTTTCCCAGATGGTTTTTCTGGTAAATAACTTTTTAAGCAGATTTTAGATAGTGTTTGCCTTATTATATGCAGTCTGGTCTGCATGTATAACAATTGACTAAGGACTAGATACTCAGAGCTCTGATCACAGCCAGTGTTCCATCAAGGTACTATGCAAAGACCATGTTAATAAAAACTTTCCCTTCCTTCCTTCCTTCCTTCCTTCCTTCCTTCCTTCCTTCCTTCTTTGCTGCCTGCCTGCTTTTTCCACCTGCCTGCCTTCTTTCCTGTCTGCCTGCCATCCTGCCTGCCTTCGTGCCTGCCTTCTGCTCATGAGAAAACGCCACAGAAGTAAATCACCAGCTTTTAAGAATGACTTTGAAATGTTTCCATTCTTCCTTCTCACAGGGAATTCTACCCCAGTAGGTGCTAGCCATATTGCAAGTCAAGCCCAGATGAAATATTTTATGAAAACTGAAACAAAGGAGCTGCACACACTAAAATGTTTCTTTTTAAGACATTTCAAAATTTGGTGAGAAAAAATAGGCCATACTTGGAAATGTCTAATCAATTTGCATTCTCCAAAGTGCTTTGTAAATTGGCATCTCTGTTTTCTTGGACCAGTACTTCTCTCCCAAACATACTAGAAAATAAAATGTGCTGCAAAACAGAAGGCAGTGTGGCTAATGAGATGATATCATCATCCAGCCAGTTTCCTCCATGGTCCCATGAGCCGTTGTCTAGGCAGCAGTGCTGCTTATCAGGAATTTAAAAAATTAGCAACCAGTTAAAGTTCATTAGCAGAAACCCTTGTTTCAGTTCCCAGGTTTTGTGCTCTGCATGGCCACATGCTATACCACAAAGGAAGTTGTTTTGCCTTCTTGGGAAGGAGAGTTGTTTTTCCATTGCCTTCTGACCTGCCGTTTACCTTGGCCGATGCAGATAAGTTTGCTGAAATACTCCAGCTCTGTTGGAAAGAGACAAGATTTTGTACTTCAGATGTTCAAGTATTGCTTCTAATACCAACTAATAAAAGACTGCTGCTTTCCTATATCCTACATTCCCTCCAGTGTTCATTCAGGGGGGATGGCTTTTTGATTTAAACTAATTTTCTTACTGAAAATGTGCAAAATGATGCATTTGGGAATCTTTCCTGTGGAGCATATTAGATATGAGACAGGAAAAACATGAAAATTGCATGTTTGATTAAAATTGAAAGGTTTGTGTATTGCAGCTGCAGAAACTACATGTTGAAGGCAGGGCTTTTCTTCAGTCTGGATTTCCTGACACTTTTCTTTTGGCTTTTTCATCAGGTTTTGAATACAATATGATTCTGCCATACACGCTGTCATGCTGTACCTAGAAGTTGTGTGTAGATACATGCTGTAGTGTTTACATATATATTTGCACAGTGCCCGTGGAGATAATGTTAAACTGCTATTTCTGGATAACGGGGTGCAAAACTGTTACTTTGTACACCCAGAGACCCTCACAAATCCTGGTGAGTGGAGCTTCACAGAGCCACACTGAATTAGAAACACTGTTTTGAATGTTTGCTTATTTAGGTGAAATAAGCCCATTCTGAGCATCTGCCACGTTAAATGATGTTCTTCCTGCTTTTTACTGATGTGATAGACTTCTGTTGACAAAAGAAGTTAATGAGAAACCTCTGTGTAAGCCCTTAGCTGTACTGCTTCCTTACCCCAATTTCATCCTCCTCTTACTTCAGCAGTAGCAGTGGTGGTACGTATCAAGATGAGATGATCCAAAGTCATCTAGTGTCCTCCAGTCGCTCTAAAGAGATTTTCTGCACAGTGGTGATCAAGAGCTATAGCTGTGCTTACACCTGCACAAGGTTACAGAAATGGCTGTTTAGCAGGGGTAGCTGCTTAGTTCGTTGAAAACTAGCACAGCAGCTATGCTAAACTACAAGCAGTCGGATGGCCTTAGCATGGAAATAACTACTGAACTAGCACAGTTTACGGACGCACCATGTTTATGGATTAAATACTCATTTCAAAGAGAATTTCTGTACTAGATTGTAATTATCTATAATAATACTCTAATTGTCCACCTTTAACAGAGAAACAAAATGTGCCTGGGCTCAAACTCTGTTCACATTTGAAGCAAAGCATGTCGCATTAGGCAAAGCTAGCTGGAGAAGGATGCTGCAGTTGTGTTCCTGGCGTGTCCAGTCATCCTTAAAATCTGGCCTGGCTGGGCTGAGATAGACCTTCCTTGTGACCCAGTATTCCCGCAGGAGGGAAACGGAGGTTTCAAATGGCAACAAAGACAGACATCGCTGGAAGGACCAGAGGAGTGTTACAGAGCTCAGGAGCGTGTCACAGAAAGGAGAGATTGGCAGGGGTGCAAGCAGGACACCAGGAAGGGCCAAGAAACTGTCATGAAAGTCAGAGTTGCCACACAGGGTCTGGAAAACATCCCCTTTAAATCTGCTTTCTGTATAGTTTGAGCGATAATGCAGGTTGTATGGAAAGCTTTAAGCGATAGGAAATTATTTTGTCCCAGCTCGAGTTTTGGCTTTCCTTCTTATGCACAAATACTGTAACTTGGCATACTGCGTGCACATTTCCATTGTCCTTTTTCTTGCTTCCCATCAAACTAAATGCAAATTCTTATACCCTGGCAAGCACTGGGACTGTGGCAAGAAGGGGAGGGGAAGGCAGAGAGGGTGCAAAGGCATTGTGATTTACATCCAGTGCTGGATTTCTTAATGGCATTTCTGACTTGTTTCATTAATTTATTTGGAAACACCTTCAGCTGATTAGAGCTTATAAATCTCAAACTCTCATCCCTTTTGATGTCTATAAATAATACCTGCAAATGTTCCAATAAAGGAAGCACTACGTGGAGACATGGAAGTGAATGTTGTTTACTTTGTGCATGTTAGTGTAACCAAGAGAGATGTGGAGCCAGAAGCACTTGTAGGTATTAAAAATCAAACCGTTGAAAATTATTTTCATTAAAGCCTTCCTTCTCACTTACATCATCCTAGTTCTAAGCGTGACTGTAACCATTTTATCCCTTAATTGCAGTTTTAGTGCATTGTTCTTGCAACACCTAGGTGCTAGAAACTTGGTTTTAAAGGTGTGAGCTGAACAAGACCTTTAAGGTCTTAAGAAGCAAGGACTCCCTCTTGCAATTCACTGTCCTAGCACGCAAAGCACCTCAGATGGGCCCCCAAGTGAAGGATGCTTTGAGCAGAGCAGGATCAGTCCCTAGATTAGCCATTATTGTATCTAGCTTAAATCGGCTGTTTATATGGCTAATCTGATCTTGCTGATTCTCTCATATGGCTGACCTCCTCTTTTAATTTTCTGTTCCTGGCAATAGCTCCTGTTTTTACCAAGTAGCAGGAACTAGAACTCTGATCACTGGCTGTCAGAGGAAACCACTCAGCGATGCGATGCGTAGGGGAAAGGCAGCCAAGTCGATTCACGTGTGAGAAAACAAAACCACTTTTCCCCAGTGTAGCTTCCTTGGTTAAAAGCACAGAGGTTCACACAGATGTAGCATCCAAAGGGAACAAAATGTCTCCAGCCCCAGCGTCCAGACTTGCTTTGATTTTTCCCTCACACTTCTGCGGATGTCTCTGTGTGCCCTGGAGGTGTTTGCTCCTCTGTGAACACCCTGCCCCTGGAGCAGGCTCTGCGCTGCTGCATGCGGGCGTCAGAGCTCACAGGGGTGCAGGAAGGCAGTGGGACAGCCGCCCATGCCTGGCACTCCCCAACACTGGGACACCCTGCTTCTCCCAGGGCCTGGGCAGGAGTGGGAGAAGGAGGCTCCCGGTGCTTACCCACACTCACTCAGAGGTAGTTTGTGTATCTATAGGTAGGAAAGCACACTGCCTTATGGACAAAACCCTTGTTCCCCAGAAACCGGGCCTTCCTAAAACCAAAATCAATTTGTTCATTCACTGTTTCCACATCATTTTTTCCATGCTGTTTAGTGAAAAGGAAAAAAAATCAAAACACTTGGCTAAAACATTTTTGAAAGTTCTCATGTGTTTTCTTTCTTACGATGGAATACGTTTGTTTTTTCTTTCCATCTGGCTCAGAGATGAAAAAAACATTCTTTGATTTCTTTTTCAAAATAAACTCAGTGTAATGCTCCAAAATTTGCGTAATTTTTTTTTTTTTATCATACCAGTACAATAAAAGCAAATCACTATGTAAATAATGCTCTTTTTAGAGAAGACCATGCGTGCTGTGAGGATTTTCTTACCCAAAGGGCTTCCCAGAGGCATGTCAGTATTGTAAGCCCCATCTTGTGACTGGAGAAAAAAGGAAATTTTCAAGAATATAATTAATTTTGATGTCTCAGTTTGGCAGATTTTGGTTTTATATGTTAGGAAGGAAATTTTTAGAGGTCATTTTCTTGAATGAAACCAACGTCGACATAAAGCAAATTAGTTTTCGTAAACCTCAGCGAAGGGAGCAGACTTCTCAATGCCGAATTAAACAGAATGGTGTCTCCCCCACATCACCATGCGTATGGGAGGCGGCCCCTTCTGCTGCTGTTTTGAAGAGCAGAGCTCAGTGTGATCACAGCAGAGCAACATCAGCCTGGTAGAGAGCAATGTCTTCTGTGGGTAAGAGTTAACAAATAACACTAAATTACCAAGAGGCTCCTTGATCAGAGGGAAGAAGGGTAAAGGACTAAGACCATTGACTCCTCTGCAGCCCAACTTCAATAGGTCTTCCAAAAAAGTACCAAGTTCTACTTTAAAAATAATTAGGGGGTTCTTTGCCCCTTTATTAATTTTGGCTGCTCTTCAAAAACTTTATTAAGAATCATCTTTTAATAACCAGCGTGAATGCAATTATGTCCAGTTTAGACACATTTGTTCTCATTCCAGTGCTGCCCTTTAATTTAAATAGCATCTCTCCTGGGACTGTCAAGCAATTGTAGTGGTCAGTGTGGAGCCATTCATCTGGAGATGCAGTAAGGGATGGTTGGGAACAAACAACGGGGAGCCCTTACAACAGCGCCTGGCTTTGGTCCCATCGTCCAGCCCCACAAGGGATTATCTGAGGACATGCTGGGCTTCTTGCTGAATGGTGGAAGTTTCTGTACTCTTGTTAGTACTGCTAGAGGATAGGGAGCAAAAAAATGGGTATAGAGGATGGTTTCCTGCTGAATTAAGAGTAGGTTACAAGTGCTTAGCTTTTTATAAGGTAGTGCCATTTTTTTTAAGGCATTTCAGAAATCAGTCTGTAGGTCTGAGTTTAAGCACACTTATTCTGGCTTTACACCAGAGCAGAATCTAACTGCAGGTCAGACCTAGGCCCTTTATCTTCACGAGATTAAAATCTCCCATTCAGAGATTAGCATGTGACTTCTTTTTCTGATCTATCTGTCCTGCCAAGACACAATTCCACAGCTCAGGCATTGGTGTGGTTCCAGGCTCTGAAAATTGCTTCCAAACTCCCCGCATTTGCAGTTGTACTCCTGCCAGCTTTGCCAGAGGTCCTGCTGGTGGAAGCTGCAAGTCTGAAATGTGACTTTGGAAGAAGTTTGTTCGGGAATCCCTCTCATTCAGAAGTCTGGGCATATTGCAAAGATGACATTTTCTTAATTCCAGCTCTATTACCCGCACTCATATAAAACAGATGATGAATTATTTTTCTGAATGGCAACAGTGTATTTTTGTCCACCTTTTTTTAATGTCAAAATAAAAGTCTAGAAGTGGAAATCAGACAAAACATCCCTTGGCATTGCAGTATCCCACTGTAGCAGGCAAATAATATTCCTGGATTAATGCCTGTGAGAACGGCATGAACTGATATTTGAACAGCAGACAGCTTGTCATCTGCTTGTGGAAGCAAACAACTGCAGGTACAGCCTTCTTGCTGATCCTTCTTCTGATGGGCAGGTGGAACCCTGCAGTGTTTCAAAGAAACTGGGAGACAAAGAGAGAGGAAAGGTAAAGAGAGAAGAGCTGAGGACAGAAAGGGAGCAGAGAGAAAGGGAAAGGGATAGGGAAGAGAAAAGAAATAGATGGAGAATGACTGAGGAGGAAAATCAACACTGATGTTCTCATCATGGTTTCTAGTAAGATCAACCACAAAGGAGCTCTCTTCTCAGAAACAATATAACAGGGCACTGTCGTGGTTCTCATAATTCCCATTCTTGGTTGTGAAAAGACTACCTCCTTGCCTTGTGAGAAAAGCATGCTGTTCAGTCGGTGCCTGAAGTCATGTACTACTTTCCCAGCACAAACAAAAATTCCTGGTGGCTCCAAGTCTCCAGGGAGCTGGGTTGGGGCTTTTGTTTTGGTGGTTAGTTGGTTTTCGCTACGTGTCCTTTTCCTCCTACACAAGTTTTGAAACACGGAATGTTTTCTACTTTTATTAGAAGTACAGAGCTGTATCAGAAGTACAGAGCTCAACTCTGGAAGAAAGATTAAAGCAAGAACATACAGCAGATCTCCAAGCAATGAAACAATGTCTGCAGTGGGAAATAGGTCCACACCAGTATTTGGACTCGTAACTCCTATTTCCGTACTAAACTGTCATTGGTATCTGCATTGAACAGGTGCACTTTATGAACAGTCAAACATGCATCTTTAATAATTGTAATAAACAGCAGAAATGTACAGATGTTGAAAAAGAGGAATTATTAAAACAAAAAGGAGGTAGTTCAGTTTTTAAAAAAGACATAGAATTTGAAAAAAGATTGTTGAATTTGAACACCAGAGACTGTTCAATGTCAAATACCCAAGTGCTTGAATTGGTTTTAAAGGTGGCATTTTTGAATGAGCGCTCACTGGCTTTCCCCAGTTTTTAACTTTAAGGGGCAAAACTTGGAGCCTCCAGTGGACTCTCAACAGTCACCACTTGGTGATTTCAAGGAAAAAAAAATAATTTCAAAGGTAGATCAGATCTCTGTACCTGTTTTATCCAGATTAGCCATGTTAGGAGTAGGAAACTGATCCAAAGTCCGGGTCAGGTCTCTTTACTAGCTGAAAACAACTCTCTCCTCCTGTGTTTTGCAACGTTAGATAAGGAAGAACACTTCTAAACATAGTTTCACTGAAGTATTACTGACAGCACTTTATTTCTTTAGCAGACATCACCACGAGGTCTCCCAGTCTGCGTCTATCTCCTGGCATTTTACATATGAGAAAAGTCTAAAAATTAAATAAAACAAGAAAAAACACAGGCAGAACAGCTGATGTTCTACCCAGACAAAGCTTTGAACGAAAGCCATTATGATGGGGCAGACTGCAATTGAAAATCCATTTACATTTTCAAGTCTGATTCCAACTGTAAATCTCAGGTTATATACATGACAGATTAAAAGACTCTGGCCCCACTACACTTCTCCCTGGCAAGAGAAAAACCATCTGCACAGCATCACTCATGGTTGCTTCAACCCTGTAGGTACACATTTTTAAAGGACAGAGTGGAATGTTTTTTCATTTCCTTTCCCTTCATTTTCACATGCAGCAAAATCACATGCATGGCATTTTCCCCAACTCTATGGTAGTTGGCACACTGGCTAAGGAGATCAGTGTGTGTTTTGATTTGCTATTTTCCCTCGATTTGAGGAGCTACTGCACTATTTCCTTTGTAATCACACTAGCCAGGGTAAAAAACCTGTACGAATATATGGCTGTGAAACCAGGCAATAAAGCCAGGAACAGTGCTCTTTTTCCAAGCACAGAAAGAGTCAAAAAGAGCTTACACCATGTAACAGGCTGCACAAACTCATCTGCAGCTGTCTCCCCCAGCACTCTGGGCCCCGTGCTCCTCACACCATGGGTAAGAGATGAGGGATGACAGTCCTTCCATGTGGAGAGCCAAGAACAAGCTTCCTGGAGTCCCAGCAAGCCTTGTTTTGACAGTTTAACCTCCGGCTGAGAAGTACATGGCTCTTGCACCACAGCTATTGAGGAGGAGCTCCCCCACCATGGCTGGTGCTGCAGCCACAGGTATTTCCATACCCAGAGACCCCAGAGAGCACTGGGCCAGCTATTACCCAGTTTGCACGGTTCAGCCCTAATTTTTTAAGATATTAAGAGGAAGATGGAGAAACCAGGTAAAGGATCTGAAGTTCTGCTGCAAAAAAAAACCCCAACAAGACCTAGAACAGGTTAATTCTTAGATCATCAGGTAAAATATGTGACAAGTAGAACTTAAGGAAAATATATTATTTGCTGTTATTTATTATTGGTGTGATCAGGTCTGTACAGGCACTAGAAAGGAGCACACACCATGCACTTCTCCGCCATGTGAGACGACATATTTGAGGGGTCACAAAGTGCAGTACCCATGGGAAGGCAGAATCAGACCAATTGCTTTTGTTCAAAAGAGATCACTGCCTAAGAAAACAAACCCAGAGAGTAAGGGATTTATTTAGGGACTTACTCATAGGTGCTTTGTGCTCAGGGCCATCTTCTTCCACTGCCAAGGGTATGGTCTCAGGCTGTGTCATGTATGCCACCCTTGTGTGAACATGTCAGCTACCCCACAGCATGCAGTACCTGTGGTTAGGTGACATCAGAGAGTGCTTGGCAAACATACCACTAATGCCACACAGCACCACAGAGAACCTTGGCCTGATTTAGTTTGGTTCATATGATAATAAGAGTATAATGGCATAAACAGATTAAATTCTAGAGCATGAAGAGAGTGTACTTGAAAAGTATTAATTGAAACATCAGCTGAAGGACTTTCAAGTTGGCTTCTAACTCTGCAATTTATATAGCAGGCCAAATTATGTCATTTACATACCAACCAGAGAAGGAAGAAAAAAAAACTTATTTAAGTTTCCTATTTAGGAAAGAGCACTGTGATGAGTGTAACACTTCAGCTCTTGAGTTGAATGGAGAAGCAGTTGGTTTTAGTCGTGCTTATACTGTGGTTGTGAGTGACTGTGAGTATCACCATGCAGCAGTACCAGAAAAATGACTGGTAAAAAGTGCTCCAGAGTCTTAAAAAGTGCTATGGGGTGAGCAGGGAAAGCTTCTTTCTTCTTATGGGGAAGAAGAAAAAAGAGAGGATTTAGAATTATATTAATTTCACTAGCAAATTGAAAGACCACATTACTGTTGTAACTAGAGGGATGTACATGGAAGAAAAAGCAACCAGACTTACACTCAACAGACCCACTCCTAGGCCATCCTTTCTTGACGAACCAACTTAACAGGGAGGACAGGGCGTCCTGAACAGGCAAGAGTCACATTCAAAAAATTAAAGGCACTTGTGGTATTTAAGGGTATTACTAAGGCCAATTCAGACTGAGCTCGCTGAAGGCAGTATGGCCACTCTGAAGCCTACATTGCACTTTGTAGGTCAAACAGCCATGGCTGCCATGGGAAACAAAATTTGCCAAGAATATTGGCTTCTTTTGTCTTGTTTAGTGACCTTTTACTTTCTTCCAAACTAGTGTAGAATAAACTTGCACTAAACCATATGCTTTAATAAAACAAAGTATTGATTTTAAAATAGACTGTACCATGCCTAACCAGGAATTACTGAATGCCGTTGCAGTTTAAGCAGCAGAAGCTAGAGATATGTTTTTCACCTTTCAGGAAATCAGGTGGAATTTGTGTGTTTTAAAAACTCTGTAGTCTGACAACAGAAGATTTACCCAGAAGATGTCCATCCCTCTACTGCACAGATTCTCTGCAAACATAGTCTCTAGGGTCCTTTCTCTAGGGGAATCAACCAGATTGAGTCCCATCTTGTACTGCTGTCGTGCAAGATTTCCATGTGCTGCAGTCTATCACAAAAACAGTTCATTTTTCTTCCCAGCTTATCAGATATTTTATATTTTTTTTTACTAAATTAAACAGCAGTTTGCTGTCATAATTAAAGCCTAAGCCTGTCAGAGCTGTAGGAGACACAGTACTACTATCAATTTTCTGGATGACATTTGGCAAAGATTTGAAGGCCCAGTGTGGTAAATCACTTAAATTTGTGCTTGGCTTTAAACAGATCACTGGTGTCATTGTTCAGTGTCTAAATGACTCTTCACCCCTGCTTCTCTCACTATTCATCACAGATGCTGATGAAATTTGTCAGCCAAAGAAAGGTTTTGTGAGTATTCTCACACCTGCAAAATACTTTGAGAAGTTGGCAGTAAGATGGACTAGAAATATAAACACCCAGAAAATTCCACTAGTTCACCAGATATTTGTAATCAACTAACTCAAACTACCCTTTGCCTCATTTACCAAACAAACAACAGCTGACCAAACCAACTACAGCTTCGCCTTAAATAAGGTAATGAATAAAAAGCCTATCCTGAGTAGGCAGACAGAAGTTACAGGGCTGGGTTGAGGAGATGGACCTGTGAAAATGGGGGCACAGGAGCAGTGAGGCATGGCAATGTTGACTAGCTGCAAACAGTATCACTGCTACTACAGGAAGGGTGATCTCCTCACCAGCATCTCTTGAGTTTCCCTGGGCCAAGTGCTCCCTGCTCAAAAAGCTGGGGTAAGATTTGTGTGTACTGTTTGCTCTGCTTCAGATGGTCTTTCTTGCCATGTGCTTCTCCTTGATTTACACTTTTCTCATGTGAAGGAGACAGAGGTTTTAAAAAAAATCTTTAGATCCAGACCTGCGGCAAGAAGGTGGCCCTTGTGGCTGCTGCTTACTAATCCTGCTTTAAAGAAATTAGTGAGAAAGATATTTTTCACTTTTTTCAGTGGGCTGACTTTGTGTGTTTGGCAGCTCTTTGCATGTATTTCTCTATGTAATGAGCTCCCCATTTTCTTTCCCTCCCTGGAAGTGTTCAAGGCCAGGTTGGATAGGGCTTTGAGCAACCTAGTCTAGTGGAAGGTGTCCCTGCCCATGGCAGGGGGGTTGGAATTAGATGGTCCAAAAAAACCTTAAGGTCCCTTCCAACCCAAACCATTCTATGCTTTTCCTACCTACTCTAATGTGAGAGAAAACCAGCTTGAATACAAGGAGACAGTGTGCCACAGTGATTTACACTGGCAGTTAGAGTCAAAGGCAAGTAAGAAAGTAAAATTACTTCCAGTCCCCCCCAAATTTGTTCTTCCCTCCCAGGAGCCAGGAGAACTCCTGTGTGTAGTGATGACTGTTCTCCTTCAGCTACTTAACCAGTTCCCAGGTCCAGCAAAGCACAGGAACTTGTCTAGGCATTTTTCTTTGGAGCAACCTGCATGTTTCAGATGGCACTTGAATGTTTGCTGGTTTGCTTCAGACTTCTCGTTGCAGACTTTAACTTTTCAGCTTCCTCAACCTATTTCTGAGCAAAGCAAAAACTTCAGACTGTATTATTTAGTGGCCTGGTGAAACCTTGTTCCTGAATTGCTTTTACAAATTTGTTGCTACCACAGCCCTGAGCACAAGCTCAGACAACTGGTTTAAAATCTGAAACTATAGCTCAGTGTCAGAGATACTGCATACAAACACTCTCATTTTAATTACACAATTACACAATCATGAAATTCCTCAACAATAAAAAAATCTAGTGTCTAGTAACTATGCCAAAACATTAGAGTAGTTAATTTAAGTCTCATTATGAAGTAAGACCCCAGTACCAAATGTTGTGAGGAAACTGAAATTGTGAGTAATATGATTGTGAACACACAAAGAATCCAGACTTGTGAGAGTCTGGGGAACCACCTAACCAAAGGGAGGAATTATGGTGACGCTCCAGGTACTACAGTGCTAGCTGTATCTCCTGATGCATGCAGTTTGCCCTCGGTTTATAGGAGAAATTCTCTGTCTCGAGACCATGGCCATGTCCCAGAAAAAGTGAGTAGGCTGATCAGATTTTTCTTTAGTCTTGTAAGAAGCATCTAAAGCGAGCAGGCATCTGGAAGAGCGGCAGATCTGAGATTATCTTGAGCAGGTCAGTTCAGCCATTATTCCTGGGGTGCGGCCTGAAGGAAGGGTGAGTGTGTGCAATGAATGAAAACAGCACCCTGCCAGTACACTGGCCTGCTCTTGGGAACATGGCACGTGAGAAATAGGGGAGATCATTAAGTTATAGCTGTCATTCACATCCATTCCACTTAAATTATGGGACTTAACTGAGTGCCTAAGAGAGAAGTCTACTTGCCTTAAGCTCTCTACAAGGACAACACAGCACTGCAGCATCACTCATCCTACCTAAAACCTGAATCGCCCTTGGTTTTATCAGAAGAGCTGCTCAGGAAGGCTGGGCTCCTCACCTAGGCTTCACAGACAGCCGGGATCTGGGCTTGCTGAAGGAACAGAGCTTACTATGAGATATGTCAGTGAATACAAATTAGTAGGTCCTTACCCCTCACCTTCTTTCTTCTCAGTGTGTCTGAGCCTGCCATTCCCACATCTTTTGTAGGAGTGGTGCTCAAGTGCTTCAAGGCTTTTCTTCTAGGAGGGACCCCAGAAGAAAACAGCCTGTTGGCCACGGCCCCCAGTGATGATTAGGGAGATCTTTCAAGCAGTCTTGCAGACAGAGGGAGCTCTGCTATCAACCAATGCCATTTGTGCTATCAACCACAATTTTGCCATTGTAGGTATTAGTGCTCTCTTTGGTCATTTATTGTCACGTAGCCTGATTCACCTGCTGGGAGACTGGGGAAGACTTGCCATAAGAGTCCTGGGAACCTGCTCACCACATGTCGTGGTCATATGGAGTATGAGGAGCTGGGTTCCATCATCATAGTGAGTTACACCATGGTGATAACACTTGTCGTTCTGGGCCTGTACTGTCATCTTACAGCTAGAGAAACAGCTCACTTTGGTGAAGCTCAGGAAATAATACGTGAATGCATGTGAGAGTAAACAGCTTTGTTTGCTACTAATGCAGTGTTAAAGACAGCAGGTCTCTTCATGAGCTTTTTCCAGTACTGTATGACATGTGAGGCTGCCTGGAAAAAGACGGCTCCTGCTAGCAACAAGCATTTGGAGATAACTGACAAAAATGTAAACACTGTGCTGATTCCAAGTCTGTTCAGATGTTTTGATTGAACAATACTTCCAGATGCTTTTCCATACTTCAGTAGGTGAACTGTGCTTTAGTAGTTAGACAGTTGCATTAAGACAATGTTCAAAACCAGAAATCCTCTGGGGCATTTATTTCATGGGGAGGCATATTGATGTTGCAGGGATTTTAAAGTGATTGAATTCTCTAAAGCAATAAGAGTGACTAATTTCCCTTTCAATGAATCCACATATGCTCAGCTTTCACATTTTGAAATGCAGCCAAAGTGACATTCTTTCAGATTTTAAGTTGATATAAATAAAGTATAACAGAGCACCCCAATAGCAAAGTTTATCAATGACACATGCCTTAGTTAGAATTTACACATGGATACAGCTGGATTTTCCACTTCGTCTTCAGCTGGCTCTTAAAGAATGTCATCAGTTGTTGTAAGCTGGCAGTTTCCAGCCACAATCCATCTGAGAGGGTGACACAAGACCCCCATGCACAAATGATCTAGAATGACGTTTAGAGAGCAGCAGACTGAGGTGAAACACAGGTCCACAAAGTGCAAGGTACTTTACAAACCTCCATTTGGGCATGGAGAACTTATGCTTTTTTACAATATCAAAAAACCCAGATAAAGTAGAAAGGGATATACTAGTGAAGTGAGCCAGGAGATGTGACAGTTTGCTAATTCCCCTTCTGGCCCTCCCTGTGGGATTTTTTTTTGTATCTTAATAAAATTTTAACCTGTAGACCTTGTAAGCTATTTTAACATATTTAACTGAATTCCACTACAGTTTTTAAAATCATGTTTTTCCATTCCTCCTTTTCTTCATTCTTTGTTGAGGAAAATCAACACATGAGAGCAGCACATAGTGATGGTGCAGCACCTAAACTACAAGATCCTAGACTGTGTCTTGTGCTGCAGCACAGGAGAGGTCAGCAGCTGACAGAGCAACAACTTCTGATCTAAAGAATTTGCCCAGATAGTTTTCCTTGGTTTTGGGAGATTTTTGGATAAATTCCTGCTATACAGCCTCAGCAGGGCTTTTCCAGATTGTATTTCTGTAGCTTGAACTACAGGAGTTGATTCCTTCTTTTCCTCTTGCCTATGCATGTAGCAGTGAGAGGTTATTTGGACTGGACTAAACACCAGTTAGGGATCATTTCCTGATTAACCAAGCCTACCCCCACCCCTCCCCAAGCTATTTGACAGCCAAAGGATAAAAGTTTCCAGCATGGTGGATTTCTTCCATTTCAGGGCAAAGCAGGCTGAATGTCTGAGCTAAGATGGGCTCTCCCTGCCTTGAGCTTCTCTTTTATTCCTCCAAGGGTTCCTTCTCTCCCTCTCCACTGAGGCCAGGCTCACCCTCCAGGTCTTCGTGGCTCTGACTCCTTCTTGCATCTTACTACTCCCACTCCCTTTGCCAATATCTTTAAGGGTTTCTCACTTTCCTGTCGTCTTCCATCCCACCCCAAGCCTGGAGTTCTGAGCAGCTGTGTTCTCTCACTTCGAATTCATCCTCAAAGAAAAGCTAATTTGCAAAAGCTTATGATCGGCATTAGTTGCCTACCTCTGCCATCTGGTTTTGTATTTTTTTTATGTGTATGTTTGAACTAGACTTCAAGTTGTTTGGGGCAGAGCTATATTTTACTTGAATATTGACAAGGAAGGTCAAAAAAAGGATGACAAGGAGGAAGGAATGAGCTTTGGTAGTGCAATCTACAGGAACTGAATCTGCAAAAATTGTATCATTTTTCAGCAGCATAATCACAAAACGACAGCATACTTCAGAATTCATACCAATGGCAGATGTCCCAGGCACTTGGGGGATAGAAACATAGGTACATGGTACAGAAAATGCCTTCCTGCATTCTTTAATAACTAAGCCTGACATTATAAAGCACTCATGAATAAATTAAAGAGGTTCCATATCAGAGTATGCTCAAAATGAGAGGTATGTTGCAAGGAAATTCTAGATTAAAAAATGTCATAGAATCATAGAATGGTTTGGGTTGGAAGGGACCTTAAAGATCATCTAGTTCCAACTCCCCTGCCATGGGCGGGGACACCTTCCACTAGACCAGGTTGCTCAAAGCCTCATCCAGCCTTGGCCTTGAACACTTCCAGGGATGGGGCATCCACAGCTTCTTTGGGCAACCTGTCCCAGGGTCTCACCACACTCACAGTAAAGAATTTCTTTCTAATATCTAATCTAAACCTACCATCTTTCAGTTTAAAGCCATTTCCTCCTGTCCTATCACTACATGCCCAGGATACAGGTGGCTTTCTGGGCTGCAAACACATTGCCAGCTCATGTTGAGCTTCTCATCAACTAATCCAAGCTTTCTGCTGAACTCACAGTTCCAAGAAATCCAAGAAATATTACTGACTGAGGGAAGGAGCTGCTGATAGCATGATTATTGTGAATAGCAGACAAATGTGTGACACCCTGCTTTTGAAAAAAAGCCAGATTTCTCTAGTATTAATGGCACATTGATAGGAATTTTAGTAAATTCTTTTGGCAACAAAAATGGCACATGTTCTTTGCACTGGGATAAAACAATATATGGTAAATGATTTCACAAACTGATACTAATGACACCCAGATCTTGATGATAAATACAAAAGAGTAATTTGAAGGTAGCTAATAATACTATTTGAAAACACTTAATGGACTTTTATTTCTGTGGAATATTAATATTTATGTACAAAAATTGTGTATGTTGATAACTATGATGACAATAAACCATATGGAAATAGTACAAAATTTTAGACACAGGCCAAAAAAATAGTCCCTTTTTCCTAGCTTGCCATGTAGAATTAATGATGAAAAAGGGAGTAATTCAGCTCCTGGGTTTTGGGCCATTGCAGGTATCTAGCCACAGTGTGTTGTCTGATAATCTCTTGTTAGAATAGTACAGTTTGTTTGGCTCAATGTAGATGACGACAATGGATTCTAGTCTGGGCACAATCAGCCCATGAGTGCCTTTAGCATGCTGCAAAAGCATACTCCATGCTCTCAGCTTCCACTGACTCACATTTTTATTCTACTCTGTCAAAACCCTGGTCTTGATCATCAAAGCCATTAGTGGGTGATGCTGATTGCCATTTGTGACCATATATCCATCTATATGTAGTGTGGCAGAATTCTAGGACAACTGTGATAATAAGTCCCATGTCCTAGATGAAAGATGAGAAGTAGAAAACCCAATCATTCTCACATTCACTTGTGGAGCGGTCTTCCATGTGAATCCAGGGGAATGAACCCTTTCTAGGTACCCTTACCAAGTTATTTGAAAAATGCCACCAAAATATATTGGTGAAATATTTCTGCTGTAACTGGCATGACAGAATGGGATCATATAATATAATTCCCCAGCCATTTATTCAGGAAATTGAGAAGAAACCCAGAGAGCATTACATGTAGCAGAACATCATCATGAGAGTTAACAAGTATAAAAGTTATAGGTATGTTCTGGTGAAAAGTGTAACAAATGGTAAAAAGTGTAAAAAGTGTAATAAAAGGTAGAGAGATTCTCTGTTACACTCTTTTGAAAAATGTAATTTAATTTTTTCTGAGGGGCTACCTTTTGTGTTAATCTAGTTTCTTCTTCATCAGTCCACACATTATTAATTGTATCTCACAGTCAGTAACAAACTAAAGTGGCTGGCAGGATGCCACCTAAAAATTAGGTGTCAAAGGTAGTACAGCTTGTATTCCTAATTGTTAAAAGATGAAAGTGTTTTTTTGTGCAACTTCCCACATCTGGTTTGGAAATAACAGGTAAGCTACTTAAAATAGGCTAACAGGGCAATTTATCTACCTTTCATGCCAGTCCTTCTACACAGAATTTGTCGACATCCCAACACGAGTAGTAACAACTCAGTGTTGATCTCCTCTCTGCATGACATCTATAAGAAAGATCCTTTCTCTGCATGAGATCCTCCCCACCACACCTCCCTGCCACATGACATCTATGAGAAAGTAACAAACACTGTTCTAAACAGAGGAAAAATTCAGGATCAAGCAAGAGGTGGCTGTAAATCGCAGTGGTAACTTTGTTCTTCCTCTTCATCTGTTCCTTCCCCAAGAAAAAGAATGTCCTCATTTATGCTGCACTCGCTCACAAATGCCTTGTACAGCCTTTCAGCATGCCAGCAGTCCTCCTCTCTGCTCATGTTCAGCACCAGTCTTGGCTTAAGGAATATCTGTATTCTAAAAAAGACTCCATTTACTTTGGCAGTACCTCCTTAGGACACTTGTAATTGACTTTCTACTGTTCTTGCAGAAGTTTAAAACTTTTTTTTTAACCTATTCAGAGAGCTCTTCTCTGTTTCTTTCTCAGACAGCAAGAGGTGGGGGCTAGAGTAATCTCAAATGATTTATTTAGAATGGCCTGTTATTCAGTCGATAATTTGGTTTAATGCTTCAAAATAAGAGACATGAAATAGTGGAAAAGCCTTGTAAAAAAACAGGTAAACTTTTTTCCAAGCCTGAATAAGTAATATTCAGCATGTCTCACAGTACATGCAGGTGACTCATTCAAAATGATAGAGCTCCCCGTGGAGCCTATTCTGAATGTTCTGAAGCCCCTTTCCCCGTGATTCGAAATGAATTGGCACGGCTCTGACATATCGCGCCTTTTTAGGCAGTGTCAAACAGTAGCTCCAGTTACAGCTGAAGTGACACGCTCGGGGCTGGTGGCGACCCTCCCGCCCCCCTTCGCCGCCCAGCGCCGGCGCCAGCCGCCCGGGCTGCCCCTCACGCCGCGCCTGCGTCTTCTGGGCAAACACTTCCCTCTGCCGGTACCAAAACTCGCTGCAGCCACACCACCTAGGAAAAACATCTATCCTTTCAGGCGTTATTTCAACTATTAAAAAATAATAATTTTAATTTTAGTATTATTTGCCTTTTCCGGTACGGACGGGATATTGGATGTTTGAGCTTTCTCCCACCTATGAACAAGTCTGGCAGCGCTCGAGCTCTTTGGCCGGACGCCAAACAGCGTGCTTAGAAGACCTGGGAAACCACATCAGGGCTTGGCTTTCTCTCAGTTGTCTGAATTATAACACAGGCTGAAGCGATGGCAGTCCTTTAGCTTGCACAAACAAACAAAAAAAAAACCCCAAAACCCGAAAACTTAGCAATGATGGACATTTTCTAATGATCCTAATAATCCTGTTTACACCCTCCCCTTGCAAGCAACTTTGCTGATTCAAAGGTTTTCTGCTGCCTCCTACATCTATCCCCCAAAACGCACATTTAACCCCACACTGCCTTGTCCCGGATGGCTTTGCTGCTGGAAAGGTTCCTAGAAGCAATGCAGACATAAACAGCTGAGTTTGCACAGACCGTGGGCAGGCGTGGATGAGCTAACCCTCTGACCCAGCCAGCTCAATGCAAAGCATATGTGTGATCCTCTCTGCCAGCAAGGCAGTAAGGGCTCGTCGAAGCTTGCTGGTGCACAGTGGGGAAACGCTGGAGCCTCCAGCCTGCAAAGCTGGATGCAGGAAAGGATTTCTGCTCTTAGCCGGTTAATAGAAATCAAAGCATATACTGGAGCACTGCATGCAGTAACTAGGGGACACCCCAGCTAAGCGTGTTGTCTTCAGGGATTCAGAGATAACAGCAGAAGAGAACTGCTGAAATGCTCATGTGAAGAGCCAGAGCTGGGCAGGAGGGCTGCCTGCACTTGTCATGCTTCAGACAGCATAAACGGCCGAAAGCCTGAGGTTAAAGTACTGGAAAAGTGCAAGATCCACAATATGGAGGGCTTCAGTGCTAAGCAGAACACCTTGCACTCTCCTCGTGATTTAAAAGATAAATGACTACTAAAAAAGGAGAGTTAAGAAGAGAAAAAAAATTGGCTGGTTAGGCATCTGCCATGCTGACCAATTCAGCAACCTAAAAGAGTACAAAAATTGCCAGTATTTCTCTTTCCTGAGACAAAATATAGCTACTTGTAACTCAACTGAAAGCAATGTTCTTTCTCAAAAAACAGCCACTTGTAGCTTACCTGAAAACAATGTTTCTGCACAAAAAGTGGCCGTTTGCAATTCAGAAATTCCAAGCAATGTTCCTGCTCCTTTCAGAGTTTCCTTGGTATTTGTTAGGCTAACACATTGCACGTTGTTACTGGTTTCAATGTGGTACCACACCTGGGTGGGAAAATACATTGGTGTCTGCAACTTATCCATGCACTGGTGAGGATGGCGAGGTCAGGGCAAATAAGAAACCTCTCCACCAGCCTTTCCATGAGACCATCATAGCTGTGTGTAAAAGGCAGATGACCACTGTGTTTACCATGAGATTTAGCTAAGAAAAAGTTACGGGATGAGCTCATGTGTGTTTGAATCAGGGCAGACTTGGCTTCTTCTGACAGCAAAAGTAGGAAGGGACACAGGAAAATGAAACTGTCTTCCATGCCATTCAGCAGAACAGGATTCTGTGCATATTTCATACATATTTTGCATAGTGTCAACCCTGTGCTGTCTTTATATGCTGGTATCATCTAAAAAAGAGAAAACACATCACCTAGGGTAAGACTCATCTCACCTAACCTTAGCTGGATAAATCAGATCATTGTGGTGAATGCGGAGAAATAGGCATTGGCAGGGTCATATCCCTCCTCTGCCTTAACCCAGATGCTTTACGCTGAGAAAACTCATGCCTGAGAGATGCATCTAAGCCTCCCTCGCCCCATTGGGTACAAAGGACATCTCAGCACAGACATCTACGGGGCGGAGAGGTGAATCCCACTGTTACTTTCTATGGATGCAATTCATGTCGCTAGTGCTGTTTTAGATGTGGAAGGGCACTGCCTGCCCTTCAGCTGCTGCTTCAGAAGGATGCAGGTTTCATGGCTCCCACTTTAATGTTAGTTATGTATAGATATCCCAATACCCTGAGATGTTCAAGATGGCACGGGGCACATTTCTTTAGGTACCTGAATTGCTCCCTGTATTTCTAACAATGAAGTATAACAGGCTGGGGTTTAAAAAGCTATTTTCATTATGAAAATTGGATAACTTGTGACAAACTTTTGCTCTTTTATATCCTGGGGGGGGGGGGGGGGGGGGGGGAGGGAGGGAGGGAAGAGGAGATTCCAAATAAATTTAAAATAAATGAGACAATGTTTTGTTATTTAAAACTGGGGGGGGGGGGGGGGGGGGAGACGAAGGCAAATTAATGGCAAGGAGGAGGACAGAGGTTTTAAAAAACGAACTGTTAATCGAGTAATACCAGAATATTTCAGATTTAAATCTATCATATAATTGCGCTTGATTTTCTCAATTTACATGGGGGAAAAAAAGGAATACAGAAATATTTCCAGCAAAATTACACTTTTCATGATCATATAATCGTAGAACGGTTTGGGTTGGAAGGTGCCTTCAAAGATTGGCTAGTCCAACCCCCCTGCAATGAGCAGGGACATCTTCAACTCCATCAGGTTGCTCAGAGGCCCGTCCAGCCTGACCCTGAATGCTTCCAGGGATGGGGCACCACCCCTCTGGGAAACCTCTTCCAGTGTTCCACCACCAGCATTTTAAAAAATTCTTACTTTTATTGTCTGAATCTACCCTGTTTTAGTTTAAAACCATAATCCCTTGTGCTATCGCAACAGGCCCTACTGAAGAGCCTGTCCCCATCTCCCTTACAAGCCCCCTTTAGGCACTGGAAGGCCACAATAAGGTCTCCCCGGAGCCTTCCCTTCTCCAGGCTGAGCAGCCTCAGCTGTCCCAGCTTTCCCTCACAGGAGAGGTGTTCCAGCCCTCTGACCATGTTTGTGTCCCTCCTCCGGACCCGCCCCAGCAGGTCCCTGTCCCTTCCAGTGCCGAGGCCCCAGAGCTGGAACAGCGCTGCGGTGGGGTCTCACCAGAGCGGGGCAGAGGGGCCGAACCGCCTCCCTCGACCCGCTGGCCACGCTTCTTCTGGTGCAGCCCAGGGTACGTTTGGCTGCCTGGGCTGCCAGCGCACACCGCCGGCTCATGTCCAGCCTTTCATCCACCAGTGCTCCCATGTCCATCTCCACAGGGCTGCCCTCAATCCCTTCATCCCCCAGCCTGTATCAATACTGGGTATAATGGTCCATATTTTCTTACAGCAATTATATATTTTTCACTGGAACTACAGTAACCTCCTCAGATAGAATATGGGACCTCAGTAGGACCTCACAATAATTTCGCTAAGCTCAAAGTCTGTGTCCATAGGAGTCATCTCCCATGAAACGGGACCTAAGTGCACTTCTCCCTTTGGTGGTAAGAAACCAGTGGTTCAGCTGCTTGGGGAATCACAACCCAAAGCAACTAGAAATGGACAATCAAAGGCTACTGAGAAAGAACACTGCTTGTGTTGAGAAATCTTCCCTTGCAGAGCCCCTAGGGTTTCTGGCAGACCAGTGCTCCCCGCCCAGTGATTTGGGACCGGCAGTACAAATGGAAGAAGCCTACCTTCATCAAAGAGCATAGCTTTGTCTTTTTGGGGGTCAAGTAAATTCATGTAATGTTGCAAACACAGATTCGCTGTGTTGAGGAATTTAAGGGCAGCCACACACCCAGGAACATGGTGAAAGATGTAGACCGGTTTGTTTAGTGCTAGTCACACATCTTGAGGGCCATTTATCACCAGGATCGGCTGGCGGGCTTAGCCAAGTATCAGGGGTTTTAATAACAGTTGTTGCTTAAGGAATTTCAGCACTGGTAAGAGAAAAAATGGGGTGGGGTGGGCTTTTTTGTTTGGTTTTGGGTGTTGTTTTTTTCCAGAAGGAAAGGCAAGTCAAATGTTTCTGCTTGACAGCAAGAAAGAAAGTATGATCAAGAAGCGGTGTGAGAAAACAGCATCTCCAGTCAGTTTTGAGGTGCTCTTGAGAGCCCTAGAAGGCTGATGAGGAATGCATTTGGGAGGGTTGGACACGACAAGGCAAGGGTTCCCAGCTCGTAGCTGCAAGCTTGGACATGGGAATGAAGATGAGGCATCCCAAGCCTGGAAATAAGACCATAAACAGCCATGTCTGAGAGCCATCATTTAGGCTAGCTAGAAAATCTGGTCTTTAAAGGAGCTGAGCCACACAAGAAGAAATTTCACAATAAACGTTTGTTCATTTTTGCAGGGCTATTGCAGACATTTACCAGTGAAGCAATGATTAACCTCCCATTGACTCAGACGGAGGTATCCATTGGATGTTGTTCAACCTGTGAATTGTTAGCACTGGGGTGATTTTACCGGTGATATACAAATTCCTATTTATTCTTCCTTCAGTGATACTTTGAAGGTGGTGGATGACTGTGGCTCTGAGGCGGCTGTCACAAGAAGCAACAAGCACATCTATCGCTCCCCGACACGTCAAACTTTTAAAGGCATTTTCACTTCGACAACATCCTACTGACAAACCCCGCCGGCTGCCGGCTCCTTCCCGCCTCCCTCTCACCGCAACGCGACGCCCCCGCCCCCGCCCCCGCCCCACTAGTCGCCTCCCGCGCATGCGCTCAGCCAGCCCCGGGCGGGAGGCGAGAGCGAGGCGCCGGCCCCGCCCAGGAGCAGGCGCGCCCCGCCCCGCCCCGCTCGCGCCGCTGCCGGAGGCGGGACGTCTCCAGGACGTACGCGGCGCCGCGCGGGGGAATATGGCGTCATCGGCACGCGCCGCGGAGCGCCGTTCGGTTGGAGCGATGTCGTCGCCGCTCTTCAGCCTGCCCGAGGCGCGGCTTCGCTTCACGGTGAGCCCGGCCGGCCCGGAGGCTCGGCTCGCCTCCCTCGCCGCCGCTCGGAGGGGGACGGGGCGCCGCGTCTGCGCGCCGGTGCGGGGCTGTGCCTCAGCGGCCGCCCGCCTCCCTCCCCTTCCGCCAGGCCTCGGGCCGGACCGGGGCCCGCGGGCCCGGGCGCGGCTCCCGCTGCGGAGGGGCCCGGGCCCCCTGTAACGAGCGCTTAAGGCCGTATAAGTTTGGGGACGGGGCTTCATACCGGCTCAACCCAGCCTGCCCACGGGAGGAGCTGCCGTTTAGTTTACTAAAATTAATGTAAAATAAAATGAAATTTAGAATATGGCGGGAATCCCGCAGCAAAACGACCGGTAGCGCGTTGAACTTCGCTCTTTTGCGCCTCTGCTGAGTTACGCTTTTCTGTTGCCAGAGCAGGCGGGGCTGGCTTACCCAGGCCTCTGGATCCTGCCATTTACAGCCCAGTCTGTTGGACGAGGGGATGGGGTTTACACAAAAGTGGTGGCGGCAAAGACACTTGCTCTGTTAGCTTGATTTCATTACAGGATATAGTAATTTTTAGACCACCTTGTTAGCAGGAATCATGTCCCAGAACACTATAACCTGCCTGTGAGGCTGTGTCTGTGGGACTTGAGCCTGTTGCAGGTGCCGCACTGGTCGCAACGGTGTATTCCGTTGTGTTTCATTTAGCAATATTATTTTCACTGCACCGTTAGCCCAGGTTTGAGGTGTGATGCTCTGCTAACTCACATATCTGATTTGCTAGACATTTGTTATTTGCCCTACTTGTTACAAAGGTCTCTAAACTGACATACCATGTGTGGCAAATAGATTCCTTAGTATTTCTGTCAGCTGTTAGATACAGGAAGAAGATCCTTTTGGTTTTGTACTGGTTTTGTAACTTTTCTTTCTTTACTTTTTGGTAGACATCCACCAGAGATGCTCTGAATAACAAAAGTATCAAACCATTATTGAACGCATTTAACCAGATTCCTGGGAGGTAAGTAAATACTGCTTGATCTTAGAGGGTGCCTTCCAGATAACTTTTAGTAATCTTGTCTGTAATAGTTGGTATTAACAGATGTGGAATATTTGCATTTGCAGTGAAAATGAAAAGAAGTGTACCTTGGATCAAGCTTTTAGAGTTATTGTAGAAGAAGAAATAGTAAGTACTTTAAACTACTACAGCTTATTTCTTGATAAAGCTCAAATTTCTATTTGCAAGCTAATGTATTAATTTAACAGAAACTTACTTTAGTATGAGGAAACGCTGTTTATTAAAACCATGAATTATGTAAAAGTTCTCTAAATAAGACTGAATATAGATGATCAGAGGAGATTGGTAGATATAACAGAATGGCAGTATTTTACAGATACCACACTGTGGTGAGAGCTGTTGACTAACCCTTTTCCAGCAGTTTTGTGTAATGCTTATGGAAGTCTATGTCTTAAAATTCTAGTTCATAAATATGCATTATTCTACAACTATACGAGTGGGGTGGAGTGGGTTGTCACTAGCATGTAACAAAGGTGCCTGTCAGCTTAAAAGAATGATGAAAGGAATCAAGTAATTTTTTTGTTGGTATTGCTTGAATGAATGAGCACGAATACAAGCTGGGCAGAGAATGGATTGAGAGCAGCCCTGAGGAAAAAGACTTGGGGGTGTTGGTTGACAAGAACCTCAGCATGACCTGGCAATGTGCACTTGCAAAAGCCAACCATATCCTGGGCTGCACAGAAAGAAGCATAGCCAGCAAGTTGAGGGAGGTGATTCTGCCTCTCCACGCTGCTCTTGTGAGATCTTAGTTGGAGTGCTGCATCCAGATCTGGGGCTTCTAACATAAGACATGGACCTCTTGGATTGAGTTGAGAGGAGGGCCACAAAAGTGATCAGAGGGTTAGAGCACCTCTCCTATGAAGACAGTCTGAGAGAGTTGGGGTTGTTCAGCCTGGAGAAGAGAAGGCTCCAGGGAGACCTTATTGTGCTCTTCCAGTACCTAAAGGTTGCCTGCAAGAAAGCTGGAGAGGGACTTTTTACAAGGCCATGTAGTGATAGGACCGGAGGAAATGGCTTTAAACTGAAAAAGTGTAGGTTTAGGTAAGATATTAGGAAGAAATTCTTTACTGTGAGGGTGGTGAGACACTGGGCCAGGTTGCCCAGAGAAGCTGTGGATGCCCCATCCCTGGAAGTGTTCAAGGCCAGGCTGGATGGGGCTTTGAGCAACCTGGTCTAGTGGAAGGTGTCCCTGCCCATGGCAGGGGGGTTGGAACTAGATGATCTTTAAAGCCTCTTCCAACTCAAACCATCCTGTGATTCCATGAAGGCTGACTGTGTGGGATATTAATTGTCAGAGGTAGGTGACTCTCACTACACAGTAGGTATTGTAGGTCTTTAATAGCCAGAAGCAGTCAAGAAATGTTGCTTGCTCAATAAAAACTTTATATAGTTAACTGATAAGTCTGATTTAATAGATTAATTGATGTTTTGGGGAGTTGAATGTCAATATTTGTTTTAAATATGCCTGCTTGGAAACAAGAGGTTTTGTTTTGTTTGATATATTTAGGTCAGAATACAGGAGTTTAATACTGTTTTGTTTGTTTAGATAAACAAAGCTCCATGTGAAAATCTCCTGGCAATTATTTCTCTTGCTATAGGTGGAGTCACAGAAGGTGAGCACCTTTCTCTCAAATCTGTTTGTAGTTTTGGGGACCATTTAGGGAAATTTTAAAATCTTGATTTTTGTAAGTCATCTACAGCAGTTAGTTTTTATAATATGTGGCCCTCAGACTAGTGGTTATTAAGCCTGTTTCTCAAGAGTAATGAAGTATAATATAATTACATTCAGTTATATATGTAAAATTTGCGTTGGAATCTTATTTGGTTTGCTTTCTTTTTTTTTAATAAAGGAAGTTGCATGGTGTTGGTTGCAACATAATTAGCATTTTCTGTCTTTGTCCATTACTGTAAAATGTTTAGAAGCTGCCCATCATAATTTCAGAGATGAGATCACTGAGGTGGATAGGTTAAATGACT
Organism: Falco peregrinus; assembly: GCF_023634155.1. NCBI lineage: Eukaryota > Metazoa > Chordata > Aves > Falconiformes > Falconidae > Falco > Falco peregrinus. The sequence continues at coordinate 57,929,550 of NC_073723.1, read as the reverse complement.
TGTAGGTTTCTCTGTCAGTTGCTGGCAAGGCCAGAAATAATTTCCGGATATCTGCGATGGTCTCATAGTACTGACCTGTCAATACACAGCTGTTTTTTATGTACTTGAATCTGTTTCTGTAACTGGCTTTTGAGTCAGTAATCAGTGCGCTAATCTTTTCTGAAGAGGCTTTCATGCTCTTCTCTGTGTTTATTTGTTCACATGACACATTAAATACTTGCTTGTTCTAGTAAGTATAGCTCAACTACATACGTGTTTTTTGAACTGTAGAATAACAAGACCTGTGATACTGAGGCAGCTACCAGGCTGCAGAGCGTGGCAGACAGACTTGGAGGACTGCTTTAGCTGTGCTTTACTTGAGGAAAAGACTTCATGTGTGTGTTTAGTGTAACTAGATTTAGAAGTTGACTTGCAGTCTGCGAAGAGATGCAATGTTGTTTCAGACTTTGAGGTTCTCAGAACAGTGATTCTTTATTTTTTGTTTTACCTTAGTGCAAAGCTCTTGTAAAGCTCATCTCCGTACGTGTACATACAGAAATAGCTTTAATGGGAGTCCACACTTCAGCCCAAGCTTTTTGTTAAGATTGTAGCAACCCAGGAGAAGATTTTTTCTTTGTTTTTTAACATAATGTCCCTCAACTGCCATGCATCTTAAATACATTTCAGTTCAAATTTGCTGAATAAAATATTACATGTTCCTCACAGGTATCTGCACTGCATCAACCCCTTTTGTGCTTCTGGGGGATGTTCTGGATTGCCTGCCTTTGGACCAGTGTGACAAAATTTTCACTTTTGTGGAGAAAAATGTTGCTACATGGAAATCGGTAGGTGTTTCTCTAGAATGTGTTATAATTGTGCCAAAGCTTCTGTCGATCTGAACCATTTTTACACAGATTTTAACTGTTTTTGCATCTCTTTGTGTTAGAATAGTAACGTTGAGCACATTTTGTTCTGAGGCTTGAAAATGTCTGGGCAGCAGAGGTCAGAAAGTGAATAATAAAAGAAATCATAATTTTGACTGATCTTTTCTTTCTAACTCCTTTCCTCCACAGTATACAGTGGTTGTCATATTTAGAAACTGTAAATTTAACTTCCCATGCACAATTCATATGAGTATACGAATCATATATGTAGATATGTATCTCTTGACATATTATTCAGCTTCTTCCTCAGAGTTGCAGGAGATTCCTGCATCTTCAATTTCCAGGGAAAGAAGACTCCTTGGTCACTTCCTTAATGAGCTTTCCATTACAGGACTGTAGCAACAGTGAATATATTGCCCTAAAATATTTCTGCTCTTGAGTAACATTTGGTGTTTTGAGGCCTGTATGAGGGTTCTGTGCTCTTGCTGTGCCATGGTGCTGTAGCAGGAGAAGAGCTGCTGTGACAGGCTGCTGAGCTTCTTGTGCTGCAGGCGCTATTAATTACAGGGAATTCAGAGTCTCAGGCAGAAGTCCTAACCTGCCAGCATTTTAGTCCAAGATCATAAGAAGTCTTCAATCTTAGTGTCCTTGGCTTGCTCTTTGGCAGTACTGCCAGGAGCACAAGTGTCTGCAACTCTATAGGTAACACCTGAAAAGCATTCCGGTCTCTCTGTGTGTTCCTAACTTGAATTTCCTAACCACAGCTACCTCCCATAGGCCTTCATTCATGCTGTTCTGTTTCAGATAACATTGTGTCCCCCAGTATATTCACAAACTGTCCTTTGTCATTAATTCAAGTCTCTATCAATTTCTTTCTCCTGCTGCCAAATTACTACTACTGTGAATGCTCTGAATCTTTTGTTTATTGCTCTTTGCTTACATCTATAAAAAAATGCATGGAATAATAAAGGTAATGAGTGTAAATAATTGTATGTTACAGGGGAAAATATTGGACTTTGCTCATACAGTTCACTGTCACATGTGTTTTTCTGTATGGAGACTGGATTGAAATGTTGTGGTTTATGCCTTCTTGGAATTTGTGGGACTGTTTGTTTTATATTGCCTTTTTGTGAAACCTGCCTCATATAGGGGGAGATACAGATTTGGAGTTAACAGTTGGAATGACTCATACTTGCTTATGGCTTGTGATTGGATTAAAATCTGCTCAAGAAGGTTTTGTGATCTCTTAATGATCTAAATACCTTTACTGCATTTCAGAATACATTTTACTCTGCAGGGAAAAATTACTTGCTACGAATGTGCAATGGTAAGTTGTAGTTTTTCGGGCGGGTGGTAGGGAATTAAAGAACTCCCTATCTCAGCAAATGAAAGTGAATTTAATAATCTGATTTACATTCAGATGTGTCCAATATGTAATAAAGGTAAAAGGCAGATCACTCAGCAGATATTCATGAGTCTTGCTTATTAAAGTAGAAGTCATTCTGACCTTAGGGAAATCTCTTCATCAGTGGAGGTCGTTATAGAAGAACATCTAAAAATTTTATGGGCTTTGTTATTGCTGAGGAATATTAGAGGCTGTATTTGAGTAGGATTCATTTGAACTTATTTTTTATTGCTATTGAAAGTGTTAGGAGAATTGGTAGAATGCATTGATCTGAGGAAGTTACTAGCATTTAAATTTACAAACTTAGCTTTTACAAAGCTACCTTTCATTAGCTATGTAGGTCATGTAACTAGCAAGTCTTGATTTCTAGTGCGTGAGAAATTGAAAGAGGGATAAATGTTAATATTCTTTACTCTTTACAATATTTAGACCTTCTAAGAAGATTATCTAAGTCACAAAACACAGTCTTCTGTGGAAGAATTCAGCTGTTCTTGGCTAGGTTATTTCCACTTTCAGAAAAGTCAGGTGAGATTTTTTGCATTTCATCACACTTAACATCTAACAAAGACTAAATGTGCTGAATCTTTTTAAGTTTATGATGGTTGCAGACCAAATTCAGTTGGAGAAAATTACGTTGCACTTTTACCGTAGTTCTTGTCTCTACCATTGATATTCTGACTCATTTGTTGTGATTTCAGACACAAGTTTTGAATGCTGTTTCTGAGAATTTAGTATCAGCATCTCATAAACTAACTGAACAGACTTATGAAGGTCACAGCTTCTAAGACTGACCCTTTGTTTTTCACAGGACTTAACTTGCAGAGTCAGTTTAACCTGGAAAATGTCACTGTTTTCAATACCAATGAACATGAGAGCACTCTAGGACAGAAGGTGAAAATTCCTTTGTCATTTTTCACTCATTCTGCAGTAAATGTCTAAGATTCTTTGCACAAAAATGGGCTACTATGCTTAATATGTTATTAATATATTAATAATCTATTAATAATATGAACTGTATGTTCATAATTTGGTTGTCCCTCTTCAAGACCAAGCTGCTGATTCTGGCAATAGGCATGTTACCTGGTGTATTAAACTGTGCAGACTTGGAGGGGAAAAAAGTCCATTTGATTGTGAGGGATAAACACTGTGACGTAATTACTAAGTTTCCCCCGTAGTATACAGAGGATAGACCTGCCCCTTCAGCTTTTTTCAAGAGAAGTCAGGTTATCGTTGCAAAGTGTAGTAAGGTGTTAAGACAGGAATTTGGTGCACGTTTTACTGGAATAATACTTTAGAGATTTTCTGAATTACCAGCGTAATCTTTCTGATCTAAAGCGTAATAGCATGTTTAAAATAAAGGACATGGTGACAACTGTATGCAAATTGTAGTGGCCCTTGTATAAGTTTTAAATTATTTTTTCCTGTTAGCACACTGAGGAGAGAGAAGAAGGAATGGACGTAGAAGAAGGTGAAATGGGAGATGATGAAGCACCAACCAGTTGGTGAGCTTACAGCAAGTTTAAAAGCTGAAACAACTTTATGAAGTGAAAGTAAAAAATTGTTTGGGAAATACCCTTAAATGCTGCATTTGGAATTTTACTTATCTCCTGCCCTCTCAAGATTAAATACAGCCTAGTAGAGAGAAATCTACAGAGTTATTTGAAGAAGTTGTGTACTCTATCTGAGAACTGCTGTTCTCTCTTTTTGACAATTTTCTGAATTACTTAGCAGAACAAATTTTGTCAAGATGTATTCTGGGATTCTGGCTATGTGCTGTACATGCTTTTAGGAGAAAAAGCTGTGCTCCTCTTCATTCCCCAGATAGTGAAAAACTTCTAAGATCCCTTTTTCTTACTATTTTTACTTTTGTGGTGAGAAGGTTACAACAGACTGGATGGAAAATTCTTTTAAAGAGACAAATTCTGGAGTATAGATTTCTCTGTAAGGGCTCACTACTGACTTATTATTTCACTTACAAAATGAGTAATATTTTCTGAAATTGCACATTCCTGGGCGGACTCAAATTGAATATATCTCTTTCAATATTGTTTGTTGGTTTGTGTTTTTTTTTTTCCCCCCAGTTCCATTCCAATAGATTATAACCTTTATAGAAAATTCTGGTCACTTCAAGATTATTTTAGAAATCCTGTGCAGTGCTATGAGAAGGTATCATGGAAAACTTTTCTTAAGGTAATCTTGAGTTCATGTTTTCAACCATTCAGCCCAAGTGAAAATCACCATTTACATGAGTAGGAGAGTGACTGTGTAAGCATGGAACAGTTCAAGTCCTCGTGCCATTGAATAATAGTGCACAAAGAAATGCATTTTGCTGTTTTCCAAAGTGAATCTTTGATGGTAAACAGCATATTAAGATGTGCAGTAAATCCCCTAATAAAACTTGTGTTAGTCAATAACAGAAAGACATCGTATGTTACAACAATGTCAGACAAAAAGCAGAACTTGTGGGTTTGGGGTTTTTTTCCCCCACAGAAGATAATACCTAGACCTAGATCATAGAGTTGAATAGTCATACTGATCCCAGTGGGATCCTAAAGATGATAGGCTTCTAATGAAGCAAATCTCTTTATAGAAGCAATGACTCTAATGTCCCTTTCAGCCAGCTGTTTCAGTTTTGCTTAATATGACTGTTGAGGATAATTTATTGCTAAGCTACTGTGTCTTCACAATTTGTCACTGTTTAATAGCAAGAAGCCTTGTTTTTAAAATTGTCATTCTCTGTGTTCTGGTATTAAGATGTAACATCTGCTCAGACATTCTAATACAAATCTAGTCAATGAGGTCTACATTCCCGAAACCTCGTGTGTGGTTCAGAGAAACTGGACACAAGGTCAGGCTTAAATCTTTCAGATGAAATTTTTGAGATTTTCTTCATTGCAGCTTTAAGACTGAATTGATTTTAAGGGCAGTAGTGCAAATTTAACTCTCACTTATGTGCCTTTTTGTATGTATTCTGAACAACTTAAATTGGGTTTGAATATAGCACTGTTATCATGTGGACCTTTTTTCTTCATAACATCTAAACAACAAAGCAGTTGCACACTGTTCACAACCCATAACATTGTTTTTCTTAGTGTATTTTAAATACTCCAAATGATAAGATATTCTGAAATGATAAATAACACTTTCACTGTCATTTGTGGTGTTCAGAGAAACCCTACGTACTGGTGGCAAATGGGTTGTTTCAGCTGGCTGATAGCAGGTTTACAATTGATTTTACTTGCTTGGCACTAAGTCTAGTGTAAGTTCTCTTTAACTACAAAGTTTTTGTATTATTTTGATGTGTTAAATAACTGTTTTATAGTACTCAGAAGAAGTTTTGGCTGTTTTCAAAAGTTACAAATTGGACGACACTCAGGCTTCCCGAAAAAAGTTGGAAGAACTAAAAACAGGAGGAGAACATGTATACTTTGCAAAGTTCCTAACTAGTGAAAAGGTACGTGATTTCTTTTTTCAGAGTCGCAGACTAGTTGAGACTGGAGGGAACTTGTGTCTAGTTCAGTCTCCCTGCTCAAAGCTCTCAGCTAGAGCATGTTCATCAGTGTGATGTCCAGTTGGCTTTTGAATGTTTCCACAAGTAGAGACTCCAGAGTTTCTCTGGATATCCTGTTACATTGTTTGATCACTTTATTTAGATAGATTTGTTCTCTTCTTTTTTATTTTATTCTTTCGTTGTGGATGGATTGCCTCTGTTAATTGGTGATTCAGGGACTTTATTTTGGGAATAAAAGTCTGCAGTAAAGCTGGCATACATTATTGTGTTTGATTTGTAATGTTACATTTAGAAAGGGAAGTTAAAATAGAGTAAGTATTTGAAGATCTGTTGCTTTTTTTATTGCCTGTAGAATTACATTTTCAGAACTTGGCTGATGATGTGCTAACTATATTTTTTGCCTCATAATGGTCTTGTTTAAAATTGCTTTGAAAAAGATCTTGAGAATTTTTAATTCTGTTCATATTAACAGAATTAATTAACAGAAACCTGCCCCTTAATAGCTAAACAGCAATAACAGCTATAAATTCAAACTAGTGCATTCCAATCAAATCTGTTATCTTGAGCCCTTCGGGCCCCACGCTGGGTGCCAAAAAGGACTGTTGTGGTTTAACCCCGGCTGGCAACCCAGCACCACGTAGCCGCTTGCTCACTCCCCTCACCCAGAGGGATGGGAAGGAGGATCAGAAAGCAGTGTAAAACTCAGGGGTTGAGATAAGAACAGTTTATTAGGTAAAGCACAAGCCGCGCACGCAAGCAAAGCAAAGAATTCATTCACCACTTCCCATGGGCTGGCAGGTGTTCAGCCATCCCCAGGAAAGCCGGGCTCCATCACGCGTAACGGTTACTCGGGAGGACAAATGCCATAATGCCAGATGTCCACCCCTTCTTCTTCCCCCAGCTTATATACTCAGCATGACGTCATATGGTATGGAATACCTCTTTGGCTAGCTTGGGTCACCTGTCCTGGCTGTGTCCCCTCCCAGTTTCCCGTGCCCCCCAGCCCTCTGGCTGGCAGGGCCCAAGGAACTGAAGAGTCCTTGATTCAGTATGAACATCACCCAGCAACAACTAAAAACATCAGTGTGCTATCAACATTAACATTGTTCTCACATCAGAGCCAAAACACAGCACTGTACTAACTACTAAGAAGAAAATTAACTCTATCCCAGCGAAACCAAGACAGTCACAAATACAATGCTTTATTGAGTTTAATTCTCAAGTCGTCTTAGTTTTGGAATAATATGTACCTTTAACTTCTAAATGTATGCATTAGTAGATGAGAGAAAGCAAGTTTCAGTGCAGCATAAGCCTTTGACCTGCGAATAGAGAATTTTAAAATAATATAGTATAGAAGGTGTAGAACTGGTTGCTTAATTGACACCCAAGAGTCAAAGGCCTTTTTCATTAAAGGATCTGCAAATGTTCCCTTTGTGTGATGTATCATAGTGCAGCGTATAGGGTAGCAACTGAGCAGTGTATCACTGCGCAAGTGTTGATGAGAGTGTATGCTGCTGCGGTAGCTGAACCCTTATGTTGGAGCCAGCAGTTCATAGGGAAGGGGAGCAGGCTTTCCTTCAGTTACTGAAATACTTGAATATTTGTTTTTCCAAATTCTTGTTTGCTTCAAAGTGATGTTCTTAAATCTAGCAGTATAAAACTAGTTAAACAAAAAGCTAGGGATACAAGGTGGTTCCTTGTGCTTTTAAGAAATTGATTTCATTAGAAATTTTGATACTTCTTCCTAAATTGTGCTAGATGACAGTTTACCCATCTTAGTACCTTATGAAATGCTGTCCAGAAAGTATAGTTGATACTAATAGAGCTTCTCTAATGACTTACCGTAATCTTGTAAAAATAGTCTCCATTGGGTTTATCTGAAAACATCTGCTGAATTTTTTTCACTTACACATGTTTAATCTCCTTAATGTGTAATTTTTTTGTTGTTGTTTAGCTGATGGATTTACAGCTGAGTGACAGTAACTTTCGCCGACACATCTTGTTGCAGTATCTAATATTATTTCAGTATCTAAAGGGACAGGTCAAATTCAAAAGGTAATATGGAACTTTTTTATTTTGGGGATGGAGAGCTAAGAACTTGGAGATAAACCAAAATACTTTGAAAGAGTTTGTCTCCTTGTTCTCGGGTTCTTGTGAAACTTGCAGAGCCTTGGATTGGTAAACATCCTGTGTTTTTTGTTGTGTTTCTGTTTTTCAATTCCAGTTCAAACTATGTTCTAACAGATGAACAGTCTCTTTGGATTGAAGATACTACAAAAGCAGTGTACCAGGTTAGTACAGTAGATACTTTACAAAAATTACATGGAAGAATATTTACCATGTAATATTATATCAGCCACCTTTGAAGCAGTAACCACCATGTTCTTGGAGGTTTTTTTTCTACATATTCTATTATTTTCTAAATTTTTTTCTCCCTCCCAATCATAGCTTCTTTCAGAAAATCCTCCGGATGGTGAAAGATTCTCAAAAATGGTAGAGGTAAGTACTTTGGTGCCTGTCTGAACAAAGTATATAGCATGTAAAAAGGCAGTGTCAGTTTAAACTAGCTTTTGGAACATAGATGTTGTATCTGAGAGAACTTTTATCTCATCTCTGTAAAAAGATCTCATAACAGCTTTTTGTTTTGTAGTCATGGTTTTCCCATGTTTTCATTATTGTGCTTTTCCATTTCTACCCAGGAGAAGGAAAAAATGTGCACGTGTAAATACAGGAGACATTGGTTATTGGGAAAAAAAAATATTTAAAAAGTCTTTGCAGAAAGGAGTGCTGTGCCCAAAGACATGGGAAAAAGATGCAAGTGAAATTAACAAAAGTTGTTTTCTTGCTTTCCTCTTTTCCTTTACTTTGGCTCCCTCTATTTTCTTGTTTAGAGAAGGAGAAATAAAGCCTTTCCCACATTTACTGAAGAGAGGAGATACAGTAGGTTTGAATAAACTAAACCAGTTGTCTAAGATAACACTGATGACCTTCAAAATAGTGGCTGAAATACACACACTAGAACAAAGTTTTCCCCTTAGTTTTAATAGCTCAGTTAAAAATTTTGAGGTCAACTTCAAAGATTATTATGACCCTAATAATGTGCAGTATTATGTTTCTCCAGCATATATTAAATACTGAAGAAAACTGGAATTCATGGAAAAATGAGGGCTGCCCAAGCTTTGTGAAAGAAAGGTAATTCTATTATGAAGTAGAAGCTTGCTGCTGCTTGTTTGAAATGCTGGTGCAGCTTTGGAATACGTACCCGTGGTGTATGAACGTTAATGTTCTTTGCATAATGTTCATGCAGCTTTGAGATTTGTATAGTTGGATGTCCCTTCTGTGTGCAGAAGGCTCTTTGATTTCTGCCAAAAGTCTTAAGGCTTCATTACATCAGTGAAGAGGTGGTTATGAATGTGCAGGGTCTCAGGAGAGCATTCCTCACTGTCTCATACCAAGAATCCAGTGACTGAGGAGACTGGAGCAAGTTATCTCCCATTCTGCCTTCAGCAGACACTAGGTTGAAGAAGTTAGTGCCTGAGTTTCCCATATACTGCTTTGCATTGCCTCTACTGAAGCTTTTGGCGTTACGGCTTTGGGTGGGGCGTTTTTGTGTAACGATTCTCCTCTTATGCACTTTATTAGGTTTGCCACTTTGTGGTGATTGCTTACCTGAAAGGAAATTATGATTAGGTGGCTTTTGCCATTGAAAGGTTTCCTGTGTAATTAGTTACTAACTAGTGGCAAAACTTGAACTTTGACTCCATGTGTCTACTTAACTATCTTGAGGTTGGTGACCAAACATTCCTCTTCCATCCTTCTTCATTCTGCACACAGACTGTAGCCCCTTTGTGGTAAGGAGCATCTGTGTCGTTATGCCTTTGCAGATTTCCTTTTATGAAGTGATCAGGTGGAGCCACCTCTTCATGACTTCAGCTGTTTGTGAAAAAGGGGGAGGGGGACTGTGAGAAGAGAGAAATTACTATAGTGGGCAGGTGGGGGGCAAGTAAAATAATGAAATTTGACTTTTACGAATGTTCTGTCTCCTTTAGATCTCAGCCAGAGTTTCAGCTTGGGTAGGTCTTACCATAATCTCAGTGTCTGGGATCACCGTGATCTCTGGGGTCTCTGATCCCATGAAATCAGGTGCACCTGGGGAAAGAGAACTTGCAATCATAGGGCAGATGATCCCAGCAGCAGGGTAGAGCATACTTATGTGCTGCTGGCATAAATGTGATTTGCTTCTTTTTCTATATTGGGACTTTTATGATCGACACTTAAATTTGTGACTGAACTAATTTTAATGTCTGGCAAATCCCCTTCCTTATCCTTACTTTACATTCTCTCTCTCCTCTTCCCTTTGCCTCCTTCCACTCCTAGAATCCCAGTTCTTCTGAATACTTCCATTACAATTTAACCATCTGAAGTGAAATGGCTTGATTTTGTTCTCTACGCATTTCTCTACATATTACTGGTTTGATACTAAAGGGCACTTTTTTTCTTTAGACCTCCTGATTCTAAGCCAATGAGGCCTGTGAGAAAGAGGCCAGCTCCAGAGGACTTCTTAGGAAAAGGACCAAACAAAAAAATCCTTATGGGGAAGTATGTTGGAATTTTTTTTCCTTTACAGGGTTTCTGGGGTTTGGTTGGTTAGTTGGTCTGGGGGGCTTTGTGGTGGTTTTTTTTGCCACTGACTGTTTTTTGTAGTCAGCATTTTTAAAACTTCCTTGCTTTAGAACTGCTGGGAAAGAACAGCCAAGGGATATGTCATTCTTTTAAAACCTGCAGTAGGCTTCCTTTCCTTACAGTCATCTCTTTAGATCCCTTTTAAATGGTCTGTAAGTTACAGGCTGAAAATCAGTGGTTTGTACTTGTCTGATCAGTTTTTACGCTGTTGTCCTCCTCCTGTTTTTGCTTAAAATGTATGTGTGCCGTGGGTTTTAAAATAACATCTACTAGTATTTTAGCCCTGGGGCAAAAAATTCTTGATATGTTCCCTCCAGTAAAAGTGCCGTATTTTGCATGATACTGAGTGCTGCGTTTTTCCACTTCCTTCTTTAGAAGAAATGAGTCTTTTCATTGTAATGGTTTACCCAACCTAGATGTAGAAATTTTAACCTTGTCTTGAGCTTCAAGACCTCGTACTGAGTGTTTTGTAAAATGTCCCTTCTGAAAGAGCAATAAATTATTTCATTTATCAAAACAAAATGGCCTGACCCTAGCTAATTTGGAAGGAGAGAGTTTTTTACTGTTTCTTACCGCAGATCAGCAAGAGATTGTAATAGAAATTTAATACATAATTTTCCTGATTTGCAACATCGGATGCGATTTCTGTCTCTTCTAGTAATCCCTAAGATGTATGTATTACAAAGTTTGTGTGGTGTGCTTTATTATAAAGGCTCTGGGGTTAGAATTTCTGTAGTGTTGTTTCACATGTCTCTCTTTGAACGATGAACATGGAGTGATACCAATGATGAATGTGGAGTTTGATAAGTGTTTTGCCTCTCTTTTCAGTGAGGAACTGACCCGCCTTTGGAATTTATGTCCTGATAACATGGAAGCTTGTAAATCTGAGAGTAGGTAGGTACGCCATTGTCTAAAGCTAACTTTAAGCACTCTTAATTACACACAAGATTACAATTATAAAAAAATTGGCATAAAGAAAGTATATAAGATGGTGTTACATGGTATGCCATTTCGCTGTGTGTTTTGAGAGAATTTGGTTGTATGAATCTTTGTCTTGAAATCTCCTTACAGTTTTCTTCACTAGTGTTTATGCTTTGAGGAATATTCATTGCTTGGTAAAGTAAAATCTAATCTAAAAACCAGATGGAAACTTCCATTTGGTAGAGCGTGATTATGCAATTAATTACTTTATATAATAAAGGAAGGTTGCCAAGTGTGGCTCCAATGAGGTTAGCATGCCATTTGGCTGTGATGTTCAAGCAGGCATGTGTGTTGAGCAATACTAGATAAGAGGTAATTGGTTAACAGGCATTGTTTCAGTGCATACCGGATCTGCTAGTGGTGTAGACGTAGAAAAATACAATTATTGATTAACCCTTCTGCTTGCACAGTTGTAGAAAATACTGAAAATGTACTTTCTATGTAACTGTCTGTCCGTTAAAGATAGCGTGTTCCCTTTTTGTGCAGACATGGTACCTAGTTTGAAAATCTGGAAATGGAATGAGACAGTTCCTGAAGAGAGCTTTGCTAGTAGTGGCTGTAAAGGCTGGGTGCCTGGGGGGAGGTGCTAGCTGTGCAGATGTCCTAAGTAGAGGAAATGCTTTTCCAATTGCAAGTTTCATATTTTTCTTCCAGCTCCTATTCCAATTGCTTTTAGAGACCAAAACTAAACAAATGGAGATAAACCAAGAAAATGCATGCCATGGTAAACGGGAAAGAGAAGATCCAGGGGGATCTGGATTCAGTACCAAGTTTTATTGTAGGTTTTGTGACTGAATGTGGTCAAGTGACTGTAACTTTTTGCTTTGGTCCCTCGTGTCTTCATTCAAATGGGGTAATACTTCCTTACCTGTCGTCTTTGTAGATAGCTGTTCTTGGGTTAATATAGCAGGTTTCAAATCAGATGTGGTTTTAAGATGCTGGCTTTGGTTCCAGTAGTCAGTGATACTACACTTAAACATGCATGGGGCACTGCTTTCATGGCCCAAACATGTTTTTCAAAACAAAATTAAAGTGAATTTATAGACCAGTGTGCTTCCCCCCTTCCCCCAACTGATCGCTAGTTCTCTTGTAGAAACAGATGTGTCTCTGTCAAACATTAGGTAGGAGAAATACATGCCATTACGAGCCTGCTTTGCACCACTGATAATCTTGGCTCACAGTAACCTACAGCTCTTAAGTAATCTGTATTGCTTACTTGTAGTCTTCAAAGCAGCAAACTGTCCTGATCATTGTGAATATTATTTTTGTTATATTTTTAGGTCGTTTCCTTATATACTGGTTTGAATACCTTTCAGAAGCAACCGCTACCTGTTCTAAGAGCAGAAACATCAGTCACCTTTTTAGTATGTCCCGTATGAACCATCAATACTGTCTTTTAAATCACAGAACAACTGAGGTGGGAAGGGACCTCTAGAAATCCTTGCTCAAAGCAGGCTCAGCTACAGCAAGTGGCCTAGAACCTTCCCCAGTCAGGTTCTGAAGGTTTCTCCAAGAGTGGAAGTTCTGCAGCCTTCCTGGGCAATCTGTTCCAGTGTTTGGTCACCCTCACAGAAAAGTTGGGGGACATTTTTCTGGTGCCTAAGTGGAATTGCCTGTATTTCAGTTTGTGCCAGCTGCTGCTTGTGTTTTCACTGAGTAGCACTGAGTCTGACTCTTCCTTACTGCCCCCATCAGGTATTTACTGCCCCTGAGCCCTCTCTTCTCCAGGGTAAACAGTCCTAGCTCCCTCAGACTCCTTGGGTGTCAGATGTTCCGATCTGTGCACAGCCTTTTGCATGGCCGCGTGTCTGTTCTGGGGAGTCCAGAACTGGACCCAGCGCTCCACATGTATCTTGCCAGTGCTGAGTAGAAGGAAAGGATCGTCTCCCTTGACCTGTTGGTAACCCTCTTAATGAGGCCCAGGGTGTCACTGGCCATCTTTGACAGAAGGACGCATTGCTGGCTCGTGTCTGCAGTGATGTCGTCCACCAAGACCTTTTCTGCAAAGGTGCTCTCCAGCCAGTCAATCCTCAGCCTGTGCTCGTGCCTGGAATTGTTCCTCCCACGCAGGACTTGGCATTTTCCTTTCCTGAACTTCATGACATTCCTGTCAGCCAATTCCTCTGGTCTGTTGAGGTCCCTCTGGCTGGCAGCACAACCCTCTGGTCTGTCATCCACCCTTCCCAGTTTTACAGCTGAGGGTGCACTCTGTCCCATGGTCAGTAATGAAGGTGCTAGCTAGTACTGGCTCTGGTATTGAGCCCTGGCACACGCTAGTGACAGGCCCCCAGCTGGACTTCATGCTACTGATAACATCTCTTTGAGCCCAGGAGTTCAGATGCTTTTCAGTCCACTTCAAATAAATAAATTTCTCCTGATGCCTGTAGACTTTGGATCTGTATTGAATGTACTTTAACTGAAGTACCTTCAGCAGAAGGTACAAGGATCACCATGGGGGATGAAATGGACATGTTTTGAGCAAGTTGGGGAGCCACTAAGATGGGATCATTAATTACAACATTAAGCTGCCTAATACTTCCCCCCCTCTAAAATTAGTGATCATAAATAATTGAAATTGTGGAGTAATAGTAGTGTTGCTTTCTCTGGTAGCAGATGAAGCTGAAATGGTGGGGTGGGGCGGTAAAGAGGTCGTGTTTTACTTGTCCTGTCCTGTCAGATTGCACAGAACTAACAACCGTTGTAGGCTTCTGAGCTCTTGTGAGCTGTGCAAGTGGCAGCATGTTTCTAATGCAGCCAGTCAGTTGTTACAGGTATTTTTATGAAAGTCTCATTTCCTTATTACCAGAATTCTTGTCTTGCATCCCATACTCTTTTCTTCGCCAAATGCTATTGACAGATGCTTGTGTCACCTTCTGGTATGGCAGAAGGTTTAAATGCATATAATAGGCAGTGCTAGGGACTAGTGGTATGCTTCAGTGGTTATACAGTATATAATTTTATAGCAACATGTATCAAACAGATTCTTTGCTTATTTGCAGTCATTAAATTTGAGTAGGTTGGTTTTTGGTGTGCTTTTTTTTTTTTTTTCTTCAGTGAATAAGCTTGAGATGTGTATGAAGGTGTTGAAAACCAGCTATTTTACAGTAGATTGTGAGCACTGTTAAGCTCCTTAATTTATTTTTTAGGGAATATATGCCAACGTTGGAGGAATTTTTTGAAGAAGCTATTGAACAAGCAGACCCTGAAAACATGGTTGAAAATAAGTATAAGTATGTCAGTCTTTCTTGTGTTTCACTTTATTTTGATCTCTTTTTATGTTTGGATTGTTAAAGAAAACAGACTGTTCTCTGCATTACTAATATCTGTGCAGGACTCCAGTAATGCGCCACAGATTTATAAGTTTGGACAGTGATATTAATTAGTAAACACCTCGCATCTTTTTCTGTGCTTTTATAGATGTCAGATGGTTACCGACCAAACTTGTATTTTATTACAGGGCTGTGAACAATTCTAACTATGGCTGGAGAGCATTGAGACTTCTAGCACGCAGAAGTCCCCACTTCTTCCAGCCAACAAACCAACAGTTCAAGAGTTTACCTGAATACCTAGAAAACATGGTAATCAAATTAGCCAAGGAGCTGCCTGTAAGTAATATTATCCTATAATAATAAATGTGGAATTCATTTAACTTCCTGCTTGTCTCTCTGCAGTCCATTTGGTACGTGGGGAGGGAAGGGGCAAAAACACATGGGAGAAAAAAAAACCTTGTACACTAAAGTAAAAATTACAAATAAAATTGGTCTAATTATGAAGATCCCAGTAACACCAACCTGAATAATAACATTGACTAACCAAGTAAGTGCGGAGCTCTGCCTTGTGTTCTGTGAAAAAGCAGCTGTGGCAATCCCATTGGTAAGCCGGAATATATTTGTACCCAGCTACTTGGGTTCCAGGCTGCAGTGCAGACTACTTTTATTTAAGGTGCACGGTGGTGTTATGGCTCACGAATATCAGTTGCTGTGGCTACTGGTTTGGCAGTAAAAGGGGCAGGGTGTGCAGCCAGAGGTACTGTGCTAAGTGTTACCAGAGCTTTGCAGCAAGATTTACCAAAGCTTTCCTATCAGCTCCACTACTTTTAAAATATGTAAAGAAAAGTAGATTTTGTAGAGCGGTAAATTTAAGGCATTAACCCTCTGCACGTTCAATGGTACAAATTCGGGGTCAGGGACGGGTCTCTTCTCATTGCGTATAAAGTGATCTCAGAGAAACTAACAACTGGGGAAAGGAGCATTTTCTAAACCTCTGAGTTAGCACACAGCCTAGCAATTACTTGCGGATGTGAACCCATGCTTCTGTGTTTGAGACCTTCCTTATCTGTAATGTGAAACTACTGAGATGTAAAGGTTGGACTGTAATATATAGCTTTTTTGTTTGTTCAGCCATCAGAGTTGACTAGATGCTAATAGCATTTTTAGAAGAAATACTGGGAGGGGAAAGCTGTTAATGTATTAAGGTATTACTTTATGCAGTATTCCTGGTGGTACCGCTGTCATGTGCCAAACATTACGGCAAGAAGCAAATACATAGGTAAGGCCTGTGATTGAAACATCAGAAAAGAGGAAGCCTTTTGTTCATCTTGGCTCATCAATAGCTAATTCAGAGAACAAAAAGTTTGTTGTTTGCATATTTGTTTGCCACCTTTAAGAAGCTGGAAAGTACAGAAAACTTGAGTGAGGAATAAAATTAGTGAAGAATAAATAAATAAATAAAAATAAATAAAAAAACCTTCCATCAGCAGTGGTATTATAGAAAGTTTGTTATTTTTTAAAGTAAGTAATAAAGCTAGGGATGTACTGCTTAGTTGTAGTTACTATGAAAAGGAGAAAATCCTGTGAAGTCAGTGAATACTTTCATTAGATTTCTATTTATTTTTTTTAGTTCGTACTGTTTTATTAGAACACTTGTTACTGGTGGTTTGGAAACAGGAGGCTATAGGGGTTTTCTGGTTCTCGTATGGGATCATGTCAGGTTTTCCATTCTAACATACATTCCAGGGACAATCACAGAGCTGCAAAATTTCTCTTTAAACACAAAATTCATCCAGTGATGTTTAGTTCTGTCATTGTAGCCTCCTTCTGAAGAAATAAAAACAGGCGAAGATGAAGATGAGGAAGATAATGATGCTTTATTAAAGGAAAACAATGAAAGTAAGGTTTGCATGTTCTCAGTCTTTTCAGTTTCTCTCTTGATGTGTATTGTAAAAGTTGTGTTTTCACATCGTTTCTACTGAGGGTCACCAGTCCTGGTTACCCCAGCACTTCTGTCTTGAACCAGCATTCGTACCAAGAAGTGCAGCCTTTTCAGGACACAGGGCACAACCAGCAGCTCTCGGTCTTGTGGCCTGCAGTGCTGAAAGCATCCACTTTCATTAGGAGCTTCTTCCAACCTTTTTCCTGCTACGTGATGTATGTTTACAGTGTTAGTAGGTGTTTATAGCTAAAATGTCAGCATTGCTGTGTGAAAAAAAAAAACAAAAACCAACAAAAAACCAACCAACCTACCCAAGTGTTCTTTCTGCCCTTTAATTGCCACGGGTAAGTGCATCCCTCTAGCCCCTGCTGGAGTGGGTAGTTATGGGACTTTCAGAAATGGATATATTCCAACTCTAAGAACTTTACGTCCTCTTCATTTAAAACATCTTAAAGGCAAAAGCTTCTCTGTGAGAAGAGCAGCCTTCCTGACAAACATCATCTCTTATTAATTCCTCTTCAAGAACCAGTCATTTCATTTTTGTACCTTGCCTGTGACCCTGATATGTCATGCTCCTAAGTGTCCTTCCCTGTGTCCTGTGTCTGTGAATCTGCTGCCTTCCATCCTCATCCATGCCTTCATCTCCTGCGTGTTGTATCTCTCTGTGTTAGCCCTTGGATCCAGCATGGGCAAATGGGATATGCAGGGGTGTGGAAGCCACACACTGGGTGCTGCTGGCAATTTTGTTGAAAGCTGCTTCTGTTAGTGGAAGGCCTTCTGTGGGCCTCTGTGCATCTCTTCTGTTGCCCTTTTCCACCCAGCACCTGACCTTTCCCGCAGTCTCCTTGCCAGTAGTGAAGTTCTCTCCTCAGCTTAGCACTGCCTGACACAGCTTTCTTTAAATCTTGTCTTAAAGCAAAGATGGCAGAGCTGCAGTCCGCTATACACTGTTGTGCTTAGAAATAAGGAAAGTGGTCTGAATGCTTTTGTTGTGGTGGTGGTTGTGATCTTCCCTTCTTTCCCCTCAAAGCAGTAAGTTTAGCTCAGATAAATGAGTGTGTAAGTACTGGAGAGAAACTTCCACTTCATGCCATCTGGCTCTTCAGGTGGCGTGAGGGTGAGTTATTTATTAAAAATTAAGAATATTATCCATTTCTATGCGTAAGCAACTTGGTCTTTCAGGGCTTTTCTTTAAAAGTATGAAAGAAACAGGTAGTAAGCCATAGATTGTAGACCATGATAAGCGAGAAATGTGCAAACCCACCTGTGTAATCACTGTAGCACTTGGCTTCTCAGCAGAGCAGAGTATTCAGTGGCTCTTATGTTGGTGCCAGAATGACAGAAAAATCCTTGAAGTACTGACTACACGTTAAATTACTGTCCTATTCACAGTCCTGCTGCTGATAGGAACAGGAGGCTTTAGTAACTCAGTGAAAGGGAAGCACATTATTTTTTACCTGGGTTAATTCCAAGTGATGTGACTAAAATATAAGTCTGACAGACACATTAAAGATCACTGTGTAATTTAATATTATAGTAGACTCATGCATTGAAAGTTGCAGGCTGCCTGTCAAAATCCTTGTTTTCATTTGGAGCAGGCAGTTCAAATGTACCTGAGGCTTTAGCAGTTCTCTCTCAACTTAAAAACCAAGATTTTCTTTATCTTGGGCAAGAAGGGAGTCTCTTGAGACTCAGGCAATACATCGGTTCTCGGAGCTCGAGTAGGCTTTAACAACTGAAGGAAAGGTGTGAGTCAGTCTGTTAGTAAATAAATAGCAAGCTTAAAATGGGGCCGATCAGGGAAAGTATGGGGACTTTCCCTGTGTCTCACTGATTCTTTCTCTTTTTATTCCAGGTCCAGAGGTACAACGGGACAAAGCCATGACGGGTGAACAAATAGAGTCATTTGCCAGCAGGCTTGGGGAGCAGTGGAAGACCTTGGCCCCCTACTTGGAAATGAAAGATTCTGATATACGGCAGATTGAGCTGGACAGTGAGGACATGAAGATGAGAGCTAAGCAGCTGCTGGTTGCCTGGCAGGATCAGGAGGGCGTACATGCAACCCCTGAGAATCTGATTACTGCTCTGACCAAAGCCGGGTTAAGTGACCTCGCAGAAAGCCTAACCAATGACACTGAAACCAGCAGCTAACTCGCTTCAGATGCTAACTCGTCATTTGGTTTTGGTGGTGGTGGTTGGTTTCAGTTGTGACTGTTATGGTTGTTGTCGCTAATTGTGAGCGTTTTGTTTATTGCTGTTACTATTGATGCTAGGTAGCATTTTTGATAGGTATTTTATGTTCAATAAACAATAAAACTTTTTCGTAATGCTGTTCAGTTATCCAGATTTTCTGAGAAAAGGATTACGTCATCCTGATTCGGAAAGAGGAAGCTTCATCTTGGATGGTGGAAAGGTGAAAGAGAGGATGGAGTCAAGGCAGCTTTAGGAAGATTTGGCATCAGCAGCGCTTGGGTCACTCCTGTTGGACGGAGCCAGCTGACAGTGTAATGGCCTGCTGTCTCTGTGTGGTTTTCAGAGCGGGGGTAGGTGCGAAGGGCTTCCGAGTCATTGTTTGGGGTGGCAGGGAGCTGTAGACCATCAGAATGTACCTGTTTGTTTGCGTGTCAACTTTTGACAAAAAAGGGTTGTGGTGGAGATCCAAGTCATAGCATTCCCTGTCAGTGAAGAACTGGTGTCCTCAGGGGTGCTGCAGTGTCCGCTGGTCTGATGAAGAACTGGTTTCTCTCTGGAACTTGACAGTCAATAATTAGGGGGGATCCCATGCCTGGCTTTTATTAGTCATAACTTTAGTCTCCGCATGTGTTTGGCTACGTAGGAACTCCCCCGAGTCACGCATGGTAAGCAAGGTAATTTTTTTGTTCCAGTTCGCTGTGAAATGACAACTGGTTTCATGTTAAGGATATGGCTATCTGTTGACGGGTACAAGCTGTTGCACGTAGCTCGACGTTTTCCCTCAAAAAGTGGAGGAAGATTTTTGTGGCGTTAAGTGGTAGCTGGCTACAACTTGTTCTGTGGCTATTTCCTGCATCATGCCGAGCATTTGGAAAACTGTGGATCGGAGAACTTCCTCTCCACAGAGTACTGCTTCAGTTGGTCATTAAATCGTACCTGTGAATTTCCAGGGTGTTTAGCTACCAGCTCGGAGAGGAGTTCCTGCCTGCAGAGCTGCTGCTGAGAGCTCTCTGCCTGGTACGCCACTTGGATTGAACGGTATTAAGAATTCGATGATGTGGCACTTCAGTGAAAGCTGGTATGGGACACGTGTTGGAAATACAGTACAGCCTGCCTCTTACCTCCGGCTGCAGGTACGATGGGTAGAAGGTATGAAATGTTAACGATTTCAGATGATGAAGGGACTGGAGCGTATTGTGATCTGAGATGTGTGGGGATGACTAACAGCTGAACGCGGCCTGCCTGCCGCCTTGATGCTGGGAGAGCTGGGGATGACAGCCACATGGAAGGTGACTGAAGGAAGCTACGTCCAGTGAGTTGTAGTCGTGATAGCTCAGTCATGAACCAGAATCTCCGGACTCATGGTCAAGGCAATAGACTTGGGCATGAGCTGTCCCCCTGATTTACCTTTGATCCAGCAGCAGCGCAGTCCTGTGTCGTTTTGTGCATGGAGGAACGCAGATTTTTTTTCTGCATCATTGACAAGTATGACCTCGTCAAAACGTGACAGCACAGCTCTGGCCTCAGACAGGCTTGAAAGTAGACCCACCTGGGGCAAGACCCTGACTGTGAGGATCCTGACCACTGATTCAAGCCCCCAGCCCTAAGATGCAACTAAAGGGTTTGACAGACCTAGAAAGAAAAGGAGATGGTGTTTTCAGTGTCCCAGCTATTAGTAATTAAGTGTATCTTGTCCCAGTGAGATGACTTGTACGGTTGTCACACATAAGTGTACATGTCTCAAAATTAGGAAAATGCAAGAGCAGCAGAAAAATGGGACAGTACACTGTTTGGGAAGGAAAAAGTTAACCTTTTCTTGTAACTATGGGGCTGTAACCAGTAATAGAAGATCAGTTTTTTCATAGGTGTAGGGTCACGCAATTGTTCAGAGCAAGCAGCTCTTTTCAGCTGCTGCCAGGCGCTTTAAGAGAGGAAGCACTGATCGTAGGACCACAGCTGGGAGGAGGCAGTTCCACAGAACAGCCAGTCGGCACAGGCACCATCTCTCCTTCCTCCTTAACAGGGGACAGAGCAAGCTTTTAAAAACAGAGGAGCCTGTACTATTTCTGTGGGGTACAGAGGAAGAGAGCTGGTACTGCACTGGGGCTTCCTTCAGGGGTGGAGCCTGCCTTTAAGCATCATGCAACGTTTTAAAAATACATCCTTAGGCCTTTGCCGTGCTCCCAGGGGAAGCTGTGCAGAAAGGCAGCAGCGCCGTACCTGCCAACACAAGCTGTAAGGCAGAAAAAACTAGCCGGTAGGGTCACAGCTGAAGCCAGTGTCCCCAGCGGAGGGCAAAAGAGGAGTCCCTTCTCAGCAAGTGAGGCACAGTCAAACTCACCGTGTGGTCCCTGTTAATGGAGACACAACTGAAGGCATTTCACATGAATATGGACTAGCTCTCCCAGAAGGGACTGGGCCACACTAAAAATCAGATCCCCCACACAGAAGGTTGAGTCCTGTTGATGGCTTAGTGCTTTTCTGGCTGTAACCAACACTGAAATACTTTTTTACTGCAGCCTCCCACTAGCATACAGCTGCTGTATTCCTGTGGGGAAGGAACAGAAGTTACTGTAAGTAAGCAATACCCAGTTTTGCAGCCACCGTACTAGTCTTGTCTACTGAGTAAAGAGTAACAGGACAGGAGATAAGTCCCTACAGCTTAAAAAAAAAAAAAAAGGCTTTATTACATGACTGCTTCAAGACATTCATCAGTGGTGGCCCGAGAAGTGAAAACAAACACATACTAGCTACACTACCAAGACATGAACTTTTTTTAATGGAGACACATTGTTGATCACAATTTACTCTGAAGTCATGAGATGCCAGCAACAGAACAGACTGAATCAGCAGGTCAGGCTGGACAAATATTTGATCGTAGCCACAGCTGTTGGCTATGGGCAGCAGCACTGAGTTACACAACAAGGCAACAGTTTCTCTTCTACCTTCCTAACAAAACTGCCAGGTAAGGCAAAGGATGGACAGCTACTGAACTGTGGTATAAACCATGCAAGAGTAACAAATGTGAGAGTAGGTGTGTAATAAATACTTGATGACATTCAAGAGGAAGGGGGGGGAGGGGAGGAAAAGGCTCATTTAAAAAAATTATCTTCTGCAAGACATTAAAGCTATTTTAAGTGTCACCACGGCAGTGGGCAGTTCACTCCAGTAGTGACCAATTGGTATGTGGATCATTTTGAAACAGTATCCCTCTTCACATGAAAAGGTTTGAACAAATTATTTACCCATTTGCTAAAGCTCTGGGGTTAAAGAAGTGATCAGTAATCAACATTTATTTCACACCTAAGCAGAATGACTAAAACTGAAGACTACTGTTCAGCTTCGTCTTCAATTACTTCAATTCTGCGAGGCCCGTAGAGTAGAACATAAGCTATATGCCAGTCTCCACCCCCAGATAATCTCAAAATATCTTCAGGTGTAACAATGCTGACTTTGTCATCATCAAATTTAATCCATTCATCTGCAAGAAAAACAAGAGGATTATCTGTAATTTAGGTACATAAAATCTAAGCACTCTTAACAGCCCCTTTAAAATGGAAGAAGCTGTGAAGGGTGGTTAACAGTGCTATCGTTTTGGGGTTTTTTACCTTGTTTCCTTTTAACCCAAGACACATAATGCCCAGAGGAACTTGATCTGCCTTGATGTGTTAGCACTGCCTGCAGGTCGTAATAGCCACAATTATTAGAACCAATATCTGAAGGAAGAGGGGGAAAAAGAAGTTACATGAGTACTACATGAACAGTTTTAGTGTTTTTAACAGCACACAGACAAGGACACATTAGCTATTCTGCAGCAGCGTATACATAACTGTAGTTGTGTAAAACCCCATTTACAGCACAGCTGTAAATCACTGTAAACTAAAAGCAGCACCTGTCAGCCAGGACAGCCTCTCAGGAAACTGGGAATGCTGTGCATTCTCATGGCATTAATCTGTATCCTGATGTAACGCAAATACAGTGAGCTTAAAGTATTAAAATCATGATGTATGATCAAGTAAACCTTCTGGGCAGGTTTGGCCAATTACTTCCTTCAAACGCCAGCTGCTGTCTGCACTCAGGGCGAGCCATGAAACTGCAAGAACTGATGTGCTGAGCACAGGCTGCACAGCGACACTGCTGAGAATACGCAAGTACAGCAGATTGACTACTCCACAGTTAGTTCAATTACACCATTCACTTTTTCAATGGAAAAAACAGGCCAATTCCAAACGTACCAAGTAGGGCACTACAGCCCCCAACATGCCTTAACCGCATTTCTCAGCACTCCAGAATATTCAGTTTACACTGTGCTCTTGAGCTAGGCAACACTGCCTCGCGCAGCGCATCGCACACGAGCCTCCGGAAGCACCGCGCAGTAACAGTTTGGGCAAACGCGATCTCCAAAGTAATTTCTGCACAGTGCGCTCAACACAAGGGTGAATGCCTAGGGCGTTCGAGCTCCAGGCCCCCTAGATTCAGGCAACATCAGCACCAGCACAGCAGTTTCAAAAGTCCAGTTCAAGTTTTTGTTTCAATTTCAGCTTTCTACCATCCACTGACAAAGCAGCATACAAAATAACTGCGCATTACATGCACGTATCTTTTGATGAGCATGTTTTTTATGATTCATCAACTTGTCAGGTGGGTGACGATTATGTCTCTGAGCATATCAACAGCATTTTGGTTTGCCTGATCTTTCCATTCTTTAAATTTGTCAGTTTCTGAAGGTTATTTTCAAAGGCATTAAAAATAACCAGGGTTCTCAAAATATTACTACCATCAGGTCCACTTAAACATAAGTAAATGGAAAGTTACTTTAAAATAGATTTACTTCCCTGTACTCACCATCGGGAAAAGAAAATGGTTCATATTTAACTTCTTTCTGTGCGCCATCGCTTTTACTAGACTAAAGAACAGAATATGCTGAATTAATGTGGAATGGTTTTGAAAAAAGCTTTAGCACAATCATATCAAATCCCAACATTCCATTCACTTAAACTTGTTTTTAAGCCTAAACATTTTTTGTTCAACTTGAAACGTGTTCATTACCGTATTTCTAGGTGGACATCTGAAAGCCTAATCTAAAATAAGACCACATTTTAAGGCAAACATATAACCATTTTGACACTTACTGCCTAGACTGTTTAGCCACCAGATTTACAGGTTTGTTTACAAAAAACGATTCTGAAAATTGAAGACTTTATTCCCTGTTAGGGACTTGCTAGCAGCAAAAGTGGCAACAAGAAAATACTAGAGTCAGACTCCAAGGGCTAATACATTCCGTTTTAAAATAGCACTCTTTCCTTGCTCCACGCTGTTGCAAGCCTTATTCAAACATTTAAATAAAACTGCCAGCAGTTAAGCCATGAAAAGACTAGCAAACTTTAAAAAACAACATGGCTAAAATGCTAGTGTTATAGCTTGTTTACTTTTTGACTTCATTAAAGAAAGGGAAGTCAGTTTTAGAATATGTAGACCAACTTCCTAGAGTACAGACTTTTAGCTCACTAGTACATATATTCTGAATTTTATCAGTCAGACACATAGTAGTCCCTTGTACAACCCTTTTCAGTTGGTTAGCAGGAAACAGCTACCTAGACCCCACACTGCCAGCAAGCGGCAACGTTTGAAGAGAGTAATTTTGTGTAATTCACAGAAAACCTTTAGGCATACCACTGGCAAGCAGAAGCATTACATTTTAATATATTTTGAAATCAAAATGTAAGCAACATGTTTGTCTACAGCATTTAACATTTCTCATCAAGCAGTCATATTAAAGAAAATTATTGTATTTTCATGAAAATACACACAAAGATCTAAAGCTCAATATCAAGGAGTCTGAATGCTAAATAAGAAAAAAAATATTTAAAGATGTCAAGTTTTATCTAGTTGTTATTATTAGTACCCCCATTTCAGATGTATGACTTCTTTAATCAAAATGTCACACTTACATTCTTTGGCTGTTGATTTACTTTTTTGTCTTCTATGTCTTTGAATTTTGACCGGTAAGAAACCATTTTTTCCTGAAGGTCTGGTGTACACAGCTCATACACATCCAACATAAGAGGGAATTTAACATCCTAGGAAGTAAAAAGTATAAAGAGTATTAGCATAATTTGGTACTCCACATTAAAGCATTCTCCCATGGGAAGACAACACTTAAGTCCAATGAAATGCAACTCTTCTCACATTTATGACAACCTGATCTACTGAAATGTTGCCAACATTACTTACCTAATGGGCTACAATACTTTCACAGAAGAAAATCTGATTCAGTATAAACAAACCATCATAAATTACTATGTTCAATGTAAATATTTAGATTCTTTGTTAATAGCTGTCATACTTTTATACTACAGAAATACCTCTGCAGGCCTATGAAAAAAAAAATGCATGTAGAATGACTGTACACTTGCAAAAATGTCAATTTTGTTATCCAATCTTTTAAAATTGTTTACATGCACCTTCAATTTTTATTCCCTTGCTTCTCTTGTAAGGAACAGGTACCATCTATCCAGATGCTCCTTGGGCAGCCTGCGAGGTCTATCAGCCAAGGCCAACAGAAAGCAAAACTGGAACACGTGGCTGTTCACAACTGGCTCTTGCCATTTGTTAATCAGGAAGCCAGACAATTAAAGTAACTAATACAGTTATACAGAAGGTCTGTTAGCATAAACATTTCTCATCAACTTTGTAACGCTGTCCAGTGACTAAAAGCATAGTCCTCTCCTTAAACATTCTCCTCTGAACCACTGGTAAAGAGACAAAAAACCATCCTAACACTATGGGAGCAAACTCACTTCTGTCCCTTATCTTCTCCCCCAGGCTATTTTCATAATATAGTTTGCCACACATAGGGAACAAAGCTACATTGTACTTAAGCAAAGAAACTGCCCTGTTAATATTTGTAAATGCAATGTTAAGGCAATTTAGTAAATAACCCTCAAGTATTAGTGTCTACCTATTAAAAAAAAAAAAAAATCATTGAAAAGCATAAAGAGGAATTTAACCTCAATATGCAGAAAACTTACCTTAAGAACTTTGGCATTCACAGATTCTTTCTCTTTATAAAAAAATCTAACCATTTGAATAGTCAGGTATGCTGGCAGGCGACTAATTTTAGACTACAAGAAAAATTAGAAAAAACTATTACTTTAGATATTCACAGATCTTTTACACTTTAAACACTGCTCATCCTAAACTACAAGCTATTCTGGGAACATATTTGTACACAAACACATAGGAATATAACAAGACCTCCTATTCTGAAGCTCTCTATAGTAGTATAGTCAAAGTAGTAATTTTCAACTGGTCTTAAATTTCTTGTAGCAGATATTCAGATGCTTTAGAAACATAAATCACATGCTGTACAGCAATAAGTTTGTGTTTGGGACAGAAAATTAGAAGAATCATAAAAAGAGCAACAAAAGTACCACTCACAGATTTGATATAGAGTGCATTTCTCTGCAGTGTTGGAGACTGTTTGGTGATTTCCTCTTGAAGACGCTGTTAAAAAAACATTAAAGGTAATATCACATACATTCACAATAAAACACAACTTAAAGAAAAGCACCGCACAAATAAACAAACCATAAACTAAATCGCATTCTGGCAATCTCTTCTGTTGCTATCAGTCATTACAACACACAATTTTGAAATTCCTTGGCAGAAAGACCATGCCCATTCATTTGTTCAGCTCTAGGCTCATTCCTGAGCCCTGACAACACTTAAAGTTTCACTCTGCAGAAAATTTTATTCTACAGGAGTAGGATCTGCAACTGGATGGGTTATGAATCGTATCTGAAATTGATTACAAATGTGTCATGTCATGCTTAGAACATAACTAATGAAAAAGTCAAGTTCCTTGTGACAGAAATATTTGCATGTTTCTCAACTCTGTCTAAAGCAGACAGAGCTGCATGTAAGGAGACAGGTGAAGATACTCCCAGGGACCCTTCCAAATTCAGGGAAAGACTGGCCTGGTTGTTACTGTTGTGACCGTCTTGCTACAGGCAACCCAGCGTAAGAACTCTAGACCTTTTCTGGCCTGAAAGTGAGGGGTTTTTTTTCATAATCTGTTTTATTTGTGAGCATAACTATTTTATCTTACTTTTCAGTCTAAATTCTGTCAAAAAGAAAAAGCAGATAACAAAGATTATCTGAGAACCATGCAACTTGGTCCAGTCCTGTACAAACCAGATCACTTCTTCCATCCCTGCTCTTGTGCAAATACTGTGCAAAAGCAGTTACTACAAAGGTTGTGTAGTAGCTCCTCTCCTTGCTCCTTCAGATTCTCAAAAAAATCCCTGAAAACTTAGAAACATATACATAAAAAGCACAGACTATTTTAAGAATTTCTACTTAAATGAACAGTTTAAAGATGATGTTGTGTCATGGAAAACATAATCCCCTCCAAAATCTGCGAAATTAAGTTTAATTGTTCCATCATCTGATTTTTTTTTCTTAGCAACCAAAACGCCACCCTATTTTAAAATTGACTTTTGGACTTTTTGGAAACTATTTACAGCATGCTTGAATTGTGATACTGTTCAGTCTGAAGTGAAAGCCAGCTGAACAAACAAGTAGCAAGTTGGCTTGCACTTGCTTACCTGCATGGGGAAGACCATGTCAAGGGTCAAGAAAGTGCCCTGTTGAAGTCTGCTTTACATTAACAGGCAATTAATTTCCCCTGCTACCTCCCCATTCAACATCAAAACCAAAACATCTTGCAACTTTGTAAAGCTGGGCCAGCAGATGTCAATTCCAAGTCATAGATTAAAAACACAGGTCATGCAGAATTTCAATTAAATAAAAGTTATAATGGCTTACCAATTTCAGTCCTGTAAACAGGTATTTCACTTCTTGATTGATAAAGCAGCTAAGCTGAAGCAGATTCTCCTTTCCTTTAGTTACTTCCTCTTCTTCAGCTTCTGTACATTTCATGCTTCACAAAATTAAGGAAAACCATCACGCACCAAGAGCTGAACTACAGCTCTAGTGAAAACAACATGCTGAACAGCACTGTACTTCAAGATACTCTTGTGCTTGTACATCAATAATACTTTTACTCCTTGTAGTATAAAAACCAGAAGACTTGAAAAAGTCCTTCCTTCTAATCAATCTGTTCCTTTGTGTCTAATGACAAGTAGCAGCAGAGGCAGACAGCATACCAAAAAAGGTAAAGTTTTTAATCACCATTTCAGCTTGCGAGGCCTGCTTTATTCTTCCTTCTCCCCATTAACCACCCAGCCCCCAGGCCACAGATCATACCGTCTGCCAATAGCAAGTTATTAAGCCCTCCTGCAACATTATGCTCCATTGCTGTTTACAATAAAGTTTTTCTATTCCTGCTGCTGGCCAGATTTCCCATTTCTTTCAACATGCACAGCCTCCTTTCCAAGCCTTGTATGTCCTCTCCACTGAAAAGAAGTCCATTTATTCATTATTTTCTACACATTCTTCTAATCATTCTGTCCAACCTCTTCTTTTTCATACTTCTTCCCCAATCCTTTTCTCTCACCCACTTCCTTCTAGATATTTTTCCGTGCTCTGAATGCATTTATTCTACAAAAGCTGCCATAATGCATTTGAAGCCTCTGAAGGCTTGCAACACAACTGTTCTACCAAGTCTCCTCCTCCTGCCATTGGCCTATGCATCATTCCTCTTAGCTATGCATTCTGCTCCTCCCAACTATTTCAGGGACAACAAACACCATACTACGAGGAGAGAGATGCACAATTCTTACCTTAAAAAAAGCCTTTATGCTTTATTACTACCAAGCTATGAGATAAAGTACCTTATCTAAGGGAATGTTTCCTTGTTTATGACAAGCAAAACACACAGTATAATTCTTTCTGAAAGTGGTGGTTAGTTACACGATGGCCAGGATTTTGTAGTGGGGAAGTGGGAAAAGAGTAATACTTGGCATGTGTGCCCCATGTGGTCATAGGCTTTTTGTTCTTGCTATATAAAAAGCTACTAGAAAGTTGTCAGCTGCATTAGTATCTTACTCATCTAACAGCATGCATCTATTTTATTTCCTAAGAAATCAATCAAGCCATCTTTTGTGCATGTTTAGTATGCCAAGTGTATCAGCAACATTCTCTTACAAGCCAAACAAAGGCTATTTAGGACAATAATTACTTTTATTTGAATAAACCATGTCACCACCCTTGAAGTGGACAACTGGTAATCTCTGGGCAGAAAATCTGGTATTTAAATTCAGTGGGGTTTTTCTGTAAATTTCCACTACCGATTCTTCCTCCCCACATCATCCTCTCTCTCAAAGTATATCCAATCCTAACTTTGTGTGTACTCCTGCAACACATCATTCCCTCTCCTCCCCACCACACCTTTATTTTGCATACTGTTCTCAACAATGCTTTTCACCCTCCCTGCACTCAACTGCTGAAGTGTGAAATTATCATCATTCTTTATGTCTTGCCTTAGTCTTTAGGATACGCTGTTTCAAATTCAATGCTGAAGAATTGGTCAATTAAACTCTTCTTTTTAGAAGATGCTGCTGTAGCTCCAGAGTCTGTCTGTAAAACAAATTATCTTACGATGTAACTTTAAATAGCATGTACAGAGAGTCGTCTTTACAGACAAAATAACCCCATTTATTTAAATTCTTTAAAGCCTATTCCTTCACCCTTCTATAGGTGCATCTTCTCCTACTTAGTCAACTGACGTAGCATAAAAATTTCAAAACAAATGCATTTATAGTACTGTTAAAGACACTTCTATATTAACAAGCAAGATTTCAATCAAAGTCACACCTGCCTGCCCCTCAACTTAAATCTGTCTGGAGTAGTCTTATCAGATTTTTGCCACTGTCAAGACTCTCCAAAAAAACAGTTTTCAAAGAAGAAAGTTGGCCTGGTAAAGTCTTGGGAACTAACTTCAGTTTCTTACCAGGTTGACTAGGCTAGCTGTCTGTTTGAAATAGCATTTGTGTAAGTCAAGAATGCTGTAGCACACTTTTTTCAGAAAAGAAGTTCTTATGTGCTAAATTCACCGGTTATTAGGGCCAGCTACAGCATACTCACAATCACCACCACCCTGGTCCAATACATACCTTACAAAGCGCAAAGGGGAAGTATTCCTATAGTACACTCCATAGCATAGCTGACATGATATAGGTAGCATTATGCTGATCAGGCACATCAGAAAACAATTTCATTTACTGGACTATAGATACATGTCAAAACTCAGAAAGCAGATAATCCTTAGCAAAAAATAGTGAATCACAAGTACAATATTGTAAGTCCAACTCTGGTTGAAGACTACAATTACCTCCATCACTGTATCACTTTCTATGCCTTCCAGCTTCTGCTGCAGGACCCTCATCATCTGCACCCAGCACTCATTGGCATCCTAGGAAGGGAACAGAACATGAAATCTAACTGGTAGTGTTATGACTTTGTAATATAAACCCCACCCATCTTTACACTACAAAACCAAATGTAAGGATTCCTTCACTAAGAAATTCTCCTATTCCGCCATACATTTTCAGAGCTGGTATTACATTCAACTTTTCTACACGACACAAAAACAAACACTTTACTGGGATAAATTATTTTCACAGGAGAAGGGAAGTCTTAAAATATTCTTGTTCTCAATTTCCAACATACTACAGAATTTTCAAACAGTAAGCTAATAATCGGTCTTTACCTGTTGAAGATACTGGCCTTGGTCACCCTTCTCTGCAAACTGTGGGAAGGCCATATGTAAAAACTGCAGGAGAATGATAGGTGGGATACTGGAGGAAGTTTTATCCATGGAATCAAACAAGTCTCTAAGAGCTTGAAGAAAAAGTGAATGCTTTCAGAAGTGAAAAAACAATTCAAACCTGGTAGGAAGTTTAAAAAGAATACTAAAACAGCAGCAACATTTAAAGACTGATCATTTAACAGCGTCCAATTTAATCTTTCTGATTTTCCAGGTGGCATAACAGGTGCACTTAAGATCCCATTTGTGAGCATGACTTTACATGTGTAAAGATGACAGTCCTGAGAGTTTGGTACAGTGCCTTGTCTTTCCTGGCTGCTAACCAAAAAAACACAACATTTTTGAGCAGTTTAGCAACAGTGTTTTCACAGAGGACTACACCTAGCAAAACCACAATGTATTCACTATCTATTCTCTATAGCAGCTTAAGTTTCACCAAATACAGGCAAAAACACTTTCATTTTTCCCCAACTAAGATATCTAGAAAATACTCTTGCTTAATTTCAAACCCAAGAAAACAAGTATGTGTATGCATATGTGTAGACAGTTCATAACTACGTGAAATTCAAGGAATGCTACTGATTGCATGACAATACACATGGCTTTCTTTTTTGCTCCAGACACACTACTATGTATGTCTTATCTACCCAGGCTACAGCATTTTAAATCCACAAATCACTTCAGACACCTGTTAATCCTCACGACAACCCTGTGAGGTAGGCAAGAGTCTGCATGGCCACTAATTTACAAGCAGAGAGACTACTGAATGATACTCTTGAGTAAGTGAATATAGGCAAGATTACAAGGAACCAAGGTCAATTGCTTCCTCTCTTAAAGAAATATCTTCACTGACTTTGATAAGAGGGACAACTGATATGACACAGCAATTTAAAAAAAAAAAATGCCGTAAGTGTCATGCAGGAGTTCTTGACCGGCTCAGCACCAAAGAATTAACCATGAATTACTCAAACTACTAAGATTCCTAAAAAGCGGAGCTGTCACCTTACAAAGAAAATAAGGGTCACAAAGTAAGGGCAGTGGAAAGGGGAGGGGCAGGCATGGTTGTATAGAGTAACCACAGAACTTACCACCCCAAAACTCGATCAGCAGGCATACCCACAAACTGGACCTTTCCTTCCTTATATTGTTTTGTTTTTCCTTAAATGGACTGGTAGAAATCCCAGTGTCCTGGCCCAGCATCTTAGTGGGGCAATGAAATAGAGTAAAAAAAGAAAAAGTGGACAAGTAGTACCCTTGTTCAAGTGTAAGGGGTCTAACTAGAATTCTAGTTAGAACTTGGGAGATACAGGGCCATCGTGAGCTCCCACATTGTGAGCACCCAGATCACCACAACAAAGAGTAACTTTCCTTTTGAAGATACTACTTTCTATTTCAGTTATGAAATCTGGATCTTTAGGGTAAAGGCTAAGACCACTGATAAAGCATCAGCTACCACCTTAACAATAATGCTCAGCCAATAAATCATATTAAAAAATAGCAACGAAATACATATTCTAGGAGCATGGCATTAGCCTACCATTAAGTGAAACAGAACTGTACACTAAAATATTTCTATACAAACTGATCAAATCATCAGATGGATGGAGTCTGCTTTAGGAAGTTCCAATTATTTTATGCCTACCTGTTAAAACAGTTAAGAGATATGAATGATTTCTATCTAAGCCTCAGTCGCACTTGCATATATTCTTTCCTAGCCTGCAGCTACGTAGTATGTAGAGATGTATGCTTTGCAGCCACAGTCAGAATAACCTTTACAGATATTAACGACAGAGCAAATGAATCCTCCAGTGCTAGCAGATCTGAAATTCCTAAGGCATGCACGCTAAAGAAAAACACGCAGAGCTCTAACCGCAATTTTCATCTGCAGTTAGCAGGAAATCACACACTAGCCTGTGCTCTACTCTAAGCACCAACCTGCAGTAATGTATTGAGCAGAGGCCATTTCTCCTGAAGCTCTTAAGGCACCACCATACCTAAAAGAAAAATAAATTGTATGCAATTAAACACAATCAAGAAGAGCAGTCAGGTTTTTAAATCATAAAGCAGGCAGCAGCTAGATGTATTTCAATGTATCAGAAGAAATCAAATCACCAGAACAGAAGTAACTGAAGATATGATTTACTCACTCACCTGAAAGTCTCAGCTATTTCGTAAGCACTGCATGGAAGCAAAGGAAAACCGGCATCCTTGAGACAGTAAATAAATGAAGACTGAGAATTTTGGATACATCACTGCTGCTTCCCTAATCCATTTGCCTCAAAGACTCAACGTATTTTGAAAGAAACCGAGAAAAAGTCTGAATAGAAGCTACCCCATTTCCGAAACGTTTGCCACAACTTCTTCAGATAAGTGGAATAAAACACTTTCAGGGATAGACGGCAGACAAAATGCACAGAGATGGGGGGCAGGCTCGCTTCCTCCCTTCACAGCACAAGCAGAACAGTAAGAGGTGAGACATTTTTCCTGGGGAGGTATTTCCTACACTAAAAAAAGTATGGGAGTCCACCCATACTACTAAAACTTACCGCTCTTCTTTGAGTGATTTCTTAATTTACCAGCTGCATGAGGAACAGATGGCCTCCTGAAAGCAAAGAAGCCTTCAAGCAAAAGAAGGGTCTCATGCATTCTTTAATCTCAGACTGAATTTTAAAAATTCTGTCCATTGCTAGATGATGAGCAGGAAACTTTCCCCCCTGGCATCCTACAAAACATGGAGTACCCTTGCAGAGATCAATGAAGCAGCTGGTGAGAAATTAAGCTCTAATAGTAAGCTTTCCCATGTGAGTCCTTTCAGCTCTCTCCCACTGCCATATACCCTTCAATGCTGTCGTCAAGCAGGGAAGACCAAATTAAGTCTCCAGGGGAAAACAGAGTAGCTGCCTGTGAATCTGACTTCCCACAGAGAGCAAGGCCACATCTTGTAATGCAGTCCGCCGGTTTTATGGGGTACGTTTTGACATTTGCTATATTACATTTGTCAATTACTCTGATTCAGTGCAGTAACTCAAGAGTCCTTTACATGGAAATAAACAGACTCTTCCAAAATGACAACACTGAAAAACAAGAAAAAGCTTTAGAACAGAGTTTCTGTACTTTAAATAGTTCTCAGTGCTAATAATTAAGGTTCACCTACTAACAGAATGAAGAAAAATTTGTAAGTACTTAAATAACCAGCATTTACAGTAATCCAGTTGGGTACCAAGGTATCAAGAAAGCAGTATATTTTAAAGGAATTAAGGTAATCCAAAAATGGCAATGCTCTACCTAATCCTGGTTTTCTCATTCTAATTCATATGCAGGACACACTGCCATGTATTCTTTTTTCCTCCGACCTTCATAATTTTTAAGTTTCTTGTAGATTCCTCACCAAAAAAATAGGCCATTTACACATTTCCGTCCAGAACAACAAACAAAACAAACAAAAACCCCAGAAGTTATTCTACAATCAGAATGAATGAAACAAATTACATAAGGGCATGTCTTCTGTTCCCTACACACCCGCATGACAGTAACGCCAGCTTACTCCAGTTTGCCGACACAGTAACACCCATGGTCCTGTCTCAGAGCTTCCTGCTGTACCTCCAAGTACCAAATGTCAGTAATGTCTAAATTTCATAGCTGAAAACACACTGTGCAATAAAGCCATTGAAAAAATATTCCTCCAAGGAACAGGACTCCCATATGATTCTTTAATACAGAACAAGACCATACAAACTAACACCAGAAAATAGGGTTGGGAGTTCAGTAGCTTGTTCAAGCGTTTTAAAGAAATCTTGAGAGGAGCTATTTTTTTAGCTGGCAAAACACATTCTCTCCACCAAAAGCCAGTTCCAACATACATAGCTGTCTACATAGTAGATTCCAAAATACATAGTCTGAAGTTCTTTTAAAAGTACAGACTAACACAGCCACTGGATAAGCTTTAATCAATCATTATATTAACCTTGAATAGATTCAAATAATAACAAATTGTTACGATCATCCATAACAGTATTAAGATGACCACTGCACAAAACATCTACTTCATAAGCTAAAGAAAACATTTCAGTCGTGGTATTTTTATACTGAATCCTACCTTTTAAGGGCCTCTTTCACTTCTGGCACTGAGCGGATACACTGAACCGTAGCATTCATGTAGCAAGTGTTGCCAAGGTTTGTCAATCCACATGGTAACTCCATCTACCAAAAAATTTACAAGGGTGCTTGAAGGTCTGAGAGAGATGTGCAACCATTTTTGTATAAATGCTGTAATTTGACATCAACTTCTAAAAAAAGGCATGATCAGAGATGTGTATAAACTGGAATATTCCATCAAACTTTACAAAGTTTTCCAGATCCATTTTCTGATTATATTAATCATTTCAC
Organism: Falco peregrinus; assembly: GCF_023634155.1. NCBI lineage: Eukaryota > Metazoa > Chordata > Aves > Falconiformes > Falconidae > Falco > Falco peregrinus. Next base: position 57,894,586 of record NC_073723.1, on the reverse strand, counting down.
CATTCGGTGCTATTAGAGGACATTCAGGAATGCTTGTTTACTTTAATGAAAATATTCAAGCAGGCAGTCATTCAGAAAACTCAATTATAATCTCATTCAAGTTTTGACCTTAAAATTCTATTTCCATGAAATTTCCACATGAATACATTTGTACAAAACACTGATGTTTTAATTAAAATCAGTTTTTGGTAAAACCCGGAATGTTATGAAGCTCATAGTTAGAAACAAAAGCATTATTAAACTCCTTTCCAGAAGCCTGCAACAGATCATTAAGTTGATCCTTCTGGACAACTTGTGAATTTCTAAAATTTTGACAAATGCGAAGGCCAGCTAATAATTAAACTAATCAGTTTCACAAACAACTATAAATCACAATAGAATAGCGCTTTTTTTTTCCCCCCAATCCTGCATATTTAAGTAGTTGTCCAGGAAAAGCACATCGTTTAATGAAACTGAAGTAGTACTGCATACCAATACTACTTGATTATTTTAGAAAGAGATAATTAATTTATCTGTGTATTCCATTTTTAATGAATGCATGCAGTAAGGACAATTGAATTTTGATCTATAATAAAATCAGAGAAATGCAATGTGACCAACTTTTTCAAAATGTTATCTGACACCAAATCATCTCCTTGTTTGCCTCTCAGTTATCTCCAAGTCTGTGTATAGGGTTAGCCTCAAAAATACGTAAATATCCCTCACCTGCTGATGCTGTGGAAAGCATTAAATACTCAAGCACAAAACCAGTCCTAAACTACAGATCTGTTTTCACACAGACATGGATAAAACTATTCTCATTCTGCTTGTGCAGCTGACAACAGTCATGCAACTGTTTTAAGTACGACGAAGAGCTCCTAGCTCAAATGACTGATGAGAAAATTAAGTCTTTCAAATAGTAAAAAAGGAAACAAACAGAAAGTTAATGAAAGAAATAAGACTAATTATTCTCTTCCAGACTTTACTCATATAAAGGAAAACATATAATCTATTCCACTAATGTCAAACTTATTTCCGTTTTTCAGAAAGTTTACCTAATACTACCAACAAGGACAATCAAAACCCCAAATACACCCCACCCCAAACAAACCCTAGTTTCCCTTCATAGATATGAAGGAGGCAGGAAACAATTTTGCATATCTAAAATGCCCTTATTCAGGCAAAGTTCAGGACACTAATACAGCAAAGGTAATACAACTTTGTCTTTAAAAACGTCAGCAATGTTATTTTTAGAAAATTTGCTAAGCTGCCTGCTCGAAGAGAAAACAGCACTAGTTACACGGCATTGAAATTGAATTCCAAACTACTCATCACTGCTACCAGTTGGATCATCAACGTAAATTTGCGTTTCTTTGAGAAGCTATAAATGCTAAACAGACGTTAGAGTTTCAAAATGCACTTTTAAGCAACTCTAAATATTTAAAAACTTGCCATTATTTTACAAGAAACCAAAGTTAGAAATATGCTTACAGCTGAAGCCAACTGCTCCTCTGTCATGTCTTCTACAAAGACGGGCCGAGCAATTGGCTCTTCCGGAAGTGCATCTGCAGAACCCATCATTAACAAGGTCATCCCCTTGAAACACAGTGAAAATAGCAATAAATATTTAAGGGCAGTTATTTCCACTTAAAAAAAGAAAATCATAAAGCTCTTGACATATTTCAGCTATTTCCCCCAAAATAAACACAAGCTTTATCATAGTTTACAGAACTGACACTGCACTGTTGTTTCTTAAGGGTATACTTTAACTTTCTCATTATCTAGAAAGTATTTATTGAGACCAATTCCACTTTAACTTTCTCATTATCTAGAAAGTATTTATTGAGACCAACTATCCATGCTAGATGTTTCCACTGAGCCTGGTGAGCTTGCCAGCAGCTGAGAACACAAGACTCCAATCGGGACTAAATTTAACATTCATGGAATACCCCAAAGTGAAGTGTTCAGAAAAGCTCCCTTCCTGATGGATCACCAGGGATCAAACATCTTCAACATTTCAGTGCAAATATTCCTCTTTCCCTTAAGTCTTAGAAAATACCTTGGAATCAAAGATAACCAAACAGCTATATTCAAATTTGGAAAAAGCTGCAGTGTTTGAGCTTCTCAGTCAACAGAATCTCAAGTTCTCAAATTCAGAATTCTCTGAACAACAAAAACATCCCTCATCTTTAGCCTAGAATCTGGGGAAACACTTCAGACAGCTGTGGATAACGATAAGGACCACAGCTCCGAGTTCGGAATTGCTTTTTTCACTTGAAAAACAAGCAGGAAAGGCAAGTGCCATCCTTTGGTCTGGCAAGTTCTGAGGACATTAAACTAACTGAAAAGGGAGTAATAACCATAATGACCCTGTCAGTTTAGCATGAAGACTAACATTCAAGGGGAGAAAAAAAGCCATCAAGTTACCCTGCTTGCTGTACTAGCATAAGGAAAAGGAGGTTTTGAGCGCATCTACACAATAAGGTCTGTCAAAGGGGAGAAAACGGCTATCTGGGGCCTTGAAAAATACAGTGCTAAGGAAAAGGATGGACAACAGAATGGAAAGAAACTGTTTTGACACTGTAAATAAATCCCTAGAACTAGTACATAACACCATTAAAATCAATAGAGGCAGTTATTAGCATAACAGTATGCAAAAAAAGACAAGAGTATTATGCACCAGGGGTTTTGCTGAATGACTCTGCAACAATAGCTGCAGCTAGACTGCTAATAGATGCTTGCAAACTAATTACAAGGGTAAGAGTAATGCTACCTAATTCAATGTGCTCAGTGAAGAACTGGAGTAAAACCCGTATGAAACAGATATTATGAGAAACCTACAAAAACGTGAATGTCCAAAAAACCCTGAAAATTTCTGTGATTCCCTGTTACAATATTATATAGCTAAGAAACACAAGTACATTCCCTTTTTGTTTTCTTCCTGAACTAGTCAAAGGTATGAACCACCATTACTAATGGCTTTGTTTTTAAACAGCAGCTGTTTAGTACAGGAGAAAAAATTTCAGCAGGTTGATAAAAAAGGAAATAGGGAGAGCTGTAACCTCAGCATGTGAAATGCAACGATTTTCTGTGCTGGGGATGGACAAGCACACTGGACCACTGACAGTGCCCACTTGCAAGCTCTCTCTAAATAACATCGCTTATTCTCATGGTCACAGACAAAATAGGAGGACTCCTGGTATGACCCAGAACTTACTTTCTTGTAAGAAAGAAAAAAAAAAACCATGCTCCCAAGTACCTCAGGAAGATGGTGTGATTTCCCTCCTGATACCAAAAAAAAGGTTTTTTACAAATCAATAGTGATAACTTTATAAAAATGCTTAGGTATCACAACTGTAAAATTATTTTTCTTCAAGCTCTGATTTTCAAGAAAAAGCTACCCATTCAAACAGGAACAGCAAGAACTTTAAATCTTTCTTGAAATGCCAAAATAAAAATCAAACTAGTTAAAATTTGGTTATTCCTCAGAACTTACGTTCTTTATTTTTAGGTTCCCCCAGTCATCATCCTGTATTTGAAATTAAATAAAAGACAAGTTAATTATCCTGCAGCAAAAGACAAGCAAGTATTCTCATTAATATTAATCACATATTTCTAAATATACCATTGTGTTTCATGCAAGATTCCACAATATTAACTACTTGCACATCAAATCTCATCTGATTAAAATAAAAAGCAGCCAAGCTGTTTTTTTTCAGTAAAGTTCTTCAGCTGTTGTTCAACACTTCTTAGATGTAAACAGCTTTTTGCAGAAAAGTTGCCTGTATCACATTAACCTAATAATGGCAAAGAAGTGTCAGAGAAACTTTTCTTAAACAAGCTAAAAACCAAGAAGTTGCATTCAGACTCTGAACATTAAACGAAAAAAACCACCAAGCAGAGCAGCATTTGGTGTAAGCAGTATTTTAGAAGTATGAAGAAGTATTTTAAAACAGCAGTGTACCCCCCAACCATTTAGCAACAAACTTTTGCTGGTATTTTCTAGTAGTTGGCAATGAATCGTACAGAATCATTTCTGAAAAGAGTAGTCAGTTTAATACATACAGTGAAAGATCTTCTGGAGAAACACTTCTAAATATGGTCATTGCTCATTACATTATAATGTAATAAGGTTAGAAATAATATAAAAAACCCCACGGATTTCTACCTTCAGAGTTCCTCCTTTAACCATAACCTTCTGTCTAGCTGGCTGAACTCCAGTCAGTGCGAACAACTGGGCTTTGAAGACCATTGGAGGTTCATCAGTATTAAGCTCCACACCATCAAATTTCTCTTTTCCCCATTTCACATTAACTGCAAACAAAATGTTTTGAAACTAGATTATTTCCTAATACACAAGAATGTAATTACCAAGTTTAACCCAGTATTTTGAATTCCAGAATTTATATGTTGTTTTCAACTCTGAAACTTGCCAATCATCAATCTAAGGAGCACCTTTACTATATCAGAACATATCACTTCCAAAAAGTCTAAAAATGTCCTACAAAACCATTGTAAACAACGTGTATACTGAGAAACTTTGCAAGCAACAGATGTATGTAACAGCATCAGAAATCCTTTAGGCGAGTCTTCACAAAAGCAGTAAGAAAGAAACTCTCACAATCTCTTGGCACTGCTCATTGTAAACAAAACTTTCTGAAGGAAGTTCTGATAGGCAATTCCAGTTCAGTTTTCCATAGCATTTCCGTTCTCCTTCAATGGAAAACAATACCACGTCCTTCAAAAGCAAAGCTACTGTCTGACAGCCATAGATCTGGCTACCAGTGTCGTTCACGCAGAGCTCCATGAGGAGGTAAGCATGCATCAAGACACATCCCATAAAATAGCACACCTCCTGCTTCCTTTCAGTGGAAGGTTTACCTCACAGTGCCATTTGCAATGCCACCACCGCTACCCTCCTCAGTTTTGACAGTGTTCACACGCACAACGTACCTGCGTGCAAATACAGACAGCAGCCTAGCACAGGTTGCAGCTCCAGAAGCCCTGACCCCAGTAAAGGTGCAGGACTGGAAATAGAAGCGAAGAGAACACTTGGTTCACGCAAAGTGTTAACTCTTGATACTGGAAACGGGATCTTCAGCAGAAACAGTAACCAGAATGATACAAAGGGACATTAACCTCACTGTGGTAAAGCCAGTACTAACCAAGAGCAGATAAAAATGCCTGGAATAAACCAACGTATTTCTAAAGAATGGCTACACGTCTTCAGTCACTTCCAATCACTATCATAGGTACTCAAGGCTACTTTAGCAAGCTGCAGTTTTGCTGAAAATCTGCAAAACAGAGCACGTGACAACATCCCCTGTGCACAGTAAATGGCTGAAACACTATACTTTAAGAGAGCCATATCCTTCCTTCTGCCTGTGCTTTGGTTTTACATAAATATATTATGGGAACTCCAGGGTTTTTTTCAAAATAAAACTCTTCGAGGTCATGATTTAAAAAAAAATGTCCAAGAAGGTTCAGATCTCAGATGTATGCAGTGCTTGTGATGGGTAATAAGGAAGAACAACCAAAACTTAGTTTACATCAACATGCAAAGGGACTCAAATGACTGGCTTTTCAGTATTTCTAGCAGAAATTACCTTCTGATTTTTTTAAAAAAATACATTTATTATTTTGACCTACCAAGCACAGATCTTTTCCTACTTTCTGGGAAGACAACCCACTCAGTCACTGAGCAAGTCAGCCGCAGTCTTTTAAGTTTTTTATTTTTGAACCATCATGCATGCACCACTAAATATCTCGAAGAGTTAGCAATTATTAATCTGTAGCGTCACTGCTTTTGACAACTCAGCACTCAAGAGGAAAGTGAAAGCATGACTGTTTCAGAGACTGCAACCAGATTTTCACCAGAAGTTTCCAAAATAGAGGAGAAAACTGTTAATTTGAAAACAATGGAAACCAAGAAAAATGAAGGACGTTTACCCCACTGAACAGAAAACACAGCTTATGAATTGTAACAGGACAAGTCCTGTTACACTGCCACCAGGATCCCAGCTTGCCAACCACGATTAAAACAGCAGAGGAACAGGGACACAACCGTGTACCGGGGCTTTCTACAATCTGTTCCTCACATCCTAAAAAGCCGCAAGAGGCCAGACCTGTGAATCGTAAACAAGCTCTAAATGGTCTAGAAGTGTCACGGGAGGCTTTGCTCTTTAGCAGCCATCGCTAAAAACTTTCCTCCCCAGCACAGAGAGCGAGTGGGATGTGATGCAATTTATGAAAATTTTCATATCGCTGGTTTTAGCTGGGAAAAAACGGACTGGGAAGAGGGGAGGCAGATGGCCCTAAACAAATTCGGAGGCAGGGACGCAGAATTGCCGCGCACTTGGCGCGCGCTCCCGGTACAAAGCGGGACGGGCGACACCGCGGCAGGCCCGCGCGCGATCCGCCGCGCCCCCCGCCGCAGGGCCCCGCCGGAAGGGCCCCCGCCCGCCAGCAGGGCTCGCCCCCCGCCCCCGCCGCGCCCCGCGGCAGGCCGGGCCCGGCCCCCTGCCCCAGCGGCCCCCGCCGCCGTCCGCGGCCGGGCGGGCCAGGCGCGTGCCGTGCGGATCGGCGGGGCCGCCGGAGGAGCCTTCCGCCCGCCCCGCGGGAGGCACCGCCCGCCCGCCGCCGCCAGTGGCGGGAAGGGCCCGGCGGGGGGCGGCGGGGCCGCTGGGAGGGCCCGTCGCTGAGGCGACGGCAGCCGCCGCCGCGGGCGCTGGCCCCCCGCCGCGGGCCAGGCCGGCGCGGGCGCCAGGGCCGGCTCACCTGAGAAGAGCGGCATGGCGGAAGGGACGGGCGGCGCGCCGTGTCCCGGGCGGGCGCGGTGGCGGCGGGGAAGCGTATGGGCGGCGGGGAGCGGCGCTGGCGGGGAGGGAGCGGGCGGGCGATGGCGGCGGTTCCGGCGCGTCCCTCCCTCCCTCGGGGTCTCATTCAAACCGGCCCCTCAGGATGACGCTGCAAGCGGGCCCCGCTCTCCGGAAGCGGGGCGGCCTGCGCGCGCAGCGCCGGAAGGGCGGGGCGGGGCGGGGTGGGGCGGCCGCGAGGAGGGGCGCGCGCGCGCCGTGGGCGGTAACGGCTGCTCGGCGGAGCGGGGCCCGTGGCGGGGGGCGGGGGGGGCGGGCCGGTAGGCGCTGCCCCGCGGCGGGGAGGTGGGGCGCGGCCCCAGCTGCGGGCTGCCCGGGGGAGCGGCCGGTGAGGAGCGTGACGGGACAGCGGGCTGCGGTGCCCGGGGGCGCGTCGCCGGCCGGGGCGCGCGGCTGGGGCGGCGCCTGGTGAGCCCGCTGCCCTGCGCCTGCCGCCCGCGGGGTCCGGGGCGAGGAGCGGGGGGCGCCACCGCGGAGGGCGAGGTGTCGCCGCGGGGTCGGGGCCGTTACAGCCCATCCGCCGGTTGGCCCGAACGCGGCGACTGCGCGGGGGCGGCGGGGAGTTAAAAGGGAAGGCTGCTGCGGATGAACTGCTTCTGGGCCGTAAGAAAACGGAGAGATCAAACTGTCAACGGAAGAACTTTTCGGGCGAGCAGGGGATGACTGACTCGCCAGCAGGTACTCTAATGCTGGGTGATAGATGACGGACAAGGAGCGCTGAAGGGTGAGTGCGGTGGCAATGGCCAGGAGCCTTCAGGACAATAAAACATAGTTCTAGAGATACTAAAAACGGTAAACATGGAGGTACGAGTCTCACCTGCTACAAAAGCAGTTTAGGTATGAGGCTGTTAAAGAAGCTCAAACAGTGGTTAAGCATAAAAAGAAAGAGAATGCCAGAAAGAAACATCCCTTCCTCAGACCCCTTTCCTGGCTGCCACCTCTAAAGATGTGACATAGCTGCCGTCCCCAGCTCCTCTGGCAGCTGCAGCTGGAAGAGTTTCTGCTGGACCTGCTTCTGCTGTAGAAGAGATACCCAGAACAAGAAGGATCTTTCCTTGATAAAAGCGCTGCTCACCAAATATTATTTTTAATTCCAAACAGTTGAAGAAGGATATACACAATGGCTATAAAAATAACCAGGGCTTGAAAGTAAGCCTTAAAATGGAAGGCTTAGAAAATCTAGTGTTTTCGGTTTGTCAAGGAGAAGAAGAATCAATTGATTTTATTGTCCGGTGTGGGCTCCTAGACGCAAAAAGGAAGTTTTGGGAAACAAGGATTACATTTCAGAGCAGCTCCAGTGGGTGGTATGCTGAAAATAAGATGGATTTTGAGTTAAGATGGAGTTTCCAATTACTGAGACTATTTAAATGTTAAAGTTTAGCAGCAAGGGTGACAAATTTACTGTTACTTTGATTTGCTTGAAGTAGCTTTCTAGAAAAGCTTTAATTCAGTTCTAGGGTGAGATCCCGCAGACCATCTATTCAAGTGAGAGGAAATCCCAGCTGTCTGCCCACGAGCCCAAGCGCAGGACATCTCCAGCCTAGCCATTTCTTCTTACTACCAACAGTGACTGTTACGGAGGCCATTTATTCGCGACTCCTGAATGGAAGTTCAGTGCTGTACAGTCTGAAGCTGCACTGAGTACATTCTCCCCTTTAGAATAAGGAGGACCGGGGCTTGGGCAATCACAGCCCATGCGTTTTCAGGATTTCGGAAAGGCACTGGAGGGTGCTGTGCTGAAAGAGAAGAAATTTGCAGTTGCAGGACAACTTCCCAACCTCCATAAGGTGAGGAACCGCTACCTCCCTTTTCTTTCCCCCAAGATCGTGTAGGCCTTTTCCTGCCATTAACAGCTTTGTGCCATTTTCCTGAAGGAGGGGTTCAATAGGTGCTGGTTTCCTTGAATCCGACACAAACTGACATAAGGAGTGTAGAGACAGTGCAACCTGATGTAGGAATGCGAAGTAGAGATTACCCTGACAATATTAAAATTTTAAAGGATTGGTTGAACATTACTAAATGCGTATTTTTGCTTTGTGAAGACAAGCCCTGAGCGAACCCCAGGCTGGCTCGCGAGGGCACGGGGACAGTGGAACTGCCTGCCCCAAGCTGTGTCTCTGTGGCCTTTCACAGGGCCACCTGAGCATGGCTGCTTCCCATCCTGAGCTGGCCAGATGGAAGCCAGCTTGCATCCAAAAGCTGGGGGGGTGTCATCAGCACAATGCTGTGTGCAGGCCAGCAGGCTTGGCAGGATTTATTAATGCTGGAAGACGGGTGAGAGCAAGTCCCGATCTATGAAATCTCCTGTGGCTCAGTTCTGAGGAGCACAAGTAGCCGGTGTACCCTCATGGTACAGGCAGGTGCTGCAGAACCGCAAGAGGCACGGGGAAGCGAGGCAAGCCCCTTTGCAAAGCATGCTTCAGGCACCTCTGCGATACCTTCCATAGAACAAAGGAGGTGGTCTTCGTTTTAAACAATCAGTCTCAGGAATTAAAATATTGCATTTACATTTCTTGTTTCTTGAAAGGGGAAGATGTGTTATCCTCATTCAAGATATTGACAGGTACATTTTATTTTCTGTGGGAAACAATGTTCGTGGGAACCTGTCTGTCTGTCTTAAAGCTTTAAACATTTTAACGTGTGTATTCACAGCACAAGTAGGATCAAATTACATTATTAACACCTGTCTTGCAGATAATTGCCATGTATATTAAACTCAAAATAATCCTAGTTTTAAGTGGTTTAGATGAAATTTTCCACTGTCCTGATACGTTACAGTACTTTACGTATTTAAAGAAAAGTTCTTTTTTGTGATAAAGGTAAGCATTCCACTTCCCTGCACTGCAAACCTTGACAGTCTCCAAAGGAGCACCCAGAAAACGAACAGAAACAAGATACAAGAACAAAACGCTGTTGTGCACAACCTTCCCAGCACCGCGCAGGGCTGAGTGAGGCCCACATGGAAGTCGCTGTGACTGCCCTGTGCAGCAGTGGCTCCTTGAGCCGACTTGGGGGCCCAGGCTATGGCACCCTCCCGGCACTCCCAACCTGAAAGCCACTGCTACGTTTGATCCCTGTGTCACAGTAGCTACAGACTGAAGCATGCTGTGTCAATAAGGCGTGACTTCTACATAGAGATGATACAGCAAATTGCGAGGTAAGGAAAAATGTAGCAATCCAGAAGATACTTAAGGTGACACACAATATCCCCCATTTCAGTGTTACCCATGCCATTTCAGCAGCTTTCACACTTTCTCCATTCTGCGTCACCCCAAACATACATCTGGAGGAAGGAAGAACAACAAAACTCTTATCTGCGTTTTTTATGTTTGTAACTAGTACATAAAAAATTCTCGGTAGAGTTCACCAGCTCAGAGAGAAGCTCAGCTCCTGCTGCTTCCCTCGCTGCATGACTCCTGACTTGCTGCTGGCTACAGCCTTGGTGGTTGCTGCTAAATCCTGCTTGTGGGAGAGGCTGTTTCTTATTACCCAGGCTGTTTTGCTGCAGTTACCTACTCTTATCATTGTCTTTTCCTGTTCCCTTCAGCAGGAATAGGGAGGCTTGAAGAGGGAATGAGAAAGCTGATTTTGACATTCTACCAATGTTAACGAACTTATAACTTAATATAGTAATAGAAAATGGAAAAAAGGCGGAGGCAAATCAAAAACCGATCATGTAAGAATCTAGGCTTCTTGATTTCTCAAAGTGTGTAACACCACAGCTTTACCAATATGAATGAAACCAGTTGATTTATTCTAGGCCTTCATAGCTTATACATTCATATCCCTTGATGACTTTCTAGACTGTAACAGATGACTGTAAGCAAAATGTTCTTGTAAGAGAAATCATTAGTGACAAGGGTAGAAGTCAAGCAAAACAAGGCAGCAAGGGCCAGAAAAAATGGAGCTGTAGCAAATATAGCAGCACACTGATTTTTTTTTTCTGGATGGTAAAGCTGATATGCTTGCTAAAAGTTTAATAATAAACTATTTTTTCCCCCTGAAATACCTGTTTGCACAGCTGAAATCATACTTTTCCTAACAGTAGAAACCTTTGGCTGAATTTGTTATTCAAAGTACGTATTCCTGTAGATTGGCACCTTGCTTACAGTAAACAAGCGGCAACATCAGTATACGAGAACACACAAACTGTAATTTGCATGTCTAGACTTCATTATTACAGCATTTTAGTGCAACTTATCCCAGACATACAAGTCAATGTAATTTAACACTTCATTATGTCTGCTGCTGCTTTCCCAAGCAAAATCAGCATTTAAAAATAATTGCAGAATTTCAGCATTGCTAAAAAGCTATGGAAACTATAGTATGTACCAAGCTCTAGAGCAGGGGTCCTCACACTTTTTAACCAGGGGGCCAGCGCGCGGATGCAGTGTCAGGCAGCCATCTGCGGCTGCTTGGCTTCCCCCCCAACCCCCGGCAGGGGGTGGGGTGGGTGGGGGGAGTCTCTAAATACCGGGGGCCGGATTGAGGACCCTGGGGGGCCGTATCTGGCCCGCGGGCTGTAGTTTGAGGACCCCTGCTGTAGAGCAAACCCATTTCTTCCTCAGTCTTTCCCTCTTCCCGCTAGTTGTTATCTATTTATAACGGTTTTTATGCTATTTTTCAGATTCATAAAATACGGCATTACAAGACGCTACTTTTTTTTGATTAAGAAATTATTCAAGCAAGAGTTTGTGAGCCTATAGAGGTAGCCAGTCACACATAAAGGAAAGCAGAAAAGCAATCAAAAACCTAATCTGCATCTGGAGAATGGCCTTTTCTATTGCTCCAAGTTTTCTATAATAATGTATGTATTTAAGTAATATAAGTTTAATCATTTTACTGTACTATTTCCCCTTTGGATGTGTGATAGGAAATTAAAGCAGGTCATAATTATCCCTTGTATTGCTTGGCAAGCTCACACTCAATGTGACTGGCAATCCAGCAGGTAGTCTTCAGTGCTCCAGCCACAGCTTTGGAATTGCTGACATTTCTGATATAGCAAGCTCAACAGAGAGGAACTTTCTGAAATTACCACATCACATGCTTCAATTTATCTATACTTCCCAGCTCTGTGACCTTCAAAGGACATAAAATCATTCACATGTAATTTGTCCTTACTACTCCATTGTTCTACAAGCCTTGGTAGATTACCCAGGGAGATTTATGGACAGCTGGCTTCATGGGTTGCATAGGCTGTTCCAGAAAAAAACCCAAACAAAACCCAACTAAAACCAACTCCAGAAACACCAACAAACCCCCCCCCAAAACTCCCACCAACAAAAATACCCCACAGTTTTTCTTCTGAACAGGATCCCCGCCCCCAAATAAGCAGGATTTCTGAAGCTCCAAATCTCCTGCATCATGAAGGATGAAGCCATCACAAGGCAAGCTCAGGGTGGAGGTTGAACAATAAATATAAATTAGGCTCCTACAGTAGGCCACGAGAATAAGGGAATAAAAAAAATATTTAATATGGTATTTACTTATTTGTGTAGAATAGAAAAAATATATTTCAGTCCCCTAGGTGTTATGTTGCAAATGCATCTTGTACTAAGAAGCTGTTGCAATGTCTAGATGCTTAGAAAGATGTAGAAGCTGCAGTCAGGAGAAAACACCATGCCAGTCATTTTCAAAAGGGTCTTTCCATAAATTACTTTATTTCTCATTAAATGAGCACAGAGTCATTACCATATTAATAACAGATATGTTTATTATTACATATCCATCAGTGCGGCTTTCAATACCACTTGAAACATGCAAATCGTCCTATGGACGAATCAGTTTTCCAGTGCTTCTTATTTAATACACAACTGCAAAGCCATTATAAATTACTGAGGAGGTATTTGGTTAAGAAATAAAATAAAATAAAACCATACTGCCCATACTATGAATGTATTCCTGCTACAAAGCAAGAGTCTGACAGCATTTACTGAAATTCCTGAATTACCCAGAGCTTTTGCGTTATATGCTTGCTTTTTTTTCTCTTTTTTTGCATTGCCTACACATCTCTTGGCTTATGAACTAGAATCAGTCTTTCTTTGTAAGAGGAATTCTCATTCAAAGATTGTACTTAATTTAGAAAATGCATCTAGCATCTATAATACTTAAACCAATTAAAATACAGTGAAAACCACTGGTATGCAATAGTTTTTTAGAGTTTTCCTTTGTTTAGTTTTAGATTTCTACATTTATCGACATGGCAATAATACAATTTCTCAAATTAAGGCACTAAAAGGACAACGTAAAACCCAGTAAAAGTGTTCTAAGAATAATTTACAGTTCAAACAGTGCATATATTTCTTAAATGTTTGTTAACTTAATGTACGGTATCACTTAAAATTGTAAGGCAATACATTATACAGTTATAGAAATGATGTACCCCAAAATATGCTTCCAAACTCGGTGGTTCTCTTTACTGTTAGTTTCTAATGCCTCTAATAGTAAATTAATTCAGTATGGCTTGGCAAAAATGCATAGATTAAAGGCAATTAACTTGTTTTCCCCCCTTTACAAACCTGCTGAATCAGTATTTTGTAAAGCATAATGCAAAATATTTAACACTTTGATCCATTCCATAGTGGGTGGTTAGCATAAAGGCTGTTAAGAACTCTGCAGTGAAGGCACTGAAGTTCAAGTGATAAGGCTTCATTTTTAAGCTAGTTCTGCAGTCTTCAAGAGCACAACTTGGAGTTTTGAAAGCAATTACAGTCCTTCTCGCTGAGAAACCTTCCTCCTCTACTCCATTTCATATGCTCATCTTGACATAAATATCCCCTTCACAGGGTCAACAGTCCTTTTCTTTCACCGATATGAAGAAAGTTGGCTGCATTTCATTGTGATTGACAGGCTTTTTTTAAAAAAAATCCAAAAAGGCAGCACCTTTTTTTTTTTATACACCTAGCTAAGCTTTATTTGCTTTAACTTGCATTACATAGTAATAATTAATCTAATCTACCTTTAGGCAAACCCGCAATTAAACACCCTCAGCGTGCTTTTGTGCCAAAGCAAGGAGGAGACAGTAATAGCAATTTTAACCCTGAAGCCTGTGATAGTTATGTTGAAAGGAACAACAGCCCGTCTGCACTGCTCTGTGTGGTTAAAAAAAGCCCTGTTTCTCAGACTGCATCCCATGAGATTCCATTAAGCACTGTACATGTGGTTAGCTGGAACAAAGAAGAAAACAAACAATTAATAACAAATATAAAAATTAGCTTCATAACACTAGTGAAGATATTTTTTTCAATTGACATGGTACAATACTAAGATCATACCTACCCAATCTTCCACAAACTGTTCTTAATATCAAACATTCAATGAACATAGAGATTGGGCAGATGATAATACTACTGCAGCTTTACAAGTAAATGATTAAGACTAAACAACCATGGGTGTACTCACGGCAAATACAAGGTGACACTCTCACTTGCAGCACAAGAAAAGGCTCTCTATAGGGCTAAGAGCACACACATGCAGTTGCCAGAGCTCATCTGATGCACAGCAGTTAATGCACATGCATTAACTTGATCAGGTGCCCAAGTCCAAATATATTAGAACACCTCAACTGTGCTGACCGAACGTGTATAAATTAGCATACTATAAACTATGAAGTGTAGTTTCGGATCTAGAAGCAGTACTGCAAATGCTAGCACGTTCATCATGAAGTTCTGATTCAGATTTACTATGGTAAGTTACTGAAACGAGGAATAGAACTCCAGATGAACTTATACGCAAAGCTCCTTTTAATGGGTCTGATACACCTCCACATGAAGTCAATAGTGCTGCCTATCAACTTCAAAGAAAGGTAGATCAGATGCTAAATGAATGTACTAAAATGTCTTAAAGCATGTGTTAAAAGTCTGTATCCATTCAACAAAATAGTTAATGCCTGCTTACATGGTAGGACTCCACCACTGAGATTAAGTGCTGCTATACTTGTCTGACAAGAGAACAATGTTCAGATACTTAGTAAAAGCTAAACACGTATACCCAGTAAAAATCATCACTGTTTCTCTTACTCCCACGTCTAGATAAAAAGGTCAGGATGAGAACTGCAGGGCACAGTGTCTTGAGTTCAGAGAAGCTGATGTAACAACTCGCTGCCTCCTGAAAGGAAAAGGGTCTGCTGTTCCTCCACTTTATCTTCCTGACGCCAAGGGAGCCCCCTCCTGCTTACCTGCCCTCAGCTTTGGCCATCACTGTACTTCTTAGCAGGCTGATCCACTCGCTAGCTCAGCAAAGCAGTTCTACATTTTTTTTGACAGTCAGGAAACTGAACTGTGGACCTTCATGGGAGGGTCCAAAATGGATCACTTCAAGCACTTACCCAGGATCTAATGACAGAAGCACATAGAAGGAAGACAGAGGGAAAATGCACCTCCTTATGTAGCAACAGGCTGTCAGATTAGCTCAGCTACTGTGCAATTGCCAGTTAAGTGTTGAGTATGTAAGTTCCATTGTAAATTTGTTTCATACTCTTAAAATTTAAGCACCTGGTACGTCAGAAGTGAATTTTCCTGAAACAAATCCGATGCCTCTTCTTTCTAAACATACAGCATGGAATATATAGTGGTACTGGGACACAGGCTGACTACTACATTGCAGCAGTAATTGTCTAGCTTGTGGACACTACTAACATAGAAATTTGTTCAAGAAAATCAGAAAAATACCCGCAGTAGAATAGCCTGAAAGACAAGTTCCTATCTGACCTTTTTCTAATGCTTATTTGCTGAGCGTAACTCTTGATTCTCTTCATTATTCACTTGCATTGCTGTGCAGGTGCCACGCAAGCCCCACTACATTCCAGTCAAGCCAGTGGCAGCTGTCTGATGGGGACGGAGCATGCCACAAAGCCACCCAAGCAGCTCCTCAAGCATCAGTGAGGTGTGGGGGCTCCCCACCTGCTTCCTGCACACGTCTCCATGCAGCATGACAGGCCGGCAGCACACACATACCTAGCACTCTTGCTGGTCAAGTACTGTGCCTCTCTAAATGGCTTATGCTTAATATGCTTCTTCCTCCACACTCAGTGCCTACAATATACAGCATTAAAACAGAATTTGCTGTAAATTAATTATATGTTCTAAGAAGCTATGTCAGTATTAAATGTCATTAAGAAGCAAGAATTCTAAGGTCAAATATCAATTATGTCATCAAACTCACTGATGGATTTGGGCTTAGTCTTGAAGAACACTATTAACGATTTACATCACAGTCTGTTAGAAAAATTCAAGAAGCTAAAGAGATAAGATACCACGCAGGTATTAAGTTCTGAATTGCCAGAAAACTTAAAAGAGCTTTATACCTTCCCAAGAACTTGGAAGATCCCAGTGGGTGATGGAGAAAGGTGTGAACAGAGGCTGTACACTAGGACAGATGGAGAAAATGCAAAGCTGCAGTATTCTGAACAGCTGATCCAACCTGATACTTCACTATGCAAGATGACCACCTTCACCTTTCCTCCTTCCATTCCTGAGACAGATCTGGTGCTTCCTGGACTCTTCCATGAACCATTGCAACTTCCCAACCCAACAGGAAACCATATGCTTTTATTCTGGGGGGTTAGGGTTGGGGTCTTTTTGTTGCTATGCTTTGGGTTTTTTGGCTTTTATTTAGTGAAAACATTCCTGGGTTAATTCTCTGCTAGAAAATAGCTTCGTTTACTGTGGTAATCTGTGAAGCATGAGCTGACACAAGGTAAAGCACAGGAATGTGCAGCTCTTCTCCTGGTGCTGGTGAGCTGTTAGGCTCACTGGTTCTCATTAGGATCTCCAGAATCCTAAAAGAGCTTTAAAAGATGGTGTTTCTCATTTTTTAAAAAAGTTCCCATTCACAACTTGCATAATTCTATGATTCTCTTAACACTCTCACACTACAAATGCCAATAGGATAAACAGCAGAAATTGTCTGAGTAACCAATCTCCCCAAACAGACCCATTCCTTTAAGAGCTACTGTAAATTTTCAAATGTGTAAATCTCTTCACGCTAAAAGAGACTAGCTGCAAACTTGTTCTTGCTAAAGGCAACCCCAAACCAGCACTCCTATTAAGACAGAGTGAAAAAGAAAAAACGAATTTATTTAAGAAAATGGATTTGCTCCCATAAAAGACTATGGATAAAAACTCCTGCACTTTTTCAATTAGCTCTAAAATGCCTGGAAAAAAAATAAGATCCTGAAATGAAAAACCTGAGAAATTACACAGTTATGCTGAAGAAAAAAATCTGTTGAAAAGCTAACAGCTATAAGACGTCTGAATACCAGCGCTGTTTTGCCTATAGTAGGTTTTTAACCTCAACCTCCGCTTCTTTTTTCTTTGTGTGCACACACGCAAATTCCCTCTTCACACCCTACATGAGGTATATTACAGCAAATGAAGTATAGCTCATCTGAAGACTCTCCAAAAACTGGAAACAAACATTGCAAGAGAACTTAAAAAAAATCTGGTTGTTACAGCTACCTGAGGACCTTGCAAGGACAAATGGAAAGTAAAGCATAGTCCAAATACAATTTGAACAGTCTTTTGGAAAATAAAGTCTACAACTCTAAATATCTAAATGTGAAACAAGGAAGTATGCGCTACCTTTACAAGGTGAACTCTACATAGGTAACGTTTGGCAAGGGGGAGGGGAAGAACCTCTATACTTGATAACAGAGGATGATTTCTAAAATGTACAATCAGGAATATGCTCTTCCAAGCATTGTTTTAGATTATTTCAATTAATACAGCTCAAAGACACATGTAAATGGTGTATTAAAATAGTTCTTTCCTACCCTGTTGGCTGCTTGGTTGGTTTTACTTTTTTTTTTTTTTTTTTTTAAACTGTCCAAGAATGCTATCTCATCAAAAGATTCTCATTTTTTTTGGAAATCTTTTCTTGTTATGTGGAAAGGAACAATTTTTTTTTGTCATCTTTTTTTGGAAAGCAATGTTGACTAGCATTATTTGTGTCACATTTTTAAAACTCTTTTAAAACTGTATTAATGAATTTTACATTATCAGTTGTTTATTTGTTGGGATTTTTCTTCCAGAAGTTATGGTGGGATGACCATTCAGTATCAAAATCATTCCACCTAATCCTTTTAAGTATCAACATGATCTGCTTTTTCTTTCAGTCTTAGGTGGTCCAAGACTGACAGAAAAAAATTACTAATCAGTAACAGAGCTCTAACCAGTTCAAAGTACTTCTATTATCTTTATCTGCCTGTTTAAAAGGACTGCCTTTAATAACTACTTTCTAGAATCCAGGTTATTGTTCAAGTAAATGTATCACATAATACATAGGAGCACTTCATATTTTTATCAACAGAAGTACTTCTTCAACAGCCCTATGATAAATAAAGATGATGTTAAACAACAGCTATTAATGATGCCTATTTTAAAATTAGCAGGTGTAATTTATATCCAGAAGTCTTAAAAGATCTAGCTAAAGCCTATGGAGGGGTCTAACAATTTTCAGTCAATCTTGGAAAATTGAGGACTGAAGGAAAAATAGGTTTGGAAACACTACAAAGCTTTATAAAAGCTTTCGGAAGTTGGGAGAAATTGACATTTTGTAGACAAGACAAACAGCTCCCTTGTATAAGTACACACCACCCAAGCACATAACAAACATGACTGAACCCCCCTGAAATTAGCAATTACTGATTTGTCTTTATCTGGTACAACACTGAAGATGCTACCATTTAGTAAGCAAACTCTGGTTTTACAGTCAGTCTTCATAACTCAGGTTTATCACTGTCCTTTTACACCGTACTCACCCTTGTTTTCAATAGGTTTTTACAGTGAAGTCTGTAAGCAAAAATTGCCCACTTCCCAGGAAATCTCCCCACAAATCAGAAGTGTTCCTGTGTTTCACTACTTTGGCTTGCTTAAACAGCAGTGTTGAAAAATGTAAAAAAGCTTCATGATTCAGTTATGTCCAGCCATTTGAACTGTAACTGGCAAACTGAGACTTTGTTCAGTGTTTGTGGATATGGCTTCTCCCCCAGGTAGCCTAGCACAGCTATGTGTTTTTAACTGCTTGTCACAGATGCTTTCTATGCCCTTCTCCTCATGCTGTTGCATTGATTATTATCTCTATCACAATACTGCCCACAACATCACTGTTTCTTATATTGACAGCTAAGTATTTGAGGCCTAAAGTTATCTTCCTGGATGAGATTATCTTGAAGGCCTTCACTGAAAATATCTTGAATCTATTAATTATAGTTACTTATGGGGACAAGAAAATCGGGCACCAAAGATTTGTCCCCTGCTTACCTCTGCAGGAGGATGTTTCATGATATACCCAGTGTCTCTTTACACGCAGAAGTTTGCTTTTATTGCGCTTCATGCAAGTAAGTTTTGCAGGATATTTTTTTTGGTAGCCCGCCCAACCTAGGAAGACTCTCCCTACTGAGACACTGAATGGAGTTACTACTTAAGGTGCCTCACATCAAAAGAAAAGGCCTAAAAACAGACCGAGATCCTGTAAGTTTCTCGTTTCAATCCCATTTGCAGAAGACTTCTAGCTTACAGAATCTCTATGAGGCAATCCATGAATGATTGTGTGGATCATCTTTACAGTTAAATGCCACTGCTAATCTATCTACTGATGCCTGTCTTTAAACAGGCAAAAATGCAACCAGCTCCCTCACATGCATTGGGAGGCCAGGCACTGCCATCTCTATGGTACCTTTCCAAACCCAAGGAACAGAGAAATTTACCACAATAGCAGGACAATTCTGTCTGTTCCCTCCTTCAGAATTTGAGCAGAGATTTAGATCAGCAGTTCAACAGTCATAACTATGGAATCATTTCACAATTTCGTATTAAATAGGATCTATAAACATATATATATTTATTTTTTTTAGCTTAGAATATCTGTAGCTTTGATATTTTATTTCTCACCTAGTTTTTCCAGAAGTATTTTTAACAACTTTTCGGAATGACTGATTTGCTGAGGATCTTGTAGACATAGTTCTAGGAGAAGCACGAACAAAAGTAGATGGTGGTGTCTTCGGGATCTTCTTTACTAAATGAGTTACCCACTTCTTCTGTTCATCTTGACAAGATGCCAGTAACAGCATATCTCTTGCTGAAGTTACATCATAACTCACTAGAAGTAAAAGAAGGGAGATGATTCTGTGAAAACTAGGACTCGTTATCACAATATAGAATTATGACATACCAGGTGTGCCACTGGAAAAAACAATGGCATGTATATATATAGTTGTATTGCATTTGTTTATATATTTCTGGAAGACAACAAACAGCAGGGAAAATTATGAATACAGTTTCTTTTAATATTGGTCACTCTGCATTCAGATTCATGAGTCTAACATTAATAATTAATATTTATTAACTAACATTAATATTCAAGTAATAAGAAAACTTATACTAATTGCAGTGTTAATAAGCTGGAAAGTTGTCTGGGTGCCTTATGGCTGAGTTCCAGAGTACATACTCCAAATGCTCCACTTCACAGGCGCACAGAGAGGAAATCTTTACTCCAGTCTGTGAAGCAGCTGAAGAACCACTCTTCAAGGTCTCGGCACAGCTTGGTCATGAGGCCTCTGCATTGTCCCTGATGTGGGCCATGATTAAGTACACAGAGAATGGTCTGGGAACCAAGGAACTGCTCAGTACATGGGCACAAACCTCTAGGGACCCTTGAGCTTTTGGGGTCCGCAGCAGCGCCATATCAGTTACACCACCAACGGCCTCCCTGCAGAGGCTTGCCACAGTTTCCTGTTCCTACGTGGTGTTAGCACTCTATTATTTTAATAGCATCTTTCACATCTAAAATCATAAAACTGAAGAGTTTAGAAAACTTTTAAAATGAAGTGCTTTTGTTTGCCTCCAGTAGTTCAGCAGGTCTGGCTAAACCATGCAAAGAATACAGAATGCAAAAAACCATGAGTATACCTTTGCATGGTGCAATTAATTCCTCCTTTTTATCCAAGTGGTCTCTATGGCACTTAACATGGCATCTTCGACATTCCAAGGCAGCAGGGGGTTTAAAGACATGCCAAAGAGGTTTGGCACAGGCCTCACAGTTGGCTGGGAAGTGGTATAACGTTGGAATAAATTCATGGCCTTTGTGATTTAGAAAATTTGTCTTCTCTGTCGGCTGTACTGGTTCTACCTCCAAATCCTTCCTGCATTCCCCCTCATTAGCATAGAGAATCTGAAAAAGAATTACTGCTGTGTTATTGTTGAAGTACTACATATTTTTACACAATTTTCAAAGAAGCCACCAAACTTTTTCAAGAGAGTTAAATAGAAATGAGAATACACTTCTTACTACCTGGAATATTTTAGGAATTTCTTCTGTTTCAGCTCTATATACATCTCCTTGCGTTACAGGCCGGACATGGAACAGTTTACTAGATTAGAAGAAACATGAATCAGAAAATGCTAAAAGGCTATGTATGTTTTTAAAACAGTTATCAAAGTGCTTCGAAAGTCTTATAATGTTTATGCAAGCAATACAATATACTTCAAGGCTGCAATATGATTCTAGGAATTAATTCATAAACTACAAAGATCTTGTCTACCCAAGGAAGACCAAATCATTTCATAGCACGGCAAGAGGGTTATCTTACGATGGGTTCAAGATCCATCATGGCCAATTTGCCTGTGAAAAAGGCTTTCAAATTCTTCCTCAGAAGACTGGGAAGTCTAACTGATTATTGCTAGAAAAGCTTACTGATAACCTTGGATGGAAATAACCATATGAAGTATAGTACTACTCACTGATTTTCTTACTAAATCGTATTATCAGTTGGTAAATAATCAATGCCAGAACATCACAAAAGGCAATCTGGGGCACCAACTTTTGAAAATGCTTTTAAAATTGGAACAAACATCATCTTACACTGGGTCAAGACTGTAAGTCCATCTATCTCAACATACTGTTTTCAACAGTTGCCGTAACAGATGTTTATGTAAAGAGAGTAAGAAACAGCTTGAAGAGAAAATAACTCTTTTCCTGGCTACGAGCAATTGGCAGCTTAAGCACTTCCTGAGTTTGAGATTCCTTCCAGACCACTATTTGTTAGTCACTGATAGACCTATTCATGAATTTTGAAACCTTTTCTCAATTACTACTCTATAAGGTCCCATAATATCAATCAGCTGTTCAAACATCACATTCAAGTCACCTATCAGTGATGGGCTTCAGTGATACTTGACACAATTTTCCTCATGTATAACCAGTGTAAAGGGATGACCATTTACTTTGTCACTCTAAACAGAAACCATCTGGAGAAGTTAGAAATGCTTTGGGCTTTATCAACACTGACCCTTCCTCGGACAGCGAGAAAAAGGTATGAAGCAAGGGGATGAGACCTAAAATCAGACAGCCAGTTCCCTAACTATCATGCCCTTCTTTAGAAAGCAGCTGTTGAAGCAACTGGAAAAAAAACAGTCATTACACTGAATCATGAAAAGAGATAGGTAGGTTCCACTATCTCTGACCCCTGTCTGTCATAACAAGATGAAGCTCTTCATTTCTGTAAATTCAGACCACTGACTACAGACAGTGGCACTTTATTGTGTATTTAACTTTTTCTGTAACATTTAGCAACAGTAGGACAAAGAAAAAGTAGTATCTTATCAGCACCCTGAAATACAGATAAACAGGCATTTTCCCACTAGTATGGGAAATTAAAATTTTTTTATGGAATGTTGATTCCAAGCTTCTAGATATGTTATCAGTTTTCTCACACAAAATACTCCTTTGCCAATTTGTATCCAAAACTACCAGTAACTTTACTTACTCTATATCTAGTACCATGGATGGATTAGACTGGTCCTTGTCCTTTTCATCATTGTAGAACAGTATCTTTTTACTGCTCACCACCACATACTGGGGAAAGAAAGGGTAAAACCAAGTTAAGATACCATTTACAAAAGCAACATTTATCCTACTGTACTGCCATATGCACATAAAAAACCTGAGTAAATTAAGGCTTTTAAACTAGTATCAGAAGATACTGAAATGATCACACAGACAGCTATACTACTGACAGCTGTGCAATGCTACAGCTGCAGTGACTGTTCTTTGTCACTGTACCCCCAAAATGCTTATGATGACTCTGGAAATCTATCTGTACAGAAACTTATGCAAGTAGCAACTGAAATTTATGTTACTCCAAAAATTACTGTATCACTGAGAACTTCTGGAGTGCAGAATCTAGCACTTATTGTTGAAGTTGTAAACAACAACTCTAGTTATAAAGACCTGCAGGACTCACTAGTACTTTGCACCAAACTGCTGGTAGGCTAAAGAGATTCTCACAGCTCCAGCTATTTCCTACACTTCTAATTTAATGGACTGGTAAAATAAACAGCCAAAATGATCAGCAGAAACAGAGGTCTGGTATACATTCCAAATCTAGGAATACACCGAGACAGTAAGGGAAAGGTTTGCAGAGGAGGATAAAAGAAATGGACATTCTTTTGCTACATGTCACTTTAAAGGTCAAACCACACAGTTTCATCCAGAGTGGTAAAGATGTTAAAGAACAGAAACATTTAGTAATATGTTGATTATTTTTTTCTGAGTGTTCTCAAAGTTCTTGCTCCAAATCTGCATATATTACACCTATCCTGTACCACTGAAAAAGTTGAGTACTTCAGAATGCACGGAGTTCTGGGGAATAAGCAAGAGCTACCAGGAAGGCAGTGAGTTTTCAAGCAGGAGTGGACTGCAGGACCAGTTTCAAGAGAACTCCCAAATGCTGAGTATGCCTGCAGTGTCTGCGCCCCCACCCTGAGAAGCCCAAGGATGCTGTGCTCAACCTAAAGAACTGACACCCTTTCAGTGCTGCTCACAATCACATAGAATTATAAACATTTCTTCATGACAGGAAAAACAAAGCAAATTGCTCACAAAAAAGTTTTGTAACCCAAAGGCCAGTTAAGATGAAACACCTCTAACATAAGTGCTTCCTAGTGAGTTCAAGCCTGTAGAATTTGCTGCCTGTTGCTCTTCACTGGGAGCTGCCAGTTCGCTGTCTTTGCTGAAACTGTCCATAGGCATAAACTCAATGACAGCTGTGGCAGTTCCCTCCCCTGCAGTTTCAAATGTTTTAGCAACAATGTATTAAAAGGTATGAGGTACTCAAGAGGATTAAAAAGAGGCAGACTGGCTGCTCTGTCTATAGTGAGCTCCAGATTCAGGTATAATATGACCCTGAAGCAGGTGAAAGGACAGAAAAGCAAGAGTGACTACACAAACAGTTCATCTTGAATTACTGGTAGGTAATTGAATGGGTTTCTGCATGATGCAGATACTGACAATTTAAGTAAATGGTGTCTACTCCTCCTGCCAGAGGAGGCTGAACCTCCTCATTACACTGGACTAAGTCAGAACCTGAATATGAAAGTTACCTTAACAAGTTTATAGAACAGTCTTTTAAAAATGCATTCTGCAAGTTGCATCTCAATTACTGAAACTAGTCTAAAAAAAGCCACAAGGGATGTTCCCCCCCCCCCCCCCCCCCCCCCCCCCGGACTAAAAGGGGCTTTCAGCTCCTCAGTCAGGACTCTTAAATAGAAAGCCTGATCAACTTGAAGTACCAGGTACTAAGCTATAATAGTGCGAGCCTCTTGCTATTTTCCCCACTGAAGAAAGAGTCTGTGCTTGAATTCCTTTGATCTAACTCAACAGAAAGCTAATGCTGCCTTTGTCTTTGAAGCCTGCACTTCTGCCCTTCACAGGCAAGAGCTGGGCCTTAATATGACTACTGTAACAAATGCAAATTCTAACTGCAATGGAATTCAGTTATCACACTGTATACAAGTCTTGGTGAAAGAACAATTTAACCTCACCAAAAAAAAGTTATGTACAAAAGCCTCAAAATCCTGTCGT
Source organism: Falco peregrinus (assembly GCF_023634155.1). NCBI lineage: Eukaryota > Metazoa > Chordata > Aves > Falconiformes > Falconidae > Falco > Falco peregrinus. The sequence continues at coordinate 57,869,873 of NC_073723.1, read as the reverse complement.
GCACATCCAAAGATCTTCTGACGGTTCTGTTCTATAGTGCTTTTTGAAGGGTATTTGATCAGCTCCCCTTGGGATGAAATGAAGTTCCAGATAAAAATACAGCTAACCCACGTTAGTGTTAACTTGAGGTATAACTCAAGTGTTTATTCTCAAATGATTTTCCACACTCACCCCTTTCTAACTTAAGCTAAATGACTTGGAGGGCATGGGGTAAAACCATCAGTGCTACTGACATCTGAGTGAGAAACGCAGCAGCTCAAGTTATAACAACTCCGGCATCAATCCAATGGCACTGCTAACGCAATTTTGCCTTGCCTTTAAGTTAATCCGGGCATGCCTGTATTTGAGGTTGCATATCTCCCACAAACACCAAACTGAAAGCGCACGAGAATCTGAACAGAAGCACCTGAGGAGGCTGACTACAAGCCAGCTTGTTTCAGATACGGTACAGTTCAGCCAACAGAATACATGTAAGTCAACATGGCCCCTCACTACTGTGCCTCACTGGTTTCAACGACAGCTAGGTTAAGGAATCTTACCAGCATGAGTCATTTTATGACAGAGGCATCCATCTATACTTCGAATTCCTTCAAAGTGCAAAAACTATTATTCAAACTAGGAAAGTATGAATGGAGTAACTGCCTAAAATACCTTGAGGGAACTAAACTAAGTATGCCTATACTGGGCATGCCTAAAGAAGCCCAAATACAGTCTTTCACTGGAGAAGCTACGTTTATCAGAAGTTTAAAATTTTAATCATCAGAGGATGCAAGAATCATCTCCATTTCTAGAAGACAAGTAGAAAAGGTTGCTGGAGATATTCTGACAGGAAAATGATGCAGTATTTTAGATAATCCAGAGCAGGATAAAGCTACATGACTTGTGCCTAGGCACAGTCACTTCTGTTCATGGACACTGCCAGAAGTCTGACAGCAACCTGGAGAATCACCTCCAGAACAAGAGGAATCAAGCAGCCTTAGCTGTCAAACAGAACAAGTTGTAGAACAGATTTACAGATAGGTGTGTTTCATGAACACCCAAACACTACTGGCATTTGACTCAAATACGGCATGAAGAATGTCCTTAACCCTGTCCTGTAGATTTCATAGAAACATAGAATCACAGGATCATTTAGGTTGGAAATAACCTTTAAGATCGTCAAGTCAAACTGTTAACACAGGACTGCCAAGTCCACCACTAAACCATGCCTCTAAGCACCATATCTACATGTCTTTTGACATTCCAGGGTTGGTAATTCCACCACACCCCTGGGCAGCCTGTTCCAATGCTTCATTTCCTGCAGTTCTGCTAACAGGGAGACAAAGTGAAATGCAAAGAGACAAGAAACCAACTGAAAAGCATTTGAGGTATCTATAGCAAACCTGAGGTTCCAAATTGTGGGAAGCAAACATATGCAATGCAAACAAGTGCCGCATTGAAACTCATGTGAGAGTCTGGGAGAATACTCTAAGCAGCCATCAGCTGAAATACGACAGAGCTTAACACTCAATCTCTGCAAGCTAGAATAGGTGGCTGTGTTAACTTACAGCCACATCACCAAGAAGGTCTGGTACTGATGTAAAAATAGGCAGGTCTGGAACTCAAAACACTCCCAACTATATGAAGTAGGTCATGTTAGCCAACTGGAATCAAAGGACTTCAGCAGCTAACAGCTCAAAACAAACACTTCCGTGCTTCTTTGAGAGGAACTAAATCCTCCTTTAAATTTTGTAGGAACCACTTCTAACACTTGTAGAATGTGAACATGAACAACAGCCTCTGAGAAGGACTTTTCAGCAGAAATCAGACAGTTAACTTGAAAGTGTCATGAACAAACTGAATAATTTCCAATACTGGTCTTTGAATGTAAGGAAGGAAGATGCAGGGAAATAAACTATTTCATATGAATTGGTTGCAAAATTTAAAAAATTCTAGTGACCATGTTCACTTTTCCAACTTGTTATATTAAAAGATGTTCAAAGAGAGAAACTGGAAAGCTAGAAAACAATCAGAAACTGGTTCTAAGCTTACAGGCACCCCACTTTGAACATCTGAAGCTTCAAAGAACTAGATCATAACCTCTGCAGAGGCAAAACAATACTGCTTTGTTTAGGAGTGGGTGTTTCTGTTTCTGTTCTGTTTCTTTTCAAGAGAGACTGACCATTTTAAAAGTAAGGGACATGGCAGTGTCCTTGAAAACCATGTGTGGCAAGTTGGTATGATACACTCTTCCACGGCCTTCAGAACATTTAGGTGTGGTATTCCCTACTCTCTGCTGTCAAGTTGCACAAAGAGCTTATTTTTCACCAGCAGGATTATAAAGAAGCTTACTCAAAGGAGAAACAAAATTTTGAATAGTTCCACGATGCCCATTGTAAAGCATTTCCTCACCGGCCTGTCATGAATTTGCACAATGTTATTACTACAGATTGCATGCTGAACTTGAATTTTCTTGTTGGGATTTTTTTTTTCTTCATTAAAATAATGTATACACACTAAATTGTTTTAATTGTTTTGTTTGCTCCTTAAATGTGAGCTGTAAAACCAATCCACCATACGCCTAAAAAACTTTTCAAGGGAGTTGAAGAAGAAAAAAAAACCCCATCCATTTGTACCTGTTTCTTCCAGCCATGCCGCTTTATATTTCCTTTGTTTGGTATTGAAAGCCAACCTTCAAGTCTTGATTCTGGTTTAAAAAAAATGCATATTAAATAATTTCACGTATTTATAATAATTAAGCAGAATAGCACAAAAGCAAACTATTACTAGAAAGGAAAATATACTACATGCAGTAATAGGCCATTACCTGTTCAGCAAAGCAAAATAAAAAGCACAGCTAAGTAAAAAGTAGATACAAGTATTTACTTCATGCTTCATCACAAGCTAATATTTGATTATACAGTTACCACAAAATACAGTGAAACTGTTTTCCTTGATGCCAACATCTAACACTGTATGTAAATATTTTGCAAAGAGCCAGGCAGGAAAGACTTTGCTTTGAAAATGTGTTACAGCTTAAACGGAAGATGATTAAGAGATTCTCAATATAAACATAATTTAATATTCAGCGGGGCCAAACAAAAATACTCAGCAGAAAGATGCAGCAAGTAAAACAAACCAGATCCACATTTTCCAAGGGGAACAAAAAAAGGAGAGCGCACAAGAGCAAGCAAAGCTATACGGATGTCCCATTACTCACAGAAGATAAGCATAGGAGATAAATAAATAAGGAATGCAGGAAGAATCAACTAGATATAAAGAATAAGAGACAAGCATTTTATTTAAATTTTCAGTGGACAGTTTTTGAAAGAGTAATGTAATAAAGTATTTTCCTAATATGAAACTACAGAAATAATTTAACAATGATACAAAGAAGCGTCACAACAAAGACAGCATTCTGCCTAACGTGGATTATAGATTTTAAAACCCCCTCCAGATAACTGATACTTGGGTTTGATAGGCATTTTTTAAATTAAGAAGTGAGGTAAAAGCAGCGAGAAGCTATTGTGATTCCGTTAATTTGACACAGTACAAAGTCTCACAATTTTGTAAATGTGAGAATGAAGTAATCAAAATTTCATTCCATCATTATAAATTTATTTCACAATTGAGAAAAATCTGAGGTTTTTTTAAAACGATCATAAAAATGTGTTTATAGAAAAAAGGTCAGAGTACAGAAATATAGCCGATAGCTAACGTATGCATTCTTTACAATAAATTTAACTGGCAGCACTGAAAATTTCAAAAACATTAAGTTAAAATTTGTTGAAACATTCTCCACAAATGTATTTGTAAGAAGGAGCTACTGGTCCCTGTTATCCTTCAGGGATAGTTCTGTGTGAGGTGTACCTCAGCAAACTCTGAAAATAGATTCAAATATGTAAAAGATACTGTCCATATATTTGTTCCGTGAAATTGCAACGAGACTGACAGCCTAGCCTTGCAGCAGGCATTGAAATCAGGCGTAAAACCCCCTCCCTTCCCACGTTAGCCTTACAACACACCATACTTAGAAGTGGACTACACTTAAAAATATAGAATCGTTTCCTAACATTTCTCCAAACAGAATTCAAAATATTGGTGGACCAGTGAACTACTCAAATTCTAATTGGAAGAAAGGCATGTTAGCAGAACTCATTCCAGTAAGAAAATTTCCTGGAAAAAATTAAGGAAATGTGTATTTCCCTGCCTGTCGTATCTGTACAAGAAATCAGTGGGGTGTGGGTTCTCCCCCCAGACCCCTCCTCAATTTTTGATATTCAGTAGCTTTGGAAAAAGAAGCCTACTTCCTTCATGTCTGCAGGCATCACAGATAATGCTTATCTTGTTTTGAATACTTCCATTAGTTTTTACATCATGAAAAGATTCTTCCATTTTTAGAAATTTTAGAAAAAACCTAAATCTCAAGTCCTCCATTGCAAAATAAAGTGATTAATTGATAATGAAGAACATGGTATGGACAACTGGAATTCAAAAGCAATACTGTATGGACAATTGTGATTTGAAAGGAGTAAGTAGGCATCTATGGAAATCGTGACATATGAAAATCTGGAAAGATTTATTAATGATAAATTTTAAAAGATGCATCAGGGACAGTGTAGGTAGGCGTTTTTCTAAGCTCGTTTCTATTTCAGCACATTCTGAAAAAAACTTTAAAGTAGAAACTGGACAAGCTGTTACAAACGAATCAGATGACATTCTCTTCTGTCTACTATAAATCTATTTTAGTGACCAAATTCTATTTGCATGAGAGATGATTTCTGAGCTGTGAATAACATCACACAGTTGAAAATAACACTTTCTGAATGCACTCCTTTCAACAAAGCTAACATTTGTCTGGAACCAAATGTACTCTTGAAAGGGTAGATGAGCCCTTTCATTCTAACCTTGCCACAAAGGTTTGTGTCAAGTAATATTTATAGTGTATTTTAATTTCCCTTGACAGAGTTAGCTAGTACAACTGCAAATGCTTGTCTGGCCATTTCACAAATATTTGATAGAGAATAATAATATTTATGAGTGTTCTGATTAAGTAATTAAGAAAATATGGGCTATCTAGAGTATGAAAAAGAATCTTCCATTCCTGTCTTTAAAAATAGGCTCAAAACTATTGCCTGACAACTTCCTTTATTTTGGAAAAAATCCTAGAATTGATACTTCATATTTCCAATGCAGAAAATCCAAGACAGGCCTCAAAAATATCTGATGGCTAGTTGGACCTGAGTAGAATATGACAAAAGAATTCCATAAATGCTACAGAACTTATATTTATCTCTGAATATATATTAAAATGTGGATTTGCATTCTAAACATCTTCATGGTTATTATTCATATTGCCAGAATTCATTGTGATTCAGTGTGATAAATGTTGAGTTCTAAGAGTAAGTCTTCAACAAAATCACACTAGACAACCATGACTGTACTGACTGTAAGACTTTTTGCTGTTTAGGAGCGAAGTAATACAGGCACCTTCATGAGCAGCAGAGCACCTCTTTCTAACGTTCAACTCCTACTCCTCAGACTCTTCCACAGTAACAAAAACCCTTGAGATACTATCTTGCTAATTCTTTCCAGTCCACCCTTCCCCTTTGAATCTTTCCTTTCTCAGATTGTCTTACTATAATTCATGTGGCTCTCACCAAAGATTGCTGGCTGGATCTATGCTTGGAGGTATATTCAGGTGATGGCTACTTGCAGGTATTTCTGAAAGTCCCATATTAAAAAAACCAACTGTTGGCTTAAATGGTCCGTGTTTTATTATTCCACCTTATCTTTGTGTAAAGATAATATATAACATATGGTGTAAAATATTATGTGCTGCATTTAAACCTTTAGGACAGCTCAATTGCTTTATTTATCTTGCCAATCAGATGAAAAGATATAGCACTTAGGAAAAAAAAATCTTAAGTTCCTAAATACATTTTGTCTTGACAAAAAGAAACCTGTTTATAATCATGTAAGTATTAAGACTTCCTAAGTCCAGCCAGGAGGAAGAGGCAGTCCAAAAGCATCATTAAAAAGCAAATACTTCAGCTGTTTCAGCAAGGACTCTATTTAAACATTGGAGACATGAACTGAGACATAGCTGCTATCTGAACCAATAATCAGCAGTAAGAGTTACAAAAATCGGCTAAAACTAAATACAAGGAAAACCTTCCTCTACATTATGCTCTTTCCCATCTGGTGAAGCAAAAGCCCGAGATTAGCCTGGATTGTCTAAATGAGCCAATCCCTACCTTCGGAGAATGAAAGTTGCCCTGGGAGCTGCCAGAACTTGAGGGGGGTGTTTAGTTCAACAAGAGACAGAAACCACCTCCAGCTGAGATGCAGCTGTAAGGTGTTACCACGCGATTTCTCTGGATCTACCTCCAAATACAGAAAATTTTACCTTAAAATTTTCTGAGTATTAGGAATTCATTTCAGTATTACCTTGAGTTTATTCAAAGAGTGCAAAGCCTTCTGAATCAAAAATTTTGCAACATGCTCTTCCCATAAATAATGAATTCTACTCTTGTAGCCTCTCTGGTCACTGGTAAACTAAGCTCCTTGATTATACAAGATACCACCCCATAGCCTGAACCTCTCTGCCATGCAGGATGACAGTGGACAATGCCTGAGAGCCAGGGTCTCTCTGGAATTCCACGAACATTACTATCACACTGTTTCATACCAAGGTGTTTTTTCAATTAAACCAGAGACTGCCCGGGACCAGAACTGAGACTGTGGAATCATTCCTTTAGATATGTTTACATTATTTTGTGTTTAAGTTTTCCCTGGTGATGTTTTTACTGTGACAGGAAACTGAATAAATCATACTATAATTACTGATTTACTAATTTTACCATATATATGTCTTAAATATTTTTAAGGAATGCCTTTGCCTTAAGAACAAATGTATCACCTAGAGAATCCTACTGACTACTCATCAGGTCCATCTCATTAACAAAACGCTATTCAGGGTGCTCTGAAGGAATGTCTATGCTTGGGCTACAGAAATGATGAGAACTTGGCACGCATTTGAAGACAAACAACTTCATATAACTAAATTGTAGCAAATTAACTGCTGTGGTATGCCACCTTGTTTTGAAGACTAATTACTTGGTTCACAGAAAAATACCTACACGCTGCATAATTTCCTCTTTCTGGGGCATAGGGTATTTCTACTTTGAAGATTGGCTTTTTTTTTTTCCTCCTTATAATGCTAGTGCACTCCTTTGCCCTCTACTTGGCTCTTTGACAAATGTGTGAAATCTGACTATACTAATGTCACTTAATCTCTTTTAATTACCTAAATTGCTTCTTATTCAGATCCTGATCAACACAGAGCATCACTCAAAAAAAAAAAAAACCCAACACAAAAAGCAGCATGTAGGGACATGATCTAAATCTAGATAAGTCCTAATAATATGTATTAGGAGTCCTACCTGTATGACAGCAACACCAGCAGCACAACTGCAGTAAAAATCAGAGGCATGTATAGCGATAAGGGCAAAAAAAAAAAAGAGAAGAGAAATGAAAGGCTAGTAAAAAAGAAACAGAGGGGTCATGAGTATGGAAGAGTTACAGCTGACTTGAAAAGATCTTGCACATACTGAACTTTCTGCCCCGATATTCAAGTGGCAGGTCATACAGCCAGAAGCCTCCCAACACGTCTCCAGAGGCAAAACTGAAAATAACGTACCTTAACGAGGCAGACAAAAAGTGCTTACTCCTACAGTCTTGCCAAGATCTAAGAGACATCAGGATCATATTGACACACTATCGCAGTTAAGAAGAAAACAGGAAGGTGCCTATGCCCAGATGGAAGCACTGGGTGTTTTCAGTGCAATATGCAACAGTCATTATGCTGAAAATGTCTGAGAAGGAAAGTGAGGAAGCTCAAAACTACCCTTTTATGTAGAATAAATCTGGTCTGTTTTCCTGTAGAAAAGTTTAAACTCTTAATTTACAAGAGTTCGGAAGTTTTCAATAAAATATTATGAACCAGAGCGTTCTTCATTTAGGAGACACTATCAAACATAAGGCTTGATTCCAAATATTAATTTGAGGGGATAAACCCCCCCAACCTTTAGTAAGTAAAACCTCTCTGATTTCTTTTTTACCCCAGTTAAATGGAATACACTGAGAACCAGAATCTAAGAGAAAAATTCCTGAGATCAGAAATATCAGAGGGAGCTCCTAGCAGGTGACAGCTAAGGAAAAAAATGTTCCTTCACCAATCTAATAGGTCTAAGAATTCTCAATACTGAGTTTCGATGGAAGTGTGACCCAGAAGATGTTTTCGAAAGAAGCAGACATTTACTTCACAAGATGGCAATTACCTGAGGGTTTTACCGATCACAGTGCAAAAGGCTTCTTGGACAGAATGGAAGTTGTAAGAATAGACTATCACTATATGAATGAAAATCTATTTTAGAACAGAATTCTTTTAAATATTAACCGAAAATGAAAACCTAAAAATACACTAGAAGAAGACAGGACATAAAAATAGACACCGAAAGGAATAACTACATAAATAGATATACGAAGTCTCATAATCTACCTGAAATTTCAATCACTCTAAGACCCCTGGAAAAACTCTAGGAAGTGCCAATCTGAGCAGCATGAAGTGCATTAACAGGAAAAGAGACACCTAAAAAGATTCTATTTACTTTTATCTGATTACTCATCCACTGAAGTCTTAAAATATCCAAAATAGTATTCTATTTCCATATGTTTGAATATATTTTTCTACAATACAAATGAAACTGTATATGTGTAAGACAAGCATTTACTAAGAATTTCATGATGAACCATAAAAATTGCTTAACTCTACAAAAAAAATAAACCTAGCTCCAACAGAAGGAAATTGTCAAACACAGCTTATTACCACTAATTGCTTTTTGCTGTATCTAAAGATATAGAAATAGATCATGAGAAAGTACTAACTGATTATGCTTTTCAGTCATTGGGGAGGGGAAAAAATCACTAAACAGTGTAACAGTGGGTCTCAAATTATATAGTGCCTGGAACTCACACTACATGGAAATGGCTAACTGCACCATATTAATTATTCTTATTTTGATCTGCTAAATTGGAGTACCACACAAACTATAAATGCATTATGGAAATTCCTACAATTATTTTTCACATTGGCAATTATTGCCACTTGTCATAAAGGTGGCACATGACTGTAATAACAGACAAGACCAAGGCAATTTTTGCATTCAAGATAAAAAAGACAATCACTATGTTCTGGAAGTGTATTCTGTTCACTGGATACAGCACATAGTATTCATTGTTCAAAGAGCAGCAGCAGATATAAAGATACTCTCTCAGTGAAAGTGGATAAAAATTATGCTAATGCCAAGCCATACAGTGGGAGAAGTGATGTGAGAAAAAATTAAGACTTATATATAGGCAGCTAAGCTCAGATAAAACCAAACCAAAACAAAGCAAAAAGTGGAAATGTGATATAGACAGAGACAGCCAGAAGATTTCAAAAGGTAGTAACTTGTTTGAAATAATATCTTCCAAAACTATATCTATGCACAAAATCAAGTAGTTCTAATATGCTTTTCTCTTACCTGACAGATTTCCATCCGTTTCATCTGGCTGGAGACTAGCAACGCTGGTAGAATCCATTCCTTGCTGGAGGTCCAAAATTTTCCTTCGTAGTTGTTCTATGTCACTCTCTTTACTATCCAGCTGCATCTGGAGCTCATTCCTGTATGTAGATTCTTCTGCTAGTTGCTGTATTTACATACACATGCACAATTACTGTGATACCAAAAATATGGCAACAAAGTATTCTGAAAACAAAACTCACTACTTTTTTTTTTTTTAATATCTCTAGATACTTTTGATAGCATTAGCAAAAGTGATTACAGTAGAAGTGTTCATCCAGCCTTGGAAACAAAGTTAAATAACAAAGATCCAGGAAGTACAAACCAGTATAATTAATCTACTAAAGTACGATTAGTTTTGCAAACGAGACCACCTACCAGTGAAACAAACTGCATAAACAGTGTTCAGTTTTTTAGCCTTCATAATATATTGGTGACTTCCACAGTTAAGAATTTAGAAAGGCGAAATGAATGAGAACAAGCAGAGCTGCACACTTGTTGAGTTCTCTACCTCACTAAAATTCTGTAGCCTAGAACATCTGAAACAGAGGTTGTTATTTTTTCAAGTAGATTATGAGCTATACGTTCTTCCTGCAGAGAAAATTCCACAATGTGGCAAAAAATTTAAGATTATTTTACCGCTTGCATTTCGTTGAGCTCCTTTTGGTATTTCACTACCATCTGATTGAATTTCTCTTTTTCTTGATTAAGTTCTAATTGGAGCTTTCGGTTTTCCTTCTCCTTCTTCCTCAAATCTTGCATGTTAGCTTTCTTTCTGTCTATTTTAAAATCTTTCCGATTCATTATCTCAGCCAGTTTGTTGACAGCCTGTTAAAAAAAGGAAAACCAGCAAGAAAAATTATATATGCAAGCATGTTTCACAGAAAACTTCTAAGTTCCTCTAGTTACAGAATTCAATCAAAAAAAATATTCACCAGCATAAATGGCCCTTACTCACAACAGAAGTAATACTGAAAAGTACACAGCATAAAAATTCATTCTGTCAACTGTAAATATCAACAAGGCATATTATACATCATGTTTAATATAAACATAATCTTAAAGGCGCTAAGTTAGCCACATAAATAATGAACTGAAAATGTATCTGAAATGCAACGTAATTATTGTTATTAAATTGCATAAGTCATACCTGTGTCTTCAGAGTTCTTTCAGTGTTAATGCTCTTCTCATAATGCATTCTAATATTATTGATTTCCTCCTCTTTTTTAATTTCATATTCTGTTAAAATAATATTCAACTTTGAAGTATTATAGGACAAGGTAACTATTTCTAAGCTTAATCACTTCTACAATTGCATCATTTTTTTCCTCCAGTTTCCTGTTGTGTCACTTAATGCTCAAAACAGTTTGCAATGACAAAGGTTACCAGTTTAACACTACTATAATGATAGAAAATTACCAGGAGGATATATCACAAAGGCACCAAGATGAAATACCAAAGCCAGCATACATATTTTTGTTTTCTGGTGATGACTAAGTTTTTTGCCCCACTTCCTTTTGTGTGTGTGCTACCACAAGTGTTTCTGCACTAAGTCAGTACCCACATAGAATAAGACTGATATGACCGGACACATATTCAGTACAGATTCTCAAATCAGGCATAAACAGAACATGGGGAAAAAGGCTTACAAGGAATGACTGTCACACACACACTCACCCCCAGTTACTCAATTCTAGCAATCTTTCTATCACACCTCCAGTCTGCTGGTTCGCTCCCAAAGTCTCTACAAGTATGCATTTCACTGGTAAGGATTTCTCCACCAAAACCGCAAACAGTTATTCAAGTACTTTAAAAGTAACAAACTCCATAAACTACAAAATACTGAAAACTGCTTGCTCACCAATCCCTGCTACTACAGAAATGCAGAACTAAGGGAAAATGTTTTAGTATGCCCTACTGCCTGTGTAGCGTCGGCAACAAAACTGGCAACATAAGTAATAAGGCCTTTACTCTCATAGCCAACAGATATTAAAGCATGTATTCCAATTTTCTAATGCTTCCCAAATGCAAAACCATGGGAGTAAACTGAATAACCGTGACTTCCCATACAGTCAGAATGCATGTAAATAGAACAATCCACTGATAGGCGTATGATCACAACTTAAGATTCTGAGTCTAAGCGAGATCTTGAAGAAATTGAAATAATACTGCTTTACTGTAAATACTGGAGATAGGGAAAAGAAACTTTAATAAATACACTGTGTGCAATATGAAATGAGCAAAATAATTTTTGTTAATAAATTCCATGCACACAAGGGCATAGCTGGCATTCCTGACTACTCCTGCAGGAAGTTAGTGCTAGTTTATTTTAAGAACTGAGGAAGGAGTGTGAGCAGAAACTCACTTTTTTCCTACCTGCTACGCCTGAGGGTTTTAGTTGTTTTCAGCAATAAAGGCAGTGCATGGAAATGGAAGCAATACAATAGAAAGAATGGCAATTTGGAATTACAGAATAGTTTGGGTTGAAAGGCACCTTTAAAGGTCATCTAGTTCAACCTACCTGCAAAAAGCAGGGACAGCTTCAACTCGATCAGGTTGCTCAGAGCCCCTGACCTTGATATGGGGCATATACCACCACTCTGGGGAACCTGTTCTAGTATTTCACCATCATCACTGTAAAAAAATTTCTTCCCAATACCTAGTCTGACTCTATCCACTTTTAGCTTAAAACCATTACCTCTTGTCCCATCACAACAGACCCTGCAAAAATGTTTGCCCTCATCTTTCTTATAAGTCCCCTTTAAGTAATGAAAGGCTGCAATAAGGTCTCCCTGAAGCCTTCTCTTCTCCAGGCTGAACAACCCCAGCTCTTTCAGACTTTCTTCCTAGGAGGTGTTCCATCTCTCTGATCAACTTCATGCCCCTCCTCTGGACCCATTCCAACAGGTCCATGTTTTTCCTTGTGCTGAGGGTTGTTCCAGAGCTGGACACAGCACTCCAGGTTGGGTCTCACCAGCACAGAGTAGAGGGGGAGAGTCACCTCCCTTGACCTGCTGGCCACGCTTCTGTCAATGCAGCCCAGGATAGGGTTGGCCTTCTGGGCTGTGAGCGCACCTTGCTGCTTCATGTCCAGGTTTTCATCCATCAGTACCCCCAAGTCCTTCTCCACAGGGCTGCTCTCAATCCCTTCATTTCCCAGCCTGTATTAATACCAGAAACTGACCCGAATCATGTGGAGGACCTTGCTCTTGGCCTTCTTGAACCTCACAAGGTTCACAAGGACCCACCTCTTAAGCTTGTCCAGGTCTCCCTGGATGGCATCCTGTCCCTCAGGCATGTCAACTGCACCACTCAACTTGGTGTCACCTGTGAACTTGCTGAGGGTGCGCTTGATCCCACCGTCTATGCCATTGATGAAGATATTAAACAGTACTGGTCCCAGTATGGACCTTGAAGGAATACCACTTGTCACAATCTCCATCTGGACATCCAGCTGGAGCCATTGACCACTACCCCTGGATGCAACCATCCAGCTAATTCCTCCTCCACTGAACAGTCCACCCATCAAATTTGTATCTCTCCAATTTAGAGAGAAGGATGTTGCGGGGGACCATGTCAAAGGCCTTACAGAAGTCCAGACAGACGACATCTGTAGCTCTTCCCTTATACACTGAGGTAGTCACTCCATCGCAGAAGGCCACTAGGTTGGTCAGGTGGGACTTGCCCTTGGGGAAGCCACGCTGGCTGTCTCAAATTGCCTCCCTGTGCCTTAGCATAGCTTCTAGGAGGATCTGCTCCATGATCTTCCCAGGCACAGAGGTGAGACTGACAGGTCAGTAGTTCCTAGGGACCTCCTTTCTACCCTTTTTAAAAATGGGTGCAATTTACAGCAAAGATGTATTTTCCAGATTAAATGAATGATTTAATTAAACAAAATTATATTCCTTTTCATCAAGCCCAAAATAATAGGGAAGATAAACAGAAAGTCTTTTCCCATTTCCATTCTGCTACGTGTGCTTCAAATTCAATTGTGCTTCCTTAGAAAAGAATCAAAACTCCAAAATGACATACCTTCCTCCTGTTTCTTAATTTTTTCACTGATCTCTGAATTTTCCTTTGTTATTAAATCAACATCTTTGGTTAATGTGTTATTAGTTTCTTCCAGCTAAATGAAAACAAAAACATTTTAGAATAAAGAACTTGCCATAAATTCTAAAAATATTTATACTACTATTATTTTAAATAACCTTAAAACTGTAATATCCATTTACCTGGAACACATTCCTCAGATTATACACAAAAAAATCTGCTCTACCTTTCAAACCTGATTTTTTTTTTTAAATGGTGCTTTTCTTCTAAGCTGTCTTGATTTACCAAGCTTGAAATACACCTAACCCAGAAAGAATTATATATTTTTTTAAAGAACTTTGCAGGACTGACAACACTGTAGTATATAATTAAAAACTCAAGCAAAATCAGATTGTCAGTTATCAAATGTGGCAATTTTCAATTAATGTGTGGTACTTGGAAAGAAGTAGCGCTCAGAGTCCTGATCCCCTGAATTCAGACAGAAAAGCAACTGATAGACGATACAACTCCAGCATTCAAGGTTAGAGTACACACATGGCATCTGCTGCTGAACTATTGTCATATATGCTGAAGAACAGGTATAAATCAGTATGAATATAAACCAAAATTTGGTCTAAGTCAAAGCATACCTAGGTATATATGTACATAGGTTTGGGGAAAAAAAAAAAAAAAAGTACCACATACAAAGGAAAACCATCACATTTTGAATATGCTAGTTGCCACAGTTAGGATCATTTTGCTAACCTCTTAACACACACATTAAAAACCAGACATAACTGCATTCCTGAAAAAAGCTTTTGCTTGAAGCCTATGGAAATAATTGTGTATTGAGCTGCCTGACAAAATTATGAGAATATGTGAAACCAACAAACTTATTGGCAAGAAAGTATTCCTTCGATGCCATAGGGAGACAGTCTTCTAAATTAAGAAATGGTGGTATTCAAGGGATTTCGAGCTTATAATAAACAGGTGTAACAAACTCTACTTCCATTATCTTTACACAGAGAAGTAACATCCACGTTAGCGCTAACAGAAAGCTTTGAGCAACTGATCCAGGTTCAGTTACACCTACAGTATTACTGAAGATTTACACCTCCAGGATTCTTAGGAAAATCTGCATAGCTGATGCTAAATGGGAAAAAACCAACAATGATAAAATAACTACACTATATATGGCTTGCTATTTGAAACTCCTTGGTTAAGGTATTTGTGAACTTGACACCAATACTGAAGGGCTACACTATAAAGTATCTTCAAAAATTCCAGTTTGGGGCTTGTTTTTGGTTTTTTAATAGTTCACCAATGAGAAGAAGCTCAAGACTTTCAAGTGTTTTTTTTTCAAAGGACTAAGTTATTTTGCAATAAGTCTCCAATACACAGCTCCACAAATTTACAAGATTTAAATACATTGGGGAATAACAAGAAGCAGTTACAAAAGGCTTAGTAACTGAATTATAGATATTCACTTGATTTTCATTCTGGCTTTACCTCTGATCCATCACGTCTACATTTCTTTGGGAGTTCACATGATGGGATTTAAATGTTTAAGGTTCCAACTGAGTCCAAAACTTAAGATACTTAAATAGTTATCACTTATGATCACACAACTTAATAAATTAAAGTAAAAACATAAATGTATGTTTCCAGCTGGAAGATAAAAAATATATTTATATGTATTAATTACAGTGGAATAATTTACCCTTCTTATGATGCTGTCTTTATCAGTCATTTCTTGCCTGTGTCTTGATGCTGCTTTTTTGCTTTCCTGACTCAGTTCAAAATACTGTTCTTCAAGGAGTGCTCGTGCCAACCGTTCTGACTCAGCTTTGGTTTCAGCTAAATCCAGCTGGGTAGTGAGTGTTTCTCTGTAAAAAGGACATTAAAATTTTGTTCCCTATGCAAAACATTCCAAATTTTCAGGAAGACTAAAAAACCCAAATTACACCACTCAGATAACTGTCATCTTAGTTTCTTAAGAAAAACATGATTTACTAAACCACATTCCATACACTTGTATCTTTTGATGATTCACACAAGCTACAGCAGCAAGCTTACTGTAATTCAATTAAAATTTCAATCATCCATGAAACATCAACCCTTAGGAAACCAGGTGTCAAATTCTTCTGCTTTTGAAGAATAAAAAATAAAATTAAATTGCATGTACAGTGTGGTCCATCAACAGATACTTAGCCCCATCAGTATTACCAACCTCTTCACACAAGATTACTGCTCATGAAAACGTGTACTCCAGTCTGTCTGAACAATAAGAAAAATTGCATAAAGCTTCTGAAAACATACAGCGGTTCTATGTCTATGCAACCTTTTGCAGAAAGACTTGCATATTCTATGTACAGCTTGAGAGGCAGGGGCATTAATGAGATACTGCACTGAAGTTAATGTATACACACTTCTAATCAACTCAGCATACAAGCCAAACTTCCTTGCTCTTGCTTGGAGTACAGGCAGAGCTCCTATATGTTTGCCTGCAAAGAAACCCACATAAAGCACGGTGGCCAGTCTAGCACCCACCAGATGTACACAGCAACATGTAACACAGTGCACAGCATGCTGAGATAGAAGTGGCAATACATTACTGCAGTATGGGCTCATGACAGATGCCCCTCCTGCACTGCAAAATACAAAGAGATTTATGCAATGAAATAAGTATTTCTATGGAGTCCACTGATTTGATACATCTGTAGTAGATAAGAGTCTCTACTACAACAAGGTAACGAAGTACACTCAAGAGTTTGTCACAATTCCCATTGTTGTATCCAGATGAAAAACGTTTATGATGAACATAAAATTGTGGAGAACAGTGTGGAAAGAGAATAAAAGGAAACTATAAAATAAGTAAGAAAAGAGGAAAAGAAAAGAAACCACAGCAGGAATAAAGGAAGTCTCTCCCACCTCCCCTAGCCTTTTTTTCTTTTTAAGTTGGATACTACTTCTGAACAACTTTGCACAGCCAGGTATTTTCTCCCTGTATCACATTTATTAATACAGTATCTTTTCTTTCTCCCTTTCTTAGCCCACTGAAATGCATCATGAACACTACATAACCTCCTCTGTTTAGACCATTTTGCAATGCTGACACTTAAGAATGAGACACCCCGAATTTAGAACAGAGAAACTCTGCTTCATGCATAAGGCTACAGTCTCCTTCAGAATACATATGTATTAAATAAATATATATTATATGAATTACTAAATTGGAAAAACAAGCTTAAAAAAATTCTTTCCTTATTTGCTAACTTAGAAAATAATACATCACAATTAATGGTTGTTGGATTAACTGGTTTGCTGTAATCTGAAGTATACTAAACTTAGAATTCAAATTATTTTCCTTATTTTTTTCCTCCAGTTATTTTATTGGCTATAGAAAGATACCAAGTAATTATCAGGATAACATAAAAAAAATTATTATACAAGCAAGATGATTACAACAAATCTGAATTATTTTTTTAAAATTCTGCATCTTCCTAAATTCTCAGAAGTCATCATTCTTCTTCCAGACATTACAAACAGAGTCCAAAGCAAATATGAACAACCATATTTGGCTTTGTGGGATATCATAGGTAACATCCTCTGTATCTACCATCTTATAAGGCGTTATGGAACACTTTTGAGACCTGTCTTTTTCTGAAGGAATTAAACATTCTAAATCTGATTCAAAATCTTCATGAGTGAGACCATACTACATGGAAAAAGTTAATGTATATTTGAGAAACACAATGGGCATACTTTTCATTTTGCAATTCCTGCATTTTTCTTTGAGTGTCTTTATTCTTTTCATTCATTTCCTCTTTCAGTTCCTTAACCTGAGTTTTGTAAAGTGTCTGTAAAAGAAAGCATAAAAAAAAGAATCATTATTGAAATTCCATAGTGAAATTCTTCGTTGGTTTGAAACTGTCAAACCCCAACACATGCCAGTGCTGTCTTCAATGGAATTTTCCCCCTCCTGCCTGCCTGCGATGCTCCTTTCCAGTTTCCCTTGTGTAGGGAACTCATGTGACCAGGTTAGTTTTCAATCTTCTAGTCTGGTTTCCTACATAGTTGTACAAACATACCTGCTGACAAAAGGGAAGGCAGGCACTAGGACAGAGCTGAGCAGGTCTCTTGGAGACAACAGGACAAAACTGCATCCTCCTGTAGCATCACTGTCTCAAAATGTCAGTCAAACAAGCCTAACAGTGTCCTATGTTTCCACCTGTTGTATTTTTTTTGTATCCATGTATCTTTTCTCTTAGACTGTTTTTTTGTGCAAAGACTGACTTTGTCTTAATAACTGATGCAACAGAGGTCTGATTTACATGAATGACTTCTGTTCTAAATTACTGTATTGTTATTAACACCACCAGTAATTCTGAAAGTTCAAATCTGATCTCCTACAGTAAAATACTTTTGATAAATATTCACACTGAATTAAAAATGTCTCTTTTAAACTACATGCTAGTGAAAAAAGGGAAAACTGAGAATGAAACACAATACTCTGGATCTTCTTATTAGCAACATGTCATGGAGAAATGCACAAAAATCTGTAACACATAATGAAATTACAATCATATGCAGTTCAGTAAAACAAAATTTTTTATTGCCTCTCCAAGGAAGAACCAAATTTAACAAGTACTTCCCAAAGTGAAATGAGGCTGTTCTTATTCACAAATGTTATTTGAAGTTCAGGCATTATAGAGCATCTTACGCTACTGTTTGCTTTCACAGAAATAAAACAGACCAAACAAAATCTATGAAATAAACATTTTGACTACCTGGAGTACCAAATAAGGCTCTTCAGGGACTCAGGTGCAGAGAAGGTGTATTTTTATAAGGATGAGGAATATGTACAGAATGCTATGGATCTTAAATATACTTATGGTAGATCAATAGCATGGAATACATTCCAGTAAGTATGGAGATTCTGAACTCTCTATAAAGTTTGCCATTGTGTCAGAAAAATAGCTGTTTTCCAATCTCAAGACAGGAACTACTCTGATGAATAATTCAGGTAAAAGCTACTCAATGAAACATGTAAGATTGGAAAAAAAAGACAAAGCAACTTAGCAGATAGACTATCTAATGTTCTCTAATTTTTTGCTCATTGTATTTCCAGCAGCATTTTGTGAATTGCTGATTTATGCCAGGTTATTTATATTTAGAAAACTTTAATATGTCAAACTATTCACTGTTCAATGATTCCATTGAAACAATTTGTCAAAATGTAGTACTCACAATTCTTTGCAAGTCTTACCGAAAAATACTGCTCAGCTTCAAGTTGATCCTGAAGCTCACGCATTTGACCTTCATTTCCTCTGTACTGTCTTTGAAGAAATAAAAAAGGAAAGCATATAAAAGTCAGCTACTAACAAATGACAGGCAGACTACTTCTAAGCAGAAAAGTACCCTATGAAGATCTTACATTTGCACACATATTATTTCACAATGACCAACAGTTTGTTGTATCCTAAACTTCTGATTTAAGTACATTCCTTATTCTACCCCAATGACCATTTCAGTACATAACTTAGAAGACAAAGAGTACTTTAAATGGAAAAATGTTAAGTCAGCTGAAAGAAGATATGATATAAGCCTAATTATTGAAAAATGTCTTCAATCAGCTTAAGAAATGTTAAGAAAAAGGATCAGGTAGTTAAAGGGGGAAAAAAAGCTACTGACTCCTATACAGTAAAACTAAAAGACCCATATGATTTAATAAGTAGTATCACAGTCAATCCATAAAGAAGTCACCCAAATATAAGTGGCATATATATATATGTCTTGACATAGAATGATGAGCTAAGAATTGTTCTGCATCATAGCTCATAACAAAAATATTCCAACACTGAAGGCTACATACAGAAATCATAACATGCAGCTAAAAATACTCTTTTGGTTTAGCAAAAAAATGCCTATGTTCCAGAGAACTTTTTTTAGTAACAGGAACAGGCAAAACAGTACATGTATAATAAAGCAACTTTTTCCATTTTACTTCAGATTTTTACTTACTTAGCAAGTTGAGCCAACTCAAATTCCAGTAACCTCTTTGCTTCCAACAACGTATTGATTTCCTGTTTCAGCTGCTTCTCAGAACCCTTCAAGTTATCTGCTTCAAAAGCTTGTGCCTTTAATTCATTCTGTGCCATTATTCGCTTATTCGTCTCTTGTTCTAGCTGAAGCGTTAGATTCCTTACCTAAATGAGAAATATTTCAATTTAGGAGCATTTCTGAATAACCAATTGCACATGGTTGAAAGTGTTTCATATATGGTACATTTTACATGAAACACCATTGCATAGATGCTACACATTGTACAATACATACAAATATTCCTGAACCTCCAAACACTTCAGTGCAATAGAAAGCTGCTGCCCTTACAGAACGTACTGACATGACACTGCATGATGATAAAGCTTCCCCATACTTAGCTTATTTCAAAGTCCCAAATGTGTTTTATCTTATCTTAAAGGCAACAATGGAAGAAACCCAAATTGTCTGCTGAAAGGTCCTGCAAACCTCTCTGCATTTCAGATGTTAAAAACTTGTCACCCTAGAAAAAAATGCAGTCTACCAGATAAATAAAACCTAATTTACTGAAGTCGTGACCCCTAAGAAAGGTGTTATAACCTTCATTCATAACCCAGTGTCCTGTGAAGAAAAAGTAAGCAAGACACTGTAATTTGTAGTTTTCACATTCAATATTCTAATTGCATATTTCCTTGGACAAATGCTTCTCCGGAGAATGCAAACTCAGAACTGCAAACCATCCAAACCAATCTGACTACACAGTCAAATTCACAAGCAAGTTTTTCCTTTAAAAAAAGAAAAGGAAACATGAAAAAATTGATTACATTACATTGAGGGCTCAAATATCTAAGGCATCCAAGAGCTGAGAAACAAATGAAAAATATCTAAAACTATTTAGGCCAACTATCTTCAGTTCTACTGAGAGGGGTATTATACAATGACATCAGTATAAGTTGATTTAATTTTCTATTTCTTGGTGCACATATTATTTCTTATTTATATAGAAAATTGTTAGTGATGAACATTTTACTTACTTCATCTTCCAGTCTCTCCTTTTGCTCAAGAAGGTGTTCCAGTTTCTGCTGAGATTGCTTCAGGTCAAAGTCCAGCATGGAACACTGTTTTTCAGCTTGAACTATCCGATTTTCTGCCCTTTCTCTTGCTGCCCTTTCTTCCCTTACTTTTTTTTCCATCTCTAATATAAGATTAAGGAAAGTAAAACAACAAAAATGAGTATGTAGTATCTACAAGAATGCTTTTTGTAAACACAGTCCTAAACATCCCAGTATTCTTCAGACCCTTTTGTTCAGCTATTTAAGCTCTTTTTCTGTTAGATGGACTGACTACTACCTATAAACTTCCCGGCATTATTACTAAAAACACTAAAAAAGAAATGTAATTCGAATTTGCATTCAAAACACTGGAATATTATTATGACTACTGAAAGACTAATAGTGAAAGAATTAAAAAATGCAGATTCTTGAATTAATCAATAAAGGCAAAGTTTCATTTGCATGAATGGATCGTAAAGTGAAAGAAAAGCGCTATCATTTGTATCAGCTTTCTGAAAAGTTACAAACTACACATTCAGGTACCAATGACCCTCAGAAAGAAAATCTTATATATTTAATTAAGATACCAAGACACAGCTTTGATTCATGGATATGTATCTATAAAAGAAACTTCATCACATTACCACTGTGCCTAATAAAACACCAATATTTTTAACACAGTTACATAGGAATGAATGCTCCAAGACATCTGTCTTAATAATGCACTCTTTCAATTTCATTCAGCATTAGCCAGAATTTCAAGATTCAATAGCATTTTAGAAGCCAAGGAATGCTTTAAATTGCAAATGCAGTAAAATGTTCAAAACATATAAGAAACAATGCAATTTTTATGGTAGAAGTACCACGCTAGAGAAAAGAATTGAAAATGTGTAGTTTTCACGTTTTGAGATTTTGACATGCATTTTCTTTATAGAAGGCATTAAACACTTCTAAAAGAGTACCACATTATAAGATAATGTGTTTTAAGATAATATAATCAAAACATCTTTTATTATATATTCACCTGAAACTTGCAAGAAACACTTACCACACATTGCAACTGATCTTGCCTCCTCTATTGACTGATGTTTGTCAGTTAATCGAGCTTTAGTCACTTTGTGTTCATTTAGTTCCTGTTCTAACCGGTCTTGTAATGACTTGAGTTTGTAGTTCAAATCTATCTCTAAATTATTCTTTTCCTAAAGATAAGAAAAAAAGTTACCGATTTCTATAATATCAGAGGGAAACATTTCCCTTCTTCTCTTTCTTAAGCATTAACCTTTTGTTATGAAGAAATTATCAATGTTATTTTTCATGTTTAATAAAGAATGGTAACAGATAAAAACTGTACTCAGTGCTCTGGAGAAAACTTCATTAAATTTTTCAGTAGTCTATAAATCTGTAAGGTAATGGAAACTTCTCAGTTTGAATTATCAGTAGTCATGTAAATTGGAAACATACAACTAATCTACCAATAACACTAGCACACAGAGGAATTAGAATTCTGGGATGCATTCTGTTATTTCACTGTTGAGATTGCCAGCCATTAACAGTAACACATGAAACAAGCAATGCAGAGAAACTTCCAGAGACAAGGACTTGCCTTTGCATCACTGCTTCACGTAACACCAAATGACAACAGTAACTCCTTGCACTTTCCCTCATAAGTAGTCATGTATCTCTGTTTTATTTGGATAGACCACACAGCACAGAAAGTCTTTAGCTGACCTCAAAACACAGGCTACAAAGTTAGCTCTATCTGGAAAAAGGGTGCAGGATTTCCTTTTACTCTTCTTGTTTCTCCATCTTGGGGTGGGAATCAGAGATGCTGGGGAACATGCTGCTACCATTCTTTAAGAAGGAAGGAAGGAAGGAAGGAAGGAAGGAAGGAAGGAAGGAAGGAAGGAAGGAAGGAAGGAAGGAAGGAAGGAAGGAAGGAAGGAAGGAAGGAAGGAAGGAAGGAAGGAAGGAAGGAAGGAAGGAAGGAAGGAAGGAAGGAAGGAAGGAAGGAAGGAAGGAAGGAAGGAAGGAAGGAAGGAAGGAAGGAAGGAAGGAAGGAAGGAAGGAAGGAAGGAAGGAAGGGGGAAAGGAAACTGAAACAGTTCAGCGCCAAAGTTGATTAGAAGGTCTAGCACTGATCCGGTCAAAATCCAGTAAAAGCAGAAAATTAAATTTCAAGTTTTTAAAATATTCAATTCATAGATTTTCAGGAGGCAAGTCTCTGCAGTGATAGCTAGACAGCCAGAGAAAAATTACTTGCTATTGGCAGAAGTGTTGAATCAGTGATAGTGAATGACAAACACAATTTTTACGCCCAAAGCTACAAGTAAGAACTACCTGAGGACCTGCGAGACTTACCATCCTGATGAGATTGTAAATTAGCATTATTCAATCATTTCAACACAAGATTGATTCACAGCAAGAACACAGGACTTAGCAACATCAATAAATACTACTTGAAAATAGTCAAAAGCTGACAAAGACCTTTAGCCTCAACATCATTTTACTGTACCTTTTCTGAATGATTAAGCATATCCTGTGCTTGTTTCCTTTCTGCTTCCACTCTTTCAAGATTGTTTTTAATGTTTTTTACTTCTTCTTGTAAAGTTGTAATCCGAACTGCCATAAGAAATTAAACATCATTCAGTATTAGTTACTTGACTTAGATCAATATGCTTTTCCACCTTTATTGACTTCTGGGCCCCTAAAATATTTTTACCTTCAAATTGTCCAGACATGCAAAGGCTGTATATCAAAAAGGAAACCAATCTTTTTAGCCACGCTTTATGCATGCCATTAGTAACAATTGACCAAAAAAACAATCACATGCAAAACTTGGTACCTGCCTTCCATCACTTCCAATATCTAATATGCGAAATTTATTCCATTAATTCAAGTTCTGCTGTGTTATGCAACAAGCACCTTTTCTGATGTTAACTCCACTAATATGTAGGTTAAGGCACATTACACAGGAAGTTAGGCTCAAATGGATCTACAGGTACTAATACAATATATATTCACCTAACTGACTCAAGTGCTCTGTGTTGGATAGAGGAACTATTCCCCATCCCCCACAGCATCTACCACAAGATGCAGTGTGGCATCAGAAGTTTATACTAAATACTGAGCAGAATCACAGAATATTTTGGTTTGGAAGGGACCTTTAAAGACCATCTAGTTCAATCCCCCCTGCCATGGGCAGGGACATCTTTCGCTAAACCAGGTTGCTCAAAGCCCCATCCAACCTGACTTCGAACACTACCAGGGATGGGGCAATCACAGCTTCTCTGGGCAACCTGTCCCAGGGTCTCATCACCCTCATTGTTTAAAATTTCTTCTGTTTATCTAACATAAATTACACTCTTTTCAGTTTAAAACCATTGCCCCCTGTCCTGTCACAACAGGCCCTGGTAAAAAGTCTCTGTCTTTCTCATAAGCCTTCTTTTGGTATTGAAAGGCCATAACACACAAAGCCTTAGTAGTAGTAGTAATATGTTGTGTGTCTATGTATCTGCATGCCGAAGTAGTAGTATAAATATATAAGCCAAAGCAGTAGCACATATTTCTAGACTGAAGAATTTGCATTACCTCCTTTAAAATAAATACACAAAAATATATTTTTGATTACTCTGTATTACAAGTAATACCTTAAATAGAGTATACAAAAATAGACCTATCGCTTCAAATACATCTGTCTACAGTACAGTCTGCTTCACTTAATTCTGAAATACAAAGAGACATCCTGGCAATATATCTTCTTCCATCTCATAATTTCTTATAAAGTCTTCCTAAATCTTATTCTTTCCTCATTCATTTTAAATGTGCTTTTAGAAACTGCTGTATGAGTATTTGAATCACATAAAGCTATTTGGGTATATACCAGCAAAGCACCTTAACCCTACACCCTTCAGAAAAAGATCATTCTGCAGTCTGCTGACTTGGATGTGGCCAAAAGCACATTTTGAAGTGCACAGAATAGCCTTCTATAACCATTTTTATCTCCTGCTTGCAATTAACAACAGACTGGATCAAACTACATTCAGTCATTTCAGAGGAACTTTACAATCATTGAACTGAAACCAGTTTACTGTATTTGAAGCACTGTAAACAGTCAACTTGATTCTGGATAGTTCATTCTTTGCACTAGCAATGTTTACCTTAAACAAACCAACCCAAAACCACCCAACAGTCCTCAACAAAAGATTGTGCCTCATGGAAAGTGATCTTCCATAGTGCAGACAGATGGTTTAAAATGACAAGTGAAAAGGCAGGATCCATTAGCACAGGCACAGTCATGAACTAATGCAGGCATCCTCAAACTACGGCCCACGGGCTGGATACGGCCCCCCAAGGTCCTCAATCCGGCCCCCGGTATTTACAGAACCCCTCGCTGCCGCACCCCCCCCCCCCCCCCCCTCCTCCGCCAGGGGTTGGGGGGGGAAACCAAGCAGCCGCAGATGACTGCCTGACACTTCATCCGCATGCCGGCCCCTGTTTAAAAAGTTTGAGGAGCCCTGCACTAATGTATCTGAACAGCTTCTAGTACGAAGGATCAGAAGTACAAGTGGTAAAAAGTTTCAGGCATCCTGAAAAAAGGGATTCCACATCTGCATCCTTTACAATGCTCTTCATCTTGCTTATAATGTAGAACCATCAAAAAAGAAAACAAATACAATGTAACAACAAAATAGCATTCTCCACAAATGAAAGAGAAAGTGTAGGGTATGTCAATTTGGCTACTGCACCAAGGCAGTAAGACCCTGTTGTGTCTTCTCTAGCACTGTATCATCTTTTCATGTTTTTGCACCACTGGACTCAGATTTTTAGTCAGGGCAGCCCCAGAGCCTTACAATCAGTATTTCCCACTCATCGATTTTGATACTGTCCCTCCCAAGAGCTGTTCAGACATGATCAGGAAGCAAGATCTAAACATCAGAAATGGTTCTATTAAGTCACACTCAGTTTGCAGGTTGGCTTTCCTCCCTTTGTGTAACTGTACTTTGTTTAACAAAATAGGGTTATCACAACTTTTTTGGTAAAGTATAAATACAGAAGAATTACCCTGTAGTTCTCCAATCATTTCAGATCCATGACTTCTGTCCCTTCGTTCTGATTCCAAAGCTGCTTGCAGTTGGTAATAATCTTTCTCCACCTGCAGTTTTGTGCTTTCTAGAACTCTGCACCTTTCCTGTAGTTCTCTATTCAGTGATTCTACCTGACTTAATGACTTGCTCATTTCTGTGTTACCCTTTCTCAGTCTTGCTGCTGTATCCGATTCTGTCCTCAGCAAATCATTTGCTTCTTCTAGCTGTTAAAAGAAAACAGACAAGATTCTCAAATTTAAAAATTATTAGGGCCAGTTGTACTAAATCTGAATGCTACATACGGCTTCTCAAATCTAAGAAATATGAAAACAATGAACAGAAGCAACATACTTGTTTTTGTAACTGTATTATCTTCTCATTTGTAATTTGTGAATGCTGGCTGATTTTTTTCAAGTCATCCATTTGATCTTTTAGCGTGGACACTGAAGAGAAATGACACCATTAATACAACAGATTAAAAAAAATCCTTAGGTGTTTTTGGGTTTTTGTTGCTTCTTTTTACACAAACACACTGAAATAAATTCTTAGCATATAATAGGTCTTTTGTTGACTTTTTGCTTTTTATACACATTTTTAGGTCACATTCTGTGCTTGCAGAACTAGCATGCACACTGTAGAGACTAGAATTTGAAAATATGACAAAAATACCACGTTCAAATAAAAATAAACTCAACATTTTTGTCCATTATTTGAAAAGATCCCTTTAAAGTTGCACAGCGCTGTAAGATGCTAAGGTAGTAAATTATTCCCCGAAACTTATCATACACCTCATCAGTGTCAAATGCTTGGACAATATGACATACCTTCATTTTCCATGTTCCGCCTTTTTTCGTTCTCTTGTTCAATTTTTCTTTGGTAGTCATTTATCTTATGTTGCAATACCATCTTTTCCTTCTCAATCTGAGACACTGTTGATTCCAAGTTCTTTCTCTGATTTCCCTAAAATTAAAAGCATTGGTATTTTCTGTTTACTTTTTAAGGAATGATCCCTAAACTAGTATCTCTGCAACTAATTAATCAAGGAAACTGATGCATCATTTCCAATGAATGGGTTTCTGGCTTCCTTGAAAAGGTTTTCAAAAAAGATGGCTTTTTTTTTTTAAACTTCTACATGACAAATCTACAAAATCACTAGAAAAGTTATTGTTAACATGATTATATGTAAGCAATTATTAAAATTATTGAGGCAACATAAGAACTCAATAGAAAATGATCTGCATATTAATTTTGAGTAACTGATTCTGATAAACTGCAGAGAAATTGCAGTGAGCAAGACTAAGCAAAACATTTAGCAGAGGAAATAGAATTCAGCGTGACTTGCAGAAAGAAAAGTTTTTGAAAATGTATATGGATAAAAATGTATCTCCCAATGCTATATATTGAAATGTGATGGTTTGGTCTCAAATTTCATCTCAGAAGAATTCTTTTAGTCACAGAAGAAATATCTTACATCATTAAAGTACTATCTACATGCTTTACCCAGCTAAGAAGGCTTCATTGAGGAAAAAATTACCTCTTCATCCAGTTCTTTCATTATTTTGTCTAGCTTTATGTTTGAAGATCTAAAAATAAAACAAAATAATTTAAGCAATATATGTTATATACACTATTTTTCTGGTGATTTGGGACCATTACTGAAGTGAACATTTATATTTTGGCTAACGCTATTTTGTAATAAACATTTGAAATTGAAGAAAACAATCAATCATTAGAAGTAATTTGTAAAATATATTATCAACTTTGCTGCTGGATATATATGCAAGAGTTTAGGTGCCACATTTCATCCCTTAATATGCAAATGTAAAAACAGCTTATGTACAGAACAGGTTATTCTTAAAATTAGAATACCCTGGTGAACTGCTAAAACTTCCTCCAGTTGTGAACCTTCTAAGTATCTAAATTGGTTCATTAATTCAACAGTAGACAGCTCCCTACTATGGATAAAGATATTTGAATTATTTTGAAGTCTCTGTTGAAACAACATATTAGGCCATAGTACTATACAGAGAGTAAGGTTAGGTGTGTAGTACAGCCTCAGTTAACTGGCAATAACACTGACACATCCACTGCATTTTTGTAGCTAGCTATCCCTCTTCAAAGAGATAACAAAAAAGGACGCAGATAACGTTACTTGGCAGGTACAATAAAGGAGCAGTTACAGCAATATATCTTATCTATTAACTCTGCAGTAAATGGTATGATATAACAGAAAATACACGGTTGTACTCTTGATAGCTTCAGTAGTACCGCAGGAAGACAAGTTACTGAGTATCATTCAAGCAACACACCTCCTGCGAAGCAATCAGAATGAGTGGGCAGTGAAGTTGTGTTTAAGTAAACAACAGTGTGACAGCCTACACTCCCACCAGACCATTTTGGCTACTATTTCCCACGTAAGCAGCTTATACAGCTATACACTACAGTCCTAATTCACAAGCCTGAATTCTTCCTATATCCTACACCTAGTGTTCCCTCTTGGTTTTATTGAGGCCTTGAGGAAAAGACTTCAAAAGGAGCAGCTAACTGAAGGAGAATTTATTTTGCATTAATATGAGTAAAAATTGCTGATTATCAGAAAAGAAGAATCCCAACTGTTTGTTCCTAAGTGTAGCTGCAAGAAATACGCAATTTCTCATGTAATGTAGCTATTTCTTCAGTACGGTAGAATCAAGATTTTAGAAAGCAAATAGTTGTTCTTATCTATCAGTCACCAGAGAAAAAAGGAATGTGTTTTTTCCAACAAGTACCATGTATTTAGAAACCAGACAGTTATTTTTAATAATGCGATATATGCCATATCTACAGTATTTTATGTTTTTTAAAAAATCAGCATGATCATTGTGTACTTCAGTTCAATAAAACATCTGAATTCAGAGATACTGGGTAAAATCAAACATTCATGTATTCAGAAAGACTATGTTTTACATGGGTGCCAATGAAACAAAACATTTTCTTCATACTACATTCAAAAAAAGCATTTAAATATTGTTTTAGAATGACTTAAACCAGTGCCTGGAACTCCCTTGGAGAACTACGGTACCATTCTTAGCGTTATTCTGGTAATCACTAAAAAAGTAATACAAAACTGAAGTGTTAGATGTATTTAAACTATGTAAACAATTAAAGTTCAAAGTCTTACCTGCACTTTTGCTCCATTTCATCTTTCAACTGCATTTCATTATGTAGTTGTTCTTCCAACTCATAGATCATCTTCTGCATATTTTCCAGCTTTAAATATATATTTGTACATGAAAGAACATGCATTGAATTTAAAAACTTTAAAAAAGTAATTCAGACTATTCAGTGCTGCTTACGTTGTATCACAGCTTGCTTACTTGCTTCTATCTAAACGCTAGATCTTTACCTTATTAAAACGTGACACCCCCTAAAAAGATTCTAAAAAAGTTACAAGAAACAACTTGGATATTACACATTTTCATCATCTGCAGAGTAAAAAAATTTAGGTTTATGAATAGTTCTGTCAAAATTCACAGGGTTAAGCTAAGTCAAATCCTCTTTCTTTTAAGTCCCTTCAGAATTGGACTAAAGATAATTACTGCAAAGATGTAAGAAAGCATTTTAATTAGTCTCTTTTTCTAACCTGAACCACCACATGTATTTTGCAACACATCTTCAGGCTCTCAATAAGTTCAGGAAGCAGAACAAGGCTTGTCAGTTATTAGCAATGGGGAGAAAATGCTCTTACTATCTATTTAGCCAGAGATCATTTTTATAGCTAGCACTGTACTGAGGTTTGAAAATAGGAACAAACTTCCAATGTTAATACAGAACATTACTGTATAGCATGTACTGTTTGCCAGCAGGATAAAATCAGAAATAAATTCTTTTCATGTAGTCTCAAAGTATCTACTTTCTACTAGATCTCTCGGCACAATAACCCCACTCCAACATCAGCAAAAACCTCAATTAACAACAAGATAGTGTCAACTTTGAGGAAGTTCATTAAGTCAAGATCATGCTGATTCAGTCTTAAAACTTTTCACTGATCTTGTCAAGATTTCAGCCTTATTTAGCTTTCCCACATTTCCCTCAACACTCTTGAAACTGCATAGAGAAGATCAACAGTCCTAATCTAAACTCTCTTCAAAGCAACTTATTGAAGTGGTTCTGACCCTTTGTTTTCCTGTTCCTTGTTTTAACTTCAAAAACTCTGACAACTGCCTGACTTGTTCTGCACAATCATCCCAGAAAAACAGCAACAAAACAGTTCCTCCTAAATCTGTCTCTTCCTTTTTTCCTTTTCCAACAAAATATGCTTAGAGAAAGTAGAACTGCACACTAAGATCATGAAAAGGAGACAAATTGTGCTTGTCTCCATTCTTTCTTGATAGCAACAATAAGTGTTCTCAACAAGGACTGTCCACTGTACAGTCATAAACTAAGATTTCAGTTTGGAGACCTATGACAGCATGCTTTATCCATATTAAATTATAAAGTTATAGGTGAGATAATTTCTGCCTACTTCCAGGCAGGCATTTTTCTTACTTCCTACTTTCAATCTGTTCTCCTTCCCATTGTAGTAGGAAATAAAAGTATGGAGCACTCGGGTGCTCTCAAGAACTGGAATCCTTTCTCATTTCCTCGTTTTTCTTTCTTCCACATCCTTAAGGTGCTCTGAAGTTTTCAGAGAATGAGATACAGTGACCAGAAACCAGAAACTACATATTCTATACATTCGCCATTCTATTCTACATATTTACCACTACCTATCACAAAGCCTTGAGAAAGCAAGGAAATACTGGAAAAAAATAGACTTCTCAGCACTTACAGAACAGCTCTGGAAAATCAATTACATGGATGGGACAATGGTTGCAATCGAAGACCACAGAGACTGCCTCTAAATCTAAACTTTGAGGAAAAAGGAAGGAGGACCTGCACACAACACATTCATCTCCTTGGGAGGAAGCACTGAGAAAAAAAGCAAGAAGCAAGACTATTTAACGGCTAGCTCTCACTAATAAAAAGGGACCATAGCTAATGCACAAAAATAAAAAATAAAGAACTTTCAACATAGTTGCTCCTCCATTTCTTGGTTACTCATTTTATAGCCCTTCCAGACAGGCTGCATAGAGGAACTAAACGGGATGGATGAAGAACAGGTCCAAAAAGACATCTGGCAACTGAGGCATTTCTGTACCGACTCCTGCTAGTTTGGATCTCTGTTGCCACCTTTTGCTTCTTTCTGTCTCTGGATGGTTTTATAGTGCTGTACCCTAAGAACTCTAATTAAGCTAGCTGAGCAGTCTAATTATCTTACTACGAGACAACAGGCTTCCAGAGAAGTTTTGCACAATCTGATGTAAACAGACTAAATAATACCTTAAGAAAATCCTGAGTTACAATTGACTCAATATAAAAGCATTCCTTTATACTTTAGTTCGCTCTCTGTTTTCATTTCCAGTAGGAGGTAGGGGAGGAAAGGACTATGGCAAAGCTTGCCTACAGCAGAGAAGCCAAGAAAAATCCCTCTGGAACTGCCACTGTTTCGTTTTTGTTTTTTTTCAATCACCACAGCATAGTGTGTCTGGTTAGGCACCCTGAACAATGAAGGAAATCAAAGATCCAGTGCAAAAGAATCTGTTAATCTCCTCTTTCTTAATATCTGAACTACTTACAGATGGTTATGGTTGCATGAAACCAGAGTAAATAATCAGATCTTCAAAAAGGTTTTAAATTCAGTTAAAGGACATTGAATTCCATTTCTGTCCAACTTCATGGCCTAATTCTGTGAAGTTTTACACACTTGCAAATCAAAATTAGTTTCTTGGAAATTTCTGGCACTCAGTCCCTCCCTGAAGACACTCAGTAGCATGCCAAAATGCAGAACAGACCAGGTAATGTTGTATTATATGTCCAGAACAAATTAATTTGCTAACTATGTGTCAACTTTACCGTTTTCATTGCAGCATGTAATGAAAAAAAAACAGCTGAGAAAGAACTGTGGGGTAAAAATACCTTGCAGTAAAGTAAATACAAACCCCCATTTATTTAAACCTCCCTATATCACACTCATATCCTTCCAGAGCTTCACCTCCCAAAACTGTTAAAATCACAAGACATTCATATACACCTGACAATACAGACAGGACTCTTGAGGGTTCTTTAACTACATGCAGGGTGCCTGTATCCCACTAATTATGCCAAGTCCATTCAGTAATTCCCTTCAAAGCAGCTTAGGAAGCAGTAACTGAAAGTATTCCTGAACATTTCTTGCTAGGTGAACTCCTCTATAAATGCAGATCCTCAGTGCCCCAGTTCCCAATAGCTTGTGGGGCACCCTTGGGAAGACACAGAATACCCAAGCTCGGTACATTCCTTGCCACATGCTACTTAGCTCACAGGAAGTCCAGCACCAGGGTAAAACTGGCCGGTTGCTGGAAAGCCCAAGCTTTCCATCACACTCATGTCCAGACTCCATGGTTGCCACAAAGCCAGCGTACACCTGGGATCAATAAGGCACTCTAAAAATACTGCACAAACACTTCGATATTTCTAAAGATAAGAACTGGAAATCCGTTTCCACAAAAAGAGTATGCAGTTTCAGCTGTTTTATCCCAATTCAGGAAAACCAATCTTATACGAAGAACTGGAATTCTGTTTTTCCAGTAACTTTAATAGGCAGGCCATACCAAACAGTTAAAATTTATGCATTAATTTCCCATATTCCAAGCACTAAAATAATTTGAAATATTTAGAACTCAAACAGTTTATTCCCATATATGCAACAGATTTTTTACTAAGATCCAAAAAAGTGAGACATACCACACTTTTGTCCACACTGGAGCTTGTTCTGTTATCATTGGAATTTTCTGCAGAGACAGATAAATACCTGTAACAACATTTTAAAAAGTTTTAGGAGTTGTTTAAAAGCAAGGTTAAAAAAAAAAAAAAAAGAACAAACAACAGAATACAATCACCCTGAAACATAAAATTCAGATTTTTTTCTCCAAAATGCGGATAACCAAAAAGTAACATAATCAGATTGTTTCATTTCTGTATTCATTATACTTTAAAATTTAAGCACATTTAATTGAAAACTTCACATCGTTTATTGTAAAGGGTAAAGTAGAAAGCTGCAGTAGAAGACCTCCAGAAAAAAAGGATTTCTGCCAAATACTAATGCAACCACTTTTTTAATAACCATTAAAAAAATTTTTGCTTTCCACAGTTACAACACTCTCATTGGCTTCCATCCCACAAATATTTACTCAGGCACTTATGCAGCAAGTAGCAGCAATGAAGCGAACTCTGCACAGATTGTGTAACTTCTAACAAAGTTACTAAGAGTTCCACACACAAAAAGTTTTCCCTGAAGCCAGTGTTCTTATTTTACGTAAGTGTTTTCTAAAAATACCACAAATTTCTGTTTGTCATGATTCTGAAAAGTCAGGCAAATAAATACAAATGATTATCTTCAAATTCCTTTGGTATTTGATGTGATATTCTTGGCCCGATTAACTGATCCAGAGAGACATAAAGTGTCTCTAACTGCATCAGACTATGTAAGGAAAAACACTCCAACACATGAACTGAGGAAGATAGACACATCTTTTTTGTTTCACATGCATATTTTCACATATACAAAAACCTCTCCAAAAGATCAAGGAGGGTAAAATCAAAAGACATCTCCAAACCACAGTCAAATTAAACACCAAGACTGCTTTCAGACAATCAAATGATGAAGAGGAAATCGAACAGTTTCCTACAGAAAGGGACTTGCTGTCTTGACTGCAAAAAGCCACCATACTTTCCACATTAGGGCTGCTGAGCAATGAGAATGTGATACTTAAAACAGGCACAGCACCAGCTCCATCAGAATCCAGAAGAGAACACACAAGCCAGAAAGGGCTACAAAGCGTTCTCAGCTAGTATTCCAAAATCTGTGTTATAGGTGAAGTTCAGTAATAAGTAACTGTATTTCCTAGTTTATAATCAATGAGATTACAGCTGTAGAAAGTATTTTATATTAGAAGATAGTACTACTTCCTTTAATGACAGAAGCCACATCATTTTCCTAGATTTCTGTTTCTTTAAACTCTCCAGCGTACAGGAATAAGATGAAAATGAGTGAGGGGGGAAAGATAAATGTGCAACTTTTTTCTAAATATGCAATTTTTTTAAATGTTTGAACTATTTTCAGTACAAAAAGGGAATAAAAATTAGGATTACAAGTTTAGCAAATATGAATGGTCATCTCAGACTTTTCAAGACTATCACACCAGTGGAGTATTATGGGACAAAATTAAATTCTAGGACAGCACTTTAGTTCTAGTAAGCCTACAAAATTATGATAGTATTTAGTAGCAGAGTTCTTCAATGACAGCAAAACACAGCCACTTAGGTCTCTGAAGTCCTGATACTGCTCCTCAAAAAGAAAGAGGGGGAGTGAAGAAATTTTGTTATTAACAAGCTTCTGTATGCTACTTCACCTTCTTGATAATATATTCCAAAATCTTCCTTCAAGGCAGAAATTAAGACTTTTTAAAATTATAGACTAAAAATCAGAACAGTAGGTGAAATCTCTGAACTGCTGAACTCACACAAACTGTGCAAAGCTTGCAAGTCCTTCTGTGCCTTACTATGTAGAAAGCAACAACAAATCCAACTCTTTGCAGAGATGGAAAGAATTTCACCACAGGCTTGGAAAAGTGGTTCCTCCTCTATGCAAGGACAAAAACCAGATTTATTTCCTTTCAAGCTTTCCTACCCAGAAATGCTATTAAAACTAATAGTCTCTATCCGACATGATCTACTATAAGTTTTAGCCCATTTTAAGCTTGACTGACACCCACCACAATTAAAAGCAGCTTTCAAAGAGAAGTTACTGAGATTTTTTTTTTTAATTTAGATATAACTAACCATAGTGTCTACAACAATAATGACTGCTGGAAGTATGAATTAATATAATTTTAACTGATGTAATCTGAAGTCTTCCAAGCAACAGTAAAAAGCATAATCTCACGCTGCAGTGGATGAGTGCTTTAGGAGAAAAAAAAAAAGAAGAACTATGACACAGATAACAAGCAAGTAGAAAATAATTTATTTCTAGTAAGCCAAAGTTTGATTTATCACATGCTAAAACACTGATGTAAAGTATGGAATCTTCATATACAGCTCAGGAACAGTAATTTGCGGTGAAACAAAGTGACATTCATATCCCCGATTCATGACTCTACATACATAACTCAGTGGTCTGCAGGCAGCTCTGCCTAGTAGCAGCAACAGTGGATTTTTCTGGCTTAGATTCTGCAGCACCACTGTATAATATTCTTAACACAGAATAAGACATTCACAAAGTCAGTGTGATATTTTAAGACACTGATGACTAGCAGTGCTGGTTATCGATACTGAAGTGTCAAAAGAGTGTAATTTATTAGGAATCTGAATCATTAGTAGGAATCTGAATAGGCTTGTATCTAAATGCTGGTTGGTAAGAGTCAGAAATAACGTTGACAAAAGAACACATCATTAGCTTGCTTTCTGCATACATACCGACGGTTGCTGTAGTATGTAAATCCTACAAAGGGAAGCTGGTTGCCCACAAAAGCTTTTGGTATAGGAAAAGTTTCTTCCTCTCCTTTGTCTTCTTCAAGGTCATCAAAATTACTCGTGTCAATGTCACTACTTAAGTCAGGCACAACTGGTGCTACAGCTAGAAAAAAATCAGAATAGTATGATAATAATCATTGTATTACTCAAGTGACTAAGAAATGTCTTTCATTGGTACAGGGTAAGTAAAACTTTAAATTCCATTAAAAGAAATATGGCAGTCCTTTTGCTAACATGATACATAAGTAAGCCAGATCATTGTCTCAGAGAACAGCATTATACTTACTGTCTCTGAGAGTTTCCCAAGCCCACTGATCATTTTTGAAGAAAAGGTGCCGTTTAATTTCTTCTACGCCATTTCTTCCTAGCCTCACTTCCCTGTTAAAGAGTGTTTTGGTTAAACATGGGATATTACATAAACTATTCTGAAGCAAAGACTCAGTTTAAAGCAGAATCTAACAATACAGACAAAAAATTACCTCCAAAACAGTACAGACAAAAAAATTACAAACCAAAGTAAAAAGTACACATATCTCAAAGCTTTCATATGAAGATCTATACAGGAGCACAGCAGCTACATTTCAGAATAGGGTCTGGTTTTAAATCTTGACCATAAAAAGCCCTGCTGCTACTGTTCACACCATCACAGACTGGCTAGGCACCTGCCATGCAGCAGGCAGGTTCCATTTTTTCTAGGAGATCGTGCTGTTGTTTTAATCGCATGCAGCCCAGCAAATGCAACAGCCCTCCTTCACAGCACCAGTTCTCAAGCAAAGGTTACGCTTCTAGAAGTAGCATGGGTACAACAGGAGTGTACTCACAAAGTGAAACAGACCTAACATCCACCCATTTCAGATGGGCTTCCTGTGGGTTAACTCTACCCTGATCTTGAATGCCCACTGAGAGCTAAGAGTACATTAGGGGCACTCCTGCAATGCATCTTTTGCTTCAGCTTCACCAAAAGGAATCCATTTTCCATGCTCCTCACCACTGTGCAACACAGATCAATGTAACAGTAGCTGTTACTAAGGAGTAACACTTCACATTCAAACTAAAGTTACAAGGTTGATGTACCCATAGTAGCAGCACTTGCCTTTCCCCACTATACATGCTTACATGCTACTACCACAAAGAGCAGCAGCAATCATCGGTGAACCCTCTCCCAAATACTGGGACTGGAGAAGATGAAACTGATGCTATTGCCTGTCTACCTCACAGTAACATCAGTTAGTAACTACTGCTTCAGGTTAGACAAAATGCTACTTCAGATTAGACAAAGTAACTTAAAGACTTAGGCTGAAGTTCTACAAAATTCTTGACTGACAAGTTACAACAGCATTTCTGTACTTCAAGCAAGAGACCAACAATTTCTTACATTGCTGTAGTTCAGAGAAGAATAAAGCCCAATTTCTATGAACAAGAACATTCAACTAACAGAAATGCATTCAGAGATCAGAAAAACACCTAACTATAGCAGCATTTAATGGAAACAGTTACCCTGCATTCCTCCCAGGACAGTAATAGTTTCACTTCTCTTGAGCAGTTTAGAAACCCACAAAAAACAAATATATATATGTTCTTTCAAAATGAGAAGAAATTCTCTTAACAAAGGCCTACATTCATTTTGAGTAAAGTTTAAATCTTACCTATCCGTTAAAAAGGCACAAATAAGATTTTTTGCTTCTTTAGAAATCTCATTGTCATCAGGGAAAGTAAGGGAGTTCTTATGGTTCATAATCTTACTGTATGTTCCAACCAAAGAATCTGCATAAAAAGGTGTATCACCTGAAAAGTAGCAACACAGAAATTAAAAAGCAGATCAAAAGTATTGTAGATTCTATTTGTAACATTTGAATTACATGTGCAATAATCTAAGCAACTAAGTGAACAAACCAACGTTCGAGAACTGTGCCAGAATATTTTTTAAACATATTCTGTAAATACCAGGATCAGTAAACCACTGCTTAGGTCAGAAGAGTAATAACTCAAACAGTTAAAAACAACAGTGATTTTAACATGGAGTCTAGTTAAGTAGTGTAGTCAATTCTGATTATCCTACTACTCACCTACAAGCATCTCATACAAAAAGACTCCAACTGACCACCAGTCACATTCTCGCCCATAGTAACCATCGCCACCCTGGGACTTCAATACTTCAGGAGAGATATAGTCTGGCGTTCCCACAGCTGTATCGCATCGTACCATACCTTCCTACAAAAAGGAGGAAAACAGTCCAAATAAAAGATCCAGGAAGAGTTTATGCATCCTAAGCAACATCACCAGATCAGCGTCAACTTTCCTCAAACATTGTTTTTTGAATGGCTATTTTAACATTTTCAAATTCTAAGCTACTAAAACCAGAACAAAGCACCAGATCTGTCAAACACAGTTAAAGTCACTTCAAAAACCTCAGTTAAAAGCACAGAAGCAATCAGAATTTTATCTAGGCCCTGTAAACGCTGCACAGCCTCTCCTGCTCATGTCAGTATGAATGTGTCATATACTGACAGGATGTACTGTAAAAAGGGAAAGCTCCTGTTAGAATCATGGGATATCATCAGGGATTTTGCTGACAGAATCAGCTAAAGTGCAAGTTTTTCGCCTCCAACCCAATACACTTAAGGCTGGGAAGACTAAATGTAGACAAGACCTTAAAACTCTAAGCAGACAGAATTCAAAACAGGTAACAACTGAGAAGAACACTTGACTGTTCTTCCCACTCCTGAGAAGGGCTGGTAGAACAGAGATCAATTGCACTGGAGCTGGCATCCAGAATGCTGAAGCTGCAACCACGCACTCCCTTTCCAGTGCCATTCAAGCACTTCTGAAATAATCCTATGCCATTCCCAGAAATGGATCTTTTTATGCAATCCATTTATAAAAATGGATTTTGTTATGCAAGGAAAACTTGCATGAAAATATACAACTAAGTAAATATAACAAATATAAACCCAGTGTTGCATATGCAGCAAACCCAGAATGCACCTAAATTAAGTTCCTATGCTGAGCAGTTTCTCTCCCACAGAGTAACTTTTCTCTTTGAAAAAAACAGAGGAACTCAAGACTGGGATCATGACTACTCAGCTTTGTTCACAACAGCACAAAATGTAAGGTGTTGTTGACAGAAGTTTCCTTCGGTAATGCTAATATACAGCAGAGTTTTGTAATATTTTTTTTTCTTTTTCGACACTTACAGCTTAAACCCTAGGATAATGTTTTTCTGTACTTCAAAATTACTCATTGTTACGAACACAATCAAAGATAAATCTGCATTAAGTTAAAATAAATCCAAATTTTGTATCAGTTATTCCACTGAATTGTTTGTGACTTGAGGAAATTCTTGAATTTGTACACATAACCTGCCCTTGGTTTTCATTAGCTGCTTTGCCATGAATAAAAGGCACCAAACACAGTGATGTACTCAAAAGCTCCTGGAACGTGTTGAGAACATAATATACATAGTACAGAGATTCTGTTAAATACCACAAATTTCAGACTGTTTTCCTCATATATATGCGCAGGCTGGCACAAACCAATCTGAGTTTTGTGTAGGGAACAACAGTGCTTCACAATACATGAAGAAATTGTTGCAAAGTAAATTTTTAGTGACCTCAGGACATAGTTTTTAAAAATACGATGTTCTTTAACCTGTTTCCTTCAGATTTACCATTTTCCTACCTCATCACATGGCTAATAAGTACAACCGGAATTCAGCAACCCATACGTTAATTTTGATTCTTTCATTACTCACTACCTAAAAATAATCTCACTTATTTGCATTAACTTCTGATAACCAAAGACTCCAAGAAATAATCCAGAGAATCTAGAGACAATCAAAGGCTTGACTTCAGAAAGTTTCTCTAGGAAACAGTATAGAAATGGATACAGTCCATAATTCAATAACCATTTCTGCATTCTACATTGTCATTGAATAGGTTGCATAAAGAACAGTAATGGGAACAGAGTGGAACCTGACTCTCCTCATCTAGCTAAAAAGTTTTCAGTATATTTCCTTTTCACTTTTAAATATGTTTTTCTTTCACAAACAGATAAGCAAAATAAAAAACATATGCTTACCTTGTTCATCTTCATACAAGTACCAAAATCTGCTAGTTTTAAATGACCAGCTTTATCTAGCAGCATATTATCAGGCTTCACATCTCTGAAAGAAGAAAACCATAATCTTTTAAAAGGAAATAAAAACAATTTAACTTATGAAAGCAATAAAAGTATTTTTTCAGATTCAATGTTACAAGGAAAAACACTAACATGAAAGCACCACTATTTGGTCCTTTCTACTGACTACTGAACTACAACATTTTAAAATATTGTAATGGATGCAAGAATACAGCTTTAAGTTACCAAATATAACAAATCTGGACATTATCAAGTTCCTGAAAAACACTCACTGGTTTAAGTACCTCTCTGCTAGGATCCACCTACAGAAAAAAAACCAACCATTCTTCTTCTGAGTTAGCTACCGTAAACAAACCTTGAAAACACAGCTTCTTCTCAGAAGCTATGAATTTTCAGAATTATATTAACGTGAACAAGTATTTTTGTGTGCCTCAAAAGGAGTATTGCCTTAACCCATTTTCCACAAAGTACTTCCATTACAGAAAAAAAGTTTTCATAAAGTAACTGGTAAAGTTCAGCACGTTTGATGTTATTAAATATACTTACTGAAGCAGAATAATAGTAGGAAACTATTATCAAGAAAGCATAACATGAATTTCACAAGAAAGTATATTTCAGGACCTCAAAGGAGACCTCTGACCATAACTGTCAAATGAAGTGCAGTGGAAATGTATCATTATACTCACAGAATAATTTTGGTTGGGAGGAATTTTTGTAAGATCTCTCATTAAATGCCTTATCAAAGTACAGCTAACAAAGTTTGAGTCAACTTCAAAGTTATAATAGGTTCCTCAGGGTCAAATCCAGTCAAGTTTTGAATTTCTTTCAAGGATGGAGACTCCACAACCTCTCTAGAACTCTCCTCCACTGTCTGATTGCCCTCATAGTGAAAAAATATTTCCTAATTAATAGCTAGACATTCCTTTGCTGCAACTAGTGTCATCCATTGACCTTCATCTTTTCGGTGTGCACCTTCAAGTCTGGCTCTTCTACAAAGTCCTGCTGGGCAGCTGACGACTGATGCTGTCTCACCTGAACACTGTTCATGTCGTGAACGAAAACATAGTGCTGACATGGGTATCAGCCCTCTGAGGAACTGCTGGTAGCTGACAGTTGGCTGGACATTGTTCTACCTATTCAAACTGTATCTTTCCAATTTGGAAAGTCAAAAACCTTGCTAAAGTCAAGACAAACAACAGACATTGCTCTCACCTCATCAGTGGAGCCCATCATATCATCACAGAAGGCAACAGGGCTGGCAAGGCACACTTCACCCTTTGTAAATCCATGCAGGCTGTTCCCAATCACCTTCCCATTCACATGCTTGGAAAAGGTTTCCTGAGAATTTACTCAGTAAGATTCCCAAAGACTGCCCTTAGGCTAGTCAGCCTGCACTTCCCCTGATCCTCCCCACCTTGCCCTTCCTGGGGCAAGATGGGTGTGACATTTGCTTCTTTCCAGCCACCAGGAATCTCCCAATTGCTGCAACCATTCAAAGGTGACAAGAGAGCGATATCATAAGGGTACTGGCTAGTTCCCTCATGACGCTCGGTATATCCCACCTGGTGCCTTGGACATGTGTATGTCCAGTTTGCATGACTGGAACTCACCTTGATCTTCCTCTGCCACGGTAATACTTCACTCTCCCAAGCTCTGCCACTAGGCACAGGAACCCAAGAGGCCTGAAAGCAGACCTTATCAACAACGATGGCAGCCTCTGCTGTTTCCATGTCCTTTGTCAATAGGTCCCTGATGCATTAAGCAGTGGGCCCACATTTTCACCAATTTCCTTTGATTCCTCAGATATTAACAGACTAACTCCAGTGGAAAACAAATTCAAAAAAATCTGCTGGT
This sequence comes from Falco peregrinus, assembly GCF_023634155.1. Classification (NCBI taxonomy): domain Eukaryota; kingdom Metazoa; phylum Chordata; class Aves; order Falconiformes; family Falconidae; genus Falco; species Falco peregrinus. The sequence goes on along the minus strand of NC_073723.1, from coordinate 57,828,479 downwards.
GTCAAAATAATCTAAATATTCAGGAAAAAAAATCACTGTGCTGCTGGCAATTTCGAATGCCTGCTTCCTAAAGCTTGCAAAATACATGTACAAATGGTTCATTCAGCCAGATAATTTATCCATTACATGTAGCGTAGCTACATAATTAATGATGCTCTATATTCTACTCGAGCAATAGATTAGTAGTTTCGCAAAAGCTTATGTGTTAACATGGATCTTCTGGCTGAGTTACAAATTGAGGATTTATATATTATGTCTTACTAACTTTTCCTGCATTTTCTGTTGAAAAAATTATTCTTTTGTTCCTAGTTAATGCAATTAATAACTAACAACAGATGAAAGTTCAAATATCAAAAAGAAAACTTCTCAACCTATCCAAGTGACTACATTTCAGTTTAGGGCAAGCACATAATATGAAACTAAGCCAAATCCCTTTGCTCTACACCCCAATTTTCCATCTTGCCCCTCACAAGAAAACATATGGCTGGGAGATTTTCCTCATATCATTCACAAATTCTTGCTTAATGGGTTACTGAGACTTCAAACGCAGAACAAAGAATTAGCAATTCCTAACAGTGGATACTACCGCGATCAAATTCCTAAATCATGTTTTTCTGTTCAGAAGAACCATTTTGGGGTGAATACGTTGATACCACTTCAGCTCAAGAGAGCTTGGTAAAGTGGGACAATTTTATTATTCCCCAAACAGAAGAACATCAGCCTGCTGAAAACCTTTACTTTGACTGTATCACCTCAGACTTGTAGTTTCTGATGGCAAGAACCTTTGAAGTTGTCAGATGGAATAATTATGACATAATAATGAAGCAGTAACATCATAAATTTTAAAACTGCCTAAACAATTAACTGAAGTCATCCTAGCAGCACCAGGAATAAAACACTATGTAACAACACTTTTTTCTTTTTTACCTGTGTATAAAACCCATTGAGTGAATTGCATCTAATGCAAGTACAACTTCAGCAGTATAAAATCTTGCCCATTTCTCTGGAACATCGTAGTTGCTCATTAGATTTACAAGGTCCCCACCAGGCATGTATTCCATCACCATGTAAAGGTAACGGTCATCTTGGAATGCGTAAAATAACTAAAAAAGAAATAAACAAAAGCCAAGTTCCAGTTACCTTTAATCTTTTGCTTGTTGGAAATTAAAGGAATTTCTGAGCAAACTGTTTCACAGAGTAAGAGAATTGCTACAATTACTCCAGCAACTTTGTATCAAACAACAGAACTCCTAAAAAGGAACTAATCTCCAGAGTAAATTTCAGCCACATCTTCAGTCCCTTTATATTACAAGGGAAGTAGAAGAGTCCTGGTTACAGTCAAAGTTCAGTGACTTTGGTGCGATAAATTTTGAGATCATTTCAAAGAATGCTCATTGCATGAGAAGACAAAATGCTTCCTTATTCCCTGGGACAATAGTTGGCAAATACATAAACATGAAACTACTGTACTGTGAATATCTTCCCAATTCTATCTGTGTTATTATTAAATATTTATTATTCTGTATTTATTGTATAGAAAGTGAGCTTAAATTTTAATTAAGTAAAAATATTTCCCTTACAGTTGTCAATGCTCTGTTCAACATGGGTAGTACAAGCAGATTTAAGTTTTGTAACTTAAAACATTTTGAAAATCATGAAAGCACTATTCTGGACAATCACTCACAGACAGATTGAAATGTAGTTATCTATTTGACCTAAGTAAATCTTGAATCATTTTTTTAATTCTAATCTAACAAAAGAATTTACATGGTTAAGGGCAAGAACATTTTAAATTAACAAGTTAACATGTGCACACACAATGCATGTTGACTGCTTCAGGCACGCTCTTTTAACTTCAAAGGCAGCAATGCCCCCCAGAAAATTGTCAGTGATAAGACTGAAATAAGGAAAAAAACAACCTGAGCAGGTGTAATTTGCAGCCAAATATACACACAAAAATTAGGACATATAGCAGCTGTGCCTTAAGAATAACTTTCCAGTATGCTGGATACTTCAAAGAATTACTGTAAGGCCAGCTCATCAATATATATCTGGCAAAGAGTTTTAATAATAAACAGAATAGCTTATCTTGGAAATGTTATAAAAATATACAATTTTGAAGTGTGTAATATCTGCTATTTGTTGTGTACAGCATTCTTAATGTTAATAACGTATTTCCCTACCAGACCAATACAAACAAAAAGGGACTTTGAAAAGCTAAGAATGAAAACATGTAATTCCCAGTCGTGCAGTGTTGTAATAAAACTATTCTACAATGACAGTATTTTTAAAAGAGTATCACTATACCTGAACAACCCAGGGACTATTAGCAAAAGCCATAATGTCCCTTTCTTCCCAGAAGAATGCAGAATCTGATCTTTTTATCATCTCAAATTTGCTGAGAAGCTTCATAGCATACACTCTCCTTGAGGATTTATGCCTTACCTATGACGACAAATGTGACACACAGGACAGATTTAGCTTGCTACATTAACATATGAAGAATACCACTGCATATATTACTTTCCCTGCCTCACTGCTTAACAAGTTTTATAAGACTCTTCACATTATTGTAAAAAATTATATACTGTAGGTCTACAGAATAATTACATTCCATTATCTGACAATATATGCATTGCTCTTAAAATACTTGCTAGAACTATTTAACATAAAAGTCCATAGGCATAACAGTCGCTTCGTAATTTGTAGGTATGTGTCTTTAAAAGGACAAATATTGGCACCTGTTAAATACTATAAAGTTAAAACTACAAGCATTTTCCAGAGTTCATCAGCAGACATGTATACTTGCTGCTGTATTTCCAGTTTCTCCCACCAGTTCTCAATTTCATGAAGCATGAACAAGCCTTGTTGCTAATCTATCTCAAACAACATACGACATCTCTCATCTGTGAGAACTATGTCCACAAAAATCTGGTGTAGACCCTGACCTGGCAGAAATTCTTCTAGTCCTGAAGATTTGTTCAATTGTCCATGTATACGGTGGCAAAGGCTAATTTTCTTGATTATTTTAATAGAGAAGCACTACTACAATGCAAAACAACTACTTATGCGCTTTGAGAGTACTGAAATACGACATTCTCAAAACACATTTCCATGAGATAAAAAGAACCAAAATTTCACTGAGCTAAAGGTTTTAATATTACAAGACTGCATCTTCTGAACACTGTATTCAGCAACAGCTGCATGAGCAAATACTACAGAATACATTCAAATGTACAAACAGAAACATAACTTACCAACTGAACCTCCCCAAATGCCCCTCTACCGATCACCTTCACTACTTCATAATCTTCAGCTTTCATACGCAGATCTCTCATTTTATTTACCGTGTCTTTATCTACATAAAACAAAATTCACATTTCATATATAATGAATTTAATTAAAGCCATTCATGTCATTTCAATTTTTCATAATTTTTAGAAGATGTGCTGCTTGAAGAGCAGACTTCCTTTTGAATCTACCTTCCTATTAGAAACCTCTGTGCAGAATGTATGACTTCATTCTCATTACCATAGTAACCAAAACCTCACATAAACATAATGCAATGACTCTACTGTACAATCAAATTACCAGAGATCTTAATTCGGTAATTTCTTTAAAAATAATTACCTGCAAAAAAATCCTACAGAAATTTCATATCCAGAAAGATCTTGCTTGTAAACTGATTGGTACAAAATTATTATTTCTGGATAAATATCCATCACATCCGAAAAAATATCATAAGTTACACACATAAGACACTTTAAGAAAATATTTTTTTAAAAAAATTCGCTTTCCATTTTCTGTACTTTTATTACTTCTAATACTCAAAAAGTAGATTTTAATTTAAAACATGCAGTGGGAAACGTTGCAATTATTTATATAAACCCGTCACTCTACAAACTACAATAATTTACAGACTCCCAATGGGCAGATATTCTAATTCCAAATTTGGTCAAAGATTAAAACAAGCTATTTTAATCCATGTGGGTCAACATTGGCATGGGATTACATGGAAAAGCTTCATGCTTCAGTATTTCTAAAAGCAAGGAACATCTTCTAAACCAGATATGCTTCTAATAAAATTAATTATGCAACAATATTTTATTTTCATAAATAGTATTCTAGGCCTAAAAGCAAAGTCTAGAAAGAAGTAAGGACAGGGCAAGAGAAAGAAGGAGAAATGTCATTTTTAAAGCTCATATTTTAAAAAAGTGATCAGGCAGATGACAGAAAATAACCATTAGATTTCTACCTACACTGGCTGTTATCTAAAACAAGAGCAGCATATGTACAATTAAAATTGAGTAAGACTATTACCACAACAGGAACAAACATAGCTTTGAATAAATACTCTGTGGCATTACTGTCTAATGTAAAGCCATCCCTTTACAATGCAGCATACCACTAGCTGATTTCAATACGTTATATTAAAATTGTAAATTCTGACAAATTATTTCACACAAGGACCAAAATATTCAGGAATTTAAAAAAATAATGCATTGCTTTATTGGCCTGGTAAAAACTGACCTATAGTGGAGGATGAGTTAGGCTGCATGGAACTAAAATGCAGCAATTATCATGACACCAATTTTCTACTTATTGTTAACTTACTGCCTAGTAATCTCACAACAGGAGATCCACCACTTCTGGATGAAAAATTCTCACATTCGTGCAAAAGAAAGCTAGCACAATATGAGCATTTTAAATGGTTTTCAGTCATAAGCCTCACCTATGGCCAAAACAGAATTAAGGAAAAAGCATCTGAAAAGCAATCTAAGCTAAGGATTTTTAAATAGTGTAAACTGGGCTCGTGAGCAGTTGCAAATTGCAATTTACTGCTTGAGACATACAAACTCTCAATTATCTTCAGACGATATGTTACAGTAACAGCAGCATTGGAAATCTTACCTCCATATTCTATGATTTGTTAAACAAGGTTTATTAGGCTGCAATGTATTTAAACAGGCAGCTCCTTATCTCCCACTAACAGTGGGGGGCCCAGCCAGCTTCCACTGTATGAACAGGCAGGGACAGGCAGGGTAGCTCCCGTGGAAAAAGACCGCATTCTGCAGCTTACCCTGGGGCCTGATTGTAAGCTTGGACACTGGCTTGACATAAACAGAGTCCCTGTCGCAAAGTGGGCTCCCAACCAGTGATTTCTTTATTCTTTTAATTCAATACGGTAGAAAATTAATAAGGTTCTACATTTGTGAAAATAACCCTCACAACCTTAGGCAGTAGAAGCAGGTTTTGGAAGCTCCACAAATATACAATGTAAACCACAATAAAATAAGAGGGGATGAGTGGCATACAGAACAATCAGTCTATAACATAAAGGAAGGAAACTCCCATTTTATTTGTAATCTGGAAGTTTATTTTAAAGTTCTAGAATAGTGGTGCAAGCTGTCTGGACAGTTAATACTACAAAAAGATATTTTCAACAGTTTTCTATTAGAACTAAAATAAAGATGAAAATGTTCCTATATGTCTTTTTTTTTTTTTTTTTAAATAGAATTCTGAGACAAACTAGACTTCACAGCTCCTTCTAAGGCCACTAGTCACACAACCACAGCTTGCTTTCGTATTCCAGCAAACACAGCAAGATTAGTATTCTAAAGGCAGTTTCAAGTGAAATAATGTGCTCTGTTTCTTGCCCTTGTATTACTTCATGTCATATCTTACACAGTATGCAATTTATACCTACAAGACATTTTGTTATCAGACTGTAAACTCAAGTTTTCTTTTCCTTTACTCAGTCCCAATGGCAAAAGTGAAGCTCTCTTGAGACTCACTAATGATTTCACTATTCATAAAAGTTACACTAAAATTATCTGTTGCAATGAGTATTTCCTTTGCCTGACACAACTTCTCTTTCCTCCAAGAGTTTCATCACACCTTCTCTGTAAATAACAGTATACAAAATGTGCATGTAACGCAGTGTACAATATCAAATATCTTTTGAACTGTGAAAAGTTAAACTGAACATTTGAACTCAGGCCTTTCAGCAAATGGCTTACATGCAAGTGAGCCATCAACTAGATTCAGTAGACTTATATATTACCACAAATGGGGAATAATATAAAACAAAACTATCATTGCTTACAGCTGCATAAAGTAAACTATTTGAAAACACCTTAGAAAGAAACAAAACCGTACATTTCAATGAAGCAAAGACAAAAGTTATTTTAGTTAAATTACATTTGCCACAAAAACCATTTATTGCGACATTTAATTGAGATGCTTAAGCCTGTAAAAATCTAGTAACATTAGTTTAATTTCAAGGCTAGCCCATTCAGCCCACAGGTAGAATAAGTAGTCTCAAATCAGCAAATGTCTCTGCCATGATTTCCAGAATTTGTCAGTTTGGCAGTCTTTACAAAAGACTTAACTCTTAAATGTCTTTTTTGGGTTTGGGTTTTTTTGTATTATTATGAATATTATGGAACTATAACTTTAAAAAAAAATAACAACTTTATTAATTTAAAATGTTATTACAGAGTAAAATGTGCAGGAATCTGGTAGTGGAAAAATATAGAGTAAATACAGAGAATTCTGCAGACACATCAGCTGCATGCACAAGTAAATTAGTATAATGATTTCATGGGATAATGAAAAAAGACCTTTTGTGCTAAACAAAGTCTACAAAACGCATGCTCCAGTCTGTCAATGAACAAATTTTAAATATGATTTCTTGACACTGTATAAATGTTATGTCATTTTACTGTTAATTGCTTATGATATAATAGTACATGAAATTACAAAGCAAGTTATGAGAATCCAGAGGGTTGCCAAGAACAAAGATAACAAGCCTTTCTCTTAAAAGGCTTTGTGCCACTGAAAACAATGCCATTTACAAGGACAAAAAACTTGGACATTCAATTGTTGGGATCAGATTTGTATAGACAGCTGTCAGTTCTCACTGGGAAATAAATAAATAATCAGGCTCTTAAAGCAACTTGCACCCAAACACGTAATGCATCCCAGAACCCCAGTCACCTTTCAAAAAGCTAGAACCACATTTCTTTTTTTATTCTTCCTGGTATTTATAGTCTTTTGTTACTTAGTAACTGAAACATTAAATACTTACACCTGTTTAAGAAGTTATCAATGTTTTTGTTTTTTCTTAAGGCAGGAAAATCCAAGTCATATACCAAAGCATCTAATCCATCCTGAAAAAAAAAAAACAGACAAACCGCCCCAACAAGCAAAATTAGGTGTTTGAAAAATTATTACACATGCTGTTAATTGAAGAGACAAGATAAAAACAGTTATCCTTATCAATTTTCCACACAAATGTAATCATTCACATTTAATGGTTCAGTTAGCAGTTACACGAAACAGCTGTTACTCCTCCACTTCCACATTTCTGTCCATCCCAAAACAAACATGAATTATTACTTACCTTAATTAGCTCCAAATGCACATAAAAAAAAAGGTTTTGCAAATAAGAGCAAATAGCAGTTCTAATAAAATTCAATAATGTTAAAAAGTCACAATGTATCACACAGTAGGGACTTGAACGTTAAGTGGCAACTGGCAAACAGCACAATGACGGCAACTTAACCCCCACATTTCATTCACTGAATTCAGACAGAATTTTCATGAACAAGGTATTGGTCATTCTAGGAATGAACAGCCACAACCCCATCTGGCATTACTACCATGGAAAACATCCCTATGAACAAAACCAAAGCAAAATAAAAGCCACCAAAAAACCAACAGAAAAACACAACCACAACAAAACAAGACCTTAAACCTGTCATTGTCTAAGTGCCATAGAATTCCTGACTTAAAGTTTAAATCTAAATTTTACAACAGGTATACAGGATTCTTCAGTGGATTCATTCTTCTCAGAGAAAACTATCCCCAAAGTATCCCCAAAGCAGATACTTCAGTTGAAACCCACAGATACGGTATCTAATGAAAAATAATCTAGTATTCTAGGGAATTATATCACAAAGAATCAAACAGCATTAGGGAGTCTCTCCACTAGGTAATATTTAAGTGACAACTGCAAAAATAGAAAGGAAGGTCATAAAATACACATTGATGGATGTCAACAAAGCTTGCAAGGGAAGTAATGCTATTTACTTGTCCATTCCATACCTGTATGTCTATGGTATCTGTTATTGACCTGTGGAGAGTGAGGTATTAGACCAGACATATCTTTGATCTCATCAGTTCTGATCCGATTAGACAGCATCTGACTGTTTTCAGCTTTTATAAAATTATGTAATACAGGATTGAAAGCTGAACCATCAGTCTTTGAGCATTACATCCATCAAGTAAGTATGCCTGCAGAAAAGCTAGAGTAAAAAAAAAAAAGCTTTTTGAAAGCTTATTTTCCAGGAAAACATATTGGAGAATAAACTTGATCTAGATCAAAAAATTAGTCTTTAATCCCTCAATTTTTAATTCAAACCTATTTTCCCCCCTCAGTCTATAGGGGATTTTAAGATCTAAAAAAATCAAATGCTATCAAAATAAAAATCATTTATAGACTTGCAGTCCTCACTTTTGAAACATCTGAGACAGAAATCATTTACTTCAGATACAACTAGAACAAGCAGTAAAATCATGCTAGAATTGGAAAACGTGTAAGGAGATAAAACTACAGGGATTATCAGAACTACTTTAAAGGGTGGATGTTTTTAAATTTGTTAACTTCATAAAAAAACATTCATGTTTTAAGTTACCTCTCCATACAGTGGCTTAGTTTAAACTAAGAAATGTTACAATGACAATGGTAAGAATAAAGAAAAACAACACAGTATTTTCACAATACTTAAATAAAGTCAGGTTTTCACCTTGAGTGTATTAAAGGATCATCTTTATGGACTCACACTGATGATGAAAAAGAAAAGGAAATGTCAATGAAAAAAACATTTAATGGGTCAGCAATGTAAGTCAGAGAGCAAGAGGCCAACAACAATTAGGACTCAAGACAGATGCAGAAATAAAGCTATGGAGGGTAAGTGCAACTTACTAAAAAGTACCCTGTAACCAACTGAAAGATACCTTTTCCAAAGATACATAGTAAATGTCCAGGAAATCCACTAAAGAATTTTAATTCTTAGGTAAATTCAACAGAGAAACCATTCACCTTAGATGTGAACTCTTTCAAGTAAAACACTTAACAAAAAAACCCTTTGAAATACAGATTCAAGCTATTGATCTTGCATTCATTTCAAATCCCACTTCAAAATCATGCAAACATATAAGGAAGCCGCCTGGCAAGAGCTGCTTATTTAAAAAGTTCTTTTTTTTGAAAAATAAATTTTTATTGAAAAATAATCAGCTCCCCTTTGCTACAGCATCCAGAGAATAAACTAGCCTCGTTCAAAACTTTTAACTAAAAAAAAAGTAGGGGTGGGGTGGTGTTCCTACAGTAATTAAGAGCCTTGTAAATCCTTAACTCTCCAAATCATAATTTTTTTCAGCTAAGCTTAAGGTAATTTTAGAGAATTGTGAATAAAGTAAGTAAAATATTTGGGATACCTACTGTAGAACACAAAACATGGAATAGCCTTTTTATTTCACTTATATTAGCTAAACCAGAAGAATCTGTGAATGCTACAAGCTCTCCCTGTACAAAGGGAAACACAGAAGCATTGCTATTTATAGTAGTATCGCTGGTGAACAAACGGGGAGGAAGAGCACGCAAGCTCAACAGCAAGAAGGCAATGCCAGTGAAAAAGTTGCAGGTCACAGAGATGGGAATACACAACCAAGTTTTAGCAATAATGGCTAGGAGAAAAAAGGGTAAAAGCCAAATGGAAGGAGACAGATCATTATTGTTGATGGCTGCAAAGGTAACTCATCTCTTAGCTTTCTTGTTTCCACCTTGCTCAATCTTTCAATACGCCATCTGACTTTCTTCCTAATAATGAAAGGAAGCAACATCTTTCCTTCAAGACCTATAGAAGCCACAGCCACCTCCTCTTGAAGGATACTAAGATGTCATTATAATAGGCAACCAACCATACAGCCAATAGTTTAACACACTTTATTAAAATAAGAAAGCATCATTTTTACAATGGATTTTTTCCCCACTTGGATGGGTTCAATATATTTTTAGTATGTATCTTCACTAAATACACCACATCCCATACTTCTTAGAAACATATTGTAGCTTAGAGGTGTTTTCAGCTAATGCTAACTTCTACCTTACTCTGTCATTACAGAGCAATTTTCCTGTTTAGCTTTGAGATCTACACAGACTATTTCCTTTTATGTTAACAGTTAAATTAGACTACTAAAATAAATTGGTTTGTAAAAGCAAATGTACAACTTACACAGTAACAGTATTTCAGAGGTGATTAAAAAAGAACAGGGGAAAACACTTCCTTTCTGATGTCCTTCACTCAAACAGTTTCTTGGTCTGGTAAGAGTCTTTTCTGTATCACAGTCATTTAATGAAATCATAAATAGTTTCATAATCTTTAAAAATACCACATTTTAACCTGAAATTAAAAAGAGGCATACTAGGAAGCCATTACAATGTGCAGAGAGTTCTTCCCTATGAAACCAACATTTCCACATATTCGGTTGGTTTCATTGCATTCATTACTACACCACACTTCAAGTTTCAAAAGAACAGATATATGGAGTAAAATCAAAGGTCAGACTGGACACATATACTGCTCTGGAGCTGACAATAAGGGTGTCTAGGAAAAAGCATAGGAACAAGTCCAGCATATGGTAGCGCTGCTCTGGTGTATTTGTGAGCCAGCAATGGCACCGTCATAGTTAATAGCTCTAGCCAGAATTTTCATCAGTGATTTTCTCTAAACATTTTCTCTACTTAGCCTCTTGCATTTACAGCATCATTTAGATATGAAATCCACCACCTACAGACTGTGTGAAAACATAATTAATTTTGAGCTTGCCATTCTTCAGTCACAAAAGGAAAAATTATTCTTTACCCACCTGCCACAAGACAGTTTTACACACTTTCATCATTTCTCTCTGGGTCATCTCTCTTCCAATTATCCTTGTATGAAAGCTATTCTATTTCAATTGCTATTCCAATTCCCACCACCACCCTCCAGTGCTTTTTTATTTCTACTATCTACTTTTTCAATCAGGGAGGAAACTGCAAGTAGTATTTAATTTATGAGCACACTCTAAGTATACAATGCAGTACAGTATTTCCTGTTCTGTTCTTAATTAAAGTTTTTAACTGAAATATCTGATTAATTTTTATAGTCACTGTTTACTAAACTGATTATTTCACAAAACCAGGTACTATAAATCAAAGCTAGTTCAACATTCAACAACAAAAGTACATCAAAATGAGAGGTTTTTCTCCTGTGCACGCACTCAACATTCATCAATGCTGAATTTCTCTTGCCACTTTTGATCACCCAGGCACCAACAAATATTAATCTCTTCTGTGATTTGCTATAGCTTGAATTTTTACTCCATTAATCACAAAGCACCATTTCAGATCACTTATGATAGCGATATAGCACAGACCTGTTAAACTCCATTACTGATCTGTTTTGAATAAACTGAACACCATCTCCCACTTCATTCATTCACCAGAAAACAAGACTAGCCTAAAGCAGCTTAGTTCTGATAAAAAGCTTAAATGAAGAGCCTCCTCAAAAGCCTTTTGTTATCCTCATACTCAGCAATTACTTCAATGAACTCCACGCAAAGCGTGACTTTCTTCCACAATACATGCATTAGCTCTTCCCCATCACAACACCTATGGGCTCACTTGTTCTGCTACTGGTCTGGGGGCTTCTGCATTAATGAGAAGATTTTTTTTTCTTCAATACAAAAAAATAATAAAACCCCTATATATTTACCATCTTTCTTACTACTGTTTTCAAAACAGTTTTAAGCGCTAATGTAAATAAACACTACGGTTATTCATACACTTACATGCCTTAATGAGACACAATCAGGTACAAAAAAGATGGGTAAATATCAAGCAACCTCAGTGTCTCAGCAATCCTACTGTGTTATTTTGTCCAGGAAACTTTTCTAGTACTGGTTTAGTTTGAGAGAGATGCTTCAGCATGAATGCTGTAAAGAAGGATCCCATTATGGAAACTCCCCTAAGCTTTAAGAAGAAACATGCAGAAAGATTTCTGCAACAGCCTTTTCTTTTACTTCCCCTTCATTTTTTCTAAAAATGTAGAATGCAATAACTTAAAAGTTATCATTAATATATATATTAACTACATGATCTATTAACATTGAATTTCTCAGGCTGTTACTAACTACTTTTCCTTAGATTCCTCTGAAATGCACTGCTTTTCTTCAGTCTGACTTAAGCACTCCCATATTAATGGAATTTCCCCCCACATTTTGGTCTATACCTATTTCCAAAGCTTTAATGCATCAAAATGCCAGTCCCACCATAACTATACTGGACTGCCTCACTCTGTAACTACATTTCTTAACCTCAAAAACTCACTACAATTATGTAATTCTGGTTTTACTTAGATGTATGGATTAATATTAATGCAATTTTATAGTGAAATTTACCGTTAGGATATTTCAAAATACACTCCATCAAGCAACTTCAATTCAGCAAAGCATATTATCTCAGGATTCGTAAGTGAAAACAAGTAAAAAACATAGTATATGATCTACATCATCAGGGTACAGTTATAGCATCTTTAAATTTTGAATTTTTTACTTTGCACACATTTCAATATGACATAGTATCATCTACTGGAAGCATATGATAAATAAAAATCTATTCAATTCAGTTAAAACTTTGTTATTGAGACATTTGTTTATTTTACTATTTATCTAGCATTCAAAGAACTAAAAAAAACACTTAATGGGTATTACCAGCATACAAGTTTGCATTCCTTGGACTGACTGGCAGTTACCCAAGCTTAAAGTCTTTGCTGCTTTCCCTTTTTTGTAGAGACCAAAGTCTTAAGATCTACAACTCTAACTGTCCGTATTTTAGTTCCTTGTATTGGGGCTATTTTCCTAATTATTTCTATAGTACTAAACCCTCCATACTTTAAATCAACAAACCCACTAATCTAGATTTGCATGTGTTCATCATGATTTGTGATAACACCCTGTCATACATAAGTGATCTCTGTGGTCAACTATCAATATTGAGAGAGCCTATTTAAGTGTTACAAGTGAGAAGCTAGGTTTTATATCCTATTTTCAAATATGCATGAATTTTTTGAATTACCAGATCTTTAAATTGTCAGAGGAACCTGCAGAGGCTGGAGAAACTGGCAGAGCAGAATCTCATGAATTTCCACAAAAAGAAAATGTCAAGTCCTGCACCTGAGGAGCAACAGCCCCAGCAGAGTACATGCTGCAGGAGGGGCAGGGGTGCAGGGCTGACGAGCTGGAAAGCAGCTCTGCCAAGAAGGACCTTGAGTCCTGGTGGACAGCAAAGTTACATGAGCCAGCAAGGTGCTCTCACAGCAAAGGCAGCCAACAGCATCTTCAGCTGTATTAGGCAGAGTATTGCCAGCAGGTCAGGGGAGATGATCCCCTCTACTCAGCACTCGTGAGGCCACACCTGCAGTGCTGTGTCCAGTTCTGGCCTTTCCAGTACAAGAGAGACGTGGGAATACTAGAACAAGTTCAGCAAAGGGCCACAGAGATGATTAAGGCACTGGAGCATCTCTTATACTATGAGGCTGAGGGAGCTGGGACTGTTCTGCCTGTGGAAGAGAAGGCTCAAGGGGGGAATCTTACACATACGTATAAAATGGGAGGGAATTAAGAAGATGGAGCCAGACTCTTATCAATAGTGTCTAGACAAGAGGCAATGGACACAAATCAAAAGTATGAAATTCCATCTGAACACAAGAAAACACTTTTTGTTTACTCTGAAGGTGGTCAAATACAGGTTGCCCAGAGAAGTTGTCTCCATCTGTGAAGATATTCAAAACCTGACTGGACATGGTCCTGAGCAACCTGCTCTAGCTGACCCTGTTTGAGCAGAGGTCCCTTCCAATCTAAACAATCCCATTTCATGTACAACACCAAGCTATGCTTTTGGTTTACGTAAAGGTAGTTCCTGCAGTGAATTATCCTATCAAAAATATCCTTTAAGCCCTTACTAGTGGAGCAAGTGATAATCAAGATGGCCTCGTTACAAGGCTTAGCTTTGCATGATTCATGTTTTTTGCCCTCCAAGTAAGACCACAGCAGCCATTACTCCTTTGTGACAAGGACAGACTTCCGATATTACTGACTGAACCAAGAGAAAATCTTTGACTCCTCCTTCGATACTTAACTGTTTTGGGGAGTACCCTCCTGCTATTTCATTAGCAAGGAAAAACACACACACAGGATTTCCCTCTGGTGCCCAACATTAATACTTCTTTTTTTAAAAAAATGAAATGAGCAAGTTTAAGTTTACCTGAGAAACAAGTTCTAAATAGATCTATACAACTCACTAGGTTCAGGCAAGAACACCGAAAGCCAACTTGCAGGCCAATGACAACAGTGCTACCTACATTTACCTAATCAAGTACACAGAAGATCTCTCTACCTAGTTTTAAGTTAATCATGCTCATTTATTTTGTTGTCCAGAGAACAGAAAACTGCAAGGTAGTAGTTCATCTTCAAAGCAGACAAATCACTGTAGCCAGAGTTACGACACTTCAGAACTTTCATTACATTGTTACACTAGGCAAAGCACACAAAATGACATAAGAGCCTGAGTACAAGGCACTTGATTCCTCATCCATTCTTCTCACCAGCCTGATACAATTCTATAGAACTCATTACTTTTTAATATCTTGCAATACTCATAAAAAGCTTTTGCAAATTTAGTTTAAATACATAGCTTTTAAGAAATACTTTTTTTTTTTTAAAACTCAGTAAAAAGCTAAAAGTTTAACTCAGTAAATATTTAAAATCTCAATAAGGAGATCTTGAAACCTCAAGTCAGGATTATTGAAATCAGTATGGATTATGGCTTTCATTACAGCCTTTTTAAGGAGTTATTCCATGTGTAGCTGCAGACTTCACCCATATCACATTCTGTGTAGTTACATATAGAAGTACGTGTTCTTGCATTCTGTCCAAACACCAACTGTTCAACATTTTTACTGACAAATTCCTAGAGTGTACACCTACTACATGACTCAGTAAATTATGAATTAATACTGACATCTCAATATATATTGATACATACACACATATGTACCAAAATACAACTGTCACTAACACCAGAGACAACAGAACTCTCAATATTGTTAACATCCATATTAGCACTGATGGAAGCCTCAGATGCAAATCTACAGACGGGTATATATAAAAGCAGTAACACTCTGTCACAGCCATTTAGTTTTTCTGGGTGTTACTGTTTTTCCACTGCAGCAATGAATCTTACCACCTGAAACATCTCATAAAATAAAATAAAATAAAATAAAATGCAGTGCAAATCTGTGAAATTAGCTCATATACAGGAAGCATGCAAGAGTACTGTCAGTTTCTAGTACACATATAATTCGGAGAACCTACAGCCTCAGGCTTCCAATAAAACTGAGGGCAAGTCATAGCTCCTTCACACCAGAGCCCCTCTCTGTCCACTGACTAGATGCAGGAACCTTACATCTATAGATCTGTTCTGAATGACATCTGTTCAAGGCACTATTTTATGCCTAAAATTACAGAAAGTTCACATTGTCTGATGATGCCTTCCAGACAACACATTTCAGCAGGGTTTTTCTTCCCCTCAAAACTCAAATTTCTAACACTATAGTACAACACTAATTTCAATACACTAGGGTATTTCACTGTGGTTAATAGTCTTTACATCCAAATTCCAATTTATTACATCAGTGGTTTATAATTTGGATTTAGCACAAGAATTAATTCCATTTAATATTACATCTTTAAGAACAACTATCAGATGAGAGAGCAGTATCTTCAAGGAAGATGAATATGGACCAAAATGTCATCAAAACTATAATTCAGTAAAATTTATTTAGAAACAGGTACAACAGACATTGAAGATAGTTCAGGCAGATGTGTAACAGCAGCAAAAGCTGACGCCTCTTAAGCGAAATTGTATTATTTTATTTCGCAGCAAGTGAGGTCTCTGGATATTTGCACCTTATTTTCCTTAAAAAAGGTTCACTTGTGTGGGTTTATATGCTCTATGGGCAAGTCTTACAAACTACAAAGCTTCTATACCAAATGTGGCACATTTTGCTATCAATAGAATACCTTACATAAAAAGACAAAAACAGCTGTATAACTATCTGGAGGGCTACATAGATTTTTGGTATTTTAACGTGTAGAAAATAAGAAAATAGATGGTGTACTTTAGGTTTAAATGATTTATCAAGTCATATTAGTCTCATGCTAGGATTAAATAAAACGTAAGTCCAGCTTCTTAAAACTGCCCTTTTCAATAAAACTGTTTTAAATGTGCTGAACACAAGCATATTTAAAGCATATATATATTTAAACAGCATTAAAAGAAGAGAGAGTACTGGTGGTTAAAGAACTGACTGATTTTTATCACCATGGAAGCAGCATTCCACAGTGACCAGCACTTGGCATTAGGAAGTGCCTCAAAGGTCTAGCGTTCCCAGCTACTGTAACAACTGCAACCCGAGATGAGCAGCCAACCTGACACACATCAGGGTAACACTATCCGCACAAATACCTCACGGGGAAAAAAGCGGCCTCACATCCTTCCAAATGCTTAAAGTTATCATATTCACCAAAAACACAAGGCAAGCCCTGTTCCTCCACCCAAAATGTAAAGTAACTACTTAAATAAATAAATAAAAACATAAAATTTTTAAAAGCCCCATCTCACTTGTAAATTACATCAGCAAAAGTTCCTTTGAGGTCCCCACAGCCTTCTTGGTTATTCCAGGAGGACAGATTCTTCCACAGGCAGCACATACAGATCTACCACTTCTGGTTTAGAAGTTCTAATGCTTCACTTTAAACACACACACTTATAACTACCAATTCAGACCAATGGGAGTCAACATCTAAGTAACACTCACTAGAAAGCAAAAGAAAGATGGATAAAAATTAACACTACAGATCCAAATACTGGTACATAATTTCCCTTCAATGAAATGGTATAGAAGACAGTCACATCAGAGATATGAAAGAATAAAGAGAAACTGTTCCAGTCCCAGCTCGAAAGTCTTAGGCTTCTCTGGGCAGCAGCCTGCAAGGATTCAGGTGAAGACTTCAATGAAAGGAAAGCAACTGCACAACCCCATTAAGAAATAGCAGTATTTAGCAAAGGAAACAGAACCCCCTCCACATCTGTTGCTTGTGAAATTGCTGTCTGCTGCTCAGATTTTTTCCAGGCAGGTATCCATGAAGCCAGACTTCAGGAAGTAAGCTTCAGTCAGTCGGACAAAATGGGAATCAGCAAGATACCAACACATTCTTAAGAAGAAACATAATATGTTCTTACAAAGAACATAAAAAAAAAGTGCACTAGCCCTTGTAAAAGCTGTTTAATATGCAAAATAACTTTAGATTTCTTAGTTTAACACATTAAGGTAAAAGTAAAGTAAATTCTCCCATCAATAGCTTAAACTGCTGCCTCTAGCTGCCCCACTATACCTTTGTCTGAAAAGTGTTATCTCTGCTATGAAAAGAAAAAAAAAAAACAAAAAAAAACCACCACAAACCAAAACACATTACCAACTAAGCCTGCAATACGGTAAGTTTGTGGAAAGGTAACTAATTCTTCTGTAAAGCAACAATACCTCATCAGCCATATAGTACCTCTTGTCACCTGACCTGGATTAAGTTCGCTGCAAACAAAATTCTGTGTTAACTATAAACAGTAAAGTATAGAACTTGCCTTTTGATTGTTTTATCTTTAGCCTTGACAACTCAGTCTCTTCAGATTATATTAGTTCAATAACTATGCTTTAGAAAAGACTCTCCAAAAAGCTGTATCAAAGGAAAAAAAACCCCTCTACTACTAGTAATACCATCTAGTCCACAAAAAAGAACACAGTGACTGGAGACAGAGGCTAGACAAACTGAAAGGCAAAAAAAGTACTTAATTTTTTAAACAGAGGGCAGACAATTAATTTAATAGCTTTCCAAGAAAGAGTGAGAACATCTTAATTTTTCCAGCAGCCTGGAAACACTGCACAAAATCTCCCCTATCCCCCACCAAAAGGGAAATTCTTCCCTAAAACTCTAGAACAAGTCAAAACACTTTTTCAGTTAGAGATGAATAGCCATGACAGAACTCCAAAAAAGATTATGAAAGAATTATACTAAAAACACTCTATAGAAACTGAAATAGTAATCTGTAAAGCTATATGTCTTTCTTTACTGTCACATGCAACCCACAGCCTGCAGGAAAAAAAAAAGAAAAAAAAAAGAGAAAAAAAAAGGGGGAAGTTGAGCACAACTCAACTCAAGCAGAGTTATCAACTGTGAGAAGCTTCTCCGATTGCGCAATCTCCTGTCAGAGATCTAGGGACATTTCTGTAATAAACATTCCATCACAAGCAATCACATGTCAAACAGAAATTTGAAATATGCAACTAAACAAGAATGGAACACTACTTAAGAATTTGTGCATCATTATGCGGTTTCATAAAGCAAACCCTAGCAAAGCCCATGGACTTCTTTTTCATGTATTGATCAAAAAAAACCCTTCACTTTCAATAAAACAGATGATTTATGTATACATAAAACCAATGCTTTTATGTATTTATTCTTTTTTCCATGATGAATATAGTCACAAGAATGACTTTAAAGTAATGCTTTAAAAAAAAAAAGTAATAAAAATTCCATGAGAATTATCTTAAATATAGACAAGTTACTTCTACCGCCAAGTACTAAGATTCTTCAGGATTGAAAGGATTTTGTTACTAACAGGAACAAAACAGCAAGTTTTTCACATTTTTCAGGGATTTGCACTGCTAATACAGAACAAAGCACTTCTGCTAACAAATTGCTTCCAGATTCCAGAATCCAGTGCATTAAATCTATAAACTGACCTACAACAACATGCTTTTATTCACTACCTTCAAGCAATCAAAATAAAAAACGTGGATAAAAAAACATGCTCTCTTTCAAATCTACCTGAAGAAAAAATGATAACATGTACAAATAATGCCCTCAGTAAAACAATTTTTAATTAATATTGGATGTTTAAGCATATTTTCAAGCCACTAATAGTAACCTTCTGACACCACAGTACAGTCATGACTAAAATCTGAAATGTTTTGGACTGCATGTAAAAAAAGGGAGGTATAACCACAAAATCAAAAACCTACATGAAAACATGGTTCCATGTTCAAGTACTGAAATGACAGAACAGAACCAAAGCTATCCATGGAAATTCAGGGTTGCTTTTTCCAATTGCAAGTTTCCTACATGACAATCAGACAGGACTTTATCAGATGTAACATTGCAACAATACAAGTCAGATTACCTGGGATTTTCAAGTACAGTATTTCAGGACTAGAGGAAGAGAGGAAGTACTATAAATTCATTAGTAGGATCAAACACATTTGATTTTGAAAGGACCCAGATACCATGTGATTTATTAGGTTTGCAAATTTGTTTAGGGACATTCAGTTGAGTTTTCCTATGTTCCTTTCAAGCCTTGAGAATCAAGATTGAGGAAAACTAAAGCCACTGACTTCATATACCAAGAAACAAACTATGCCCCAACCTTTCCAATACAGTTGCTCAAGCATGAGACACCAACAGCAGAACTTTGTAAAACAGTGGTATTCAACGTTTAGAACACTGGGTATTTTCACCAAGTTTATATACTGCTATCACATGAATGAAAAATACTAAAATGCTAAGAAATAGCTGAAAACCAACTTTTCAGCAACTTTTCCAGCTACAATGGTATGGAAGAATACATCAACTCTTCCCTAGTATTATTCTTCTACATAACACTTCAGAACTTGGGAAAAGCAGCCCTCCCCCGAAACAGGATGCAGTAGACTGATGAATGTCCTCCAAAGGCATGATTTTATTTTGGATGTAGAAGAGGGGAGAAAACAAATCTTAGCCCAAGAGGAAAGAGAGCCAGGGCTGTCTGGAACATTGCCACTACCATGGAATCCTGTCAAAACCTCTCCTGCCTGTCCTTACAAGGGAGCAAGGCTGAGCTTGGACCAATTAACTTAATCTCTACAGGAAACAAGGGCAAGCAGTATTTTTGTCACGTCATAAAAACCTGCCACAAAACAAAGCAGAGTATACTAACATTACATTTTCTGTTCCTCCATCCCACAGACTATTGAGTAGCTGTCATTTCTGATGAAAATAAGTTTTCCAAAAAATTAAACAAAAGCTAATGAAAGGCTATGTTTGACTTTCATCCAACTTCCATACAATTTTTCCCCAGCATTTGTTTTATGAAAACATTTTTCCAGCATTCCATTTAAAAAAAAAAAAAAAAAAAAGCACTACTTTCTTGGAAATCTACATGTACTAAGGGACTAGTGATATCCATGTCCAGTCAGGTCAGGTAGCATCTGCTACTTCCCATTCATATAAACTCTGTTTATAAAACCCCTAGTAAAGCAGGTTCCCCATTTCTAAATACTACAAAATACCAACAAGTGTTATTGCAGAACATAATTAAAGAGCAGTAGTATCACCTCAAGAATTCAGAGTTATATTTTTCTCAGACATGCTGCACATCACTTTCCAGAAGTCCCTGCTGGACCACAGAGCCAATTTTTGAAGAACTACATAAATACATGCATGTAAACAGTCATTTTGGAAACAGATGCCTGTTACCGACCATGGTCATTTTATAACTGAACATACTTACCTAGTCCCAGAGACTTAAGAGGATATTAAGAAAACAGTTACATCTTTTGTAGTATTCAAACAAAACACACTGGCATTGAAGTAAATGCTGTTATTAAAGTTAACTAGACTGAATTACAGATAAGCAATTTGATTTAGAAAAGGAAAACAACAACCACGTGGCATTAGGAAAATTCTAACAGCAGGAACTGTGTACGTGTGTATACATTCTGTATAGATACATTTACACATGCCGAACAACCAAACTTTAAAAATAATCAAAAAAACCCTGACCTATCACTTTCATTTTGATTCATGTTTTAAAAATTGCTTGTGTGGCAGAAGAAATAAGGAAGACCAAAAACTGCAACACACACACTCTACACTCTCTTGCACTTGAAAAATTACAAGTACCTCACCATGCAAAACCATACACTTAAGACAGTCTTTACAGAAGACAAGCAACTCAGCATTTCATCTAATATTATCATGTAAAACACACTCAAAAAAACCCTTATTTGCTTCAGTCAAGATACCACATTGTATGAATTGGAGCAAATAAAAAAAGATATTGCTCTAAGGAAATAAGAACACAGCAGAAGATTATTAACATCAAGTCAAACCAAACCCATCTATGAATTGACAAGTTACCCCTTCTGAAAACCAGTACAAAAGTTCATGGCTGTCCAAAAGACCAGAGCAAGAAAATTCAGAAAAAGAACTAAACAGAGTAGTTCTAAATTCTCACATATAGTTTCTACATAGAAGATAAATCTTTAACAACTGAAAATCTTCAGAAGATCCTACAACCTGACTCATGCTCGTTCCAACACTGTTCAATATTGTAAGCATGTCTAAAACATATTTTGATTTTTAATTACCAAAATGCCAAAACCATCAATAAAGACACCAGAGCCAGCAGTAAGATCTTGAGAATGGCAAGGCCAATAGTAAGATATTAGTGCTTACATTTCTTATCCCATTCTTGGAATAAATTTGCTGCTTTCTGCAAAAAGAGAAAGGCATACCTCTAAGTGTCTTAAAAGATAAATGTGGCTTACATCTTCAGTTCTGTCAAGAGTCAGCAACCAACACACTATTCTGAAGTAGTTGAAATACAAACAGAAAGCTGACGGTAGAAGGATGACTAAAAGACACCTTGATTTAACCTCTTTTCCTCACCACATAACAGTAACAGTGCTTGAATGTGCCCATTTGGCACAGCAGATGTTGGAGCAGCTACTTTCTTGAAAAGTGAATGGAGGATGCCAACAGCCTTACATAACTGCAACCAAGAAAAGGCCAAAAGCACTAGCTGGAATTTGCTTTGCTCCTTCCACTGAGTTTTTCTGATGCATTTTTATTTCATCTAATACCCCTCCTGCTATCAATCACAGTAGCTGCCCCTCAGCCCAAAGAACCCAAAACATAAAAGGAAGGTAAATTTCAAAAGGCATATAAGTAATACAGCTATTGCATGTTGAACAAGGGCAGTAGCTGTATTAGAAACTGATTTACAAAACAGAGACAAGATGTTGTTGCAGCAAGACTCTGGCCTCACTCTTGATAGACACTGACCTGGGGATTGTTGTTATAGATCACCCTAACACCTGTCCGATAATAAGTGAAATTCTAAAACAGATCTCTGGTACTTCTGAGTTTTATTACAGAATAATAATCTGTTAAGAAAAAAAATACACTTGAAATTAAAGCATAGTCTAGGCATTTTTTAATTATTTTTATTATTATTATTATTCTCAGGGCCTCATCTGAAAGACACTAGATTCAACCTACTACTTCAGTTATCTTTTTAAAGCATATTGATATGCATACTTAAAGTAATGATCTTATGCTCAAATAAACTGCATAACTTCATGCAGTAAAACTTAACTGTTCACAGAATCATGGAATAGTCAGGGTTGGAAGAGATCCCTGGAGATCATCTAGTCCAACCCCCTGCTAAAGTAGGTTCTCCTAGTGCAGGTTACACACAACCATGTTCAGGAGGATTTTTAATATCCCCAGAGAAGACAACTCCACAACCTCTCTGAGTGGCCTGTGCCAGTGCTCTGTCACCTTTCAGGCAAAGAAGTTCTTCTTCATATTCAGATGGAGCTGCCTGTGCTGCAGTTTGTGCCCGTTGCCCCTTGTCCTGTCACTGGGCACCGCTGAAAAGAGCCTGGCCCCGTCCTCTTGACACTCACACATGGGATATTTGTGTGCATTGATAAGATCCCCTCTCGGTCTTCCCTTCTCCATGCTGAACAGGCCCAGCTCTCCCAGCCTTTCCTCACAAGGGAGAAGCTCCAGTCCCCTCATCATCCCCTTGGCAGCCCTCCACTGGGCGCTCCCCAGCGGTTCCCTGTCTCTCCTGAACTGGGGAGCCCAGCACTGGACACAGCGCTCCAGGTGCGGCCTCAGCAGGGCAGAGCAGAGGGGCAGGATCACCTCCCTCCACCTGCCGGCCACGTTCCTCCCGATGCCCCCCAGGCCCCCATGGCACCCCCTTTGCTGAACTGCATTCGGTCCCCCCCCGCCCAGCTCTCCAGCCTGCCCAGGCCTCGCTGAACGGCAGCGCAGCCGCTGGGGTACCAGCCGCTCCTGCCAGGGCTGTGTCACCGCCAGCCTTGCTGAGGGCTCTGCCCCTTCACCCAGGTCATTGATAAGTTGAACAAGACTGCTTGGCTAGGGCTGACTGTACATGGTAACAATCTTTCATAATCCCAATTATCTGTTTTACTGCCATACTCATGAAAAAGAACTACATCCCATTTACTGAAAATGTTATTCAACGCTAATTCTTAATATGGAAAGTTATATACTAATTGAGCAACGTCTCACCTGAAGCCATCATGAGACAAAACTTGCTGAGTGTGTAAGAACTCCTAGTAGTTCCTAATAATTTTGCAAATTTGACTTAGTTTAGTAGAGAACTTTTCCTAAGTTAAATAGGCAATTTGAATTTGCTGGTTTAATCTTGGGAACTTTTTTTTTCTCCTCTCAGAGCTCATCTTCACTTGAAACGTATTGAGTATCACAAAGAGAAAAACTTAACTCCATAAGAGCAGCATTTCCTATTTTCTTTTTTAAATCCAGATACAGTTGCAATTAATAGTTGCCATTTAGAATGAAAAACTAATAGCAGTTTATCTTTTTGTCCATTTAGAAACTACATTCATTGTGTATGCATTCTGTAGTTGAGTTTCTTCCATTTCTTCACACCACTAGACTTAAAGATTTTTTTTTTCCTCCTTAAATCTGGGGTGGTGGTGGTGGTTCTTATTCTGACCAGATTTGAGGTTACAACACAAAGGACATTAACATTGTGCTGCTCAGCATAGATATCATATCCTGTAGCGTCATCTCATAAAATGGGACCTTGATAGCTATGGCTGAGAAAGCAATTTGTAGGTATAGTATATGTAATTACTAACACTTAACTAGTACTGCTGTAAACCTATTGTTGTACTCATTCAAGAACTTGACTGATGCTTTGAAACCAAAGCTAGAAAAAGTCATAGGGAAAAAATCAACCAGTGAAACGCTGTACAGGTATCTTCTCAAAAACCTTGAGAATTGCAAAACCATAGAACAGCCCAGATTGAAAGGGACATCCAAAGCTTATCTAATCCAACCTTTCATGGGAAAGGGAGCCTAGATGAGATTATCTAGCACCCTGTTAGGTCATATCTTGAAAAACCTCCAATGACATGGAATTTACCACATGCCTGCACAGGTTGTTAAAGCAATTTATTGTTCTCACTGTAAAAAGTTTCTTTCTTACATAGAAAAGAAACCTCTCCCAGTGCAGCTTGTACTCATTGGCCCTTGTCTTCTCCATGTGGGTCCCTGCAAAAATATAACCTCCATCCTTTTTGTAGCTGCCCTTTAAGTACTGGAATACTGATGAGGTCCCTCTGAGCCTTCTCTTCTCCAGGGAGACTCCTTCAGTCTTCCCTTACAAGGCAGATACTGTAGCCCTTTGACCATCTTTGCAACCCTCCTTTAGATACTTTCCAGTCTATCTGAGTCTTGCTTGAATTGTGGGAACCAGAACTGGACACAGCACTCCAGGTGTGGCCTGACCAGTGCTAAGTGGGATGATGACATCTCCATCTCTGCTAGTAACACACCTGCAGATGCAGCCCAGGATCTGATTTGCCCTTGTTGCTGCAGCAGTGCTTTGCTGACTCAACATTCAGCTTGCTGTCCACCAGGACCCCCAGGTCACCAAGGCTGCTGCGCAACCACACAGACCCAAGCCTGTACAGCCTCTTTGGCTATACTGTCCCAAGTGCAAGACTCTGCGCTTGTCTTCGTTAAACTTCATACTATTCTTACTTGCCCACTCTTCCAGCCTGTCCAGGTCTCTCTGTAAGCTGGCTCTCCCTTCTAAAGTGTCCACCTCACCACCCAGTTTAGTGTCGCTGGCAAACTTGGGTGAGGGTGCTTCCAATCCACTCATCCAGATCATTTATGAAGATGTTGAACAGCATGAGGCCCAGTATCCATCGCTGGAAGACCCCACTTGTGACAGGCTGCCAGTAAAAACCATTGACCACCAAGAGAACTTTTGATGTATTTTTTAAACAGTTTATGTGATGTCTCACTGTAATTCAATAACATATTAGCAAACTTTACACAGATAATTCCTACTGCCACTTTGGTGTTACCACACAGGATATAGAAATATTCCCATTGTATCTCTTTCTAATAAAATCCAGAGTAGAAAATGGTAAGTTCACAGTATTGAAAAAAATGCTCATTAGTTTTTCTGAAGCTTAGAGCACTTCAACTGAATTTGCATGTTTTTTTTTTATTTTAAAGAAAAATGCAGGTCAGGAATTCATATTTTTCATCATATATATGTGTATGTGTTTATATATACATATATACATAAAGTACCATGAATTTACTGAAAAAATCTTTTCTACTTAGCCAACTTATTTAATTATGATCTTAAGTGATTAATGAAGCTTACCACAGAAAGGCTTTCCTGGAAACTTGTGAAGCACACCTTCAGAAGTAAAGTAAAAGGCAAGCAATAGTTGAGAGTGAATTCATTAAGGTAGGAAAACACTACCTACTCAATATGTAAGGCTAACTCTCCTTCCTGTTATTTCAGAGAACTAATTAACTTTATTATAACCCTCAGACTATTAAGGTCAATGGATCATTTTAGTGATCTTTCCTCCAGTGATTAAACTACCAGAAATTATGACAAACAGAACAGCCTCCTGTAATACTACTGAGCATTATCCACTGTAGCTTCTAAGTTTAACTGCAATTTAAAATGCATAATCTTTTTAACAGCTTCATATACACACACAACTGAGCTCAATCAGGCACCATCAAACTTTCCACAAAAAGCATCAAATTTCAATAAGCTCTTCTTAATTTGCCTCCATTTTCCCCCTATACAGTAAATTCCTACCACACAGTCTATGCAAAGTTAGAGACTGATGAATGTTATGAACATAAAATTTCCATGCTACTAAAGAAGTTAAGGCATTATAAAATCTATTTATTATATCAAAGCAAAGTAACTTTTAGGCTCATGTACTAATAAATACTAATACACAGAGAAACTAATTTAAAAACAGTATCTTGCAGTCATAAGTCTATGTTTAGTCAAATTAATTTCCCTTATCTGTGGGAACATCTGCATCTAATGAAAAATCTAACTTAAAATACTTAAGAATCTGAAAGCAATAGCTTACATTAAATTAGCACAGTTTAACATCGCATCTTCATTGATATGTTATAAACACACTCCCACACTCCTTTCAACTTATTTGAAAAACTCGTCTTGTGCAGTTGGGTTTTGGTCATGGATATTTGCCATGTGTGCTTGAAGCCCGATGTCTGTTTTTCAAATACACCATGGTACTACCAGTGAAACTTCCCTACCTCTTTAAAAAAAAAAAAAGGGGGGGGGGGGGGGTGTGTGTACAAACAGTAGCTTGCCCCCCTACCATCAAGCTCCCAAATCAGGGAGGGGGGAAAAGTATTTATTTTACATGCAGGAACTAGAAATTCAGAACAGCCTCACAAAAAAACTGAAGAAATCAGGAAGCCCTGACTTAAGTCACCATAGGCCAAACCAAAATTTCAACCCTCAAATCATCTTTAATTGTAATTTTCTGCCTATTTTGCAAAATTTGTATTTATATCTTACAGACTGACAGAACTTCCCTCTACACAAAGAGCATTTTTCTTGTATGCTGCCACCATCCTGTAAGCAACATCTGTCATGTTCTGCAGTTAAGAATATTCAGCAGTACAGCAGGACAATATCACAGTCTGATACTGCACTGATGCATCTGACTTGTTGATATTTCATTTACTAAGTAGGAGGAGGAAAAGAGAATAATACGGCACACCAACTTTGATTTCTACTTCTCTGCCTTTTCAGGAAAGATTTAATTGGTACTCAAGATTAAGTATTTAAATGGATGATTGACTTTCCACAGTTTCAAAGTCAAATGGACAAACAGTTACTTTTTTGAAACTTAAGAATGATGATACGCAAATATACACTGCACAAGTTTAAAATTAACTTGACAGCATATGAATAAACAGGATTGGCATCACTGACAAAATTGTTTCTTCTGTCATCTGCCCAGTTATTTGCTCTTCCTCTTCCTATCAGAACTTGATTACTTGTTTCACTTCTATTGCAGAAGTGAAACAGAAGTTAACTGATCTGAGCAGTGAACATCATGAGATCTTGATAACTTAATACAGAACGGGAATGTCTGTTAAGTGATTATTGTGTTTCACAGAGCTGAGGACACAGGTATCTTGCCCAACTTCAGCATGAGCTCTTCTGGTTAACACCAATTCCACTTTCCTCTAGATGAGGAAACGAGGCTTAACTAATAAACCAGCTCATTTCCATAGCTCTACAATGGATAAGATGCATTTCATTGTATCTGAAAGCTATTTGTTTATCATGATGCAATTCCAAGGCAAGCAAGATCCACAGGAGATTGCCTAATCCTAAGTATGAGCTTTAGCTCAAAAGTACAAGTTACTTTAAAAAAAAAATTGTGTCTTTTTCCATTGTTATGAAAAAGGTTATGTTGATTCCAAGTTTGCTGGAAAACAAAAAGATGTCCTGCGTTGGTACAGCTAGTCAATCTCTCACCAGACAGTCTGATTTGAAGGAAAATCTTCAGTTGCCTATATTCTGGTTGAATCTTAAGTTGAAAAATAAAGTTTTTACTCCAACATCATCAGAAATTTGGAAAGAAACTTCCCAACCTGCAAATACATGATTTTAATCAATCTTTTCATTTTTTCCTGACCATGTCTATGAGATTGCCAAACTGCAATGAAAAGGGTATATTAAAAAAATTCCTTTTTTCTTTCCCCTAGAATTCGTGGTTCTCAGACCCTTTTTCTCCATGAACTTACCAAGAACTAAGATAGAAACAACTCTTTATATGAACAATAGCGCCATCCCAACTCTTCCCTAATGCTAGCCAAAATCAATTGTACAGAAAGCATGACATTAAACAGGAGTCATTTATGGTTGCAGTCACAAACCCAAAGCAGCTCCAGCAGCACCAGCATCGCAACACTCCAGTTTTTCCTCTAAATGGCATCTTTGATTACGTTTCAAGTCCAAACTACTGATGAAAACAGTGTTATGCATACATCGCATTAAGAAGGACAAAAGCTTCGTTATGAAAGCCTGAAGGCATTTTAGGACAGAAAAGGAACAACAGGAGAAAACTTCAAAGACTCCTCTGACCTTACACTCATCAAGAATTAAAAGCAAGAGAGACTTTGGCCCTTTCCTTACTCCAATCTAATCTGCCGAGTGGAATCAATGAACATTGAATCTGAGCGTACAAGTTACTTGATACAAGACCTTATTTGTGTTACAACTATTTTTTAGATTAATAACCCAGAATTCTCCTCAATATGGTCTTCCTAACAAGAGTCTTCTCAGCTTTTTTCAGAACCACAATGTGACTAGTTCTGAAGACTTCTGCAACCATCAGATTTTACAAGGCAAAAGCATCTCCAAACTTTAAGGTCATGCTATGTCCAAAAACCATACACACAAAACAGTTTGTGGAGCATGAGAAAGGCTGAAAATAGCCATAAGCATTTTAGTAAAAGACAGAAAACAAAAGGTCTTCCAGGAAGCATACTAATTATTCTCTACAGAAAGAGCCTAGCTTCTTTAATGGCATCCCCAATTTGAAATTCAGTGTATGGAAAAAACAAAACCAAAACACACTCTACAACCCAAAAAACAACCCAGCAAAACACACAATGACAGAAATAGTTCAGCTTATACTCTGTGGGCCTTAATGGCCATTTTGTTATTTCAATCACCATCTTTGCTCTGCTAGTGTTGGCAACAATAGCCCCTGTTACAAAAGCCACTATGATTGCTGCCAGTACTAGCAGAGCAAAAGCTTCAAGTCCTAATAAGTCTATCATATGGCTGGCACCATTTTTGGCCTTCTATTTCTACAAAAGAGTATATATAGCATGTAATAGCAGGTTTGAGTGGTCCCAAGACCACCACAAACTGTATCATTGGCATGCCGGCAATTGTTTAATTGCCAATGAACTTAGTAGTAACTGGAGTTTGAGGAGAAGGACAGCAGCTCACAGATGATGTATTAGAGCGGGGGTCCTCAAACTACGGCCCGCGGGCCAGATACGGCCCCCCAGGGTCCTCAATCCAGCCCCCGGTATTACAGACCCCCCGTCGGGGGTTGGGAGGGGGAAACCAAGCAGCTGCAGATGGCTGCCTGCCACTGCATCCGCGCGCCGGCCCCCTGGTTAAAAAGTTTGAGGACCTCTGTATTAGAGCAATAAACAAACTGCTAGGTAGACTGAAGTGGCAGAAGAATCCTTCCTCTTCGCAAGGAGAGAATAAATTCTCTCAGCTTAATACTGACAGGATTCCTTGTGTGTCTACAATCAAAGCTACTTTTTAAGAAGAAATTACTATACTACTACACTGGTATAATAAGATTTTATAACCAAGGGCTTGTGAGGAAATTCTATTGATTTCACCTCTAACACTGACAGCAGTGCATAATATCAAGACAGAGTTGTGAGGCACCAGTATTACCTCTGGTTTCAACTACAGCTTCACCTCCTGTTTGTATTGTTCTACACAACCTACCATCTGTGAAAAGGCATAGGGCAAGTATAACCAGTGCATACTCACTTCAGTCTTGCTCCTCTCTGCAGCATCTTCCCCATCCACTCCTACTCCACCACCTCCTGGCTAGAGAGACTTCCTCCCCGCTTAAGTACCTTAACATAGAGCCACTCCAGACTTGCAGTCAAAGGTGCTCCTAGATCTCAATGGTGAAATCAACATGCTGAGCTGTCACCCATACTCAAGGAAAATGGTGCTTGTTGTGCTGACACCTTGCACTTCAGTTTCCACCACAGTCTCTCCTTCATCTTCACCCATCTCCCAAGGACAGGTTCCTGACCCATCAGTATCAAAAAGTCTTCCACATTCCCATGCCAGTAAGCAAGTCCTACCTAGCCTCCCTCACTGCCTGTGAGGAGAATGATGTACGCACCAAACATAGAAAACAATGCTACCAAGGTTCAGAATCATGAAAAAATGAAGTGACACTCCTAGAGTGTAAATTGGACATCACAGCAAGGCATTAATTCTTTTTTTTCCTCCAGCAGAAAAATTCTACATCTAAATCTATTTCAACTGCAGTCACAAATTAAACTTAATGAGCTTATCAATTCACAGCCACTATGCCCTCAGATACAAACCCTTATGCTTAAAATCTCAAAATCTACAAGTGCCTCAATGTAGAAAGTTCCTCAGGTCTTCTGTGGCAGATGCCTTTCAGAAAATGATTTGGGCTATAAAGAGGTTTACTGACCAATTTAAGAGGCCACAACACTTAAAGGACTGTGCAAATAAATGCAAAATGAGTACTAATGACTTTTCTGTTTAGTTTCAGAGAACTTTATTCTCTGCCAGGAAGCATCTACCAAGTAAACGTACTGCTAAGAAGTGGAAGATTACAGGTTGCCCAGAGAAGTTGTTGAGTTTACCACCTCTGAGATACTCCAAAGCTGGGCAACCTGCTCTAGGTGGCCCTGCGAGAGTGGGGGTGGGGTTAGAGAAGATGACCTCCAGAGGTCCCCTCCAGCCTCAATTATTCTGTGAAACGAAGGTTACTTGTACTCAACAAAACACTGCTTTCACTGTGCACACAGTATTAAAGAGGCAGACTTCCAAATCATCTTCTAGAGTAACTGATTTATAGAAAAGCAGCAAACAAGTTTTCTTTAGAAGCTTCTAACTAAAATACAGACATAAAATAAAGGACCTCAAGATCTTCATCTTCTTGGAATAGTAAGCGTAAGTATCATCTATCAGTGACCAGGATGAGATGAATGCCCTGACCATCCTTCCTTCACATTTTCCCATATGAAATAACCATTACTGCTATAAAACAAGTCCTACTAGCCATCTTCCGAAAATTATAACTTCCCCAACCACAAAACAGGGAAAAATTTCCTAGCTGAAAACTTCAGATGCAAGGAGAAGCTTCTGGCCTCTTCTTGTTTGGGAAGTGCATTCCAGATGACATAATTTTGTGTAATCAGAGCTTTTTTTGGCCATTATTTATTTGCTAAAAAAGAAGGCCAGCCTCCATAGAAACAGTATTTACATGGTAGTCAGTAGACTACACTGGAGAACAGCCATCTTGTATTAATGCATTTTATACGCAGATACCCAACACTAATACACTTTATCAGGATGTATCAGTTTTGCTCTGAATAGATTCATACCTTAGAATTTAACATATCTGAATACTATACAGCTTGTAAGAGAAAAAAAAGATAGACTCACTATTCACATAACTATTAGAATTCAAGTAGTTCTTAGTTATATATATATATTTTTTTACGTGAACATTATGGCTCTTGAAGATCTTTAGGAGGAAAAAAAAAAAAAAAGAGAAGGTATTCCATTTTTGTTTCCAGAACAATTATAAGTTATGGAGCCCAGACACCCACAAGCTAGAAACATATTTAGATATTCCAACCTACAATCCAAAATAAAGCCTCAGTTTGTGTAGTTTTCTACAGAGGTTTCCAAGCATCAGGTCTTTGCATCACCTCGGACCACGCAACTGAAAAAAAACCCAAGCAAACCTTCATGTATTTCTCAACTCTATAAAAGAAACAGAAAAATGAACACATACAAGAAAGTGGGGAAGCTGAAATAAAGAAATAAGCAGCTGGATTTAAATTAGGACCTATTAATAAAGGGATATTACGAGCTGTCCTCATGACAGTTTGTATAGTATAAATATTGACAGGGAGTGGCATTCTTCCAGTTAAAGCCAATCCTTTACAAGACTGTAAGCATCAGAACAGACTTTGACCTGTGCTCCAGTCAGAAGCTGGTACCAATCCTGCGCTGGTTCTCCCCTAGCAACATGGGCAGCTAACCCACAACACGCTACACTCTGCTGATGTTGAGTAGGATACAGAGACCTCCACAGTCTGCCGACTAGAGATGACACTACGAGAAATCCAATCACCTCAGCAGATCAAAACACTGGACAAGAACAGCTCCAAAACACTTTTCTCCTTCACAAAGATCGAATTTCAGCTCTCATTCAACCACTGTTAATTCAAGTATTTCAGCAGACTACTGAGAAAGCTAAAAGACTGTGTTACTTGCGTTTGTTTTGTACGAGCTGTAACTGGGTGTTGTCTACATAGTGCTCACAGTTTTAGCAGTATTGTCTCGTCATCCTTTTGGGTTTATAGCTGCTTGAATGACTGGACAAATTATGGCAAAGAAAACAGTTTTTTAACCATTCTCTAATTTTGCTCTCCAAGGAGGAAGTTCAGATTCTCAGTATCTCCATTTGGAACTGCCATTTCTTGACGACAAAAAAGTTTGATAAATAGCATCAAGCAACATCCACAGAAAACTAGAAGTTTTTAATTACATGGTTTGGGAACTCTCAAATTCAAGATAAACATCCTGTATTGAGACAAACATCTCAGTATTCCATGGTAAGAGAGCTGAAAAGCTTTTTATTTCTAGTATGTCCTAGGGATTTCTGCTAACAGCAACTGTGAGACTACCAATATTATCTGCTCACAGTGCTTCTAAGCATTTATTAAGTTCTCAATGAGTGGCTCCTGAAGCTGTCATTGTCCTCAAAGTTATACAGACCAACAGGTTGATTTTCAATTTGTCCAACAAACAAATTCCAGGTGTTTCCCTCTTCCTTCCCATCACCAACAAAAAATTAACACACTCTACAGCTGCCAGGCAAAAGGACATTGTTTACAAGTATTTTTACTTGACATGAGCATTTATAGTCTACTACATGGTTTTAGTTGGGTTTTTTTATTCCTCTTGTTGAAATGGGTCTTAACATTAACCTCCTATCATCATTCTTGATTAAAACCTTTTCTAAGAAAATAAGTAATTACGTTCCTACAGCCTCTATTTTTATGAGCAGAAGAACTGGCTAAATTTACTGTTATTCCTGTATAAAACCTACCCTATACTGTGAATGAAATGCTAACATTTTGACAGTCCCACCTTCTCTACTGTTAACTTTCTAGAGGCTTACATAATACTTAAAAAGATCTTCCAAGAGCTGCAATTTGTAATCAGAATCCACCTAGCTACTGCATTTCCAAAGGCAACTCACAGTTGCGTTTTACCTTTGATTAACATAAGAAATTATATATTTTATCATTAATTTCACATCCTATGTGTTTCATAATCCTTAGCGATGAGATTATAATATTAACTTGCAATTACATTTTTGCATATAAAGCTTGGATATGGTAACTTGAAGACACAGAATTATATTTCCAGGTCAGCCAGAAGTCTTATTTTAGATCTATCTACAAAATCACAGAATCACGTGGGTTGGAATGGACCTTTAAAAGATCATCTAGTTCCAAACCCCATGGCTAAAAACATCTTTCACTAGATCAGGTTGCCAAAAGCCCTGCCCAACCTGACCTTAAACACTACCAGGGATGGGGTATCCACAACCTCCCTGGGCAGCCTCCTCCAGTGCCTCAATACCCTCATAGCAAAAGACTCTCTCCTTATGCCCAATCTAAATCTTTCCCTTTAAATCTCTTTCATTTTAAAACTGTTGCCCCTTGTCCTGTCACTACAGGTACTGGTAAAAACATCTCTATCAAAAGTGAAAGACATTCAGATATTCTCTCCAAGTATCCCCGAGTCCTTCTCCCCAGGGCTGCTCTCAATCCATTCAATGCCCAGTCAGTCTGTCCTGATAGTGATGATTGCCCCAATCCAAGTGCAGGCAGGACCTTATGCTTGGATCTAAAGAATGGTAGAAACATGTCAAAGGAGATTTAGTCAGTCATGATGTTTCCCCTGCTTTGAACTACCTCCACACAACTTAGATCATTCTGAAGCTGACAGTCTGCTAATGTTCAAACTCTGCTTTTTCTATGCGTGAGCTTCATTAACAAGTAAGCTTCTCAGATACCAAGTTTCTCTAGCATGCATCACTCAGATTCTAAAAGCATAGTTACTGTTGTTTCAGCAAAGGTGATTTTTGACAGTTATTTTGATAGATAAAAACTTCTGAAGACACTTTAAGTTACTTTTTTATTATTATTAATTATTTACCAAATCCCTAGCCACAAGGCCTTCCAAAGTGCTTTCTAACAAGTTACACAGAATAGAAAAATAGGTCTAGTGACAACTGAGATTCAGAACCCCAAAGACAATGAGACCAACTCACCTTTTCCTAAGGCAAAACAGATGAACATGAATTCATCTAGCTGAACATGAAATAGACCTACGAAAAACAGATGAATTGCACTCTATACCTGTGTATTTTTTGTGCACCAGAAAATGAAACCTCTTGTGACTAGATAAAACAAGTTTGTCATACGCAGTGTTTACTGTTGTCAATTAATTTGAAGTCCAACTGCTGAACAAGCGAGGCATTTGGTGTCTTTGAAGATTAAGACCATCAAAAGTCTGATTTTTTACAAATCAATTAAGTAATTGACTAAGTACTTGAATAACTGAGTTACTCAAGTGTCTTTATAAAGCATGAAAAGACTGAGTTACTATCAGAGCAGAGAGAGCACCAAGAAAACATTTTAATTAAAATTTACTAGTTATTTTTGGATTAAAAGCATAGACAGCCTCAGGTCAAGATGTCCTCCATACCCCTCCCTCCCCACGCTCCAAAAACTGGAAGCCCATAACCCCAAAGGATTTAGTCAGAAACACAGAGGACTAAGAAACCTGGTTTTATTCCGAAATTGTTGTAGAAGTATGCTCGTTCAATACCACTTTCCACTGCTTAGTATCATTAATGAGACACTACGCTCGAGTTAATAGCTAGTTACTTACATTGCCTTTGGCTCCACTTAGCACCCATATGGCACTCACCAGTATCTGATCATTGCACACCCTAGAGTATGACTACCTATCTAACATAGCCTTCACAGTGTCATTAGACCTTTTTAGGACTATAGGACTCCTAGTACCCGATATTTTGAGAGAAAGCACCGCATTATGCTGCTGTACACTGTTTATACAGAACTTAGGCTTTGACCTCCTCATGGCTCATCAAAAAAGGCAGCCTATGATTTCCCCGTCTAGTACTAAATCAAGTGCATGAAAGCCTCAAAGAAACATGCAAAGTTAGTCAGTTGCAACTTGGTCAGTTTTCTTACTCCGTTTATAATACATAAAACAGGAAAAATAAACACATCTCTCTCCTGCACCTCAGCTTCGTGAATTTCCTTCCTGCAGCATGTAAACTGAAGTTATATAGTCCTCATGTCTTTTCCGCCTGCTCTGCTATCAACATGTTTCTCCCACACCTTCCTGAAACAGTAACATGCCTTCCTTTCTATCAGCACCTCCCCCATCTTTTCTTAAGTGTTCTCATACTACTTCCCATAGAAATTTAGAATCTTTCTAGCATACAGAATCCCGTTTACGTCATTTATAAAACCCAAAACCCTTACAAGACTGACTTAAGGTTATTCCACACCCGCCTTTTAGTCTACAGGTGCTAAAATTGATGGGGAAGAAAAGTCAGAATAGACAGAAAATAAAGCAAAAGAGGATAAAACCATCCTAAGAAAAACCAAGAGCATTCCCGAAACTCTTCTTCATCTAGCCAAAAAAATGTGTTTCTTGAATATAAAGGGAAGTTCAACATTTTAAGCCTGTATGTATAGAATACCAGCTGCTGAATTTGAAGTGTCTGTGTATCAGTTATTCATATATTACCACTCTGATACACATTGTTAACTAACACCTATGCTCACGAAAAGTGAAAGCAATTATAAGTAACATCAATTCACAGCTTCAAAGGAAAAAAGGGGTTTAGATTTAAAAGGATACTTTCTTTTTTTATGTAGTCTCATCAGAAAGACATCATATTTTCTTTTTAAGCGTACAAGGCACAGAGACTGACAAGTTTCCCTCTAAGTGGAGGCTGCAGGAGGGGAATGGGATGTCGATCTCAGAATATATTTTAGGTACAGATCACTTACATGTAAACATTTCTTCCTTAAAAGCACGTCCACATAGATTACAATTAATTTGATACATAAATAGTACCTTGAGCCAAGAATTATGTTTGTGGCGTGAATCATCACAGTAAAAACTGGTATGAAATATTTAAACATTTTAGAAAGCGTTAGGACCAAAAGAGGCCAAGAACCAACTCAGGTCGAGAGACATGAAACAAAGTAAAAGTCCAGCCAGCCGAGAGATTGATATAGTGACCAAACATAAGAAATTAACCTCCCAGCTGATTTTTTCAGAAGCAGCACTTTATTTTTTAATTAGTTCTAGTTTCAAAGAACAGTATCCGTAACTATGGCTAGCTAAAAAAAACCAAAAAAAACAAAACCAACATAGTTCTGATGACTACACCATCAGAAACTGCCTTTAAAAGAATATACAAAGGTCTGCTCAAAAACCTCAGAAGACTTCTAAAAAAATTGTCACTTTAAAGGACATTCTTAAGATCTGAGATGTAAACACAAGTTCTAAAACTTTACACAAGCATGACAGGAAGCATCCCAGCAAGTTCATTCCCAAACTGACTACGGCTTGGCTCCAAATCGCGATTAAGGTAACTGAAAAGTGTCAAATCCTTAAACTGATTGAAAGGTGAAGGAACACAGGTAAAGCTACTATCAACTGCATGTTTCATACCTGCAACCTCCTTATGATCACTGCAGGAAGGTCCTCATAGTATGGCCAGCACTGAAGCACATACTAGCAAACCTAGTCACGGTTAGGGTAAACCTCTGAACTCTCAATTGCATCTATACTCTTGAAATCTATCAGTAGAAGCTGGGTGTAAAAATGTTGCATTTGACAGTAGTCTTGAGTTATCAAAATTGACACAGTATACCCTAAGCACCAGAGCTCTTCTCATTAGCTGTGGTTCTAAGATGACAGATACCTAAACCGGATCAAAAGCAGCAAGTTAATTAGAAGATGCAGTGCTATTTTCCCTCGTGCAGCAACATCCACGAGGCTCTGCTTTTACCCTGGGATATAGGTTTGACCTGCCAACACCTCAGAAGCTTGCAAATCAGTAATAAACTAAAGAAAGTACACATTATTATGAACTTGTTCAGATTTCAATGGATTCTTTTCACCTCTCTGCCTTATGCTTCAGCGAACTTTCCGCTAACAGACATGCAGCAGGAGATGAAAAATTACTATTAAGTTATCTCCACCCCCACACCTCCCTCCCCAAACCCAAATGTCAGAGTTCATACTGGGAACAAATTCAATTTACTTGTTCTCCTCTCTGACAACAGAAAGCCAAAACAAAAAACACACTAAAGAACTTCTCTCACTTGGTACAAAGAAAAGAAATTCTCTACTTCAGCACAAAAGCACAAATAACAATTTGCTACTATTTAAGGGCATCTCTAGGCATATCTAAGTACTCGGCTACATCCCAAACAAATTGGTTGTATTTGGCATACACTTTGTTGAGGTACTTTCTATAATCAGAACTAAAATACCATTCAGTTTTGTCAAGCAACTACCAAATGATGTTGGGGTTATGTCAAGAAGCATTATGGCTTTTTTTCTTATGATGCAATTATAACACTGACAGCACCGGAGAGATCCATTGAACCATGAGATATGATCAAGTAGGAAAACAATAAGCAAGCAGCCCTCTCTCCCAGGCCTAGCACACCAACTAGTTTAAAATGCATTTAAACCCCTGCCATGACTACTTCCCCACCTGTAAGGGCATATTAATCTTAGAGCTGTGTTCTACTCGTCATTAGTTAGCATTTGTAAACGTCTACGCTAAACAGGCTGAAGTCAGTGCTGCAGTGCTTAACCACTGCACAAGAGGACTACACCCAAAAAAAGACAAAAAAAAAAAAGTTGTTGAAGAGGGAATCGGTGTATCAAAGCCATTTACAGTCTTCTGTTTACCCACAGGGCTGGCACTCACGAATAATGCCTCTGCACAGTGTCCACCGCCCCTTACGACAGTCGGGGAAGAAAAGAAAGGTGCATGAAGCAAGAGACATGACAAGTCCAAGGCAGGACCGGGCGGGCGCCTCCTTGGCATGAAAGCCGCTCTCCCTTGCACGGTTCACGCACCCTCAGCTCAACGCTGAGTAAACAAAACGCTAATGCGGAGTTAAGCAGAACGGTGACTCAGCCAGGAGTGCGAGATTTGGTCCCACAGGGTAGGAAATTCGGGGAGACGGGACCAGGAGCCCACCGGCGCTACCTACTCACCAGCAAACAGTCCACGTTCACTTCGGATTTGGGGTCCTTTAAAGTCACGTCGATTTTTTCAAACCGGGACTCAAAACTTTCTCCCGTCGACATGTTTCCGGAGATAAAACGTTTCCCTTATTCCAGAGCAAAGTTAAGGTTAAAAACAACCAAAAAGTAAAAAAACAGGAACGAGCGAGCACAAAAGAGAAACCACACTGCCTGTCACAGGCTGAGGAGCGCTGCCCGCAAAATCCCTTCAATCACAGAAGTCTCCGAGGCAAGTCCCCGGGCTGCCCCGCCGAGGGGCGAGCACACCGGAGGAGGGTCCGCGGCAGGGGGGACGGGGCTGCTTCTCCCCCCTCCTCCACGCAGGCACGCACCGTCCGGGGCTGCTCACAGCTCTGCCGCAGCAGGTTTCCTCTCCCTCCCTCCTCTGCTCGGGCCCCAGCGTCTCAGCAACCTCATTCTCCCAGCCGGGGAAGCCGCCCTGGGAGCCAGCGTAGCGGTTCCTCCTCCTCGCCCTGCAGGAGCGGCGGCGGGTCGGTGCCAGGGTCCGCAGCGCAGCTTTATTTCCGGAAAACCGGTAGAAAAAGCAACAACGGGGGAGGGAGAAAAAAAAAAAACAACCAACCAAAACCAAAACAAAAGCCTGCAGACACACCACCAAGGCAAAAAAAGGGAGAAAAAAAGTAGAAAAATCCTCTCAGCACCGCGTCTCAGCGCCGCGGGGTCGGTCCTTCGGCGGGCACAGGGCGAGGGAGCCCAGGGCGGGCCGGGGGGAGAGGCTGCCCCTCCGCCGGGCTGCGCCGGCCGGGCGGGCAGCGCTGCGCCGCCAGCTGCACGCAGAGGCCGCCCCGGCCCCCGCTGCGAGTGCCCCCGCGGGCAGGGGACGCGTCACTTCAGCGGCGGAGCGACGGCAACAGCATCTTTCTTCCTCTCCTCTCCTCCTCCTCGCTGCGCGGCCGCCTGCGGCTCCTCGCTGCCTCCCGCCGCTGCCAGCGCCGGCTCCGCTCCCTCCCGCTCCTCCGCCTCGCGTACGGGACGGCAGCCCGGACCACTTCAGGACCGACCCGAGGTTGCAGCGTGAGAGGGAGGAGGGTAGGAGGTGGCTTAAGGGGAGGGGAGAACGTAAGGTCCGGCCGCGGCGGGTGTGAGCAAACCTGCGAGAGGCACCAACATGTCCGCCTTCCTGTTTGAACAGCCGGGGGGGGCGGCCGGGGCGGCGGCGCAGGGCGCATGCGCGGAGGGAACGGCTGCGGGCCGGGCAGGCGGGCTGGGGGGGGAGGCGAGCGGTATGCGCGAGGCGGGGGCGCGTGGCCGCCGCTCCTCTCGCGCCTCCCCCGCCTCCCCGCCCTCCCCGTTCACCCGCCGCCCAACGGTCGGCAGGGGCGCGCGCGCGCCGTGCCCGCGAGACCCGGGAAGGAGAGGGCGAGCGGGCGGGAGGGGCCGCCGCGGCGGGAGCGAGTGGGCGGCTCGCGCCAAGCGGCGGCGGGCCGCGTTTGACGGCCCGGCGGCAGCGGCGGCAGCGGCGGCAGCGGCGGCAGCGGCGGGGGTCTGACGGCCCCGGTCTGACGGCCCGGCGGCGGCGCTGGGCCCTGCGGGGGGTGGAACGCGCCCCCCGAACCCGCTGCCTCTGCCGGCCCCCACGGCGGCTCCGGCGGGCGCTGCACGCAAGCGAGGGTGTGTGCGCAGCCCCGGGCCGGCGTCCCGCCGGGGAAGGCGGCCGTTCCCGTCAGGGCGGCATGCCGGAGGGGCACGCAGCCCGCCACCCGCCTGCCCCGGCTCCCTGGAGGCGCCTCAGAGCTGTCCGCGCCTTCCTCTGCGGGAAGCTGCGCGGATGGGCCCCGCACCGCCGCGGGCCCGGCCCGGCCCCGCCGTCAGGCGGGCGAGCGTTGCGCAGCGCAGGCCTCGCTGCTGGCGGGGCACAGGTGCCTGCGAGTCACCCAGATCGGGGTGCCCGGGGAGCGTCTGCGGTCGGCAGCCTTGGAGATCCTCCCAAGCCGCCTGGACACGGCCCCGGGCAGCCGGCTGTTGGTGACCCTCCTTGAGCTGGGGCGGCTGGAGAAGGTGCCCTCCAGAGGGCCCTTCCGACTGCAGTCGCTCTGCGATCCCGTGTGCCCGGCGAAGGAGGAGGCACCTTCCCCAAGAGCAGAAGCTCAGGGTGTGCCAGATTTTCTGACAAGAGCCACATGCAAGGTAGCAGCTCACTCGGAAAGAACAGAGATGCAGCATGACACATGTAACCTGTGCAGTGTCTTGGTGTTTTCAGTTTAAAACTTCCACGCTGGCTGCAGCAGGGACCATTTCCTCAAATGAGGAAATGATTTCAAATAGTATCAGACAGAGGACGCTGTACTGGTTCAGTTCTTTGACTTCCACTGCAGTTCCAGAAATGGCAATGGCGTTTTTGCAAAGATCACTAAAAATTACGTAGAGAATGTCAAGTCATTAATCTCTGGTCACTGAACAGTTGCCAGTAGCAAACCTGAATCACTAGTGCTATGAGTTATTTTCAATGTCACGGTTAAGAAACAAATGATCTATAGCCCCGTGCTAGGGCATTTGAGCTATTCAGTCTAGGATATGCACTACTTTCTCTCTTGCTTTATTCCTAGAAAAAAATAAATGGTATTCTACATTTTGCTTTTTCTTGTCCACAGCTGCCTGCATCTTTGTTTTTGTTTTCTAATGAGAAGTATGTACATGCTACAACAACATTACACTCGTGTTTACTTTCACTCGGTTTGTGCTGGCTATTACCACAACCCTTTGATTTGGAGGGTTTGGTCGCTTTTGGAAATGCAGATGTTCCATTTCAGCAACCACAGTCCAAAGGGAACATCATCTCGTGTATTCCGCAAGCGCAGGGTGTAGGCTTGGGATCATTTCATGTGTGATGCAGCAAGTAATTCCTAAAACACGAAAAAAATGCTTCATACAGTTCTCATATTAAACAAGGCGAAAATCATAATCAGAGATACAGAGCCTAATTCGCAGTGCTTTCGGGCACCTGTTGAGGTGTTAAAACATCCACAGGGGTGACGCCAGGCCTCAGCAGGGTGACTGGAAGCACCTAGCTATGAAGAATGCAAAAGTCATGAGGCTTGTAGTAGAGTAAGGAGGAAGTCTGAACTGCAGATTATTGGGCAGGATCACCCTGTACTGACACAAGTCCTGAGCTGTGCTCCAGGTGCTTGCTTATATGTTTTATCCTAGGTCTACAGAAAATGTACAGTACTCTTGGAAATGCAGAACTTCTTCTGTCCTCTCCAGGCCTCCCTGCAACAAAGCTACATAGGTCTTACTCTCAGTTGCCCTTTGCATTACTTTTTTCACAGTGGCCCAGCTTCAACGCAGTAAGTGGAGAGAAGCACCATCCCATTGGCTTGGTAACATGGAGAATCCACAGCT
Organism: Falco peregrinus; assembly: GCF_023634155.1. Classification (NCBI taxonomy): domain Eukaryota; kingdom Metazoa; phylum Chordata; class Aves; order Falconiformes; family Falconidae; genus Falco; species Falco peregrinus. Next base: position 57,786,547 of record NC_073723.1, on the reverse strand, counting down.
ACGTGAGACCTTGTCACTGGACAGGCCCAGCCTCACATGTTTATTTGCTAGTGAAGGATCTTCCTGCTAGACCAGTACCCCTGAGTACCTCTGCCAGTGTTTGTGGTGAGGGAGCTGCTGTGCTCGTGCTCAGCTGCGTGCAAAGTCTATGTGTTTCAAACACGTCTGTCAGACTGGGCTTTTCTCACGACTGTGGTGCAGTAAAAGTGCTTGACTGTCTCAAATAGAATTTGTGTGGGAGGTACTTCATCCAGCTGTCTAGGAAACACTGAGCACTGCTTTGAAAATGTAAAAGGGAGGCTTTGGCTACAAAGAGCAAAAAGGAAAATTCTAATTTTAAAAGCAGGTATGGGTTAAGTGTCTAGTGTGATAGGGTTACAATAAAATTGTAACACAAGAGTGTAATGAAATAGTTATTTATGCGCTTGGATCTTGAAGCTCATTCTTGGGAACTTCAGCCAGACTATTTGTACCTATGCGATTAGGAACTTGCTATTTCTAGCATTGGCCACTCAGAAATCATATGAAGTTCCATCCTACATAACCATTCAGTGCATTGAACACAATGTTTTAGTTTGTTTTTTTCTTCCTGATTACAAATAAACTAAAAACTGGTCATTTCTGCTTCCTGCATTTGTTGTGTCACATATTTTGGAATTGAGCTAACTTTTGATGAGTGAAATGGAAATTACTCAACATATGTATGACGTGATAACATTGAGCTGACCAAGAATGCAAGTCTGAAAGGTAATTTTTTCTCTCTTAAAAAGTGTGTAATCTCTAATTCTTGAAAGTGTCTCTATGTAAACTTATGTCCATGCTTAGTAAACAAGCAAACTGATAATAAAACATGAATCATAGTCCTCATATCCATGTTGTCTTGCCTATTTTATGTTTAAATGCTATTGCTTTTAGTGTGATACAAATAAGACAAATTGACACTGACTAAAAAGCTGATTGTTTGGCAGAGACTGCAATTTCCTGTTAAATACAGAAGATCAGTAAACAGAATTACTACATTGGCTTCTTCTAAAATATTATACCATACATACATAACATTATAAAAAGTACATGTAATTGCATTTATTGTGTAAATAGCATTCATGTGCATTACCCCATTTCGGAAAATGAGCAAACAGCAAGGACACAAGAGCAGCAGAATACTCAGCACATATTAGCTTGGCCCTCTCTGAGCAGATACTGTTACCCCTATCCTCTCATGAAAAAAGTAAGAAAAATTAAGTGAAAGAGCTTGTAATAAAGTCAAAGGCAATCTAGTTTTTGTAGGTCACTGAGTGTGCATCTTTAACGGCATACACTCTCAGAAGGAGAGAAAAGGCTAGGGTACCTGAGTTTCTGGTGTAACTACTGACTTCAGAAGAGTTACACAAGGCAGAAATGAGACCATATCCTGTTCACCATATTAGGCCAAGTTAGTAATGCATGATCAACCTTCACATTCAACTTCCTATTTAGTCAACATGAAACCTACAGCAGTTACATCACATCACGTTAAGCCTGCCTTTGGTCCACCGCTCTGTCTCCTTGTTTGCTGTGCAAAACTGCCTCAGGTTTGCCTCAGCTTTAGTCCCCTGGCCAGTTAATCATGGTGCAGGCTGGTATTACTCGAAACTCTGAGATGAAGACTGTGGTCAACAAATGCAGTCCTTGGGCAAAATATTTTACCATTGCTAAAGCTCATCTGTGCAACGGAAAGGCCTTTTGCAGAAGCTCCCTACTTCAGGCAAGGAATGATGGCTGCTCATGCAGACATATCTGAACTGACTTCAGGTAATGACAAAGTCACACTGACATTGATCTCAGTGTGGTTGCAAAATCTGAAAAAGAAAGGCTGTGTTAGGGGGTGAGTGCTGGTGGCTCTAAGTAGCTGATTTAAAGCTGCCTGTGACAGCAGTGCAGCCCCCTCGCCTCCTCTGGGAGCTCAGTTACTCACTTAAAAAACTCCGCAAGGAATCACAGAATGTTAGCTGGATGTGCAGGGTGCTCTGAGTATTGAACATATTAAAATGCTCTGTCAATAAGCAAGAGAAAGCAAAGAAATGTGACAGATATTAGTCAGATCATTTAGTACACTGAGAAAAGGCATCTTGGTTCTTCCAGGATGAGGCAAAACACATGAGGATGATGGAACTAGATGAGGAACTAGAACAGAAATAGAACCACATAGAAATGACATAGGCAATAAAAATTGCTAGCAAGAGAAAACAAATTTGGATACAGTAGATCAAAAAAGAATTTTGCATGGATGGACTGAAAAAAAGTAGTACCTTTCAAGTATCTGTAGATGCTGAAACAGTGCAGCATATACATACATAAATATGTGTTTTTCCTGTACATCACTACCTTTAATAAAGATGTGAGGCTCCAAGCGTATGACCTTGCATATTCCAGTGTATTCCAGCTTCCCAACAAAGGGCAGGTGCTGCTGTTTCCTCCTACAGCACAGTAGATTATCAGGCACCATTGTACTTCTTTTTGCATCTAGCCCTGGAACCCTCGAGAGAAACTGCTCCCGCTGCCTGCAGCTGGTGAGCAGTAAATAAGAAATGGGGCATCTGAATCTTTGGTGCGTATTCTTGAATGAGCTAGAAATAGGCAAAACAGAAATATCGCCTTTTGAAACTTTTGCAATGGGCTAGTTTGATGGAAAGTATCAGGTCTGAAAAAAAAATGGTGCCAGGGAGGAAGTAAACTGGATTGGATTGTCTGCTCCAGTGCAAACACAGATGCATTTGCTGCCAGCAGACAAGGCCATAGTTGTATAAACAGTGCAGTGTAGACACTCCCAAAGTAACTTTTGCTGTATCTGGAAAGGAGGGAAGCTGTGAGCCCAGAGATAGATAGCAATCCACAGGATAAATATCTGGTCACCATATGGCTCAGGCCAATATCGACCACGAATGCGTATACAATGCAGGCTGCCTTTGCTTTTATGCTTTAAAAGTGCAGAAGAAAAGCCTGTGACCAATGTATGGTAAAAGCTCACAAAGTGATTTGAAATCAAATCAAAACAAAATTCCACTGGAATGCTGAAAGCTTCATACCTCAGTAAGGACAATTTCCGTGGCAAATACTGTTTTCCCACTGAAGCCACTTGGTGGGTACAGAAAATGTTAAGATGCCAGAAATTCTTCTTTCACCCTGGGAAAAAGCTTTTTATTTTCACTATCCTAAGCTCAAAAATGGCCCAAGTACTTCTTGCTTGAAGTCTTCAAAAACGCAAACAAACTCAACTCTAAGTCCATGGAAAAAAATTGCCTGAAAAAATAAAGGTTTCAGAAGGTTAGGAGTATATTAAAGCAGGAGCTAAAAATTAATCTTCTAATGGTATCATCTATCAGGATACAAAACATATATAACATATTATTTGCAACTTTTTATTTCCATTATAGGTAGAGTGATTACCATCATTATAGACGTCTTTGCAGTTTAAGCTGTCATGAATCTGACCTGCTCTGCTATTAATTTGTTAGCTATGAATCACCTACAAGATTAAGCATTTTTCTTCTTATTTCTCCAGTTCTTAACCCTAAGTGCTCTCTCCCAGAACAAATTTCTCCCACCTCACCTTACTACTACTTCCCCCACATACACATATCACATTTCCTGTGGTTGGATTAGTTTTGCAGTCCTTGCTCAAATAGTTGTTCTTCTCAAGACAGAAGTTAAAAGTAAACTGGGCTGAGTTTAAAAGTAAACTAGCTTTGATTCTCCTGGCTTTAGTTTTATGTATGTTGTCCTAAATATCTATACTCCCCGTAAATGCTTTGCTCTGCTGAAGACTACGTCAAATCCATAAAAAGCTATGGTGTTATCTTGAGCCTGGGAAATATTTAACAATTTCAGACTTCAACAGATAATTAACTTCTAAATGACACATTTCTTAACTTTGCTGGAATGAACGGAGTGGGCTTCATACGATCCTTCTCTGGACAGAACAGTGGAAGTTGCAGTTCTTGATGAGCATGAAGTTTTACAGCACAAATTATAGACAACTTCTTTTATATCACGAAGCTTCATGGCTATATGGTTTGAGTCTTAAATGTAATGTACTCAAATGGCGCTAAATATGCAGTTTTTAAAAACTCATGTGTTTCATATGACTGTCTTCCAGATATTAAAAAAATATTTTGAAAAGTTTAGTCACCAACAAAGAATTCAAATTCACTGCAACCACAGGAATTGTAAATGAGTCAACTTAGTCATTTTAGGTGGATTTTAATAACTAGATCACAGAAGCTAGATTACTGATTTTGTTCACACTCAGGATATTTCCATATTCTCCTATTAATCTCATGCCACTAGACAACTGAATAAGTTATTTTACACCAACACTACCACTGTTGTTACGTTTGTTGAGTTCTACTACTCTTAGAGCACATCTCTAAGCTTTGAGAGAGGCTAGTCTCAGAGGAAAGAGAGGATTGACATTTTATTTTTGTTATAATTTTCTTTTCATTTCACCATAACAACCCAAACCCCATGAATTAAGAGTCTTATAGGTGTGATCACAGACAGAAAACTACATGTATGAAAGTGTGAGCAAGCTCTTTCTCAGGTCTAGAACCAAGGGGTTAATCTCTTTCATCTTTTTCTTCCCCCTTTCGCCTCCTCGAAGATAAAAGACACCAAACTTCCTACTTTTTGTTGCAAAATGCCATGCAAGTCTGTTGGGTAATTCAACTCTTAATACTTGGAAGGTGGCAATTTTGTATCAGTTTTACCCCATTATTGTGCTTCATTATTATTACATCAAGTCAGAATAACTGCCTTAAGGTTGTTCAAAATGGAGGAGGAGGTTCCTAGACTCCTCATCTGGTGAGAGTAAAAGTAACTGACAAAGGGACAAACTAGAGGCCAGGAACAGACCTCTTGCTGAGATCCATTTCCACAATGTGGTAGACCCAAAGTAATACCTTCTTGATGGCTAGTTTTTAGGCAGAGGGGAAAAAAGAAGCAGCTCAGCCTAATTCTTCCACAGACTCCATCCACCAGGACTGGAGAAAGGCAGGATTGTCCTAAGCAGCCTCTAAGCAAGTGCTGGTGCTGGCACAGGTTAGGAGAGCTTCCAGCACAGCTGGTGGTGTAATAGACTCTCTCCAGCACTGAGCCAGGTTTTAACCCAGCAAAGAATCCAGCCCTGCATAAGCAGCGCAGTCTGCGCAATACACAAAATCCACAGCAAACTCTGTCAAGGGAGTTACTACACCTGATCCTGAATAGGTGTAACTGTGTTGATTATGTGGGGTGGATGAGTGTGTGGATAAAAGACATTGTTATGGGCTTGGAAATACAGAGGAAGCAAGTAGAAAGAAAAAAAAAATGTTCAGAAACAGTCGATTTATATGAGCTTGGTTTTGTGTGTCTTACATTTCGTCTGTAATCTTCCCGAAGTGACTGTGTCAGAGATAAAATTTTTTTAAGGGCAGAATTACATTTGAGATGCACTGTCCAAACCTTGTGCTGCAATCTTTTGAAAATTCATGTTTGCACTTTTCTTCACAGTAGATTTGTACTGACAGTCCTAACATATCATAGTGCGCCACAGGGATAGATGAGGCTGCTCTGTGAAGCACTGGATTAAAAAAAGGACAAGGTAATTGGCTCATTCACGGCCCGCGGCCATACGAATGCTTGCAAGATTGCTTCTGGCCAGTGTTCTAGCACCTTTACCATAGAAACAAAAGGTAGCATGGCAAGCAAAGCTGTCCATCAAGAGTCTCGTAAAATGAAAACATAGCTGGCAAAATGCATATGCAAAAGCAGTGTTCGTAAAGAGTTACATTATTACACCTCTATGATGTTACTCCTCTTTGTGTGCCAAACTTTGGTGAAACCATGGAATAATTAAGAACTAAAACACTTTGAAACAAATTATTGAAACTGCAAGTACTATGTCCAAATTATTATGGAATTTGGGTTTGTTTTAATCAAGATTTTGTTTACCTAATTTTTTGTAGTTCCCAGCACTCCTTTGTGGTGGCCACGCCATGATTTTATACTTCTATGAAGGTACCAGCATATACTGGCTGCACTGTAAAATGGCCACAGCAACCCAGACCACGTCCGCACTGCCCTGGCAGACGTGATGGTGAAATCCAGCTGGCTGAAGTCGCAGCAGTTGCATCCTCTTACGCCAAACCTAAGTCACCTGCTAGACCCAGGTGATAAGACCAGAAGTTTTTCCTTTTGCCAGTAAATATGCATGCAGAAAACGAACAGACAACTCTGCACCTCCAGATTGACCCAAGTGTGTTTCTATCCAGCTAGCTGAGGTACCCGCAGTGGCAACATCAGCCTCCACTAACCATTGTGCTAGGTGCCCAGGCCCCAAAGCCCATGTTGCCACAGCTTCGTGCAGCTGCTCTTCAGCCAGCTGGATTACACCATCGCATCTGCCGGGTGCCGTGTGGACGTGGTCTGAAATGATGTGGGCATTTTATGGCACAGGCAGACGAATGCTGCTACCTTTGTACGTGTAGAAATGAAGGCACAGCCACCACAAGGGAGTGCTGGGAACTACTTCAAATTGGATAAACACAAGACCTTTTTCACTGAAACAAACCTGGACCTTCACAGTTTGGATATGCTACTTGTATTTTCAGTAATCTGAATACAGGAATTGCAAATAGAAATATATCCAATTATAAAAAATCATGCAATTATAAGTCAGTGGTCACTGACGTTATCTGCGCTGCGGGTAAATATGGCAAGAATGTCTTGTGGCAAATATTTCGACTCCTTGATGACCACATGATTATTTTTGGTTAGCTATTACTATTTCCTTCTTGACTCATTCCTAAAAGGCATCGAAACATCGCAGCCTTATCACTCAGTAACTGCAACCGTCCTTAAATCAGTTTTGCAAACCTGCATCCAGAACATCTCCTACCAGAAGGGTGTATGCTCTGTGTCTTGTCAACTTGAAGCCCCCCCCTTTTGTTTGACGTGAGCTGTGTGATCCAGCCTTTCATTCGGGCTTGTTGAGACTGGACCGAGCCTGAGGGGGCTGTCTGCAACGCACTGGAGGTAATGCCACACCACGGGAATATGAGGAAAGAAACATTGGTCTTGTGCAGTGGGGGAGATGATCAGCTATTGGCCACCATTCTTCTCAGCTGAGTGGAGGTTTTAATCCCCCCATCCTGCCCCTGGCAGCCAGCAGATCATTTCACAGCAGTCATCTTTATAGCGTCTGTGTCAACGTGGTGGGGTGCCTTGTACTTCTGAGCATACACTTAGTTATTGTCTTTTTCATGTCCTGATCAGACTATTGCAAAACTCTCTACGCAGACTCCCCAAAATGAGTCATGTCTGCCAGCATGGATGTCTGCAAGATGTCTCTGCACAGAGGTGCAGAGCCATGTGGGAAACGTTGGAGAAGACCACCCCGACAACACAACAGCTTATTTATTAGAGAGAGCACCTTAGTGGAACAGAGAAGGGCTAGCATGTCTGCACCAGCTGTCAGTTAGGTTCCAGGTAAAATGTAATGGGCTCATTGTGACCCCCAAAGCCCTACATGCCAGCCTGATTGCCTCGAGGGCCACCCCCCTGTGAAATACATCCCCCCTTTGCATCTGCGGAGAGTCGAAGCTATGCTGTGGAAGGGTGATCCCCCAGAGGGACTCGGGGCACTGGAACATGATCTACTCTGCACCTCTGGGTCGCCCCAACCTTTCCTCGCTGTGGCGTATTGTGACTTGCCTGGCTTTAGACGCACCGTCTGCGAGACTTTTCCTGTACATTGAATCCTACACTGTGAGAAGGAGCTGCATTACTCATACATAGTTTCAAAACTGTGGGTAAACTGGATGGTTTCTTGCTCCCGTAGATGTATGACTTCACCCTCTCTATCTTCCTAACTTCATGCACTGGCACGGCTAGATTTATAAGATGATCCTCTTTGCTTCAGAGGCCAGATCCATGCTGCCTTATCACCACCTGAACAAGAATTCCACCCTTATCACCTGTTAAGTGGAAGGATCAGTGTGTGTTGAAGTGGAGCTGCTACATGGTATCTCTTGGTTTCTATCTGTCAGTAAATTAACTGCATTCAGTTGCAGTAACTTGGCTTTTCTTAGTATGTTATTTCACTTCTTGTTATTTAAACAAGAAAAAAATCGGTTGGCATGGCAAAGTTTAAACCCTTTAAAGCACAGTAGGCTAATACAATAATGTCTCAATATTGGACAAGTGAAAAATATTTTCCACTCAGTGATTCCTGAGCCTTCCACAGCACAGTTATCTGGACAATTTACTCATGTTATTTGTGAGGAAGTTGTGATTAGCAGTGTGCTGTTAATTGCTGAAACCCTCTGCTTTGCTGCTATAGTCCATAAAGGATAAAAAAATCTTAGGCAGCCCAGTCCATTTCAAGCCCTACAGTTTACACTCACTAAACTACTAGGACCAAAACTATATTCAGAAATTGTTCCATCCTACTCTGTGTGCTTCCTCACTCTGTTTCCTAGCATCTCTTTCCAAGCATGTATTGGATAACCACCTTACATGCAGAAAATAACATCTGTAAGACTTATCTTGATTTTTTAAATGCTTATTCTTCTGTCCTTGCTCAAAAAAACCCCAAATTACAAAGCTATGTACAAACTGGTATTGAGAAATGGTAATGCAAATTTACACATCTTTGACATTCAATAGCTGTTTCTAGTAGTCTGCCTTTGTCCTTAGGATTTAATTAAATCTCTCACAGAAAACAGAATTTGCTAGTACTTGACCTTTGTTTTCAGAGCCCCAAAACACAAAAGGCATTTAGAATCAATGACAAAGCACAAAACACAATGCACTCCACTTAGTGCTCAGGGCAACACAATGCTCACCCTTTATTTGGAGAGACCCTGGGTTAAAAAAGGATTAATATTAAGCCACAGTATTATTTTCTAGGTCATCTCCTGAAGAATCACAATCACGGCTTCAAGCTGATTATACATTGTGTCCACTAGCACATGATGCCCACTACTACCGCTCAAGTAATCTATTTCTCGCTACGTAAACTATATCACCCTCCACTCTTTATTTGCCTTCACTGGCTTCCTTCCTGTCTCTTAACTCCTCACTCCAAGGTCCTCACTCTCTGCTTAAAGGCCAAACATAATCCCCCCCTCCCATTTCTGCTCCCACTTCCCCTTCCTCCCAGCAGAGCCACCCACAGCCTGCTTTGCTGCAGCAGCCTCTCCCTTGTGTTTCCTACCTGCTCCCTCCTGCATCCCTTTAGCTTCTCTTTACACCACTTATATCCCTTTCCTACCTGGCTTTTCACAGATATGCTTCACACTTTTTTCTTTCTTTTCTCACACCGACTTCTAGGTGGGTTTTTTTGTCCTCTTCTTCTGCACTTTGATGTTACTGGCAGAGATTTGGTGGATTTGTGTTGAATAGTAACTAAAGAAAAAGCAAGTAAAATTTTAATTCTTGCAAAACTCATTGAAACACATGTGAAAATTAACACTCAGCTAAAACGAGAACTGGTGGAAACCTAGTTAAGGGAAAGCATGGTGTTCAGTGGCCTTGAACCACATAGAAAAAGGTCACTGAATGAGAAGCTACAGGGAATAATTTTGCTTCCCCCTTGCAAGAGACAGTAAGCCACACATTAAATTTATCCCTTGAACTAGGAGCAGTTTGAAGGCTGAAGCTCTTCTTAGCCCTCGCAGGGAGGCCCACAGTAGGAGAAAGGTGTGCTCTTCCTATCGCACCAGCCAGCCAGGCTCGTAACGTTGCCTCCTTTACCCTCTCTATCATTTTACCGTCCCAAGCCGCAGGGAAGCCCAGTCACAGCTTCTCTCCCACTCAGTGGCCGGCTACACCTCTCCTGCTATGCATGCAGCTGGGGGAAGTTTGCCTGCTTCCCTGAGCAAAAAAGTGTCTTCCTTGTGTCTTCTAGAGCAGTGCTGCCCAGCACAGCTTGCAGCCCTCCAGTTCACAGCCTGGCTTCTAGCTGAACTAGAACCTGGGCAATTTTTTTTATTATTTTTTTGTCATTTCTTGTGGGAGTAGAAGAAGCAACAATTACAAGCTAATATATTTGAGGGAAATGCTTTAAATAATTTAAATTATATTGTAACTGATGTTTTTGCCACCTGCAGAAGGATCCCCAGGTTTGCTTTGGCATTTGCAGACCCTCAGTAGTATTGCTCACAATTTAAACTGCAGAGGGGCCTCCTACGTTTAGGGCTTCTGGGATGCCTGTTTCTGGCCCATACAGTACAAATCATACATTTGGGACCTTCTGCAGGAAAAGCAGAAGGTGTCCACAACTTGTGAAAGCAAGGAAGACTGGGGGAGATGCATTCCACAGACAGCGTAGCGCTGGTCCCATTTCCATCCTCCCTGTTGGTTTAACTGGAAAAGTGTATTTTTTTCAGAACAGATTATGCTCGTAGGTCATTTACACAAATTCCCATAATGTCTGCGCCATTTCTGAGTATTTGCCGTGGCATTCTAGAGGGATATATATGCTGAAATCCACCTCTGCCTCTGCTGGCAGGAGCTGCTGCAAGGATGTGTGAATCACTAAGGTGTTCCCAGTCTCTGCAGGCTGTTTTACCAGCTGCCAGGCAAGCTGCAGTGCTACAGCCCCCCTGCCTCCGGGACTCTCTCGTGGCCCTCTGCCGGGCTCTGCACAAGCAGGGGCCTGATTCCGCAGACAGATGAAGGAGGGAAAGGCAGATGTTCTCCCGAAGGAAAAAAAAAAAAAAAAGCATGAGCTCAAGAAACATCCTGTACCAGAACTACACATGCCTACAGAAAATGCTCCACGTTACTCTGCTACAGAAGCTGTCTCTCCAGGGCTTGCTTTTCCTTTGATATTCCTATAAGCAGAAATAGCAAATAACAAATTGGGAATCAAAACCACCCTCAAAGCCCTCTGCAGTCAACAGAAACCAGTAAAAGGCTGTTTTTCTCCAGCATTTTTACTGTAATCTATTAAGCTATTTCCAGATTGCCTGAACCAAGAATAGCCAGAGTATGTCAAGTCCTCCAGTACATGGCTGTACCCTTCAGTTCTCTGTGAGATACGTTTCCAGGCAAGTATACAGGCCTTGACAACTACATCAAATGTTCAGGTCAAGAAATGTTATGTCCAAGAGGTAGATAATTTCCCCCCTGCTGTGTCCAGGAACAGGCAATATTCTACAACCCAGCTCCTCTGCTTCTTCCCATCCCATACGCCAGTCACCGTTGTTTTCTTTATTCTTTGTCCAGAGCTTTGACCTCTGATTGACTTTGAAGTTTACATACAAGGAAAAACAGTCAGGCAGCTGCTAAAACAAGCAAGGAGAGATCAAACGGTTCTGAAAGAATTAAAAACAAACAACTTTTATCTTTTTCTTTTGTGTTTACCAATACATTAACAGTTCCAGATAGATGGAGAAGTACACCAATGTGCATACATATATGTAAATGATAACATTAAAAAATTACATTAAAATAGTATTGTTTAGATTAGCACAGCTGAACATTGAAGGATAAGGAAATTAGGAAAATTAGGAAATACCAGATTAAGATTGCTATGCTAATTTATTTCTGCCACTGGGTGTGATTATCCTGTGTTGTACAGAATGAGGCATGCGTCCTGTGGGAAAGTCTAAAATATGACTGTGTCATGGAAGGGTTTGTAAGAAAACATATGCACATGGGGAGGGACAGAAAAAGATTATCCAGAGAGTCTTAAATCTGCCGTTTTCTAATGTATCAGGAACAGATGCTGTAGCCTGAATGACAGTATTTAATGACTGGGGCACAGGGAATCGGATGTCCTAGCTTGTTCTTTAGGGAGAAAAAAAGTAGAGGAGGGAAACTCCCTGTGACATGTATACAGAAACACAGATTCTTGCCTTTTATTCAATAGCACAAGCTGTCATTGCAGGCATTTTTTTCCTCCACATTGGAGTGGAGGTATGATGTCAGGCATAAGTAGGAGTTGTTTGGTCCAGATCCTGGAGCTGGAAGACTGATTAGTAGAAATCAGGTTTTGTTTCTATACCTTACTAAATCTTTCTAACCCTCTTCTGTATTAAATCCAGTCCAGAAATTTCATCCTGCTTTTGCTGTACAGTTTCTCCTAGCGCTTCATCGCCTATTACTGTTTTGGTGTGAGTGAGAAGTCAGGTCTTTGAAACGGTGATGTTGTCCAATTACTATATTGGCAAACTGCCTTGACCTTTGCTGCAGAAACCAACAAGAGAAAATCAGTGGTAGTTCCCAACAGCTGCCATTTCAGTGAGTCTCACACACAAACTCACAGAACACAGGAAAAACTTTGTCTCTGAGATGAATGATTTTGACTTCCAAAGGCCTGCTGAAAATAAGAAAGACGTTAAACTTCCCAAAAGATGTCACATTTCCCAAACACCTAAAAAATATTTCTACAGATATCATGCAAGTATGAATAATAATCTAAACCAGAATGCTTTTATTAAAAATAAAGTTCTACTTGCTTCCTTAGAAGTTTCCTTTTTCCAATTTAGTAAGGTTATGCTGGCCTGTATAATATGAATTCTAAAGCGCTCTGTAACTTGGGATGGAGACAAACCTGTCTGTGCACTCTCCTGCCCCTTGATATTGCTTATACAGTTAAGATAATTTCTACACTCAGCTAATTCAAATCTGCTTTCTTAAATGCTTAAATAGTGCTAAATTATAGGATGCAAATCCTAACAAATGACAACCTTCTGCATGTCATTTTACCTCTCTGCCATAGATAAGCTATTGTCCCTCATATAGCCCATAAGAAACCATGAAAAAAAAGGCAGTTTGAATAAATGGAAATGCATCTTCTTGTGTTTTTTTTTTAATGCTGAATTTCACAGATTGTTAAGATAGGCTATGTAGAGCAAAGTATCACCATAAACAGAAGGAGAAATCTTTTCAGTATTAGTTTCACAGCTGAAGCAGTTTTCATACAGCTATCTTCGCCATCTATCCCTTGGGCATAAAGGCAGTGAAAGAATTCCTGAAGAAGGGAAGGAAATTGCATTGGTCAAGATCAAATTGCAAGCATGCATAATTTGATGTACTAATGACTGTCCACCAGATATCACTGCAGGAGACTTGCCAAGTTGTTAATTGTCCCAAGGACTGGAGTTTGATGCTTAACAAACATCCTAGTTTCATTGTGGAATGAAATCTCTGAGAGCTGCAAAAACTGCTTGTCTCAGTTGAATGTGCAGTAGTGAGTAGCACTGAGACAAATCCTGATTTTAAATGAAAATCTCCTCTGCTTGCAAGTAGTAGCTCCTGGTAGGATTGCTGTAGAGATAGGAAGTGTAACTCCATAGCTTTGGTATGTGGAGTCAGTACAAGACTCCAAGGTTAACTTTGCAGCTTAAGATTAACTTAGACTCTAGAGGAGCATGTAATTTTGTATGGCTCTTTCCACTTTTGACAATGTCAGGTTGTGCCATAGAGACACTCTCACGTAGCACAGTGAAGTCCTTTTTGTGTAAAACAACTAAAAACTGTATTTCACAGTCTTTGCGTGGCAACCTGCAAGTTGCAAACCTTGCGTCCTTAGGTTGCAAGATGTCATTTGTCACCTCTCATCTCCAGACATAAAAGCCAAGAAACAGAGAGGCTACTTTGTTCACTGTTTTCTGAAGCAAAGAGGTCAGACAACAGTCCATTAAAACAGACTGATGGTGAATAAAATATTCCTAAGCACAGGAGACTCCTCTAATCTGACTTCTGCTAAGCAAGCCTGCTATTCATCACCCCAGTGCTGAGCAGCATACATAATGAGAAATATTTCACCATATAGGAGGGAAAACTGTCTCACTTTGATAGTTAGAATTTGATCCCAGATATTAAGAAAACTCTGACCACACTAATTGCTATCTGCATAGATCTGCTGCTCATGGAGAGAGCAATAGCCTTATATCAGCCAAGGAACTGTTGTCCAGTTGGTGAGTGATATGATCTTTCTCTCTCGTATATCTCCTTTCCACCGGACGGAGGAGAATATTTCTAGACATATGTTAAAACATCTGATTTGTGGTAGTTGCTGCTGTGGAAATTGTACACATGGGCCTGGATTCTGCTTTTGGCTGAAGAAAGTTAGGCTGCAGAGGGAATACTCAGAATTACCCAACAGCTATCACAGATATGCTGGATTACTGAAGCATATAGGTGATCAGCATTTCTCAAGGGTACCAGTTAGAAGTTAAGTCCTTTTCCTGTGATAGTCTTCAATTCCTACCAATATTCTTCTGAAAAAAATTTGCTAGCTAATGTTTATCCACAGCCTGTATTCACGATTGTTTCAGTTTCCTCTCTGTATAAAACTACACAGAAAAAAATGATCCAGGATGAGATACATGAATTACTTTCTTTGCTGAATATATTATCTTTGCTATGATATTCCTAGACAGAGTTCTTGGAAACAAATGTAAGATCAAATAGCAATAAATAAGTTGAGAAAAAATAAAATAGAGGAATTACTGAGCTGCAGTGGTCAAAAGCTGAATCTTCATCAGGAATACATCCAGATGCCTAAAAAGTGTGCACTTCAAAGCTCTGTACATCTGTATTGATGATAAGTAACAGTCATATCATGGCCATTCCATAACTGCTGCTGATTCCTGAAATCCTTGTCTATTTCCAAAGGATGCTGTCCAGCGATCTCAGTTGATCAAACTGTTAAGCATTTTCCTCTAAAGCAAGAGAACCTGGCAGCAGCCTGGAGCTCAGCCCAGAGTAGGCTGGACAAGTTGTGAGGTGGGGAGAGCTGCGGCTGATCCTGTTTTTGTTTCAACTGGTGCTTGCAAGAAGGTATTTATCCTGATACACTTCACAGGCTGCTCCAACTTGTCATAAGGCTTTTCTTTCTTTCTGCAGCATTCAAGAGATGCAGGACTTTAAATTGTCTTTCTCTGGTTACTCTAAATCATATTAGCCTGCTGTATTTTGTGTAAGCGTACCCACTAGGGACCAAGGAGCTTGGGGTAGCTTTATCAGGCGGGTGAAGTTGCTGTGCCTGCCCTTCCCCATATATATGTGTGCTCCTGCGTGCAGCACCCCTTGGGGACCACGTACCAAGGAGCAGATTTACCCCCAGCACAAGGGCAGCTCTCAGGGAGGAAAACCCCATAACCTGCCCTCTGGGGGATGCACAGCCAGCAGAAAGGGCCACCAGTGCGGAACCTACACAGCAGAAAGGCCATCCTCTAAGAGAAAAATTTCCTTGGAAGCTTGGAAACATTTTGTTTCTAACTGCCAGGGAAAATTTATCTTTGGTTCTGGTGCCAAGTTACATTTTGGCTTGCTCATGCTGAGGAACTTTCTGGCTTGGAGAGAGAAGAACAAGAAAGCAGGTAGGCCACAAGGCTCCTTGCTGCCTTTTGTTTTGCCCACCTCTGGGCTGGTGTCTTTCTCCTTGCTCTGCAGCAATTCATGTGGGAGGGGGAAGAAGCGACTGCAGCAGCAAAGCACAGCAACGCACAACAGAAACTGGAAACAATAACCTGCGTATTGGGGCATGGTGACCAGCAACTCTGCCGTGAGCCGGGGATAATAGCCCGGGCACAGTAACCCACACTTACAGCTGGGAAAACTACTTGATGTGCTTCCAGGTTTGCTGCCTTGTCCTCCTCTTACACCTTCCTGGGGAGAGGTGTGGAGCTGCTGCTTGCTGCCAGCCCCACCATGCACCTTGAAAGAGCTTCTCAGTGCGCTGGCTACTTGCCTCTGGGAGGTGAAGAATTTTGGTTTGCATAAATAGTTTGTATTTTATTGTTATAACTCACCCAATCATAGATTGCATTCATTATTTATTTTATTATTATAAGGTGTTATGTAGTTATGTATATATATTCAGTTCTCTAAGTCTGATTTGGACTGCTGGCTTTGCTTTTTCTGAGGGAGGAAGAATCCTTGTTGTGAGAAAGTATATATCCAGCCTCAGAGGAATTGCCAAAGGCTTGAGACCCAAACGCTGTCTTCCTGCACTAGGCAAAGTGAGAAGATGCCACCGGTGATTATTCCCTTGGGGTGAACTGAGGATGAACAACAAAATCTGAGGAACACAGCCCGAAAAGGGGTGAATTTGTCTGCTCTCCCATCCTGCTCTCCTCTTTGCTCTCTTACCCAGGATGTTGGCTTGGTCAGTCTCTGTGCAGACGAGCTTTTTCTGGTGGGAGCTTAGCCTGGGACACTGGGGTGACTGAGAACAACTGCTGAGCAAGAACATTCAGCACTTTAGTTTGAGCAAAATACTGTTTACCCCTTTCTCACTCATTTGCCTCTCCCATTTCCTTGTTTCTCACTGGAGGCAATGGCTGCCTGAGGCATGGGAGTACCAGCCGATCCCACAGCTGCTATGACTGTTGGATTGGGAAGGGCATGCCAAGCCCCACAGAGTAGCCACCAAACACCCAGGACCCTTGGAAATCTGCTCTCTTTGCTACGTGGTCCTGTTACCATGCCCACGTTACCCCTGTCCAAAGCCCCTTACACATAGGGAAATGTCACTGAATGGTATGATCTTCTTCATACACATATCCCTCCCTGACTAGGGCAGTCTGTCATTTACTTCTAGGTGCTGCTGCACAGCATGCTTATGCATAGCCAGAGCTGATCCCCATCGTCCCACCACCACGTCACTGCCATGAGACACAAGCAGAGCACCCTGCTCTAGGTTCATCCACCTACTTTAGCAGGGGGTTGGACTAGATGATCTCCAGGGGTCCCTTCCAACACTGACCGTTCTGTGATTCTGTGACCCCTGTGGATACTGGCAGAGGGAGGTCTCTAATCCTAGCTGTGCTGGTGCCGGCACAAGCATCCTTCATTCATGGGGAAGCAGAGAAGGAAGAGGCTCAGCAACTAGACCTGTAGCGGCCTGTGCTCAGAAAGTCTCAGGGGCTCAACTGTTGGCACTCAGAACTGCCTTCCTCTGGGTGTCTGGCCCCCTTCTGCTTACTCCTAGCTCTTTTTCAGTCCTGCCTGTCTTCCTTGCAGGGGAGACCGGGAGGCTTGGGCCAACTATCCCTGTTTACACTGGATAAAGTGGCTTGGGCTCTGGTTCATCAGGACTGGTTCTTGCATATCTGGAAGGTTCCTTACTCATCACAGACACCACCACCCATGGTGAAACCCCAGGTCCTCACAGCAGGCCATGAGGGAAACTACAGCTTGCCACCAGCCAGGCCAGACTCCTCATCAAGACACTTGACACCAGCAAGAGCAGGAGAGCTCAGGAATGAGAGCCCAGCTAAGCAGCCCTGGGCACAGCACACACATGTGAGGGTAAGGGTGACCTTCATGCACAAGGGATCCCGACTCCCCATGCCTGTTTTTTTTGTCTCCCAGTTTTAAATCTGACACAGAAGATTTGCTGGACCCGTCTATGCCAGCTTCATAGCGTATACAGAATGGATCCAACCCACCTAGCATCAGACCTGTTGTGCGCTGGCAGCTGCTGTTAGGGCCTGCCTTTCCAATTGGGAGGCGGATGCTTTTGTCTGTGGACATATGCCTTAATGTGGCATTGGAGCTAATGTGCCAAGGATTCTTTCTATTGCAAGAAGAAATTTGTGGTGGAACCACTTTTCCTCTGAGTTAGTTACAAGACTCTTTCCTTGGACACAGCAGAAGCCAAGCAGCAGGACGCAGTTCTTTTGCTTGTCCCTACCAGCTCCTGCCACGCAGAGCTCAGCCAAAGAGGCTCTTAATGTGAGTTTTCCTCAGAGACACATTCCCTGGTTTCCTCCCAAACCGCAGGATTTAATATTCCCTTGGTGCTTTATCTCACAGATTCTCCCGCCTTTTCTGCTTTTTTTCCCATATATTTCAATCATGCACTGAACATTGGCCATAGTTGCTTCTCCTCTCACACGTCTTATATGTCTGCTCTGCTGTGGGCATTGACTTGCTCCTGTGTTTGGGGTGGAGATTGGTACTGTTTGTATGGTCTAGCTATGTGGAAACCCCTTTTCGTGGAACAATCTTAAATGAGGGACAGCGGTTAGTCGACTACATAGCTATTTAAACTATAAAATAGCCAAGTTCTTTGAAAAAGTCCACTCCTAACTGTCATAGACTGCTCACCCAAAGTTGAAAGAAACTTCTTGCTTTGATCCCCATGTTCTATGTCACATATAGGGATGAGAATCCGTCACTTCACTAGTATATTAGAAAGATGAAGAAATATATGTGTATGTGAAACTCCCAGATATTATAATAGTAAAAATCATAGAAAAGCCTGGGAAGGAGATAATATTTTGTCCTTGGAAAACAGGGCTTGGGTCAGAAGAAAATCTGATGCAGAAAAACTCAGTTCTACCACAACGCTTTCTTTCTTTTCCTGCCAAATATTCAGCCCACCTCCTGATGTTGTACGACATGGGGGAACAACTAGGGTAGAAGCAATTGCACTACCTCTGCCAGATTACAGCAGCAGAGATCCCCTATTCACCAGGGAGAATCTACTGTGGGAATCTCCAGTCGGTTTAAGTTCATGCTCTGCTTATGCATGCTTAAGCAGAGTAAACTTGGCAGGCTGAACCATCTGTCCCTTAGGAATATTGAGAGATGAATGTAAACTCATTTACCTTGCTTTTTCATTCCAGTTGGGTTACTTGCGCTGTGTACTAAGTACATCAGCATCTGGAGTCACTTTGAACAACAGGAGAAAGCATTTTCCGGTGTCATAAGTAGAATTTTGTACAATATTTATAACTTGCAAAAAGTCAAGGCGTCGGCTGTGCTTTGTTTCCCACCATCCTGGAAAAAACAAACAAACCGAAACCTATGTAGGAGGTTCATCATCTCCCAGCGTTGGGGTTTTTTTGGGGGTATAGCTAAATGGCTGGTAGCCATTTTGCCTATGAGCCTGTAAAACTGAAAGATGTAAAACCAGCTCCTGAATTTTCCTTACCATTCTCCCCACCACCACCATCTTCACTATCCATTAACCTGGCTCATCACTGAAAGCTGAAAACACAAAAGTAAACATTAGTTAATGAGGTTTGCACCTGGGGAAGGTAAACAAAGCTGCTCTCCATTCTTGTGAGCTCTTGAAGGGAAAGTTGCTGTTCTAGGAAAGCAAATGTCAGCACAGAAAGGGCAGGTCTGCCTGGGGTAGAGTGTTAGATTTTTTTCATTTTTCTGATTTCATAGGCAGGGAATGATGAGGAACAAAATCTTTCCTAAATTTGTCTCTCCAATTAGAAAATACGTATTTGCCTTATCTTTGTTTTCAGTGTAGCTAGAAGCAGAAATTGTTGCTAATCTAATTCCTTACTCCTCTGTAGTTTGGGACATTTCAAATCCATATTTTTCATCCTGGTTTTTTTTTCTCAAATAGAGAGAACTGAGAATTTTCTTGGACTTAGAGAACCAAGACTTTGTCTGAAATGCAATAATATGGCACATGCTAAACAAAACAAGTCTTTGTGTACCATCGTTATCAAAACATTATAGCAGCAGGAAATAGCTAGACATGGACTCTCCTTTGCTAGTTAACTGCTACTACAGATCTGTTAAAGTTCAACTCATTTTACCTCTAAATCCTATCGAAGTATTTGAATGCTTTGGCAAAGAAAGAAACAGCCTGTAAGATGGGTCTTTACAAAATAGTAACGTACATATTAAATCAGCATGTTTTCACCTTACCGTTTCCTTTATTCAATCCACACTTCTCTGAACGTGACCTTCACTCTTGAGCCCAGGCATGACCTCCCTCCTGCCTGCCTGGTGGAGCATCACCAGCGAGCAGGCAGGAGCCCCCCAGGCAAATGGGCCCCTTTGGGAGCTGCAGATCAGGGCCAGGCTCACCCCTTCGGGCGTCGGTTGCCACAGCCAGGCTCAGTCCCGCTCTTGAAGATGCTGCTGTGAGCTGTTCGCTGGAAGAAACGTGCTGTACGGTTTAATTCCCATGTCAGAGTCTGCTCTCTCTTTCGGTGCTTTCCCCTGTGCAGGACTATGGTCTGAAAGAAAAGCAAGCTCTATAAAAGCAGGTGTCCCTAGGCATACATTCAGGGATGGATTTTCTTCTCTTCTTCTGGTGCGCAAATCAGGGTGAGGATTAACTGCACTGAAGACAATGGAGCCAAGCCACACAAGTCAGAGGAGAGTCAGACTGTAGCTCTAAAACATCTATTCCTATTACTTTCCAGACTTTTATTGCTGCCAATATATAAATCTTTGTATTAACGAACTTCAAAGATTATAAAGCCCTAATTGTGTGTGCAGACTACTAGTAACGCAGTGTGCTGCTGATGCATAAAACACGCATAGATAGTACACAAATACACTCAGCCTGGGATTAAATTTAGCTTCAACCACACAAAAGATATCTTTATAACTAAGAATGATGGGAAGAAAGATCTCATTCCAGACCAGATGAACAACTCATTTTTTCACTGATCCTGGATTTGGCTGACCTGACTCAAATGTGACCTAAGACATTTCTTAGTGCTTTGGAAATTGCATCAACATACTTGGGTTGGAGATGCCACAGTCAGAAAAAAAATGAGGATTCTATTTTTAAAATTCTGCTGTTCCTTTTTAAAATAGATCAGTGAAGCATAACTTTTCTTATAGCTGTAATTTTTCAGGCTAAGCAAACTCCAGTAATTTCAAAGGCAGTGGGAACGAGGGGTCAGTTGGGGCCAGCTGGAAAAAAATTAACTCTTTGTTCTTTTCCAGTAAAAGCTTTTGTCCTGTTATTACTGTTGAAAAGAGTTAGCTTATAAATGAAAAGGTAAGCTTCTCCTTGCAAGAAAGAATGAACTGAAAAAATATGTAGCAATGGTGGCCTCAGAGGTGTATGAAACCATTAATGAGGGAAGAGAAACACCAAGGGAAATTCAGCTATGCATTTGCTATTGCATCGCCAGCACAGCACTAGATTTTGCTAAATGACAACTGTCACTAGATAGCTGGTATCAATAGGAGACTGCCAGGAGCTACAAACATCTTTCAGCAGCAGGAGGTTATGAGCCACGGCAGTGTCCAGGCTTCTCCTGACATTACCATTGGTGCTGAGAATGCCACAGACTTTCCTTATAACACATAGCTGAAGGTCTTCAGATTTAAGGGGAAGAAAGCCACATTCCAGCAGCACGACCCAACTGCCTTGAATATTTAACATCAGTAGTATAGATCTTTGTTTCCTGATTGTTTCATATCAGACAGCTAGACATGCTTCATAAAACAAATCTTTTATGAGCTAGTGTGTTAGGTGATTTTTAGATCATACATTTTATACCAATATCCAAATAACCCCAAAACACTGAAAAGCCCGAGCTGTCCTTGACATTAGGTTGTCTTTAGCTGCAGGATGGACTCTCAGCATGAATTCACACCTTTGAGCAGTGGCCATCCCACAGATAAAGCCCCTTGGAGTAAGACTCTGTCCTTACTTGACCTGTCAGCTGTAGTTCAGGGTTGCTGATTTCAACAGGGACTCAGTTCACACTTATCTAAAAGTTATTGGCCATCCTCCTGGCAAGTGACAGGGTAGATTAATTTTTTTCCAATACTTCTAAACTATGGGAATGGCATTAAAAAACCCCAAACAAATCCTGAGTGGCTTCCAACTGGGTGAAGTAATGATTGTTTGGAACTGGAAAGGCTTGGCCTCTATAGTTTGAGAGCCAAACTGGGGAAGCAGGGATAGACATTCAGGCTTTGAAAACACCAGCTATCTTCTATTTGTTTGTATCTACATTTACGTTGGGATAAACAGCTCCAGCAGAAGAAAATGTAAGTCCTTGAAGTATTTCAGCCAAAGGACAGCAATTATAACAATAAGGCACTCCTTTCCCTACCTTCAAAGCATTTGCTAGTGTCAACAGTGGACCTGAGACCAAGTCCTGAGGTTTAAATGTCTTCCAACTAAGCCAACTTGACACTTCAGAGATCTGCTATTTGCACTACACATTGTGAAATATTACAAACATTTTCTAGTTAGAGCGTTTTTGTCCCATTGATTATGGAACAAAAGTAACTCTGGTATGCTGCAACGATGTTGCAAAGTCCTTCTTGAGAAACGAGCTTCTTCATGCTGTAATTTTGGGGTGCACAGTGGATAAACCACACACTAATAAATCTTCAGGTTCAGGCCATCTGAACAGTTCAGCAATGCCCTCTGAAATGTCCACGGTTTCTTAGTTGTCAGGAAATGTGTTGCCTTACTAAATCACATAAATGTTTAATGATACACATCAAACTTACAGTTTTATATATATATATACATATATATATACATTTAACTTCCACAGCACTGAGTATGTGTTGTTTCTAGGGGAAAAAAACAACCAACACAACACAGGTGTAAGGATTTGAAGTTAAAAAACTTTGGTGGTCTGGAAGTGTATACCAGGAAGGAATACCTTGTAGCTACAACTTACAGTAGTTACTCATGTTGGCATTTACAAGACCAAAGGGAGCCTTCCCCAATGTTCCTGAGATTTCCCCAAGCTGATCAGAACATGCAGAACCCTTTGAGCAAAAATGTCTTTTACTTTATAAACAAATGTCTCCAGTATATAAACTATTACAAAGAATATTTTTAAAGGCTCTGTCAAATATAAATTTATTACATGGTTTAAAAATGCTAAAGATAACTTTTAAAGAAGAATGGTGTGTTTGATTTATGCAGTGCCATTTGATTAATGCAGTAATATGTTTTGATCCTGACTAGGGTCTAAAGCACATAGAGAGCATTTTTTTCACCTTTCTGTCTCAGTACAGATAATATAGTTTACAGAAGTGAGAGTCAGTGCAGAGAATCAGGAGACAAGACAGTTAATAGCATTTAATTCTGCTTTTGCCTCTTTGGCAGAGCCGCAGCAAGTCATTCCAGTGGGTTTGACTCAGTTTTTCTGACAGTGATACTTGAGCACTTTTGTAAAATATAAAATATGTAGCTGAAAAGTGCAATATAAAGGTTAATTGTTTGTTTTGTGTGTGTTACTGGAAAAGCTCTCCTGCTGAAGGGAAAAAAAAGTAGTGCCTTCACCCTTTTTTTCTTCCTTTAACTTTTCAAGTACTTCTAAATTTTCATTTTTGGATTTTGTTTCTAAAAAAGCAGCTTAAATATTGTGCCATAACTGCATTTGTGAATGATCCTAATTGGTGTGACCGAGTAGCTCGATGCAGACTGTTTTTCATGTTCAAAGCCTGCATCTAGATCCTACATGAAACACTTCCTTGAAAATCTAGTCACCTCAGGCAATGGCTATACTATTGAATTGTATAACCTAAATAGTGCCAGACCACCAGTCAGATGAGAAATATGCAAAGAAAAAATTCACGATATTTTAAGAAGCTGTAGTTTGGGGACAGAGTAAATTTGGCTTTAGGACTTCTAGTATCAGATCAGAAACCTGCAATCACATACTCTAAAACATTTTGATTAAAAAAATCACTATTTTAGCTGAATTCTGTTCAAAACAATGCTAACTTTGTGCAGGTGGGTCTTGGCCTTGTTCTGATACTATCAGAACAAGTTTCATCAGCCGGTTCTCAATTTCTTGCCATTTTTTCATCTCTAGGTTGCTGTTGCCAGTCACTGGTGTCCTTTAACCAGTGATTCAGGTCAGGCCTCTTTAACCTCTGTATTGCAGCCGTTCCTGGCTCCCTACTTCACTTTGCCTCTTGCACGTTCTGCTTTTTACCTCATCTTTTGCATCCACCTTTTACCTCCATCTTCATATGCTGAAGATGGTAAAGCAATGTGAGACGATCACAGGGCCAGAGCCGGGTTTCTACCAGTAAAGAGGCAAGCTATGAGCCACGTGTATCCTTTGTATTTCCCTAGCCCTGTCTGCCAAATTCCAGCCTGGGCCCAGCTGAGGAGCTGGACACATGTTGGCAGCGTACATCATGATGGAGTTTACAGTGTCATTTCCACGCAGATATTGTAGGGTGGACCCCAAAGAGACTGGAGTGGTGCAGGGGCAAAGCTTTGAAGTGTGACTACAAGAAGCCTAGTGACAGGAACGGATGGGCTGGTGCAACAGGGTTCTGCTGCTTCCTGAGGAGACTAACTTATCCAAAGCGGGTATGTTGGCAGCTTGAGGGCAGAGTTCCCTTTGTTTGAGCCTAAATGATCTCTTATCAGAAAAGAAAAAAAAAAAAAAAGAGTGATTTGGGGGTGGTGAGTGGACTGTCCTAGATGTGGCCACAGGGGAGTATGGTAGGCAGGCAGGGCCTCCTCTGTTTTTGGGTGTTGCTTAGAGGAGGACTACAAGGTAAAAAAAAATTAAATAAGCTGCCTTTGGCCCAAGCAAGGAAGCCAGTCTGAGAGCTCTTTTCTCCTTGCATTCTTTTTGTTTGTTTGATTTCTTTTGTGGGGTGCTCTGGTTTTCTGGGCACATTGCCAGGGGTTGTGTGCTTTGCCAAGTGGCAGCCTTGCATTCTCAGACAGGCAACATCCTGGTTCCACCCTATCCTGAACGGGGTGTGCTCACACACCCGCGTGTGCTGTCAAGCTCACTTTATTTCAGGCAGACATTTGGTGAAGTGAGGTTAAACCTGCATTTCTTCCATGGACTGGCCTTAGCATACCGGCAGCTATCAAAAATGAGCTCTAGCTGGACATCTCAGTGTTGTATCCTCTGGAGAGATCTCAGGGGAAGAGGTGTTCTCCCAGATGTGCAACAGGCCCTTTCCACTGCCAGGTTCACGGTATCTCCTCAGGCAGCATTTGCTGCTGCTGTATTTATGGCATACTTTGACTTGAATGATGTGGGACTTTGACTAGAAATGATGTGGATCGCTGTCACATTCTCCAGCAGGGCAGAGATTTCACCTGCGGGCCATCAGCCATTAGACATTTACCAGCGCTGGCCCGGACAGGGGAGGAAGAAACTAGCAATTTGAGGGTCTAAACAGAAAGCAAAATGGTTACTTATCTGTGTAGTAGAGGAGAAAACAAGAACTGCTTAAATTTTACAGCAGTGCCCCCCAGAGAGGGGTCTATAACTGGGGGGCAGATGATAAATTTGCAGTTGGCAGCAGGGGAGGGCTGGCACACACGCACTGCCCCGGGCAGAGGACCCAGGACAGCCACGAGCCGCGGCCAGGTCGCTCCTGACGCGCTCGCACACCCTTGCGTGCACCCCGAGGGGGTGAGCGCTGCCAGCTCCTGCGGGGGAGCGAAACGCGCTGCCAGTAATGCCGGGGGTCTCACCCCCGGCTGGGCCTCGGGGCGCCCGGGGAGACTCAGCTCCGCGGAGCAGCCACAGCCGCCCGCAGCCTGGCGACGCGGCCACCCGGCCCCACGGCCGCACGGGCAGGCGGGTCTCCGGGCGCTGCAGCAGCCGGCAGCGGGGGCAGCGGGGCAGCGGGGGCAGCGGGGCAGCACGGCACCCCCCGCTCCCCAGGCCGCAGCGCGGGGCCGGGCGGCGCGGCGCGGCGAGGCGCCGCTAGGCGGCACTGCGGCTGCGCGGGGCCCGCGGCGGGGTGCTCGGCCCGTGCTGGTGTGTATCCGTGTGGGGCACTGACGCTTGTGGGCAGCTCCGAAAATCTATTTTAAAAACATTCTGTATGTGAAAGGGAAAATATGTTTTTAGGCGCAAAGGTTTCGTGGGAGGGTGACGGCCCTGGCGCTGCCTGTGCATGGAAGTGAATCCCTGACGACCCCGTCCCGTTCGCCCGGGATCCCGGGCGGCGGGGCACCGCCGAGGGATCGCCCCGGCTCCCAGGGGCCGCCCCTTGGAGCGCTGTAGGAACGCTGCAGCGTGACCCCCCGCCGGGCTGTGCTGCTCAGATACGAAACCCTCTGGAGGGTGGGCGAAGGTTTCCCCGGAGTCCAGGAGAGAAGGACGAGCGTCCCCCAGGAGCAGGGCTGCCTCCTGGGCAGCCAGGAGAGGCTGCTGCCGTGTAGGACCAAGAAGCGTTAAGGATGCTGCAGGGATGGAGAGCAGCAGGAATACGGGTGATAGCTGTTTCAGTTGAACGCAGCTCTAAAACTATAGGAACAAAGCGATTTTAATCATGTATCAGTTGCTGTCCAGGAACGGTAGAAGTGCCATCAGTGCTGTAGGCATGTGAGAAGCTTCATCCAACCTAACTGCTCTAGTTAGGGAACACTTGGAAGGGGATTTGTTAAGACTCAGTTTTGACTCAAGGTTGCCTGGGATTTTTGCCTATGAACAATATAAACCATAAGATGAACAACGGTTGGCCGTGGGCTTATTTTAGGAATTTCAATAAATACCCCAGTTCTGCATTTGGGGAAAAAAAGCAAATGGTGTCACTGCTGCGGAGGAGATGGTAGGTGCCTCACAAGGCTCTAAACAACAGCCACTGACACTAGACATCTTAACATCAGAAAATGTGTATTGCTAGCATCCCAGAACTTTCTAAGAACTGACAGAAGAGTGCTTTGAGTCACGAAAAATCACTTTCAGAAGAACTGGAAGTCCAGGGGATCTCCAGGGGGTGGGAAAGAGTTTCATGTTGGAACAGTATTTTAAAAGGTATACAGAACAACCTAGGCAATTTGGGCTGTGAGCTTCTGTCCAGCCCGTAGCCTGACATTGCCTGGATTCTTCTGGCTAAGGGTCTCATGGAAGTCCATAGCCTGAAACGCATGCTGCCCAAAACAACTGTGTTAATAAAAGAAAAATTTAAAAGTATTACGTTATTTATATCAACTGACCTGGATTTGCAGAAAGTTGATTTTGCTGAGGTAATCTCGTAACTTTTTCAGAAGAGTAAGACCTTAATTCATAAAGGCAGTTATTTTCATATAAAACTGCTATAAATGCTTTAGTTTTGTATAAAGTATAAAGGCTTTAGTTTTGCACAGTTCTTTGATCACGAGGTTATAGCAAATTAATGTACTAGGTAGATAGTTCAAAATCCAGCGGTTAACTCAGTTGTTAGTCTCAATGCTAAACAATCATTGTTCAGTATCATTCATTGTTCAGGGGTGTTAACTAGTGGAGCTCCACCCAGATTGTCTCCTGGCTATTTTCCATTTTGATCTGTGATACAGAAGAAAACATAAACTCATTGTATTGCAACAGACCAGAGGAACAAAAATTAAAATAAGGTCACTGATGTAATCAGGTGGTAAACAGAAAACAAGCATATAATATACTACTTTATTACAGGTAACATGAAGCTATGTATCTAAGAACAGGGAATAAAGGCTGCAGTAGTAAGATGGGAAACCATACTTTGAAGCAGTGGCTCTGGAAGACTCAGAAAAAAGGCACAGCAGCTCCCAGAGAAACAGAAACTCCCACTAAAAGGGGACCTAAAGGGGTAATGTAATCTTTAGATGTACAGGCAGGAGAGTCTTGAGTCGGGTTAATGAAGTTACAGTATTTTGGGATTTAGCACTCATCTTGCCATTATGCTGAAATGCTGAGTCTAGTTCTCCTAGGCTCAGGTCAAATAGGATGTTGCCACATCAGTGAGGGAGATGTCGGTGTCATTTTTCTGTGTTAGACTCAGAGCACATGAGAGGGAGTTCCTAATGCTCCAGGGACCTCCCTTATAGACAAGAAAATGGTGTAACATAGCTACCAGAATGATGGAGTTTGTGAAAACAGAGCTTTTTATATCTGAAAGATTGATTTCTGATAGTTACCAGGTAGTACTTTCCTGGGACAGAAACCAATCAATATACCTGAGTTTTTCTCATTGATGGAAGTAAATACCTTTGAGGTCAAGGTTTGCGTGCTTCTCCCTTGTGACTGGGGACAAAATTATGTCCCTAGCAGAGTTATCCTAAACAGGAAAACCTTACACATTTCTGAGGATAAATGCAAGACCATTTATTTTACTGGACTACTGAAAATGCAGCTTGAATCATAGAATGGTTTGGGTTGGAAGGGACCTTAAAGATCATCTAGTTCCAACAGTGATTTCGTGGAGCTTCCCCCATTCAGGAGAGAGAATGTATTTTGGCCCTCTGGCACTTTTTGGAGGCGCAGAAGGAAGGGGTTTTGCATGTATATAAGTTGTGTGCAACCATCTCTCAATGCTGGCTGTATTACCTTCCATTAATTCAGAGCTCTTGCTCAGTTTGCTATAAGGGCTCAATTCAAGCATCTCAGAAACAAAATCTGGCAAGAACAAGAACTCATGTTTTTTCCACGGGTTTCCTCAACCTCAAGCACCCCTCCCTGCACCCTTATATTTTGCTGTTGGCCTGCTTTCCTGCAGAGGAGCTAATGTCAACACTTGCATGTGTCTCTGTGTGCAGATTTATGTGTATGCAACTACGTGTGTTTTAACATCTCACTGCTGTATTATTTTTTTCATGTTAGCTACAGCAACACAGCCTATGTTACTGGGAAGTTAAAAGTACCTAAAAATGTCCATTCTTTTTTACTGAGCACAGTTGCTCACTGATGATAGAAAAAGAGACTGCTGGAGAGCACCTTCTGTAGCTCCCTGCTCAGAATGGGGCTGAGTTACCACATGCTACTCAGGGTCTTTTCCAGTCAAGTTGCAAATATGCCCAGGGATGGAGATTCCTCAGTCCCTCTGGGCAACCAGTGCTTGAAAGGCTTTTTTTCCTAACGTCATGGTGGAATTTCCCTTCTTTTTCTCCAATAGGTATGTGACAACTGGTGTTTACAGGAGAAGGCAGTATGCTTGATGGTGGTGTGATGAAGGACAAACTTCTTTGCAGGGAGGGGGCATTTACATTCTTCAGCGTGCTCTTGGTCTAACTGGTTGCTCAGCAACTCCTCTCCAGTGAAACCAGATAAGATTTGAGTAGCAACATTGTTCTCCCAGTCAGTGGGCAGTTAAATGAACAGGTAGTTGAAGTGTTTGATGAAGTCAAAGTAGGCTCTGTTTCGACCAGCACTTTAACGATCATTGTGTTCACCTGTCGCCATTTCATGTCCATCTTCTCATGCCAGTTTTAGTAATTTCTTGTTCCACTCTAGTAGTATCTCTTGAAGGAATTTATAAACCATTCCATATAAACCATTTATAAACCGGATCTATCTGCTTTCAGCTCTGACTTGCCAACAGCACTGGACTCCATCATCAAGTCTTCCAGTCACAAGTGAAATGCTTTTCCTCCTACCCTCAACTTCATTCAGAGTTAAGAAGTTCAGTGTCTTGTGATTTTCCAGTTTACTTTTGCATAATGTTCAAGTTCCTGGGGCTGATGATCACAGCAGATGTAGACAGGACCCAAGCATCAAGAGTACAGAAGTCTGGCAACGCTAGAAGTTCCCACCACACCACACCATCTGTAAGACACAGCACACTTGGTAGTTTAGGAAAATACTTTCAGGTGGTCTCTTGAAGAGGTTCCTGCTGAGACAGACAGCAGTATGCCTTATTTTAATTTTGGGGTGCCAAAACCCAAGAGGAATCTTCTGACTTTCAACTAAAGAATGTTACATAGAACTGAATTTACCTATAAGGAAAAACCTTCCTCAAGGGCTATGGGAAAACAACACAAAAAAAGAAAGCAAAGGAGGGCGGAGATACCATACATGTAAGATTACTGATCTGAAAATACTACTGCTCTGGAAGCAGAAATCCAGTATATGTGGTCTAGTATTTTATGTCAAGTCCATAGATTGCTAAGCGTCACGAGCAAACAAAGACTTAGCTGCCTTTTTGTTATTTCAGATGAAGAAAAACTCTTGTAAACAAACTAGAAAACCCAGAGGGGTTTGTTTTGCATAACGTGGACCTACCCTTTCTCTGGAGCTGCTGGGACATGGACCATTCTATATAATAAAATAATAACGGAAATGAATAGAGAATAACTATTTTTATGTTAAAAATAATCCACAGCATTAATAGAGTCAAATTTTTGTAGCCCGCAGGATTTTCTTCCTCTTTTTGGCTGACTGGACAGCAGCTGGGTTTGGAACTGTTTCTAACCAGCAGTGCAAGCTGGCAGGTTTCCTTGCCTCCTGACAGCAGTCATAATCCTGTTTAACTGGCAGGAGGTACCAAGAAACCTGTACAAAAAAGCCAGTATATAAATAACATGACCTGAAACCTCATGTTGCAGTCATGAGGATCCAACCCTAACCAAGCTGAGACTGGGAGCTATATATTGGCTGTTGCAGGTTCCAAGGTGGAGCTATGCAGGGATTAGCGCCACAGTTTTCCCTGCTGACAAACGCAAGCACAAATCTCATCCCAGACTGCTTTCAAAATGCAAGCAGGGCCCCTCCACTGATTCCCTTTCATTGATGCCACCAGAAGACCCACAGAAATGCAAAAGCTGTACAGCAGGGTCTTAGCAAACTCACTGTGCATTTGGTAGTACCATGAGCTTAAGAGATGGTAATATAGTGAAAGACAGCAAATGATACTAATCTTGACAAAACTTCCCTGACACCCAGATGAATGTAACTCAGTGTTAAAACTAGTAGCTTTACAAGGCATGAAGCTCAATTAATCTCCCAGGAAAGTTACACAATGAGAAAGAAGAGGGGTAGTTAGATAAAAGTGTAATTAATACATTATAATTCATATACAAATTTATTTTTGCAAGGAGGTTTGCAGGCATATAGATACTACAGCACGTAACTTGTTGTGGTGGGGTTTTTTTTCCCCCTTTTCTTTGAGAAACAGGAGAAACAGCTGGGAGATGAGTAGCTAAAATGTTCTGTGTCTGCACACCTGCAGAGTGCAGGTTAAGACAGCTCAACGCCAAGACCCTAGAAGATGCCCAAGAGAGGCGTGGTGGCTGTTAGACATGTTTCTGAAGCTCTGTGGGAAACCCTTACTGTGGGAAAGCCAGCTGGCAGGTCACACCCCACATTACACCTATTTTCTTTCCATGCTTAGAGAGAACTGAGCCAAGCCACCCCTGTATTCACATACCTCCGTAAATTCTTTTGGAGAAGATGGGGTATTTATAAATATGGGAGCACATAGCTCTGTAGGCTCAGAGATTTGCCTCTGCAAGACCAAGAGATTGCTATTGACAGCACTTGAGCCTGTTAAGATACAGTGAATGAGGGACTAACTTCACTTAGCAGCTAAGGTTTTCATTCAGATAAAGTCTGGTGTACCATGATGTGTGTGGACCTAGTAGGAAAACTGAGAGGGAAGGGCCTGTTAATTCTGGCAGCTACACAAGCCTGGGGAATTTACTGTAAGCTGCTTTAAGTAGGAATTTTGTCTGTGTAAAGGGAACAGTGACAAAACCAAGAATGGTTAGGGCTTGTGTAGTCTTATCCACCTCACCTCAAAAATATTTTCCATTTGTTAAAACCCCAAAAGTTCAAACGCATCTACGATTTCTGGCAAAACCAAAACAAAGTCACAAACCAAGATGAAAGTTTGATACCCTAGATAGATAAACCTCCATAGATGCTAGGTAGTGAAACATGTAAAGCAATTTTTAAAACACTAAAAATGCCTTGCGCGACAAACGTTACACTAAGGCCATGGGTACTGCAATTGTGAGATGTCTATTTTTCACCTTTAAAATGCTCAATTTCTATGGCTTGACTCCAGGATGGATTCAGGGCCATTTTCTCTGCTATTGTTAACATTCTTGCTAGCTCACGAGCAGCACCTCTTATGAAGAGCAAACAACTATTTAATACAAAGGCAGCAAAAATAAAGTAGGAAGTGAACTCACTGCCATTCCCCAGCTGGGTTCAGAATAAATATCCCAACAAACATCAGCCAGCACTGACATGCTAACTGATGAGATTCGCTGCTCTTACTAATAACAGCTACAGGAAGCATTGCAAATTTGGAAATTAAAAAACATTTACCATTCACTCATCAAAGCTCACGAATGTCCTACCCATGCTTTCAAAGATCCATGGAAACTCTTTATACTCTAGCTAAAGAGAACAAATCCAACTAAAATCAGAAAACTCTTCTTGAATCTTTTAAAGCAATCAGTTACCATGCTTTTAATTTTTCTTTTAGAAATGATGGAGTATTGGTAACATTTTGTTGCATAGTAAAAAACTAGAATGTGTCTTCTTATTGAATAAGGTCAAAATGGATTGTGCTAATTTCATGATGTATAAAACCCAGGCTCAATCATAAAACCTGAATTCACACAGTATAGTTAATTTCAATCAGCCACAGTCTAAAGTAATGCACAGACTAGTTACTAAAAAGGATTCCAATGGAAGACTAGTGAATTCTGAAAATGAATTATGAAATCAAATTTTATACAAGGAAAAAACCCCATAAAAACTATGTAGAGGCTCTGCTTTCATAAATGCTAGCTTACAGAGTTTTCCTTCACACGGAACTAACTTTTTCACAGTAGCTCTGATAGTGCTGAAAAGGGGTAGGTAGTTCTTTTGCACTGCCTTAGCTGGAACGAAATTGAGTTTCACAAGTTAAGTAGAAAATTATAAAGAGAAACACTGTTACAGAGTCTCTCATGCAGCACAGTTATACAGGTGCCAAAGTTCTTCCTGTTCAAAGACCTTTGATTTAGGTGGGATAATGCATTTTCGCTTTTGCTGGGATACAGTCTGCTGTTAAGGGCATGCTTCTTTGCAAAGGAAATGACATCCTACTGTGCTTTGCATGATAGATGGAGTACAGTTGCCAACCTGTAAACAAGAGTTGGCACTGCAATACCAAGTATTTTATAGAAAGTTCTAAAAAAATTGAAAAGCTGGCTATAGTTTCTACAGTCAGGGCGATTGAGATTCTAGTGATTAGATCCAGGACATTTATACAACCATCTGTTTCTTTTTGTGAAATTATTATCTCATAACAGCGGTCATTCTGCAAAATCAAGGAGGAATAGAAGGTGCATGTGTGCCACTGACTATGTGCTACTGCTGAACTTCCAGGAAAGCCTGCTGATCAGGTGCTCAATTTCTATGGAGTGACTAGTAGAAAGATAAAACAAGTATGTTCTTATTAGTTGTAAGAAAAACTCTTTTTCATCTTGCTGTGCACTATCAATTTTTTTTGTAGGTGTGCTAAATACTAATGCTAAAAACACTGATGCCAAAATATGTATTTTAAGAATATTTCAGTAAAAGAATAAAGATAAGAAATCTTAGATATGGTGACACTGGAATTACAGCAGTGTCTGAGCGTCAGATCTCAGAAACAATTATACATCAGCTCCCCACCTCCAGCACTGCTTCCTGTTTCATCCTACCCACCTGTTTGTTTCATCCATGTAGAATAAATGTTTTTTAGGGAATATCTCTTAAGTATTTGGATAGTACTCGTTTCGTAGATGCCTTGATGTTAAATAGGCCTGATCCAACTCTACAGTATTACAACTAGGGCAAGAATATTTCACATCATAATAAAAAAAGTGACAAGGGTATAATAAATTATAAAAGACCATTGGTGATTCATGCAGAACGATGAAAGTTGTTTGGAAGGCTCAAACCTGAATCACCCACCAGGATGGTGAGGTTCGCTTTAGCCCCAACAAAGAAGTCAAAGCAAAGTTTGCTATCAGCTTTTAACATTGGCAAGACCAGGTCTGTGGAAATCAAACACTTCATTCAGGCAAAGTTTAATATCAAAGATTTGGTAGGCAGGATCAAATAAAGATTCATACTGATGTTTCTAGGATAGAAATTACTGGGTTTGGTGTGTATGAAATCAGTCGCTCATGAATAACAAGAAATTAAAGCAGAGAATTCCCTTGTGCAACTATTTATTTATGTTTTTTGAAACCTAATTTCAGAGGTTGGATACATCAAGTTATCAGTGAATATTTAAATCTAACAGGCATGACAAAAACACAAGTTCTAGTTTAGAGGATGATCTAAGATGAACTGATGACCTTCACTTTCAGGGAAAAAAAAAGGTTGAAATTTTTTGGGAAGTTTGCCCTCATGGCTAGGAAGAGGCTAACTGTCAATTCCTACTATGCACAGTATTTAGAATACTATATCCAAAAGGATCATATTCCTATTACTCTCAAAACCAGAAAATATGAAGGAAGTGAAGAGCTATTTAAAGGCAGGAGGGAAACGCAATTCATTACAAAGGCTCAGGACTGAAGGATCCTTACCAGCCTCCATAGTTCCACTGGGACCCAGCAATCTTTGCACAAACTGTAGTGTCATATTATGTTCTCACACAGTCTTTTATAACAGAAGATAACATAAATGATGGTATCTTGCCTTGTGAATATGAAAATGGCCAAAACACAACCCACGAATGACAATTTTCTTCTGTGTTGCCTAGTCAGGTATCAGAAAATGCTGCTTGCTAAACCAGGTGTTTTCCTGATGCTGCGTCTTCACCTCAGTGTTAATTGACCTTGCTTCCCAAAGAGAGCCTCTAATTGCTGTGTGACTGCATGTCTGCTGTCAGTAATTCCTAATGATTGACTCCAATTTCTCACTGCGTGAAGTTGCACTCTCTTGTTCCCTCAAACGTTCCTTTGTTCTTGATGCCTGTATGCATCCCCAAACTGTGTGGTCTCTCCTTTATTTCACTCCAGCAGCTGCTTTAGCATTCTGCGTCTTCTGTTTCAGATACATGAGCAGCTCTGCACATTTCTGTTGTAAGTATCATAGCTTCAAACCCTGAAAGACTTTTATGTCCCAAAATGTTCTTGTTACAAATTTTATCCTGCCATCTGATGTGCAATATGGCCCACAGATGGTACAGATGAAACCACCCTACACGCTGTAAATGTTGATAGTCAAAATAGAAAGTTAGAAGAAAACATATAATTAATTTCTTCCTTTGCAAAAAAGCAAAACAAAAATAAGTCCAAATAAGAAAAGTTACTGCATTAAAGCTATCAGAATAATTCTCACTCATTCAGTAGATAACTCTTAAGTAAAATTAAACAGTTTGAAACATCCAGGGACATCTAGACTGCAGTTACTGGGATCATTTTAGATATAATTAAGCAATCTAAGTTAGAATTATCATATGCTATAGCAGGTATTCTACAGGCACCTTGATATGCTTGCAAATCTCTTATGAACTTTTAACAGTAATAATAAAGTCACTGTCTAAATCTGTGCAGGGTCACATGTCAACATTACCTCAAAGGACTGACACTGATATTGCTTAATTTCATTGTATTCTGCAGAGTATCAACAGCATAGCTGACATATACAGCATACCAACAAACATACTAGAATGGCAGCCTGAACTGTTTTTCAGCTATCTACTTCCAAGTTCCCAGAAAAAGTAAGCGTACAACTTAGAACAGGCAAAGTGGCAAAGCTTTAGGACTTGATCCTAAAGCCTGATCTGACTTGGCAAGTCTCTTAAATTCTGCCTCAGCTGAATTTTTAGCTATCTGTTGTGAAGGGTCATGTTATTAGCAACTTTATAAATACACAGATACCAAGATAGTTAGGCTAATGGAGGTAGCGTGTCTTCAGATAATCCACAGCTGCAGCCCAGCTTTTAGCAATTCAAGTATGTAAATAGTCATGTCAAAGCCAACTGATTTAGCTATTCACATAAAAATTACATAATCTCAGAATTGAAGTATCCAATGAACAAATTTAGTTGCAAAGCGTTATTTGGGAGGTACTTTGAGAACAACTGTGACATGAAAGTTTGTATCCTGAAATACAAATTCATATGGAATACATAAAAGGCAGCAATGTATATGTTTTCTATATATGTGTTGCATAGTCTGAGGTGGCTTGAAGATTCCTTCCTGGCAAGTTTGCTGTGAAGACTGCACAATGATATGCCCCAACCTCTGGTCTCTAACTTATCTACACAGACACACACACCATTACTACACTTTCGTATCCCATTCAGTGAAATGAAGTGCAAATCAACATGTCATACAGAGCATTGCTCAAATTAGTAAACCCAAACTGAACCAATAGTGAAAACCTCTTTAGCACCTATCAGAAAGAGTGTGATTAAAGCAGAAAAAGGCTAATCTTGTTGAATGTTCAAAACCATCTATGTTATCTATTAGACAGACCTCTGTTTCTTATTTCTGGACTGAGCAGCATTACTGCAGTGCCACACCATTGCGGTGCCATCTCTGCTTTCTCCATGATATAGGGACAGTTTTTTCCCCTCCCAGCTTTTGATGGGAAGTCTTGTTATCTCTGGTAACAAGAATACTCACTAGGATGCTGGAACTTAATATTTTAACCAGCAAATACAAAATAAAAGGATGTGAGAAAACTACTGGCCATCTTCTTTTTCTCGGTGTCATGCAGCAGCAGGTTCCTGCCAAAGAAAACAAACAACACTACCACTCTTTTTGTCACTATCACTTTTTTCTCAGCTGTTGAGGCACAAAGATAGGGCACCGCATAAGACTGAGCCTTATGGTCCCAAGAGAAGAAAAAAAGACACAACCCTTTGAAAAGTTAAGTGAAAAATGAGAGAAGAGAGTTCATATGGTACCTTAATCAAAGGTAAAAGGAAGACAATGCAAAATCGTTTTCCCTCAGTTCAATGGATATTTACCCTCACAGTGCCCTGCTGCATCTCTAGTCTCCTTCTCACACTCCTGCTAAGCCCAACCTCCATCTTTAGACACACTAAGAATCCAAGCCCATTGCTTCCCCACACAAACTTGGGCTCCGTTTACAGCTTTAAATGTCCCAGATCCTTCTGTTTCCATCCCCGCCAACACCCTCAGACCCCCTCACCTCTACCTGCCTTGCCTGAAGCCTGTTCAATTTAACCTCCAACACAAGTATGTGTACAGTGCCCTTCTCCAGTCCATCTCCAGCATCCTCCCAGTGTGTTCAGCCCCTTCAGCTTCCACTTTTCTGCTCCTGGACTAGCTCCGCTTCTAACTAAACCTAAACCAAAATATGAGGCAACCCCTCAAACTTTAAACTCTGCCCACAGGCCTGACCGGTCTGTACTGCAGGGCCACCTCTCACAGGGTTGTGCAGATGGCCATTTGGCCACCGAGCCACGCTCGGTGATTTCTGACAGGGTTTTGATGCTTCCCAGCTTCGTCCTTGGCTCCCCGCTGTGCAGGGCCTCGTCCCTTCCCTCTCAGGCTGGAAGCACCCCAGCTCGCTCTCTCCTCGGCGAGCGCCGGCCGCCATGTCCCAGAGCTCGCTGGCCTCCGCCTGCCCGCTCCACTAACCGGTGGCCACCCCAGCGCCCGTTCCCGAGCCATCACCTCCGTCCTTGGCGCGACGCGGCCCCGCTGCCCTGGGGAGGGGGAGGCGGCTCCTCAGCCCTGCCGCCCGCCGGACACCCCCTCACCTGGGTGCGGGTCCCCAGCGGCCGCCGCCCCCTCCCCGCGCCCGCCGCCCCCCCGACCCCGCTCCCTCCCCGCTCTCAGAGCAGGAGGGGCGGCACCTGCGGGTCCGCCCCATTCTCCTCCCCTCCCCTCGCCTCCCCTCCCCTCCTCCCGCCGGAGAGAGACCAAGACCCGGAGGGAGACGGTGGCACCGAGGACGTCGGGCGGGACTGGCGAGCGCAGTTGCTTGGTGTGAGGGGAGGGAGGGAGGAGGAGGAAGGGGGGGGCGGGGAATAAAAACAAATAAATAGCATTTTAAGTTATTTAAAAAAAAGTGAGGGACGGGTGGAAGGAGGGCCTTTCAACTTCTCTCTCTGCCCAGCAAGGTAAGGGAGTGGCGGGGGGCGCGGAGCTTCACTTTGCCTTCTCGCCGGTTTCTGGGGAGGGCACAAAGGCGGCGAGCGGGTCGGGGCGGCGGCGGGGCGGCAGCGGCGTCCCGCTCGCTGGGTGTCAGTCACCCCGCGGAGCCAGCACCGGGGGCAGCGGCGGGGGGCTGCGGGCTGCCGGCGGCGCGGCTGGCCGCGGCCGGTGTCACTGCCGGGCTGCGGGTGCCTTCCCCCGGGTGGGCGCCAGGTCTTTGTTACCGTCGTTTTGGATCGGGGTAGGAAATGACCCCGCGCCGACGGGGCAAGGCGGGGGCGCCCTGGCCGGGCGGCTGGGGCAGCAAAGCAGCCCCTGTGGGCGGGCGGCAGGCAGGCAGCGAAGCCGCGGGGAGCCGGGGGCAGGCGGGCGGGGTGGGCGCAAGGGGTGCAGGTGGTTCTGCTGGAGAGCGGGCGGGCGGCGAGCTCCCCCGCGCTGCCGTGCGGGCGGCCGCCGGCAGGGGGCTCAGCTGCCTCGTCCTCCGCGCCCGGGGGAGCCTTCGCCTGAGCGGGGGAGCGCCGGCGGTGGGCGGCCCGGGGCGGGGGGCGTGTTTGGGGGGCATTTCTGGCCATGTGCAGGCTGGTTTTGAGGAGGGAAGGAAAGGGTGCCGGGTCTTCTTGCCGGGGGGGGGGGGGGCTGTCCCTGTCGCCGAGGGGCGGCGGTGTCCCCTGAGGACGCGGCAGCCCAAGGGGCAGTAACGGTCGCGCCGGTGGGCGCCGAGGGCGGGCTTGCCGCCGCGGCCCTGTGACAGGCGGCCGTTCCGTGATTCCTCGGCGGTGCTGACGGCCGATAGGCAGGTTTGGTTTGCCGTTAGGAAGCGAGGGTAGAGGGGAAAAGACCGGCTTCGATGGACCCAGCGCCGGCCCTGCGCGGCGGCTGGCAGGCTTACGGTGGGCGCCCGCGGCTAGGTACGGCCGGGCGCGGCCCGTCCCCGCAGCGCTTCCCGAGGCCTTCCTGACACCTTCGGAAGATGAAAACTTTGTTTAAGCCATAGGATTTCAGCCGACCCAGAAGGTGGGCCAAGGGCAGCTGTTTGTTTAGGCCTCGAGCCTGCAAATATTTATCCGAATTCTGAAATTTAAGAATTATCGACGGTCAGAGATGTTTGAAGTGCAGGAGACTTTAAATTACTTGATGGAAAAACATTTCCCATGTCTGCTGCTTGTCAGTACATTTGCTTTAAATACCCTCAACATACAACCTTTTTTTTTTCACATTTCTATTTGTCTGTCTTTGAATTGGTGACTCTTACAACTTCTCCACTGGATGATATTTAAAGTATAGTTGAAATAATATTTTGTATTCTTCCTACTTCGTTGATACCTTGTTATAAAGAGCTTTTTAAAAGATAGGAATTAAAGACTGCTGAAGAAAAAAATGCTGTCTTTTATTTCCTGACTGGGAATAACTGAAACATAATATATATTTTTTAAAAATAATTATTACTGTTGTTTAGAGCTGAGAGTGCATATATCAGTTGTGGATATAGTTATATATGTGATCTCTGAGAGGACAGCCAGAGCTTTATGCACTTTTAAATACTGTAATGCACACTTAAGTTTGGTTTCTGTTAAGGGATATGCCCTTCAAAGAAAAGCAAGGGTGGGTGTTCTATTGATTGAAAAAACTTATTACATTGGTGCTAGTGGGATTAAAAAAAAAATAAATTTGAAAGTATTAAGCCTTATCCTGAAGCATTTGCTTATGAGTGCAACAAAAACACTTGTGGAGCTGGTGGATTAACTTTTAAAATATCTCTTTGCAAAGGAGTAAGGATTGTGTGAGGGATGTCAGAGCTGTTAAGAAATCTTTATTTATTCCTTCTGGTTTTTGAACATATGCATATTTTTTTCTCATGTATTCTCAAGTATTTCTAACAAAATGCTCTAGAAAGTCAATGAATAATGTTCAGTATCTGCCTACCTGTTTAAAGGGTTGGTCTCTGAACCCTGAAGGTATATTTATACATCTGTTGATACAGATAACAAATACAGTGCATGTTTTTGTTTTTTATTGGTAGTGTTCGTGCAAAACAAATTTTTGGCTAAGGTGTTTAACAGAAAAAGGATGTAGTTATAAAAAACAATATGTATGTACCAGGCTTTTTATTAATTTGATTTGGCTGTAGATAATGTAACTATCAGAAATAGCGTTGATTTTTTAGTAAGGCAGTTTTTAAGCCCAGGATGTAATACTAAAGGAAATAAGCAGTAATAGGCAACCCGATCACTGGGCTTTTACTGGGATAATTAAAATATGGGAAGTTTCTTAGGATCTCAGGGACATCACAGATGAAAGGAGGGGTGATCCGTGTGAAAAGTTTGTCTAGGTTTCAAAAAAGCACGTTTGGTTCAAGGTCTTCTTAAACACATAACTATTGGCATTGATATTTGGCAGTTCAACAAGTCGTGTTGAAAGTACTTTGCAGATACAAGGAAGAAGAAAGGTTCGTAGTGTAATTTAGGAGACTAGTTACTTGCAATGGGATATAAGGGAAAAACCTATTTTTTAAGGGAAATCTGGAAAAAAACTCTGTACCCTGCAGCCTATCATATTATAAATCCTGGGCTGTTCATTCAGCGTAAAACTAGACTCAGTGTAACGTCAAAAACATGCTCTAGGAAATCTTATTAGTAACTTTAAAAAAGGATTGAATGAAAACTTAGCAATTTTCAGTGTTTCTAGAAAATTTCAAGTGGGTGTAGAACTAAGGATTTTACATTCAGCAGTGTAATCTTTTGTAGTATCTTTCATATTAAGCATTTTGGAGTGGTTTTTAAAAGTGCTTTTATGCTTTGTATCGTTCTGTACCATATGTTTTGTATTTAATTCTTTGAATGACCACTGAAGTGCAGCCAACTTTGGGTGAATGTGGCAACTGTTAACTAGCGCTTAGCAACAGTGCACAATAATCAAGACGGGAAGTGAAGAAGAATACCATGTCTAATTGAAACTGCAGGGGGCATTTAGGTAGGTAGAACATAATTAACAAAACCTGGGGCTTGGACATGATATTAAGGCATCACATCTTTACTCTTTTAAAAAGGATTGTGATATCATTAATGTAAAAAACATTTTGGATTTGTGGTTTTATACCTCGGATGGATAGCCTTTCTGAGACATACTTGTTTTGTCTATTCTTGCATAATCATTTCTCGCACATAATGCAGAAGACACGTTTTCCTTTGCTTCTAAAACGGATTCATGAGAAGGAGGACTGTTGAGAAGAACAACAAGTGAAGGCGTAGTAAGCCTTGACATTTTGACAATGATGTCTTTTAAAGAATTAGCCTCGTGAACTAGAGTTCATTAGGTATAGTAAGTAATTAAGATATCTCTAATATTTTGAAACAGGTTCCATTGGCACTCTTAAAACATCACTATATGTTTACAATTAATTTTTTGATATTTTCTGTAAGAATCATTTACTTTCCTCAAATCCCGTCTTGTCATGACACTACTTAAAGTATTGTGAAAAGTGTTGCTTGTAACTATTTGTTCAAAGCACTTTTGCCTAATATAGTTGGTCTCATTTTTTAGAAATTCCAAATCTGATAATTTTGATTCATGCTGTATTCTGTGTAGAGATACAAGACATAAAATTGGTCCACGAATGTATATCCCAAACACATTTTGTTTCTAAGAACTCTGAAAATTTCCTCATATGAGAGAACTAGTGAATGAATTTTCAGTGAGTCATTACAGAGATTCAATTGCAACTCTAAGCATGGCTAGTATAGCCCCTGTCAATGGATTCAAACTTGCAGGTAGGTAATGATGACCCAAAACGAAGGAGCCGTGCTGTGAGGATGCTTATAATGGAGAACTATCCAGTAGCATTAGGCTCTTAGTATTTTAACAGAGTAATTAATGGGTTTATAATCCGAAAAAACCCAAACCCATAGAATATCTGTTGGAGGGACTTACAGATGACAGAAATTTGGAACAGTTTATTCACAATGGGAACAGCCAAATTTTGTACACTGCTGTTGTTGGCTTGGAAGTATCTAATAGAAGTATGGAGTTCCTTATAGAAGTGACAGGCTGGGTTAATGGGCCAAGGCCAGTTGTATGAGTTTCAACAAGGAGAAGTGTTGGGTCCTGCAGCTGGGTCACAACAATCCCACACAACGCTACAGGCTTGGGGAAGGGCAGCTGGAAAGCTGTCCAGTAGCAAAGGACCTGGGGGTGCTGGTTGACAACTGGCTGAATGTGAGACAGCAGTGTGCCCAGGTGGCCGAGAAGGCCAACACCATCCTGGCTTATATCAGAGACAGTGTGGCCAGCAGGACAAGGGAGGTGATTGTCCCCCTGTGCTCGGCACTGGTGAGGCCGCACCTCGAATGCTGGGTTCGGTTTTGGGCCCCTCACTACGAGAGGGACATTGAGGTGCTGGAGCGTGTCCAGAGACGGGCAACGGGGCTGGTGAAGGGTCTGGAGCACAAGTCTTACAAGGAGCGGCTGAGGGAACTGGGGTTGTTTAGTCTGGAGAAAAGAAGGCTGGGGTGAGGGAACACTATCACTCTCTACAACTACCTGAAAGGAGGCAAGTGGGTGTCAGTCTCTTTTCCCAAGTAACAAGTGAGAGGACAAGAGGAAATGGCCTCAAGTTGTGCCAGGAGAAGTTTAGATTGGATGTTAGGAAAAATTACTTCACCAAAGGGGTGGCAAAGCCTTGGAACAGGCTGCCCAGGCAAGTGGTTAAGTCACCATCCCTGGAGGTATTTAAAAGATGTGTAGACGTGGCACTTAGGAACATGGTTTAGTGGTATATTTGGCAGTGTTAGGTTTATAGTTGGACTTAAGATAATCTTAAAGGTTTTTCCAACCTAAAGTAATTATTTTTGTTTTGGGTGACTCCTGAAGCCATGTCAGATGGTTTCTGTTGTCTTACTCTGTCATACAGTAATGTCACAGCTTCTGTGGGATTCTTCAGGGATGTGAGAGGCCACAGAGAATTGTGTAAACGAAATGTATTTAATGTAATTTTCATTGAGTTAGCATTTTAGGTTTCCTGGCACTTCAGAGTTTTAATTAAAAAAACTCATATGCTTGATCTGAAGATCTTATAGCACATACTGTCAAATGCTTTGGTTAATTTGCATTTTACTATTCTTTATTGCAGTTATACTACAGTAATTAATAAAATATTCATAAAATGTTAAAGATGGTAAGAACTGTATGTTGTGATATAAAATCACCAGATGAGAAAGATGGTAGGGAGCAACTGGAGTCAGTATGACAAGATCTGATAGAAACCTTCAATTACTATTCCCCATGTAAGGTTTTAGAGAGGTTATTTTGAGGTAGTTTTTCAAACTGATGGAGCTGTGAACAGCAAAACAGCGTGGGCAGACTTAAGATATTATTACTTAAGAGATTACCAGACATCTGTTGTAGTGGTTCCATGAATAAGCATGGAGTGACTAGTTTTATAAAATGCTGTGCAAATATCCTTCTGTTCTCTGCCTTCTATCTCCATCACAGTCTGTAATTAGCTCTTCTCAAGACCGTTGGCGTGATCCGAGCAGAGCACTTTGAGGCAAGTGAAAAAGTTAAGTTACTGAATATAAGTGCAGTCTGAAACACACTCTATTTTAAAAAAAAACACCACTATTAAAATGAAGATTCATCTGTGCATCTCACCAAAAGTAACAGGACTTCCCTGGAATGTACAGTGTTAAGTTGTTAAGGTTGGTTAGATGGTTGATTATTTTAAACCGATGCATTTAGGGTGGCAAATGCAACTGAACATGTTGCTAGTATTTCTGTCTTTTTTGCACTGAATTCTGCTGCATCTCCTTCCACAGCACCGATTTCTCTGTTGAATGGAGTACACACCACCAAAATTTCAGAAAAATCAGTAGCCTTCTTTGGAAGACAGTTTAGGCTACTGTTTTTGTCTAGAATCATATAGAATTTTAATTTGGCTTAATAAAGAAGTATTAGTGTGCATAGGAAATGTTTTCCATCTAACATTCTACATATCTGAGCGACATGCCTATGAATTAGGCTCCCCACCTTCTTATATAATGGTACCTCCAACTTCAAAACTGGCTTTCTTGTAGGCTCTCAGGTCTCTAGACATAAGGAGACCTTTTCTGGGAGTTTGATCGTTAAATTATGCTGTTAATTTGATGGTATTTTTTTCTGCCTGTTAATTCCAGCCGTCTTTTAAAAGATAAAGGTGGTTCACGTGCAATTCTAATGCCGGTGCTCAGTGAGATTATGTATGCTCTGAGTTGTATAGTGTCTTCCTTGTGTTATCAGTCAAGAGTAATTAGTAGAGTGTTTGGAAATTGCTGCGTGCCTCATCCTCCACAGTCTTCCTAGTAAAGAGGAAATGACCACTTTTTAAAAACTGAGAAGTGGCACAGCCTCCTTGGCTTAGTGAGAGCTGAGCTCTTTGGCATTTCCTCCATCGTACCCACTTCAGAGTGGTGGTGTAGTGGTGAGGAAGTGCCTCATTCCCAACAGCTGAGTTCAGCTGCCTCCAACGGTATAAGGAGTCTAGGGGAACTACCCTTTTATACGGGAGTCACTGGTGAAATAAGGACGTTCACAGCACAGTTTTATAAGCATTACTGTTGCCTACCCACATTACCGGTATCTTGGGTTGAAGAGCATGTGTGGCAAAACCTTGTCTTGTCTTGAGGGTTGGTAGTTTGTGATTTGCAGAGACCCAAGCGCTCAGTTCCCTGTCCTGAGCCTTGTGTCCTTCAACTGCTGGTTTAATACTTTATTGCTATTAGTTCTCTGCTTACTGTCTCCTTGGTGCTAAGGTGTTGGTTGTAATAGTGTTTCGCAGTGTACGATTGCATCTCAGTCTTGTCATTCAGCAGATGGTTTCATCTACTTTTACTGCTTTTGTTCCTGCCTTACTGACCTTCTCCCTGTGGCTTGTCAGGAAGCCCCCCAAATTCAGTGTTCCTTTAGAGCCCTAGGTGGCTTTATTCTCCTGTCCTTTCACACTTTCAGTCCACTTTGAGAACAGCTGTTTCATAAAGCAAGCTTAATCTTGTAGTTTCTTTAAACCACTTACACTGAATCAAATTCTTAGTGCAACTAGGTGATTTCTTTGAGAGGACTGAGAATTAGGTCTTGGTTTTTACGGCTACAGTGCCCTTCACTGCATCAAGTAAAGGGAAACAGCTTCCTGCCAGTCATGTTGTATGTGACATTTAAGAACATGGGGGTTTCCTAGTCTTGTAAAAAACGCTTTCCAAACTTATTTGTATAGATGAAATGTTAAGATGTTGTTACTCTTTATAATCGTAATCTCTTGGAAGGAAAATTCTGGTTGTGAGAACAGTAAGAAATTAGTTTGATTAGCCAAGTGATCAGTACCAGCTCCTAGAGGAGCAAATTTGAAGAAAACCTAAGGGAAGGGGAGGGAAAGGGCAAAGCCATCCAAGAAGACTTTAATGCTTCGGTTAGAGGCATACA
This sequence comes from Falco peregrinus, assembly GCF_023634155.1. NCBI lineage: Eukaryota > Metazoa > Chordata > Aves > Falconiformes > Falconidae > Falco > Falco peregrinus. Next base: position 57,741,588 of record NC_073723.1, on the reverse strand, counting down.
AAACTACTGACGGAGTGTTTAAAAACAGAAGTTCAGAGTGAAAAATATGCATATCTTCGCACTCTTGATTGCAGCAGTTTCAGCAAATTTTGAAGGTTAGCTCTTGCCAAATCTCTCTTTTTTTTTTTTTTTAATAGGAGACTCATTCCTCAGCTTCCAAGCTTCTTGAGGAAGGGGAAGATGATTCGTCTGCCAGATTATTTCACCTTCTTCCTCCAAGTCCACAATCGTGATTTTAGCAGATGTAGGAGGCAAGCTGGATTTCAAGGGCATCAAGATTAAAACGTTAGCTGTCACAAGCTTTTGTGTCAAGAGCTATGGAATCTTTCCTGTGAAACAGCAGGACATCTAAACATACAGATGTTTTTTGTTCTTTAGCATCAACTTAGTAATACCCTTCTTTCTTACTACGTGCCTGAAGTGTTTTAGGAGCTGAATAGAAAATGCATAGGCAGTTGCCTCTTCCAGGTCCTCTAGACTTGACAAACTGGGGAGTGCATGTACATATATATATGTGAAAGAGAAAAGGACATGAATTAGAAATGCTGGGATCTAATATCATAATGGCCCAATGTCTTAATGGGTTATAGGATTCTTTTTCTTTAATGATTGTTTGGCTGAGATGGCTTTATACTGGTCTGAACTCTAACATTGTGTTCACAGTTTATATGTGTGTATGACTAGACTAGGAGTTCTCGGTGTGTAGTAGGCGTGCCACTGGTAATGTTATTCAAAACAGTATGCCTCAGAAGCTCTTAAACAAAAGCCACCATCAAAAAACCCACTTTAATTTTAAACAGCAGATGTGACCTTGTGGCAGAAAAGCCTGGGGGTGGGGGGAAGCATTCTCCTGGCTGCTCTCAGCTATCATAATGAACAGTGTTTGCTTGCTGACTGTCCAGCATGTTTGTTTTATTGAGAGATACCTTGTGCCTGGTGGCTGATGGATGCTCAGTTTTCATCTGCAGCACCGCTAGCTGGCTTTCTGTCAAGCTTGGCTTTTGGGGTGATTCCAGTTATGATGTGGATCTGGTGTAGAAAGAGGGAGGCTGTGCTTGTGATAGGGGTTAAGCACTCCCCTACACAGTGCAGCACAGGTTTTCAGCTCCATTTGCTGTCACTGTAGTAAATCCATTTCTGATTATGTGCTAAGGCCAGACAGATTAACTGCTGAGTTGAACTTACGAAGTTGCATATGTGTGTTGCCAGAGTTCCTCCTGCTGAAAGAGGCAAATCTATATAACCTGTAGGTTCAGAACAGTTAAAAAATCATCCTAACATTGTTGCTTTGATGTCTGTTTAAAGTGGGGGGGGGGGGGGAAAGGTTTTCTTTTGATCACCATGTTTAAAGAATGCTGTCCCAGCAGTGTAATAAATGAAAATTGGAACTGGGATGTACTTTTGATAAAAGACAGTATTCTTCCAGATGCTTTTTAATTAAATTGTCCTGTGAAAGTGGGCTCATCTTTGAATTGAGTAACATGCAGTTTGGGGTCTTAGGGCTGAAAAAAGAGAGAGGTTTGCTACAGATGATGCATAGTTTTGATACTTCTGATGTCTGATGATACTGGTATCTTAAGCTGGTGTTCTCAGTTCTGATTTGCTGTATAAACAAGTACAGCATGAACCTCAATGTATAACCTTGACATATGACTGGATCTTTGCTTTGTAGTTCACTATTAGTTTGTCCAAATTGCAAAAACTATGTATTGAGAAACAGATAAGGTATTTGCATGGATTAAAACATTTAATTTTCTTTGAGAAAAACTCTATTTTGTGCCTCGGACTTTTTAAGAAGTGGAACTTCAGTTCTTGATTCATTGTAGTATAGCTGAGAATTACCGAGAACCTCACATTTTAATTTGACAGGTTAGTATGTCAAAAGTATTGATGCAGATCAGCCATGAACCAAAATAAGTCAGTAGTGTTTCACTTTTACAAGATTTCCAATCTTTGGCCCTTCTTTGAGTGTGAGGTTGGAATAATTGACCTTCAGAGGTCCCTTCTAACTCAAATTACTCTGTGATTCTGTTGTTTGTTGCAAAGTGGGGTAGTATAAAACCTGTAAGACTAGGCAGTATTAACTATTGGTAAGATACAGCTTCCTGAAGCAATTAATCTGGCTCAAGGACTTTGCAAACATACTCAAGGAATAGGCTATTGGCAGCATGAACTGTTTTAGTAACCTGCTTTCCACTGTCTTTCTGGCCATTTTTCTGCTGTGTGGTAGATGAGCTTTCTGTTTGTCATCAGAAATACATGCTGACTGCATATCCAGTCACACACATCAACAGAGAGACACAGTGAGTTCTGTTACTCACAGCTGTCTGCAGGTCTTCCTTGTCATGTTACTGGATGGCAACCCAGAAATGGTCTGGTGGTTGAGGCGTTGCTGGGCATGTGTTAATAGGAGGGTTGCAAAGCTTGAGTGACTCCATAAGAGATTGATTGGCCTATCTGGGATGGAAGGTTGAGCATCAAAGAGTAATAATGATGCCTGATGAATTGACATTGTTGTATTGTCTAAAATCAGTCTTTCTAGATTGATGCTTGTAATGAAACATTGTACTCTAAGGAAACTTAAAATAAGCCTAGTACTATTGATTTTAAACCTTTTTTCAGGACCAAAATAAAGCATGCGTAAAGAGGAGATTCTTGTTTATGTTATTTCAACCAATCACTTCTACTTATTTTGTTAATTGGTGGGGTTTGGGAACTGCTGTTCTCAATTACATGCCCTTGTGCCTCTTTCTGATAACTGAGTTGTGTGTGAACATTTGTTTTATTTTTCTGGACATGTTGATTTTTATGTGGTGATTCAGTATGTGGGTTGTAGTTTCCCTCTGGTTGCCATATTCTAGCTGAACATATTCCATATGTAGAGGAAAAGCAGCCAAGCATGGAAAGAAGAAGGGGGTTGCCCTTTTTAATTCCAGTTATGAAAAGGGGAATGGAGGCTGGATGTCAACATACCTTTTCCTGCTCCAAATGATTATCTGAGTAAACTGTGGGAAGTTCAGGTTTTATAAAAAACACAGCAAGGAGGAAAGAAGAACTAGAATTTGGCAACTAGAGATCGGATGTTTTAGGAAGAAGTTGACTGGCAAATTAACAAGGGCCAGAGAGCAGAACTCTTTTATGAATCCTAACTAGTCCTTTGCACCAAGGACAGAAAATGAAGCCGTATGCCTGGAAGGAGGCTGGCCTCAGGATGAATTCATTAAAACAATACTGTCCTCCTTGTTGCAAAGTACAGTTCATACTGGGAGGGACTGATAAATTTCTTATTAAAAATGCTTGTTGAAAATGAGGTCTATTCTGTGTGTTGTCACAGTGTCTTTCTGATCTGGAATAAATCACATAAACTGTGTTTCTTTCAACCAGTGTGCAGAGATAAGAGAACATAATGGTGAATCTTCTGGTGTCCATACTGTCATGACATGTGCCTGGAAAAATAGCCCCAAACTATGAATACATAAGGAGAAAATAGTTTAAGAGAAATGTCTTCTTTTTAAATGGGTTGATGTCAAACTGGTGAGTAAGCAGTTAAATGCAATGGCACCATGTAGCCATATGAAGGATAATATTCAGATTGTGATTTTCTTTGTTTTGGAAATGAGGCTTGCAATGACCTATCTGCAGTCATTACTGGCTTATCTATCCCTGATGTTTTGTAATTCCTTCTCTGTTTCTACAGGTAGACTTATTTTCACATAACAGAATTTTTAACTGATCATCACTGTTCTTTACCATTCTGTTCCTTTTCCCGTCCTTTATGGGAGAAAAGCACTAGTATGATTTTAATAAGATTTCTGTGTTCAACTCATCTTTGGGTTCCATTTCTGCTACTGCTGAATTACTTGCTATTGGGAAAACATGTTTTTGTAACTTTAGCTCAAGTTTAGTACATCTCACCAGAGCAGGTCAGAGGTAACTGTGGAATGTTCGTGTGTTCTGAACATGGCCGATTGCTACTATGTTCCATGGCAAAAAAGATCGGGTTTCGTTTGGATCATTTACAGATACATGCTTTATTTTGCTGGAGAATTGCCTAGTTCAAGGTAAAGAGTCAAGTTAAACTTAATGTAATAACAGATTGAGTTAGAAGACCTAGAGTTCTAAACTAGCAATTTGAGAGCTAGAGAATCCATGGAAAATCTGTTCGTGATTATTTATTTATTTATTTTTTAGGAAAAAGATAGTGGAAAGCAGGCTACTCTGACCTCACTTCATAGAATCATAGGATTATTGAAGGAGATCTGAGGTAAACTTGCATCCTTTCGCATTTTGACCAAAAAATATGCAATATGTCTGGAGATTCCACATTGGCCAGGGAATACAGAACTTGCTTTGGACACTGAAGAAAAACACGATGGCATATTTAAAAGGGGAAAAGGAAACAACCTTTCTTTCCCCTCTTATGTGGTTCTCTCTCTTTTATCATGGCAGAGTGGTGTGAAGGACGTACATTTGTGAATGTGAGAGAAAAAGCCTCTTCTAAAACTGATAAATGCTTATGCAAAACTACAATGTAGGTTATTTCCTGTAGGGTGCATTATGTACCAGCCCATAAAGAACATAGGGCTTCTGTTGCCATGGTATATTTCACACCATTTACACTGATGTTCAAAAGAAACAAAACAGTTGTAGTCTGTAAAAAATTTAATAGGCCAAATTACTAACATGCATTAGAGAAAAATTGTATTTTTATCATGTCTTATGTAACCAAATCTGAATGTGTTAGAAAAACGGGTATATCTGTTCCTGAATAACTCTGGGATAACTATCATTGCCAGTCTGATCAAAGAGACTAGTTTCCATAAAGAACTGGATTTCAGTGACAGGCATCTCACTAAGCTGTGAAGGGGCAAGGAAAAACAGCTGTAAAAATGTTGATGTTGGCCATGAATTTACATTTCATTTGAATGCTTGGGATGATACTAAAATGTGGACTTAGGTTTGCAGAAGACCTGGTTTTACTTCTGAATTCTGCCGCTGAGAGAAGACACGTGGCTTCTATGTACCTTGGTTTCCCTATCTGTAAACCAAGGATGCTGGTTGTCCTGCAAGTTGTTTAGGCACTGTGTTGCAGTAATGATTAGCCATTACAGTCTTCTGTGGCTGAGCCTGCAGGATCTTTAGTTCAAGTCTCCTGTCAAGATCTTGGGCTGCTAAGCTTCATCAGTAAGCTTTACACACAGTAGACTAAACTGTGTTCTTTGCATACATAGAAATAGTTATTAATTTGGCTTCTGTGTTCAAACATTATGTTTAATTTCTATTAACTTAATGTTAATTAGTTGAATATAAACATCTCAATCTCTGGTTTCCCTGTGAGATCTCGTTGCTATATGCGGAGAGCCAGGGCAGCATCTCCACCACAATGACTTTGTGGTGAAATTGGTTTGAAAGTCCAAGGCCCTTGGTGTGTGAAGCAGCCTGTGGCTGGGGCTCTGTTTACCCACCGTAGCGGTGCTAAACAGTATCTGGGTTGGTGTTAAAGGAGTATGTGAAATAGCCAGTGAAAAAAGGCTGGGCTGTGTTTCACAGACGGTCTTCGGCTGGCTAAAGCAAGTGGTAGTTGAGGGGGGAGTAAATAAGGTGTTTGTAGACCGCATGCTGTCACAACCTTTCCCCTCCCCCATACCCACTCACTCTTTCTTTTTTTTTTTTTTTTTTTGGCCATATGTTTTAGTAGTCTGTGTCAGTGGTAATCCTGGCTCTGTGCTTTTAAAGGATGATTACCCGGTTTGTTGCCGAAGTGAGACTTTTTTCTTCCCCATTTAATTTTTGTGGTCATAATTGTAAACTTTTTAAATTATTTTTTTTTAAATTTTATTGCAGATTACTCTTTGTATGGCTGAATTTAATCACATCTCTGTTTTTGCAGCCTGCTGGCCTGTAAGCAGTTTGTATTGTAGGGGCTCAGACAAACCGGTTTGTTCTCTGGATGCTAATCTGAATTTCAGAGCTGCTGTCCTTTACCCCCTGGCTCTCTGCTCCCCTCCCCCTCCTCCTTGCTTCCACAAACAGCCACATCGGGTCTCTTTCTTCCCCCTGGCCCAGCCCAGCAGAACAGTAAATGTTGATTATCTTTTCCTACTCATCCCATACCCCAAGTAGCTGATTATCACTTAGTGATTGATGGACTAGAGAATTAGTGCTCTGAAAATTCAAATGCTATGAAAGTCTGCTGAGCCGTATGTTACGTTGCAGATACTGTGTTGCTTTTATGGGATTACATTTTATGGATTTTTATGGGTTAAAGCAGGTACAGGGTTTTATGATGACTTTCAAAAAAAGGTCATCTCTTTTGTTAGAGTGTGATCAAGGTCATGTTGGTTTTATATAAAACGGTCATCAGGAATTCCCCTCCTCCAGGGAGTCGTTTCACAGGTCTCCAGTGAGCCTTGACCAAACACGGAGGGGTTGCTAACTAGCATTGGACCCTTGCTTGTAACCCACCTTCATGGTAGCTTTCATAGCATGGTTACAGTTAGCCACCTTCTTGCCTAAAAAAAGGGAAAAGTGGCTAGTGGGCATGCAGAAACACGTTGTCATTGCATGGAATAAACCCTCCTACCTCTCATTTGGAAAATAAACAAACCCACAAACATACCGCCCTAGTAGAACGAAATGTGTGTCGGGGAGGAGGGGAATAACACGTAGGAAAAGATTTATGCCTTCCTTTGGTCTGTTGCTTGGTAACAGAAAATGCCTCTTAAGCCTATTTTTGGAGAGGGGAGGAGTGAAACTTGATTCAGTGACCATCTGTCCCGAGCTGGTTGATTTCCTGTTGAGCTGTCCTTTGTTTCTGTCAAACAATTGATTGTTACCCTTTCGAGATAAGAATACTGTTGGTGACATTGCCCTGAATCAGCAGGTTGGCTTGTGGCAACCACAAAACAGACCTATTAATTTTAATTATTTTTTTTAAATGTTTAAGGGGTTTTGGTTCTTCCAAGGCCACTATCTGTGGTTTTGCTGGGGTTTGTTTGTCTGTGTTGTGTTTTTGGTTTGGTTTTGGTTTGGTTTTTTCCTTTTGGGGAATGCCCATCAGTACAGTAGGCAAGTATAATAAATGTAACTGAAACATTTTTTTTTTTTTTAAAAGGATGTAATAATGCCCTTTTCTTAGTCTGAGATTTTCGGGAAAAAGCACCCATGGTTTTGGACCTGTTAAGCCCTTTGGCAGTGGGGGGGAGCAGAAGTTAATTGAAGTCACTATTGAAGAAATCCCCACTGTTTCTGTGAAAACAAACCCCACATTCTTAATTGCAAATGGAATATTTGCTATTGTTCTTGCTTAATTGTCAGAAAATCATTCTCTGTTTGAATACCTCCTGGTGTTTGCTGAATAGGTTTGAACTCAGATTATTTTAAAGTCATCTATTTATATTTGCAGAAGCCTGTATTTTTCTTTTAGTTTTATGCATGCAGGATATGATGTGCATGCACATGCAACTATGTGGTATCCTCTGTAGGTGCCATTATTTGTTAAGCATTCCAATACTGTTTGCTTCCCTGCCCTGAATTTCAGCTTTTGGAGAAGAGGTTTATAGTTCCAGGTATCTACTGAAGAAAAATTAAGGCATGTGTGTCTAGAGCAGATGGGTAATACATGCAAAAAGAGAGGGAAGTCCCTCAATGCAGTAGGACAATGATAGCCACTGTTAGTGCCTTCAGTCAGTGAAACTCTCCTGTAGTATTTGCATGATGCTGTGTTACAGAGGAGGGTGAGAAGGAAAGAACTTCAATACAAATGTCTTGGCATCTTACAGGTCATTGTTTATTTTTTAGCCTATTTACCAGTCAGCAGATAAAATTGGGAGGTAATTCCCAAAAGTCACTTCACAGCATGGAAGTTGTTAGAAAAGTTAATTTCCCTTTCTCTTCTATTTTTCCCATGTGTTCTCCAGGTTGCTTTCCACAGGTAGAAGAGTTTTTTTGTCAACAGCTTTCCAACACAGTCCTGGATTATCAGATGAATATGTCAGATTCAGCTCTTTCTGAAGCTGGTAGCAAGGTGCCTACTGAATGTTTATGTAGTGGTTGTTGGGTCAGGCATGCTTGTCAGATTTCCTTTCTTTCTTTTTAAAGTTGCATGTGGTAATTAAAATTCTGTGATTTGGCTTAATAAGGAAGGTTCGTATGAAACCATGTGAATAAGCCTGTGTGATAGCACTGTGGCTTGCTGGTTGATAAGCCCTTGCATCCTCCTTGTTGGTTGCCCATTTCCTCACCTCACACTCAGCCTTTCCTCCTGTTTTCCTGCTGTTTGTTTGGTGTATGCTGGGATCTGGCAGAGGAACTGGTCCACTTAAGAAACAATTTATTTTTCCAGGTTACTTTTTAGGAGGATCAGTTCCTTGATCCAGTTTATCATTGAGTGACATGCTGAGCTTGGCCAGTGCAGTGGAACACATGGGGATGGAAATGGTCAGCACTGAGTGCAATAATTTGTTGGTTTTTTTTTTTTAAATAATTATTTTCTAACCATTAATGTGAAATATACTGTGAGGTGTTTTTAAATGTGCATCCTCTGTTAGGCAGAGAAATCCTACTTTGGGATTAGTTTGGAAACGCTGTAAACTGGACATGTGTACAGACATCACTTCTGTAAAATTAATTGAACATGCATATGTGCTGGTTTTTGCCCTTCTTTTGGTAGAAAGCGGTAGGTACCACCAAACATACCTTTCAGGTATTTTCAGTCTGTCTTGAAGTTACATTGAAATCAAAATAACATTTATAGAACTAGTGCCAACTAGCTTGATGTCTGTGGGCCAGAAAGTTTAAACTTGGCAGTGAAGGAACTGTTCTGAACTGGATTGAGAACTGATTCAATTTTTTTTTTCCTGCAGAATTAAATTTCTGTGAGGGGGAAAAATGAAGAACTTCGGAATTTTATTTGAGGTTTGAAAACCCTGTTGTAGATACTTGGAACACAGTTTTGTGTCTGGCATAGAGAAATTGATGAGTGTATGTTCAGGTCCAGATTTTCACTGTTCCCTTAAAAGAGCATTACTAAGCTGTATAGCTCAAATTGTAGGGAACTGACAAAAAGTCCAGTTCTCACAGCATCTGGTGTGAGCAGTTGAGTCCATGGCCTGTGCAGATGACAGAGCGGTTAGAATACAGGACTGCACTTATCTTTGTGCTTTCTTGTGTCCGGTCGTACTGCACTTCTCCCATTAAAATAGATCTGATGTGTCCTTTGTTCCCAGATAAAAGCAGCTACAGAACTGCCAGTCAGAAGGCACAGCACCTTACATATGGGAGGGCAGTAATCCTAGAAAAGGAAGTAGGTAGAAGACCGGCATCTGCTTGCTTTCATATTCTCATGTTGCTGTTGCAAAGATGGAATTATTTACGTATATTTTTTTGCCTTCTCCTGAACGCAAGCAGAGTCGGAGCAACTCTATTCAGTGTCAGGGTGTTCTGCAGGGGTTTTCTTCTGTGAAAGGGAGTAGAGAGGTAGGGTCGTGATAGCTGCTTTTTTCTTCCTGAGTGAGTTCATGTAGGTTCCTCACCTATGTCATTGTTACAATGTTCCTATTGCAGCTCTGACTCATCCTCCCTTTACAAAGCTGGTAGCGGTGCTGCCCTTAATACGGGTCTGAGAGATCTTCACCTGTGATGAAAAGGCCTGTTTGTGCCTTGTGATAAAAAGGCCTGTTTGTGGCTTGCGGGAGAGAGTTTGGACACTGTAGCAATGACTTCCTACTGTAAGAAGAATGATGTTATCCTTTCTTCTCCAGCGCACAGCCCCCTAACTCCAAAACCACACTCATCAAAGGTGAAAGTGCCAAGCTTCCCTTCTTCTAGCAAGGTATGGTCCTTAGTACCACAGAGAGGAAGGACCAAAACAAAGGTTTTTAGGGAGCCTTTTTTTTCTAACAAATGGCTTGTTGAAGCTTAACTTTGGAAAGAAAAAAGCCATATCTTCAATGGAGATACATGGCCAGCTACTTCATAGTCCCTCACAGTCCTCTTCTCTGTTAGAAGCTATTCCCCAGGTAAATCCTTGCCTTTAGAAGAGCTCCAGGCTTTGGCCATACTGGACTGTGCTTATCCTCTAATCTTTGCCTTGTGTTGGCTTGGCTACTGAATAGAGCTGCTCGACTTAGACCACTTAGGGCAGCTGTATTTATTTTTAACTCTCTGGAAGTGCATTGCAGGAGAACAGTATTTATAATCAGTTCTGCCCTGTAGCCTTCTGATCATCTAACATGCCTCTTAGGGGATAGCCGTGGGTGGTGGGATGGCTTAGTAGTTGGCAGCAGTCTCTGTAAGAGATTGAAATTTCTGGGACTGCTTGTAACTGCTGCTTTAGCTGTTTTTTCATCTTTTACAGTGAGGGAGTGAGATCCATGGGGAGGAGCTTCATGGTTAGATGAAATTGAGTTCAGTTGCATTTCTGCTTCTTCACTGTAGAGTCATTCCAGATGTAGGTACTGCTGGGAGAGAATCTGCTACCTTCCTTGCTGGGGCAACTTTTTCAAGAGCTGGCCAAGCAGTGGCAAGCAAGCCAGCTCTGCGCAGGGCAGCAGTAAAGGCTATGCCAGGCCAGGCAGAAACTGCGTGAGAAACCATTCTAAATGTATGAAGCAAGATGTGATGGATTGGAGAGAAGCTTGGGAAAATATAGAATTTCTGATGATTTATGCAAACTCATACCTGGTTTTAATAATATGGTTCTGAAAATGGTTTGTATGTGAAGGAGATCAATTTCAATTAATATTTTAGGAAACTTTTTTTTATTTTTCAGAACTTGTGGTTTCCTCTGACATCTTCTAAAAAAATATTTTGTGGTTGCTTATTTTTCCTCATTGCTTCAGAAATGAGTGACCAAAAAAAAGGAGGGACTGATTGACCTGAAAATTTGACTTCTGAGGCCTAAGCTAATGTCTCAAAACCCGAGATGGCCTTTCTTCTGCATATGGCTGGATAAAACGTGCTCTTTTATAACCTTCTGTCTCATTGCTGTTGTGGGTGTGCTTCCCATTGCAGAGAGAAGCCTGTTTCTGGACACCTGGTTGCACCAGGAGTGGGAAATAGCAACTCCTCTTGATATATACCAGCAAATTTGTGAAAGGATCATGCAAGAAGTGTTCTTCCATACATAAGGACTAATTGGGTTTTATTTGGATATTCTGATTTAACTGGGAAGTTGCAGTTGCCTGGAGATAGACTGCTGTTTTGCCCTATGAGCAGTGCTTTGAGGGTGTACTTCAACATTTATAAATGATGTTTAACAAGATCCAGACACTCATATAGCGTAGTGTGTAAAAAGAGAATCTGGACTATTGCATGTAAAATGGGTGTTGCCAGTGTGTGGTACTGCTTTACATATGTGCGTAAATGACTGCAGAAGACTGCAAATAAATGGAGGCAGTAGCTCTTACATGTATCAGTGGTGTCCTGGATGTTATCAGATGGAACAGAAGTGAGCAAATGTAAGGCAAGATAAGACCAGTGTCTTTGAACTGTTACCTTCCAGGCTTTTTGATGCAAAGACTTTTGTCATCACGTGATGACCAGGTAGGCCATTATTTATACCTTTTTTCTTCTCACTAAGCAAAAATGTGTTCCTTTTGAAGCTTCCCCTCCCTTTTTCTTTTTCTCTGACACTACTATGCTTTATCATTCTATCTAGTAAGTTGATCAGGCTGTTAGAGAAAACTCAGTTCTGATTAATAGGCAGATGTTTTGGCTGGCTGTGTTGCTGTGTATTTGTAATTTGTAGCTGATTGCAGAATTTGTGTGTGAGGAGGGTAGCTGACTTTCTCTAGCTTTCTGAACAGGCCTGGTTTGTACTTGGTGGGAGGAAACTGTGGGCATAAAGCTGTATGTGTAGAGTTCAAGGAACATTTAGGTGTTCTAGGGACTGGGTCTAATATAATCCACATGGTTGAGTTTCTTGCTCATTTTCCCAATGGTTTTGCCTGGAGCTTTTTTTCCAGATTGTTTTCCCGAGTGACTAGATAGCAGCAAAGAGCAAGGGGATGGACCTGGGATTAAGCCGGCTAAAGCCAGTGGTTGGGAGATCTTTGTTCTGTTCTGTCTTGACTACAAGTTTCCTAATGGACCTCGTGGGGGTGGGGGCATGGATCTCAAGTCTTTATCATCTTTATTTTATTTCCCCCCTACATAGGAAAATGGAAATACAGTATTACTTAAATGAGCAACTAAATTATTCTTCATGTTGATGTTGAATTAACATACCCTGTAAAGCCTGTAAATAAACTGTGGGGTTATGGAAATGTCCTGGGTGGGTATGTTGGCTTTTCTTTTTCTTGCAGTATGTTTGTTTAAAGTGAATTATCTGTTGAATCCCAGGGAAGTGCCCCTTTGTTTTACTCTTCTTTTTGGAATGCAATTTATTAGTGATATCCAGAGGGGTCAGCAGCATAAATAATGTTCCTTTCGAGGCTTGTTGGGTGGAAAGGCGGGGGGTGGGGGGGGTGGGGGGGGAGCGTTTCACAGTGAAGAGAGCTGTTCTGTTTGGTGTGGCTAATCAGGAGTGAGGCTGGAATTGCTCATAGCTGTCATCCAGGTTTTGTTTCAAAGTCCAAGGACCTACTGGGAAAAACAAAAAGCTAATGAAAGCTGACTGTATTTCAGCCCGTACCCTGTGGAATCCAAAATGATGTCCTGACACTCTGTGTATTCTTATTCTCCTGCATTCCCATGGTTGCTAAGGTAACAGGTTTTTAGAGGCTTTACAACTTCATTGTCAAGTATTTGCTACACTTATTGTTGCTGTTTGCAGATTAGGGCAATTTCAACAATGCCTTTTGTAAAAAATACAAAAAGAAATATAGTAGAAATAGACGTAATGAATCAATTAACCCTCTCGTTTAAATTTTCAGTGCTACTTCTCGGAAGCTATATATAAAATGTCACATTGGTTTAGTGTAAGGATTTTAGGCATGGAGAAACGCTTTTCTTTTTAAGGCATGTTCATTACAGGACTGAATACAGATGTGAAGAGTGCCACATGTGACTTAGTGCCTTTTCCAACCAACACAATTGTCATGAAGAAACTTAAGTTCACATTTGCTTCAAGGTGTTGTTGCTCTGCTTATAATACATTTGAGATGGTTACCTGAATCTTGTAAGCAGTGTTACTTTTGCATTGCTGTATCTTTGAAATCATACTTTAAAAATAAGCAGCTGAGGAAAAATAGGAAAATACTTTTTCTAAAAAGTTTAATTACATGCACAACTCTGTAACCAAATGTACTTTATTGATGCTCCTCTGTGTCCATTTAGTGAACAAGCATATTTCTGCTTGAGCATCTTCCCTGGAAAACTGTATTGTGGAGGAGATGGTCAGGCTTGTAAATGTGTCTCCAAGAGGATGCCTTTCTAAATTGATTTAGTTTCTGCTGACTTCTTGAAAATTTGTGCATTGCTGCAGCAAGTAACTTCTGCATCTGTGGTGGGAGAGCTGTTTTTAAAAAAAAATGGTGCAAATGTAATAGGCCTCACTAGTTTCAAGAGTTAACATCACACTGATTTGTGGGTTGACTGTTAGATGAGTAATTTTAAACTTCCTGGGTCATAGTTTTCTTTCTGTAAAATATAGATAATGGCCAGATACAAGTTTGGAAGGAAAACCGTTGATCTTAATCTGTGCATATAAAGTGCCACAGGAGGTTTTAATGCTGTGTATATGTAAGATTACATACTGTGATCATGACAGGCAAAAGGTAAGGTTGGAACTCTTCCTATTAGTGATTTCCCAATGTTTCAGTTAGGGTACAGTTTTAATTATATAATCAAATAGTTTTAATAGTTTAATAATGATAATGATTTATTAGTTTTAAGTATATATGTGCTTTAATTAAAAAAGCATATAATTAATTCCACTCATACACAGCCAACTAGCGCTATGATTGTACATTTATACCATCGTTTTAAGTAATTGCTGTTTTTGTAAAAAGGATGAAGTTTAAATCTTTGTTGTTTCATTGATGGTTTTCAGTATGGTTTCTTTTTAACTCCTTCCACTCCCCTTGCCTCCAGAATGTTTTTTTGCTCTTTGCCTGCTGTAGTTTAAAAGCTTTTAAAACATCAGTTTGTTAGCACCTTGCTGTAGAGCTGCTGCTTACGACTGATGCTGCTAGAATGATAGTGTGAACAGTTGGAAGAGGCAGGGGAAACTCTAAAACTGTTGTTAAAGCTCTATTAGATTAAAAAAATATTACTTCATACATACTGAATCATTCACGTTTCTGATCTTTCTCATTGCTAGAAACTGAGTTTGTTGCATTTTTTCATTTAATAAAGTGAGCTGCTTATTATATATCCATGTGTGCAACCTGTGCTCATCTGTAATTCTGCAGTTAGCAGTAGCATTTCTGACCCTGCATAAAAGCCCTTGTTTAAAACTAAATTTCATTAAAACAGTCTCTTCTCAAACTGTATTACCTATGTGCCAGAATTTAAGAACAAGCAATCCTACAAATTAATTTTCTAGCAACAGGCAATATTTTTCCTGTGACTGAATTTTTTTTTAATTTGTTGCCCATTCTCCCCTTATAATAAAGCTGTGTCAGACTAATCACCTTAAGTTTCTGTGAGACTGCATGTGTCAAGTGGGCTTGGGATCAAATTTGGGATTCGGTTTGTTTTGTAGCTTCTCATGGTGCTGTCTAGGACATTGCAGCTGTGTTAATGCTGACTGTTGTATACGGTCTGAAGCAGAATGTATGCAGCTGAGGTATGGTATATAATGAGTCCTTTTTGCCTGGCAGAAATGAAATATTTCTAGTTGAGAAGAATCCTACCAGACTGGGGAAGATGCAGGTATTGTTCTCTCTGTGTGTCTTTGAAATGAGCCCATTGCTGAATGTTCTGGAGCCCTTTATTGGACAAGCTCATGCAGTGGCACTAACTGTGGGTGAGATCCCCGTGCTGCTAAAATAAATCATCACCACTGTCTATGCCATCTTCATCTAGGCGAGACTGAGAGTATGCCCTTAGATTACAGTTTGTATGAAGGTAGGTTATATAAACCAATGTTCTTGCTGCTTATTTGTGGCTAAATATAGTTTGGAAGCGTAAGCTGGAGAGGCCCTGTTGAATGCCATTTTATTACAATTTTACCAGATGCTGCTGATGGTGGTTTGTGCTTAGCTAGGCAAGTAGTTACCCATGTTTGGTTACAACCATCACTACCCCCAGTATCAGCAAGAGGTACATTTCTTGAGGTAGATGAGACTTAGGAGGCTAGTGTGCAGATACTCTAAGTACAGAGCAGATTACCCCAGAAGGGAGGTGACAGATGGATGGCTGACACCAGAGGGGTGAAGCCAAATGCAGACTGAATTATTCCCTGCAGTGAAGGACAGAAGGTGCTTGGCACTCATCAAATACTATCAGTTTAAAGTGTCTTTAGAGAAGTCTTTGATTAGGTAAACTTAATAGTTCTACACTTGTGGTTGGTACGTTGCCCTGGACAAAGGTGTGATTTAATATCAAAATGTCTGTGGACATTTAGCTTTTATAATAAGCTATTTATAACTAGAATTAAATCTTTCTGATAAATACAAAAAGCTGAATGAAGGAATAGATATGTATATATATGGAAATATGTATACTTCTGTGAGATTCCAGAAGGAATAGTTATCTTCCTTCCATCTTACTTAAAGGTACATACAGTGCATAAGAGAAAGAAGGTATGCAACTAAAAAGAAAAATTGATGCTGTGCACCATAGAATTGTTTATTAAAAATTTAATTTTTGTATTAATGATTTTTTAAACTTGTTTAAACCGGTTGTCACACTTGCAAGCTTCTTTTATTTAAATTTCCTGAAAGTTTTGTAACAGGAAGGGGAAACAAATTCTTTATAACTTGTGAAGCTTTTGAGATCCAAAGCTACGAGTGTTCAACATGTGGCAGTTGTAAGCTTACTAGGAGTGCCTGTAAATTCCTTAGTTGGGGGGGGGGGGAAGTTGTGAGAGTGTTAAGATTTTAAGGACAGATTTGAATGCAGAAGGGTCCACAAGAACTTGCTTTTTTTAAAAAAAATAAAAGTTCGTATTGCTGCTTTACAAACTTGGAATAATCATTGAAAGTTAATATGCAGAAAACTGTAGTAGCCCTCTGGTATATTTTTTACATTTTGTAGTAAGTACCCTCTTTCCCTGCAGGAGCAGGGATGAACATTTACCTATCTCTGCTGTATAGAGGCCCTCAGAGGAGACCGGGGGGGCTCTACTGTAGGGAGTGGGGAGGATGTCTGGGTGCTTTGGGTATGCATGGCATTCCAAATATAATCTAAAAGAATTTGTGTGGACCTCAAGGAACCCTTGGACTTTGCAAATGAAAACCATCCATCCATCCTCTTTCCCTCTTCTGCTTCCCCATCCAAAAGGCAGGAGCAAGTCTTGCACAAAAATGGATTTTTCAAAGTATTTTTTCTTTGTTTCTGCCTCTTCTGAGTTTCTAAAGCAACACTTTTGGTTTTAATAGTAGATTTTTAATTTTTTTTGGTTTAACTGTGACTTTATGTTCTGTTCAAACGGCGTTGTAATCAAGCATCAGACAGGGAAAATAAATGGAGAACTGCAGAACTGGAAGCACAAAACTGCAATAGAACCAGAATTAGCAGCTGTTTCTTACTGTACCGCAGCAGGTACTTCAGGCTTGTGAGCCTAGATCAGCATGTCCATGGAGGCAGGTACTGTTTGTTTCATGTTTGGGAAATACAAGCTTACCTGATGGTTTGTAATAGCTGTCAAAAAAAAAAAAAAAAAAATGTCTAGCAACAGAGAGAAAATGATCTTCGTAAAATTAGTGAGTACAGAGAATGTGTGTTTAAGCAAATAAGGGTAGGTAAACTGAGCATGTGCAATTTACATCAGGCTGACAAAAATACTGGTTCCATTTCTGGGGAAAAACAGGGAGCAGGGAAAAAGAAGCAAATTTAAGAACAAAATACTTCTTGAAATACATAAATAGAATCTGAGCAGTCAAAACCCGTTACTCCACATCCTGGATGTTTATTGCTGTATGTGTTACTTTGTTTTGAGCTGCTCTAGGAAGAAAGTTGGTAGGTGAAACGCAGAGGGGGTCCCATGGCTGAAGCTGGACTGTGAGTTTAACCAGGCTTCCCCACAACACATGGATACCCCGCTGCTGGCTGATGTCTGGGGGTGCCCAGCACACTTCTACTGCTGTCCTATCGTGCTGGTAGCAGGGGCAGCTAGGGTCTCCTCTTGCTGTGCCTGCTCTTTTGTTTGCTTTAGGGAGCTAGGTTTAGACTAAGGGGTTTGCTTGTTATGCTTGACTCTGCCTATGTACAGAAATTAAAGAATTATCTGGGAAGGTTTCACTAGCTTTTATGAAAAGTGTATGGCTTTGCTTTCTGGAGAAAATGTAGTTGCCAAGAGCCAGAACCTACACATTTAGTTAGGCCAGTCGTCAATGCAGCAATGCTGCCTTGGGCCTTGTATACAAACGCTTTTCAAACACTGCACAAAAGAACATCCACGTATTATGTGGAAGTTATAGTCTGAATAAAAACCCCACAATAATAGAAACCCTGTTTGGCTTAGCATAAATTCATAGGAAATATTACATGCAGTTAAATGGAAGAGCTTTCCTTTATCTAGACATCTGTGGCCTGTGTTTAAAGCAAGTGTGATTTTGCCATCCTAACAAATGTGTCAATTTCAACAAGAGGCAAGGAGAATTGGTATGTTACAAAAGGCAAATGTTGCATATCTGGTAAGCATCTTGTAAAATATTGCAGGTACCAGATAAGCTTCGGTAATATATAATTCATTAGGGCATGATACTGAATATGACACAAGGTATTTTGAACTGGGAAATCCAGAGGACAGAATTATTTTTTTTCATGCTGCCCTGTTCTACTCCCAGACTCTCACTCTACCATGTTTTAAAATGGTGCCAATATCCTCTGTTAAGCTTCTCATCGCTTAGCTTCTAAGCAGTTGCGCACAATAACTGGCACTTCAGCCAGTTGCCTTTGGAGTAAGAATAAGAAAAGATACTTGTGCTGAATAACAAACTAAAAGCCACTAATTTCTGTTTGAGATTTTTCTTCGCTAAGCTTCAGCTTTTGATTTCATTCTGTATTAAATTGATGGGTTGGGTAGTGCCTGCGAGTATTCCAGGCATGGCTCTTAAGACATAACTTTCATTTCTGAATATGAAAGATGCAATAAGCCATATACCAGAATATTTAATACAGAGTCTAAGTGTGCTAGCTAAAGAACTTGTTCTGCTTTTCTTTCTATACAAGAATTACTTGACCAGCCCATGTGGAATACTGCTTTTCTGTCAACTTTTTAGGTTCTATTTTAAATTTCTTCTGAAAACTTCTCTTTCATGGTAATCTTAAGAAAGGAGTCTATCCAATGGAAACCTTTCTCTTGAAAGTGTGTGTTTTGGACAAACTGAAACGTGTTAATGTAGTCATAAAAAGCTTAAACTTTCACGAGGCATTAGGTACATGTTCTTCCCTTCAACACATTGTTCAGTGATTAGATTGTAGGAGTTCCTACTAGGTGCTTCATGTGTGTGTCTTTTTAGAAATGTATGTGTAATGTTTCTGTATATATATATATATAGAGAGAGAGAGAGTTATATAAGCAAGGGTGTCAACCTTGACAGTGAATTTGAGAATAGGATTTTGCAACTTTGATTTTTTTTTGTTAAAATACATTGCTTTTTTAAAAAAAAATAGAAGATGTTTGAATGCCTTAATTCTTAAATAGCAGTCAGAAGGATTTATTCATTAAATGTCTCTTCACATCTTTCAGTGGTAAGATGCTACCCTTCAGTGGGGTAGAGCGTATTTACCTCAGTAGATCTAGGTGTGGTTAAGCAGCAGAGAAAACAATTGTAGTTCAAATGTCAATGTCTTTGACTTTTTTTCCACATAGTTTGGCTGTTTAAACCAAATTAAAGTTAAACTTTGAGTTGATTTATCTGTTTGCATTCTTACACGTTGCATAAATTTCTGCAGTTCTCTTAAAAGATTTCGTTGACTGACTGTAAAAGCAACAATGTTTAGTGTGCTCCTGGTTCAAACAAGGGAATAACTTTTATTCTTTATGGGTAAAAACAACCTGATGCTTTAGCAGATGTGTAATTTATAGAGAAATACCACACTATGAAACATACATGTATTATACATTTGCATAAGATGAAACTGAAGATGATCTAAATTATCTTCTCCTGAGCCATTAGGCAGCCTATTAGTTTATTCCCATTGACAAAGATGGCTGATGAAGAGGCGCAGACATTGCAGGATCAAGCTATAAAATTCATTCCTGGCACACTGCCAGCTCCTCAAAATGTCTTTTGTTAACAGACAAGAAAGCTCTTGCAGTGTAAATAAGTGTTTTTGTCTTGCAGCCCATATTGAGCAAAGATGGAATGAATTGTAAGAATATTCTTTAGTTTTAAGTGGTTTTTTCTGATGGGAGAGCAGAACATAGAAATGATTCAAGAACCCTTTTGAAGCTGCAAGATTTTATCTACTTTGTTTCTTCTTAAAACAGCCTGTGCTGAACACAGTTTGTTACAAGAAAGTCATTGAATAAGGTGGGATTTCTCCTCAATAACTGCATAAATTAAGAGATTGATAATAAACAGTACAAACCTGTTATTTTGTTTATCCTTTTTCCTTCCTATGAACTGACCTAATGGAATTTCCACACACAGACCTTGTAATGAGACGGTCTGGGGACTGACAAGCTGGGAAGCAGCTTTCCTTTTCACCCTGACCATGGTCAAGCAGAGGCATGAGTTACCCAAGGTGGCTGTGCAGTTTGCCCCTTGGAGGTTTTTCAAGGCTTGATTGGGCCAAGCCTTGAGCAGGCAGGTCTGCTCTCACAGCTAATGCTGTTGTTAGTAGGAAGTTGGAATAGGGGCCTTCCGATATCCATCCCTACCTGAATTATTCTGTGATTCTAAGTAACAGTTAAATCTGTTTGACCTAATTTAAATGCAAATCTTCTGATTTAAAAGGCAGTTTTCTGTATGTATCCAACAAGAGCAAACTCCAGTTCCTTTACATTTGTCATCACTGAACCAACTAGTGTAAGTGCTCCTACTTGAGCCATTTGTACTCAATTTGTCAATAAAATGTATAAAAGATGCACAGTAGATTGCGCTTGGAGGATGTTACTTCTGTTGCAGTTCTGCAAGCAATGGTCACGGATCTTCAGCACAGTAATGCTCAAGTGGGTTAGAGCTGGAATGACCCAGTGTGCTATCTGTGGAACTGCATTTCAGTGGATTGTGAATGATCTTTGTAAAGGATTAAAGTTTTAGAGAAATTCTTAAAGGAATCCCCATTATTGGCATGGCAGCTCTCAAATCTGGGTGGAAAAACTGTAGGCCATGCAGTAGATCTAAAGTAAATCACTCATTGAGCAACCTCTTCTCTGATATTCAATGTTTTAATATAAAAGTGATTATAACATGACTCACGTACTCAAACTCTCCAAAATGAATGTATTGAATGATTAAAAAAAAAAAAGTAGGCAATTCTTGTAATATTTGCATTAGCATGTGGATCTTTCTCATCATTAAGTATATTGACTGCTACAGCCCCTGGTTAGATAGATACCAGTTGAATACCCTTAAGGGAGAAGATCTGCTCATTTTCAGCTCTCTTCCATGCTACCGCAGTACTGCTGAGGCCAAACAAGTACAAAAGATCAGCTGCAGCTAACTGGTTTGGAGCAAGGGATACAGTGGAAACCAGAAGGCCAAAAAGGGGTTGTCTTCCATCTGTGCTGAAGATGCAAAGTCATGCTATCTGAAGGAAAAGAAAGATGACATTGCCCTTTAGCCTGGGTTTAATGTAGGTCAGTTGGGTCACCAGATGACATGACTTTAATGGCCAAACTGCTTTTAACAATTGCCTTGGGCAGTGTTTAATTTCACTGATCTTTGCCAGCCTTAAGGAGAAGAGAGAGGAAAAACCCACCTTATCTTCTGGTTTTCACACAGTGTGCGTTCTGCTGCTTCTGTGATCTTTTATGACTGGTCAGTATAGAGCAACATGTGCCTATGTGATTATCCACATACTAAAAGTGTCATTTACTTCTACATTGCTCACAACCCCTCAGATCAGATTGATTATTGTGGTGTTGGTGTTGGTTTTTGTTTTGGTTTTTTTTTTAACTTCAGTTTTTTGTTGCTGAAGATTTTTGGGGACAGAGCAGGCACATAAATTACATTCACATCGTCTTTGTAATTGCTTGTAATTTGTTATTCCTGAAAAAGAACTCAATTACTTAATTTACTTACAGATACCTATATAAATATGTATTTATATTTTGGTGATTTAATCCTCTTTTGTACTGAAATTTCTCTAATGAAACCTATCACCTGCTACACATTTTCTAGTATGGGATGAAGACGATATATAGTTAAGTGCAACATTGGTTTGTGTTAAATTTCAGGTTGAGTTGATGAAAAGGTTTGTTGGAATTCTTGGGCTGTTCAAATACCATATGCAGAATTTCTAGTCCACTGAAGCTGGCCTAGGATTTATTATCTCTCTTTCACATGCGATGTTGTCTTTCTCATTGTGAAACACTGTAACAGAATCAATCACCTACCATAATAACAGAAGAGGAAGGATAGAGCTGAATTCTGGTTGTCTTGCTTCTTTTCCATCTTGGTGATGGACTGGGGTAGTACTACAGGCAACATACAGTGTTCTTTTTTGGAAATTCCTCAGTATATATCTTAGAAAGTGCATGCATGTGTGTCAGTTTTGTATAGGTGCTCTGAACGGGCTATTGCTCAGAGACAATGTCTTGAGATTGTAATGGAGAGTGCTATTAACATGCTAGTTTAATGGCCCGTAATGGTGGGGGAAGAGACAAAGAAAAGCAAATGTTAAAAGCCATTGGGGGGGGCGGGGGGGCGCAGAAAAACCAAAAGCAAAATACATGATTCTGCCATGCACATGCATCTTTGGCATACCTACATCTTGAAGGTCATGTGCAGTTTGTCTCTTTACTCTCTTTTCTGCAGTAATAGATACTACAAATGAAAAAAATACAGAGAAAGCAGTAAGAGTGATTGAAGATGTAGAACAGCTATTACTACGTAAGGAACTATGTTAAGTAGACTTCAGCCTGGGAGTAAGACAGCTGAGGTCCATAAAATACTGTGGGGCAGAAGGTGGTAGCTGTTCAATGTCTTCTGTGGAAAAAGAACTGAGGAGCATCAAATGAAATTAGCAGGGGCCATGCTGAATGCAAACAAAAGGTGATAACTGCAAGTGTGAGGTGGGTTGTAGCACTCCTTTCTCAGGACGCAGGCACACTGAAAGTTTAGATGGTTTCTAAAGCAGCTGGATAAATTTATGGTTGCTGTTGAATGAGGCTTGAGCTGCAGATCGGTGGAGGCTAGAAGAATATTTTGGATAATTACTACTGCAGGAATGTCACAGGGTTTGTATTCTTCGCTGAGTATCTGCTGTTGGGTACTGTGTGACTTGAGGAGGGAGGCTTGTGGTCTGACATGCCATGTCTGGTTTTAGGTTGTTCTGACCACCCCATTGGTTTTTGATTGTGTGGGAAAGTGTTCTAGATCTGTTCTTCGCTGACAGTGTGTTTTCTGCAGGCAGTGAGCCAGATTAAAGCAGCGTACAGTTTTCTTTTCTGCACCATGTTGATTTTATAGGTAATAAAACTAAGTATTATAAGCAATTCCAGGAGTGTCAGAATTGAAGAAGCCTAGTTTTCTAAAGATTTGGATTTCTTGATTGATAAACTCTGATTTAAAATGTTTTCTGTATTTAGAATCAGCCCTTCCAATGGCTTCTTATACTGCCTTTACCTGTAACTGAGACGCAATCAAATGTCTTGCCTAACTGGCTAGGTTTCCTCATGAATATTGAGGGGATGAAGTATCTTTCAGACCTCTGTACCTCTGTCTCATTTGTATGGAATTGTGGATTTAAGAGGTACTTGACAGAAAACATGATAAATTGAGCCACATTTCCCTCAGAAACCAGGCAAAAAGATACAGCACAAAATAAATACAAATAATACAAATAAACCCAATAATCCTTCATCTTGCCCCAAAGCAGTAATAATATAGTCATAAAAAGGCCTGTGAATATTAAAATTTGATTCATTTTAAATTTTATCTAAAGTTTTAAATGTAATAAGCTTCAATGTGCATGGCTGTGCACAGAAACAGTAGAGTATGAGTGTGACATCCAATTTTTCTTACATTATTTAGTAACCGACACACATGCTGTGTTCTTGCTGGTTGTTAACAGCATGTAAATTATAAGGCCAAAGAGGTCTTCCTCATGACAATGGCTAATGTTTGTAGAAATGCAAAGGTCATGATCATGACTACTTTTTTTTTTTTATGCCAACTGGATACTGATGACAATTACTGAACTAGACAGATCTTAGAGGGTCAGTTTATTGACTTACCTTCCCTGCTTTGTGAGTGGTGATGAAGTCAGTGCAACTGTCTGACTTCTGTGCTGTGGCAATTTAAGCGAGTTAGGCCTTGGATAGTTTTCCTTCGTATTCCTGTGAAAAACAGGAGCACCTGATTCACTAGCTTTATTGTTTTGTGAGGTGCTATTCGGTTAGTCATATTATTGCCATCTTTAAAAAAGAAAAGAAAATCAACTTCTTAAAACATGTTGTGCTTTTGGGATAACTTTCTTTTCCTTCCAACCTGCAGTTTAATCTTTAGTGAAGCAAAAAATCAGTGGGTTTGTACTTCCTGACCATACATGTGAACGGTGACAGTAGGGTAATTTTCAAAAAATAAAGTTTTTTATAAAATTTGAATAAAGACCTTTTGAGGTAAGCCTAGGCCGTTCAAACAAAGCTCTTTACTTACCTTTGGCCAAAAATATGTGAATATATGTTTTTGTTTTTGATCAGGCATCATGTGTTTGGAGGGAATTACAGCTGTAGGAAGCGTGGCCATAGGCTGGACCTTCTTTCTCCCAGTTCAGGTGTTCAGACTTGAATGTCCATGACTGAATTGCTTCTGAACCAATTCTTCCATGATACAGTGGTCTTACATCTGTTTATAAGTGTGTGTGCTGGTCAGGGTGGGATGTTGGAAGTCTGCATTTCAGTGTGTTAAGCTACCCCTTACAAGATTAAAAATTAGAAATGGAGAAGAGAAAACCATTTTTTGTATCTTTGGAAACCATTGTTTCCAATTACTGCTCTGGGTGATTTCTGGAGTAGTAAAATACTAGCCTAGTATTTTGAGAGACAGAGTGCAGGTCATGCACACATCAGGAAGCTGAGTCACAGCTGGAGTGTATACAGCACTAGGAAATATCTTTTTCAATAGCCTGAGAAGACAAGAGGCATTAGATGACCTGATCTTTTTCATCTGAAATTTTTGCTTTTTTCCTCTTTTTTTCCCTTTACAGAGGAAAGTTTCATCAGGGTAGAGCTGGTTAGTTTGAACCTCCCTGAATCTGGGGCCTTCTGATGCAGGTATGGTAGGTGTATGATAGATGTGTTACTAGAGCTTAGTTTTATCAGTTTACAAAACTGTTAATCTATTACTGCAAAGAGGAGCTTTGCTTAATGATGAGGATTTTTGTCTCAAAAGAGACTGGAAATTACACATAAATGACTTTGAGTTTGGTAATAGCAAATTTATATGACTTTGTCTTAAGTTAAAGGAGTTGGTCTAAAGCTAGTTGTATCAACACAGTAAGTTGAGTGTAAGCTTGAAAGTTCTTTTCTGAGTCCTCTTGGGAGCTGGGGAAGTGGTGGCAATATGAAGGTTAAAAGCCTTACCAAGGTTAAAATTGGCTATGAAGGAATAGTAACTTTCAGAAATAAATGAGAGGAAACAGCGAATACTTTTGCAAATACTTTTGGGTAAAGATACTTTTTTTTGTTGTTGTTACTGCAGATGAAACTGGTAATGTAATCTGCTGAGATTTGTAAGTAGTTTCTGTTAGATAATTTAGTGTTCCAGTGCTTTACCAGACTTCAGTCATTTGTGTGAAACTGGTGCTTGCTGAACAGCTGTTCCAGACTACTCTGTCCCCTTGTTTCAGTCAAAGTAGTTGGCAGTTTTTGGCATCCAGGCGCACAGATGGAGCAATTGCTTTGTTTGCAGAACGGAAAATACTAGGGAAACATTGTTCATTCTTGCCTCTTTTTTTTTTTAAACATCCTTGCTCTCTAATTACTGTGTGCTTGGCAGGAGTAGATTTAATCTTGAGTGTGCATCTTTGCTGTCCCTTCAGAAATCAGCCAAAGTTATCAGCGTTAAAAGCCAAAACTTCTAGTATATTCACTCTCAGAAACTTGCTAGTGCTGCACTGCTAAAATTATGAGTCAGTTACAGCCTGCAGCTGTACAACCTTTAGTTGTACCCCTTGACCTTAACAACCCATCTGAAGGTCAGGCACTGAAACTGAGGAGACTTTTAGGGTTGGGTGTGTGTGTGTGTGTGTGACTGTGTGGCTTTACTGGTTGGATTTAGGCAATGTGCAGGTGGAAGCTGCTTGGCTTAGACGGTGAGGAAATGGAAATAACCATGGGGGGAGTAAACAAGGAGGCTGAGAAATAGGAGCTTGGATGTAGAAAAAAATGAGGAGATTGGACGGGCCATACAAGAATCTCAGGGTTTGGAAACTGGAAGGGAAGCACATGCTAGAAGAAATCAAGATTAGCTTGGTGAGGAGGTAGCGTATGGTAATCAAAATAAGACAGAAGTGAAGGGGCTGTTGAAGGCAAAGCTGAGCAGTGACACTGAGAAGGTGTTGGCAAGGAGCCTGAGAACTGCTGAGGTAAGGGGAAAAAAGATGTGATGAAACCAAGTGCTTCTGACAAATTCAGATACAAACATGGGATCTGGTTTGTAAGGAGCCTTGGGATGATGGGAGAGTGTTGCTGGGCTGGGATAAAACTTAGGATTGTGATGTGGATCCTATGGGATGACTGGGGCTGGACTGGAGTTGAACAAACCAGCTGGGAGAGGAGACAGGAGGGTTAGATCAGAATAATGTGTTTCCACAGCAGTTCATTCATTGTAATGCCTAAAATGGAATCAAAAGGGTTTTTAACCTTGTTGCTCTTCTGCTGTGTGGTAGGTTGATGCTGGCTGGATGCCAGGTGCCCACCAAACCCACTCTATCAATCCCCCTCCTCAGCTGGACAGGGGTGAGAAAAGATAATGAAAGCCTCCTGGGTTGAGATAAAGACAGGGAGAGATCACTCGGCAATCACAGTCATGAGCAAAACAGACTTGACTTGGGGAAATTAATTTTTTACCAATCAAATCAGAGGAAGATAATGAAATAAAAAGTAAATCTTAAAACGCTTTCTCCCCACCCCCACCCCTGCCCCCTTCTTCCCATGCTCAAATTTACTCCTTGTTTTCTCTCCCCCCCCCCGCCCAGCAGCGCAGGGGGACGGGAGCGGGGGCTGCGATCAGTCCATCACACGCTGTCTCTGCCGCTCCTGCCTCGCAGGGGGAGGCTCCTCACACTGCCCTGCTCCAGCCTGGGGTCCCTCCCATGGGAGACAGTTCTCCATGAATTTCTCCAGTGTGAGTCCTTCCCATGGATTACAGTTCTTCGTGAACTACTCCAGCGCGGGTCCACCATGGGGTCAGAGGCGCTTGCCAGCAAACTTGCCCCAGCCTGGGCTCCTCTCCCCATGGGGTCACAGGCGCTGCCAGGACCCTGCCCCAGCCTGGGCTCCTCTCCCCGCGGGGTCACAGGCGCTGCCAGGACCCTGCCCCAGCCTGGGCTTCCCACGGGGTCACAGCCTCCTTTGGGCACCCACCTGCTCCGGCGTGGGGCCCCCCACGGGCTGCAGGTGGGGATCTGCTCCACCATGGACCCCCACGGGCTGCAGGTGGGGATCTGCTCCACCATGGACCCCCACGGGCTGCAGGTGGGGATCTGCTCCACCATGGACCCCCACGGGCTGCAGGTGGGGATCTGCTCCACCACGGACCCCCACGGGCTGAGGGGCACAGCCTGCCCCACCGTGGGCTTCACCACGGGCTGCAGGGGAATCTCTGCTCCGGCGCCTGGAGCCCCCCCTGCCCCTCCTGCACTGACCTGGGGGTCTGCAGGGATGTTGCTCTCACATAGTCTCAGGCCTGCCTCTGACTGCAGTTGCCCCATTATTTGGTTGTTTTTTTTACCCCCTCTTAATATGTTATCCCAGAGGCGCTACCACCATCACTGATGGGCTCGGCCTTGGCCAGCGGCGGGTCCATCTTGGGGCCGGCTGGCACTGGCTCTGTCAGACGCAGGGGAAGCTTCTCACAGAAGCCACCCCTGTAGCCCGCCTGCTACAAAACCTTGCAATGCAAACCCAGTACATGCTGTCAGTAAATATCTTAAACCTTTTGACTTAACAGTGCCTTGCCTCATTGCTGGTGGTCCACATGGAGCACCATGATCTGAGGGGAGGAACTCTAAAGACCTCTGCCACTTCCATTTGAGAAGCAGATTTGGAAGAAGTGAGCACCACAGTGTTCTCACTGATCTGTAGGACTACTGGCAGTGCTGCTTGACTTCTGCTTGTATTCATGAAAATAGATCATCAAGCAACCCCCACCTCCTCCCCCTATCTGGTGCTTATATACAAGTACTCTGCAATCTCTGCTGTGGCTAGGACATTGGTGGGTTTGCCTTAGTGGCTGGGTCAGGCTGCTGCTGGGATAGACGCAGGTCATGGTCAGGGTCAGAAAAACCCAAGGTCAAAGACCAAAGTAGTAAAAATGTATTAATTTTGAGGGAAAGGTGGGGATGTGCATGCCAGCCTGTCATGTGGAATGCCAAAGTGCCAGCATGCCACAGTAAGCATTGAAGCCTCAAGTCGGGGCTGAGGCAGAGGCTGGACTCAAACTCAGCAGCAGAATACAGGAACACTGGGAAAGGAGCTTGGTGAAGCAGGATGATTGGGAATGAGTTCCTGGGAGTCAAAAAATAGCATCATGGATTAAGGCTAGAAATTGCAGCATAACACCAGGTTTTAGGAAAGTTGGCAAGCTCCCCAAAAACCTTCTGTAAAGATGTACCTACCACTTCTGTTTGTATGGCTGAATTTGGGGCTGCTGCCTGGCTGGCCAGCAGACTTGGGGACTCCTTTCAGTCATGCATAAAAAACGTTGAATTGAGCATAGCTGTGTAAGCAGAGATAACTTTTAGTGTTTTTTCCTAACTTATTGCAGATGCCAAGGTTTTACTCTGTAAGGGGAGTGTGCTACAAAAGGGTACTGTGTCATGGTACCCTTGTGTTCTGGGTATGGCAGATACACTGGCACAGAGGGAAGAAAAACATCGTTACTCTGAGATCGTGTTCTGAGCTCTGATTTTACAAAGCTTAATGAAGGTCTTGGTAGCACTGTTTGGAACACAAAATTGGCTCTCTGGGAAACAGCTAAAGCCCTAAATTATTACAATTATTCCCTTGACTATTTCACAAAATTAACTTCATTGAGGAAAAAATAAGATAGGATGTGTGAAAGCTGGTCTGAAATGTTAAAAAAAGAAATGTGATTAGCGCGCTTTCGTGTAGATGAAATCAATCTCACTTATGAAGGCTAACTAGCCCCTCACTTTCTTGACTGTAATAACATTCATTTGATCCTGGCTGCTGGCAAAAGAAAGTAGTTTAATAATTAGTGTGGGATGGGCTCATCTGTGGGTGGCTTGTAAGGCGATACCAGGTATCACTGAGGGGAAAATTCCTCTCTAGGTATTTAGACTGTCATATTTTTACCACCACTATCACAGTCAGTGGACCAGAGTCCTGGCTGGTAGATGCACTTGCAGCTCCAGTTTAGCCATGATGGAGTGAATGTAGGATTTTGAATCTGGATTTCCATGGAACTTTGGCTCCAACGAGTCAAGTGACTTGCACTGTATTGTGTAAGGTGGAAACTAAGGAAGAACTAATGTCAAAGACTTGTGTAAATAAATACTGATTCACTGAGCTGTGGTGAATTCTGTTGAAATATTCAGTGTTCATTTGTGGTGGGTGTATGGGAGGGGAGGAAGCAAGAACAGAACTGACTCAACATTCCTTTAGACTGTCTTAATGTATAACACAGGTCAGAGGCTTTTCCCAGTGGTTTGCAGACTAGACCCTGGGTCACAGGAGATGCATAATCATTTTATTCTATTTAATTTGGTTTTCCATCCCTTAAACTTAATTAATGTCATTAGGTGGGGGTTTTGCCTGTTTTCTTGAATTTTGAGACACATAGGAGGTGCTTTCCTACGATTTGTTTCAGAAGACTAGATGGTATTTTGGTGTATGGATTTAAAAATCTTGTGGGTTTAGAGTGAGATTACCTTAAAAATGTAATCTCTTGCTGGTATGTCAAATTGAGTCTGAGAAGATGTTAAATACAGTAAAATTAATTGAGGGAACATTTGAGAATAAAACAATTTCTTCCTTTCTTTTCTCCTGCCTTTACCCAACCCCACTCCCAGTGCCTTAGGAGTAGCCTATTCATGCATAAAGCTTCATTTCTTCTTTCAGGATTGGTATTTAGTCATGTCCTTATATATGATGCTGGCAAGTTGTGAAGGGGCACACCAAAAATTGTAATTTTTATTTATCCTTTTTTCTACCTAGTCATTCATCCTGCCTGTTTTTGGTGGAGAGAGCACAGAGTGTTGCCCAGCATGGGATGGGGAAGGGAAACAGGGCTGAGACAAAATCAAAATCACAGAATCATAGAATATTTCGAGTTGGAAGGGACACATGAGGATCATTGAGTCCAACTCCCACAGCACTTGACTTTTGTAAAATTTGCATTTTCATTTTAAGGCTTGAATTTTTATTTCATGTTTTGCATAGCAATGATAGCAAATTTTTGGGGCCTACATCCACACCACAGTATAATAAGGTTCTATTGACTGTAAAATTTACTCAAATATTCAGCATCACTTAGGAGAACTGTCAATCCACAGATTTGTTAAGTATGAAGATGTGTAGTTGGTGAGGCTGTTATCTGTTGTCTCTTCCCTTGGCCCGCCCCCATCCCCCCCACCCCCCGCCCTTGGTTTCCTAATAACTCTGGTTCTCTTGAAAATTTTCTTCCTTCCCCACCCAACAACTGCTTTATAGCCATTTCCTAACCTTATCCTCTACCTACGGAGGTCATAAAAATTGCTAATGGCATCTCTGTTGCCTTCTGTTGTGTGATTCTAATAGGAAACGGATCACTGCAATTTATGGGGTACTTACCCTTTTCGGTACATGATGAATGGCTCACTTCAAATGATGTTTCCTCATTGATTTCCTAGTATTTATCACCAGAAATGACAGAGCAGGAAGAACAGCATTTAAACATGAAGTTGATTTTGAAGATGACATCTTTTCACTACAGTGTGAATTCATGGCAATATAGCATTTGCTGTAGCAGAGGAGCAAAAGACATGAAGTCAGTTCTTTAAATTGCTCTTAAGTACCTTTAAACTCATTTTTTGTTACACTGTATTAGCTTACTTGCCCGTTCTTTGGTAGGGAAAGAGAGGCTTACTCCACATAGAGGTTTTCCTCACACTCTAGCTATTTGGTACCATGTTCTTTAGGCAGGTACATGTGATATTTATATGTCATTGCTCATTTTGTCTGTGTTGTCAAACTCCTTAGGATATTTACTTTTAATTCACAGAGAAATCTATGTGCAATTAAATTCTGTATGATATTTAGCAAGTGACTCTGGAATAACTGTATTTCATGGTCGCATTTTATTTTGCTACATGACAATACATTAAGAATCAGAAGAATCCCTCTTAACTTGCTCAATTTCTCTCTGATTGGGCTGGATTGACTGCAAAATGGGAAATGTCCCTTTAGTTTCTGCAGTGGCCATTTTTCTCTGTGTGTTGCTATGTGAATCACTGGACGAGGCCCCATACGAGCAAGGTAGACCCAGGGTCAGATGCAATCCTTCAAAATATAGCTGTTTTTAAATTGACTGGAGTAGAAAATTAAGACATTCCCTTGCTAAGTAGGATAGCTTGTTTCAATTTAGAAGGATATTGCAGTTTTGCTGCTTATACAACTGGCTTAAATTTCATTGACTTGACAGTCTTTGGATATTTCAAACAGTTACAGCTCTGCAGTAAATATTTTTTTTTTCATCTTTAAACATTATTGTTAAAACTTGTTTGCATTCTTCATTTTCACAGAGTCCAATGTTAGCTAACTTGCTAGCAAAAATGAGGTTATGTAGGTTAGAAAAGAGCATGGAGTTTCAAAGGTCGCCTTGATAGCTACTACTGTAATTAGGTGTACTTTTAAATGGATATAAACTGATTATTTAAAAATGCACTATATGAAACCATTGAGGTGAAAGATACCTATTCCAGAGAACTTGTTATGATTTTGTTTTAACTTTCACTATGTAACAATGCAGCTGTCAGTTATTTTCATGCGTTAATTACCTGCTTCTTGAGATTTGTGATTATAACTTTGCTCTTTTCTCTTATTGTTATGTGCTTACAGATTTTTAGTTTCAAACCATGACGCAAACATTGCAAGTGAAGAATAAAGTCTGCAGACTTTCAAGTCTGTGCAGTTTCCATTTCTTTCCCTTTTTCTGAAAACCATTTTGTGTAAAACTATAAAGAATCTAGTGGGCTGCATACAGATGACTGGAAAAAATATTTCATATTGTCTGCTTCCATTGCTAAGCATTATAGAATTGGTCTTCAAATGTATCTGGTGTAAACATGCTGCATGTCCAATGAAAAAAAGACAAATACTATCATATCTCTGCTCATACTTGCTCTGAAATGGGCTTCATATAAAGCACAAATATCTAAATGAAAACACACTTTTCTGTAAAACCATCACTTCCAACTGCCCTTTCCAAATTTAGTCTTATCAACTGTTCTTTACTTAACTTTGTCTGCTTTCTCCCATCCCACTGCAGTTGCTTTCAAAAGAATGTCTCTGAGATCTGTGTGAGAGGCTTCACATAAAATAACAAAACAAAAAAATTAGCAGCCTTGCAGAACACTAGATTATATGTTTAATTCATGTACTGAGGTAAAAGATGTCCTGTAAAGGGTTGCCTCAATTCCCATAGTGTTCAAGTGGAGCCACCACAGTTGGTGATATATCTACAATCCCTTTGGAAAGGATTAAGTGAGCAAACGTGGGCAATTGTGTGAAGAATTGCTGCAGCTTTAGTTCTGTGTAATATCGGAACTCAACAGATAATTGAAAACATACCTTCAATACCCAAAAATATCATCCAACTTGTTAGAAGGCGAGGAATAAACTATGTATTTTTACCTTGGGTATGTGTAAGGCTGTGGATAGAGAAAGGGCACGAAAAAATGTAGTTGGTTTTCTTGACTGTACTTCATGAAAATCAGCAATAATTAATTTCAATATATCTGCTTTTCTTTGTAACTTAGTGTTTGGTGTACATACTTGAGTGGCAGAGAACAAAATGTACTTTTTGAAGATAAGAAATGTTCTAAATGTTCATAATGAGAACAGCATGTGCTGAAGAAGCATAAATCATTCAGACACCTCTTTAAATTTCAGCTATTGAATTTAAGTGACTTAAAATTGGGCTGAAGTAATAATATAAAAATATACTGAACCTTTCTTTTTACCCTAAATCCAGCTTTTAGAATTTGTTCTTACTGTACATCAAACAGCTGTTGTTGGCAAGTTTCTTAAGTGACTGACCCAAATCTGAGTTTAATAGTATTAATAGATGAACTGTTCCCAGTCTTTGCTCTTCTAAACCAGCCTTGTCTCTGACAATGGTAGAAACATCTGTATTTACAGCATTTGCTTTATTCTTGCTGATGGCATGGCCTGCATTTGAAAATCTCAGGTCTAGAGATCCTGACAAGGTCTAGACAAGACCATCTGAACCCTGATAGTCACAGGGCTGTGATGGGCATGTTCTCAAGGTTGGATCAGTGTTGGGTTTGAATAGTGCGTGTTGCTGGAAGATCTGTCAGTCGGGAAATTTCAGAACAAGTGCAATTACAATAGAACTTAGACGGAAATTTAATAAAGTTACAATTGCTCATGAGCATTCAAACATATTTCACTTGTACCTTTACTTTTTATCTGTGTCAAATTGTTAATATGTGAACATAAGAAATGATTATAAAAAATCTGATGTAAGTTTGTGAAGATTTTGGCAATGCTACCCAATTCTTTCATTACCTTTGTAACATTTAACACAGCTTCACGGAACTGTAGTCCTCGCTGAAAAATATCCACCTGAATTACTAAAATTATGCATGTATGACTAAGAGTCGTAGAGAAACTTGTACAGGAGCTTTGGATATGATGGACCTTTTTCTTTATTCAAATAATTTATACTAATCAAATTATAAATCAGTAGTTTGTAGAGAACTCTAAGAAACATTTGTGTTGTTTTGCTGTTTTTGAGAGGATACAGGAGAGAGACTTGTAATTGAGAGGAATCGTTTTCATCAGTAATTCTGCTGGGGGAGGTTTGGTGGGTTGGTTTGCGGGTGGGTTTTTTTTTTGATAGGGAGAGAAATTAGATGGGTAAATAACAAGGCTGTGTTATCTCTAAATACCATTATACTTTACTACTGGTCGTGGCTGAAAGTCTTATGTTACTGTAGTCTAAAAAGTGTTAGGGTTTTTTGTTTTTTTTCCATTGAAGCGGAATGTTTGAGCCGAGGTTTTTGTTGTAAGTGAGAACTGTTTATTGCTTTGAATTCCAA
Organism: Falco peregrinus; assembly: GCF_023634155.1. Taxonomy (NCBI): domain Eukaryota; kingdom Metazoa; phylum Chordata; class Aves; order Falconiformes; family Falconidae; genus Falco; species Falco peregrinus. The sequence continues at coordinate 57,707,856 of NC_073723.1, read as the reverse complement.
AAACGCAGATTTCAATTAATCCACGCTAGCCGTGTACTGCAGAAGAGTGCTGCATTAAGCTTCCTTTTGCCTGTGCCAAGTTCTGCATTGCCAGAAGGTGCAGCTGCATCTGTAAGCAAAAAGTCAGAGGAACTGCAGTAGAGGGTTCAACCCTCCAGTTTGTTCCTTGCTACTCTGTGCTGTTAAATAAGCATGAAATAAAACTGTTTACATGTACTGGGCTTTTATCTGTTTATCCTATGCCTTGTGGCTTTTTACTTTGTTTTCTGCTGTATCTGAAGTAAGTATTGTTAGTTGTTTTGTTGTTTAGTAACTTCTAGTTTCCCAACATTTTTTTTGTGGAAAGTAAAAACTTCTGGCATCTAAATGAGTTACCAAAGAAAAAAAGTCGCACAACCTGTCGTGAAACTTCTTCATTGCTATCACTCACCTCTAGGACAGAAATACCTGCTGTTTCCAAAAATGCAAACTAACAAGTATTGGCCTGTTGAGTGTTCAGAGACATGACTTATATTCCTGTGCATCAGAAATGTAATAATGAACTCCATAAAATTCTATGCTTGGATAAAGTTCATAGCAGGTTCTTGTTCATCAGTACAGTGATGGAAACTCATTTCCTTTGTTCTAGGAAGGGAAACAATTTGTAGTTTCCTACAGACTGGTGAAACTTTCCCTCAGGGGGTCAGCGTACAGAAGACATCAGTCAAAATATTCTGTTTCAGTACTCCTAAGTCATCACGCAGCTTTGGGCTGGAACTTCTCTGCTGGAGTCACCTTTCCCTTTAATGCTCTTCCGGAGACTGATGTACCTATAGGTACTGGTGTAAATAGGACTACACCTCTCTCTATGTGCTACTCAGACATCAGGAGGGGAAGAAGCACTTAAAGTGGTTAAAACTTGTCATGGTGCTGTAAATGATGACTGACTTAGAACCTGAAGCAAGCCAGGAAGTGGAAGTTGTTAGTAAAGAGGGAAGCAAATTTTCTGTCTGTAGGTTTTTTCTTCACTGGAATGACTTCCTTGCCCAACTGCCCTTTGGTCTCCTCTTGCATGCTTTAATATACGGACTATACCTCACTGCATCACATGGAGATACTCTGGACCTGACCGAGCTGGCTCTGCAGACGGTTGTACAGCTGTTAGGTGTTCTGCTGGAGTTCCTTATTTTGGCTGAGCTAAGCAGTAGTGGGGCACTACCACAGTATGTTACTGCTGTTTTGACGGATGTTAATGCCTTGTTAGACATCTCTAGGTTGTAGCAGCTATCATTCATTCAGCAATCTGTCATGAGTTACAGGCATACTTCATGCCATACCTAAATGCTTCTTCTGATTAAAAATTATTGTGCAGTACCTTGGATTAGCTTGGGTCAGCAGCAGTCAGGTTTCCTCAGTGCAGCGTAGACTGGGATCACTGGCATTAACCATCTTTTCAAGTTTTCTAACAGAAGGATCAGATTAGCAAATAATGTTCTACTCACTGTGCAATACTTTTCTGTCAGTCTCAGAGATGAGCTATACTACATACATCCCTACCATGGCCCTGAAGTTATTCTTGTATCAAATGTCATAGCATTTGTTTACAAGACAAATGGACCTCACCTTTTGAAAGAGATTCCTCATTTCTAGTGAAGAACACCTTGCACCCAAACTCTGCTACCTGATGACTTAAGGGCCCAAGAGGTACTTAGTGTGGAGAAGAAAATGTTTTGTACTCACTGTTGTGACAATTTTTGCCAGCAAAAAACCATCCACAGTTCTGTGCGCCATACATTTGTTCTAAATAAATGTGCATATGCTAACAATCTTCTATTTAATATATACAGGGGGAAACTATCAGTAACAAATGCACTGCCTTCTTTTAAAGTGGCAGTTTACTGTAAGGATTTTAATGTCCTGATCCATTCTACCGCCAAAGAGAAAACGCATGAATGTGATAGTTCTTAATCTGTCTCTTCTGCAGTGCAATGCAAAGGTACCCAAGCCTGACTGTTCAGAGAAGGGTTGGAGTCTGAAGACACTGACGCAAGGTAGCAAGAAGCTCCATGTGAGCTTCAGTCCACTGCTCAGAATATGCTGCCTGTGGAGCAGCTTTCAGAGCTGTCTGCAGTTGTGAGTGGGCTGTTTCTGCTTCTCAGGCTGCCTCCTGTCTCCAGATATCTTTGCTCTGCATGTGTTGGGAAGATAACAGCCAGGTTTGGGCTGTATGTCAGCTGTTTCAAAGGCGCATCTTATCTTTACATGGGCTGCTGCAGGTCCCAATGCTCTGCCATTGTACCACTGGTGGGGAGGGAACTATTCCTTTGCTTTCAGGCATATAATGCAAAATTCAGCAGTTAGATACTGAAGTTGTTGTATTTGCTGTTAAACTTCACCTCTGACCGAGAGACCTCTAGCTTGCTTTTAGTCTTCGCAAATAGGAAGGGGAATATAGACCTGTCAGATTAACAGTGCTAGCAATTCTTGCATAGTTGAAGGATCATTGAAAATAATTCTTTGCAGTCCTCCAGTGATCTTTTAATGCACTTGTTCAGTTCCTGTGGTCCAGTAATACTCTGTATTGTGGCAGTAAACACTTGATAAATTCTTGCCTCTGACTTGACAACAGAGGGACGAGTGCTCAGTTGAGGAGCAGAAAGCTTTTATGGAGCGAAAGCTATGTGATCTCCTCTGGGGAACTCACCTTTGGCTGGCCTGGGCATTTGCAAGGTTACAGCGTATCATTTATTGATCTACTCCCCACCCCCAGTTCTGGCTTAGCATTCCCAGTCTTAGGAAAACGTCATGCCAACAGTGTGGGACTGCAGCCCAAAAAAAGTGCTGTCATTTCTGACAGCAAACAAGGTGGCTTGGTTATGAGGGAAGGGAGCTTTTCTGATAGCCCGTACTGGGGGAGAGGGGAGGAAAGAAGGAGGCAGTCTTGTATTTTTCACATCCCTTAAACCAAGATCTGTATTAGGGGTGCTTGATATTGGGATTAGAGCATAACTTCGAATTTTGCACCCTGAGGTCCCCATATTCCTTCTGTTTCCCATATCCTTGTGTTCTGCAGCCCTTTGTTCATGCTCACCTTTCCCCCGGACTCTGATTGCCCAGCCTTGCTATCCTGTGTCTTATCGACCCCAGTCTAGTCCCTCCCAGTTTAGAAAGTCTCCTTTCCTCTTTAGCAACACACATCAGAGACCCCCTTCTACTCCCACCTACGCCTCTGTTGCTGTCCCAGCCAGCTTTCTCTCTGCATTTAGCCACAGGTCTTTGCGTTTGGATGGTCTGTTCACCCATGACAGTGTTGCCCATCTCTGCGCCATCTGTCATATTGATACAAGTACCTCTAGTTCTTCTGTCAATTCCTGCAGCTGGCTTGGAAAACTGCATGAGGAAAAGCAGGAGGCTGCAGCTGGCTGTTCGTACTGCTGCCTTAACATCTGCAAGCATAAAACGCTAGCAAAGAGACAGGGAGATTTTTCTCCAGGTTATGGCCTACAGTCTTCTTTGCAGAAGGAACATGCCATTTTTCACTCTTGCTCTGACATAATGTTTCACTTACAGACTGGTATGGTATCCCATCAAATTTCATGCAATTTATGCAAAGAGCACTGTGTTTGCTTTTTGAATGGCTGATTTTAATCAATTGATTTTATACGTCACAGAGAAAAATACTGCTAGATTTTTTGGTGTAACTGAAAGACAACCGCTTGGAGAAGTGGTCTGAGTCAGATAGCATGGACAAATATTTTTATGGAGAGGTACGTCCTGAATGAAGCAGTCAAGGTCTGAGTGGCATAGCAAAGCCCAGGAGATACTGAGTTCCTGTGACTTGGATAAAGCTGCCTTTCTTGGTAACCTCAGTAAGAGAACAGAGATTCTTGTACACTTTTGCTTTAGTTGTTACATTGGTGAGACAGAGGTCTGTACAGGTTGTGGCCTGATTTATATTTGAAATAGGTCACCAAGAACTGAGTTAGACATGCCCTAGCTGGGATCAGTTTCCAGAGTGCCATGCCCTGGTCCTCTCTGACCTGGACTGGTTTCCTCCATGACCAGCAGCTATCAAAGAATTAGAATTTTAAAAGGAATAATTAACAATTTCCACCCTCATTGTGAGTGCAGAAAAGAATTAAATGAACATATAATTATGCCCAAGTCTTTTACTTTTTGGCGAAGGTGAGTGAGATAAGTGTAAAGGAACTACAAGATAGATATAAATTTATGTAATGTGTATGTAATTAAAAGATGTATCTATATATGAGAAAACAGCAATTTGCATATTAAGTGCCTGGTTTTGAGAAGCATGCAGAATCTTCTTTACATCGACACACGTTCTTTGTTACACCAAATCAATATTCTCAGTATCCTCAAAGATATGTTAATAGGGTAGAATTTGGTATGGTTTGTAGTACATTGTTATCCTCCTTTTAGAAAGCATTTTATAATGTTTTCCACTAAAGAATTGAAATTCCTCACAATCTTAACAGGTAAGCATATTAGAACTTGGGGGAGGTAAGGGAAGAGAAGGAAATTCCAACTGCGTTATAAGAAAAAAAGATTTTATTTTGATTTATTAGGAATACCTAGCAGGCCCATGATTGGGAGAGAAGGAAAGGAGACCTGGGTGTATGATCCTGCTCACAAGGGAGAATGAAAATGGAAGTAACCATAATTCAATTCAGAATGCATAGTATGTACAAAACCTTTTCCTTTAAAACTTCTACCCTTTCAGTGTGCAGTAATGCTGACTTCATCTCTGCAATTTGTCTGGATATTAAATCAGATCAGCGTAATTAGCTAACTTTACTTATTAGCTTGAGCTGACTCTGGTGGTACAATGGTTGAATTGGTTGCCATTATATTTGTTTAACTGCTGTAAAGTAAGTTTCTAACAATAGGTTCCTACACTTAAATAGCACTGTTGAGCACTGGTGCCCTATCAATCAGTCAGACCTTTCCCTCCTGCTGTCTGCTCTGATAGACAGTTCTGCTGATGTGGGGACTCTGGAAGAAGAGATCAGGAAGAAGGGATGATGGATAAAGACCATCTCCTGTGTTGGGAGGAAATCAGAAAATAACTTTCTTTGACTATCAACAAGCTGCTTTGTCAAGGTGTCAGAAGATTAATTATGCTCATGCAAGAGGCAAGAGCAACTCCCCCTGTTCCCGTTCCAACCCTCCCCACCCCACCCCTCCCCACCCCCCGTTTTGGTGTAATGGGGTGGCATTCTTCTGAACTGCAGCAGAGAATTGCAAAGAAAGAGGCTTAAGAGATTTCAGTCCCCTAACATCACAGTCCCGTAAGCATTTGTAAAGCTCTTAAGCATACATCCATGATACTGTGAAGTTCTGGCAGTAATTGATTAATCAAAGTGTTTCTTTTAAGTGCAGTATGGACTTGATCTCATGAAATACTTGGTGCAAACTGCTGTTAAAAAGTCTGTCAGCATTATGGGTAGTTAGGGTATATAAAGATCAAGCTTTCAATGAAAAGAGATGCAGAAAACCTTTTCACAACATAACCATGAAGATGAAAACATGTATCTATCACTCGTTCTTGAAATTTATGAAAGGGAAAAATCTCCAGTAAGTGTTTGTGGTATATTTTTTTTATTGGATCTGAGCAATTCTGCTTAATATTTTGCTTTATCCATTGTCCTTTTGTACCTTTTTGAATAAAGTAAGTGTATAATATAACAAAAAAATGAACCATCTTACATTTTAAATTAATCTTTTGGGGAATAAATAACATGTGCTAACTTGAATTCTCAACAGAATAGGTTTAGGTAAAAAAGAACAAGTGTGTTTTTTTCTTAAAAAATAGTCTTGAAAAACACTACTTAAAACAAGGCCGTTTTGACTAAGTCACTTCATACAAGCAAGTCTCTTCAAAAGCTCTTTAAATCTTACACAAACTATGTCAGTAAAAGGACTCCTGTTTTGCTTGATCTATGACTTAGTCCTGCGCTCAAAAAAAAAGAGAGCATTTTTGGGTAATCTGTTGATTTGATATAATTTTGGGGCTTTTTTTCCTGGAAGGTGTAAAGTCCTGAATTAATAAAAGGGAATTGGAGACTTAAAGAGCCACATCATTTTTTGGGGTTGGTTTCTTTGGAATAGTTTTACTATTTTTAACATTTGCAATGCTAAACTATGAACAGTGGTGTTTTGTTGGGGGTTTGGGTTGGTTTGATTTATTTTTTTTTGGTTTGGTTTTCTTTTGGTGCTTCTGTGCAGCCTTTCTTCAGATTATTAATAGTTTAAGATGTGTTGAACTCTAATACACTATAGTTGAAATTGTAACAAACCCAAACATTTTAAACCTGGATGTGCCTGACCTTGAAATGCTGCTGATAAAAGCTAATGCTGTTAAATTGCATGCCAAATTAACCCTCATTTCCAAATGCTTTGTGTGTGTGTTTCCTGTAGGATAGGCTTTGATCCCACCAAGCAACACTTCTTTCGCAATCAGTTATTTTTTAATGAAGGAAAATCAATGAACAAGTTTCAATGCCTGATTTCAGTGGTAATAAAATGAAATGTTTTCTTTTGCATCCTTCTACCTCTGTGCTTTGTCTACTGTATCAAATGCCTGACAGGATACAGTGTTTTGGTTTGGAGGTCATACTGATTTTTAGCTAAAATGCTTATGTTCACATGTGTAAACCTTATCAAGGATTACAAGTTCATGTGAGAAGGGCACAGGAAACTGGATAATGGACTGGACAAGGCATAACTTTCTGAAGCAGTTGGGTTTTTTTTAAAGTCTTATTGAGGCTTAGCATCAATAAAGATGTGTTTTAATTTAAACCAAGAAAAAATAATGTTGCTTGCTTCACAAGTACATTTTTCTTGAAGCATCCAGGTTCATATTATTTTAGTAGTTGTCCATTTTGGAGCAACCTTGGCACTGTTTTGTGTTTGTTTTCAATTTAGAAGTTACGTTGCAGGAGCACCTGCCTGCACAATCTATGGGGTTTTCATTTGCATCTTTTGAGAAGTATGGGCTTTGTGTGAGATCTAATGGGATATAAACATGTGCCTTCCTGGACTGGTAGGCCTGTGTAACTCTAGGGGTGGTAAATTCCCCCTGAACTCAGACAACAGGCATGAGTAGGAACTACTCACATACAGATGTGGCTTTTGCTTGTCATTGTCTGCTGAGGACCTCGAGTGTTTTAATTTTAAAATGTAAGCGCATATTTTTATCCTCTGCCAAATGAACCACCGTCTACATAAATTCATTGGAAGGGGACATTATCTTCCTGTGTGAACTTTGCTGGGAAGTGTTTGCAGGCCATAAAGTGAATCATCAGTCTCCCTGGGCTGGAGCTGAAATCTCAGCCTGTCTCCCTGACATCTCCTCTGAGATGTTTATCTCCTGCCTCTGCCTCCCGTGTCCCTTCTCTGTCACTGTGCCCAGGCTGCCTCTGTCGCCGTCCCTGGCCCTCCAGGGCTGTGTCTGGTGGGACATTGCTGTGTAGCGTCTCTGACCGGGCGGTTTTGCTCGTTGACTGGGCTTTCACCTCCCATCTTCGCTACGTCAAGACCGTGTTCACTGGTCTGGATAAACATAGCTCTGTGCCTGGTCTGTGTGAAAAATCTTTTCTAAGCCTGTCACCTTGATTGTGTTACCTCTCTTTCTGCATTCCTCTGCCAGCGTTTTCTTGTCTTTATAGCATCGGACCTAAGCTCTTTATCTTCTCTTTCAAAGCACTCAAATCCCTGAGGTGGTTTTTTTTTTTTTCCTCCATTATCTGCCTCTTGTGTCTCCTTGTTATTGAGATGTCAGCCCTGGGACTCATTCAGCCCAGGGTGCCTAATTGGGCAGACACAGCTGACCTTGATCTAGGGCCAGGCCAGAGATGGTGAGTCCTGCTGGGTCCCAGCTCACTTACTAGGTCTTGCTTGTGTGGTGCTTTTGCATCTGCTGAGGCATTTTTGGCTCCAGGGGTGCGAGCACGATTGCGTGGAGCCAGCCCAGGCAGCTGCTGGGGTGGATGAGCCATCCCTGAGCGAGAGGCAGCTGGTTGCTCTGCAGGCACCAGCTTTGCTCCGGCTGGTCTTTTTTTCCACCCTGGCTCAGGCCTGGCCTTGCTGCTTTCAGGTGGAGCTGCTTCAATGTCTCTGCTCTGGGGTCCCACTCTCTGGAGCTGGATTTTAATGTTACCCAGTGTATTCCAACACCCACTCCTCTGGGTACAGGGCCTAACTGTGTTCCCTTGTGCGCTGTATTGTCTTGTGTGGGTGCCTTGGAGGGGAGCCAATCTGTAGGTCAGGGTATCGTCTTTCCTAGTATATATACTGCCAGCTCTGAGTTAATGCAAAGCATTAAAAAAAGCATTTTGTGCTTTACATACATACTTTGGTACAGGCTTTTGACTGTTTTAGAGACTCATGGGGTTAGGAAGTGTGATGAGCTGGGAGCGAGCGAGTTCAGACTGAGAAGACTGGATTTTCCAAAGGCGTTGTTTTGGTTTGTGTGTGTGTGCTTATGAGTTTTTAAAGAAGCATTCTCTTTCCACTCTAGATGCAAGAATTAATGTTACTTTAGCAGAGTAAAACTTGATGCACAGTTGTTTCTTTACGCAAGCCCATATAGCTTTCAGCCTGCTTTAAAGGACCCTGTGAAGCAAGGTTTCCAGCGCGTGCATAAAGGTGGGGATTTGCGGTGGTGTGAGTGGAAGCGAGAGGAGGCCTTCCCCCTGGAGCAGCAGCCGGTGCAGCCCGTGGGCGAACGGATTGCTTGTGGCAGTGCTGAAGTGCCAGCTGGAAGGGGTGTCTGGAGGTCTAGTCCAGCTCTTGCTCTTAACAGGAATGTTGCCAGCCCTTGGGGCTAAAATTTGTGTTAGAGGAGGAAGAAAAAGGTAATAGGATATAACCAAAGATGGTATTGTATTATAACTGAAGTAACCTTAGGAAATGCTAATAATGAGAAGAAGAGGCAAAAGGTTTGTTGTTACCACTTTTCAGCAGTGTTTCTCTGAGAATTTATAAGAAAATTAATTCTGCTGAAGTGACCTTTTTTTCACCTTTTGCTGGCTCTTGAAAAGCCTGTGCTCCCTGAGCCATCCACACAAACACTTAGCCAAATAATGAAAAATCCAAGTGCACATGCTCCAAGGGATAGTTAGGCATCACTAAAAAAAAATTCTCATTGCTACTATTATGTTAGAGGGCAGTAGTTCCTAAGGAAAATCAATTTTTTCCCATTTTAATAACTTCAAAATGCTCTTAATCTATCCAGAAGGAAAATGTGATGACTAAATAACTTAACTAGAAGCTTTTTGAAACCAGGAACTTCTTCGTTACTGCCCCTTTGCATACATTTTCCTGTGACTAAGGATTTCGATTAAACTTAGATATAATATTTAGAAAGAGGTAAAGTATCTGATCTTGCTAAGGCCTGTATTTACTGTAGAAATACAGAGTAATTGAAGATGCTGGTTTTTCATTTTAAAATTGTGTATACAACAGATAAAATGTGAGCTTCAAAAGAGGCTGTTCTGGAAAGGAATTGAACTTGAGAAAAATGAGCAACTTAACAGGAATTTTTTTTTAGCTTTTCTTTTAGCATGAAGTGTTCTCGCTACAGTTGCTGACCCAGTTGTTTCACTGTTATTTCAGAGCATACTTATTTTCTCTTTGATTTTTTTTTTTTCTTTCTACATTCTTGGAGAAGGCGTAATGTGCAACATTTGCCTGATACCTGACAGTAGATCAAACAGTCACAACTCTGCCTTCCTGAATGAGACTATTTCCATGTAATACTATTTCTTAGACTTTTTGAAAAAGAAGAACTAGTATTCTTCGGTTTTAGCAGATTAATGGCTGTGAGTGGCACCTCACAATAAAATCAGTGTTTCGGTGGTATCCCTGTTGGGTCTTTTGTATTAACGGGGGAGGAATCCCTGATCACCGGGTTGTTTTCTGTGCAAACACTGGGAGAATGCTGGGACCAACAAGGCTGAGCTGACCTTACATGCTGGCCTGTTCCCTGCTGCTGACTGTCATGTTTCAAAGGTTAAACTAACTGTGGATGAAATGTAATCAGTAGTGTGCTGGATCCTTTCCAGATCACACTGGAGGAGTGCAATAACCAGCATTGTTAGCTTTGGGAGAGCAAGAGACAGAGGTCATTACCTGTGTGCATCTGAGCATGAGGAACCAACTGCCTTTCCTGCTACCTCCCACATATGTTTATTTAAATCTTATCTGGAATTGTTATCCTGCTAGCCCCTGCTTTAAAAAAAAAATATAAATCAAGCAGTTTATTCTTCATACACTGTAATTTTCATCTTTCTGTTGATTTCTCAAGAGTTTCTGTGAGATGTCAAACCCTGTCATTAGATGGGATCTGGATCGATACTTGGGGAAGCAGAAAAGGCTGGAAGACACAGTTGGTGTGTTTTTAGATGACAGTCAAAAATAGGCCAGGGTAAACCAGACAGTACTCTTAAGACAGAGACATATTGCACCAGCAGAGGAAAGATGATCATGGTACAGTTTCCTTCCTTTACTAGTGGGTAGCTAGGAAAAGAGCTGGTACAGTAGGAAGCTGGTGAGGGACAGAGCAAGCGTGGGAAGAGGAGGTGAAACAGAAGCACAGAAGCAAAGATAGCATCTTTGACAACTGATTTCCTGTTTCTTTCTATCAACCACTCATTTTCCCTAACTCCATCTCTCATTTGTGCAGTACTTTCAGTCCTCTGTATTCAGATCTGCAGCAAGAGTCTGTTCCCAGCATCAGATAAAAAGGCTTTCTGGAAGGCACCAGAAGCCTGTAGCATATGGTGGGGAAGTACTGCTTATTGTTGCACTGGGGATTTCAAGGGTGACAGGCGGTGAAGCCAGTATTTTTTCTGCCTATTTAGCATTTACACAACCTGTCCTCTGAAACTATATGTCTGTACAATAACAGTAGACTTAAGTGGGGAACAAAAAATTGTCTTCCTTTTGAAATCCCTGGAAAGGTTCCTACTCCATCAAAGTGTGTTGTTTTCTTCATAGATCAGTGTATGGGTATGGCCTTGAAAACCAATACATTTAGTAGCAATGGAGACTTTTCCCTGGAAAGAGGAGGGGGCAGATGGGGGACTTCCATTTCAGAGCAAATCAGACTAAATAAACCTGTAGAGATGATTAGATTATTTTAATATGTCTTCATATACACTCCTGATTGTTATGTTATAATTAACAGCTGGGAATAGGAATGCCTTTTCCGGAATCTCTCTGTATGTTTTTTTCAGTTTATTCATTTTGCGGTAGTTTCTAAAGAAGCCCTGACATGAACAGAGGTCTGTATCTGCTTATAAGGAAGGTCAGCTCTGTCCTGAGGAGCTCAGTGTAAGTTGGTTACGGTGCTGGGACAATAAAATACTGCTATCTTCCTTAGCCCACCTTTACCAGGCGCTCTCAGGATCATAATCACAAGCAGAGAGTGCTCCTTATCAGTGTTTCCATCTGTTGCCCTCCTCCTGCACTTCAATAGTAGAATGATTTTTTTCCTTATTTCTGAGTCTTCATGAGATCTCCTTTCCATTTCAGTGTGTGTGAAAGAACCAGAACACAAGATGTTGTCTTCCTATTTACTTTTCTTATGAAATTCTTATTTTTGAAAGGCCTTTTCTTTCGTTGACAATTTTTTTTTCCCTTTCTTTCCATGCCAGAGCACTGGAGATGTGGAAGAACTGAGTAAAAACACTAGCAGCTGCCTTACTCTTGTGAAACATGAGTAGTATTCTTTCCTAGTCCTGTGTCTTTCACCTGGCACTTTGTCTATGCTAGATTTCAATTGTTCGAAGAGAAGCTTGGTTTCTCCGCCAACCTTAGGGTGAAGTGCTTCAATATCTACTTTCATAAATGCTCCTGGACTTCTAGCATGCCGAGCAGTATCTGGATAAGGCGTAATTTCTGTATGAATGGTTTCTTCTACTCTACTGGGGTAACTATTCTAATGTCCAGTGTTTGTGGCCCAAAATTTTGCTCAAGTATATCGTCACTTCAGGGTGTTCTGTGGGCATTGTGGAAGTCTTTATTTAGAGGGCTTTTCAACAACAGCAGTTTTAATTTGAGAGAGTATGTAGACCCAAACTGCAGTCATAGAGGATGCAGATCAGTGTAAGTAGTGAAGATGCCCTGATCCATTTTTGGTTTTCCTATTAGGTCTATAAGGAGCCCATCAATTTTCTGGTGTATGTGGGAGTCTTAATTCCAGGGAACTTCTGCCAGCTCTGCTGAGAACCTTAGGAACAAGAAACCAGTTTCCTCCACCTCCCAGGTATTCAGTCAGCTGCCCAGACCTGGGTCCATGGCAATCCCAGCTGAGGGAAGGCTTCTGAGTCAGGTGCTTGCCCTTATGTAAAAATAACTAGAATTCCTCAGAGATAAAAGCTTTAAACATTAGCATTTTTAGGAAGGTCTGGCCACACTTGTGTCTTTCTGCACAAGCATCAGCAGTTAAGCAGCAAGTCCTGACAGAGTTTCTGTTTTGTTGCAATATCTTTAGTGATGAGGGAACCCAGGGCAACAGAACTTGAAATAGCAGTGCTTGGAAAAGCCCTTTGTAACTGAAATATGGGGTCTGCGTGGATTAAATATTTGAAGATTTTTTTTTAATATTCTGAACTGATCAGCTTGCCCTTTTGTTTAGAGTGCTCTGACATTTTTATTAGAAAGATAATGTGAAAAATCACTAATGGTAATCTACTGTCCATGACTACCAAGCAAAGATCATGTTGTTTTCTCTTTGCGGTATAAAGGCCAACTGCACTGAAGTGGATTGTTTTATGTGATTACTGGCTGCATCCATCTATGTATTCAGACTGGCTGGTGGCTATAAATACAAACACTTGTGTTTCTCTGAATGGTGATAAGCTGAATCTCTCTCTGAACTTCAATTTATTTTTCCTTCTCCTCAGTATTAGGGTTCAAGATGAGCCTAATGCACACCAGCATCTTCTGCTTCCCCGCTGTGTCGATTTACATAGCACATATATATGCACATTATGGCCACAAGTAATTTTTCTTTTTAAAATCTATTTCCTTCTTGATTGTGTTCCTTATACCTTTCACTGTGTTTTCCTTCTGTGAATTTATGAAGGGCATGTTTATGCCTGAGTGCTGTTTTGGATGAGAAGATATCTTTAAAGGAACAATAATAGAAGAGGGACTTCTACTCTATCTTCTGTCTATCCACCTTCCTTGTCTTCCAGGCCACACATGTGGCAAAAATAGTAGGAGCAGGATGGATATGGTGATACTCCAAAGCAGAACAGTTTGAAACCAAGGGAAAACCACATGTGCACAATATCTACTCTGTACCATTGGACTGCTTTTACTCTTGGATTTGTCCTAACATCAGTATGTTGGTATAGAGGTCCTTGGAGGATGTCCATATTGTGTAACTAGAGGTCTGTATTTATGTCTTTCCCCTTTCAGATGTGTGTAATGAGTATTTTGGCAAACTCATCAGGTAGCAGGAGGTGTTTGCAGAACTTTTTATGGCAAGCCTTTCATTGAGCCTTGATAGTAGGATTTCCATGTCAATGCACACCGTATATTTGTATAATGGACACAGCCATAGGTTGTCCTTTTACGCTGTCCCTCTTGGACTCTGCTGAGCTGTTTTTCTGGGTATATTTTCTCTGCACTTGTTGCTGACAAGATCAGTTAACTGTGGATGCATATGCTTGTGAAATCCCATCCCTGCTGAAGCTAACAGGTTTAGTTGCTTTATGTGTGCAAAAAATGGTAAGGAATATTGTGTTAAAGGAAGGTCTGTTTCCTCCTTGTGTGTCAGGTTTTTGTATTTCATGTCAGCAATGGGAGATGCAGAGAGCACAGCTAGCAAACTGGAATGTTCTCTGTGTACCACAACGTTCCTCAGAAATTTCTTCTAGCTCATGGATATTTCATAGCAGTGCAATTTACTGTCTTGTGAAGAAAGAAAAAGATGTGTTTCAGCTTTGAGTATGTAGGATACCTTATTGTATAAGACAAAATTGTGGCGATTTTTCCAATTTTACCCCGGAAAGTTTTGAGTTCTGTCTTCCTAGTGTCTACATGTACTTACAGAGTTCTCTGTCTCAATTTTGCAGTTGGGTCCTTGTGATTAAAGTAATCGTGATTAAGACTTGTTTTAGCTTAAAAATCCTTTTTTAAGCTTCTGGTAAGGAACATAATGACTCTTTCCTGTGCTGAGAGCGAGCAAGTGAGATGCACGGGAGGAGATGGGGACTGGGGAGAGAAGGCAGTCTTCTCATGTAATTATGTGAGAATATTTGTGGTATGTACATTCTCTGTAGGAGACTTTTAAATACAGATAAAACTACTGAAACTTCTGTTCGTCAAGCCTAGCAATTTATGTTGATTCCTAACTGAAATCTGTACAACAGATTTAAAAATCATGATTAGGCCTCCAAAATGTCACAAAGATTCAAAGGCTAACAGGCCAGTTTGCCTCTTTATATTGGGTTCAGAGATGTGTTATTTCAGGAGCTTGGCTAAGAAGTGGCTCTGTCACAGCTTCATTGTCTCAAATGTCACTTCAAGTAGGAGCAGTTTTTATTACTACACAGTAAAATCAAGATGGCTTAATGGAAATTATTTCTTCATGTGTCAAAATGACTCCTTTGTTTCTCATTTTACTCTTTTTTTTGCCTGCAGCTAATCTGCTTTTTGGGTTATCAGATCCAAGCATCTTACAATGCTGACTCTAGCTGCGGCATTCAGCTGGAATGCTGCCTTTTGTTTACTGGTTTCACCAGGCCTCCAGTGCTGTCTTTGGTCATCTGGTGGCTCCACTAATGTGATTTGCACTCCCAGGCTCTGCAGGTAGTCATGAGCTTTTATAAGGGAATTAGAGGAAGGCCTGCCACCCTGGTTGCTAATTAATCCACAGGGTATTTCTTGTGTTTTGTTTTTCCAGCTTTTTTTTTTCTCCTTGTTTAAATTTTGTTTGTTTGTTTGAAAGCAGACCTCGATCTGTTTGCAGTTTTATGGAATTTTTTATCTGCTCTGCTCAGACTTCAGTTCCTGAAGTTGCTTTACCTGGCTGCGGTGACGTTTATTTTGCTTTAAATAGAAGTACCAAATCCTATTGATTCGAATGTTCGTTTGAGGTTTTCTTAGGATTTGTAAATAAATACAGAAAAACAGATGGCTACACAAATACTCAAAGCTTCTTTATCACGATAAATAATATACACAAATTGTTCCTGGTACTACTGGATGTAGTAAGGGGAAACAAACCTCCACCTTTGCAAAATTTCATTCTATTAAAATAGCAAATGTTGGCATATGTAGGAAAGTTGAAGTGTTTTACTAATGAGAGTGCAGCTGGAATCATAAAATTTTGCAAGCACACCAGAAGTAGATGCAAGTTTAGAAACACTCTCAGTGAAGTCTTATACTTTTGAGCCACTGAAGGAGATAGTCAAGCAAATATTCAATTACAGTTTTTTCAAAAGCACACAGATCTGTAGTTATACTGGATATATATTTTTATATGAAAGGGTATGCTCAAAAGAGAATATATGTTCAAAACATCTTTTACTCTTTTGCTAAAGTAGAGGAGTTTCAGACTGAGGAGTATAATGTCAGATGCTGAGTATGATGCCATTCCTTCTTATATCCACAACCTCTCACTTAAGTATCCTTGTAGATTTGAGTGGGGATTAATAGAGTGATTAGGGTGGGGGTTTTTTCAGATTTGTTAGGGCCAGTATCTGGCTTGCACCAAAAAAAGCACAATGTCAATGTTTTTAAAGCTTCCCACTAGTCTAATTAAGACTCAACCTACAGTGGCTGGATCTGCATATTTTTATCTTTTCATAAAGTCTTTTTCACCCATTTCTGTTGGTTTAGAATAGAAGACACCAAATCTGTGACAAGAACAAAGTCTGAAAAAGACTTTGGAAATAAGTGTGCCCTTTCCATGCAAAAATAGATAAAATTGAATCTATTCTTACTGTTATTTACCTTGAGAGTGAGTCTATCTGTTTATCTAAGTCTAAAGAATTTAGGCTGATAAGAGGTGTGTCACTGATACGTGGTTTATAAGGTTGGGTCCTAAGAGTAGAAGAAAGCTTTAGAAAAACTGAAGTACATAGGAATGTTTCAGTACCCTCGCTTTGTCCGTTCTGTGATGTTGATGCTGTAGGATTTATCTATGATGTTTGCAGGAGATGTATGTTTCATTTATATACACATGCGTTTATATTTTTAACATGTTAGCTGAATATTGGAGCATTACTTTCTGTTCAAAGAATGTCAGTAAAGTTGTTGAGTTGGTGTTTCTGCCTAAGGAAAAATCATATAGAAATTCAGGTGCAGGGCATTTAGTAGTGGACTTATAAAGCCAGAGTATATCGATTGAGTTTTACTAGGCTGACAGCAGCACTGAAGGTCCTTATGACCCAGAAGTTTGTGACCCATGAAATCTCCATTTTCCTTCTATTGGTAATGTATCTTGAAGTACAGAGGACTGAAAAATGCATCCTGTGTGAGCTAACACATTGATTATCTACAAATGGAAAATTATTTTGGGCTTATTGCTAAAAATGTATTTGACACTAGTAAATATAGAGATAGGCTTAAATTATAATCTTAAATGTTCCCTCGGCACAAATTCACTAAGGCAACAGCTGATACTTACAGGTATGAATAAGATCTGCTATATTTTTCTTTAAAATGCAGATTTCAGATGCTTGGGCATTTTGCTGATTCAGTTTCATCAGCTTGGATGCCAGTAAGCAGAAATCAAAATTTTCCTTTATAGATGGTACTTGTGTCTGATCTAAGGAGATAAATGACAGTGAGAGTTTGGGCAGAATTATTTCTAAAAATGGTAAATATCAGAGGTTCCTGAAAACAAGCTTGTAACACACACGCAGACTAGCAGGCAGATTTTACAGCTCTGTCCAGGGCACAGAAAGAAGATAAATCATGTCCATCCCCCTCTCATTTTTTAAATGGTTCAACCCTGGGGTTTAGCTGAAGGACTTAAGGAGTTTTTGAAGTGCAAATAGACTGGTGAAGGGTAAACCTTTTCAGAGTTTCATTTAGATGGATTTTTTTTTTTTTTCTATGTGGATTTCTGGCACCAGCTGAGATCTGGAAGGCCACGGGATTTTTTTGTTTTTGATCAATCAAGCAAACAGAACTTGCCATGGGGGTGTACATTCTCTGCATACATATTGATCCTATTGTGTTTAAAAGTAGTTAATTTAATCGGGGCTTTTTGAAACCTTTCCCAGTAAGACTTGCATTAATGGAGCTGTCATTTCAAGGTCATGTTTCAGTGTCAATAACTTTAACAGTAATGACAGAAGTTACCTGTAAGTTTAATATCAGCATTTCAGTTATTGCATGTTAAAATTGCGTTGAATAAGAACTAATTCTACATACGTGTGTATAAAAATGTTCAGTTTCAATTGAAAAATGTTGTTTTCATTGATCAAGAGATTTTCAAAGCAGTTTGATGTTACTGAACTCACTATCACCAACAGTTGTGTTACTATTCACCGCTGTTTGGATCAGTACCCTTGGCCTGTCCTGCTGCATAAGGAGTTTGACTCCAAGAGCCTATTTTACACCTTGTCTCTTCTAGCAAAATGGTTTAATGTCAGAGTTTTTATTCAGGGGACTTTCTAGTAGTTTTGACCTTTTACCTCACACTTTGTCTTGTTTAAATGCAGCAGCGTGCAGAAGATGGATTGCATATTAACTATAAACAGTTCTTTCTACTGTGATAAATATTTGGAGGTATGACATGTAAAGACTGTGTGCATGATAGGATGCCCATTTGAATGCAGAGTATATATTTTACAAGGCAGGATACAGTTTACTACTTTTTGGTCCATATCTGATGCCAAGATCTTTAAGTATTTCAGAAGAAAGCATTATATATTTTCAAGAATTTTCCTATGAAGATGTTAACTGCATACTTTGTTATTTGCTTCTTTGATTTGGTTGAGTTGGAAAGAGTTTCAGAAAGTTGTCCCAGACATGGTGACACTCAAGGTACAGTAGAATTGGGGCGAAAATTAGATTCCGATACCCTGGGAGCATTTGCCTGCAAATCTCCCAGACTTGGGTTTCTCATTGCTTTACTTCTTCGTAGTTACAGTATGCCTTCGGCCCTGCTGCCTGCCAAGGACTGGGGTTCCAGAGTGATGTGGACTGAGCAGACTGGGATGTGAGGCAGAAAGCAAAGTCTTGCATACACCTCTTTTAATCATGTGCTTCACGTGCATTATCTTCTGTAGAGTTTCCTCTGTGTGTTTTCTCCAACTGAATGGAATTTTATCAAAAGATTTCAGTGCCAGATCATTCCGTGGCTCAGAATGGGAGCGGAGATCTAAAGGTAGTGTGGGGTCCAGAGATGGGATCCTCTTTAGGAAAGACTTGATTGGTTGTTAGTTTAATTTCCATATATTATATGTCCAAAATGGTACTCCATGGCATACTATGGGAAAATCACCTATATTAAAACCCAGTGTATTTATACCTTCTGTATTTATCATCTGGTGGTTTGATGTTGGCCGTTCTATGAGAGCGCAATAGAAAGATTCCAGATCAGGATAGGGACCTAAAATTGTAACTCATTACAAATGAATAAATATGGCTAAATACAATTAATAATTAAGGCTAAAGAAGTGCCTATTGTGATTTTTCCTAAACTTTACACTGAACAGAAGACATTTAGTTAATGGGCCTCCTATCTTGGTCTTTGTTTTACGACTCAAACTTCTTTGTCCATTAAACTCACATGCTGTCAATCTCGTATACTGTAATTATGGTGATTTTGTATACTGTTTGAAAACTGAACATAAGATGCTGTTTAAAGCTTTGCTGGGAGAGAAAGGAATTCTTTGCATCTCACTGCGGAGAAGGGATTCCCAGCATTTGTGGCGTCACTTTTGCAAGTATGTCACTGGGAGATGCTAATATGACCTTTCCTTTGTTAAGTAAGAGATTTGTGGCACCACCCAGGACCCCTCTTTCTTCAGCCAGTCCTGTTCCACTGACTGGATAGAGATTTTTGGCCATATTTCAAGTCAGCAGTTTTTGCTTTAGTCTTACTAGGCATAGAGTGCAGATCTTTGTTTAGAAACAGGCATCCTTCTGTAGATGGGTATGTGGGTGTTGGCTGGCAAATCTATCATTCTAATTTAAATTTTTTTCTAAATGGTGTGTGCTCAAATGTCAAGACACTGGGGAGCTGTTACTTGCAAATTACAGATTTATCAAGCAGCCGCTGTATTGAAGTAATCTTAGACTGATTGCAGTATGCATTCGTCAAGGGCACAGGCTTGCGCAATGATTCTGAATTCCTGTAGGATTTACTGAGCAACAGCTGGTCTGTAGGATGTGTAGATTTTAGCAAGGTAATGTTTGTGTTTTGGCAAAGGACTTGTGTGACATGTCGCTGAAACTGTTCCAAAGTGCCACCTTCCTCCATTCAAGTCTGTAGGGATCCCGAGACAGTTTTTGTGTGAAATTTCTCCACTCTCTCTGTGCCTCTTGTTTTTATCATTGGTAAATTCTACAAAATTCTTCCATGGGGTATTAGGAAAAGACGAAGAAAATAAAAAGGCCATCAGCTTCACTAACTACAGCTGCAACAGAAGGAATACTCTTTTTTGGCCTTTAATTGTGTCAGATTGCCTTTCTCTGCAATTGTTGTTTTCTCTCTCTCTCTCTCTTTTTTTTTTCTTTTTTTTTTTTTTTTTCCACTTGAGAGAGGTTTATGGTGCTGTGTCCATCAGGATAACTGTGTCTTGGGGTTGAGGTTGTATTTCTCCCTGAGTTCCTAGAGGTGATGTTATCTTTTGTTCACTCCACAGTATGGTCATTCCTGAGAGCATCTGTCACTTTAGGCATTGTAAGATGGATGAGTCTCAAGTGAACTGCTGGTTGAAGCAAATGGTGAAAATAAAAAAAGAAAAGGGGGTTGGGGTCTTCAGAGGGGACAAACAACAAGGAAGCACTGTTAGAAATCAAAAGTAAGCCAGGCAGTAGTGGAAGAAAGAGCCAAGATGGATCACATGTTAGTAGATCCCACAGGTCTTGAAAATGAAGCTTGGTGGCTGAATGAATTCTGAAGAGATCTTCTGCATCTTGATGAAAATGCCACTGATACATATCCTACTTCATTTGCAAATAAGGGAGGATCAGGAGAGGATTTGAACATCAGACAAAGAAATGGTTTTTTTTCTCACATTGTGTTATAAGATTAGGGCAAATTAATGCTGCCAATAATCACAGAAAAGGTTAGTGATCTTTTGTGTATCTTAAATATTGTGTGAGAATCTGTCAGTACTCAGTGGGTGCATAGCAGTATAAAACCAAAACTGCATATCAGCAGTTCAGGTTTTGGAAAAAAAAGTAAACTTAAAATTTGTAGCCATTTGTATTTCAGGAGGTACTTGATGCTTTTAAAAAAGGGAAGATTCACTACAGTATCTCTGATTTAGCTAAACAGAGTTAGACATTTTAAGAGAAAGAAAGTGATGTTAAAAACCCACACATAAACTCCAAGAAAACTCCCCCCAAGCCACTGACAAGCAAATCCATCCCCACCCTGAGCTGAGCAAAGGTCTGTGTTTGCAAAAGCAGCTGGAGCCCAGTGTGTGTCAAGGTTTGGGAAGGGTCCAGAAGGATCTTGGCTTGAAAAATTATTTTGTCACACTATTGGCCTTGGTCCATAAGGGGAAGCACTGGTTGAAAGGCAAAGAAATTAAGATGATTAGAAGCTTTAAAGCTTCACAAATGGTAGCGTATCTCTCTTCTCAATGGATGTAAATAATAGATGAAAGACCAAGAGTGACAACAAAGGATCAGGGCGTTTAAGAGAATGTGTGCAGCCTGAATAGAGGTCTGTGGCCTAGGGCCAAAGGTCTTAGCTTTGAGTGTAATTAGAAGAAAATACAAAAATGTCATTACTAGCAGGTGAAATGTTCAGCACGTGTCCGAAAAATAGCAATTTCAGAGCCAGGAGCTGTTGGAATTGGATTACTGACATTCTACAATCACTGAAGTCTCTGCAGAGCCCTACAGTTTGGTCGGGAGCAGTGTGTGTTGACCCTGTTGGCACTCCGTGATGGATTCGCTGTTAGCGTGGCAGGGATGCACAGCGCAGGGCAGCGTCAGTGGGCCCGGCAATAGAGTTGTTTAATGTCTTTTCTCAGAACACAACAATCCTACCCAAAACCTTTCCTGAGTGAGCAGTGAGGTTTATAGCTGCTCTCTTAAATGACAGATTTAAAAAAATGGGAGGAGTGGGAGGAAGCGTAAAGCTATGTTGCTTGTAATTTTGAAACCTGGGGTTTGAAATCTAGGTGTACAGCTGGAACAGTCACGTTCGTTCTGGTTTTGACAGCAGGCCCAAGGGTGTGGTCCCAGCTTTTAAACCTCAAATCCCATTTGTGAGCAACAGGGGAAATGCCTTTACATCTTTTGGCAAAATATTGTCCATTTCTATTGAGAAACCAGGCTAATAACTTGTGTAGCTAAGAAAGTCTTGTCAAAGTCCAGTTAATGATAACTTAATTTAAAGCTCTTCCTGATGTTAATTGCTCTTCTGTATGGCCCTAGGCATTTTAAGAGTTACTCTTCTGCCTGCTGCTTGCTACACCATTGTTGCCATTCTTTGGGGTGTTTCAGGTGTATTCTTTTTTTCTATTAGACATATTTTCACTTAAATACCTTTACAGGATGTCAGATAGGAGAGCAACCAGCTAATTCTGTTTTAATTTTGAACGTTGATCTGCAGTTTAGCATAGGTAACTGGTCACCCATTTAGTTTGTTTCTTTTTAAACCAATAGTAAAATAATTACTTCTACATTATCATCTAATCTTTATGTTTCTCTGACAGTTAATGTTCTCATACTGATGTGCTAAGTTCCTGATATTTTATATAGTGACTTCGGTGCCAAAAACATGCAGATTCTATGACAAACTTGTACTTGACTGCTGCTAGAATGAGGGGAAGCTGCCATGCAACTTCAACTGAATATTCCTATTAACAAAAAAATGATTTTTTGAATGGTCAGCCCTCCTTTCCCCACCCCAGTCTAGTTTTTGCCCTAGACCAGATTTAGATAGGCAAGTTTTGCTCGTTTATTGTAAACTATATGCTGGCATGAGTAAATCTAATTTTTTTTTCTCCCTTATTTTTCAGGTATTCAGGAGTTTTAAACAACTTTGCAGCAAGGCTTCACAAACTCTTAGCTGCATCTTTTAATCATGACTGCATTTCAAATAGGTTAAAAGGAATCTGAGAAGGTACTGTACTTGCCTTTCCTAATAGACAATACATTGTATTTTTATATTCAGCATCTGTGTTTTGATTTCCATTGACTGTGTTTTAGGAACAGTGTGGACTGTAAATTATTTTTGCTTCAGGCATGTACAGTTCTAAGTTCTTCAAAAATCTTGAAATCCGGTTCATATAATTAAACAGCCTTCACCAAAGAGGGCTGATTTGTGCTTCCATTTTTTTCTCATATAGTCACAGTGGGGTCAGCTTCATTATTTAATGACAGTTCTTTTGAAGCTGTAACAATTTTTTTCTGTTGTTTTACTTAGAAGCACTGCAAATACTTAAGCAACTAGCTAAATGTATGTTTTATGCGCTTGGAGGGTGGATGTCTGTTTGTTTGTTTGTCCTCTCAAAGGATTTAAAACAAATGGGAAGAAGAATGCAGATCTTTGTAATGATTGGGAGAGATTTGTGTTTCCAAGAGAGATTCTCACACATCTTTTTTGATGGTATACAATATTGGACTCACGTAGTTTCTTGATGCATTTAAATAGCCAGCATACCCAGAAGGCCGAAGATCTATTCCTGCTTTATGACCTGTTGTATCCCTGGGGCAAGGGCAGCACTGAGCAGAGCAAGGGGGTCATGGCCATAGCCCAGGTTCTGAGTGGCATTTGTGGGTTCCCAAAACCTGCCTGCAGGAACATTTTGCTTGGCAACATCTGGAACATGGTAGAAGTCTGTAAGAGGGGGGAACCTCTAGGATTTTGCTTCCCCAGGTGCTAGGAGGAAGCAGCATTAGCCTTTTTGATGGGGGGAGGCAGATTCTGTGGCCCTGAAGTTAGGCTAAACAATTGCAGAGGTCAAAGGACAGCTGAGTGCGGTCAATGAGACACCCTGGGGTGTATTTTGTTACTTAGTAAAAGGACCAGCATCCTAAAACCCTAAAGGATTCTCTTGAAAATCTGTGTTGTGAAAAGGTTTTATGAGTCTGATGGCAAAAAGTGCTGATTTAGCTAAGGAATGCTAGCTTTTGTCTAAATGAAAGGCTAATCCTTACCAAATGTTGGCAGCTATTATAGTGCAGTCAATGCAGGTCTGAAAGGACAGTTAGAGTAGAAGTGTACTTTGGGATCCGAAATGTTTATCATTTTAATGGTTCTGTAACTGAAAAGATTTCTGAACTTTCACCTTTGATCCTAAAATGTATACCATGAGGAAAATATTTGGAAAAGTAAAAACCTTCACTTAAAATTAAAAGACCTTGTTCCTTAGGGAGCTCTGCCTGCCCGGTTATTCTATATCCTCTGACAAATTCATTTTAGATTATCAGGATACTGCCTAGTTTAAACTATAAATTCTTTAATCTGCTAACGCTTATTAATTGGTTGGAAAAAAGTGGGTTTTTTTCTGGTCTTGAGCAATTTCTGCTGCTCTTTTTTTAATGCTCACAAAAAAAAATTAAGAATAGTTTTTGATTAATTCATTCCTATAATTTGTTTAGCATTATCTTTCTTTAAAGCGACAGCTTATTAACACTTAACATTTGTCATAGAAACAGATAAGAAATCAATGTCAGAGCCAAGACCTTGTAAATAACCTGAAAGGAAATGTAATAATGGCTGTCTTCACCAGAGAGGTGGTGGGGGAAGGACTGGGCATGTGGCAGAAAAGGTTCAGTGCTTTTTGTTTTTCTTTGGAAGGGGGGGGGGGGTTGCTGGAAGACGGGGCCTCTGACTCTTTGGCCCTACTGTCTTCCGCAAACAGTCATTGTTGTGTTAGGAAGAAAAGGATACTCAGGAGCCAGCAGTGATGGCATTTTTGTAGTGACTAATGTGGTGTTTCATCATGATCTTTAAAAGAATATGATGAGTGAAAAAAAAAAGGCATGATTTTCAAGGGGAAAAAATGAGCAAAGAAGTTGAAAAGTAATTTTTTTATTATTATTAAAGAAATGTGCTTGCAAAATGTAGCTGTCTGAAGAGCTTAATTTTTAAACTCTTCAGAAGTACTCTATACAGATGCTTAGCATTGATTTATGTCAAGGTTAAGGCACCTTTAAACAAATAAAGTTGGGAATGGATAAACCTACTAAAATACAAATCGCCTATTAAACACAAAAGATGTTTGTATAGCATTCAGGCTGCTACAAAACTGACACATGTCTTGAAATTCTCCTGATAACCCTTTCTAAACTCATCAGAAAATGGTAGCATGTGTGTTTGAGGTGTACACAAGGGAGCGGCCAGATAGGATAGAGATGGAAGGTCAGGCCTTAACTTTGACTTTCTAGGCTTCAGTTTCATGCTTTTGCAATAAGGCAATAACAAATGAATAAAGGATTAAGGTGATTTATTTATCAATGAGATTGGACTGGCTTTGGCTGTAGGAACTCAATGAGATGTCTGTTGGAGTGTATTATCAGCTTCATCCCTATAAACAATGAATATCACATTTTACATATACATCTATATGGAATTAAGGGCTATATAAAAGAAACTATAATAAAACTGCTTAGAGAAATACGTATTTAAGCTACAATGCTTAATTTTGTTTGTAACCCTAGAATTTAATTACTCAAAGTATGTAAAATTGACATTACAGATTATTAAGATTTTTTTCTCACCTACTGGAGAAAATTCTTCTGTATCTATAGTGTTTATTTATCAAGTGGTTGTTTTTTTCAAGTGGATTTTAGCTCCCAGTGAGAATTTTATACATAGTATTTATATTCTACTGCGGCAGCAGTCACAGAAAAATATTATGAGCTCTAGCTTCTTGACTTTCTTGAATATCAGTATTTACTGAATTTTTATATGCATGCCTTCAAGAATGCATAGAGCCTGTGAATTTTCTGTGTTATTAACTCACTAAATTGTGATAGCAGCTTTGGGAATAAAGACTGCCTTTGCCTAGCATGTTTATGTTGCAAGTAAATTAAATCCAGCCTGTAAACATTTCCTTCTAGGAGAAAAACAAGTAGAGAAGTACATCTAGTATCTCTAACAAATAATGTATTTTATTATCTTTTTTTTTCCATAAGACATAAATGCCCCATACACAATTTGTCGTAGTAGATGATGAGTTGCATCACAAAACAAACATAAGCATTAGAAATAGAAATTGTTTTCTTCTCCTATTAAGTGTTCATAGTATGTAATTTTGAATTTTTGCATTTCTGTTTTAAGTAAAGATAGAGGTTTTTCTTTGCTAGACCTAAACAGCATTATAAAAATGCTATTTGCAGACATTTATCCCACAACCACCTATTGGGATTTCTAATTATCTAGAAAAGGTAGCTTGGATGTCAAAGAAACTCTTCCTTTTAGATATAGCCCTTGATGTGATGTTAAAGTTTTGTTCTGTTGATTGCCTGTTTGTTGCATATTTCATCTTAACTGAAATCTGGGATGTTGCAGAAGGCCCAGTAGTGATGTGCATCTTTGATCTCAAACAAGGGTTGCCTCTGGTCATTGCAGAGATTCTGGACGTTGCTTTGTTTATTTTACAGAAGAATTTGTGGTATTCTGGGGAGGGGAGAAAGTAGAGTCAGCTTTGACACATGACAAACACATGTTGAGTAAAAGGAAAAGGAAGAACTCTACAAAGCAAGTCTGCATTTTGAAGTTCATTTCCACTAAAACTAAATAAGAGAAACTTATTTTGTTTTTAAACAGAAATTATATGAGTAGTTTAGACAGTTTCTCAGTAGCAGAGAAGTTGCAGAAAATGTCCAAATGATATTAAACTTGACATTACTTGTGGTTTTAAGCTGATTGCTACGGTTTTGACCTATGCATGGTTTTCTTTTCCATTCAATGCATTGCATTTTGCATAGAACCGGCCATGAAAGCAGCTGGCTTTGCTGGGGTTTTTGTCTCCACATCACAGGCTAAAAGTGACTACAGAAGAACAATGTTAGATATGCCCCTATCTAGAGACTTCATGGGAGATTCAGATAAGAAAAGATTTGTTTGTTCCTTTCTGAAACATATTCCCAGTTCAAAAAAGCAGAAATGTGATCATTTTGACCTATTTGGAAATGGTATTTTTGGAAGAGCTGTGCAGGAATGTGCTCTGAATAGACTTGATAAACATTTTGATAAAACCTCTCTGCAAAGAAGAGGGACTTGTTTCCATCTTTGAGGTTCCTTTTAAGGGCTGATGGTTTTCAAGCCTCATAAAAACAAGGAGAACTCTCTTTCAGACTTGCCTTGTTTTCAGGCAAGGCTCTAGGATGAAAACCAGTCATTTTCTTGGAGGAGGTGAGGAACCCAACAACCCACTTAACCTTCTCCTATCCAGGTGTATTAGTGCATGAAAATTTGATTACTTAAGACTTTCTTTATTACACCTTGATTTAATTTTACTTTTTAATTTATGTTAGGGATTTGAAGAACTGTCACGCTACATCTGCATGCCCCAGGCGGGGAAAAGGATTGCTTACAGCAAAAGAAAGGTTTAAGTTTACAAAGTCCTAGTCCAGTGCTTCATTTTTAGTTTGTTGTAACTGTCACAAACCAGAACATGCACCAGATAAGATTAATACTGTGGAAAAAGAAAATACTGAGTGGATGTTCCTGAAGAACTGGGTCATGTATGTTTGGAAAGTTTTAAGAGCTGATGTAATCTGTATTACCATTATGCCTATTATTCAGAAAGATATTTTTTTAGTAGTGTCAGTTAGTACGTGTTGTTAGAATTAAGAATTTTCAGGGCAAGTAATGTCTCTACAAGATGAAGAGCAATTAGTTTATATTGCTGGGCAATAAAAGATTTCTTTGTCTCTCTTATTTAGAAAGAAGGAAAAGAGCGTGGGGAAAGAACACTTTTACTGCAGATGTAAATATCTAAATGATTTTTATTAAGGATTTTCCTGTTTAATGGTTGTACTATACTATCTGATGTTGAGATGTGTCAGACTTGGTACATTTCAGCTTACATTTTCTGTACATAGTAGTGAATTTTTATGCTGCTTTTCTATCAAGTGTTATCTTGGTTAGCAGTCTTAAATGTCAGTGTGTATGCCTAAGTTCCTATATAAATGGTAGCATATAATATATAAATAGTATAAGCTATGAAGTTTAAAACGTATATTTTTGCAGCCTAGTGGCGTAAGGGTTTACAATAATTTACAAACGTGGTTTGCTAAGCCATAGTGTATAGTCCTACACCATGGTCCTATTGAAGACAAGAAAGCATCAGCAGGCAGGTGAGTATGTACTTACAGTATTGAGGCCTGAAAGCAGATCATGAGAAGTGATGTAGAGAGGATGTGCAAGAAAAAAATTAGTAAGAATTACAAACAAGTTGAGGGAACTCAATGGTTGGAAAAATCATTAATTTAATTAGCTTCATATGGTGGTCTTTGTTAGTCCAGTTGTGTTGAAGAGTTGATAACAAACTTTACTGATAAGACCTTCAAAGGATGCTTGGGATTGTAGGTGAAATGCTCAGCTTCTACGTAACCAGACCACCTATGCTTAATGCATCATCCTTTTCATTTTCATGAGCAGTGCAAGTTGAGATGCCATTATTAATGCTCCTTTTTATGTCATTATATGGCTCTTGAAGAACTGGTAACTTTCCCTTTCACCTTCTCAGGTGAAAAAAAGCAACCTCTCAGGGGGGGAAAAATACATAATTCATAAAAGTGAGAAATTAGTGATAGTTACCAGCTTTAAAATTGTTGCCAAATACAGACTTGTGTTTCATATTTGGAATGATGTGACAAGTCTGTTCACTGAGTTTCCCAGTCAAGGAAATTAAAGAAGTCCACATAAAGTTTGTTAAAAATGTTGTAATATTAGACAGCATTTCATTGAAATAAACATCAAATCTCCATTAAAAAAAAAATCTTTTAGGTTTGGGAACAGGTACTGATTTTGAATACATGGTTTGAGTAACAAATTTGGACTTGGAAAAACATTTCAGTAAGCAGCAAAATGCTACATGCAATTACAGTTATTTAAGTAGTTATTACATTGATTACTTAGATACTACATTAGTTGTATCTGCTGTGTCAGCTAATTATCAGTGGTAGCTGAAAGGATTTAAGCATGTAACTTGCCTGACTGTGCTAACATGCTAAGTTGTTAGGAGAATAAATTGTAATTCATGTCTGCAACTAATTAAAAATCAGAATTACACAGCAAAAATATGCCTTGATTCTACAGCTCAGCTTAAGCACCATTACTGATTTTGTTGTATTGCACTGTCATTAATAATGTAGTTAATAGTCCTATTTATTTAGGGCAGGGAACATAAATGGGGAAAGCTATGTATAAGGATGCTTGTTTTAAGGAAGCAAGCTGAGATTTTTGAAAGTGCTCATTAGTGATTTATTTGTGCTGCCTCTGCAATGAGTGTGTAAGCGTCCAAGTGTGAGCACATACTCCTTTTAAAATAATGAAGTCTTTTAACGTTACACCTTTTTTTTTTTCCACCTGAAGGTTTTTCTGTTGAAAGAAAAATGTGCCTCTTCTGTTGAAGATGTACAGTAATGTTCCATTTCCTATGCAGATTGTGAAAGATCCCAGTAGCATAAAAGCATTTACTCCATCTTCTACAAATTAATTGTAAAAACCCTAGAAAACCTTCTCAGTAACTTATCTCCTAATTTCATAACATCATTACAGAGGGCTCTAAAAACATTACTGTCAGAATAGGTTAAATTGACATAACTAACTCCTGAAAGCTTCTATATCATTAAGGATATAGGCCTATTTATGTAAGGTTTGCACTCCACTATATAATCTTCTCATTCTTGCTTATCTGCTACTGAGCATCTCTTTTTGTATGACTGAAAACTGAATCTTTATTAACTCTTATACTCTTTTATAGCCTTTATGGTCAAGTTTGTTGGTATCTGACTTCCTGTCATTGTCCACAACCCTGTATCATTGATCTTTCCACGAAACCCCAGAGAAGACTAAAAAGGTTATATATATATTTACTATTAGAAACACAAAATACAGTTTATTTCTGGTTTCTAATTAAGTTCCTTTTTCCACAGTAGGAAGGCAGAGGAGGAATAATTAGGGAAATGATGTATTTGCAAAAGCTTGGGGAGGAGGGCAGGGTTGTGTGAACAGATGTGTGTGGGTGAATGAGAGTGGAAGAGAGAGAGTAAAAGTGTATGGGTGCATGCAACTGGTGACAGAACATACAGTGCCTATTTGTATATGAGTGTTTGCGTGCATAAGGTGGTCTTTGCCCATGAAAGTGAGCTGTGCATTTACAACAGTTGTCAAAAGACGTTCCTTGTTTCCAAGTACTCCACCAAATCGTACCAGCTATAGCTGTGCTCCATTAATGTTCCGGTCTCTTTACAGTACTTTTTCATGTAATTTTCTGTATTCAGGTAGGCATATATTGCTTTAAATGCTTCTAGCTCAGCATTATTTATTCACAGAAACTAGTTCTCCATAATTTTTGCATATTGTATTGTCACTGTAGTGAAGTCAGATGTTTTCTTTCATCTGTTTGTTGCATCTGTTTACTGAGGAAATGACATCAAATGAAGTTTGGCACATGCTTAATCCTTAAATCATCTCAGTCTTCACTAGAGGAATGTGGTGAGCATCCCCACAGCACTGACTGCGATGGCTTTCCTCTTCCTGTGCCTTAAAGAGTTCAGCCCACCTGGAATGCAGCATTTCTTTTCTGAGTGGGAGCCATAACCTGGAGAAAGACAAAGCCAGTGCAAGGTCTGTACAGTCCTTGTCACAAAGCTTCACATGCAGAAATCGTGCAAAATGACTTCAGCTCCAGTTTGGTGATAAGAACTGACTGTTGTTGGGTTTATGTAGTTTGATTCTAACTCTACAATAGTGTTTTTTAAATTCAGACTTACAAAAGATAGATTGCTTCTAAAGATTCTGGTAGACTTCTATCAGAATATTTGAAAGATGAAGGAGAATGTGAGATGTTAGGTAATAAACACAAGTGCTGTACTTGTAACTTAAAACTACTGAATTACCATTTTGTAAAACTTGACCGGAGCTTAACTTGCAGTGACTTCTGTAACATTGCACCTCATAATATATTCTATGCTTGACTGCAGTTTTAAACTCCTCTTCAGGTGTACAGCTCAGTAAATAATACTGTTAAAAAGAACTGAAGAGACATTTCCAGTTTTAAGTAAAAGAGATGAGATAGAGTTTCAGTTTCTTGGTGGTTTTCCTTTTTCAGCCTCAGTGTTGCCTCACTGCTGTTTGCACTGTGAAGCCGAAAACTTGCAGATCACTGAATTTTTAAAAATGCAATTCAGACTTAATTTTTTAGTATTTGGAGGGTGATTTGGAGTTGAAAGCTTTACACGTGTAAGTTCAATTTACTAACACCATCCTGAATTCAGGTGTGCATGTTACCTTTAGTATGTTCATTGTTTTGTGAACTGTGCCTGAAGACTGTGGGGATAGTCTTATGGTGGAAGGGATGGAGCAGTAAGGACATAGCAACCTCCATATTAGCACTACTTGTGATTCTTTTTCTGTTCCATGTTGTGGGGGAATAGCTGCCCTGGGCCAACATCCTGTATGTAGCTCTGTTGTGTATCCATTTATCTGTCTCTGTCCAAGGAATTGTCCAAATCCCAGGTAATCTGATGCAATACTCCAAGTACAGATACTATTAACTGAGCAGTAAAGGAAGAACCTTGTCAGGAAAAAAGCAGGTGTTCTTGATCTTTCCCATTTCTCTGACACAGTAGTGGCAACATCAGACTGAAAGACTAGATTCTAAACGTGTGGATGGAGGCTATCAATATTTTTCTTCAAAAAAAAAAAAAAGAAAAACAACGAAAGGAAACTCCACTGTAAGCACAATCAATACAAACTAATCATTTTTCCTGAAAGACTTTTGTGAATGAATTATCTATCACTTGCTGCATAAGATTGTAAACCCTTCTGCAGCTGAGTTTGGATATCCCTAACCAAGACAAAAGCAGAGTGAGAATCTCAGGATCTTGAAAGGACTGTGAAGAGGGAAAAAAAGATCTTACAAAGGTTATGAGAGGAAGGATCTGGTAATGAGACTACTCCACCTTGCAGTCTTGCATTGGCTCACACGTAAGTCTTTCCCGACTGAATAATGCAGTTAATGCTGGGTATATACTTTTGACTTCAAAGTCTACACTTTTAGTGTACGTATTTGTAATTGTCATTACCAACTGTCATCCTTTCTGCTGTATGCATTTTCATGATGCATCCTAATGATGCTTTAATGGGGGGAAAAAATACTACTCCCAGAAAGTCAATAAGAATGACGTAAATAATAGAAAATGGTAGTTGTACCTGAAACAAGTAGTTCCCAAACAATTCTACAGCATAAATAGATGCCTGGTCTCTCTTTGCCTAAGATAACCCTTTGAGATACAGAAACTGTGCTGGGCCTGGCAGTGCCTTTGTGAAGGAACTTGCTTTCTTTTCCTTTGAAGAGAAACTTTCCTGTGGGGTTAGGCCAGATCAGAAGCCAGATTATGTGTTTTGGAGAACACAATTACATCATTAGGTTAAACACAAAGTAAGGACTTGATAGAGCTGACTTAATGGAGGGTGTTTGCATCAGATTCATCATTCGCTATCAGGTAATTGTGAAATTGCTTTAAGCCATAACAACAACACTCACCCCCTCCCTCATCCTCTAGTTCGGTTCCTCTCCTTTAAAGTCTCTGGGGTCATGACCCACCTGGAGGCCAAATATGTGGTATCTGGTGTACTGAATGATCTGATTATATTTTTACTAGCAGAGCCTTCAACTCAATGTGCAGTTGTAGCTCCCAAGAGCTTTTGGGTAACAATACACTATCCACAGGTTACTTTTTTTTTTTTTTTTTTTTTTGGTATGTGAAGGACCATAGTCACCTATTTTTCTGACTAAAAGTGGGTAGTATTTACTATACTTACACGCTGCAAGTCTGCTGGACCTGGGCTTTGGTTCTTCTTGAACATCCAGTGTCATGTTTCTGCACAGATCTTTTGAAACCTGGATGACTGCATGGGACAATTATTTGCCTGAATTGATGAGACTTTCTCTTGTAAGTTCACCTTCTGGGGTTGAAAGAGTGATCAGAATTTCCCTGGGACCTTCATCCCACAGTTAAGTGATGCAGTGCTAAAGTCAGTCACCAGTTTGCTTTCATTTCTGTCTGCTTTGATGGAAACACCCAGTAACTGTAGTTTTGCTTTCCATAATGAATGCCCGTATTTAATTTCTTATTAAAACCTATATCATTAATACTTCTTTACATGTGGTTAGGTTAGTGGAACTTCACGATTCCCTTGTTCCTGTGTCTTTGTAAGGACCCAGACTGAGATGTGAGGGCTGCCTTACTGCTCTGTTCTAAGGCGTCTCTCAAACTCCAGCAAATCTCACAGTTAATCCTCCAGTTCAGTGATGGGCTACTGCAAAGGCTTGTAGCAGGCTTAGGAAATTTGCTTTGAAGAAGCATAGCAGCAGTGGAGATGTGTTGGGTGGAAATCACGGTGCCTTAGTATTTGGATCTTTGCAGAGGAGTGCTCTGAGAGTGATAGTGTAGAGGTACAAGTGATCTGAATGTTAGGAAATTCTCTTATTTCATGTTTTGCTACAGATTTAATTTTGTAATTATTGCATTTTAATTGTGTCTTCTAGTCTCTCTATAGAAAGTTTTAAGGACATAAAAGAAAAATTGTCTGTCTGAGTGGTGGCAAAATTGGGAAAGAGGGGCAGCCTGGAGAGTGGCTGTTATCAAACAGCCTTCTTGGTGGGGTGGGGTGGGGAGAAGAACATATAGCAGCAAATCTTACTGTATGTACGTACTCTGAATAATGCACATACTAACATCATGCAGAGTCCAATCCAAAACAGAGCTAAAAGGTTGCCAAGAGAAATAGACAACTTACAAAGTACACTGATATCTGATGGTGCAGGTAAAAGGAAAGTTGAGGGTTGAAATACTGTATTGAAATACTGTATTACAGATGTGCAAATTGCTGATCGCTGGGAATCTAGACAGCTCTGTGCAGAGCTAGCTGCAGCTAGTGTGCATGTAGATGTGGAAAGAATTATTTACCCCCACATCAAACCTCCTGCCCATTAGAAACCTCTCAGTGCACCCAAGGAAGCTCTGACATAGCTCAGTGCAGTATGGCTGGATATAGGACAGTAGGTGTGAGAGTAAGCACTGAGATATCGGTGTTGACAGGATAGCACAGAACCGTCTCTCCCACATCCCCCGAGCTCACTGTCACTACATCAGATGTGCAGAATTTTAGGGAAAACTTGTTTAATTTCACTCGAGAAAGCAACAGGGTTTGGGTTTTTTGGTTGTTTTATTTTTACCAAATGGCCTCATACAGGGATGTAGGACCAGCATACTATTTGCGTAACTTTTTTTTAGCAATGAGCATTTAGTTACTTGAAACCATCGGGTTTGGTCACACTTAAATGCAGATATGGCAAGTACATGTCTTAATAACAGAAATGGTTTTTTCCTCTTTTCTCCTTCCCTTCAAATTCCACCCGTTTATTTCTCCGCCAGACTCTTTGCTGCCTCCTCAGCCCACCACCACACAGCTGAGCACGTTTGGAGCACGTTTGAAGCACGTTCTGCTCCTGCTGTCTCCCCTGCCGCTGCTGTGGTGCCAGCTGCCTCCCCTTTATGCTGGGAGGGGGAAAATGAAGCGCTTCCTAATTGCACCAGGCATTTAGGGGTAGAATCAAAAGCAGAAACACTAAGGTGGTAATTGAATGGGTGCCTCTGACTTTCAGACGGGCTGGATCAGGATGGCACAACCTGAACCAGACAGCAGCTCACTGTCGGAAGGTCTTGCCAGCTCCTCTCCCCTGCAGAGGGAGAGCCTCCTGCTGTCTGGCCTCTGCCTGCCCCCCCCCCAGCTCCCTTGAACTCCACATGAGGCCCAGCTGCCCTAATGGCCTCGGGCATCGTTAGGAAATTAGCTGCCCAGTTCTGGCTCCCTGGTGCTGGTCCCCGGGGCTCACAGCTTCCCCCGCCATGGCCCAGCAGGGCCCCATCAGTCCGCTCTGCTCTCTGATACCTCCCTCCGCCTGCCCTGTCCTACACGAGCATGTCCCCGACAAGCCTTCCTCCTGCTCCGCTTCCATGCGGCAGAGACCAGTGCTCACACAAGCTGTGGTTCCTAAGCTTTCCTTTACTTGGCTTTTTCAGTTGCAGCCTCGTTTTCTCTTGGCAAGCTAGAAATGTCCACCGGTAATATAACCAACTTGCTCAGATAAATCCGTGAAATTGCCATCTACAGGCAAGTCTCTTTGTCTAGATGCCAGGGAGGCAAATTAAATAACCTTGGCTCTCCAGCATTTTTGCTGTGTGCATACTGTATTTTATTAATAGTTCCCCATCAAAACGAAAATAGTTGGCATAGACGGTATACAACATACAGATTGTAGAAAACGTGGAGGATGAACAGACTTCATGCAGGTGAGTGCTGTGGGAATTGCAAATTTAGTGATTCTTAAAAATGGATTAATTTTTATTATGGTGTTTTAACTAAAATATTTTCAGTTTAGTACATTCCTGAAATCCTACCTTAAGCTCATTGTACCTGACATAAAATTCCGTAGAACAGAAATGAAATTTTATTACATGCAATTTAATGATATAGAAGTGTGTTGTGATTTCACTGACATTTATGGATATATCATCACTGATTTCGGTAAAACCAGGATTTCAGTCACTTAACTGCTTTTCATCAATTCTTTGTTCAAAGGTATCTGACAGGATTTAGTGTGCTGCAACCTTAATCCTCCTTCAGCATAACTTTTTGCTGTTAGTTATTGCTTTGTAGTTGTGTGTTTGTATACACACTCCCTGCTATTTCCAAATTTAATGAAAACTTACAGAATGAAAGCCAGAATCCTCTTAAGTATTCTATTGCTGAAAAACCTGGATGCATCATGTTAAGAAACTGTGTTTATGTTGTCTCTGGTTGGGGTAGGGAAATGCTGTTACCCCAGAATTTATTAAAAGCCAGTCTAATTCAGAGATGCGGAATTGTTTTCCCAAAGTTGTATAAATTCTCTGACTGAATAGGGAACTGAGCCTCTCTCCCAGTTTGGAGGTGAGTAATTAGATAAGCTTTATACCTATGTATTCCAGTCATATAGTAGTGTTTGGCTTTTAGTTATTTGTTAATACTAAGAGATCTCAAATGCTGCTGTAAGAGGTTGTCATCATTACTGCCCTTTTACAGGTGGCCCTGAGGACCTTGAGCAACCCAGTGATAAAGCAGGAGTGGAATTGTAGGTTTTCTAAATGCCAACTTACCTTCTTGGCCAAGGTCTCTTCCTGGTCACAGGGCTAGGTGACACCCTGTGAAGGGAAGTACAAGGATAACATTATAAGGTTTTGTACTTTTCTATCTGTTGATTTAACTGGACAAAAGTTACCTTTGCTGAAATAAAATTCTCCGAAAATGCGGTCTTGTATTCGGAAAATTGGGAAATGTTAGATTGCTGTTTCTTTGGAACACGTGTGATATGGTATAATGATCCAGCAAAGTGGAAAATTTCATGTTTCAGTGAGTCTTCCTTAGCTTATTGAAAAACCTTCCATGGCCATCCTGCTACTAAATGTTTACATTTGAGA
The DNA here is from genome assembly GCF_023634155.1 of Falco peregrinus. Taxonomy (NCBI): domain Eukaryota; kingdom Metazoa; phylum Chordata; class Aves; order Falconiformes; family Falconidae; genus Falco; species Falco peregrinus. The sequence continues at coordinate 57,671,991 of NC_073723.1, read as the reverse complement.
GTCTGTATCCAGTGCTGGGAGCACAAATATAAAGTATATGGGCTGTGTAATATCACCCAAGGAGAAGTAATAATCTACAGGTTTGTTTCTGCTTGAATAGTTCAGGAAGTTCATAAATTCATTGCTGATATAAACATAAATATTAATTGTCAAAGTAGATCTTTAAAAGGTTCTTTTCACTATACTAGTATAGAGCAGAATTTTAAATAAAAGCCTTTCACAGCATTTTCTGTGTATGGTTTGGATGTTACTTATTTTTCTCTTAAGGTCTTTGTTGTAAGAATATGATTAGATCATTTGAATTGTATGGATCAGAGTACATGTAAATCATAGTGTTACATTGAAGACCAGATTAGAACTCATCTTCCACATAATTTCAGTTAATACTAGCAAGAGCAAAAATTCAGGTCATTGGATGTTTCTGTGTGTTGTTTCTCTGCAAATGATGGCATACTGACAAGTCAAATCATGTAAACACAGACAACTAGTGATGAAGCCAAACGTGATGTTTTTAATTTTCTGTGTTATGCAACGTTCTGTAGCCTACTCTGAAAAACCTAAAAAAGACAATAATAATGGTTTTATCTACCCTCCATTAAATTCTACACCAGACAGATTCTTGAGGCTGTTGAGAGGCCACGTATGCAGAAGTCACAAAGCAGTGTGCTGGAAATGTGCAAAAAGCTGTTGTTGAAGCAAACAGATACAGTCTACCAGACTGAGAGAGAAATGCGAACATGTAGTACTAGTTAGAGCTGTAATTTTCATAGCATACTTTCTTACTAACCTTATATCACTGTCATGTTGGACGTTAATAAGTCCGCACTCTTCATTTTTAAACAGTCCGCATATGCACTTTCCCATCCCCTTATCAACTCTTCTATTTGTGTTTTTAGATCATGGGGAATTCATATGCAGGGCAACTAAAATCTGCCCGCTTTGAAGAAGCTCTTCATAACTCTATAGAAGCTTCTCTGAGATGTAGCAGCGTTGTCCCACGGCCAATCTTCTCACAGCTGTACCTGGATCCTGACCAGCCTCCTTTCTTGCCGGAAGGTAACCTTGAAAGTATGGCACATTTCAATTGTTGTTTTTCTGTGTGAGAAAAGGGTGGGATGTGTTTCATTAAAAACCTAAAAACTGCAGAGCAATTCATTGTGTGACAGACAATCTGAATCTTAGGCCTCGTTAAGGAGAAAGAATGGTTTGCTGGTTATTTTAAAAGGAAATAAACTTTGCAACAGTACTTGCATCTATTTTATTTTTTATTCTTCTCAGATGTGAAACCAAAGGTAGAAGAGTTGGATAAAGAGTTAGTACATCGCTATTCACAAAACGGAAACCTGGACTTTTCTACCAACCAGACTGTTAATGACATGGAAGATGAAGAGGAGGATGAAGACATGTCAGATTCAAGTAGTCCGCCAATCCCGTATTCACAAAAACCTGCCCCGGAAGGGTCTTGCACTACTGATGGTTGGTGTCCATTTTTTTTTACTGTGTAATTTTTACAACTACTTCTTATCATAATGCACACTCTGCAGTTGGAAACTCTTGAGCTAGGAAGTCTGGAAATACAGGTTATAGTCAAAAACCTTAAATCTGAGATAATATGGATTAAGAGGCCTTTTTTCAGGACATACAATTTAATGTATTATTTGAAAATGGTGTCTAAGACTGGCCACGGCACTTGGTTAGTTTCTGAAAGCCCCTCATTTTCTGTGGTTATTATTGGTTTACTGTCCTCAAACAAGTTGCTTAAGTTGGCATCAGTATGGCTGGTTCTCAGCCTGTCCCTAAATTAATCTCAGAAACCTTGGCAAACTTGGATTTAGTTGCTTCCATGGGCAGAAGGAAGAGTTTGGAGAGAGAAAATGGAGAAGAGACTTGGTGTTGCTTCTGCTGCCGAGGGGATAAGAGGGGTGTCCGTGGAAGCTTGTCTGTTTCGTTTTCCCTACCTGCCTGCTGGCCATTGCTTGCTTACCCTGAACTGTCCTCGTTGTTCAAGATGAGCAAAATTTTTGACAGCATGGTTTTTGTTTGGTTTTAAATGTGTTAAAGAAAGGATCAGATCATTATGCATATTTGGACCAAGTAAACTTGATATAATTGGTTCATCTTATCCTATAATTGTTCTATTCTGAAGATTTAGCTTCCTTTAAAGAAGGAAGATCTATTTATATTTATTAGATGTGCTTCTCTTAAAAACATCCCTCCCCGTACCCCTCGGACACTTGAAAACAAACAACTCTTCCCACCAGGTCCAAAAATTCTTCTTGACATTTTATTCAGTATCTTCCAGAATGATGGGCTTCCTTGTGCAGAGTACGTAAAAAGTTGTAATTTGTAGAATGGTTTTGTACCTTACTGTAGTGTATGGTTATATGCAGTGCTAAAGTAAGCACTAATCACTGGTAATCCTTTGACATTTTTGGGGGGTTGTTAGTGGCAAATATTGACATTTTTACCTTTATCGCTTCCAAATACAGCTTACATGAGCATGTTTACCCACCGTAACAATGTGCTGCCAGTTCCCTGTAACACAAAGAATAGAAAGGCTGGCTGCTATGGGAATCTGGGGGACATTGTTGGGAGAATTTGTTATTCACACAGATGGGTGTTTGCTATCCTTTGGAGGCTTGTAAAATGGTAGGAGGAGAGAAGGAGAAAGTAGGAAACAATGCATTCCTAGGAAGGTATTCTCAGCTGAGGACAAGTATTATTAAAGGCTGCAAAATCTCCTGTGGAGAGCAGGAGCAGTTCTGATCACTTCTGTTAAAGAAATGTAAAACAAACTGGGCAGGATGCAGAGGAGAACCAACAGGATGGTAAGAGGAAGGAGTTCTATCTAACAAGGCTCTTTGCCTGTCAGATCAAAAGCTGGAATGGTGTACACTTACACCTTCTAAATATATTAAGGATAAAACACAAAGAGGGAGAAGAGCTGGCCATGCCTACAGAGCCCTTCAGAAGTGTGATGGATACATAAAATGGTTGTGAATGCATTCAGGTTAAAGGTTTAGGGTTCTTTAACTATTGGTGACACACTTCTGGACCAGTCTGTCAGGAGCAGGAGTAGAACTGAAGACCTTATCTGGCTACAAGGCCACCATGCGTTTGATTGTGAAAGAGCTTTTTATATGACATCAAGAGATCTTTCTCAGTTTCACTCACACTTTCTGGTGATCCCTGGTTTCATTTGCATGTCCAGACAAAAATACTAGTTGTGAGCTTCCAGGTAAATGTCTGTCTTTGAGGCACGACCTTCCGTCCACGTGCAAACTGTTGCATGTTCACTAGTGCTTTTGTTGCTTCTGTTCAGGATTGCTTCGTAATGCTGCCCTTCCCAATGTGGCCCTGCATGGAGGTGCTCAGCTGCTGAGCACTCACTGCAATGCAGACCTCTATGCTGTGGCTGCATACTGTATGTCACAAGATTATGTCTAGTTATGCTATTAGCTACGTAGTATATGCAACTATATGCTTCATTTTTCTCTCTGTAATATTATGCTTTTTGTATGCCCTGGAAAAAAATGACCTTCCAGAGGCAGTTCTGTGTTTTGATTTTTATCTGTAAGTCTTTTACGAGTGAAGAATCCTAGAAGAAAGCTTTCTATGTTGTTACCTCTGCAGAATTTTAGAATTGCTCATTACTCTTGGTCAAGTTTATCATTCTGACTTTACAAAACATGTCACCCTCTTCAATCTTTTTCTCAAGGAGCTGATTTAAGAGAGAAGTGTTTTTGTATCTGGAAAAGGAAAGGAAAATACATCTGTTTAAAAAAAAAAAAAAAAAAAAAAAAAAAGTAGTAATCTGTTAGGAAGGTTTACCTGAGTGTTTAAAACACCCAGGTTCCCAAACATTCACACTGCAGACCATATCTCAGCAAGATATTAATCTGATTGCTCATCTTTCATCTCATGAATATGCCCTTCCAGAGATGTAAGACAGGATATCAGTGCCATTGTTTACATGCCTTATCTCAGCTATTTAATTACAAAGATAAATAAGGTTAGGAAAATGTTAGAGAATACTGATAGACTAATTGAAGTCACTATGTTTGAATGCTTTAAATTTAGATTTATTTAATTGCTTATCCAAGAGCAAAATATTGGTATTACAACCTGCAGTTCATAGCTCCGCTTGCTGTAAAACCAGTCCCCCACGTTTTAGCACAGATGGGGTGAAACCTTTTTCCCTTTCGAGGTATCTGTGTGTTTGCTTTTCCTGAGTTCAGGATATTTGCCATAACTATCATATTATTTTCTGTGGTGACTTGTTCTTTTATTCAGATGGCTGAGTTGTCAGTTGCATGGGTGCAGAAAGTAGGTATTAATGCCTTTATTCATTGATTAAAAAAAAATCAGTGTGTCTCAAGTGACAGTTCCTTCTCAGCTGTCCGTAATATTAGATCCCTTAACTCTCCTGTTAGTGCATTGGAAGGAGCAACTGCGTTTGCCATTGTTCCTTACTATTGGTCATAAAAGGGATTCACTTATTTTCAGGGGCTTTTTTTTTTTTTCTGCTCAACACGAACATTTGTAACTAAGTAACTTTTGTAACAGGTTTCAAGAAAAATAATTCTTCATTTTCATACAGATACCTCAAATATGCAACAAAGTAATACATGAAGCTGTTCTGAACCACTTGTTTGCTGTAGCTTTAAAAGAGGCTATTTCTAATTTGTGGAATAGCATTTTATGCAATCTGTGGGAAACACAATAGTAGCACCTTTCTTTTGTTAGTAAATCCTCAATTTACCTGATGCTTAAAGAAAGGCCAAGGTAGTTTCAGCAGCAATTAGGTAAGCAGGTACTTAACACCTGATCAGTTACTGTGAAGTTACAATAGCAAGTGACAGTGACCAGTAATTCATATGTAATTCTTGGAAGATAATTCCTTATGCAAATACCTCATTTGTTGCATTACAACAAGAGGCTGTTACTCCACAACGAAACGACTTCTTTGTTTGCGGGTGGGGAAAGGGAAAGTATATACAAATTTCATTTTTAAGATTTCAGCATTTCTAGGTGTTGACAATTGTGGGGATACGTTGTCATTTTCAGGGAGATGGGACTGGATTAATTTAAATGAAGTGCTGTTGGAGAATGCAAATATGCTTCTCAGAAATTAAAACTAATGTATTTTCTTTCAAAGAAATGCAGATAATATCTGTAAAAGCTGTTATTCTTTTTTGTGACTGGTCTTGGTATTTGCAGATCTCTAATCAGAATATAAATGCCTGCTCTTCATTTAAAACAAAGCTGAGATCCTGTGGGAAGATGATTTTTTTTAATGGAATGACTCAGCTGTGTGCTTTTACTTTTTATTATTATATGTTGATAAAGAATTTCATAAAAAGAAATTTTTTGGTTTAGTGGGTCATGGCTTTTCTCCTCTTCATACTTAGATGTCCATAAAAGGTACACAGGTATGTGACACTGAAGTGCCATTCTTTCTTAAGTCATATGTGTTAGTGCTGCTTGACATAGAAATTTATGTGCAAGCTCAATTATAAATGAATAGCTAAGAAATGTAAATGTATTTTGCATGTTCTAAATCTTAAACACGGGCAGCGCAAGTTCTGTTTGTACAGAGACATCATGTCTTGTCTTTCCTAATGTGAAAACGGTTATTTCTAACAGATAACTAAATATCAATGCAAAATCATGCAAATCAGAAAAGAAAACAATGTTGAGGTCTCTGTGTTGCTTGCCAGCTAGAAAATGTAGCAAAGAAAGAGATTAATCCCTCCTTTCTCTCCTCCCAGTCAGTTACTTCCAAGTCAATGTTTCTTGGGTGAAATTTTCTCATTCAGTATAGGATGAAAAAGAATTTAAAGCAGCAGGAACTTAAAACTAGAAAAATTATTTGCAGCCCCAGAAACCAAGGGAAAGAAGGATGGTGAAGGGCTCTTGAGTATACCATCTCTATTTCTTTGAAGGAAAATTCAAGACTTTTACTGCATGGAAGCAGATGTGCATTGGCTTCATATCCCTCAATGGAAGGGAACCCCAGCTGTACCTGGCCAAGCTCCACAGCCATCCCAAGCTCTCTTGTTGCAGCTGTTGACTAAACCAGAGAAGAGCCTCCACAGGCTCTGAGGGTCTCTCTGTGCTGGCCCCTCTTGCTGCTTACCCATCAGGATCCCTTTCCCCTCCACAGAAGGGGAGCCAGAGGAAACCTTTTAGTATCAGCCCTGTTACTTGTCTCACTCCCTCAGAAAATGAGGTTTCGGTGGGCAGTTGCCTGTGGGCTCTGTTGGCTGTCTGTAGGGAAGCTGGTAGCTGCTTTCTGCCACTTCTGGCAGAGAAGTGGAGATCCTTAAAGGTACGTAATTCCAGCAAGGTTTCTGAAGTTCAGGAGCTGGTTGAATGACATCAGTGACCCTAAACTGATGTCCCCTGGGGCAGAAAAGTAATTATAGCTCTACTTGTACACAGCCCAAACACAGAGGCGTGTGCTGGCCAGCCAGTCTACACATACATACCTCTGATTCAGAGATGTTGCCAACCAAAGCAGAGAAGGGTGCTGGAGGAGATTGTGCAGGGAGGAAGAAGGCGAACATAGAAGGCATCTGAGAGCACTTTGGGTAGAGTAAGAGATGATACAGTGAGTACATCTTAGGTATTGTTTGCAGCTTAGGCAGGATGTAGAATTTCTATAGTACAGTCTTATATATCCTAAATTGTAGTCCTACATATCCTAAATGGTGGGAAATATTAAACATGTCCAGATCAACAGCCTCTCAGGTAAGAGGCTGCTGTTGCCTGTGATAGCAGACCAAGATAAATCAGTTTGTTTAACGGGAACTGATAAGATGTTACTGTGTAATGCTTATAAACTTGTTAAGATGATGTGATGTGGTGGGTTTCTTAGGATTTTCCTGCAATTTCTCCCCTGGGAACTCATGCAGAACAGTGCTGTGCAGCTGCTGAAAGTGTGCCCAAAGTTTTGCTCCTAGCATGGGTAGTAGCAGAGTCTTTTCTTTAGGCTCAGATGCTGTGGAATGCTGGAGCATTGCTTCACCTCACTGGGACATTAAAACCCTCAAGCATCCAAAAAAGCTCTCAGTTTCTCATACTCATGATTATTCTCATGATATTCAGCCCTCTCAATTTGTGTGTTCTTTCTGAAAGCAAGTCTGTACTGAAACATAACTGTTGATGTTGACAACCAGAATCCTACTTTCTTTGGTGTTTTAGTATTGCTGTTGCTAACACTTCATTCAAAAGCCTCTTACTGGTCACGATTTGTGCTTCTGGGTATTTGCTGAAAGTTTTTACACAGGGACAAGGCTGAAGAGTAATTGTATAAAAGCACAGGTTTAAATCTGTCTTGAAATCTTACTGTACTTGCTGTTTCGTAATCCTTATCTACAGATTTCCTGTTTGCCCACACTGTCATCAGTGGGTAATTTTTCTATTTTAACTCTAGATGTAGAGTGGTATTTTCTAAGTATGTCAGCTACTCGGATTTCATGGAATGCCTAAATATTTAAGGCCAGTTTTGAAAATTCTGTGCATAATACCCAAATGGCATTAACATTTGAATAAGGAAATTCTATTCTGAATGCAAGGGAATTTTGTTACTAGAGTTATTTGCAACTGTTTCTTTCTAAATTACATTGAAAAGTCTAGATAATAATTAACCTGGTACCTAGCATTCTATTTGGTTTGGATGAGGATGTTCTAAGGAATACACCTTAAAAAGACGTATTAACATACTAATCAGAAAAGCATAAGTGTTGCTTTAAATATGTGGGTTTGATGTTTTTGCCCTGAAACATGTGTAACTTCTTATTGGTAAGTTATTGTTATAACCCACTGATTTGTAAATTAAAACTTTAGGCACTTCATTTTGATTCATTGGCTGGAAGAAGGTGTGTGTGAGGGGTGAATCCAAGCTAGCTTTCAACTTGAATGAGCAGCTGCTGGAACTGAGCTGATTGAATAACTGAAGAAGCTATTCAGCCAAGAACTGGTTCAGCAGATTGTGGGTGTAGGCACAAGACTGAGCCTGTACCAGACCCCGTTTTCAGCAAGCTGCTGCTTGCCAGGAGGCTCATGCTAGCTGATTCTGTGCATTCCACTGCGCATGCTCGCTCCCTGGTACAGTTTTGAGGTAAAAACAAAAGCCATTAATTTTCACCATTTTTGCTGAAGTTTTAAACTAGGTTTTAGCACAGTAGGCAAGAGTGCAGAGACATGTATTAGTAATGGTTGAGGTGGCTCTTGGTTAAGTTACGATCACGTGTTTCCAGATGCTTAGTCAGTGTCTTTCTGCAGTGGATTGATTTTTTCCTTACAATTTCTGTAACAACTATGGACTACTTGAAAGATATTTTAAATTGTGTGAGTAATATACATTAATAGCTGAAGTCTCAACAGATATTACAGTAATTTCCAATATAGTTTCTGTTTGTTGTTAACAATGATGTTGATTATTGTGATAATGATTTCCATGCATGTATTGCCTATGTTATGACACTTCTTGTTGTTAGCAGAACAGTTGTAGCAAGAGAGCTACAAAGGTCAATGGGTAAATGTGTGATGTCTTTGGGTGTCCTGAAATAGAGCGGGTCTCTGCCAGCTGCTGCTGGGAGATGCGCGAGGCCAGGCGCTAGCACTGATCTTACAGCTGAAGAAGTGGGAATTGGAGGGGAGCACAACATGAGCCTGGCTCTTCATAAAACCTGGCAGTGCTTCCACTGACTTCTGCCTAAGGGAAATCAGAAAGCCCATTGTGATCCGTATCCTTTCCTGCGGAGGAAGTCACATGGCTGTAGCTTTCTCTCACACCTGACATTTCCTTGCTTGAAAGTAGAAATTACTCAATAAAAATAATATGATGGAGCTGTACAAAAAGTGACGGGTGATGTTGATCCCTGTAAGTCTGGCGTTGAAGCTAACAGAAGAGTCTTTGAATGTTGTTAATTTACTTAGTTAAAAGAATCTAACTTTGAAGTTGGCTGGTCCAGCTGGACAACCAGAGGTCCTGTAATTGCTCCAAGCGATCCCATCCAACCTTCCGAAGATCCCTGCTATGGCTGCCACGCTCACCCCAAGCCCTGAGCTCCCAAGGGCCCTGTTGCAGTGTGCAGCCACTGCTTTGTGCTGCCCTGCCATGCTTTCTTATGTGTCCCAGCTTGCCACCTGCCCACTGTGGGAACATGGAACAGCAGAAGCTAGATCCAGTCCCCGATTTTGCTTGCTTCTGCTGCTGGCTTTAGCCCTACATTGAACAGTAACACAAGAACCAATGTTATGTTCTTATTTTGTGTGTATATGTTATTTGGGTGGGAAAAAAACTTAATTGGAGACTTGAAGCAATGCAGTCCATTAAGACCTCAAGAGACTCAACTAGAGACTTACAGAAAACATGGTGTACATCTCTAAAATCGGCAAATGAATCTTTTACTTCTTGGAATTCCTAAAATGTGTAGACAAGTTAAAAATGAGATTTAAAAAAAAAAATTCTTTTGGTATTCAATACTAAACTTCCATCATCAATTTTTATCAATCCTTTCTATTAGATAGTGATGTTTATATACAAATGTCAACCTATTACAAACAACAAAGCCAAAACTGGTTCTCTGTAAAAGACTGTAAACTAATATTTGCTGAAGAAAAAATTATTCTTTGACATGTTTTAAGAGCTGTTTTCTGTTACAAAATCACAAACTTTCCTTCTTATTTTGGATGCTTTTGAAAAATTGAGTTTCTGAGTCATTTGATATCTAGTCTTCAGGGACTTACATCTCTCCTCTGCCTGAATGTGTTCAGGATCTTACTTCAAAATAATGTTTATCTATTGTCTCTGAAACTCTGAGCTAGTGGATCTGATTAAATGCTGTCTCCATTTCCTCTATTTCCCTTGAAGAGGATATATTAAAAGCCCCAGTTACAGCATCAAGTTGTGAAGCTTCATTTGCTTTTATAACCAATAAAAAGAAGAAAATTAAACAAAATCTTTTGAAGATTTATCATTTGTTTTGGTTTGTTTTGTAGGTTTTTGTCAAGCAGGCAAGGATTTACGGTTAGTATCTCTGTGCATGGAGCAAATTGATATCCCAGCAGGCTTCCTGTTAGTAGGAGCCAAATCTCCCAACCTTCCTGAGCACATTCTAGTCTGCGCTGTTGACAAGCGTTTTTTGCCAGATGATCATGGAAAAAATGCACTTTTAGGTAAGAGACTTTTCTTTTTCTTGGTGCCATTATAATTCAGTGAAAAAGGTCAGTTCAAAATTATCTAAAGTGATTTCAGCTAATGAACTTCTGTTAGAATATGTTGAGGAGAGACTTGCTTTTATTAAATTAAATTCGTAGCTGAACCTGCCTTAAAAGCCCATTTTAAAACAAGTCCCTGGTTCCACAATTAACCACAATTGAAGCTTGGTGATTTCTGTGTGGGCAGAAGTCAATTGCAGCCCTGGCGTTCTAAATGTGAACTATCCACATACTCTTTATCTCTACTAATGCTTACAGCATTTTCATTTAAGAAGAAATATGCTCATGCAACTGTTGAAGATGAGCTATCTGTTCTTCTCTGGATTAAGGGACAAATTCTGCCCTTGGCTTTACCAGGGACATTGTTCTCAATAGGAGCTCTGAGGGCAGTTTGCTTCTCAAAATCTAATACACAGGGGGAAAAAAGAAAAAAACCCTACTTACATCATAATTGGTAACATTTATGAGCTTTCAGATTTTGATACAAGAATGCTTCTTGGTGATTGAAGACAGGCGTATGTGCACCTAGATTTTCTGCCTGGCTCACAACTGGTATATATTTTAACAGGCTAGTAAAATTGATTTAATGTATTTTGGCTCCTTTAACCTGTTTTGAATTTACTCTCTTGTTTCTCCCTCCAGTCATTGTGTTGCCTAGAATATATTACGAAAGACCTTTCAACAGGGAAGAAATTACAATAAAGCATAAATACTCTGATTTAACCACAGTGCTCAAACTCTGGTCCAGACCAGCAATATTTTGCATAACTATTGAAAACACCTCGTTTTTGTACTTATGTGCTCTAACGTCATTCCTCCCTTAAACCCATTTAATATGCCACTATACGCTGTAAACCTTTGGACCTAAGGTAGAAATCCCACTGGCCTGAGTTAGATAGGAGCTGTGGGGTGATGTGCCCTTGCCGGGTACGGTTGGGGAAGTGGGATCATGGAATACTCTGGTGTATACTACCATCCTCAGAGGAGCTTCTCCCCCACTAAGCAGGGGAAGTGTCAAGAGCTGATGAATAAGAACTATCTGATAGACAGACAGATGGTGTTTAGTCTGATGAAATGTGGCACTGCTTGTCTTTGTTGGTAAGCCCTCCTCCCCTGCCCCCTCCAGGATTGCATCGATCTATCATTTCTGATATAATTTGATAATGAGCCTACTAACTCACATCTCTGCCAGGGGTGATGTTACATATTTAAATGCCTTTGCACCTGTATAACTGGTACCTATGAGCAAAGAATTGATCTGGTAGCTCTGTGAGACCCTAATGACTGTTTCTGATAACTGTGGAGGTGCACCAGTAGTTCTTGTGGGTTGCAAGGGAGAAGGAAAGGACTGATTCAGTCCCAGGAGAAACAAGATGAAGAAATCTACTTCTTGGCATCCTCAGCAACTCAATGGTAAAAGATTATAATGGGGCACAGTAAGGCTAAAGACAATGGCCTAATTAATAAGAGTGTTTTGGAAAATGCATTTTTTTGAAAAGATTGAATATCTTTTTCATAAAACTGCAGATTTGGCTGACAGACGAGTGTAGGAACCAGTGTTTTCTTGGGATTGTGGAAAATAATGACAGTAGTGAGGATGAAAAATTGGTTCTATTACAGATCTTTAACTGATTAGTAATGGAAAAAAAACCCAAAAATGAAGCATTTCCACTAGGTATTAATCTGGCCAGCACTATTATAAATCATTATGGATGTTCCAGAAAGAATATAAAATATTTCTTTATTAAGAATTGAAAGCAATTCAGAGATGGGTGGCAAGTAAGCCAGTGGAATTTAATTGTTCAGCATTAGATAATAGAGGGCTTATTCAAACACAAGGATTTTAAGGCAGGCCCATTTCAGAATGTGCCCAGTGCTTTGTTCTGGGAGATGTTAGATTGGTTCCATCTATATGCAACATACCCATTAACATAGTTGAGAATGGCACTGGTAATCCAGGGTGCTTATAATCAGTCCTCAGTCTGGACCCTGCCCTCCAGACCTCAACTCAAAATATTACCCCTGTGTGTGAAACCATGTTGGAAACATTGCAGAAAAGCAGTCTTCTGCCTTTGTTTCTAAATCTGTTACTTTTATGAGAGGTTGTAGTTTTTTTAAAAACATTCTGAAGCACTCCTAACTTTTGCCATGAAAATCTTGACATCAAATGATTGCTTTTAAGACTTTAATAAGCTTATTTAATAAGTAAGGTCCAGCTTGGAAAGTGCTTTGTATAAGGAGTCACAAGAGAAAAATTATTAGATATTAAGGTTAATTTTAGTCACATGAAATTGCTATTATAAATTACTCACTGTTTTTAGAAAGATGCATGCAGCTTGGAACTCAAGTTTTTTTTATTTAGAAAAAATTGCTTATTCCCCACCCCCATCCCGCCCCATATGGAAATTACCTAATTGGGCATCTAGCTCTTCCCCTGCCAAGTAGTTATTCCTCTCTGCACTGTGTAAAGTGGAAAATTAGTGGTAGGATTTTGGCATAAGTTAGTATGACCTAGAAAGATGGAAGAGTTTCAGAAAAGCAAAGACCAAAAGCTGCCTCTGTTTGGCATGAAGCTGTCTGGCTGGAGGCCTCTAGTCACTCTGAACTGGGTGCACAGGTAGGTTTAAAATGGCCTTATTCCTAGCAGATAGTACAAGTCATTTAATCTCTGTGTGTGTCGTCTTGCTTCATTCTTCCAGGATTTTCCGGGAATTGTATAGGCTGTGGAGAAAGAGGATTTCGGTACTTCACAGAATTTTCCAATCATATCAACTTGAAATTAACCACTCAGCCAAAGAAGCAGAAGCACTTAAAGTACTACCTAGTAAGAAGCTCCCAAGGTGTACTGTCAAAGGGACCCCTTATTTGTTGGAAAGGTAATAAAGGTATCCATTCACTTAGGATTTTTTTATTGTATTACTGTGATATTGAATGAAAAATTGAAAGTTAATGTTGAAAATATATGCTTTTAAAAGGAACTGTAGAAGATTACTTTTTTTACTGCTTGAATGAAAAATTCCCACTGATTTCACTGAAGTCTGAATTTTGGCAAAGAGGTTTGTTTAGTCTTAATAGTAACCATGCAATTGTAAATGGTCTCCCTCCATCTCCCCATACATTCAGTGAGACCCCTAAATCTGTCTTGGGACGTGCAGCCATCTTGTTAGAAGAAATAAGGTTGTTCAGTGTGCTGATTATTTTCTGTGCCCAAAGCACAACTCCTCACAGCCAGGGCTCCAGCAATGGCTTCCACTGATATTCATCTTAGCAGGTGCAATTCCATCTCTCTAATGCCTGAGGATAGCTAGCACTCCATAAGATTAAGAAAACTCAGGTCACTGATCTCAGGGAAGGAGGAGAAATCTTGCATACTCTTGCCATTTGCAGTGTGTTTTACACTTTGGCTTACCCTTGACTAGAGCAGCCTGTGCAATACTGTTACATGCTAAAGAGATCACATTTGTGACCCAAAGGCAAGGTAGCCGTGGGGTCTGGGTTTGGAAAATGCAGGTTTTTGGAGCTGGAGCCATGCAAAGACTCAAGGAGAGAGTGGTTTACCAAGCACTGTTTACTAAGCTGGTGTATATGCAGACTGCCTGTCTTCCTCAGCTGCAGTCTCACTCAGTAAAGACAGAGTTTGATCTGGTGGCTGTTGTTCCAAAGAGGAGGATGATGTGAGGAGAGGAGAAGCTCCACAGGAGGACTGACGCACATCTGAAGAGTCACATCCTCATGTGAATAACAGCATGACACCAGAAAGAGATGGTTATCACCGAGTTGTATGAGTGATTATAGTATTGTATCAGTTGGTGGTTCAAAGGGATCCTGGCTTCAGCTGCTTTTCTCAGTTACGAGCATAATTAACTACTGCTTTAGAGTGGATGTGTTTTTCAGCAGCATTTTCCACAAAAACTACAGACAGATTTAATCTGGTAGTGAAGTTTCAAATACAAAAGAGGAAACATTATTTTCTTTCGGAATCTTTTTTCTGAACCCCCTCCCTGATGCTCATGCAGTTGGGGCTGATGTGTGGTCTGGTAAATGCAGTCAGGAGTAACGCACACGTGGAAGAGGCAGGAGTGGCTTTTGGTTATATGCTGATTGCAATATGATTTCATGAGCACTCATGAAAGTTTAGAAAATTGACCAAGAATCGACCTCATGGGCACTATTTTGATAGGCTCTATCCCCATATTGCTAGCATCCATCTGGTAACCCTTCACCCTTTACTTACATTAAAGGTCTAATTAGAAGAAGAGAAATGCTTTTAAACACCCTCTTCTCTTCAAACAAAACCTAATTAAATCTTAGTTTAAAAGATTGATTAATGTGTGATTTTTAAGGTGACTTTCTCCTCCCTCAACTCGGTTTTCATCCAGACAATACACTCACAGTGCTGAGATCTTCCTGAAGGTTTTGTGGAGGCATATTAAGAATCTGGGTTTCAGCACAGTTTCTCCTTTTAAAGGGCAACATATGATGGTTTGTATAAAGGTTGTGCCACAGAAGCTGCTGAGCGTTTCCTGGTATATGTCCAGTACCTTCAGATCTCTTGGAAGCTGCAAACTGAGGGCTCTTGCCATTTTGCAGCATCTGGTCTGTATTTGCCTGGCCCTCTGAGTGGCCCCCAGGGAGGTTTTCTTAACTAGAAGACAAAGTTGACTAAACTGTGAGAGCCATATTTTCATTGAATGCTGCCATTTGCCGCTGTTTGTTGTACGTGCTGTATGTATGCTTTTAACATTTTGTCACCTTTCGCCACCGTGTTGCTGAACTTTCCTACTGGAAGGCAGGCCTTGTTAATATGTACTGTAGCTGCTTCGTTTGCAGAATGTAGAAGCAGGCAATCATCTGCTGCTAGCCTGTCTGCTAAACCAAATTCTTCGGTGTCACCGTCCACGACCCCAGAGGGTGGATCAGCTAATGGATACAAATCAGGGTTCACTCAGACAGGTAGGAGCTGAAAGTGCTATAAAGATAACCATTGGGGGTGGTAAGTTACCGCAGATATTGGTGGTTCAGAGATGCTGTAAGCAACTGGGTATTTACCTCAAGCCATGTATGGATTACAGCGGGGAGCATGCTTTTTAAAATTTGCTTTGTGAAAGATTAAGCCCTGGGTGAGGCTGAAGGTCAGCTTAGTTCTCATAAGAGCAGTCAATTAAAAGATGTTTTGATCCATTTATTTGATTCTGTGCCTCCCTGTGTGTGTTTCATTTAATTTTTTGTGGATCTCAAAAAACCTGAATTACACATTTATATGGAGGTGTTTACTTAGTATGTAGACTAGGCTATTTGTCTTGGAAAAGAAAGTAATCTCCTTTTGGGGGTAGGAGGCAGCTTTTATTTATTTGCTTCTTATTTATTCACTTATTTAAATTTTATTTCAACCAAGGGTGTACCTAGAATAGCAATTTCCCTGTTACATACAGTGCTTTTGTGTTATGTGTGCTAACATGCATCTCATAACTGTTCTAGAAAGCTATTAATGATGTACTTAAGCAAGGAGAAACTATAAAAATCAAATAGACATTGACTGCCGAAGCAGCATCTGAATTCCATTTATCTATTTATTCATTTATTGCAAATACCAAGTGCTTTTCTTTGAGCTTTTTTTTTCATTGCTTTATTACAGCTTCATCTATGCTGTTATGTTTTTGCATCTGTTTGTGCAATTTCTTGAGAAATTAAAAACAGGGGAAAACTCTTTGTTAGTTGTTGTAATTGGTTGATATGTATGTACCAGAGCATGTATTTCTTTAAAGGAGGAGTATGAAATGCTGGTATAAAACCAAGACTGTTAAAATATTTTTTCCACTTACAAAGATTGTTAAAAAGGAATAACAAACAAAAGCTGAGTATATGCATTCTTATGAAACTGATACGTTCAGACACTTTCCCCAGGTGGTCAGCCCTGTCTCTGTTTAGGAAGCTGTATGATTTAGGCTTTGGTTAAATTTAAATGAGCGTGTGGTTTAAACACGTCTACATTTCATTGCATGATCACTTGGCTTCCAAATCCTGGCATGAGAACTGTGCAGATGCATGAGAACCTACTTATTTGAAACAAGTGATCCAATATTTACACAGCTTTGTCTTCTATTGTACCTGCCAAGTTAATAGATACACCTTTTATGTACTGCTTTCTCCTTATCACTCACTGCCATTTTCAGTGTGCTTGGTGTTTCTGTGTGTCACTGTTTGTACTCAGGTCATGGTATGGTTGTCAAAACCTTTTCATCTCCTCCTGCTGTTATCTTCTGGTGAAGATAATGCCACATGCATAATATGAATCCCCTGCACCTTTTTTCAGTGGTGTAAATTCTGACGTGTCACCTATGATGGAGGTCTGACTTTTCCTCTCCTAGGCTCTGCATAGCTCTATGTACTTTGAGTTGACTTCTCAGTTGTTTTAAAACAGGACTACTTATTAGCAAGTTGCTTTCTTAAATTGTTTTCAGTTTATTGTCAACTCATACCTATTTTTTCCTTTAAAACTTGTGTAGATATTTTTGTTTTCTGCCCTCGTGAGCAGTTCAGCCTCCAAGTTCTGGAAGATACCTGTAGGTAGACAGTTATGGGCACACACAGACTACTGCGATGAAACGGTAATTTTGTGATAGAAATTACAACACAAAAGAATTTTGAAATACCACAGTTACAGTGATAGTATGGCATAGCCATGACATTGCAGCCAGGTGCCAGGTCCCCCTTTCAGAACAGTGTGGGAAAATGCAGCTCTGTTGCAAAGAAGTGACTGGTAATGAAAAATAGCTGAAACCTTGAACAGTATAAAAGGTCCAGTTTTAGGCAGACACACGAGAGGGAGAACTTCCATTCAGGTGTGAAGAGGGTATTAAGCAATGACAAACAGGGTTTTACAACGGAAAAATTAACAATTGGGTACCAGCGTGATGTTTAAACATATATGAGCCACATCTGCATCCATAGATAATTTTCAAGAAAATTTATTAGAACTAGAGAGAGGAAAAAAAACCAAAACCATCAAAGCTTCTGGAAGTTTACTCTGAGGAAAGCTTTAACACTATATATTTGCTAATCGTATTTAATGAGACACCAGCATTTTCCTCCAAAACCTATTGGCGATAGACCAAAATAGATCTTCCAAAGGTCTATTTTGTTAGCCATTCAGCATGTTTTCTGTGAATGTGGACAAGATTTTCTGGTGGAGCAGCAGCAACAACAGAGGCTTCTGTGTTCAATCCCCATGTCAGTTACTCTGTCTGGTAAAGCAAACTCTCCTTCCCACTCTCATTTGCCAAATGGTGTGTGGCCTAAGGGTGAATATATTTGGCAGATCAAGTTGGTCTTTGCCTTCTGTTTTCTTTATATGGCTGTTTGCTAGGACATCTGTAGGTGAACTTAGCCTACTTTGCCTACTTGTTGCAAACTGCTTTCTGGACAGATGCTGAGTTAATGATCTTTCACTCTGGTTATAAGAATTTGGGTTTGTCAGTGTATCAGTATCCAAATGTTGAATTTTTCATGAAGTATTTTTTTTCAGATATTAAAGTAGGGACCTACTAGCTGAGAGGTTTGAAATCAGTTCCAATTTATGGTTTTGTACCAGGCAAGTATTAGAATTTTTTTGGTTTTCAGTTTATCCATCTATAAAAGAAGGTTTATATGTTTAGCCTTGGTGAAGTGCTCTACGGAGTTGTGGTTTGTTAGTTCATACAAAGAGTTTGGGCTCTGATACCTTTCATTTCTTACCCAGACTTATAAATGGACATACACTTTTCATAGCCTTATAGAAAGTAATGCTGTAAGAAGGTTATGATACTTTTTTTTTTTCTGCCCTAAGTGAAGCTCAGCTGTGTCTGGAAGAGGTTCAATAACCTGTTCTTGAAAATCTCAGGTGATGGAGATTCCACAGCCTTTTAAGGCGACTTACTCCCATGTTTATGCCCTATGCGTTCTGGGGGCAAATCACATAAGCTCTTTGCCTTAGCTTTCTCATCTGTAACACGGGAAATTGTGTTTACTTGCCTATCCCACAGAGGTATTTTGAGGAGCAATAAGATAGCCCTTTCTACAGTTAAAATATTTTTTGACTTTATGTGAATGCAGAATACTGTATTTATGTGAATGCAAATTACTGTGGAAGAGACCAGCCATGGATTCAGTAGACTTTAAGATTCTATAGAAACACCCACTTAAGTGTTTGTTACAACTCCTAAAAGATATTGTTACATGATGGTTTCTCAGAAGTATAAAACAAAATATTTGCATTATATGCAGACATGAGTTTAGATAAATGTGTATGACTGTTCATATGTATATAGTATAAATTATATAGGCACGTGTATATACATTTTTTTAAACCATTACTTAATTAAACAACTCCTTTTCTCAGATTCTTCAGTATTCAGTCCAGCAAAATCATCTTCTGCTGTTAACTTAAGTGGAACTCAAGACCCATCCCGGAACAAGAACATTGTGAAACCTCTGGCTCTGTCAGTACAGCTTGTAGGAAAGTCATTTGCCACAGGTACAACTTTGCTTTCCAGGATAGCTGAGAGCCAAGTGAATTATCAGCTTAACAGCCAAGAAATAAGGGAGTCGTCTTTTTGGTGGAAAAAGGACAGGAAAATATTCATTAGCATTCTCCAGAACTCTCATATTCTTGCAGTCCTCTGCACAGAAATTTTCCATAGCTATTTACTGATCCCGAACTGAGCCACACCTTGGCCTTCAGATTTGACATTCTGGTAAAAGTTCATGTCATATTCCTCTTTGCACTTCCTAAGATAGTTAGGACAGCATAAAAGTCACCTCCTGATAGCACACTGATTCTTGCCTCAGTAACTGAGAGCTGTGTGGTGTTCTGCATTTGGAACAGGTATAGTTCCTCCACATATATTTATTGGAATGTAGGTCTCATTTAAAGGAGTTTTAATACCTATGCTGTTTTAATTACTTATTTCTGTTTTGTGTGTTTAATGAGTTAGAACCTCAACTGTGGCATCGAAATCCCTCACTGATAGTCTTTTGTGATATTCTAATTGTTTATTACTTCAGCTGGTTAGTACTTTAAGCATTGAAAAAAATAATCACACTTATTACAGGGAAGTATGCCTGAATAAGAAAAAATATAAATTTAATTGGTTTATTCACGAGCATTACATTTTATACATGATGTGTTATATCTGCTATTTCATACAATATATATTGTTATTGTGCATAATATTATGTTGTATCTAATGAATCATTAATAGTTCTTTGTGTAAAATACCCTTCTCCTCTCCATATTTGTGTAAGAGAACTTATCTTGCACTGAAATTCCTTCCCACCATTTCAATGACTTCTCTAACTGACCCACATCTACTATATCTGTGCACATCAAATTGTTGACTCTGAGTACAAATGAGGTACGATGGCCAGGTTATGTTGCTCAACTTCTGCTAATTGGCAACCTGAGAACCTTGTGCCTGAATTTATTTGGATGACTGCAGCTGACGAGTTCCATGTTGCATTTTTTAAAGCCAAATACCCACATCTCAAATGCTTTCTGTTGCAGCTGACCTCAGCAAGCTACTGCACCATCTCCTGCTGTTGCTCCTGCAATATGTTCCTGGGAGCTCAGTCCTTGTGGAACTGGCAGATAACAGCAAGAGGCTGTTAGTTCCCATTGGGCTCCATGTCTGCTCTGTGCAGTTTGTGCCTTTTGGGTTTTGGGGTTGTTTTTTTCCCCTGAAATAATTAGGCTCTGAAAAAGAAAAAGGAGGAGCTCAGAAGCGAATGGATAACTTCTTGTGATCCTCCATTGTTGTTGCTTCATTTTGTGATCTCAATACAGTGGGTCCTGCCAGTGTGCCAGGCTTCCTGGGACTGAAGGGTCGTCTCAGGCAGACGTAGCAAAATTAGGCATGGTTTGCCTCAGTAATATTTAGATCATGTATACTTTATAGCAAACTGCCCTGTCTTCCCTGCCCAGTCTCCTTTGCTAAGGCTTTAGATGAGAGCTCTATAGTGAATTACTGTGTATGACACATGGATGACCTGGGGGGGAAAATATACATATGCACCAAAGTTGCTTAGAAATCTTTACAAACTGAATTAATGTGCATTTTTAAAAAAATCTTCATTGTAAAAAAAAAAAAAGTGTCACAAACTTCCCAATAATTTTTTTTGCGTGTGTAATTTTCTGTTTTAATTTGGTGGGGTTTGTTTTGGATTTTCTCTTCCACCTATCCTTCCCACTCTGAAATCTGGAGACCCCATTTCAAGGTTAGGATTTTGCAGCTTGTGCCCAAATTATTCTCTGCCAAGTAGATCTCATGCTTTCCCTGGAGTATGTCCGTGTCACTAAACTTGCCCTGTTCTTTTGTGTCTACATGTGGCTGTATTATTTTGCTTGTTTGTTTTCAAGATTGTCTCAAGCCACACTGTATTTTATTATACGTAGCTCCTCTTTCACTGCGTGCCACTGATGTTGCTAATGGAAATGCTAATGGAGGAAGAAATAATGCATTGAGTTCTACAGTCTCTCGGCCAATGCCTCACTTAACATCTCCAAGTCCTGGCTGTGCAGCTGGAGACCAAGGTAAAGAAAACCCCTCTGTTCTTTTATTTTAAGCTGCACTGGCTGTTGAGCCTGAAATTCGTTATTTTGTTCTTCTTCCCATCATAGCAGTTTCTACAATTCAGTCTTTGCAGATCCGTTTGGGTTTTGGCGTGATCATTAATGATAATGCTGTGCTTCTACTTAAAATAGTAAATACTTAACACAGGTAAAAACATTTTTCACATCATAGTCTGGCTTCATGTAAATCTAGGTGGAAACCTGTGGTGCTCTGTGGCATGATACCAGCTCAACACCAATGTGAAATGGAAATATGGGCTGGAATCTGGTCATTCAGGAGGATGTGGTTTAGAATTAGTTTTTGCTTTCGTCCTCAGCATCAATGTCCAGTTCCGGACCACCAAAGAAACGTCACCGGGGATGGCCTTCTGGGTCCACAGTCCCTCCTCCTGGTTTAGTGGTACCTGTTCCTACAGTTCGGCCTTCGGCAAGAACAGGTAAACCTTTGATAATACAGAGTCGTTATTTGTAAAAATCTGTACTCAGCCAGACCAGTAGCCCTGTGCTGCTTCTCTTAAGTGTTGCACGGATAACTGAGCTTGTTGAAGTAGTTAGGGACACCATGAAGAGTTTTTCAGATGCCCCAGAAAAGCATACGTGATTGCCTGGTCCTTGTTACCATAATCTAAGATGGGGCACAGGGAAGGTGAAAGCAAGCAAGGAAAGAAAGATGCAAATAATATTAACAAAAAGCCAAAGCTATTTAAGTCCCCCAAATAGAACTCGGTTCTCAAATTGTGTAGGCGTATGGATATATGAAAATACTTCAAGGATTTTGATTAGCCTTCACCTTTAATGTTGTGTCTCAGTCTGCCATCGCATGCTACAGAAACCCGTGCACTCCACTCCTGCACAGGAAAAATGGCTTTATATACTTTTGTCTCCTAACAAAGAGCACTGATGTCCACTGAGGTCATCACCATAAAAGTATAAATGTTTGTGAGACCAAATGTTTGCGTGGAAAAACTGTAGGAGGGATATGTGACATCACAGTATGAAATAGGATTAATTATGAGTATGTGTGAATACCTCTTTATACATAACATATAGGTACCTCTTTATACACAACTATTAATAAAACTGTTCACTATTTGAGCATTTTAAGTTGTAGGTTTCAGCATACTTTGTAAAGGGGAATAAACAATTACTTATTCCTGTCTTGGTAGAGTAAGAGAATAAACATACAAAGAAGAAAAAAAGCCATTTGTCAACATGCACGATTTATTTTTAACTCTGCTTTGGAGGGCTTGGTTTTAAGATACTTTGGAATTACTTTTCAGAGAGATTCATCATAGGAAGAAGGGTTACATGGTAGCATAGGCCTGCCTATTTGAGCACCTCAAATCAATCACAACTTTTGTAGGTTTCTAGCTTCAGAGACCTGCTGAAGATATGTGATACGAGGCAATCTCCCCCTTCGTGTTGTCTCCAGCAATCTACTGCCTCCACCATGTACTCCATTTTCCACAAGTAGTTTGTAGTATTTTTTTCCTGCTGAATAAACAGTTTCTACTGCTAAAACAAATGCATTCATTTATGCTGCCTTTGATGCTTTTCTGTCGATGGCAGTTTGAAAAATCTGTTACAAACCACCAAATGAAGCTTGAGAAACTTCTGAAGCAGACCTCACACTGAAACCTCATTACAGATTAGAAAAATCTTGTTCTTGGTTTCTTTTTACTTGTGAATGCTGCTGCTGCTCTTTCATGAGTAAAGCTCAATTTTTATCCTTGTAGCAACTATCTAAGGACAGCTTTGAGATTTTGGCTTGTTTTTATTCTCTACATGTATTCTAGGTCAGAAGTCAGAGCAGTCTCTTCCCTTTGAGAGGCAGTATGGAGAGGTAGCCTCCATCTTAGAGGTGGCCTTTTGGCTTAGTACTTGGCTTTGTTTAAAGATGCATATTCAAACCTGTGTTTTCCTCTCTCATTCCCACCAACAATACAGTGGTCAGAAAAAGTTTTTTTTGGGGGGTGGGGCTACAGGAGGTTATAGGCTCTTAATTTAAATTACTTAAAACTAGCAGGAAATGCAGAGATCTTTTGAATTTTATTACAGTTAGTGATCTGCAGTAATTTTTTTTTATTTGTTCATACGGCCAAATCACAGTATGAGCCTTTCAGTAATGGAAGCTTCTCTTTTCTTTACTTTATAGAGCCTCTTTTGTCAGTCCCAGTTCCTCAATCCATGTTAACTGGAATTTTACAGCCTCAACCCATCCCAGCAGGGGAGACTGTAATAGTTCCTGAAAACCTGCTGAATAACTCGGGAGTCAGACCAGTGATTCTGATAGGTAAGTCTTACACTGGGAAATCAAATGCATGTGTTTTGAACAAACACAGGCTCCCCTAGGAGAGAGTTTTTTGATTTCTTTCTGTTGGTTCTGGCATTCAGTACAATATGAAGGCAGTTTGTCATGGATAGTTTCCTTTAGTTGCTCAACACGTAAAATTGGAAGTTAGGCGATTTCTTGAGGACCCGATGTGCAAACGGATCACAACTAGGTCATATTCGTACAAAACCTCTGACCAAATTGAAGTTTTGTACAAATAAGATTTTTTCTTTAAATCCAAGAACAGAAATATTTCCATGTAATGAAAATAGCTTTTCAGTGTAAACAAGAAACAAGCAAATACTTCCTGCAGCATTTCAAGTCCAGATCTTGAAGCCCAGGGATTCTGCATGAGAACCAGAAAATCTATTTGAACTGATTAATCGGAAGTAAATCATACTTGCTTTTTGTCTTTTATAGTCCATACTTCTGCTAAGCAACTGAGATAACAGATCAGGCTTTTAAAATCCTTTAGCTGTATGAAGGACACGGTTAACCTTTGGAAGGACATGACTTTTATTTTAAAAAGTATGATTCATAATGTGAATATCCTTTTCAATCTGAGCTATTTGGGCATACTATATAACAAAAGATGTGTCACCTAGGACTGCCAAAATTTTGATGAGCAATTTTTTGATTCTTTTCTTAGCCCAGCATAGTACAGGTGATTGTATAAAGTAGCGTCAATGTTAAAAGAACATGCTTTTCAATACAATCCATGGAATAATTTGTCATTCCTGAAGAAATGGAGTAGTTCTCAAAGTCCTCACTTGCACAGATAATCCTAATACGCAAAGTTCCCAGAGAATTAACAGGGCCATCTACACTAGTAAATCTGTCAAGGATAGGGTTACGCTTTTGGTTTCTTTTGCTTAATGTTGTTTTCTGGAAGTCTATTCTAAAGCTTTAGCATGGTACTCTTCACAGTTTTCAGAGAAACACTTCTTTATTAAAGATGAGGGTGCCTATGGTCATCAGCTTAAGTGCAAATTGAATGCAGCCCTTAGGCTCTTGGAGAGTTGCCAGTGAAGTCCTCAGTTAGGCTAAATGTTAGTGGCCCTGAGAAACAGCCTCCTATTAATAGTACAGAACCAGATGTACCCAAATGGATGGGTTTGGCAAAATCTATGTGGAATTTTTTTAAAAATGGAAACATTCTCAAGGAAAAGAGGAGTTAGCCTGTGGTCATGTGCTTTACCTTACAGAACAACATGTTTGTTTAGTTGTTGATGTTTATTTAACCTCTTCATGAAAACAGAATGGAAATGTGGCAAAAAAGTTACATCAATCACAGCAGTACCACAGTGGCTAAATCAATGCTAACGTGACTTATGCTGCTTTTATAATGTTAAGATCAATGTACTTTTACTTCCATTGATTTTTCTTTTTGTACACTGTATAATGGAGAATCTGTATTTAAAGGTCAGGGGGAAGACCCAGATAGATAATATCCTCATCTGTATTTGGGTAGCAATGATTATTATCCTGCTGGTATGCAGTTATTGTTAGTTTTTGCAGATCTAAGTGATCATTTGTTGTAAAATACAGCAAAGGATCACTATCCCATCTCATTTATTTTGTAAGCAATTATAAAGCCAAGAATAGTCACTGATGAAGTATCTTTTGCAAGATAACATCAAGGAGAAATTTGGAAATGTAAACTTTGTGCAAGATTTCATGTAGTGCAATATTTTGTGAATTGCTGGGGTTTTTTTTTCTTTCTTTTATCAAAGGTTATGGCACTTTACCTTATTTCTATGGAAATGTTGGTGATATTGTTGTAAGTCCCTTGCTGGTGAATTGCTACAAGATTCCACAGCTGGAAAACAAGGATTTGGATCTCTTGGGTTTGACAAGCAGTCAGCTGCTAAGTGTGGAGAATATGATACTTTTAACTATTCAGTATCTTGTCCAACTAGGTAAGCAATTTGTCATAATCATTTTCTCCTTACGTCTGTTCCACAGCCAATCTTCTGTTTTTGTGCCTGGAAGAGGAAAGTGGCTCCATCTAGTGTGTGTGACTTTGCTACTTTGTTCATCAGACAAGAAGTGAAGTGAATTTAAAGGCCATACTGCTTTTGCTCTCCATATGGGGATTGACCAGGTCACCTTTGTGAAATGGATTTGCAATGCAGATAACTCATTTGCTTAGGGTATCAAACCATCAGTTATCACAGCTCTTTCTAAGGACACTCAGTCTGTTTTATTCAGTTTTGTAACAAATGCTGGCAGATGTGTGATGGTCATCATTGTTTTGGTGACAGCACCGTTTACATGAAAACCACATTTGTTATTCAGACTAAGGCAAGTGATTCAGTGAGTATCTCATTCTTGTCAGTGTTTCTGGAATGGACTCTTTGCAAGTTTGAGAGCAAACTGGCAAACCACGTTTTCTTTCTCTTATTGCAGGTCCAGACATTTTTCCCTACCTTAGAGTAAAAAGCAGTAGTGTTAACAGTAAGGTTTTGGAAGTTAGACAATAATACAGGATAGTGTTGAGAGACTTCTCACAGCAGTCTCAGTCTTCTGTATTTGAAAAGATGCTGCTTATCATAGAGGAGTGAAATGACTTTTGTGAAGAGCACATTGCTTTTCCTGTATTGGGTTTCCTCTAGGGCATCTGTAATAATGATATGAAATGTGCAAATGTTTCTAACTGGTGATAACCCTATTATGTGGGGACCAAATGTGCTCTGTGCAGATTTCACCCATGGGTTCATATGCTTTACTCTTCTCCCTTGATGTTACAGACAGGAAGGAGGCCATCTTCTGCATTGTAATACTCTCCAAGTGGCCTGTTTGCTTTATTTTAACATTCCCTGCCTCAATAGTCCATTGGATGCCATGTTAGAACTGACAGAGGGTTTCTTTATTTTTCACAGGTTGAATGTTTCCTGTTGCCCTTCTCTCAGTGGGCTTACATTTATTTGAGGTTTTAATCTAAATTGAAAAGTTTATGGTCTGTATATTAAAACCAGCTGCTTCACACAGTGCTGGATTGGCAGAGGTAGTTTGCATATTTCCTTCAGAGAAACATGTAACCTTCTGATACAGCATTTCCAATAAAAAATAAAATATTTATTGAAACCTATCAAGTCAGTGAATCACACTCCATAAGCAAATCCAACCTTAGACAGATGCAGCAAGTCAATACATGCTGCAGACTAGAGGAGGCTTCATGTAAATCTTGTGGAGCTGAGTTGACCTGCACCTAGTAAGCACTATATCTTCTGCATAAAGCAGTTCCCAATATTAGAGGTGTTTAGTTTGGCTCTTGTTCTCGCTGTGCAATACTGAATAGTTTTCGTTTTGGCTTTATATGGAGATGGGTGCCAGCACCGTAAGATGAAAAAGCCTAATGAGGAGAAAAATAAAAACATTCTGCAGAGCATGGGGATCAAAACATGTCGCTCGTTTGAATATTGTTGCAAACAAAACTGTTGGGATTGTGACAGTTGCACTGAACTGTAGCCTTTATCCCATTTTGTAAAATCAAAGCAGATCAAAGATGATCGGAGGGCAGCCAGCTTCAAAAGTATTTGACGAGGAGAAGAGAAAAATACACACATAGATTTAACAGTTTATTCATGTCAGCCTCTTTATCTAATGAGAAAGTAGGACTAAAATGTTATTCTTTTTTATGGAGTATATTGTGAAAGAGTGAGATAAAGGCAAAGATAAAACAGCAGAGAGAAGATGAAATAGATACTGAGTGGCCTAATTTTTTCAGATCTCATACTTGTACAAAATATGTTTGCAGATAACTGTGATCACAGATCTTAAGAATATTATTTATGAAAGTGCTCCTTTTTTGAAAAAAGATCTTAGAATTCCTTTCAGTTTTTCTCTAAGATTATGAAAACATTAATAATTATAGAATAATGCTGTTGTGTTTTCAGAAATCAGCTGAACAATCTCACAATGATATTAGAAATCAAAGCAAACAAAATAAGTGCATTTCTGATTATTTCATTTTAAATATGCTTTGAAGACTATACACAGTTAAAGCTGTGATGGTGAGCCATAGCAGTGCTGTAAATAAATTCCACTGACTGTGATAAAGGAATAAATAACAATAGATCAAGAGGTGCATTTGATTTCAGTGGTTTTTTTTACAGTCTATCTCCTGTACTCATTCAGATTTCATATTTGTTATCCTTGTCAGCATTCATACTGAAGTTTTCTCAAGCTTTGTTTTTGTACTTCAGAGTGCCCCTATTTGCAGTATGGTTACATCCTATCATTTGTAATTATCTGCTTTTTATTGTTGCGCTACTGTTTCTGCAAACACAATCTCATCCTATGAAGTACTAAGGTCTGTGTTTTGGTCTTTCAGCTGGAGGAGATTTCTGGCCATTCTGTTAACTACCTGTTTGGAATAACAAAATCATTCTCCCTTCTCTCTTGTGCTACATTCGAATCATGCATATGCCATGACACCCAGAGGTGTTTTGTAGCTTCAGTATCTAAATGCATATCCAGATTCAAGGTGGGAACATGCCGCTGTCTTCAGTGGAAGGGCTATTCAATCAAAGCAAGAGGTTATTCCAGCAATTCTCCTGGTCTTAGATGGTCAGAGGAGTAGTTTTCTGTGGGATGCATTGTGAAGTGTCTATCCAGAAACGGATGGCATTTGAATATGTTATTTTAAACTTGTTTAAACATACTTGTTTATGTCGGAAAAGACCTTTAGGATTATTGAGTCCAACCATAAACCTAACACTGCCAAGTCTACCGCTAAACCATGTCCCTAAGTGCCACATTTACACATCTTTTAAATACCTCCAGGGATAGTGATCCCCCACCTTCCTGGGCAGCCTGTTCCAATGCATGGCCACCATTTTGGTGAAGAAATTTTTCCTAATATTCAATCTAAACCTCCCCTGGCACAACTTAAGGCCATTTCTTCTTGTTCTGTCACTTTTTACTTAGGAAAAGAGACTGATGCCTACCTGCCTACAGCCTCCTTTCAGGTAGTTGTAGAGAGTGATAATGTTCCCCCTGAGCCTCCTTTTCTCCAGACTAAACAACCCCAGTTCCCTCAGCCGCTCCTTGTAAGACTTGTGCTCCACACCCTTCACCAGCCCCGTTGCCCGTCTCTGGACACGCTCCAGCACCTCAATGTCCCTCTCGTAGTGAGGGGCCCAAAATCGAACCCAGCATTCGAGGTGCGGCCTCACCAGTGCTGAGCACAGGGGGACAATCACCTCCCTTGTCCTGCTGGCCACACTGTCTCTAATACAAGCCAGGATGCTGCTGGCCACCTTGGCCCCCTGGGCACACTGCTGGCTCATGTCCAGCTGGCTGTTGACCAGCACCCCCAGGCCCTTTCCCACCAGGCGCTTCCCAGCTGCTCTGCCCCAGCCTGTAGCGCTGCGTGGGGCTGGTGTGACCCAGGGGCAGGGCCCGGCACTGGGCCTGGCTGCACCTCAAACAGTTGGCCTTGTCCCATCGGTCCAGCCTGTCCAGATCCCTCTGCAGAGCCTGCCTGCCCTCCGGCAGGTCAACCCTCCCCCACAACTTGGTGTCACCTGCAAACTTACTGAGGGGGCACTCTATCCCCTTGTCCGGATCATCGATAAAGATACTAAACAGCACTGGCCCCAGCACTGAGCCCTGGGGAACACCACTTGTGACCAGTCCCCGGCTGGATGTGACTCCATTCACCACCAGCTGGGCTCGGCCAGCCAGCCAGCTTTTAACCCAGCACAGAGTACGCCTGCCCAAGCCATGGGCACCCAGTTTCTCCAGGAGGATGCTGTGGGAGACGGTGTCAAGGGCTTTACTAAGGTCCAGGGAGACACATCCACAGCCTTTCCCTCATCCGCTAGGTGGGTCATCTTGTCATAGAAGGAGATCAGGTTCATCAAGCAGGACCTGCCTTTCATAACCCCACGCTGGCTGGGCCTGATCGCCCGGGTGTCCTGACATGCCACGTGATGGTGTTCAGGATGACCTGCTCCATAACCTGCCCTGGCACCAAGGTCACTGTAGGTGCTTTTGGAAGCACAACTATTTTAATAAGGCCTTTTTCAGATATTAATATATTATGGTATTATTTGTTTTGCGATTTTATTTTCTGAAATAAAGATGAGCCTTTGCGTACTCATTTCTGTGGAGAAGCTTCCAAATATTCCCTTTTAACCTTGACAGGTTCCTTTATATGTACTTATGAAACTGTTCATAATCAAAATAATTATCTATAATTTTGTCTTCCATCTCATCTGATATTAGTTCCACTATTTGTCTGGACAGATGTGAAGACAGACTGTCATGAGCCAAATGTAGTGTTAAACACTTCACTAATTTCAAAATATGTTCTTATCGGTGCCTCTCTGATAACTACTTTTTAATGTTTTTCTTTTATAAATCATCTGAATGAAATTTTGTGTGTTCTCACACAGAAATCTTTCCATTTGAAAAATTATTTTCATTTTCTTGGATTCACGATGATCCGTGTGTCTGGAGCCTGTCTTTTAAGTACCTCCCTTAATCAGCTTGCTTTTATATCTTTCACTGTATAACATCTTTTTTGTTGTGGTTGATGTGTTGCACATATACTTCATTTATGCAGAGGAAGATTTATTTCTCTGTCAATAAATGTCTATTTTTTTTGTGTTTCAAGATCTTCAAAGACCTAGAATGTGTGATGCTTTCTTAGAAAAGAAAATATATTTCCAAAAGAGAGAATTATTCCCATGCTGTGTTAAATTAGACTCATCAGAACTTTTCAGCTTGCATAAAAAATTAAAACAGCCTTGCATTTACAAGGCTATAGCTGTCCTACCATACTATGGCATTTGGGTGGTGACATTCTCATGTTATTTCTCAGAAAGGCAAAATGACAACAGGTGGCAGTTTTTACAGATTACGTACCATCTGTTATTTGGCCAGTCCCTGCCCTGCTTCTGATACAACCTTTCTGTTCCCTTTTTTTCACTGCTCTTGTTGCTTGTTGTCTTTGGTTCTAAAGGAAAACACAAAACCAAACCCAGCATTTCACATATCTCTGGTATTTAAGTCCCCCCCTTTTCGTCATAGAAAAGCAAGCTGCTGAAGCGTGAAGCCATCTCCTTTGGCACTGACATGAGATCTTGGCAATTTAAGTTATGGTTGCTTTTTACTCTGCATTCGTAAATATTTTTTATCTGTTCCTGAGTATCTTTGACAATGAGACAAATCTTACTGAGAAAAATGTTAATTGAAGCTGAGTTGGGGGACTGATGCTAAGATGATAACTTACATTTCCGTTTTTCAATTCAAGTTCACAATACTTCAAATTCAAAGTTTACAGATGTAAAGTTGCATATACCTCTTTATGTTAGAAGTTTGAAGATTTGCTAAATTAACTAAAGTAAAGAAGAGGTTAAACATGTTTATTTACATCAATGCTTAGTTTACTAGTATGCATGATGAGAAAAAGCAAACAAAAAACACTTAGGCTTTGTCATGCTGCAATTAGTGCTGTGAGGATAAGTGTTTGGATTTTCTTCTGTAAAAAATATGGAGGCTACATGATTAATCCTTCTGTTCCAGGCAAAATGCACATATTTTCCCACTCCCTTGTTTGTCCCACTGGTTTGTGAAGGTAGAAAAACCAGGAGTGAGATGGAATACCTCATTGTTAAAAAAAAAAAAAAAAAAAAAAGTCAACAAAAAAAAGAGGTGGGGAGATGGTGGGCAAGGGAAGATTCTAGATGAAAAACCAAGAATAAGCGATGTGGGTAGATACCCACTGAGTAGAGAGTGGGTTTTGTAAATATAAAAAATATGGTGGAGAAGCTTGTCAGATCAAGACAGACGTGATTATTCCTGGTTCAATAACATTTTGATAAGAGATACTGTTCTTTTGTTTGTTTGTTTTCAATGTAGGTCCTGACCAGATACCTCTGAGGGAAGAATTTGAGCAGATCATGTTGAAAGCTATGCAGGAGTTCACTCTGAGAGAGCGATCCTTGCAAATGAGTGCACAGTGTGTCTCTGTGTCACCAGGTCAACTCCCATGGCTTGCTAGGTTAATCGCTAGTGTGTCCCGGGACCTTGTGCATGTGGTCGTTACCCAGAATTCACTGGCAGAGGGCATCTCAGAGACCTTGAGGTCTCTCAATGAAATGAAACATCAGCAAAAGCTACCAGATTATGTCGTTGCCATTTGTACATCAAAGATAAGAGGAAATGAATTCTGTGTAGTAGTCCTAGGTGAGTAATTTGCAGTATGCTTCAAATACCAACGCAGTTTTGTTGAATTAATTTTCTTGAGTCATTCCAGCTTTTTAAACCCCTCTTCTTTTTATTCTCCTTTGTATTGTTACGCTGCAATGTCAGTTTGCTATTCTTCCATCAAGACTTGGAGTACTGATGTCCGTGAGGATCTAGAAAAATAGCTGCCTGCTAGTCATTACTACTCTTTGGGCAGCCTGAGACTTTATTGTTTGTGTGGCTACCTTAGAAAATATCTTGAAGTGAGCCAACGACAAAATATTCAGATTGTCTTTCTGTTTTGTGTAACAGCTGTGCTATTTCACATGGCAATATTGGATTGACCACAGTCTTCTGCAGACCACTGTAAAACAGAATGTGCTTTGTATTGTTTTTACGATGCTGATTTTGAAATTCCACATTGGTGACTGGTTGTGATGTCTGTGCATGAGTGTGTCTGGGTCAAAGTGAATTTTGACTGGTCGTCTTTCCATTGTAGGCAGATAAATCAATGAAGTCAATTTTTAACTCTTTTTCACACTAGGGATAATTACTTTTCATATTTACCCAGAATCATCCATTCCATCTAAGGTACAAATACTTATTTTGCATATCATTTGTCACCCAAGTGTGCAAAACTATGGGCAACAGCTTGCAAAGAACGTGCTAAACCGATATAACTAATTCTCCCATCACTAGCAAAACAGACTTGAGACTGCTTTTCCAGTCTACTGGATAAAGGCAGGGGAGATCCATGACAAGATTAGCATACCCCACGTCTAGTATGAAAAGATTGTGTTGATAGTACACTGTATTAAAGATTGCTCTTGCTTTTTCCTCCCCTCTTCTCCAGGTCAATATCAATCTAGGGCACTTGCAGAAAGCATGCTTACCACCAGTGAATTTTTGAAAGAAATCAGTTACGAGCTCATCACAGGGAAAGTTAGTTTCCTGGCATCGCATTTCAAAAATACTTCTTTAGGTGAGTGATCCTAAGAAACAGAAGTTCTAGCCAAGACAGAAATTTCTTTAGGGTCGATGTGTCTCCTGTTCAGCAGTTAAAGAGCATATGAATATAGGTCTGCCCTCTCCACTGAGAGGCATTCTTTCCTTCTCTCCATTCACTGTGTGTAAAGGAGTTCTCATCTCCTTCACCTGTGCAGTGCGAGTTACTCTGTGGCAAAACATTTCTAGCACTATTTTGTACTGTGCTGATGTAATGTTTTGTACTGTGTTGATGTAATGTAAAGCTGTGTAATGCTGAATGTGATGGCAGGGCACCCGTAAGTGAACGAGTCTTTTTATGTTTGCGCTTTTAGCACAGGTTTTGGAGGTTGTTTTGTAGTGCGTGTTTCTTTGTAGTGATCAGATTTCAGCACTAGCTGTAAAGGCACAGAGCTGAAATGATTCAGCTGTGGTTTCTTTTTTGGGAATTTATTCAACTGTCAAAGCAGTAACTAAAAGAAAAAAATATTCCCCCTCCCTCACTTCCCTGTATCTCCAGTCCCTTGCCCCTTCGCAGATTCGACATCAGCTGTGTGAGAATGTGAGTGTATGTAAAGTTCTACATCATTTGTCTGAAAAGGCTTCCAGATAATTTGGTGTTGCTAATTCTGATCTAGGTGATGATTTGGACAAACTGCTGGAGAAAATGCTACAGCAGCGAGGGGAAAGTGTCATTATTCCTTTTAATGGAGATGTTAGTGAGTGTGTGTCATCTCAGGAGGCAATTGCCATGGTTTCTACACAAGAACCAGGTATTTTTTTTTACATACAGCTGTGAAATGAGTAGTTTGTTAAATGTTAAAATGCATGTGCCTCAGAAGAGTCTGAGGGCACAGCTGCCGTCAGCGTGCCAAGCTTCAAATATTAATACTGCCAGCTGAATATAGCAATACAGCAGTCTCTCAGACAGAAAATCTCTGTAGTAACTTTCAGCAACATTTTCCCCCTATGTTTTATAATTCCTAAGCTAAAATTTGTAATCTTCTGTTGTGCACTAGGCAGAGTAGAGAAGGTGTTCCATGGTAATGTTGGAGTGGACTCATCTTGCCTTTCTGCACCTAGAAAAGGAACATAACCTTGGGCTTAAGGCAAAGGGGAACTGTGTTCTCGTTATCATCTCCCCAGGTGTTCTTCTGTTCCTTAACTTTAATATTCCTCACTTTCCACATGTAAAATAGTAATGATATGTACTACACCCTTGTGCTCTGAGGCTTAAACTTTTAGGGAAGGCGTTTTAAGATCGTGGACTGAAAGTGTTAGGCAAGTGTAATCTATAATTGTGTATTTGAGATGTGTCTTATTCAGCATAATGTGATGAGATATTTAGGTGCAAAAGATGAGCTAGGATTGCCTGTCTAAAAATGCTGATTGTCATTTTCCCATTTTGAAATTCTTTCTATTATTCAGTTTTAACCATACTTACCTTTTCATATGACAATAATGGTAAAAGGTACGCTGAGCTGTTGTGAACGCTGAGATTCTTTTAGGTCTAGCATCAAAGCATATTCTTTTTTTTTTTTTCTTTTTCACTGTGAAAGAAAAGTATGCTTTTGGTTCACATTAGTTAGCTTAAATTAATCAGCTCAGTGTTAGATCTGAATGAAAGCAAGGTGGTTTATAGTCTCCACATGAATCAGAAGATACAATTAGGAAGGCTGCCACATACTTTGTTCTGGGACCTCCAGAAGGACAAGTCTTAAGTTTCCTCACAGGACTGATTTGAAGGGAGAATGATCTTTAGATTCTGTTACTTTTTTTGTTCTTACGATGTAGTTTTGTACATGTGCTTTAAATGTTCATGTATTCTCAAAATTATTCAGAGCTAGTTTTGTCTTTAAAATTTGGCTATACAGTGGTTGAAGCTACCGACAAGCTGCCTGAATAAAAAAAAGGAGAGGCGAGTCTCTTAGTCACTGAGGCAGATCTTTCTGCCATAGCAGATCTACTGAAATGAACACTGAGGCAGGTTTGAGCAAGATAAGCGCACACCCAAAACCACATGTGTGTCTACAGAAAACTAACATACCAGGGTTTTGCCCCAGACACCTTCCAATTTTCATGTAAATTGCGGATTTTATAAAGTGGCTTATTATTTTCAAAAGCAACAATAGTTCTTGTATAGTAAATTTGCAGTAATTTTGGATTTTTCTTTAGTTTTTTTAAGGAAGTTGCCCTAGGTCATTTTTACAATAAGCAATCCATTAATCAGAATTAATTTGTAGTAGAAAAACTGACATAAACAGAAACTGTAATAGCATTATAGGGTTTATCTTGGTAATCTGCAAGTTGAAAATATTCAGGGGCTAGTGAAAAATGGATTGTTGGGCACAGAATTTACCTACTGGAAATACTGAAATACAGGAATATGCTTTTTCTTTGAGGAAACATGCATGCTCTAGTACATATCTACACAGAGAACAAAGCTCCAGTCCCTCACTTCTCTGCAGCTAGTGTTATACTGATATTGAGTTCAAATAAATCCGACACCCAAATTTTGTTAAAAATCAAGAAACATCTGAAGAAATAAATGCCCCCCTTCCTCCAATGATTGAGATTTATTGCCTAGGTCCATTGCTCATCTTCCCTTCACGGTGTTATATTACTATCAGTCAGTATATAGACATACAGCTACCAGTTGTGACTTACAGTGAGGCTCAGTACTTCAGAGATGATGTACAAATGAACTCCCAGCTGACCTGCTGTCCTGGTGAGTCTTTTTGGCAGGATTATCAGTGCAGGCTCGGTTTCCTCAGATTAACAGGTGTGCTGGCTTTTATCCTGTTGTGCCCTGAGTGCAACAACCTCAGCGCCCATGGCTGGTTCTCTCAGCAGGAGTGATGGAGAGAAGCTCCTAAAGGATAACCGCAAGTTTCAGGACAACATTAGAGCTGTGTGTGTGTAGGTATATATATGCATTTTATATATCTACACATGCACATTATCTATATATGTATATACATGCACATTTTGTATGTGTTGGTTCATTTAACAGAATGCATTTTACTATGTTGAGGTTTCCTTGGGTTGCACTGTTAAAAATCCTTAAAACACTTGGGGCATTTAAAAAACAGGCAGCGCTGTACTTGAGGTCACCTGATATAACATTTTGAACAAAAAAAGGAAGTTGACATTTGTGATCTGGACCCAGCTCTCCAGACTGTTGAGATTTATTCTGGTGAGTGATTTTTTTCTCTGATAATAGAGTGTAGGCTGTTTGGAGGGTCATGTTTATTGGGGGGTGGGAGAGTAAACATGTTTCTTGTTGTGTTTTGTTTTCTTTTTCAAACAAACACACTCTAGATTTGGATGTTGATACCTTCCAAATTTACCAGCCACAGCTTACAGTTGCCAGAAAGCTCTTGTCCCAGGTTTGTGCTATAGCAGACAGTGGAAATCAGAGCCTGGATCTGGGCCACTTCAGCAAAGTAGATTTCATCGTTATAGTTCCCCGTTCAGAAGTCCTGGTGCAGCAGACCCTTCAACGGATTCGACAGTCAGGTAAAAGGGAGGGAAGGGAAAAGAGACTGTTAAACCAAAGTATGTGACCTTATGAAATCTTACCTGGAATAAATGGAGAAGTAAGTTGCTCCAGCATGTATTTTGCATGTCCGATATTAGCTCCATTAGCTGGTATCTTTGATGAATTCTAAATATCTTTCTTTCATAACCTGGGCCCAAGCTGTACCATGTAAGTGTTAAAAGAAATTGCCATATTCATGCAGGTCTGAGAATGGTGTGACCTGGAGAAGCGTTCACCTGTCAAAACAGCGAGGGGAGGAGCAAACACAACTGTTCAGATCTTTTATCCCCTAGAGCTGTTAGTGCCATTTCTTCTAGATACACATTTGTGCATATGCTCTCATACATATTAGCACAGATGTATGTGCAGGAAGCTCTCTTATTAGGTAGATAAATGCCTGAGTAATACATGCACCTTTGCACACAATAATTGCCATACTTGTTTGGATGGTGAGTTTTCTTCTCTGGGGTTCTGTGTCTGACCATGGCAGGTACCAAATGCTTCAAGAGGAACAGGAAAGCCTTAGTGGACAGGTTATAGAATATATCCCCCTTGAGAATGACCTCTGTTATCCACTCTGTTAGTGACTGAGGTGTCTAGAAAAGCATAAGAGTTTCTGTGTGGAGAAAATTTAAGGACTATGTTGAGACCTTTTTAGCTCTTGATGCCTCATATCTGGGAATAATGATGTCTTTAGGATAGTTGTGTGTTTAGGATTTTGATCAGCTGAACTTTTTTCTTCTGCCTTCAGCTTTATCTAATAATAACTTGCATTTGCATTTGAATATGAGTTTCTGATGTAATGTGTCTATGAGTGGTAGCTGTTGGCTTTTCTTCCTCTTCTTTTCTACTCTGAACTAAACAGTCCCACACTTTTTGATTGTGCAGATATGCCCTGATATTGCTTAATGTTGTGGTATCTACCTGTATTTTTTTCTCTGCTTTGTACTATTTTACTACTTAAAGGATAAGAACAAAATAGATTACTTGAAGTATGAGTTTATTTTCCTTTCTAACATAACTTTATGGGGGGTTTTGTTCCATTCC
This sequence comes from Falco peregrinus, assembly GCF_023634155.1. Taxonomy (NCBI): domain Eukaryota; kingdom Metazoa; phylum Chordata; class Aves; order Falconiformes; family Falconidae; genus Falco; species Falco peregrinus. The sequence continues at coordinate 57,635,052 of NC_073723.1, read as the reverse complement.
TTGTTTCTTCAGACATAGTATTTACTTAATTTGCTGTTACACACTAAACCAGAGGTTTTCTGGTATCTGTTAACAGGGCTTCATATTTAATTTATTTTATTTTTTTAAAATTAATAGTTTTTACTTTACTTTTTAAAATATTTTTTAAAATCATTAAGTCTCTGGCAAATACATAATTGACCCACATTTCACAGTAGCTTGTTGCTACTTCTTTAATTCAAATGGTGTTCAAAGCCACGTCATGCCTACTTTATGAATATGATGGCAATCTATCATTACAAAAACTGCTGGAGAGTATTTGTATTGAAACAAACATTGGAGCAGGGCATGGAAAAAAGATATGATATGATACTAGAGTTAATTTTATATAAATTTATGATTTTTGCGAAGAAAAGGTCAGGACAACTTTTTCTGAGTCAAGCAGGATTAATACATTAGCTCAATGTGGGCAAGTTTGGCCTAGGATCATGGAGCATAGCCAACTAAGCACTGCTTTGGAAATTTTTGTGGAGGCCTGATTTTTTATTTTATTTTTTTTTTTTGTCTTTTTGGTAATGTGAGAAGTCTTTGAAAAGTCTTCAGGCACTTTTTGGAAGAAATCCAGAAGCCAAGAAGCACATTTCAGTCCTCATTGTGAGAGAAAATGCATTCGAATAATCATCTTCTTACTAGGGCGTATCAGTGATTTGACAAAGTCCTGATATTGGCAGACAGGTGACAACCTGCTGTTGACACTTCAGTTTTGGATGCACTCAGAGGAAAAGATTTTTGTTGTATTCTTCTTTCCGACAGGTGTCCTTGTGGACTTGGGCCTAGAAGACAATGGAACGGCGTATCAGAGAGCCGAGAAATATGTGGTTCGGCTAGACAATGAAATTCAAACAAAATTTGAAGTTTTCATGAGAAAAGTGAAGCAGAATCCCTATACACTGTTTGTGCTGGTTCATGACAATGCCCACGTGGATTTAACAAGGTAGCTGCTTCGATCTAACAAGGGAAAACCATCCTCTCCCAATATCTTTCAGTCAGGTTTTTCAAAAGACTTGCAATCTTAGACACCCAATGCTTTCCCTAGGCTTAAGGAATTTTCTGCCTCAAAATCAGAAATCATCTTTTTTGCTTGCCTTCATATTTGTAAACTAGTTCTGATTCAGCTGAAGACAGGTAAGCCTAGTTTCCGATTACTGGATTCCTAAGACGACTGTTGGAGTATGTGCTATTGTACTGAAGTCCATGAAAAAGGGCTGAATTTTGCAGCTTTCTCTGTTCTTGTCTTTTTTCTTATTTCCCTGCTTTTTCTCTACTGAAACCCAAATCTCTTCCATGTTCACAAGGCAGTCATATTTTATTTCATAGTTTTATCCTTGAGGATAGTGTTATTTGTAATGTGAGAAGGCTTATAGATATTTAACTGCATCATCTGAAAAATGCCCTCACTACTGTAAGAAAAAGATTTTAAAAACAGCTGTATTGAGTTTGATCAGCGTTAGGTCTAACACAACACAAACACATGTGCAGGAACATTTCTTCACACTGAATCACAACTGGACTATGGAAGGAAGAAATCAGTAAAGCTAATTATTCTGTTCTTGTTCCATGTGTAAACTGAGGAGAACAACCTTGATGTGATTAAAATATGGTGTGTGAATTTGTGGGATTCATTTGAATATCAGAGGTATAATAAATAAAATACATTCCTTGAAGAACAGCTGAAAACAGATGAAAGCAACATTCTTTCTACCTTATCCTCCCCATCACATTTCTGGTACTGTCTTTGCTGTTTTCTTCCGAATTTGGAATTCCTGCATATATCCTGGAGGTGAAGGTAATTCCAGGAGCTGGAGATCAGGACGTCAGGAGACTTTTAGGTTCCCCAGTCTTTCAGAAGTTTGCTGTTTCAGGCTGAAAATCCACTGGATTTTGTAAAATTGTTACTATATCCTATCCCCACAGCTCATGGAACCATGCTTCTCAGTGAGAGGGATTTAATCAGCTTTGGCTTATTTTTAGTTTCCTCCATCTGATGCTCTTTTAAAATTGGCACTCTAATTCACTTTCTTATTGTCAGCAGATTTTGGTCCTTTATTTAGATTTTTCCCCCTGTTGCCTGAGTCTACCCACAGAGAACACACAAATGGTTTTCACCTCTATCCCCCTTCCAAAGAGATTTTTGAGCTGTGATTCTAGTGCCATGGTCATTTGGAGATTTTTCTGCAGGAAGAGAGTAATTCATTGAGTCTCAGGATGTCAGTAAGGCAATTCTTTGCATTCTTATTTCTGCAGTGCCATTTCAAGTTCCCTGTCACATGGTGAGCCTAGTCATGGTCTGGCTGATAGAGTTATTAATTGCAGGGAGGTTCTTGAAGCATTCAACCTCCTTGTTCTTCAGGTCAGCTCTTTTCCTTATGCCTTGCAAACGCAGCAGTCCAGGATCAGCTCTAGCAATGAGGTACATTGGATACAATTTGACGCTGTGGTAAGTGTTTAATTTTTAATTTTAACTCTGAATTTTAATGTGGACTTCACACCTAACAGAATCTAGCAGATACGTATGTCAGGAGGAAAAATGTTAGGAGGGAGCTTTTTCTCTGCTGGAGTTTGTTCTCTCAGGCTCCAGATACACAGCCCTGGGATGCTGATAGTAGAGGTAGCGTTGATATTTAGGCCCAGGAACTACACATTTTCCTTTGTCCAGTCATGTAATAAGAGAAATTACTTTCTATACTCAGGTCAGAAAAAGCTACGTAGGCTTGTCTGGAGCTGGCTTTCCATTTTAAAGCAGTCTGACTTTTGACTGTAAGTTGTATGTCACATAGCCTTCAAGTCTGTTCATTAATTTTCTGGTACTAATAAAAGTTGTATGCTAGGTTACAAGTTATGGTGCAGTAGGTGCTGTCATGCAGAGAGGAAAGTCTGTTGAACATTTGCTCCATTAGCTTTTTTCATCATTTCAGCCATTTGATTCTGAGGATGTTTTGGCTAAATCCACTTTAAAAATAGCCTTTTCTCCCATTCCTTGTTTGATATATTTATATCAAGTTTGACTTTACTGTGTTGAGTGGACCGTTGGTTTCTTTAAAGTGGTAGCTGTAAAAAATAGTCAAAGTCAAGTAAACAAAATAGTGGAAATGAGGGAGTGAATGAATATTCAGTTTGCTTTTCAGTTGATTTTTAATATCAGCCGTTGTGGTGACCTCCTGTAAATGGTCTAGGCAATATTATGTTTTCCAAAAGTAAAAAATCAACAACCTTCAGTCTTCTGATTAAAAAAATAATCCACAAAAAAAGGGGAGATGGTATGCAATTAATTACATTCCTACTGATTACTAGTGATGTAAATGCACTGGACACCATGCTGTGCTTCCAGCAAAGGCCTCATGAAATTTGAGGCAGCAAATATTCTGCCTTTCTGATTGCTGTCTGCAGATTTATATTCCAGCAAAGAAATTATTAGCTTCTGATTGCCATTAGAGATGTGTAGAATCTAACAGTCAAGAAGAATTTTGGAAATTAATAATCCTTCTGTTTTCAGGTTCTGCTTTAAATAGAGATGAGATAACAGTTCTCAGTAGATAACAAAGCCAGAGATAGGTAGACGGAAAGTAGTTAGCAGGATTCTAGACCCCCCCCTGCAATCACAGGTAGGTGATATATTGAAAAATTTGCAAAGACCTACACCTGTCTTTCCTAGCTGGAGACAAGTAAGTTAAGCAAAAAACAATTTTTGTTTTATTGTATTCTTTGAAACAAACAAATAGGATCACTGAGGGAGAATGAATGAAAATAAATGATACTGCGGTTAGGAATATACTTTCCACTTATTTTCCATTTATTTTTTAAATGACAAAAAAAATTAAAATTGGTTCCAGTTTTCCTTACGTTTTTGCTATCTCTGTGTGGAACAGGATGACACAGCAAGTGAAGACAAGCTGTACTTTGGTTTGAATGAGTACAGCAAATCTCTCCAATGGGGAGTCACAAGTCCCCTTTTGAGATGTGATGAAACCTTTGAAAAAATGGTCAACACGCTTTTAGAAAGGTAAGTAGTAACATGGGAGCTTGAGATTCTGCTTAACTGGGTTCTTAAGGATACAGATATATTTATGAGCCACATCACAGGCGGATGAAGGTATGATGACCTTTGATTTTCATCTTGGAATCTGTGGAGTATGTGCAATTTTTATTTTTGGAACAGATTTAGTGCTGTTGAAGGAGGGGATAGCCTTCATTTGTTTATAGAAGAGATTAGGCCCATTCAACAGCAGTGCAGGCTCAGCTGTGCTACTCTCTTCTTTTGCCTTAGCCCTTACTAAGCTAAGAAGTTACCAAGGGTTTCATACCTCACCACTTCTGGTGTTTCTCTTGTTGAAACTGCCAACAGACTTGTCCATAGTGGCCCCGTTAAGTGACATAATTTCAAAAAAGTAATTTTTGTTATTTCATTAGTTGGCTATGGTTTTTGTTCCTGCAGCTCAGAGCCTGTTAGTACCCTGCAGCTGCCTAAAAAAAGCTACTTTCACAGCATATATCCAAGATATAATTAAATGTGCGCATTACAGGAATGAAGGCAATACTGTTGTTTCCAGCATCAGCAGGACAGATCCATTGTACCAGTTCAGGCTATACTTCTCATTGTATGTTCATTTTTACCAGAACAGGATTGTTCTGGCTTCAGTACTGTTTTCTCCTGTTTTGTTTAGGTCAATGTAATTATTTTAAATGTGTCTATATTTATTAAGTAAAATATACAATATAAAATGTGTTAAATTAGCAAAATAAATAACTATATCACTAACCCTTAATATTTATTATTTGCTACAAGTATGTAAGTAATAAATGTGATAATAATAAGGTTGGCCAATCTTAATAGGTCAGTTCTTTAGGCTTCTAGTCTTTCTGGTCAAGTCCAATGGAAGAGATAGTGGTCACTATTGCTGTCTTTCAGTTCTTAAAATGTGGATGGGGAAAAGGATGAAGGAGGATTAATGCATGTGCAAATACTACCCGGATATGAGATTAGGATAAGACTAGAAATTAAAAGGAGGTGAACCTTGGAGCCAGGATATGCTTTTGCATCACAGTTTATCAGTTTAGCCTCTCTTTTCGAGAAACTGGGTTATTCCACCTGCATGGGTGAGCCACACAAGCTTATAGGTCTGAAAACATTGCAGACATTTTTGTGTTTTAAGAAAGGCTCCCTTTGTGTTAGTGGCAAAGGTGTAGTGGGTGCTTTTACGGGAGGAGGAAGAGTAAAAAGTGTTTTAAAATTTGTTGATTTAACAACTGGCTTAGGGTATACAGAGTGAGCTACTGTATGTACTGGTTAAAAACAGACACAAAACTTTATTCAAATGGATCCCATATCATCTATTAAATTACTAAAGAAAGAGACCAAAGAAATTTGGAACTTTTAGTTATTTTAGTCACTTGGACTTCTGTGGTGCAAGACTGCACTCAAGGCATAATAGCATAATTTTTTTCTGTATTATGGTGGTGAGTGAACTTGTGGGAAATGTCTAGAAATTGAGTGCTTTTTGGTTGAGTAGGTTTTAATATTTTTTTTTCTTAGCATTTTGCTTTGTGAGTTCATATTTGTTGTCACTGCATGTAGCTGTAATGAGAGGGAAAGAAACATTGGCTATGTAAGTTAAAAGGCAAAATGGAAGTCCAGATTTGAATTAGAGCTAGCAATCCCTATTGGTAAGTCTAACTTTCTGGTGAGAAGTTTGATAGACGTGGAATTACGAAGTACTTCTCCCACAAACCACTTGAAACAGTGATGGTATTCCAAGTTCATAGCAGAAAAAACTTGTGGACAGCAAAGCAATTGTTAGCCTGTGCTCTTGGAGTGAGCTGGATCTGAGATGATCCTTATCTCCCTCAAGTTGAAGTTCTTCAGCTAAAATTTTGGCCCAGATGAGGGTAACAGGCATTTATAATTCCTGTTACTTGAGCACAGACTTGGCTTTTCTGCATTTGGACTATGTTCCTTTACTTAAAACACAGATTTTTTGCAAAATTATTGTTCATGAAAATTGAAGGTTTCATTCTTTGAGCACTACCGAAAAAAAATAGGCACTCCTTTACCACACAGTCCTGGGTTTTGGCAGTTTTTCAGGCATTGTTGTGATTTTGCGTGTGCTAACACAAAACTATCTCCTCAAAGGTACCCCCGGCTACACAGCATGGTGATTCGCTGCTACCTTCTCATTCAGCAGTATTCCCAAGCTCTGATGGCTCTCACAACCATGGCCTCACTAAGAGATCACAGCACACCCGAAACACTCAGCATAATGGATGACCTTATCACTTCTCCAGGAAAGAATAAGAATGGCTGCGGCCACATGCTTGTCATAAGGGTGCCGTCTGTGCAGCTAGCCATGCTGGCCAAGGAGAGGTTACAAGAAGTAAGAGACAAGCTAGGTCTGCAGTATCGTTTTGAGATCCTCCTCGGGAATCCTGCCTCAGAGCTTACTGTTGCGAAACACTTTGTGACACGGTTGAAGGTTAGCATAAACTAAATATTTGTTTGTATGCCCACTGTAGTCATCTGACTGTTGTACATGTTTTATGCTTACTCCCACATGTTTACAGATTAATTTTTCTATAGGAAAAGGGTACGTGTTCTGTACCTGTCTCCATGGAATTATACTGTACTTTTGATGAACATAAATTATTGAGAAACTCGGAACAAACCTGTATTGTTACTGGTCCATAAAGTCAAACACTAGATGTTATCTCACTTCTTAAATTTGAATAATGTCTGATAGGATTTGTCTCTGAATCTCTGAAAGCAGAGGTCAGATCTCCTTAGACACGCTAATTCTTTCCACCAACTTATCTGTCTACCGTGTTGTGTGCTCTGTCCATCCATCTTCTGCCCTTTTGATAACTGGTAAAGTATGCTGTTTGTCATAGACTTCTTTTCTCAAACCACTGCATGTTGAAAGTCTCTTCTGCCCACCATATATGCACCAGGCTAAACTTCTGCATGGATTTATAAGAGTGCAATTCAAGTATCCAAATCCACTTCCTGAATTAACCCCACTGCATTAAGCAAAGGGGATCAGATTGCCTGCCTTAGGTACCAGCCTGAAAGTAATACTGGTTATCAATCCTGATCCTTGCTCCTAGTCTCACAGAGAGATAATTTTTCTGTTTCTACTATGAGTTCAAAACCACACAGAAAAGGAATTAATTTTGTGAGCCTTTCTTAAAAACCTTGCCTACAACCAAAAGCAGATAAAATGTCCTTTAAAGAAGCTACCACCTCTGCTTCTCAAACCTTGTCTGCAGCAGGAGAGGGAAGAGAGGAAAGTAGTAGTCATGAAGGCAAAAATGACATGTGAGATAACAGCTCTGTGCTGCTGGTTTTGTTAGGTACCCATTAATTCCAACCTTAAAACATTCTGGACTGTGAATCCTGCGAGATCCTCTTTATGGGCCATTGCTTTAAAGGCTTGCAGCCCTTACGCATTGCTGGAGCAGCCTGTGAGGCTTTTAGAGCAGGTCAGGATTGAGAGTGAAGCTGTGCAGGTAAATACACAAAAGTAGCCATTGATCTGGAATACACTAATTTGATCAGACAGAGAATGAAAAAACTTCTAAATAATTCTTATTCCTCCCCCCCACAACATAAGATGCTTTTCTGCAGTAGAGAAAGCTGCAGGATTCTGGACTTGTTTCTATCCTTGCAGGTGACTAGAAAAAAAAAACACTCTAATTTTGAAACATGCATATGAAGGGAGTGAGAAGAATTCAGTTGCCCAAAGATAAGCCTGTAGTGTGTTTTTAGGTGGGTTGTCTCAGTGGCAGTCCATAATGATGAAGGTCACCTGTGAGTCTTGCGTTGGGCTGCAATACCTGCTAGTCTGGTGCCTGGGATAATGCGGGGTATCTGAAATGGTGTGAGCATATGTTTGGGCAACTGATTCCCGCGATAAAGTTCATCAGCTGTGCTACCTACCATTGAGCCTGGATTACTGCAGACAATTTTGATTTAGTCTCTGTGCTGTTTGGCTTGGCTCCTGATGTTAGGTGGAGTACTGAAACTGGAGGACTAAAGCAAGCGTGGAACTGAGAGCTGCCTGCTCCCACTACGAGCACCCATGCCCTTTTGGTTTTTTGTTTGATCTAGGGATGGGGGAGCAATATGAGGCTACTGAGTGCTTTCTGGTGAGGTTGAGGCTTTAAATGCTGCTCCCACCAATAACTGCTGTTAGTTGCAGGGGAGATGAAACTTCATCATGACCTTTTTCAGGGGCAGTGAGGGAAACTTTATAGCTGTTAGTGGAAAGTTCTATTTAACTTAGCTTCTCCCTAAGAGGGCATTAGCCACGTCTGCGGTGCCACAGCTGGGCAGGGAAGGTCAGCAGCTGCCTCTGCAGCTGTAGCTGGGCTGTTCCCCTCTCTATCAGCCAAACCCTTTGGCCAACAAGATGGGTCGTTCCTCTCCATCAGGGAGCCAGGCTTTAAGGGGGATGGCACACCCAGAGGTACAGAAAGAAAGAAGAGATGGAAAATCATCTAAATAACTATTTTGTTGACAAGGCATGCTGTCACGTAACAAGAATCAAACTGTTTGGGAGGCATTCGGAAGTGAGTAGCCCTGAGGGCTGCAGCTCTGCACCTCCTGCGTAAGATGGTAAAAAAATACATCCTCCGTATGCAAGTTTACAGCTCAAAGCCCCATGCACTTGGGCTTCTTTTTAAGTCCTTAGGCTAGCAGAAAGAAAATCAGCTTTGTACCTGTCTTCCTCTATTACATTTTCTAGCCATGCACTTCTGCAGAAACTTCTGTAGTTGGAGCGGCAGGGTAACACACAGCTAGACTAACCTTGCCAAGTCAGAAGATATATCTCTACTGCTGAGGCTGCTTTACTAAGCCAATAGATGTTGTTAGGTAGTTGGAGAAATAATTTTTTTCTGTGAACATGTTACATAAAGGATGCTGAAATAAGCAGGAGAAAGAAATCAGGACCGGGGAAAGAGAACAGAGCCATAGCAGAAAAGGGGAATATTATTCCAAATGGTGCTTTTCCTAAGCGCTAAGATAAAAATAATCATAGGGTTTTTTCAGTGGAATTTTTCAGAAGGTCAAATGGCATACTGAGTCATTGATCTGCTGTCTTCTCAATTCCCTTTAACTGCCTGAGAAGATTACTTATAAAACATGGTCTTTCTGGGGAAGAGGAAGGGTACAGAGAGAACAGATCAAGGGTACAGGCTGAGACTAGAAGAACCAAGAGGGAATTCAAGAAAGGGTGGTTCTTGTGAGGTGTGTTTTCCACAAAGCTTGCATAAGTCTTGTTGCTCTGTCAAAAGAGCTGTGTCTTGTCTTGCACGTCTGTGCTGAGAAGAGTTTTTTATATATATATTATTTTTAATAGGCAGTTTGAGTGGTTGGGCTTGCTGTTGTGACTCAGCAAAGTAGATTCTGTGCTTCAGCCAGATAAGTCTTCTCCAGAACTGATTTTGTCCATTATTAATAAGAAAGAAGGAAAAAGAGTGGTTTTCCAGCAGGGTGATATGCTGTAGCTCAGATACTTGACGATTCTGTAAACACTAAGGCTTAGTTTCCTTGTCTGGAGAGACCTTAATGTTATCTGATCAGCATGGAAATGTGAAGTCTCTGGGTTAAATGGACAGAGCTTCTCTGCTGATGTCCTGTCTTGGCTGGTCAGTGATCTAAGAGGCTGTGTTGCCAGTTTTCCTGGTGGTATCCATAATGTATTGACAGGAATGGCTGGATAGGAGCCTGCATTTTTTAATTTCAGTGTTTGTAGAGATAGAATGGCTTGTTTCCTTTCTAAGTGAGAGTCTCTGAGTCTTTCAGCTTTACTTCCTTTTAACTTCCATTTCCTTGATCAAATACTGCCTGTATCATTTGAAAGTCTGGGCACCGTGCAACACAGCGAGAAAGCTAGTATTGCTGAAGATAAGAGCAGTGTTTTTAGGAGGCTGCATCCAACACAGAGAACACAAATGCGCACTCAGCCCAGTTTCAGTAAGCTCTGCTGAACCAAGGGGACTGAGAGGGGTAAGGACACGGAACTGGTGCTACCAGCCGTTCCAGTGCTAAGGGAAAATGATACCGTTTTGTGGTCTTGAGCCTTGGTAGATTGTAGGTAAGGAGTCCTTTCTTGTGGGACTACCCCCAGTGAAAGGGAAAACATTTTTCTTTCATATAAACTTCATTATATAGAATAATTAAGCGAGATGTATTGAATCATTTTCATACTCCACTTGAAGTGGAGTATTACTTTAGCTTTACGTGAATTTCAAAGAATCTTTATCTGCGCCAGCTTGAAACTGAAGGCATCAATTGCGTTTTTCTCTGACAGACCACCCTAATACCAGGTGTATGATTCCAGCACTGAATAACATATGTTATACAACCATTTGCTTTGTGTTTAATGCTTGGCTAATAGTTGGCTTCCAGAAAAAATGCATGCCTGTACCTAAGGGCTCCTTCCTGTTGGCTGTTGAGTGAGGAAACCCTGTATACAAAGCAAAAGCAGCAGCTGGAAAAAGACCCAAGTGAAGGTTTAGAAGGTGTCATTTAGATGTAACTCGAATTTTCTCTGTTCACAGGCTTGGAGGGGCAATGAGCAGGATGACTGGATTCCTCGCACCTATCAGGATTTGGAAGGTCTACCTTGCATTGTTATTCTAACTGGCAAAGACCCTCTGGGAGAAACTTTCCCCAGGTGCTGTCTTTACTCTTGCAGAATGATTGTGCCCTGACGTGTTTAGATAAGTTGGGGGGTGGATAAGTGGTTTGGTACCATCTAGCTATTCTTTCACAAAAAAGTGTGTTTTAGAAGAATTTATTTGGGAACAGTTTAAAATTTTGGAATGTGTAGTTTGTGAAAAGTAAAGCTACTATGTGGGTCAAGGAATGTCTGTGCAGAGTACCAAGGAGCCTAACTTATGTGATGAATATTTAAAAATAATTTTAGATTTTATTATTTTATATATATATGTGTATATATATATACACACACATATATAGTTACTAGATACTGGCTAATAAAATTGTTCATAAATATTTAATAAACAATTAAGATAGGGAGTATTCTTCAAAGTCACAGAAAACAACACTTCCTTTTTTCTTGGGCTGGGTTTTCTAGGTCATTGAAATACTGTGATCTTCGACTAATTGACTCAAGCTATTTAACTCGGACTGCCTTAGAGCAAGAAGTAGGCCTGGCATGCTGCTACGTCTCCAAGGAGGCAATTCGAGGGCCTATTGTAGCTCTTCACCTTAGTGAGAAGGAGCATGAGAAGGCTAATGGTAGTGAGAATGACTCTGATGAGCTGTTGATAGACTTGGACCGACCCCAGAGTAATAGCAGTGCTGTCACTGGAACCTCAGGTCAGTTATTCTGCTGTTGGTCTGAAAAACAAGTCTTTGTTTCTGCATCATTGGGAGTTGAATGCAAACACTGAGATGTTTAGTCAAACATGAGTTGCTTAGATGTATCCTGCTGCAGTCTAGGCATTGAAATATTAGTAACACATTCTTTCCACAGCGAGCAATTTACTTGCCTACAGTTAAAAGGGGATGGTGTTGCAATGGAAGGATGGTATGCCATAGCTATGGGTCCCTCGTGAATTTCATTTTTAAACTTACATTTCACATTTGTTGTTAGTTTTGTCCAGTGGATCCTGAAAAGATTTTAAAAATCAGAGAAGTGGATAGTATAAAATTTTAGGAATAGAAAGATGCCCTATAACTGCAGGGGTAGCTATGGATGAGGATGGATATTTGCCTCCTTGCCAACACCAACAGAATGCCTCTTCAGGCATCAGTGGAGCCTCATCTTCCACCAAGTTTTCCCTTCCTTGCATTCCTTGGGCACTTCTGAGTCCTTCCCTTTGTTTCACTATGAGTTTGAAGTATTAGAAGAGCTGAACTGGATCTTTGCCATGCACCAAATCTTCCCATACACTAACTAAACCTGACTGGTATGGAGGAGGGAGTATAGCCCAGTTCACATTAAAGTTGCAGTGAAATGAATGCTTTATTCTCCATAGAAAGGAAGGTCAAATTGATCTGTGTATATAGCAGTGTGTTATACTTGAATTTGAGAAGGTTGTACCATCAAATTCCAAATCCCAGATGGGAAATGATAGTTAACATAGAGACTTGGATTGGGACACTTGTGCTTGGGCTCTGATCCCTAGCTGAAGGGCCATTGCTTCTCCAGCAAGAGAGACAGATGGATGTTAATAATTTCTATGGAGAAAAACCGACCTAAGCCACAGCAGCACGCATTGAACAGAAGTATTTGTATGTAAAGATTGTCTCATAGAGCAAATAAGTTCATGATTTTCTGATGTCAGTCAGTGTCTGATCATTGCCTGCTCTTTGTTTCCCCAGGTTCTCTGGCTGACAACGGCGTGAGCTCCTCGAGTGCTGCAGACAAATCTCAGAAGCAAGCACCATCAATTAACTTTCAGACTGTGGTGCACAGCTCAGTAGATGACGGAACTTACCCCAGCTTCACAGCTGGAGAGACCTTGAAACAAGAATGCGACTCCCTGGGTAACCAGATGGCGAGCAGCACCACTTCAAAACTACCATCACTGTCTTCAGTCTCCCAGATGTTTCAGTGGCCTGCCCATTCGGCCAAAGACAGCAAGGCCCTCCGTGCTGCACTGCCACGCATCGTCATCCTGTCAAAAGCTGCCTACTGTCTCCTGAGCTCACAGAAAAGTGGGAATTTGCTTTCCTCCTCTTCCCTCCTGCCTCATGCTGATGTGTCTTGGCTGAGCTCTCTGAGGCCTCTGCTTCACAAGAACATGAACAGTGAAGAGCAGTCTCTTTACTACAGGCAGTGGACAACAGCCCGACAGCACCACGCAGACTTCAGCAATCAGGGTGAGGCATCTGGCTCAAGGAGTTTTCACCCCAGGCGGCTGCTTTTGACAGGACCACCGCAAGTAAGAGAACAGTTCCTTCCTCTTGCCTTATTAGCAGGATGAGAGGACTGGTGATGAGGACTGCAGATTGTGCACTAAAGGCGCCCTGCAAGGTTGCACACAGTGATGTGTTTCGAGGTCAAAAATCAGTCAAATTTTAAGGTTAAGACCATCTTGGAAGCACTAAGGAGAAGAAAGGTGATGCTGTATGTCATGTTTTAGCCTAAGTGAAATACATGGTGCTGGGCATAAAATTGCCATGCTCATATCAATAGAGAAGCAGTTATCATTGCCAATCTCCCTGCGTACAAAAGTGACGCAGGCTGCGGGCCGGGTTGTGCTCACGGGTCAATTTTGTAACGCTATTTGGCATAATGAGGAATATTACATCTTGTTATGTTTTCAGGCAGAGCTAGAATGGGTTAAGCCCAAGGGCATTTATCTGAAACGTATTCTCCCTTTGTATTAGTCTGAGTTGGGATTTGGACTTTTTTCCATCTCTGGCTCAGGTGGGAAAGACTGGCTCATACTTGCAGTTCCTGAGGATTCTCTTCCGCATGCTGATTCGATTGCTGGAAGTAGATGTGTATGATGAAGAAGAGATTAATGCCAGTAAGTATTTAGTAGTCATTCTTAATATGCATTATAAAGAGCCTCTGTTATGTATTAAAGTGACAAATTTTTAGGCTCATGGAAAGACTATAAATTAAACCCACCACTTGTCCTGTCCATTAGCGTGTAACTAGACTTACTGTAGGTATCTGTATATATTTAAATATTGGTTAATAAAACCAGAAATTTTATATTGAGCTTAGCTTAGAAGTATTAAATGTATTTTTGGATCAATATGTTCAGATACCACTAAAATGAAAGCGAACACAAAACTGTAAATGGGCAACATCTGCCCATGTTATCTCTCCTTGCTAGTTTTTAAGCACTGGCTACTTTTAAGCAGACAGAACATTTAAGATCATTTTGTTTCTGGCCGAAACATCACTATTATTTATGTTTATTTACAAATGTAATACCAATTTTCATTAAGACTGCCTTCTGTCTGCTGTTTACAGTTGTTACACTGAGGAAAAAGGGGAGCGGGAGTCTTTGGATTTGTGCTCATTTGCCAGGTTGCACAGATCCGTTAACTGCTGTGGCAGAACTTTGCTTGCAGAAGCACAAATCCTTTTAAAAATTAGTCCTCTTCAGGGTGTTCTTTACATAACTGTGGTTTTGTAGTGAAGATAACTCTGTGGTGCATAGATCTCATGACCATTAGACTGGCATCCTGAAAATGTAGTTGTCAAACCTTTGAAAAGGCTAATCTGCATTTCTGCTCAGAAAGTGTTGTTAAGTGAAAAAAAAAAAAATAATCCTTTTGATTTGGAGCATTGGGGGCTGTTATTCTCTTATTATATGAACTGAAGTACTCCAGAAACATAGGATGAAATATAAAAATTTAAGAGAAGTTCTGCATCATGCCATCTGGCCTGTTGTGATCACAGCAATATGTCACACCCCTGCCAGGAATGCATGGAACTCCATAAGAAGAGCAGTTTGGGTTTGGGGGGGGGTGGGGGTTGGTTGTGTCTTTTTTGCTCCCACTACTTCTATTGGAATGCTTTTCCAGAGCCATAGTGTTCAGATGATTGAAAATATTTTTATTCTCCAGCCCAAAGATGTTCCTGTCCCAATTACAAACATTCTTTTTAAGACCAAAGAAAATACTGATCTAAATGAAAATACTTTTTCTTTTCTTTAATGTTTACTTCTGTGGTGTAGTCAGGCAGCAATCTTACCCGCTCTGTGTTCATCTGGGTAGCCTAGGTCGTTTTACAGGATCCTCACAAATTACAGGCTCTTTATTCTCCTTATTGGTTTAGTAGCTCTTCCCGCACATCTATATTCAATTTACCCTTCTGGTACATGGGTAACCAGAACTGAATGTGGTATTCTGCAAGTTGCTTAACCAATCTAGTGTACAACGGCTTGTGTATTCACCCACCCACGCTGAAAGTCCCATGACTGATGAAACCTGTGATTGTACTGGTCTTTTCCATTCTCCCATTTCACTGGCACTGATAGGTACCTTGTACTTGTGGGTTCCTCAGCAACAAAGTAATTTCCAGTCAAGGCGGTCCCAGCCTGCTGCAGAAATGTTTGTTGTTATTCCTTGATTGTACATATGACTCGTATTTTTTCTGTTAAACATCACCCAGTTTCTGTCATTACAGTTTTTAAGGGCACTGAATTCTTTCTGGATGATCATCGATCCCTTCTCCATATTGACAGTGACTCTTAGAGCGTGCCACCAGCAAACTTAAGCCTATATGTTTTTTTTTCAGTTGGTGACATTAGTGAAAATATTCAACAGTATGCCCCTTTACTGATCTTTTAACTTCATTGGTAATCTCAACCTGCCTTAATGTTTACAATGTTACATGCTGCCATCTTCTGTTTAATCAATTTTTTAAATGTAAAGGTCATTCACTCTCTCCATTTTCTTCAGCTGTATTAATAATTTGTTATATAGTATCATGTCAAATACTTAGGTCCAGAAGGATAAGATGTGTTGCATTTCCTTTGTTGAGAGAAATAGATATATCATAGCTGTGTACTAAGACAGGATTCCTTTGGTCAACCCATGTTGCATTTTCTTACATTTTTCATTTACTTCAACATCTTTAATTATTTTCTTCACCCTCCCCAGATTTTGAATATTACCAAGGTCAAAGTAATGACCCCAGAGCTCTGTAGACTACTGTGTCTCCTCTTAAATGGTGATAATATATGTGCTATGCTTGCACTGAAATCAGCCTCCTACCTGATTTCACATACCTGTTCTTTCAGAAAACTGGCGTGGAGATTATTCTTTCTCTCTGTTTTGAGTGTGTATCAAACTTTCAGGGTTTTATTTCCATCTTGGCTTATAGTAAACCTTTTATTTCCTTGAAAACATAATTGTCAAAATAAAAAGATAATGAAAAAATGATTTTGATTTATATAACTGAGGTGATATAGCAACAAAAATTATTTGCTTTCATGAACTTTTCTGAGGTCTACCTCAGCTTGACGTTTGGCAAAGCTTATTTTGTCTCACACTTGTTGACATCTAAGACAAAACTTAATTCACTGGTGAGATTTTCCATTCCTCATGGACTTAGTTCGTTCTTAGTGTCCTTTTGATGTAGTCCCTCTGAAGCCCCTTCCTCCCGGTGTTCTTATTTTCCTTGGTATGCTGGTTAGTGGTTGTTTGGCAACTGCGATTCTAAGGAGTCCAAGTCTCATTCATAGGCAAGTCCCTGGTTTTCTCCGACCAGCTGACGTACAGAGCAAGCTTTCTCAGAATTTGTCTGTATGGATAAACTACTATGCCTCACCTGACCGGTGGCATATGTTAATTTGAGCATAACATGGTGCCGGTGAGGTTAGTGACCACTAACTGCTGCTGGCTCACATCCTATTGCATCAGTCAGCACAGGGTGAGCATGTGCTTGTCTGTAGACCCAACCTTAATTTCACCTGAGTTTGCTTTTCTAAAATCAGTAAAACCCAGTTAAACACCTACTTTTGTGTGTTCTTCCAGCTCATTTTAAACTGAATTGACTCATGTTCAAGCTGCAGTCCAAGGCTGTTTTGTTTGGCCACTGCTTTCTAATGTTCCCATTACTTAAACTTGATTTTCTACTTTATAGATTTACCTCAGCTGGATCAAAGCAAAGAAGTTCTAGTTGATCCTTGCTGGCCACATCCCATTCTGTAACAGGAGTGTCTTTTACTGCCTTTATCATGTACCACCAGCTACTGGTTCATAAATCTATACAGCCTCTTTCTCCTTGCTTTCATCCTTCTACCTTCGGATGCTTTTGCTTCTCATTTACCCAGTGCTCCTCATTTGAACATAGAGAGGCTCGAGACTACACCTGTATCTTCTGCACAGATAGGACTATTCATTCAAGCAGTTTATGCTTAAACCAGAGTGAATGATAGCTGAGCAGCTTGATGAGGGTCAGAGGAGAAAAATTTTGATGAGGCTACTTTGTCTGGACACAGTTCCTAAAGAATTGCAATTTCTTTGAAATGGCTTTGTGTGGATTATAATTTCAATTTTGGTAATATTTATGATGTTTAGATATGTCTGTGTGTGTGTGTGCACCTGTGTGAGTTCCTGTACAATTGTAAATCGGCAAACATCACGTAAACATCATTCAGTGGGTATCTGGTACTGCTTACCTGAAGTGTGTTGTTGCAGATCATACAGAAAACAGTGAAATTACTCAGTCTACCAATGACCACTGGCCAGACATTGAGATCTTCAGCAAAATGTCTTTTGACCTGAGTGTACATGACCCCAAGTACAGAACTATAAGTCCTGTATACACAGAACAACTTTCAAGAGTGAAACAAGGTAAGTAGATTGTAGAGATTTTGGGATTACTTTCCTGCAAAGAAACAGTTTTTATTGGATCAGCTGAATACATGAGTTCACAAGAGCCTTTCATCTCCAAAATGACATGGAACAAAACAATTTGTGTGTTCTTTACAACTGTTACTGGGATCACAGTCTCTGGTTTTTTAACACTCATAAAATTTCTGTTACTTCTTTGTGCACAGAAACAAGCAAAGAAACAAAATCAGAGGAACCTAAGAAAAGGGAGACTGTGTCTATGATGTTGACTAAATATGCAGCTTACAATACGTTCCATCACTGTGAGCAGTGCCATCAGTATATGGACATTAATCCTGCCGCACAGGTTGGTGTCAAGGTCCCAGGGTAAACTGTATCCTTGATTCTTCTGTGGTCTCTCCAGGCGTATCACTCTGGTCTCAGGACTCAGGCTTTCACCTTCCCTGAGATGGAATTGTTTAATTCTTCCATTCTCAGGGGAGATAATGAGCTACAGACCCTGGAGCACCAACTGTGTCTGCTGTGTTCTGCATGAGCAGTTCCCTCCAGCTGCCTCTGACAAGGGGTGAATATTGTGACTAGTTGTGTCAAGCCAAAGCATTATTCAGCCTGCCCAGAGGGTTCGCAATATCTCATGGGAGAGGACTGTAAAAATAAGAGAGATGCTTGTCTTACCTAAATGCCAGCCATCCACGCCTGTGATGGGAGACTGGAAGGCCTACTTCTTCCTCCCTTTGTATGTAACTGTGCATGCTTCTCAGCAGTAGCTTACAAGTCACTGGACAAAAATGATCATTTTAAACTGTTTAGTTAAAAAACTTCTAATCTCTGAAACAAACAGTTATGCTCACAGGAGACTGACAGATAAGATTATTCCTCGTTAATAGCTCGGACGTTATTTCTTAACTACCGCCACCAACAGTTTACTTGGAAGTTTCTTATCTCAAATCCTTCTTTCTTTGCTTGCTAATCTTTTCCAACAGCTTG
The DNA here is from genome assembly GCF_023634155.1 of Falco peregrinus. Classification (NCBI taxonomy): domain Eukaryota; kingdom Metazoa; phylum Chordata; class Aves; order Falconiformes; family Falconidae; genus Falco; species Falco peregrinus. The sequence goes on along the minus strand of NC_073723.1, from coordinate 57,616,736 downwards.
CTATTAAGCTGTCACAGCGTAGACACACTGACCTGGCAATGTACGATGTCAGTTACCTTGGAGCAGCACCAGCAGGTCTGATTTAAACCTCATGCTTCATTAAGTGTGTTGACACAAGCAAGTCTCCCAAAGGACATCTGTAGTTCCCTCCACTCATCTTTGTGCATGTGGTCAAACATAACAAGTACTAATAAATATAAACATCTACTTGTATGTGCAAGTGTGAGTTGTGTATATAGAATTATGATAACTGAACTCAGAAATTGTACATTGACGTGGGAGTCATTGGATAGCAGGCGTTATGAAGGGAGAGAGCTTCTTAAATGCTTTAACAGAACCTAAATAAAGCCTCTTTCATTTCTCAGCTTTACTTAGGCTAATTAATTCTTTAGTAAAGATTATAAAAAACAGATTACTAAGAGTAAATTATTTGACCTTGTAGTAAGATAGATGCTTCTGTAAGATGAAATCCTATCAGATACGTAGGCACTTTGTATACACTTACACAGTTCAGTGAAGTGCTGTGCAAAGTCAAGCTCACCCAAATTCTTCATGGCCTTGTTAATGGCATGGTCTGCTTTGGTCACCTAGCTGCTTGGAAGAGTATTGCCACAGGAAAAATACCTTACTAGTGCAGCCATGCTGCTGCTGAGGTGTCTGAATGGCAGTGCACTCTGCTGTGGAGGCACAGCCACATGCTCCACTGCTCTTTGAATCTTTTGGGAAAATTTATGTGGGCAGTTTGTTTCCTAGTATACGTATTTTTCACTTGTAAATATTGATAAATAATTTCCCACTCAAATGGACTTCAGAAGAGTCCATTTTGACCAAAGATCATTACTGGTACAGAAAACTGATTCTTTTAATAGCAAGGCCAGTTACATGCCTAAGTAATGGGGCTTATGGTAGAGGAAAATGTGACTATAATAGAGTTAACTTCAGTTACTGAAAGATAATGTTTTGGATGTTCTTCTCTGATGGCTTCCAGTATTGTGACTATAAGAGCAGGTTGCCAAGTACTGCTTATGTGTTACCTGCTTGCAAATCTTTTTTTTTTTTGTGTATACAGATGTCTGACTCCACTCTGCATGCCTTCACATTTTCATCCTCAATGCTAGGAGAAGAGGTTCAACTGTATTTTATAATCCCCAAGTCCAAAGAGAACCATTTTGTCTTCAGCAAGCAGGGAAAACATCTAGAAAGCATGCGCCTCCCACTCGTTTCTGACAAGGTGCGTGTGCTGCTCTTATCCATATGCTGAATGGAATCAACTTGACATACATTTGCAAATTAACTGTAGTTGGCTAGATTTTTTCACTTTTTTTTTTTGTTTTAAGGTCCTATTTTTTTCTCTTTTCTTTTCTTTTTGTTTTAAGGTTCTTTTCATAATTCTTGCCTGACTGTCCTTAGAACTGGAGTTTTTGAGGACAATCATCTCTTTTTGTGTTCCTAGTGTCCAGTTCATATGCGTTGCAATGATCAATAATCTTAAAATCCAGTATAAACAATAAATAAATAAAAATCCATATCAGGAATAACCTGCTTTTTTCCTAATGTTGCCAAAATACCTCCTTTTCAGCAGAATTTGAATGCAGTCAAGAGTCCTATCTTCACTCCATCAAGTGGACGTCATGAACATGGCCTCTTGAACCTCTACCATGCTATGGAAGGCATCAGCCACCTTCACCTCCTTGTAGTCAAAGAGTATGAAATGCAACTCTACCGTAAATACTGGCCCAATCACATCATGCTTGTCCTGCCAGGCATGTTCAACAATGCTGGCGTTGGTAAGAAACACCATCAATGCATTGCTGTGAAGATATCAAAATCCATATTGGACAATGTGGATCGTGTTGTTAAAGGAAACATTGCAGCAGATTGGCTTTTTTTTTTAAAAAAAAAAAAAAAAAAAAAAGATTAACTTTTTTATTTAGCCAAAGCTAAATATAACTGCAGCCAAACACTGGGGGCTTGAACTTTGGACTTCATTTTCATGGATACTGAGGTTTTCCTGCAAGAAGTTTTCAGTAGCTTCAGTTTTAGAATCTCAGCCCCTTCTTGGTTTAAGTTATTAATGACCACACAGTCAGTCGTGTTTGGCAGAGTCTCTTAAAAGGTCCAGTCTTCTTGGTATCTACCTTCTAGATTTACTTACACAAAAAAAGGGGCATGCTGATTTCTTTTTAAACTAAGATGTTAGGAGCATTAAGTTCACAAAGAGTAATGACTGCAGATGTTCATGTAGCCTTTCTTTCAGAGGAGAGAGTGGTAAAGTCTAATAAAGATCTCTGTATGTCTTTTTTACGGTATTTTCTCAGGTGCTGCCAGGTTTCTTATTAAGGAACTTTCCTACCACAATCTAGAACTGGAACGAAACCGCTTGGAGGAACTAGGAGTCAAGCGCCAGTGCGTGTGGCCGTTCATCGTGGTCATGGATGACTCCTGTGTTTTGTGGAACATGCACAGCGTCCATGAACAGTCGAGGTAAGTAACCATCCGGCGCTGGGGTCCCTGCACTGATCCAGCACAGACAGCAGCATGCCTGTAACTTAAGCTCATCTCTAGCATCTGACAGGGTATGAAAGACCAGACAACTGGAAAAGTTGGGCATCTGGAGCTGCTGGTGAAGTACTCAAAATATTCTTAAGCAAAGGCAGCTTTCAGCAGTGGCTTTGATGTAGTAACATCAGGCTACCTGTCCAAAGGGCCTCACAGATGTGATTCACTCAATTATTATGCAGATAGCCCAGGAACCACACACTTACACATTAGATATATTGTCTAAAATGCAAAGAATCAGCTTTTTCATTCAGAGCTGTAGGAAGGCTATAGATTTGTCTTGTTGACCACCAACATCCAACCTCCTGCTGTTGAACACTTCCACCTGGCTCTACACTTAAATCTGTGTCCCGCAGTCAAACCTCTGCTTGTGCTTGTTCTTTGGCTAAAGCCAGTCTTGCTTTTAGTGACTGATTTATTTCTCAATGTTACTTCCCCAATTTGTTTTGATTCAGTTTATGTTTCTCATTGAAAACAGTTTATTATAGGAACTTTAGCTTTTTAGAAGGCATTAAACTCTTGCCCTTCTCAGCGCTTATCCTGTCCATTATGGAGAAAACAGCCTTCCAGAAATGGTGTGTAAGGCAATTCCTTTCGCTTTCTAAATTGCTGTATAAGACCCTATTCTGCTGAAAGGCCTATTTTCTTATAGGGACTAAATTGATGGGATAAGATTAGTTGGCTGTTGTTTAAAAAGTCTGCATTTATGTATACATTTTTACAGCATCTAGAGTAAACACTCTAAATAATGGAATTTCTTGAACCTTTGTATACACATATATGTGTGTATATATACACACAGTGTATGTTATATAAAAATAATAAGCTATGTTTGTATTTTGTGTATGATCATGTTTTGCAGCCAGTCCCTGGAGCCTGGAGGTTCCAGCAAGAATGTGTCTCTGAAAAGCGTCCTCCAACACATTGAAGCCACCCCCAAAATTGTTCATTATGCAATACTGGGTGTTCAGAAATGGAACAGCAAGCTGAATGCCAGGAAAGCAAAGACTCCATTCTCCAGGTGCCACGTGCGTGATTTTATACTGCTCAACATAGACCTGACCCAGAATGTGCAATATGATCTAAACAGGTAGGCGAGATATATGTGTGTGTGTGTGTATAGATATGTATGGTAATGTAATAAACTGGCATGATAAGAATCTTGTCACCATATTTCTGAATGGTGTTGAGATAAATGGAAAGATCCTGTCTAAGGTAATGAGTGCACAATCACAAAAATAAAACACAGTGTGATATACATTGCATCTGAATGAATATGGCATCAAAATAAGCTTACCATCAGCCTTTTCAGTCCTCTGTAGTCCTGAAAGAAGAAACTTCAGGAGACAAAAGTATCCGGGAGACCAAAACCAGAAGAAACCAACCACAATTACATCAGTCACAGGAAAAGTGTGGAGCTTCCAGAGAGCCTCTGTAAGAGGCAGGAATCAGTTGCATGACAGAACAAGAGTGTAGGAAATGGTTGAACCATTGCTATGTCAAGTGCTATGAGGAGACTTTCCTTGTACTTCCTTCAGTCAGCTATCCTCTCTGTTGCCCCTTGGGTTTGCGATAAAAACAGATGCATAAATAACTTTCCACTATTTCCTTCCTTTTTTCCCCCTCCTCACCTAACTCCATCCTAAAGCATTTGCAATAAAGCACTGTTACCATGGGGCTTTACTGCTAGTTCTTATCACGGACTGAAGCAATATCCAATTCCCTCCCTTCCTGGCCAAATGAGTTTAGAGTAAACCCTGTCTCTGCTATCCACAGACTGGCCCTGGGGCATCCCACCCTGCTGTTTTAAGGGATCCCATATATTTGAGTGAGGAATTGTAGCCTGTCAGTGCAAGCTGGAGTCTGGTGTGGCTTCAAGAGCTCTTGATTTCAGATTCTTTGGCTGGTTGAATCATAAGATGGGAATCAGGCCACAGAAGTGAGCAGTTCCATCATAAATAGCGCAGGATAAACGTTACTTCTCAGATGCTTTGTGTCCCACAGCCAAATATTTGTCCAAGCTGTGTTTATCCCCTGATTCCAGTTCATTTAAAAATGTCATATAGAACTGGCTTGTTCAGAAATTGAGGTTGGTCACTGCAGAGCTTATAAAAAATTAACTAAAAGGGAAGGAAAAAAAGAAAAAGGAAAGGGTGGGGAGGAAATGATTGATGCCAATACATGACGAGGATGAGAGGACTACTCAGACTTGGCATGGGGAAGAGGCATACAGACGGACTGAAAAGCGGAGACTTGTTTGGCCTTAAAATGGCCAGAAGTTATTTCCTACACTGGGAATTGAGGAGTTGAAGGAATGAGTCTTCAGAGCTGTGCAGAGAATCTGTATAGGCACTGTATCAGATGGTCTCCAGAAATCTCTGCTGAGCCTGTTCCAATGCCTTTCAGCAGCAGGTGTGTGAGTGCTCGCTCACACGCGGCAGGCACAGCTGCTTTAGTAATCTTGTGTTTAATGTCCAGGTATTTCTGTGAAGATGTAGATTTTAATCTGCGGACGAACAGCAGCGGCCTGCTTATCTGCCGCTTCAACAACTTCAGCGTTATGAAGAAACATATTCAGGTTGGAGGACAAAAGGACTTTATCGTTAAGCCAAAAATCATGGTGAGTGTGGCTCTCTGCTCTGTCATATCTGAAGGGTAAAATCAGGACCTGTTTTCCCCCAGAAATAATGAATTCTCTGGCCTTTTAGATTCGTTTTGTGCTTATTTGGCATCTGACATTCATGGCTTACTCCATGGTAGAGCTGCCATATCAGAAATAGAAAATAATATATAACAGAAATAGAAAATAATATTTTCCTAATTATAAATTACTTACAATAATCCTCCTAATCTATGGGAATGGAAAAACTTTGGTCTAGGTATGCACTGGTGTGTCTGACAGTGGAAGAACTGGCAGACATACACTCTGATAGAAAGCAGGCAAGTCGTACTGGACCCAGTTGTAAAAATTTTTACACAGCCAGTAGCTTCCAGTGTTTGCTGGTTTGTGATGGCTTTCAGTCCCTGCACTTGCCGACAAAAAGAGACCTGAGGAAAGGCACTGAAAACTGCAACTTTCTGAAATCCACCCAGGAAATCCAAGTATTTATAAAAATGGTGTGAGGATACCAAATATTTTATACAGAATACGTTATACCTGTGCCAGCTTTAAATGGAGGTGTATTTCAATGAGTTGGTTTTAATCTTACAGCTTGTGTTCTTGGTGGTTTGGAACACATCCCACGCCATCCCTCTTTTAAAAATTCACCTCCGTATTTCAGATTTAACTGACTAAACCCTGGATTTGAGTATTTTGGGAGGTCATCTTCTGAATTTTCCTTTTCTTGTGGTTGCAGTGGAATCTGTAGTGATGGATTGGCCTATGAAAAAACTCCATAGAAAACATCTTCTGTGGATGACTCCACACAAGGAGGATGTCATTTCCTATACTGTCCAGAAGCAAGGCAGGATGAAGGGTGTTGTGCCAATCTGAACTCCTGATTTTTGCATCCCTTCCTTAGGCAAGCAGATACCCACAGAAGTACCTAGCAACCACAGAACAAGTCATTTGTTTATTTCTGTGCTACGGTGCGAGTGGGGATTTTTGATTCTTCCACCCAGCTTTCTCTTCCTGCCCTGTCATGGTGATCCCTTCCCCAGTTAAAGGGACTCCTGCAGAGAACATACACTGAGTAGATGAGTTAAAAGGGGCTCCCCTTGGTTTCGTTGCAGGTTTCGGACAGCCTGGCACCAATAATGCCTCTTCAGTACGTCTGTGCCCCTGACAGTGAGCATACATTGTTGGCAGCCCCATCTCAGTTCCTCCTGGAGAAATTCCTTCAACATGCGACATACAAACTCTTCCCGAAGGCCGTTCATAACTTCAGGAACCCGGTATTGGCCATTGACTGCTACCTGAACATCGGGCTCGAGGTACGCAGTATTTGCAGGGATAAGGGGACGAGTAAATGCAAACCTTTGCTAAAACGCCTTTTTTGTGTTGAAAACCCTTTCTTTTATGAACCCTCAGCATCAAGGGTAGCGTTTGAAGATTTTGGTCTCAGTGAAACTGTTGTTAGAGCTAAAGGACCAGCTCCACTGGAAGAGCTGGTGGTAAAGCCTCCTAGCTGGCTGGTGTGGGTAGAGACCAGAGGTCTGTGACGGATTGATGTGATTTGCAAAGGAATTTGACAAAGTCTGTCTGAAATAGTATTTTGTATGAAGCAAAAACTCCAAAGTGATGCCATTCTTGGAAGGACTTGGTGTGCTCCATAGTCTGTACAGATACTGGGCACAAAATGTTTTAGATCACTGTCCTGTCATACAGCTTTTTATTATCTGTGTTTGATTTGTCCTTGCAACAAACTTGTTTTGGCTATATGACCCTCGTCTGGTGGCTTGCTTCACTGATGGAGAAAGCTCGTCCTTTGTAACGCAGCTCTCATTTTAGATTCTTTTCTTTTTTACAGACCTGGGTTTCTAGGGTAACTGGGTTTTTGCAAGTGTGTCTTAGTTGTCTGTGGGTAGGGGGATCAGAATTTTTGTACCCATTGGTCAGTTTGAACTGGGTCTGGAGCAGGGTGAAAGTCTAACAAGGATTTTGTTCTTACAGATTTTATGGAGGTCAGTGGCCAGATAGAGAAGGAATCCTTTGATATAGAACAGCCATCGCAGCACTGAAACACAGGAGAGCCCCAGTACCGGGAACCACTTAGCTGATGCTTGTGTTCAGCTCAAGCTTCAGCAGTTTCAGTACTTCTGGAATTGCTTACTGTGCTTGACAAATGCATCCTTATTAGAAAAACCTAAATAATCTTCACAGTCATTACAAGCATAAGTAGTTCATAGAGAAGCAGAAAATCAAACGGAGTTACGGAGAGCCCTAAAATAATGTATTGTAGACTTGGTGACCAAACCTGAATCTAGACATTTCTCCTGGGTGTTATTTCCTAGGGGAAATTTGCTCAGTACTGCATTCTTGTTGGATTGTGTATTTACTAGCACCAGCTGACTCACCTGTTACGACTAAATTATATTCCATTCCACTTAAAATCCTACTTGGACATTTTCTAACACAGAAGTGCTTCCTTCCTTTTCCCTTTCTGTTCCAGGTGGCCATATGCTATATTAGCTCCCGCCCGCACTCAGTCAATGTCAACTGTGAAGGGGTGTTCTTCAGCGGACTTCTGCTCTATCTCTGTGACTCCTTCGTTGGTGCGGACCTCCTGAAGCGGTTCAGGTTCCTGAAAGGTAATCTTACTGCTCTGCTGGGCATCCTTGGTGCTTTCCCGCCAAGTAATAGCGGGGAGGAAGAGGGAAAAGCAGAGGACTAACCAGCTTCCTTAAGCAGCTCCATTATTTTCACATTGCTGCCATTCTTTTCAAAAGAAATAGCTGGAGTGTTTCTTTTGGGAGTGTGTAAAACTTCTGTTCCTGTTGGTAATAACTGCAGGTAATTGAACCTTAGGCAAGCTTTGATAAATAATGTTCATTCCATTATTTTAAAGTGACATCAAATGGAAATAGGCGCAGGAACCCAGTGACGCATGGAAATCAGTCAGTGAATCGTGCAGTCAGCAAGTTGAGAGTTTAGAGCATAGGTGTTACTGATGAAATGAGAAATTGTGCTCTAGAAATCCGTCTGTAATGGCAATAAATCCTCAGTACTCTGGATCAGGGCAGCTCTTAGCTGTAGGATGATGGGGTCTACCCCCACCTGAACTTTATAACCTCATCAAAATCTTTCTTCATCTTTTTGTCTTAATACTAACAAATAGCAAACTCGTGGGTATTCAGTAATGCTAAAGTGTGTTACAGAGCTCCAGTGCATTGTGGTGGCACGGCTGAGCTGTTTCCCTCTTGTGCCAAGTGAGGGGATGGTGCACGTGCTGGGGTGCAGTGGGGGTGACCCTGAGCCACTCCCATGAACCAGAGTTTGCTCCTGCACCTGCTTGGGCCTCCAGGGCAGGGGCAGTGCGAGAAGGCACAGCCATGGTGGGGACGGTGCTGCCATCACTGAGCCCCCAAGAGCTGATGTGGGCTGAACGCAGCCAAAGGGGCTGCTTTGTTTGTCTGGGCCAAGGGGTGGTTTCTTCACAAAACTGGGCAGTGGAAGCCCGGTGGGAAGGGCCTTCCCCTGCTCAAGTCAAGCAGAGGAGGAATCTGAACCTGAATTTTCCACCTGTCGGGTGTGTGGGCTGGAGCACAGAACAGAGAGAGCCCCGAAGGTGTCCAGCTCTCTTGCTCATTAAATGACTCCACGGTCTGGTAACACCAGGTGGAAGGAAGCTTGCAAGTCTGTCAAGCCAGAGAAATTAGGCGTTTGCTTACTTATTCCTCCTACAGTGCTTTACTTTACCGAGGGGCGCTCTCATACTTAAGAAAGTCACAGGAGATTTTCTCGAGAGTCAGTTGTGGGACTGGTTTGGCTTAGCAGAATTTAATCATTGACCTTGCACAAACCCAAATGTCCCATGAAACAAAAGAAACCTAGGCTTTATTTTTTGGGCATAATTATCAGTAGCAATTTAAGGATATTGGATTCAGGTTAATGTTCCCTCTGATGATGATACTAATGGCAGTCAGGCAGCGATATCCTGCGATGCAGAGCAGACCCCCACACCACGCTTGCTGCTCCCCATCCATGCCTTCCTGCAAATGGGCACATTTGCCTCTGTCCCGGGACTCACGGGACGGATCTGAGCCTAGGCTGGCCAGTTGTTGATAGATCCTTCTAGTGCTTCTCTTATCCTACCTAGCAGCAGAGATTTATTTAAAATATCTTGGGATAATGAATGAAGAAAATAGTTGTTATTGCACCCTGAGAATCTAATGTGCTTTTCAACTGAAGGTGCCACCCTGTGTGTCATATGTCAAGACAGAAGCTCGTTACGGCAGACAATAGTCCGGCTGGAGTTGGAGGATGAGTGGCAGTTCCGACTTCGGGATGAGTTTCAAACTGCTAACAGTAGTGATGACGAACCACTCTATTTTCTTACTGGACGCCATATATAAGCTTCGCTAAGACACCGCTAACAAAGGGAAAAAAAAAAAAAGAACATTTTTTTTTTAAAAAAAGGTACAATCACTGTGGAGCAAAGTGCAACCAATATTTATCTAGACTGCTCTGAAGGATTCCCCACAATTCTGAAGTAGCCTTTATTCCTAGGGGTAAAATTTACCACATCAGTTATGATTTAAAGGATCCTGGATTCCAGTTATTTTCACATCAGCCACAACTGCCACCACTCATCATCACACAGCCAATGAAGCTGTGGGATCTGGGAAGAGGACGTAATTTGGTTGAAGAAGAATCCTTTTTATATCCAGCTGAGCTAGGGGCAGAAGCTGCTCTCAGCAGCTGCTAGCTTGAATGTGTTACATGAAACGCAACCCAGTGGAATTTGTTGAAGATATGTGGAGGAGAGCCCACCATGTCTCTTCAGCTCTGTGCTGTGGTACAGGAATACTCAGGGGTTTGAAACTACAATATAACGTAGATATTTGTATTAAAAGGAATAGCATTGTTCTCTGTGCAGTGTTAGTTTAAAATTTGTAATTGTGTATGTATTGAAACTGTCTTTGGCAAAATTTCCACAGGTGTTCAAAGTTTACTCCTTAAACCTGAACAAATCAGCAAATGCATGGCAGGCACTGTGCGCTCAGGTTCTCCCAGCCACCTTACTTCACCCCACCGCACCCCCTCCTCGACTCCAGGGCCAAAGCAAAAACCCTCTTGTCGATGCTCTCTCCTCAGTGAGAGACCAGGATAACTTGCCAGCACATCACCTTCAGTTTCTCACTCCCATCGCAGTTTTGAAAAACCTGTGGTCCACCCTCCGTTGCGTATGGCAATGCGTCCTGCTGTATGTCCGGGCCCTTTGGGGCGGGCCACATGCAACTTGCTCTCCATGTCCCCCTTCGCTCGACTCCAGCTGGCTGCAGAGCTGGGCTTAGGTCTGCCGAGTCATACCCTGATGTGAAGCAATGTACCAAAAAAAATGCACAGGAGGGCAATGCCACCTGAGCTGGAGCGGGGAGGAGCCGAAGGTGTTTTAGGGTAGCTCCAAGGGAGAGCAGGGGAGCAGCCCCAGGGGAGACTGTCCAGAAGCAAAGGTCTTTTGAATGTGTCGCCTAACTCTGCCAGCCCTTTATTTTTTTGATTAACCCCTGTAAATATCGGTTGTAGCAGTAGTCGCACGTTATTCTACTTACAAGCGTATTACTGATCCTTGTCGAGTCGTTTCAGAATTAACTCAGTGCAGTAGCAGTTGGTTGTCAGGGTTAAATTGTAGCGGTACTCTCTCATACTCATGCAGTTAGCATGGGCTACCCCACTGAGGTCTCCATAAAAAAAATATAAAATCACCTTCCTGCACATCGTGACCCCTTTATTAAAAAGAAAAATGCAGCACATTATTAAAAGCGATTCAGGAATATCAGTTTACTCCCAAAAAAGCAATGAAATTAACACGCGAAACAATGAAATTAATACTTGACGTGCAACTCGTTGGAGAAAGACCTGACAAAGCTGCATTTTTTTAACCCATAGTGTTAATTAAGCAACTTTATCTTGTGAAAAGAGGTGTTTACAGATGAAAAAACATAATATATTCAACAGAGGCCAAAGGAAAATGGTTTGCATATGTCTGTGTTAATGTAGCTTAACTCTGATGCTGTAAATTTAGCAAATTTCAGATGAACAACCCATTTCTGTAAATTTATTTTTTATTGTCCTTCAGACACAACCTGCCTTATCTAACACTTGGAAGAAGTAGGGATATCAAAGATGCTTCTTGAAGGTTTTGATACACACCTGAATGTATTCCAGTAGTTCTGGTTTTGCCAGAAGGGCTGAAGGCCAACCCTGAGTCTGCATGGTGTAGAAGTTTCAGGTATTATGTTCAAAAACGGTTTCTTTTTTGTTTGTGTATTTGGTGTTTGCACTAAGTTCTTAAAATTCCAGGTGCTGAGACTACTATGAGGAGTTAGCCCTCTGGTGAAGCAGTGCAACCTTGTCCTGAAGCTGAGAATGCAGTCGGAAAGTCAGCATGTTTGCCTGCCTTTGCCAACCAATAGTAAACCCCTTTCCTTAACTCTCTCCCGTGCAGAAGCCAGGAATTTTGGTAACACTGGCCGGAGCTCAAAAGGTGCAGGCCTGTCCCCCCGCACACTTTGCCTCCTGGGAAGGAGACCGTTATTGACATCTAGGTTATTGCTATTCCATTTTGGTTTTCAGCCTCACCGTCAAGGCCATTCTTATGAATGTATTAAATTGGCCAGCGTTCTATTTTTACCTGTAGATGTTCTTGTCTATTCACGGCTTAAATCTGAATGTAAACTAAGATTTGAAGAATCATATGCAGATGCTTTTTGCTTAACTTATGTAACTGCTTTTTGTGACTTTCGGAAGAGGGTTAAAAATGTTGCTTTCCTAGTGTAAAGTTTTCTTAGCCAAAAACTTGGTGAATTTAGCTTTGCTAGTCAGTCTACCTCATGTTATTGTTCATGAACTGAAACTGTCTGAAGTTGTGGCTATGGTATGTTTATAATGTGCTTTCATTAAATTTGAATATATTAAGTAAGTTACTGTTTACTGCCTCTCTCTGAACTGGCCCTTCGCACAGGGGCCGCCAGTTCTTTCTCTCCTCACACACAACAGCGCTTGCCCCTGCAAAACCCACCTCCTACTGCTAACACGAGTCCCGCTCGTTAACTCCACGGCGTCAGTCAGTGTGCTGCCAGCACCAGCGCCCTTCCAGGCCCGGCACTCACGAGCCAGGAGAGCAGCACCGTTCCCACCAGAGCAGAGGGAGGAGGTGAGCAAGCTGGCACTGCCACGCATTAGCCCCCAGGCACAAGCAGCTGAAAACCGCCCCGGGTCTGGCTGTGCTTCGGTTCGCCTGGGTAAGAGCTTCCTGCTCACCCAGCCCACCAGCGAGGAGCGCCTCACAATTTTCTGTGAACCTGCCCTTTACAGTCTGCTCACAGTCCCCTTCAAGAACTACACGTCGCAGCTTGGAAGCGACAGCTTCTACACCCAGAATACACCACCATTCAGCTACTCCAGTCTTAAGTACCCCGAGTAACGTTTCAGAGGTGGCGTGAGTTCCTTGCTTTAGCTTTGGTCTAGAGCTAAGGACACCACGACGTAAAAAAGCGTATCCTAACTGCACATAGGTTCCAAAACTAAAACCAAGAGTCAAGCTTAAATCTAAATCTCTCCCATCTTATATTAAGGGGGAGCTGTTGGGAAACTGGTCCCTGGGGCACGACGCCAATGCGTTGTCACAGAGGGAATTCTGACCCCCAGCAGGTACGAATGCAGCAACGGCGCTCTCCAGGGACTGCTTCAAAACACACACTGCCATGCGCCACTAAGGTAGCATTTCACGAGTGAAAGTATGAAATTTGCTGAAGATTCATCCACACTGCATATCATACGGAGTAACTTTAAAAAAAGCTATCAAGTATTTTATTTTTAATCTATCTACATTATGTACAGATCAAGAAAGGCCACAGCAGTTTTTCAACATACAAACCCTTTAAAAGAGGAGAGATTTATGAAGGAGTGACAAGTATCAAAGTGAAGTCCACTAACAAAGGTATATACTCAGTACAGTACTTGAAGAAAAATTACAAGTACACCAGTCCTCAGGGGTTTCATTTCACCTTTTACTCTACAACTAATCCGGGGGAGAAGGGGATGGGGGAGGGGTAGAACAAGTTTCCAACGGTGCTGACATCTACTAGGCTCCCTTACAGCGGGCAGGGCACAGAACGCACCCTGGAAGCCCCCTCACCCTCCGTGCCAGCTGGTACTCACAGCAGCTGCACCCTAATGCTGCTTGCCTCCATGCAACTGAGTACAGCCCTGAACCCCGTCAAGCAACACCCGTTAATGGCTTCGCCCAGCCGCTGGGGCTGGTGGTAGCAGATCAGCGGTACAGTCCCGGGAAGCACTGGTATATCACCACGTTAAGAACTTCAGCATGTACTCATCACCGAGACTAGAGTCTTTGCATTAGTTTACAGTCCACTATGAACAATTTTCTGCTGCATGTAAACATGACTAACTAGATAAAATACAATCAAACTTTTGTAAAAGTTAATAAAATAGCTTTCTTTTAAAAAAACAAAGTTAGCCTATTACTGCATTGTTTACAATTTTAATAAAATAGTACAACCTTTCGGTTGTTACCAGTCCTGAGTTCACTGTAATAAAAATGGCCCTGGCTTCTGCTGAAGGTCTGCACCCACCCGGTGCTTCTTGGCAGAAGTCTCCCAATTAAAATGGAATTCCTTCAGAGGCGGCTAAGTCTGGTGCTGTCCATTGAGGAAGTTGTATACCAGGAACTGGCCGGTGCCACAGTACTGTGTCGCAAAGAGTTTTCCATCAGGAGTGGGGTCAGAGAAAGCAATTTCTTCTTTACTTAAGTATGAGCCATATATGAAGTTGCTCCTGTTTAAAAGGAAAAAAGAAAAGAAAAAAAAGAATTATCCTCAGGGAGTAATGCAAGAATATTTATACTATTAGGCCACAAACATTAATTAAGTGGTGTGGACATTCGAAAGGAAGAAGCTCTGCTAGGAGATGCCTCTATTTATATACCTGTATACCCTGTTTAAATAATACCTCTGTGTTCAGCCTGACCTCGGTGCCGGGGCAGGTTATGGAGCAGGTCATCCTGAACACCATCACGTGGCATGTCAGGACACCCGGGCGATCAGGCCCAGCCAGCGTGGGGTTATGAAAGGCAGGTCCTGCTTGATGAACCTGATCTCCTTCTATGACAAGATGACCCACCTAGCGGATGAGGGAAAGGCCGTGGATGTGTCTCCCTGGACCTTAGTAAAGCCCTTGACACCGTCTCCCACAGCATCCTCCTGGAGAAACTGGGTGCCCATGGCTTGGGCAGGCGTACTCTGTGCTGGGTTAAAAGCTGGCTGGCTGGCCGAGCCCAGCTGGTGGTGAATGGAGTCACATCCAGCCGGGGACTGGTCACAAGTGGTGTTCCCCAGGGCTCAGTGCTGGGGCCAGTGCTGTTTAGTATCTTTATCGATGATCCGGACAAGGGGATCGAGTGCCCCCTCAGTAAGTTTGCAGGTGACACCAAGTTGTGGGGGAGGGTTGACCTGCCGGAGGGCAGGCAGGCTCTGCAGAGGGATCTGGACAGGCTGGACCGATGGGACAAGGCCAACTGTTTGAGGTGCAGCCAGGCCCAGTGCCGGGCCCTGCCCCTGGGTCACACCAGCCCCACGCAGCGCTACAGGCTGGGGCAGAGCGGCTGGGAAGCGCCTGGTGGGAAAGGGCCTGGGGGTGCTGGTCAACAGCCAGCTGGACATGAGCCAGCAGTGTGCCCAGGGGGCCAAGGTGGCCAGCAGCATCCTGGCTTGTATTAGAGACAGTGTGGCCAGCAGGACAAGGGAGGTGATTGTCCCCCTGTGCTCAGCACTGGTGAGGCCGCACCTCGAATGCTGGGTTCGGTTTGGGCCCCTCACTACGAGAGGGACATTGAGGTGCTGGAGCGTGTCCAGAGACGGGCAACGGGGCTGGTGAAGGGTGTGGAGCACAAGTCTTACAAGGAGCGGCTGAGGGAACTGGGGTTGTTTAGTCTGGAGAAAAGGAGGCTCGGGGGGATCCTACTGCTCTCTACAACTACCTGAAAGGTGGGGTTAGGCCTCCTTAGGTAGACAGGTAGGGGTAGGTCTCCTCTCCCAGACAATTAGCGAGAGGACAAGAAGAAATGGCCTCAAGCTGCACCAGGGGAGGTTTAGATTGGATATTAAGAAAAATTTCTTCACCAAAAGGGTGGCCAAGCACTTGAACAGGCTGCCCAGGGAAGTGGTGCAATCACCATCCCTGGAGATGTTTAAAAACCACGTAGATGCGGTGATTAGTGACATGGTTCAGTGATGGACTTGGCAATGTTAGGTTAATGGCTGGACCTGATGATCTTAACTGTCTTCTCCAACCTAAATGATTCTATGGCACGATCTGTCTTCTCCTTCCAAGCAGCAAGGAGGATCACTTGCTCTGGGAGGGTTTTTATAATGTTCTGCTATTTTAGAAGAAATGTTCGTACAAAGCCATTGCTTGGGAGTTGTATCAAGAGTTCGGAGTTTTAAAAAAAGAAGTTTGAATTCATTCCAACTATTTCTTCATAGAAAAGAGACTGCTAGGACTATGACTGCAGTCACTGGGTATGAAAACACAAGGTACAAACAAGTTCAGGTGCTTACAGAGAGCGTTGAAAGGACCTGATGAAATTGCAGATTCCTAGTTTGAAAAAAAGTCTGCCGTTTGGATGAGAGTACATCTTGGATTAATTTAGAACATGTAAGAACACAACCTCAAGGCATAATTCTGAAGTGATACACTTTCAGTAATAACTACATGAAAAGGAAGATTCAATTTGCTTAACTTCTTCATAAAAATATGTGGGTTATTCTTATTTGAGAAAAGAGGAGAGAATCGAGGGATATCATTGTACTGTTCTGGATGGCTAGTGAGCAAATTTAGAAAATTGATCTCAGGCTTTAAGACTTCAATCAGGGGAAGGAGGTAGCGTTCATCCTTTGAAAGAGAAGAAACTCCCATTAAAGTTAAGTTTTTTAATTCCTATAAAATAAACTTACACATACTTGCAGAGCAAGTACGTATGGACATCTCCATTGAATCTTGAGGAAGAGACAACAGGAACAAAATCCTTTTTAATTATTACCAGCTTCATTCCCTTCTCTTTAGTGTAATAAGGAAGATGATTCTGCAAGGTTCTGAAGACTGACTGTCCAGGTTTTTGTGACTCCAGGTCAGCTGTGAAAGCTGAAGTGAAATGGGCCAGACATTCTTAAAATGGACTTAAAAGTCTGCTAGGATGCCTTCAACATTTTGAAATCAGGATACAGCTGGCTACCAGAATCATCCCATTCAAACTACCTTTTGCTACCGAAGACATTTAGGTTGAAGTTTCACTGGCAGCTGAGCAGATTAACTGCTTACTGCCATCGATAAGCAACTCCTTCCTTTGCCTTCTGCAACTTTCTGGGCTCCCCGGTTTTCACCAAGTCTAGAGTTCATCAGACCTTTCCACAAACCAATCAAGCAGCAGAATTAACACAAAGTTCTTCTTGTGGAGCCAGTTTCCTACTAATGCAGCAATGAGCTAACGGAAGGCCAAACAAGCACCAGAGCACAGCAAAAGGTAAGATGCAGTGCACAAGAGGGAAACTGAGACCTCTTCTCACTAGCTGCAATGAACCATTAAAATTGATTCTAAAGATCCTTTAGAGCTGTAACTGACCGAGCAACTCCAGCATCGCTTTAGGGAAAAAAAAATCTTTGCTTTAGATAAAGTTTCTAGGAAGCTACTGAATGCACCACTAAAAATCAGCTAAAAATATAACCAAATCATCAAGTTAATACGTTTATCTGAAAATACAGCTTTGCGGTCAATAGTTCACACAGAACATCATGTGGTAGGAACTTTCTGGTGCTCCACCAGCCAGGCAAGATGCATTCTGCAGAACAGCTTTACTAAAGTCTCCAAATACCCAAGAGGGCAAGGACTGGCAGACACGGCAGTACCTCTGCCATGAACTCCAACAAGATGGGGCTAGACAGGCACCTGGCACTAACCTGACTGCTCAGCAATAATAAGGTTTGGGAAGTTCTTGGCATTACTTGGAACAGGCATTTAAACTTCTATGAAATGTCACCAGAAGCAACCTAAGGTTTCGAGAATTAAAATTTTTAAAATTTATCTAAGGAGTATCATGGATGTTTGAGTCCTTTTATGGATCTAGCACTTAGCATTTCAGCTAAATACACTCATCACTAGGTACTATATCTTTATGGAAATTGAAAATACCTTGTAATCCTCAGCAAACTAAACAAAAAAAAACAATCCCAAAATGCAAACAGAAAACAGTTGGAAGCCACCAGACCATATCAAATACTTCAGCATGCTCCTCTCTGTTCTCTCTGCTTTTCTACCTCTAAGAAAACGATGTTCAGCCAATGGTCAGGTTCCAGTTCTCAACACCTGGGTAATCTCACACTTTGACCAAAGACAGTCTCATTTTCTTCCCTCCTAATTACCTCAGAGGAATTTACCCAAGCTCGTTGGCAGTCTGCTACAGTGACTCATTACAGTTGCACATAGCAGAAAGATTTCTGTGACAGACAAGCTATTGCACAACACTGACATTAGTTATTGAACTCCACGTAATACTGGAACTGTCAACTGTGCTCAAATCTACATCCCCAGTAACGCCAGCAGCTTAAAAATACAGGCTTGAGACACACAAAGCAATAAATATCTTGGAATTAGTTCTATCTGTAACACATGTAACCAAGAAACTTTTTTTACATTACCTAAGACACTCTATCATCCGAGAAGCAATCTTCTTTCGACGCATCATGCTGAATACCCATATGCGACTAATCCCACAAATAGCAGGTTCTGGAGAAGTTGAACAGCACCACGCTTTCTGTCTTTCAAATATGACTTTCTCATTTTCTGAACTGACTTCTGGAACCTTCTCTTCTATAACTCTGTAGCCCTGCAGCGGATGTAAAAAAAAATCTGTCACTTCATAAAAGCATCACTAATGACTGAACAAAATAATTCTTCTGTAGTTTACTTCAGTTAAACATATTTACTTGCTAAAATGTCTTACCAAAAGGACTGCATATTTGGGTCTCATTTGATTACTCTTTTAACAGTTTCAAAACTGGAACAGATGATAAAAGATTACACCAAAAAACCTCTCTAAAGGTTATCTAATTTAAAATAAAGGCAACATATAACCCAATTCGTATTACCACCTGTATTAAAAGTATCTGCATCAATTTCTCTGACTTTCACCAAGATTGTTTTCCTTGTCTGCTACTCCCAAGGGGCAGCAGAAAACCAGTTTACAAGGGAACAGACAGAATACGCGACAAAATTCTGACTCAGTTTTGAGTACTGCAACTAGCAGTATGACTTCTTCTCCTGCTCTCTACTGCACAGTTCTTCCCCCTGCTTCTGTGCACTGTGAAGCTGTTTGACCCTGCGGTGATAGAACGCAGTTCTACAAAGTACCCACTTTTTCATTCACACTGGATTCCTACCGGGAAGGGAGTTTCATCTGCTTGTCAACAAGCAAGAGGAGAGCCAGAGCGAGCGTAAGAATAGCACAGGAAGAAAAATTCCACCCTTGGGCTGTAGCAAGTGCTTAGATGAGGCAGGCCTGAGCCAACTATGACACTACACATGTGTCTCAGCTCAGTGTCAACTATACAAAACTGAGGAGCTACATTTCAGAATGGTCTACCGCCAAAAGCCTCTTCCTCTGTGGAAAAGGCATACACAGAATACTTATTTGCTAAATGGCTAGACTTAAACTCCAAGGTAATTCTATAGTTAATTACAGTTATAATCTGACACAGATTGACCTTCTCCAATTCAATCACTTACCCACTGGATATGCTCTGCAATTAAACAGCCAATAACTTTTTTGTCATTAGAAATAAAAAGAAGAGTTTTAGTTCTAGAGTAACACATGAGCGGAGCCTGCTGAAATCCCAAGTCATTGTCTACCATTTCTCTAATTTCTTCAACCTGTGAAAAGAAGTTTAAATGCTAAGGAACACATTTAAATTTACATTACAATTACAGATTTACAAAAATGCACTAAGGTATCTAGAACACTGAAAGGTATTCCAGAAGCCAAGGATTATCCTAAGTAACCTGCAATACATCAGTCCACATAAACATTCCTTAAATAATACTTGGCTGGAAATGGGAGGAATAGAGACCTCTAAATCTGCTCCCACTAGGTCCAAACTTCAAATGCAGATAACCAAAGCGTAGACTCTGATAGTCTAGAAATAAGTGAGATCTAGACAAAAAGTTAAACTAGCTTAGTTGAAGGTTTTCTGTCTGTTATTTTTAAAGTCTTGAAAGAACTAATCCATTAAGGGCTCTGAACAGATGACACCAAGCACACTGCCAAAGCGCCTAGAAAACATATACATTTATTGTAAAGGAATGAATTAACTGTCACCTCTTCTCAAACTTTCTGCTATATTCCATTAGCTTTGCAAAGAGTAACTGAAACTAAAAATAAAAATTAATTTAATACTAGCAAGTTTAGAAGACGCATATAAATTCCAGCATGAATGCAAACAAAAGCTTATGCATGAGCTGAGATTTGGGGGGGGGGATTCTTGTACCTATTGAAACAGCCTCCATCACCCCTCTATCATCTCACAAGAGAGAAATAGGGTGGCCTTTCCTAAGTGGTCCATTAAACAGCATAAGCTTCTTTAATGCACGCTGTAGTTACATTAATAAAGCAAAACTAGAATCACTGATGCTATGAATACCTGAAGTTAATACTATCAATTGAAAAATGTGTTTAAAAAAAACCTTTTAAATTAACTTTTTAAAAGGCATGGTAACAGTTACTCTCTACTTTCTCACCTAACTGTCAGGTACCAATCTTTTAATGACAAGTCCAGTTAACCAATTTGAAACACCAGGTAACCATTCTGGAAGTCAGTCATCCACAGTGGTGACATCTGTAGATTTTCTCAACTTTAACCACACAGAACTATAGAGAACTCTATCCTAAATGTCTTAATAATTTGCTGCAGTCTTCTTTTCCTCTGCCCCACTTAGATAGTTTAAGTAATGTTTTCTTCAGCCATTTTAGTAAAAAAATTAATGTGCAAAAAAAAAAAAAATTAAGAAATACCACCAGAGAAACAAAACTTAAACTTATCTGCATAAAATACTGTAAAAATAAAACTGTAGTTTCTTTCCAATTCAAAAACCAACTACAGTCATGACATCAGAAACAGCTGACTGGGGCATCAATTCAGCCTCCCAAGGTCCCTTCCAACCTCAACCATTCTGTGATCCTGTCTAGTGATACTGTAAAATGTACCTATTAGTCACAGCAAATCCCCAGCTAAACAGACTCAATGCCATGCTACTGAAAAAGCAAATGTAATGACGTATTAAGATGCACGAACACAGGCTAGCCAGCAAGACACCCAAGTGCCCTGCTGCTCTAAGTCTCCACTAGCGTACCGTGCCCAGTTTTACATAAAGGGTTTCAAGAGAGTCATCAGACGTGGCACAAATGGAAATCATCTAGAAGACAGTGTGACAACCATCAGAGCTCTGTAAGGCATTATTTAGGAGTATGAACTAAAAACCAGCATATCCTGTCAAGCTCCTTACAAACACAAAAAAAGCTGTTGCAAAGAGAAGAAGGGGGATGTTTCCTGCAGCTATGCTAGTATGATTAGCACTAATGAGCTTGAATTATTAGCACGGAGATTCTGCTGGATGTTTAGGGAAAAATTCCTAATGTTGCAGATAGCAAACTACTGCAACGGAGTCTGAAGGGGTCAGAAAAAACCTCCACTGGTAGAAGTCTTAGGAAGTTGTCAGATGCATCATAAGCAGAGCTGGTTCTGCTTTGGACATGGGAACAGACTACATGAATTTTAGGCCACTTTCCACCTAAACCGGCTTTTATCCAATGATCATTTAGGGAATGGTGCCATATTTGTGCTGTGTAATGAAGTCAACATATTTCATTGTTGAAATATAGTAGGAAGTTTATATTACATAAAATATCTGGCAGACATTCAGCAAGTATATGAAAAACAAAATTTAACAAAAAAAATCGGTTGGTTGATGCTGTTCCCTCTGCCTTCCACTCCTGCTCAGACCCATCTTCTCTATGAAGAGAGCAACAGTGCGTAATGAGATGTCCAACCTGTTTGCGGAAAAAGCTACAGGACCGCTGCAGTATTGACTTCAACTGCTTGCATGTAAATTATGCAAACTTTACTATGAACATACTCATTACTTACATGAAAACATCAAACAAGGTAAGATAAACAAGTCCAGTCCTTTTCACCATACCTTTTTAAGTGCATACTTTGGGTCGTCAGGAAGAACCATTATTATCTTTCCATCAGGATATTCTGCCAGAATTCTCTCCTTCTTCCAACCCTAAATAAAACAAACACTTATCTAAACCATATACAAGGTGTACTTTTACAAATAGGAACTGTGTATTATTGTTCTAGACACTGAATTTACGCAGACTTCACACTATTTAGCAGTTGCTTTGCTAGAGAAGGAAACTTCAGCTAGCTTTTTAAAATGAGCACAACAGATATAATAGGATCTTATACAATAGCCTAACTATATTTAGAAACAATTTGTGAAAGTGTCTTATAATTTCCCAATTAGGTTTTTTCCCCCAGCACTGCAGTGCAAACTGAATTTTAAAATAGAAGCAGCAAACTCAGCTCACATAACTGATTTCCAAACCTACATAATACTTATTTTCCGAAGTCCAGTGAATGGGAAAACCCCTAAGTTTTAATAAAAGATTTCTTTTTAACATAGTTACCTCCACAAATACACACTCAGTTTTAAAGTTTGGCATGCGAAAGACCTCCAGGAGGTTCTAAGTGAACTGATTGGCATGCAGTTGCCCAAAATGTAAGGAATAGTTTAATTTGTTACTGATCATAACTGTTAAAGCCACAAGAAGGATACTAGAAAAAAATGTATAACTACCTTCTAAGAATCTAATGGGGAAGGAGGCTACGTTGTGTGTATCTGAAGTATAAACATACTCAAAAAAATAGAGGTAATTAACTCTTCTTCAGATCCACACTCGTGGTGAATAATGAGCAGTACCTGCATGGAAAAAAACAAAACAAAAAAGCCACTTAAATCTAGTAAGATGGGACTGGTAGATATTAGAAATCAAGTTGCTTTGATGGGACCTAAAAATACTGAATGCAGAAGTAACTTCAGCCACTAAAATGGCTGATCAACAAGCCTTACTCAAAGCAACTTTAAATAAAAAAGCCTTTGAAGAAACAATATTGATGGAATAATTCTCATTGAAATCTGTACCTTCCCATAAAATAACGTTCAACTAAAGAGCAAACAATGGAATTTGGCACTGAATGAATGCCATATAAACTACCACACAAAAAAAGATAAACTGAAGTGTTACAACACTTGATCTGTATCTCATTTTAATCATGCTGATTTTACTCGCTTACCCCAACCAAGACATGAAGAGATACATTTCAGAAATCTATCTACTTTCTGGTAGCTCTGGAACTATTCAAGTCTGGCACCCAGCATGGCAATGATTGCAACACAGACACCATTTTAATCCTGCCTGCTCTTCTCAGTAGGAGTTGCACTGAATACCGACACAAATTAAGAACCTGTTTGAATTTACATACATTATGGTCTGAACACAAAGGGAGTAAAGTGTCACAATATTCAAGTAAGCCGAAAAGTGCAATTTGTGGGATCGTGACATACTTTTTGAGACACAGAAAAGGTGTCAAAAGACTCTGGCGTAGATTAATGGTTTACTGCTCTCCAACCTCAAATACCACCCTCTCTCAATTTTTTTTTTTACCTTTTACTGCCTTTTGGCTACCCGTTTGCCCTGCAAAAGCCTTCTATAGCCTATTTTAAACCTACTGTGACCATCAGTCAGCAGATAAATGCTATGTGATAGCTTTGTTTGATATAAATATATAGTTTGATAATCCTACCAAACATCCAGAACGCTGCAGGCCTAATGCAGAAAATTCAACCCTAAATTTCAGGTTAAGGTATCCTGTTAGCATTATAGCCAGGTATTTTCAAAAAAATTATATCCGATGGAAGAAAACATTTCTGAACATCATACTGCTGTTATACTGTTAAGCAACAGTATATTAGCAGAAGTTAAAAATAATTCTGTAAAAATAGAATAATTGACTCTCCAATACTTAGAGCTCATTATTTTCATTATTGTCCACCTGCTCATTTTCTGAAGGTATTAGTGGAATATGGGGACTGATCATATTCACAGGAGGGGTAGTTTCTAAATTAAGGTATTTTGGAATTTATTCAGAAATGTATCATTTAGATGAAGCTTTCCAAGAAGTTTCTGCAAACCCTAAGCTCATCCAAGATTTTTAGCGAAGACATTTTAGTCATACTTCTTTGTTACTGATGCAGCTCTAAAGAATTTCAAAAAGAAAAACTAGTATTTCACATAAGTATCTACATCTTTAGTATTCTTATTGTTCAGTCTTAGTAAGCAATTAACTGTGCTTCCTTTAAACCAGAAAGATGGAAGTAACGCACAAGATTGGTCACAGCTCTGTCATATTCTAACATTAAAGCTGTTAAATAAAATGTGTTATAGCTTCTGCTGGGACTGATCCTGTTAGATATCCACAATACACAAAATATGCTTTAGTACTAGTATCTTGCATGTGGTCTGAAGATGATTTCTCTTAACACATCTATTAATGTATTTTTTAAAACAAAGACTTAACACTATTAAAAGAAAATACAATAGTCCACAAGGTATTTCAATCACTGAGAACTGCAGTATGACTCTCTCACTCAAGCAGATGGCAAGAACACCTTGCTACAGTAAGAAACAAAAGCTTTATGTCTGCAATACACTTTATAATATTCTACCTCAATGTCTAAAAAATTTGCTTTTCCTTTCCTTTTAATTGACATTACTTTAGGGCATTAAGATTTATTTACTGTTGAATCAGATGCCCAAGCATTGATATACGTTGCTTGTGCTGACCAATGAAGTTAAAAGGAAAGCTATTGTTCCCACCAAGATACGTGTTCTGCAAGGCCTAGCATAAAAAACATGGTTGTACCACTCCTCCCTGATACTGGAAGTCTCTGCTCAACAACAGACTACTTATAGCCAGCAGCAGTAAGGCACACAGAGCCTGATCACCACAGCTGGTCAGACTGGTGCTGTACAGAGCCCTACTGGTGTGTACTACCTGTTGCAATACTCTCTTCCCCTCCATTTTACAGCTTTCTACCCTACAGGTATTTATAATCATTTGAAACCATAACTGTGCATTGCAAAGTTGCCTTAACTAATTTTTAATCTACCTCTAACTTTTCCTCCCAATTCAAACAAGCAAAGATTACTTCTGCTTGCTTATTAAGGTGCAATGGCAACAGAATTACAAAGGAAGAAATTATTAAAAAAACAGGCAATACAGACAAGCAGTTGCTACTACATTGTGAAATAGCACAGACAGTAATTACCACTACACTGTGTAGTGCAACGCTTTCACTGGACATTATATATAAAATGTAATGAATGATGTAGAATACAGTTGTAAAGATGGCTCCAACATTAACAGCACAGCAACTGAAATGTTCAGTGCTCAATTTCACATGAATTATGTTCTGCTTATAGTTCAAAATAATCTCTGATGTAGATTTATCTTTAAAAGCAAGTTATAAGACAGAATAGACTGCTTCCCATGCATTTCCTCTTGTTTTAAAAGTTCTTACCTAAGAGTAGGAAATGGGATAGCAAACCTGGTATCTTTCTATATATGTCAGTTCTGGCTTGTCTGAACTCCCCATTTCTTGGATGAGTACAAATACATGAAAATTGTGGTGGATTTTTCTTATATTGTTTTTTCCTCAAAAATACTGAGGTAGTAAGGAAAATGTGGTTAATGCTGTATAATTCTCAGTCTTCACTAAGAAAGGCATTTATGAAATTTTTCCCTAATTATCAAGTTTAGTATAAAATGTGGTGCACTATTATCCTTGATAATTTGCAGCATAGAAATGGGCCTACTGCATTCTTCCTGACTCCCTAGCAAATTACAAATGTTCTGCCCCTCCTACGAACACAACATGGAGAATGAGGTTTTGACTGTAGAACATTCTAAGATCCTTGGGTGTAACTACTAAATACTACCTTCTGTTAAAACTAAGATTCTCACAGAAGACAGCCAACAGTAAGAACTGTATGTGAAATATTAAGTTTTATATTGTACAAATATATTACTTTTGGAATTAATGCAAATCCAGACAAGCATGAAATCTAAGATGACATGAAGTTCATCATCATCTTCAATCCTGACACTCTATTATTAGCCTTAGGTCCCAAGAA
The DNA here is from genome assembly GCF_023634155.1 of Falco peregrinus. NCBI lineage: Eukaryota > Metazoa > Chordata > Aves > Falconiformes > Falconidae > Falco > Falco peregrinus. Next base: position 57,591,185 of record NC_073723.1, on the reverse strand, counting down.
GTCAAATGTTGCCTCCCCGCCCCCCATTGGAATAGCCTAAGAACATCACAGATGGGCTTGGGTACAGCTACAGGAGAAAAGCTATTGAAAACTTAGGAGATTAGACATAAGCTCAAATAACAGCTTCTTCCAGTTTCTTCAGCTCAAGCTATTTTTAACTAAGAGGAGAGGTTGAAATACAAACACATTAGCTGCATTCACATCAGGCACCTGAATCCACAGGCATTTCCCAACTTCGATTTTTGGCTTTGCAACTTAAAAACTTCATTAAAAAGAATGTCTTGCTCTTTAAAACTATGTGGTATCACAGAGAGGATACACAACTGATACTGTGGTATCACAGCTAGAGGATTTTATAAAACTGAACCACCTATCAGTTCCCACAAAGTTATGCATCCCACTGGAGTTAACGCTTAATGTACATGCCATCACTCAGTGCACGCATGTGCTAGAGTGGCATCATTTTTCTGGAGACTTTCAGATGTCTGAAACCAGAAGGATAATGAGACAGATTCCTACATTTGTATGCAGCAGGGGACATCTCTCACACTGATCTAGTCCTGTTCCAGTACTATCCTTGACCACTCTACCTTCTTATTACTCAGTTTGCATGCTTCTATTAATAGCAAATGGCACCCTGCAGAAAACCCCTATCAGTATTTGCCAATCTTCTCTTCCCAAATCTAGAAAATGTTATTAAACTTGCCAAAATTTTTCTCTTCATACAAGGCCTCCGATTTCCTTATTGTCTCCATCAGCCATCCATGACAAAATAAGTATCCCAATACCATCTCCTTATTTGCCTGTCCTACTGGGAACATCATGGAATTTCTAGAGAGACCTAAAAATGAATTTTTACTAAAAGAAATGATAGGCCTTTAAAAAAAAAAAATCAAACAAAATTATACTTTCCTGGAGACAGTAAACAATTTATTATTTACATGCAAACCACCTTCTGGCTACTCAGTATTTTTAAAGAACCCACAAAGCATCTGCATGCAGGTGGGCAAGACCATAACAATGAGGTCCATTTTCACAGTTCACAGCAAGAAGCTCTAGCATGATAATGTATACAGGTCTTCTTTTTGTGATTCTATGAAAAGAATCATCACTAGAACTACTAGGCATGTAACAACGGACACTCAAAAGGGAGGAAAAACTGAGAAAAGTCTTCTCAAGTCAGACTGGGACTGCATTATATAGCATGAAGAATGTGAATGACAAGAGAATGAAACATGTTTCTAAGATATCTTAGAACAGCCTGAAATCAACAATAATGCCAAACATATTAACTACATTAAAAAGGGTATCTGGAGACCTAGTAAAGTAACACACCAAGACCAGATGTTCCTGAACCAGAAAGTCTAACCAAGAAGCTACCAATGCTTTCTCTATTACAATTTTTTTAATCCCATGATGCTACTGTCCCATTAACACTTTCTGTCAGGGAGAGGAAGGTAGTTATAGTTTCTACACAGTAACTACATACAAATACCTAGAAACTAAGCATATCACACGTCCAAGCCATCCTCCCAACAATTGCCGCTAGAAACCTCCTAGCAGAACTAGGATAACTAGCAATCATTCTTCTGGTATCTCTGGATGACTAAGGATTAACAAGTAGAGACTTGGTGTACTAATTCACTGGCAAGAAGGTTTATCTAAAATTAGAATTATTTTCTAAGAGGAGGTGAGGATGCTTCTGTCATGGACATTACCATAACACAATCAACCACGTACCACTAACTATGGGTCAAATGACTAGTGTTAAAGAATTATCTGTTTAGCATGGCAGAAGTTTCTTACCCACGCAGAAAACAGTGTCAATCAAATTGTTAGGGGGGGGCGGAAAATCAGAGGGGAATTTAAAGACTCATAAGATCCCTTCTTCACCTCTTAGTCTACAGTTTCTGGTCCAGAATAATCTTCTAAATCATCACTCTATGGACATCTAGATGTCACAAAACACAACTAGAGACTTAAAAAGATTTCAGAGATAAAACCATTTACTCACTGTACTGACAATGCAAGTAATTTGCTTGAGTACACATTGTATGAAGTTTTAAAAAGATGCCTATCAACTGAGAAAACAACAGGGGAAGTTTTTTCTCAAATTAAAAGCATACCCAACTTTACACATAGTTATTTATGACTGGTTTAAGGCTTTTAATAATTATCATAACTTTAATAACTTTCACTTTTCTGTTAAGCATGTTGTTACTCAAGACATAGATACAAGTGAGAAATTTCAGCTCTTTCAACCTCCAAAATATTTAAACTTCACTGCGGCTTCCTACCTATGTGAACATAGCAGCTTTAAATAACTATTGAACTCATCTGCCAGCTCCTGTCCAAAAGAACTAACATCATCTTCTGTAAATTATGTTTACATCTTTGGCAACATTCAAGACCTGAAAGTACTTGGGGGATAATGATGAGACACGAACAGGAATAAAATGGGGAAACATATTATATACTGCCAGAATAATGTACTGCTTTCCATCACACTCCCTGCCCAGTCTCACCCTATGAAGTACCCAACGTGTATCAAAAGAGATCTTTCAGGATGCCTGGATTATTCAGCAAAAACTGACCAAGAACAGAACAAATACCAGAACTATTTACCAGACAGTTTCAAACGCTTTAGCTATGAAGATACATCTTTATATTCGTAAACAGTGGGATAAAATTGAGCTTGAGACTTAAGAGTAGCCCAACAGTCATTTGGTATCTACATGAAATGAATTGGTGGCCTCAGTTCAGTTATCCTGGAGGTCTTATCTACTCGAGTGTAGAGTACTGAAGGTAACATGTGTGATAAAGAAAACAGACTTTGTGGATTCTATTCTGGATTTCAGACATGTGAACAGGTATTTCCTGTAAGTCTTGTAATATCAGCTAGTGTAAAGTAGCTGATTTTACAATATACTTTAAATTGTATAAAATTTTTCAAATACGAGTTTTAATGAGAGATCTACTCAGATACACAACATATAATGAAATTATAGAATAATACTTTGGACTTTAAATATAAAGATTACAATCACACTATGAATTCAGCAAAGTTTCAATATACTATGAAGTTGTATCAGCCGGATTCCTAGGCAGTCTCTCTTCAAAGTACACCTAACTAAGAAAAGGTAATTTAGAAGTCATCTAAGATTACACAATTACAAAAACAGTACAATCAGCTCTTTATCAGACTATTAAGCCAACCACTGCAAACACCAGTTGTACTGAAACCTGTATTTAGCACTTTCACAACAGTGACATTCCTTTATTTTCCTGTCACCACCCTCACCTCCCCCCCAGCCCCCAAGATTGGGGAATTTTAACAGAAAGAATACAATGGCAATGAAACAGCATTATCCTATTAAATATTTTATACATTACATATAACCTGTCTACCACAGCTCTTAAACACATTTATTTCCCAAAGTGCATTACTTATGGCCTACTGTGATATTAACCTATTAAAATATGACTTAATGTAATATGAATTGCAACTACTACATAGCAAATAAAAAATAATGCTTACGTCTTTAAAAATATAAAGTTTTCTTACCACATATTTTACAGCACTTATGAACTGGTTATGAAATAGCAGATGCTGGGTTTCATCCTCTGGATTTGACGCAGTGTAAAGCATTCCACAAATATTACAGGAAATAGCACCAAATCTCTTCTGTCCTGCATCCTATTTAAAAACAAAACAAAACAAAAAAGTATTTGTCAATTGCAAGCACAGTAAATACAATTCAACAGGACTTTCATCTAATCAGCCATGCGTTTTACAACTTATCTTCTGGAAACTCAACACAGAGGCTACAACAGAGTGAAAAAGGAGAAAGAACAAGTACGGAATTTAGAATTCCACCTTTCAAAAACCCAGCCTCAAAAGGCACAGGCATTAATCACAGAACAAACTCTACCTTTAAAATTAGCCCCACTCCCATTAGTTTTGAACAAATTACTTTTATTTTATGAAATACAAAGGACAGAGAATTCTTCCTTCGTTACCCTATTTGCAGTAAATATTATCATCTTCCACAAAGAAAATTCCAACATCCAGCCCCACACTATTTGGCTTTCCCTACAGTTCTGCTGCTGTCTATCTTTTGGTTGTGAGTTGCTTTGAGGTGGGCCAAAGGTGAGCCACCTTCCCGAACATTTGGAAGGATATTATAAAAGCAGATGCTATGATGTTTGACGTGCTATCTTAATTGCACAGGGTTTGTAACTTATTTTTCAGACACTGCATAGCAGCTACAGTACAAGTGGAAGATCATACCATTTTACTCATGACCCTTTAAGTTATCTTCCTACTCCGTAACCAACCATTACCAAATTAAGGGCACTACTCAGCACCTGTTGCTTTGCTATTTATTCATTAAAACAGTGTTATTAATTTGGAAGTATGCTCAGATTAAGAAGTCAGTGGCTAATAAAGGACGAAGTATCAAGTGCAGGGGGTGCCTTCTGCAAAGAGCAAAAGAATGTCAGTTAGATTGAAGCCTCTCTAGCCAAAAAGGCATGTTTTAAATTATAGCTTAATGCTTAAATACATTTTTTTTCCTTTAACTACATTTGGAAATGGAGTTTATATAAGCAGCAATAAATGTCACTTTTAATCTATTTTAACACTTATCACAAGTAATAGAGAAACAAAAAGTTATTTTGTACTCTAAAATGGGAATATTATATGAGAAAAAGAAGACTTGAGAGTGTTTTTTAAAAGGAAATTTATCTGTATGCTTAGACTGAAAGTGCACAATTTGCAGGAAAACAGATCACCTGAACTTAGTTTTGTTTTCTAAGAGCTGAAAATATTCATAGTAAAAAAGCTGACTTTACAGAAGAAGCATTTTTCAACACAGTAAGTGTTTATGAATCATTTCCTACTCCTCCCATCTTTAAAGATATGTTTAAGTACATTTAAGAGCTAAATGACAGCTCAGTTCTCTGCACAACAGCAACTTATTTCAAGCAGTCATTAGTGCAATCTAAAATGTAGATATCAGTTTCTTCCCAAGAGGCTACAGGCCAACAGAAAGAAGCTGAATCTGAAAAGTCCCTGCTTTAACGGTACATCAATTTATACATTCCTCCTGTATACAGAAGGAGAAATAGGAGAACATTAATTTTCTGAAATAAAAAGGAAAAGATGAACCCTGAGGTTAGATCTGCAGTTTGAATAATATGAGGTTTCTAAAGGCATAAAAATTGAATCCGACGCATCTTATTTTACGCGTAGGCTTCCTTTAAAGCAGCAATATAGTTCAAAACAAAGTACCTATATGCCCACCAAATACGCTGCATTTCAAGGATTTACACGTGGAAGATGAAAAAAGGCAGTTCAGCACTAAAGTGATGTACGGCAATTATCTTAAGATGAACCAATTTAACCAGATTTAGTAATTCCTATCTTGAAGATGGAGAACATATCCTCTGTACCTAGGGTAGGATAAGTGAAGTCTACTTCGATGCTGGAACATACTTTGATAAAGACGACATGTAAATTAGGAAGTCAGCTACAGAAAGCAACTCTTAAAATACTTAGTACATATCAGTACTGCAGTAAGTCTAATGGAAACAAATCCTGTTCAAATGATCAAGAAGCTAAAGGTCCTTAAGCTAAAGTACCTATTAGTCCACTACCAAAAAATCTCAAGCCAAAAAAAAGCCTAGCTATGTAGGAACTCATCAAAAAACATGGGGCAAGGATATTCTCAAAGTTGTCAGGATCCTTAGCTCACACCATCCTGCCTTGTAAATACACATGCTGTTTTGCAAGTCTTCAGGAACAGATCATTTCCCCGGAACAGTACTGCCATATTGTATTTTACAGTCTGACTTTCTTGGATGTTGCTGGTATCAGGGGGTTTGGGTTTGTGTGTGTGCGTGTGTACTGTCTGGTGGGGGTTTTTTTAGGATTTCACTGATACTATTTTTACATGCATTCAGTTGTACCAATGGGCTACACAAAGAGGTTAATATTAAAAACATGTTACGTGAATTATCAGAAAAAACATATTGCAGTATCTAAAGCAATCTTTTGTCTGTAGCCCTAACAAATGCTGACTATATTTTTCAGCAAATACTTCACAGTATCTTGAGGGCAGTAAAGAAAATAGTATTTCAGTTACACAAAAAGGCTATTTCAAAGCCACACCACAGGACATAATGCTTCAAACAAACAAAAAAGGCAGCTTTGTAAATCAAATGCAGACTACAACAACAACAAAAAAAAGGGACATGCAAAATAATAACAGAAAAGCATTTTTCATAATTCCTGACATTTAACAAAATATCTACAGAATCCGACTATTTTTAACATGATATCACTGATAAGCAAAATTGGAAAGGCCATGCATCAAGAGGGAAAAAGCATTCCCAAACAATAATGTTGCATTAAAGGTTGCCAATCCTTCCTAATGGGGAGAGAGGAACAAACAAATCAACCCAAGAACACCTTGTGCACCACATGTAACAGGAAATAAGCACTTAAAACTGGGGTTTTGGAGGGGCGGAAATCTTCTCAGCAAACATCAGATAGTGGGTACTGGAGAATAAACCATCAACTTGTCACAACTAGAAAAAGATGTTAAGAGGTTTGACTCTCAGAACTTAAGAGAAATGTTTTTCACAGCAGTATTTAAGAAAATGTGGGGCTGCAGGCAGAAAAACATGTTACTTTATTTAAAACTCAATTTTCTAAACAATAACAACAAAAAGCAAGAATACTTTTTATTTCCTAAGCAAATTCTGCACGCATATATGGCAATTAAGCATTCCCCGACATCTCAGGCAATCCTCATTAATATAAGCACAAGATACAGGAAATCCACTGTTTCACAGCTAGCTGTAGTTGAACTGCAACAACGTTGCCTTAATCTCCACAAGGGTTTCTTAATTCTGTGTTAGACAGAAAGAAAAGTCTTACCAATATCTTCTTTGAGAAGGTGCATGTCTGCTGATCCTCCATATGTGGAATAAGGAGCCCTGCAAGCAAAAAAGGCATTTGGTGCCTCTGTAGGAGATGAAAAGGGGCCCTTTATTTTATTTTTCCTTTTTCTTTTCTCTTCAGGCACAGATTAGGTCACCTCCTTCTTGATTACCTAGTGTTAGTTAGAGGAAGATTATTTTTTCCTCTTTTCACAGAACAAAGAATAAAACCCAGCCATAGAAATAGGCAGGCTGGGAAGGAAATACAAGAAGAGCAGGAAGGAACAACACAAAGATTTTGGGGCTCTCCACAGAAAATGAAAAGGTCAAAGAATGCTGTTTCAGTGAAAGATGCATTCAAGACTGAAGCTGATGGGTAGATCCCCTTGCTGACCAGGAGGATCAGAAGACATGACCCAACTCAGAAACAAGTTTCACTTTATTTTGAAGGCTGTGGAATTTAACAAAAAGAAACCAAACAACAAAAAAGAACAAAACCAAAAAAACACCATCACCAGTACCCACCTTTCTGAAACGCTATTTTAGCCAAAGAACATAAATCCAACTTGAACCTTTCAGAACTGCAATGTATCTGATTTTATTTAACATATTTGCAAAATGAAAATGGGAGGGTCATTATCCATCCTGAAATGGTATCCTCCCTCACTTGTCATTAGCTAAAGCAATATGAAAAAAAATACAAAGTTAAAACCCAAATCTGCACAGTACTTACAATGGACAATTCATCTGTTTGCAACCCATATATAAACATTATTCAAGAATATTATAGAGTGTTCCAATGGGTACTGGTTTTGGCTGGGCTACGGTTAACTTCCCTCACAGCAGTATCTATAGTGCTATGTTTTAGATTTGTGACCAAAACAGAATTGGTGCTTTACCTATTGCAGCAGACTGCTTACACAGCATCAAGGCCTTTTCTGCTCCTCACTCTGCTGTGCCAGCAAGTAGGCTGGGTGTGCACAAGAAGTTGGGAGGGGACATAGCTGGGACAGCTGACCCTGACTGACCATACCATACCATACGGTGTCATGCCGAGCAATAAAACCTAAGGGAAGAGGGAGGAAAGGGAGGACGTCTGGAGTTAGGGCGTTTGTCTTCCCAACTGTTACACATGAGGGAGCCCTGCTTTCCTGGAGATGGCTAAACACCTGCAAGCCGATGGGAAGTGGTGCATTAATTCCTGGGCTTGCTTTACTTGGGTTCGCAGCTTTTGCCTTACCTATTGAACTGTCCTTATCTCAGCCCGTCAGTATTCTCCCCCATCTTTCTTGGGGGAAGTGAGAAAGCAGCTACATGGTGCTTAGCTGCCTGCCAGGGTTAACCCACGGCACGATGTTATTTCAGCCTTGGTGCCTGAATGCCTGTATCAGGTCCCCAGCTAACCTTACAAAACACAACCCACCTGCATGTGCCAGACAAAGCTGGGTTGCTGCAGTGAAGTAGAAATGGGAAGGAGTGATAACAGGAAAGGATGGCCATTCCTACCCCCACTAAGAGCTGAGCTATCCCAAAGGGTGGGATCTGTGTGGGAAGAAAGGCAAAGTGACTGCTCTCAACTACCAAACTCGCTCCCCAGTCACTTACGCAGTAACTACTGCCTTGTTTTTACTGGGATTACAGAAAAGAAAAGAGGCAGTGTTTAACTAATGTGAACAACAAAAGATTGCCCAAAAGCCATTCTGTAATTTTTCAGAGATATTGCCAACCAGACTATACCAGTTTAGGGAAGAAAACAACAACTTTACATCATAGCTATGCAACTTCCTTTAGGCTCATAAGAAATCACTTTCACACTTACTATTTCCACTGAGAATTGTGTTTTCAGTTTAAATCAAAAGTATTTATTTCATATATTACCTACTTCAGTCAAACTGGAAACTATTTTTAAGTTTAACCAAAATATATGTAAGGAAAATTTCAAGTATGATATCTAAATGTGTAAACTGCATTAGCGTGCACATCACTTTCACATATAGGACCAATTCAAGCCTCAGAATCAGCACATCTTCCATGAAGCGATCCTAATCCATGCATTTGCTGATACTTATGAAGATCATCTATGTTTAATCACATTTGCTTGCACCCAGGCATTAACTCAGATCTCACAGAAAAGTCTCTGTAACTCTATACCATCTTTTTATCATTTCAGTGATTTGTTTTCACTGTTCCTTCTTTTTACACATTCCTTCCTAAGACTGATGAGTGTAGTTTTCAAAAGACTAGCTTAATTTTGAAAGGAGTATGTCTCCTTAACGGCATAAAATGGAAGAAGTATCCCTATAACTCATAGGTCGTTACTTAGAACATTCCTTAGTAGCACTTATGCCTTTAAAAATTCTTATTCTTATGGTCAAAATTTTGTCCTAGACCTGGCAGGCAAGCGGAATTTTTACAAGAAGCAAAGAACTGGCTTTCCTTGTCTTGGATGTAAAGCATCTCATTTTATGAAAACTGAAAACATATGCTTCACACATTTGTATTTCTTTCCATTTCAGAAGTAAAGAAACGGATGATTTCATATTCAAGGTCCTGTATTTGCGCATCAGATTCAAGTACTTAGAAAGTAAAGAACAATTGTAGTGCATTACTCTATAATAATAGATTTTCAATATGGAGCTTCATGTAACCTGTTAACCTATCAACTGAACATGCAAATGAAGTGTAAGAGGGTACAGTTCACAAATACTCAGAACAGACCACTTCTCTGAATGGATTTGGAACATATTTTTAGCTTCAGCCTTAATTTCTTTCCTCCAGAAAAGCAGATCATACTCTCCTTGGTCTGAACCTAAATCTTTGCACATCACTTCAAACACCATTGTCTTCTGTCACTGTTTTACTAAATTTGATACAACATTAAATTCCTCCCTGTTTTCAGCTGAAGTTCTACACTCTAAATAGAGACTTGCTTTTTAAGATGTGTGACAGCAAGCAAATCTGAAGAAAACAGAACCAAGTCATCTTCTGTCCTAGCTGTACCTCTACAAAATTAAGATAATTTCATGTTTGAAAGCTGCTCAAGTAACTACATGATATGTACCAAGAAAAAGAACGGTGCAAGTACAGCCACTAAGTATTTCTTCTTCAAATGGAAAATGTACAATGGAAATACAATGGAAATTGTATTATTTTACTTCTGTTACAGCCAAATAGCCTTAAAGCTTGTTAAAGATTATATTACTCAAGAAAAATAGAAAATCAATCTATCCATTATAGGAATCATATGGGAGAAGGAGGAAGGTAAGATACATTTTTAAGGATTAAATATAAAGAAGTAAAGCATACTGCGGAAAACAAAGACTAGTTTTACCATAACACCTCTGTAAATACAGCTCAGGAAACAAAAAGATGAGAACACACAGACAATATTCTAACATCCCAGATTCTGAGCCACAGATATGGAAAGATAATTAGAAGGACAGATGTGAAACTTAAATACAAAAGACTAGGAAAATTCAACAGAAAAAAACAGCGCAATGAAGACAGCGCATCATGTGGCAAGTCAGACTAAGCGCAACTCGGTTTTCCTCTTCAGTTACAAAAAGAAAAAAAAATTCTGTACATACATTAAGATGGACCAGCTTGACAGATCTCCAAAAGAATGAGACCTCACAGCAGAGAGCCCAAAATGTCACCTTTCAGGCTTTTGGTTTTTTTAAAACGTATAAGAAAGTGCAAGTTAAGTGTTCCTTGCTAAGAATAAAAACATGACTTCCCAACTTTGCTCAAGGTAAAGAATAATTAAACTGTTTCTCTTAATACGATGGGCTAGAAACCTGCAATAAAAAATATTTCTAACTACTAACTATAAATTTTTTTACAGACACTATAAATGCTAATTTAAGTGATTTGACTGTGTGTAGCAAGATTGCTCTCTGCATAGCAGAAATTTCAACCTGCACAGCTTTTAAACCAAACCAATCTCCTCTGTTCTCAGAGAATCATTACACAAGTACATAGATACCTTTGAAAATATTTATTAAAAAAAAAAAAAAAAAAAAAAAAAAGTCCAGCGATTCAGAATCCACATTTAAGAAACTCACCATGGTTTTGTAAACAAAACTATTAATTACAAAATGTACCTTATTACATGCATTTAATCCCCAATCACTTGAGTATTAGTATGAGAAAAGCCTGGTACTTTAGAAGTTAATTTAGTGATTTTTCCCCTCCAGATGATAGCAAACACTACTCTAGATGTAACTATGCCATGTTTCCACAGTAACTCATATCAAGGATAGTATTTTATAAAATGGCTTAACAAGTATTTGGGTTCCTCTATATGTTTTGACAATGCTAAAAGCAGTTTTCCCCCAGGTAAAAGAACAGCAGAGCAATACCTTACCTAATGCTTTCTTGGTAAAGTGAACTACAGGCATTACCAAAATACCCTTTCAACCTAATAAAAAGCCTGCTCTGAACTCAATGAAATCAAAGTGAATTAGATTTGTATGAAGTGCTGGAAAATATTAAATATTATTGAACTGTTACTTTCACATCTAAAATTTAAATACAGTGCTCACTTGCATTTTCCAGAAATACACACAGCAAACAAGAAAGAAGGTCTCTCCCATTTTCGCTGGTGTTCTTCACTGAAACCCATTCTTTATATTCTAAACTTTTGCTAGGTATATAACTTAAAACTTTTACTGCTGAATACCTAAGGAAAAAATAGTACTCTCCTAATCTGGGCTGAAAACAAGAACACTACCAGCACGGGGAGTTGCAGAAAACCTCCTTGTACACATACTGTAGAGGAGAGCTACACAACCTCCCTTCAGTGCATTCAGCTCAGCAGAAAGTTATGTATTTCTTGTTGAATATCCTAGCAACTCTTCACTCAAGTTCCATTACTGTATGAGCAAAAATTAAGTTAGCTTTACTGAAATTAAAAGGAACGAATGTCCTTACAGTCCTTTTAATACAGTTAAGATACTCAATCATGAATTTTAGATCTGTTGGTAACATGAGTTTCAAAGAGGCAATAGCTGAAATATTTATTAAAAGTTAGACACAGTTTATTTATCATTCTGTGACTGGGCATTCAAGTGCCTAATTTGTATCACTTTAGGCAAATCACAGATATGTTTATCAATTGAGTTTTCAGAAGCTCTGATTTTGAAATATTTCAGTATGGATATAAGAGCATTTAGAATGTGCCTGGTTCTATTTTAGTTAATATTTTCATGTGTATAATCCATATATTACCTGAAAAAAAATGCAATTTAGCAAGACCACCAGTTACATATGTGAAAGGGTAATTTCTTATGGTTACTACAGAGTCCTCCTTCCTAATGGCCTGGATTCCTCTCCCTCTAGCTTCCCAACTCCAGCCTTTCATTTCTCAAGGATTATCTGATGTGTGGATTATCAACACCACAAAACCAAACACAACCAAAAACTTGCAACTGTTTCACTATCAAGTTGTGTGATTCTACAAGACAGAGCGAAAAGACTGTGTCACACCTCTCCTTCTCATTTTGCATTTTCTTGTTTTAAAAGACACACCTGCATTTGGTAGCTAATAGCAAAAAGGGTACAAACACATAACCAAATTAGTATTGCTGCTTAAATATTATGGTGAAAATGAGGGCATCCACAGGAAAATCTTGACGTTTGTAGGAATAAATCAGTTGACATTAATTTTGCACACAAACTGCCAGATGCACCTCCCCCTATAATTCTGAAATTTTAAGAAACAGACTTTGCACATAAAGGCAAATTCATTCTCCCTAAAACAACTGCATTTTTACCTAATAGCCATCCTATTAAAAAAATGCAGAAATTTCTTTTAACAAGAATCAGCTTTAAACATTAAGTCTGTCTGACTCCATTTTTCCATCCACATTGGATGATAACCTAGTACAGGTTCTGCTTTCACAAATCATTTACAATGGTAATAGTAGTATGTATAAGTAATGATTTTTAGACAAGTTCATAAAAACACAGCACTCCAAATTCCAAAGTAATTTATTCAGAAGCTATAAGCCTTACTAAAAGGGTATTACTTACTATAATCATCTGCTTATCACCATCCTTTCCTGCTTCTTTTAGCTTCTGAATATGTTCCTCAGATGGTAGGAAATTACTGCATTTTGATGCTAATGAAGGATTTGACAATGGAACCCTTGAAATAGAAATATATTTAATATTAAAAAAAGGGACTGATTATACATGTCATCCTATGTACTCAAAGCCATTGTGATTAGTATAACTAAACTTTAACAAGATGCAAATCTAAGTTAATTACCCAAAACACAGTCCTATATATTTTAATTTCTAATTCAAATGGAAAAATAAGGAACTAAAAGGATTAACCAAAAAATAGTTTGTGAGTAGCCTAATTACAAGATTATTTTTCTTCTTAAAAAAAAAAATTATAAGCAAGTGGCGTAGGTTAGTCACAACCACTCACACAAACGTTTAACTGAAGCACCTTCAGAGCATGACTGATGGTACCTAATGCTATGTATTTCCTACATAAGGTTAAGGTTTCTAGTTTTAGGTATCATACATTAGTCTGCTGAGGCAGACCATTTAAATATTCCCACAAATGTAAGTGGGCAACATAAACCAGATGTTGTAAATCTCTCAAATTCAATTCAAATTTATTCTCTTCTAATGTCTGTCAGTCAAAGGAGGGAGAAGAGGACCTGAAGAATAAATGCATGGGTATCACTGGAATATCTCTCACTCAGTTTAAGTTTCCCCTTGTCATGACTGAAAGGAACACTGAAAAGTACTATAATATATCAACAGCAAAGTTATTCTATGAACAGTATATTCAGAGGAAAAACAACATTAGTTCCAGATTTAGATAAAACTCGTGGAGATCACCAAAGCAAAACACACACAAAAATACTTACACTTTAACTAGGTATTTAAGCCTTGGTTTGCTTAGAAACAGAAAATATGTAGAGTCGAACACTTAAAATTGTAGCAGCTGCTGTAGTACATGTAACCAGGTAACTCAGTGAGATTTTTCAAAAATAAAAATTCTTGCCAGACATTTTTAAAACAGCATTTTTTGTACTAAATCTGAACATTCTGAAAATGCCTGGCGAATTTTTTTATTCCTATCATGTACCCCAAAATTTGCATTAAGTAGCTACTTTAAGGTTTGCTTTTACCCACTGCAACCTTTTCTTACGAAGTCCTAAAGAGCTATGCTACAGATATGCACATTACTCTGTTATGACAGGAATAATACAGAAAGAATGATGGCTTAAATCTTGGATACTGTATGGAAAGCAGGTTAAGAAAAATATATATCCAAATAATAGTAAAGCAATATGGGCTTGTTCAGCTAATAAAGCTAATAAACTTGACTAGATACCATAAAGCTGTTAAGACAGTCAAGAATAAAACTGTGGGAAAAAAAAATCAAAGTTGTCATATTCATTGAAAAATCTAAAAATACTAATTTGACTAGTTTTACATCTACCTTACCACCCATCTTCTGTGAAATTCCATAGCAGCAGTTTTTCAACATGTACAAAAGGGCTGGTTAATTAGAATTGTTAATCTGGCCTCAAACAGATGTACTGAAAACGAACTGCCTCATTTCTTCTTGTCTCTATTACAGATGTAGAGAATGGTATCAATATACTAACCACTGTGCCAACAACGTTCTGCTCAAAGTACCAAGTACAAAGAAATTACTGTCTTTAGCTTGTAATTGGCTAAAACCAGAGACTATATCAGAAGTGTTCAAAAACTACAACAGTCAACACGATCAAGGATAAAACATAAACTTGAACTGTTAGCAGTAAGAAAAATTTAGTCAGCAGTAAGAACAGAATAATTTTTTTATATGGCTTGTTAACACCTTCATCTTAACAGCAATTACAAAACAATCCCAAATTAAGGATTTTATATACACAACACTCCCATAACTTAAGGATTAGAAAACTCTTCCAGAAATAAGTGAAATAATTCAGTAAGTGAAAATCATGTGGCAAACCCTTCCTATACCCTCTGGTTATCATCTGATTTGAGCCAGAGACCATTAAATATGCTTTCCCAACTCTGTTAAATGCTACTTTTTAAAATAAATGTGCAGTTACAAATATATTGCTTAATAATTTTCTTAACAAAATAAAAACATCCCTTAATAACTGGGTAAAATGAAAGTCTATTTTTATAAAGGGCAAGTCACTTATTTGTAACTGAAAGTCGAATGTGGGACACAATAGAACAGTCGCATAATAAAACCTCTCATACCTCTATGGAAGGTTACTGTAATTCCATAATGTATGAAATACTATACCTGTTCTCAGTTTCAGAAGTTTGATTGGTAAATGAAGTTTGTGTCAACTGCTTGGGAGCCAAACCTACAATTAATCAAAGATTTTAACTTCATTATAAAGTTTTAGGTTGCAAAGGAAATTTGAGCTACACAAATAGCAATTTGCAAAAATATATTCAAGACAATTCTGCAATCAGTTCATGGCCAATAAAAAAAAAAGGATCCAACCCTAAGACAGTATTCAGATGTTTCTCCATACATACTTCAAAAAATATGCAATTTTCTTCAATATTTTCATAGCAGTTCTGCATAGCAGTTTGCCAGCAGATGAACAAGTGACACTACACTGGAGTTTAAATCTGTTTATACTGACACCCATATAAATAGCTCTATGTATAGTATTAGAATCATAAATGTACAGTATGCCCCCATCCGAGGTGCATTCTATAACAATTTAGGAAAAAAAAACAACCAAGCATATCAAAAGAAATAAGTGGGTTTTACATTCTCTAACAATACACTTAAGAGTATTTTGCCCTTCAAAGTACCATACAATGGCAGGGAAAAAGAAATATTTAGTAAAGCTGAAGAGTTAAACAGGTCACTCAAAAGCAGCTTCAGATTTAAAAAGGCAGAACAAAAGTCAAACCAAAAACCGCAACAAACCAAAACCCAAAAGCAAAAGGATGAAATATGAAGAGGGAAGTTAATGAAGAGATATGTTAGTGATCCATCAACAATATTTCTTAGACAAATGTACTTCAGTCAAAATATTTGCATCACACTCATCATAAGGTTTGACAAACTGCATTCACAAGCTGATAAATTAAGACTATGAAATAAAAACAGGAGAGTGGTTATGTAATTAATAATTTGGTCAAGATCAAGCAGAACTATTTAGGAGAAAGAAATGCAGAAACTTATTCGAAGGAAGTGGTAACCAACAGAGAATCCTTAACAGAAACCAATCTAAGAGAAGAACCCAAATGAAATTTGGAAGTTTTACTACATGGAAAAGAAAATTATTCGATTAGGTTTTTTTCTGGTTGGTTGGTTGCATTTTTAAAAAACCTGTCACTTTAACTCAAATGGAGCATATTTAAGCATGAAATTATTAATGCATAAGGCACAAAGATGCACCAAAAGCAGAGTAGGTAGATAAACTGACACCTCTTTCGCCCACTACATAGCCCAGAAATAAAGGGATATCCATTGTTACTAAAGTGACCATGGGTGTGACACGCAAAGAAATACAGAACCCCTGGTAAACGGTTCCAACGTCAGAAGTTTAGTTCTGCACCAACTGTACCTTATTCTGTGAAACACTCCTCTGAAAGGAAGACTTAGGCTTCCCATGTAACTGGTCAGAAGAAGAGGAAAAATTAGTAGTAAACAGTTACCTTGAGGTTCATTTTCTCCAGGTTCTTTTTTTAGTTGTTTTGGTGGTTTAGGAGCTGTGACATACTTTACTGGAGAATGTTCTGGACTTGATTCCAGCTGTAATCGGAAGTTCTAAACAAAACAGAAAACATTAGATAAAAAACCTGAACTATTTAATGCCTCTAACCTATTAACAAAATCACTGACTTAAACTAAGTATTATCATCGTGAATACAGCACAAGTTTTCCGATTCCTACATTACTTAAAGGAAACAAAATGCAACTGATTAGCTAGTCCATACTTAAGTTTGTGGTATTAATTTTGCAAAAAATCTTTCTTGTTTTGTATGTAAGCTTGTAAAATACTTCCCACAGAACACTTGTGCCCTTAAAATCTTAAATTTTAATAGGAGCTCATTCAGGTAGAGAATGTATTCTTCCGTCTCATTTCTTTTAATACACCTTTTCAGAACAGATCAGCTATACAAGCTTAAGTCATCAAAAAGTGCCCCTATGAATCTGTACAACCTCCAGCTCCAGCAGGAAATTTTGTTGATCAACATTTCCTTAACTACAGAACCTAGGAGGGTGGAACAGATTCATTTTTCAGCTTCCTATCATCCTATCTGTGACAACACACCAGTAAAGGATCTTTAACACATTTTAAGTTACTGTAAAATGAAGTCATTGTTAAACTTTCTGAGCATGGCTTTCTCAGAAAACAGACCAGATTTAGAACACCCTCCCACTATACACCATGATTAAAATTACTTACCTCATCTGATCTTGGCTCACATAAATGTTTTGTCAAATTACGCAACAAACCATTTTCTGCACCCCTCTTTGTGGGCTGTTTTATTTCTAATATCACTTCTTTAGCTCCAGCTCTTTCAGGTGAAGGATCTGGTTTCTCCTGCACACAAGCTGCACTCTCATTCTCAGACAGTCTTGTTATTGACAGCTTGCCTTGCGCCTTAGAAAGCTCTGCTTCTGTAGCTGTTTGACTTGCTTCTGAAACTTCAGCGTAATCTTTCAACAAAGAAAGCTTGGGGGCATTTGCAGAATTTAAGTTACTTTGCTTCATGTTACTAGCTTTCAGTAATTTAATTTTGGTCCACTTAGAGTTTTTATTTGAGGAGTTATTTCTACCATTCAGAGTGCATTTGACAGGCATTCCTTTTTTGCTAGGGAAAAAACGTTTGCACTGAGTACTTTGACTAGGTTCTTTCTGAGTAAGCATTTCACTTTGTTGAAACTGTACGTTGGCATGCTTTTCTTCTGTTTTGCTATACTCTGTATTAGGGGAATCTTTTTTCACCTCTACAGTATCTGACTCAATCTCACCTGCGATTTCTTCACAAAGTTCGAGGATGCTTACTCTTTTGGATTTCGCATCATTCTCTGGTTGATCAGCCACATTAGTTTCACTTGCAGGTGGCTGTGAAATCTTTTTTGGTTTTGTACTGTTTTTTATGTTCTGATGCACTTGTTGTTTTTCCTTAGTTACTGTCTTAGAATTTGGCTTAAGAGAATCTGTTTCGACTTTCTTTGTGTTGCTGGGAATAGGAGATGCAGGGCCTGCTTGGTCTTTCTTAACTTCCTGGAGAGCCTCATCAGGACATAATGATGACCCCTGAAGGCTGTGTTGAAAGCTGCTGGAATTATCATTTTTATTGTCTGCTTTACATTTTTTCTCCTTCAGAGAGCTGGTCACTTCCACACGTATTTCTTTATCCTCACTTGTATTGTTTGGCTTTATTTTTGTCGTTTTCTGTTCTGTCTTCTCTGCAGCAGATTTAAGTACTTTTGCTGCAGCACTCTGAGTGTGTCTTTTTGCCTGGCTACTTTGCTTAACTTCCAAAGCTTTTTCTTCTTTAATTTCTCTGTTGCGCAGGGATCTTGCTGGTACATGTACATGTGTTAACTGCTGCAGTCTCTGTGATCTCCTCATTACTGGCTCATTTGGCGCAATTACGCATTTTGACTTAGGAATTTCTTGCACAGATTTTTTCTGGCATACCTCCTTATTTTTTGTAGACTTAGGCTGTTGTTGGACTTTTTTGTCAGGTATTGTTTTATTATTCAAGTTGAATCCTGATGATCTTGTAGTCATGCGCATTCCTACTTCAGGTTCATTGGTGTTGTCACTGAAAGATCCAAATAATTATTTTTTAAGCATGCAGGAAGTAGAATTTGTCAACACTTTTCTCATTCCTAAGCTCTGCCTCTTTTTTAAAAACACTAGATCTTACACCCTCAACACTTTTAGAAGAATTTTCTCTAGAATCACTCTAAAAAGACTTCACTTCCACCAGGTTACTCTTAAGTGTAGTACTTAACAATTTTTATGCATGGCAAAACTGAACTATGAACCCCAGATGACTGCTTTTTAACATCTCTAGCAGTTTTTAATTGTTGACACTTGTGGCTTTCAAATTAAGTATTAGCTTATATCATACTAGATTTATTTTCACTTCTGAAACTTTTTTGGAGAAAGTCTTTCTGGATTTCAAGACACTAACATGGTGCCAGAGAAAGACCATGTAGCAGATACCATACTTAATATCATACAGATACATATACATACAAATACACTTAAGGCCGATCTTCCCACTAGTACAATATAACTATTTAGCTGCATCTTTAACTCAAATTCATTCTGCTTCGATTGTTTTTGCACTAATTTAATCTATAAAGATAAACTAGAACAACAATTACTTACTTTTTTGTCACTGACCTGTTTGACGTGGCAGAGGTTTTGAGGACAGTTTTCTCCTGCACTGCACACTGACCAGGCTTTGATTTATTTGAGACATGTTTTGTATCTGACACGTCTTTTTCCTTCTTCACTGACTGTTTGCTGTTCTTGTCCACCTTTGGACGTTTAGCAGAAGGCTCTACTAACATAGACTTCCTTTTCTGAGCTGCCATTTCTGTAAAACACAGTAATTGATTCAGCTTTTACAGTCTTCTGTCAACTGTTGTTGCAGTGTCAGTTAATATAACCAAAGATTTGCCCGTTTTACAAAATAAGGTAACTGATACTCACTTTTATTTAGAGGCAGATCATGCTAACTGACCAGAAAGCAACACATCAAAGCAATCTCAAATGAAATTACATTTATTTTACTTACAGGTTTTTACAAGAAGCAATCGATGTTTAGGCCTAAGTAACTTATCAAGGTGTGCCAAGAGCATTCCTCATGTGTATGCTTACAAACAGGATGTTTCATTCCACCTGTGAAGAATATAAAATGTTCATGCAGTAAGCACTTCATGAACTTGCTTCTCAGACTTTTAATTTGGCATTCCCACCCTCTTCCATCCCTTCAAGCAATACTTCACTTCAAAGTTTCTTACAAAAAAAAAAACCAAAAACCAACAACCTACAAATTTTATTTCCATATCCAACAATTTTTGGCATTTTGCTGTCTTAAGCATTACCCTTTTACCTTTCAAAAGGTGGCAGATAATAAATAGTACCATTTCAAAGGCAGTTTCTCAGCCTTTCTCATTTTTCCAGAAAGCAGTATTCTGCTGTCTTTCATAGCCAACAAAAAAGTGGGCTATGAAAGCTGTCAATCCTGCGCCTCACAGCAATACTGAATAAATCCATTAGACTACTGTTTTATGGCTGCTACTACAGAACTTCATAGACATTAACAACCACCTGTAGCTGTTCCTTCTAAAATGACTGAAGCTACAATACCGAGACAGAAACCCTACAAAGTAGCATTATTTAAGACATCTGCCTTAGGCAGTTGAAGATGGTGCCTTCACGACAACTGATGTCAATGACAGAGAAATTAATCTGTACAATAGTCTGAAAAATAGTAGAGATCCACAGTAAAAAGTATTCACAGCTTCAGTTAATCACACTTTTCACATCTGTTTGTGGATTCTGAAACTTTTAAGTTCGCTTATTGAAAGACACTTTTTTTATTATGGTGTAAGTAATAATTGTTCAGCAAAGTTCACTAATATTTTTTTTAAATTAAGTTTACTGTAATACCTAGTGCTCAGAACTTTCCTATCATCTTTTGGGGTCAATAATTACATATTAAGTTTTGCTACTTACAGAATGACAAATATGTCTGTAACAAATTTATATTACTTTTTCAAACCTTAACTAATCTAATGTTAAATTTGACAGATTTTAAGGTCAAACAGGAACTGTAAGTTTCCAGTTGTACAACACAGACCAGATACTTTAATTTCATTACAACTAAAGTAAGCCATCCAGTACTGACAAATGCATGTCTTTCTCTAACAATCTGAAACTTTAAGCTCCTTTCAATAATTGTTCATTATCCAAAAGGAAAAAGATCTGTGCTTTTTCTTTTCTTTCAGATTTTAAATCATCATTAACCTCCATTTATCCACTCTTTTCATAAAGACACTTCTAACCATGCAAGACTGATAGCACCCAAATTCCAGACGCCACTGCCGCTCTCTGACTTTCTCCTTTAAAGAAGCTGCATGATCAGTGACTCGTATTTGAGATACATTTTTTAATTCTACCCAGGGAAGAAATCTCTAACAGCACTTTTCATGGTGCTATTTCCACATCTCTCCCTAAGGAGCAGGTAACAGAATTTGTATGCCTTAGCTCCAATACTCATGAGTCCATGACACTTGGCAAGCCTGTGAGTTTCCACTAGTCAAAGACTATCCATCAGGGCCACAGAAAAGCCACTCACCCTGAAAATAACAGCTCTAGTTGCTGAGCAAGTCTTTGGTCTTCTCTTAGTTTAGAGGACAACACTGACCATCAAAATTTGAGAACACCATGGCACATACTGTGTACACCTAGACCTTCTTTTTTTTTTCCCCAGACATATACAAACATCACTGTCACTCTCAGCCATGTGACATGCCGTACTCAGGAAAGACTTTCAAGAAAAAACAGAAAATACAACCCTTCCGTCACCACTACTGTTCCTCAGGACACTGACAAACACACTCTCCTCCCACGAAGAGAGCTAGCTAGCTAGCTAGCTCTTTAATAGTAATCTGTTTCCTACTAATACTTTGCACAGCAAAGCAAGGACTTTTCCAGGCATTCAAGAACTGGCAGATTCTGTCTGGAGGAGGTCCCCTCTAGCAAAAACCAGATTATGGAAAGAAGGGAAGACAGAGAAGTACAAGAGCAAACTACACTGCAATCACAGGTTTTGGTGCAGGAAGTAGAGGAAAAACAGAACAACACAACTCCCACACCCTCAAATCCTCACAGCGGGGGCGAGCCCTGTGTCCCGGCCCGGACTGGAAGCCCACCTGCTCGGCAGGGCGCCGGGGTCCCGCAGGAGCATCCCCCACCGACAGCCGCACCCGAACGGCGCAGCCCCCGCGCCGTAACTCGCGGCTGAGACCCCACGACGGGTCTCGAGAGGAAGGAAAGGGGAAGGCCGCCGAGCGGGGCCCGGTGTCATCCGCCTCAGCGCCCCGCCGTGACAGCCCTTCTGGAGCGGGGCCTGGCAGGGCGCCCCCAAACCCGGCCAAGAGTTCCTCAGGCCAAGGCAAGCGCCGCTGAGGGGCAAGGCGGGGGCGGCGGCGAAGCGGCGCCCACCGCAGGGCGCCCCCCGCCCGCTCTCACTCGCGAGCAGTCGGCGAGCGGGTACTGGCCGATCGCTCCCACCGCGATCGCGGAGACAGCGGCGGCCGCAGGCAGGCCCTGGCCGGGCCGCGGCCGGCGAGGCAGGCCCCGGGAGGAGCCGCCGGCCTGTCGGCCCCGAGGCGGAGGCAGACGGCTCCGCTACGCGCGAGGACGGGCTGCCGGTCACGGCGCCGGAGGGGAAGGGTTGACGGGAGCCGGCGGAGCCGGGGGGAGGGCGGCCGGGGGGCGAGCTGCCTCCCACACGCACGCAGGCACCCCGGGCCCCGCTCCGGCGCGAGGCGGCCGCTTACCTCGCGCGAGTGTCAGCGACGTGCCAGCAGCGCGAGCCGCCCTCCGCGCCCGGCTCGCCAGCTGCGGGGGGGGCGGGGGGGAGGAGAGGGGCGGAGAGGGGCGGGGCGGGGCGGACGCGCGGGGCCGGGGCGCGGGTGGGTGAGCGGGGGCGCGCGCAGGCTGCGGCGTCGAGGTCAGCGCGGCTCGCGCCCCCTCCCTGTCCCCCTGCGAAGCGGCGGCGCGCGCGGACCTGCCCACATCCGGGCACCGGCGCGGCCCCGCCCCGCCCCGCCCGTCGCCGCGGGAGCCTCCCTCTGTCCCCCAGGCCGCGGGGGGGGCGGGGCGGTGCCCGACGCCGTTTCCGCATGCGCAGAGGCCGCCGCAGCCGCCGCGGCGTGAGGGCAGTGCCGTGGGTGCGCGGGGCGGGTCGCGGCCATCGGGCCGGTCGCGGCCATCGGGGCCGTCAGGTCAGCGCCCACCGCCTCAGCGAGTGCCCGGGGCTGCCGCGGCCCGGCGCCGTTACCTCGGCGGCCCGGCCAGCTCGGGCCGGGTTGGGCCCGTTGGCTGTTAAGCCTCGACCTCCACCCCTGGGCTCCTCACCTGCCAGACATGAGGAGGGAAGCAGCACCGCGTGCTGACAGGCCAGCGGGGCCGGTGTGACTTTTGACGGTGGCCTGCAGTGTCAGTGCCACCTCGTGACTGGCAGTCATAGCTGAATGCAAAGTGAAACATGTAACGTCATACGCTTCCTGTTAACGGTGGCGGTACAGCAGTCAGTGCTCGCAGCAGCATTTCCTCAGTGTGTGTGGGCCGCTTCCCACAAACGCGTTTGGAAATCCCTTTAAAGATGGGTTTGGTGCTGTGCCAGAACGGATCTCCACTCTTAACGCCTTCGGAAGCTTCTCTAAACATGCAGAGATAGATGTTGGCCTTACTGGGGGTTCCCTGCTGATCAGTTTTGCTTTAGGAGCACAGACAGCAGTCTCCCTAACGCAGGTGCAGCATTGTGCTAGTGGATAGTCACTTGAGCGTAAAAGCAGGACAGACACTTGTCTGTGCCTCGGAGACTGAAGAGTGAGATGCGCCCTAGTCCTGTGCAGAGTCTACTCTGCAGAGCAATGAGTTTGCTCAGCAAACTGCTTGAGTCCAGTGATGTCGGCTTTCCTAGGTTCGCTAATAACCCCGCAGATGCGGGCGAGCTATCTTAAAAGTTGTGTTCTGTTCTGTTTCACAGCTCATTCTTATTGCACAACCGTGTGTTTGTGATTTTTTCTTCTGTCGTCTGGGATATTTCAGTCCTTGCTACACTGGATAATGGATTTGTACTTCATCTAACCTTATGTTGTGGCTGTATTGCCTCAGGATGTTTCCAGTTCCAAGCCTATCTCTATGTTGGCAAGTAAGAGAAGTTCAAAAGCAAAAGAAGGGCAGCTGAGGATCTGACGTCCATACCACTAATGTGCCAGTCCAGACCAGTTTTAGTCAAGGCCTGTGGATGCAGTGACCACTAGGGTTGGAACACATTGGATATGTTCTGGGCATGTATCTGTTGGTTTGGTTTCCTTCAAAAGGAATCTATTACGTGCACTCCAAGACCCTACGCGACAAGTGTGAGCGATCTGGTTTCCTTCAAAAGTGCACTGCCGATCCTAACTAGAATACTGATATAGATACCCCCATCCAACCCACTAACCTAGGGCTAACCTGAACTATGTCGTACCTAAAATGCATATAGTATGTGTATCGGGATCTCAACATAAAGCAGCTTTGCTGTCCATATCCAGGCCTATTGATGTGTTCTACTTGCCAATATAGACACAGTCTCAGTTTATTTGATCAAATTTACATAGTGATTTGCATACATCACTGTATCAGAATGACTGGAGAACAGTGTGATGGACCTTGGCATCAGCCAACGAATAAATAACTGCAAAAGAAATTAGAAGAAAAGTTTTTTAATGCATTTTTGTACACTTGACAGGGTTTCTCTCAGAGATTTTTGATTTCCTATACAGATTGCTGTTTACAGTTTGCTGATTAACAGACAGAGACCACACAAATATTTTAGTACTCGGAAGCTACACAGTGTAGACATTCCGCAAATATTCTTTTGTTAATGTTTGAAGTATTTAAAAAGTGGTTATTTTGATTTTTATAATTATTTTTAGGTCTTTTTAAAAATCTTCCAAACTTTTTATTGATTTCTATATCTATTACATTTATGGGATTAATTGTTGGAAATTGCAGTCAAGTTGCTGAATAGCATAAAAGATTTTACATATAGATCAAATTACCTGGAGATAATTTGTTCTGCCTGTAAAGTTTTTTCCCTCTTTATTAACTGAAACAAGGAACTGCCTTCCTTGGCAAGTCCTCTTTCTGAACACACTTTATTGAAGCACAGTTTGTCGTAGACAAATGGAAATTTTCAGCAGCTGCAGTTTTTCCAAAGCGATAGGAGATGTTATTTATAACTCCTTATAACAGCTCCTCTTTAATGCATGATAATCTGCTGTGACTTTACAATGAATGCACAACATGTGGTCTTCTCTTTTCCTACAGTAACCTACAGAATACTTCCCAGATGAAGGATATTTTAATCACTGGGTTGCCTGTAAATTTCCTGGAGGATGATAAAAGCACTGCTTTATGTTATCACTAACTTTGTATATTTAACATGATGTTTTCCCATCCCTCTTAGTAGCACGAAGCAAGAAGAGCTAGATTTTCTCACATCCTTCCGTGGAATAGTAATTTGCTGTACAGTAGGGGAGTAGTAAAGAAGCAGACATTCTTAAAAATCATTAAATTCCAAAAGTTAGAAAAAACTCAATTCATACAATAGAAGAATATGGGTAAATTTCTAGTTTTCCACAGAAGGTGGCAGCATTTTGAAGCACTGATGCCAATTTGAACTTCCTAGCAAATGTCAATGCTGAAAGAACAGACACAAACTACAGGAATTTACTCTCCTCAGAAGCTGTGGTATGAACAGGAGTGCTCAGGCACAGATTTGGTGGACCTAGAACTAGAGGACCTGAGGAGGGAGGAGGAACTGCTTTCACATAGGTGGAGTAAGTGGATAGGACAGATTTAACCCTCAAAAGATTTGATGTTTATTTAGCCTTGTTTACCACTGCTGTAATACTGCTGGAGTGCCTCATCTGCAGCTAAGTGAAAAATGACTTGCTTCTAGGTAGGCCTTGTTTTCACAGGAGTAATAATTCAGCTGATACATGGATTATCCCACTAATTGCGGAGAGTGCCCTGTCGGGCTACAGCTTCGGGAGATGCAACCGTCCTGTGGAACAGCTGACTGTCACCAAAAAGGGGAAGCCTCTCCCACTGTTCTCTCCACTTTCTTTCCTCACTCTCAGCAGCATGCTCCAACTCCTTACCTCATGCCACCCTCCATCTAGCACCTGAGAGCCCCCCCGTACACAAGAAAATATAACTTCCTGAGACAGCAAAACATTAACCCACTGGCAAAACCGGATCATATTTTGTTAGGGCAAGAAAGGGTGAGGACCATCTGACTGGAATCAGGGAGGGTAAGAAAGGTAGGGAAGGAGGAAGAGAAGCCTTCCCCTTGGGGCACGAGGGAGCCGTTAAAGCTGATAGCGGCTTGCGAAACTGCAGCCTTAGGGCAGGGCTACACAGTTAGAGGACTGAGCCCTTAATCCCAGGCTCAGTCGCAGCAGCCCTAGCGCAGAGCTCTAGCAGCCCCATTTGACTTGCTAACACGCTCCCAACCTGCCCTGCTGCTTATCAGACTTCCCATCTGAGCAAGGCCCCAGAGACAGCCAACCGAGGGGCAGCAGCTGCTTAAACTTCTCAGCTGTAATTAACCCCATAAGCGCTCCTGGTGCAGCAGAAGAATGCCTCAGACAGGTTAGCAAAGGCCACGTGTGAAGATGATTTAATCTAATGGTTTTTTTTTCTGATCACTACATATGTAGATCCCTTAAGGAACTGGAGGAGCAGCTAAGCAGCAGCATAGGGCCCTTATTTTCATCCATTCAGCAAATTCAAAAAGCCCCTCTACCCTCATTCAGGAGGAAGGGAGAGGCTGATTTTTGTGTCTAGTAGAAAGAAAGAGACAGGAAAATTGGATCCCTTAGAGGAAGAGATGTTTGCCAATGAAGAACTCCTGGCTGCTACGGCAGCTGGTGCAGTTGCCAGATTTTTCATTTTCTGATGTTGGAATGAAAATTAAGAAAAACCCCATGGCTGGGGTATTCTACAGCCGATCTGCTTGCAGGAGTTATTTTGTTGGCTGGTAAAAAGCACCGCTAGCCTATAGTAGGGTCCGGCATGTATGCTCGTGGTGTGTGGCAAGCCCCCAGGGAGATTCTCTTGGGCTTTTTGATACCATCCTCTTTCTTCTTCATTGCTTGGAGCATTCTAAGGCTCTTTTTGACCAGCTAGCATCCTGGGACAAGAACCACAGTACATGACTCAGGCTGAAGGGTACCTGTGCGAGATGGCCACTCAGTGACTCCAGGAATTAACGTTTCTGGTTTGTGGGTTGTTTGTTTGTTTGTTTTTCAGGGCGATGGCACAATAGAGCTGAAGCAACCTGGGAAGAGCACAGTGTGCTTGCTCATGAGTACAATGTGCAGAGCTAGAAGTCCTCTTCCTGGCAAGTCTGAGTCATTGGCACAAGCCAGGTTGCTATAGGAGTTGTAGGTGAAAGAGACAGTTCCCCTATGAAATTCCTGTGTAGGTGGCACATGGGACAGTGGGGACTGGAGGGTGCCCTGACTGCCCGGAGCTGAAGAGCTTTACAGGGGTCTAGCTAAGAAAGCAGAGGGCCTGTGTTGAAAATGGGTGTGTGGAGGGGGATTGGAGTCAGTTTTCTTGCTTTGTTTTTGTCTTTTTCTTTTTGCAGGGAGGCAGGAAAAAAACTGGGCTGGGACTTGTCCATTTTGTGTATGTGCTGAACGTGAGATACTTTTTTTTTGGGGGGGGGAGCAGGGATAGAAAAGACTGTAGGTAGCTACATCTGGAGGGAAGGCTGGCAGTTGGTTTGCAGAGACTTGGGACCAGGCCAGACAGCGGACATATGTATGTGAGTGATGCATAGGGGTCCAGACAATTACAGAAAAAGGGAAGGTGGTCATTGTCTGAAATGTTCCCAAAAAGCATGTGGGAATGGCTGAGATAAGCAAGCTGCTCCATTCTGTTGACCTGAAAGGCTGAAACAGTTGACTACTAGATCTCAGTTAGAAATGGCAACTTGCAGCAGGGAGGAGGTAAGGAGCAGCTTCCTAAACCACATCTAGGGAGTAATTCTTGAAAATCAAGTCATTTTCCAATCTGTGTAATGGTCACTCTAGGCCTCGGAGCAATTGCACTCTGTAACAGTCAGCATGTTGATGTCTGAAGCACGATACTCAGTGCCGCATTGACAGGACCTACCACTTTGACCTGCCTGGAGTCACCATCGCTTAATTGACATTTTCTTGACACCAGCTCCTCTAGAGTTGTAGACTGTTCCCCCTAACCCATTCTGCTGTTTTGTAAACTGTGCTGTTATATGTCTTGGTTTCTAAAAACAGCATTAATCCTTCTTCTACGCAGTATGAGATATAGACCATGGGTTAGTTTCTCTGCATTCATAGAGCCATGTTTTTCTATTTGAATTTTTCAGGTTTTCTAAGTCTATTTTCCAAGAGTGGACATAATAAATTACACTTTAAAATCTTGGTCTTTATGATCTGGTACTAATACAGTTAAGGTCATGGATGGCTCTTGGGCGACTGATAAAAATGGATAAAAATGTGACTGATCACAGATAAAAAGAACAATACTTTGCATCGACTTCCAAGAGCAAATTGAGAAGAGACGGATGTTCTGAAGCATGTATGTAACATGGACTGTTTTGCGCAAGGGGACTGGACTAAACAATCTCTAGAGGTCCCTTCCAGCTTTAACTACTAAATGATTCTGAACTAGGAAGAAAGTTTTCTTTAAGAGGTGTCTGCAACCTTTGTGACTTGGAGTTTCACTTTCATTATACTCCATCTTTCCAGTAATGGGTACATTGATAACTAACAATTTTCTCCCACCTCCAACATTTCATATCCCTGTTGCTGTCTGGATACTCAGATCGCATGAAAAACCAAATAAAGACCCTATGAGTTCATGCTGTTTTGACTAGATGGCACATTCTGGATTTCAGCTCACTGGTGAAATTCTGTGTACAATTAAGACATAGCAAAAATGTTTACGGCACTTGTTGCTAGCTTGTGTCCCCTGCAAGAACTGAGGTGAGTGTCTGTATTCTATGTTTCAGAAAATCTGACTGGCAAAACTTGAAGATATCCACAGTAAAATTTGATTGTTGCCACTTTGCATGCTGTGCTTTGTACGATGCATTCTCCCTAATGAGGTGTAAGGAAAAACATTCTACATTTGAGAAAAAAGGAAAACTTTACAGATTTGCTAGATGTAGCTTTAAAGAGAAATGTCTTGTGGAGATTTGTATATGGGATTGGACCTAAATGAAATAAGACAGTGCAAAGAGACAGAAACTCTGCCATTAATCATGTTACTTTTATTGAAATAGTAAGGTGTGCTTTTAATGTAAGTGGTTTTATTTTTATTAATACTTGATGCTGAGTTTTGAACAGTACTGTACCCAAACAATTTTACAAATATAATGCTGAATACACTGCTTATTGCTCATTGTTTTTATATAAACATAAAACCTGAAAATGAATGTAAGAATAAATAAGGCACCCTACTAATACACTGATTTCATGTATTGTAGTAACATGCACAAAATGTCATTTTGCTTTTACGAGACACTTCTCTCATATTCCTTACTAGAGAAAAAAATAAGTTGGACTTTGTTATTTGGGCACAGGCCAATCCTTGTCTGAAAAGTCAGAACCTGAAAGCACTTTTTAATTTTCTAATTTAACCTTCCACCTTTCAAAACTAGCTTTCGTATAGCATGTCCCAATTTCTTTTTCTAAAGACAGAAAGTATTTTTGTTCTTCCTTTGCTGTTACTAGGAAACATGCCTTGCAAGAGGACTGTTCACGTACTGCTTGAGACAAAAGACCTGACTTGCTTTTTTATCCGTGTTTTCTTCTTGTACTGACCCCACTCAAAAGATAAAGATAAAAATAAAAATACAAAGGCATCTTTACTGGCTTATCTTGTGTGGCTGGGCTCAAATCTGTGATCAGCACGAGGTGGGAGCTCCCCAGAAGCTGCTTAAAAGCCTTCTTTTTTTAATTTCACTATGCCCTAAATTAGGACTTCCCAGCAGTTTCAGAATACATTCTGTCCAACTGCCTTTTTTTCCTCAAAGGTCTACATTGGCTCTCGCTCTGTTTCAGGGCTGAGGAGAACAGTGACGCCTCAGTCAGCCTCACAAACTCTAAGCCACTACGGCAGAAATCACTTTGCAAAGGCTTTAATGATTTGACCACTTATTACTGAAGTGCTGACAAATGATCAAATAAATCAGAGGGATGGGACTTTGACCCCCATCCCAGATCCCAGCTTTCTTTAAACAGTTTGTTATATTCTTTTTAGAAATTATCTGAAACAATAGCAGAGACAAAGGGTTTGGATTTTTTTTTAATTTAAAGCAGATTATATCATAATTGCTGATGTTCTAATATTTATTCTTTAGAACTGAAATGGTCTTGCAGGGTAGTATAAACATAACAGACAAAATCATGGAATTTACCAGTTATATGAAATATGTATTACATACGTGACAACACTCAGCTTTACATGAACTTTGAAATGCAAGATGTCTTTTAATTACATAAATTATTACAGTACTGTTTTAAAGGAATATTTTGGTTACATGTAAACACTATAAATTAGCTCTTTAAAAAATAATAATGTAAGACAATTATGGCATTGACATAGTTTAAAAAACAATAACTAGCCCTAAATCTGAATACTCTCAGGGTAGAACAGCAAAAGCAGGTATCAATCTAATGCTATAGAATAACATGCTGAAATTTGGACGTACTTGAAGAAACAGTGTTTGTGTTCCCTCCTTCTTTTGTTTTCTTTTTCACCATCAGTGCCCTAAGGAATGGGCCAACTTGTATTGTGTGTGACAGGATAATATATGCTATTTTGAGTGTTGCCATTCTAATATTAAAAGCCATCTAGATTAAGTTTCTTAAATGTGTACTGGTTTAAATTAAAATCCTGAGGAATTATAATCTGCCTACTTGATGGTTTTGGTTAAGTGCAATTTGATGTATGCAGAATGTTGTTTCATTTAAGGTCATTCTTAGTAAGGCATATTAAAAATAAATATAAAAGTGACAACATAATATTTAGTGTCTTGCTACAAAATCTTAGGCAAAAATATTTTTGCATGTAGTAATGGACTTCATCCATTTGCTGGCTTATAGGAGTTAAAATTTGTGCATGAAGCTTAACTGCCCTTGTCAGAACGTGCCACTGTGCTGTAACAGTGGTCCAAAGCTACATGCTATAGATTTTATTTCCATGCTCAAACATAGCTTGCACAAACTGCTTGAAGACTCTGTCCATGTAAGTGCACTTCCTTGGCCATATTCCTTCCAGAAAACCAATATGGCCTCCACACGAAGTCAGAACCAAAGCAACGTTTGCATTTTGTTTGGCAGTTTCTACTGGTATAGCTAAAAGGGGAGGGGAAAAAAGTTTTAAGTCCTTATCCTTCCATGAAATGCCAGCCACTGAATACCTTCTCTTAAATGTTTTTCGTATTATATATGAATAAATATGCACAACATTAACACAAGCTTAAATGTACCGCAAGATGTAGAGCCATAGCTGTGTTAAAAGCCATTTCTCTCTTCATTATTAACTCACCTTATCTGTATGGGGGTTTTTTTCTGGCTGCTGTACAAGTTTCAACTTCATATTTCTTTCAGTCCCACTGATGGAACAGCACCCATATTAACACATACTTATGATTTGGTATAAACAGTGTAAGTGAAAGGACAATCAAGCCTATAGTTTTTAACCTGTGTTGCAATGCTCAACTTTGGAAAAGCTCAGGAACTAGGACCTTAACTGTGAATCCCATTCGCTTTGTAGGAGACTCCAAACACAAACCCCTTAATGTCATGGTAAGATTTTGTCTGTAAGATACCCCATCAGCTAATATTAAAGATTATCCTGACTTATCATTAGTATATCTGATTTGCCAGGTTTTTACATTTACAGGTGCATGTTTAGACCCCACCATGCAAACACACTGGGAAACAGTTCTTGCCCTGAGGAACTCATAACCTAAATACCCAAGGTAAACAGAGAAAGAGCACGCAACTGCACACGGACACAGAAAGCTGCTCCATGTCACCCGGTAGGTTAGTGGTTCTCTACTGAGTAGTGACTGCTAGCAAATGATTTAATTTAGAATTTAGATTATTAGACTAGCTACTACAAGGATTTTTCTTTCAGCTGGATCAGCTCCCTGATCTGGTTCACCCCGTTAATGCCAATAAGGGGACGGTGGCAGGCACAGTCAGATAAGGACTGCAGTGAGGTGGCCCTTTCAGTGACAGCCTACAGTTAGCTTAAAGTCATCGGTGAACTCCACCTGAGCTATGTGCTGATCTTGACACGTGCAGGAGGGGAGACTTCAGTGCAGCTTATCTTGAACATGCATGGATGTGTGGCTTAATCAATGCTATCACCTGGGCAGTTCCCTTTGTGAAAGAAAATAAAAGTCAGTGCAGACCGACAACAGAGAAACCATATGACTTTACAAATGCTATTGCAGTGTGATGAGGTGACCCTATGATCCTATGAACTGGCTGACGCAACACTGGAGCTTTACAGAGCTGTGGTGTTTATGCTCTTGATATAAAAATTAAGTTATTTAAGCAAATTCCTCAGAAGTTTTAAGTATGATGAATATTCTCCTGAACAAGCAGATATCTCAATACATTTCAGTAAAGAATGCCTTTCAAAGTTCCAGTTTCCAAACAATAAACTTCATGTAAGGGAAAAAAATACAGATCATACAGATTTTTTGATTATTCAGGATTGACACAAAAAACAACAGCAAAAGAAGACATGCTTTGTCCAGACAGAAGGGAGTAGAAGGAATTTCACTGTATTGTCTAAAAAAGGGTTATGATTCCACAAGAAAATAAATCTGATTTTAAGTCATACACTACTAAAGGACAAGTACCTTGGCACTAGAACAGAAAGCAGCGAGTTATTCGCAGCATTTCTATTGCTGCCTCATGTATTTTAAGGTATTTTTGAACAGAGATTTTTAATCAGGTTCACTTTTGGGGGGCATCAGTTGTCCACATCCTTTTCTCATAGAACTTCCCTCAGAGACACCCTCCACCCACTCCTATTTCTAGGCATCTGCTTTCCTTTATACATCTGCTATCTCAAAGGCCATTTTCCTTGAAGAGTCACTATCCCTGCATATCACTACCTTCTTTATAGGCAAGTTCCTTACTTTCATTTGGATGCTGGCAGACTTACTGCTGTGTGCTTCAGATGCCGATTTGCCTTAGTTTTCAGCAGCTAGAGTAACAACATGGCATCCATTCCTTAGCCAAAGACAGACACCCAGCCAGAGCGAGTCACAAGAGATCTTGAACACAACGACTGTAGTGAACAGATGCACAACTTAAAATAGATCAGGGCAGAAGCACTGGACCTGCCAAGTCAGGGGAGCAATCTGCACCTCAGAGGTCCTTACTAGCAGTGTCTGGAACGACATGCTCTGTTCAACTCCAGGGCCACAGCCTGGATGCTAAACCAACCATATCCATAGTGGGGTTAGTGGCTTTTATGAATGTTGTGTTATGAGGTTCCTGCCCATAACATGAGGTACTTGACTGTGCCCTGAACGGAGCACAGACTGAGCTCTGGAGAGCAACGGGGATTCTCTTGCAGAGTACATGAGATTCTTTGCTACTCAGCGCTATTAATTTCTTCCACTCTTTCCCTCCTTTCAAAATTGCACGCATCTAAGTAGTTTATAGATTTCAGCATTTAGTAGGTGATACTGATTCTTTAATAAGTAGAAGAAACTGTGCTTCTCTCTGTTTCTACAAGAAATCATTGACTTTTCCTTTGTTCAGCTGAAAATTGAAAATACTATACAGCAACTGGGCTTTTTAAAGCAATTACTGAGGCAAGACTAAAAAGAAAAGTCAATGAAATAAAAACCTAGAGCCTGACAGCCTGGATTGGGGAATAGCACAGGCTGAAAACAAGAGATGCAGAAAACAATGTGTTATTTCTTGCAATCCAACACATGCATAACTTTCAGATTCCAGTCTAAGCAAGCACTCATCTGGAGTTTTGCCTGAGTTAATCTGCCCAGCAATCTCTGATCTGGCTCCCTTGGATTCTGTGGATGAACACATCGCCATGTATAAACACAGTGGCTACGATTCATGTCAGCTTCTGCCAACTGCATGGGAATTTGCCCACTTATCTGTACCAAGCGATCTGCTCATCTTCCCTCTAGTAGCATGTGGGCCATGTTAAACAGTATCCCGACAGGGAAGTGGGGATCTGACTCAAGCCCAAGGCCCCCATTACTGCTTCAGGCAATGAATCGTGCTTTCCACAGCCATTCTGCAGCTGTCTTCCTGGTCACTGAGGAGACTTCATGAACAGGCTTATACACAAGGGTATGGGGAGGAGTGCATGAGGGGAGGCAGAGTTGATCTCCAAGAACCAGAGAGAACATGAGAACTCCATCCATCCTAATGGGTTCAGGATCGGCTGTGTACTGGCCTGAACACACCTTTTCACTAGCTAAGATTGTGCAAAACCAAAGGTCATTCACTTTGTCAGACTAGTGTCAAAGCTTAAAGAGAAATAGCCTTTCCTGATAAGAAACTTCTTTGCTGGGTGTGTGGAAGGGAGATGACAATAAATGTCTCCTCTACTGTGCCAACCCAGCTGAGGAAGGCCTTACAGGCAAAGCTCACTGTGACCTCTGCATACCTGTCATTCAGAGGTTGCCAAGAATAACGATAGCTCCCAAATCAGTTTGCTGGTGGTTATTCATTCCCAAACTGACTGGCAATACTATGCCTGCCTCCAAACAGCTAAAGCAGCTCTCTCCTAGAAGGCTACCCCTGCTAGGATGCTGGTTATCTTCTGTGCCTGGTCAAGGTGTGAGCCACACACAGGTCTTTACGAATGTCATCTTCCCGTACTGAAGTTCTCTCTCTTCTAATTAGCATGTGTTTACAGCAGAATCCTGCCACAGATTATCACTGTTATCACAAGCTGTAGCACTGCTGAATATGCAGTCATTTGCTTCCATATGCAGTGAGGATTTTTAGTAGGTGCCAAGCCTGACCGGCTGTTCCCTCTCTGCTCTTCCCTCCCCTGTGGTGAACAGGAGAGCCTGCCCTTGGCACAGTCAGTCTTGATACAGTCAGGTCACCATTCATATGACCCCTCCCCAGCAGAGTTTCTTGCTCTGCAGCTTCTCAGGAGAGAATTGAATATGTTGTGTTGGTCTCCAGAGCCAAAATGCAAATTATGCTTGGAGTGGTGTGGTACTTCTCTCAGGGCTGTTTCTAGGGACTGTTAGCCATTCACAAATAAAACCACAATGCAACAGAACATACTCTGCAAAGTAAAGGGCAGACAAATGCAGCACTGGATGTGATGCACCCTAGGATACAGGATGGCATGTTAAAAGATACTACTGTTCATTTTTGTACACAGGTGTCCTTGTACTTCTCTTTCTACTAACCAAAATCTGTTCTGCTGTTTGATCCAGCAGGCACAGACCTGTTACTTGGGATTGCAGAACCACAGTGTAAATATACATGTGCACAATTACCTCATTCAAAATCAATTTGTTGTACATTCTTTGCGGAAAGTATTTTTAAAAAAAGAACAGTAGAAGAACATACATGTGAAGTAGCACTGACTTAAATAAGTCACTACTACCAGACCTGCTGTTCCATTGTTTGGTTGACTTCTCCTGGTTCCTTAAACTCTTTCCCTAATTGTTATATGTCTGGCCATTCCCTGGCCATTTGGTCTCTCCAGACAACTTCACTCAACTGTGCTGTTTACATAATAGAATGCAAAATAACACCTAAGAGCATTTACTCCAAGTTTGATTTAGAGGGACAGAAAAGCTTCAGAGAGTTCAAGAAAAAGTGTAACTGAGCCTCAGACGTGCACTTACTTGGCACAGTGGATCAGGAGGGAGCTGGCATGGTACTTTGCATCAAGTACAGGCTTTCAGCTCAGGCACAACGCTCACCAGTGGCAATTAGCTAAGCATTAGTAAAATGAAATTTAAGTCAGATGCCTAATACGCAGCTTAAAGTCTCTAAGGAAAAAAATGCCACTTCAGATGAAAAGTTAAACGTGACACTGATAATGAATGCTATCACTCCATCTTGATTTATTTTTCACAGAAAATATCGGGGCTTGACTTTCCTGAAGCAATGGTTTATTTAAAGTAGTTATGGTGAGAGAAGTGTCATGCAATGAAGAAAGCATTTGTTAGCATTACGCAATGTGAGAACTGCATTCCTGAGTTAAACTACAGATACATTGGCTGCCAAGCTCCATGAACTTTAAACAGCAACATTAAGGAAGGGCTGCAAATGAATTGTTTCTTCCTAATACTGAATTGAGACCAAAGGGCACGTTTTCACAACATATTCAAAAATACTTGCTGGGAAGTACAAAGTTTACTAAAAAGCTACATGAGAAGAAATGATCAGGTAGTAAGAGGCAGCAGAGTAAAAGGCACCCATCTGCACTTTTTAAGGGAAGCCTCTTTTTAGGTCCATATTGTGTAGTGACAAAGCAGACTTGGGTTTGTATCCCCCAAGCTTTGTTAGAGCAGGTTAGATGTGGCTGGCTTTATAAAGGATATTTACATGGAACAGAATTCTGGCACAGCTTTCTCCCTAATGAGTTTGCTAGGCCTGCTTCCCAGCTGTTGGAAACTACAGCTATCTACAACAGAGGTGGAAGGTAGCCTAAAAGCTGGTAGGCATTCCTGGGAGGAATGAGGCATGAAATAACCAGTCCCCAAAGTCAATAGAAGGCTGGGGTCTCAATGAGAAGAAATTTTGTGGCTTTGAATCCTTTATACAGTTGTAAACGGAAACTGCCTGTGGTTGCCACAGGTTTACATGTGTCCGCACACTTTTAAGTCAGAAAAAACAAGCCAGTTGCCAGAATAAAGTCACCTCCCAGAGTAACACCAGTCTTTTATGTTTGCTAACGTCAAACAGCCTGCAAAAGTGTCGAGATGAATGAACTCCAGTAACTGATGGCAGCAGCCATAATTTCTAAGCTGCTAATCAGGGTGCCCTGTGTCTCCTGCCAGCACGTTTCACACTGAGGGTGCATAGCACAAATGAAAAAGGAGCCAAGGGTAGACACACGTAATAGAGTCATGCTATTAACTGTAATCAACACTTTCCTGGTGGCCCTTTCTAAGGTAAACTTGGCACCACAAGGATGACTATTTACAGCCGACAGCATTAACTCTGTGAACAAGGAAGAAATGAATGCCTAACCACCCAAACATTTTCATGGAGAAAGGCTGGTTAAGGTCAGAGTTCAGGAGAGGATGGACAGTCATTAAAACAGACTCTTAACACTTCTTGTTTCAGAAATGCCTCACCTCCCTCCAGACTGCAAGACTTCTAAGGCATTCAACAACACGTTTGATACTCAGTCTTACACAAAAGATCATCCCTATAATCCACTGCTCACCAAGAGTTGTGTCTCTTTTAAAAGGAACAGCTTTGAGGGAGGAGAGATCTGATACAGCTGTACTCCAGGGGACTCAATCTTTTGGCTAGCCAAAGTACACTATCGCAGAACTGTTGAGGCTGTAAGAAAGCTTTTGAGATCATCTAGTCCAAACCCACTGCTTAAGCAGGGTTACCTAGAGCAGGTTGCGCCGGACAGCGTCCAGTCAGGTCTGGAGTATCTCCATAGATGGAAACCCCACAACCTCTATGCCAGTGTTGGACCACTCTCACAGTAAAAAAAGTGTCTTCTTGTGTTCAGATTGAATTTCATGGGGTCAAGGTGAATGCTTAGCTCTTGATAGCTGGAGGTTATATTCTAAAATGAAGAGACAAGGGAATGGAGTATCTGCACTAGCTTTAATCTAACTAACAAAGGTCCCAGTCCTAGTGATAATAGGCTGGAAAAGGTTAACAAATCCTCCAGGGAGAGAGGGACACTGCCCCTTTCACTGCTGTTGTTACTTGCACTAATTAGCTAGCTTACTCCTGCCACAATTACCACTTCACTTTAGAACAGAAACCGCAAACTGAGCTAGATCTAAACATAGAGGTGAAGCCATTGTTCCCTCTCTAAGATACTTAATGGCAGAAACATGGCACAACAGATCACTCACCTTGCAGTACTATGGGGAAAGTCATCCCCAGGGTCATAAGACCCATAAAAATTTATCTTCAGAATCACTAGCCAAATTTTATATTTGGACACAGATTTTCGGATCACAGCCCCATCCAGTCTCATCTCCAGAACATTATATGCTTATAACAAAACCAGCAACTAGCCAATTTCAAGGGGGAGAGGGGCGGGGGGAAATCCCACAGAAGCTAGTAAATACAAAGGGGGACTACCTCTGTCTCAGAAAGTCCCTGAACCACAAATTATTAAAGATGCATGCAGTATTCTGGAAGAATCTTGCTATGCTTGCCCAGATCTTATAATTTTTTAAGCCTCTGTTTTGGCCAGTGTAACCAATTTTTACCAGTGTTTGGCTTATCCAGAGTCACCGTTTTTTCCCCTCACATTAGGTGGCTGTCACCTCTTTATATTGTTCATGCATAGCATGGATACTTTTCGTTCAAGAGAAGAAATCAGACTGTCTCTAGTGCACTTGACTGGAGCAGCCCTTTTTTCTTCATGTCACATTTGTCTCTAACAGGTCTTCAAACTATAAACAGTAATGTAAGTGTGTACATGTTTCTGTATGTGTTGTACATCTGCACACTGATAAAACTACACAAACAGAGTCTCTTCCAATTCCTCCATTCTTCTGTTTGTTGTTCTAATCTGTTTGCCTACTCGCTTTGGTTTCATGACTCATTCTACAAGAATCTCACTTGACTTGCTGTGGCAGAAGAAAACTTCATTGAAATAAATCGAGTGTATAAACTTCACATTTAAAGATGTCAAGTGTTCACTGTGAAGACTGTCCCCTCAACCAGCTGTTCATCACAGTGGTTTTCCTCTACATTATCTTTTGTTCTCCCTCTCTTCTCAGACACTAACCAATACACAGACCGCAGGAACAAGCATATCTTTTTAAGACAGTCAGCAACAGGTTTTGAACTTCATAGCAAAAGCAAAATGTTCATAATGATCACATTTGGCAGAAAATAGGGCGAAAGGCTGAAAACTCCATTTTCCCTTATCTGTCACTAGCTGACATTGCTGCTTCATCTTCTAGTTAGATTCTTACTGATTCCAACGTGCCTCCTTCCAGCAGCTCACCTTCACTCTCGCTCTTCCTTTACCCTAGATTTTGGCTTACATGCTAACTTACATTTTTTCTTACTTAATTTTTCTTACTTAATTTTCAGGCACTGAAGGTGGCACTGAGATCAACAGCTGAGGATTTCAGGTCATCTGAAACACAAGCAACTCCCAGACGTTCTTTGTAGGGACTGAAGAATGGCAATAAAAAAATACTTGTTTTCACTTTCATTGAACCCTGAATGTCTACAATCCAGACATCTGAATCCAAGTTCTTCATTATAGGCTCTCTTTGTACTTGGTGAATAGAAATGGATGCTTCTGAGAGGGCAATACATCTGGTATCTTCCTTACCATGAGATAATTCACACCCTAAATATGCATATTTCTTTCTTTTGACTGTAAAGACTCTACTATAGCTAATTGCCACCCTATGTGCTTCTGCATTCTCTACTAATCAGGTCTCCGCATCATCGGCTGTTTTATACGTGTCTTTTACACTGTAAGTAAATTGCAAGACTGAACCATTCCTGGAGGTTTTGAACCTATGTACAAGTAACATAACACCTCCACACACAGGTCTGAGCTCATTCTCAGACCTATGTAGTTTGTCTTAATGATTGCATAGACAGATAGATATATTTTTCAAAGCCTAAACTTACCATGACCTGGTGAGAAAACATCGTCCACAGAATTTAGGCATAACACTGGAATGCCTACTGACTTCAGCTTGCGACACGGGCTAGCATCTTCATAGTAATCATCAATTGTACGGTAGCCAAACATGACTGAAGTGAACTGCTTATCAAATTCTCTAACAGTTCTAGCCTGAAGTACAGAATTCAAATAGGGAAACTGTCAGCATTTGGAAAACAGCACCCAGCTAAAGCAGAAATAACATTCCCACATACCTTCATCACCAGATCCATATCAAATAATTTTTCCAACATTTGTCGATGCCTAAAAAGAAAGAGAAAAAAATGGAAGAGCTTGCTTTTTGTTATATAAACAGATGCAGAAGTTCTCTGCTTTACAGATACATTTATAAAAATAATTCTCTAACAAGAACATGCTTGTTTTTAATTTTCTGTCATGTTAAAAATCTGTCTGGAATCCAATAACAGAAGACTTGTTCATTCATATGCAGGCACATCCAGCAACATAGTAAAAATCTGGATAAGCCAGGAGAAAGATTCCAAAGATAAGAGAACTAAATATTTGGGAATACAAAAAATAATTTTATAAAGCAAAGGGTGAACTAGTACTTTCCATATTTTTGCAGTCAATGCCAACTTAGAAGAATTAGTATATACACATATATACTCAAAGTCAATATGTGCATGTCTAAAAAAATTAAAAATCCATTTGCTTAATCCATAAACACACAAGAGTTTGTCTTGTGCCAAGATCCTTGAGGAGCCGAGAAATTTAGTCACATTGATGACAGTGTTTCTTGCAAAGACCCTTTTGATTTCAAAACTTACAGAAGATGCACACAGAACAGCTACGTAAAGTGTTGTTACAGCATTAATCTTGCCAATATTATACCTGCTGTAGATCTCATGCTAACATCCTTTCACCTTGCTAAATAGTTCAGAAGGCAACTCACCTGCTGATAGAGGATTGTAGACAAGTAGTCAAGTAATAGTTGAAAAGAAGCCAGTTTAGTGGCTTCTCCAGAGATTCTACAGATTCAAAAACATTCCAACCCGCAGAGAAAATTGCAGCTGCCATTAAAGGAGTGTCTCTGCCAGTTTTGCCCAGGTAATTTAAAAGAAGCATGCTACAAACAGAAATGAAAAACAGAAACATATATACTATCAAATTGTTTTCTTCAATTTAAAGCAAATATAACAATCAGCCACCTTTTTGACTGTTTTTCAATAGTTTCTTGTATCAGCCCTACAGCTGTGCCCAATACTTCTAAAAGGTAGTCAATGTAATCAACATATGGCTCATGAAGTGTACTTTCTCTCTCTACTGTCAGGGAGGAACTGAGTGCGCTGTGTAGGATGTGAGTAGGAGTGCATTTAGAAATAAATAGAGATGTACTAGTCTTATTTATATCACTAAAAGGGAGGAAAAGGTCAAATAAATGTATCTTACTCATGGAACAGGTATTCCCAAGTTGTTAGTAAATTTTACCATTTTACAAGCTCTTGGTCTTCCTGATCTGATAAATCTATCAGTGTGCCTGACAAATACAAGCTGCCCCTGGCACGCCTGCCTCACTACGAAGCTGTCTTTTGATTTGAAGGTAATACATTTTACCCCACCTCACATATATGAGAGAACACAGCTGTTCTTTAACACAAACCATGTAAAGAATGAAATGTTGGGTAACAAATAAAACTAGTGACACAAAATTATGAGCCAAATAAACAGCTTCACTCTTGCCTTTCTGACCAGCTGCAACCTGGGGGAGAGGGGAGAGTTCCCCAGTACCTGACCCTTCAAATCTAGAAAAATGAAAATAGCAGAAAGAGTAAAAGAAAAATACTAACAGAAAAGCTGTTAAGTTTTACTTTACTGCCTGTGGCCCCACATTTGCAATGACCACTTTAATACCAAGCCTTTCACTCAAAGCATTACAGGTTCTACAACTTAATATAGCTCCCTAGGCCACCACTACTCTGCACCTTGGCTTCATCTACCATACTTCAGGAGACAGCAACCTTTAGCAAAAACATCACGAACCAGCCTGCCATCACAGAGACTCTATCCCTGTGCATTACCTACCAGATCATAGAGTACAAAAGGGAAACTAGTCTTTGGTATTACCGAAGACTTGTCAGTTGGTGGGAACCAGCAAGAAAAGAACAGCTAACAGCACTTGGGAATGGGCTCCTGCCATCAGCTTACACTGTTGAACCCAGTGAGGAGTCACCTGTGGCACATGTAGGAGT
The DNA here is from genome assembly GCF_023634155.1 of Falco peregrinus. Classification (NCBI taxonomy): domain Eukaryota; kingdom Metazoa; phylum Chordata; class Aves; order Falconiformes; family Falconidae; genus Falco; species Falco peregrinus. Next base: position 57,549,331 of record NC_073723.1, on the reverse strand, counting down.
TAGGCAGCATGTGTTCCCTCTCACCCACAGAAGAGGAGGAACCTGTGAGTTGCCAGTCTATACAGTGAAAACACTGAACCATTAACCAATAAAAACAAAGTTGCGGTAGTAGTAGAAGCCAATTCTAAGGGAATTCACAGAACATATGTGATAGAGAGAAGGTTCAGGAATCTTTATGCTGAAAAACAAAGTCCCTTCCGAAATAATACATACTGAAGATCAGTAGAACAAGTAGGCTTTCATTTACATTTACATCTTTGTGAAGTGAATGTTTATATTTCTTAATTAGGCAAATATGTCCTATATAGATTAACTGGCTATTCAGAAATTTTTGAAAAGGGATAGATAATAGAAACTATTCTAAGATCAAGACAAGTGGATGATTTTCACAATACACCCCTGGTGAGATCTCTGCTCCTGCTTAATTTTAAACATGCAAGTGCTCCAATCAATTCTGAAGCATGGAAACAGTCCCATGTGGATGATGAGAGATTCTTCCAGTTATCTGTACAAGTAAACATATGCTTTCTCTTTGTGATTCAGGACTTCAAAAACATTGGAGGAGGATGGTGGAACATCTTGCCTAAAATCGCCCAGTGGTGGTGGCAAGATAGCCAGGACACAACACAGATCCCGTGTCCCACACCAACAGACTTCACCACTATTTAGTATACCATAACTAGTTTAAGCCAAGGACAGAAATGACACCAAGAATTGAACTGGTCTTTTGTACCAGCCACAGAGCAGCTAGCTTCCACTGCACCTTCAGCCCTGAAAAGCTGGTTCTTCATCTACCACACCCTGGCCCTCTTAGTTCTAGTGTAATTGTGCACCACACATGACCCTACCCATGAAGAACTACTGTCCTTTAAATCTGCATCTCATCATTGAAACAAGCCTCTACTGCAGTCGCTTCTTCGGCTTTCACCATTTCCAATTAAACCTGTTTTTGCAATAGAGCATGTTATTTCACGTTTCGCATTCAAGTCTGAGCTACAGAGAGATAGTGTGCCAAATGAGATAAGAACCAACAGACTTGCTAACCTTGTGAAGAAGAGTTTTAAACGAGGTTTGTCAAGAGATGGACAACAAAGCCTGAAGAGAAGAAAAGGCCTGGCATGCCCTGATGAAGCATAATCATAGAATCATTTAGGTTGAGAAAGACCTTTAAGATCATTGAGTCCAACTGTAAATCTAACACTACCAAGTCCACCCCTAAACCATCTCCCTAATGCCACATCTACAAGTCGTTAAATACCTCCAGGGATGGTGACTCAAACACTTCCCCAGGCAGCCTGTATCAGGGAGGGTCTCGCACTTCCCTGAGAAAGCAGCATGACTGCAGACCATCTCACATACCAGCACATGCATGAACACACAGCATAGGAAAAATAGGAATAGAAATCTGTGCATAGCCACAGAACAAGTTTATTTTATCACAGAGACATGGAGGACTCACAGGCAGACAAGACTATGTATGATGGATGCAAACAGACTCTTCATGAAGGCCTTGAAGGCAAGGAGGAGGGTTTGCACTTCAGACAAAGAATCCATTTACATGCACAGAACTTTTCCCTGGGACAGGTTGTAAGCCAATTCAGAGCTAATACATCGAAATCAGATAGGAGGCTGACAAAGGGGGTATCATACTAGGTGTCTGCTATAAACATCCTGATCAAGAGGAGGAAATAGAGAATCCAAGTCTTTGGACAGCTAAAAGAAGCTTCATAATCACTGAGCACAGGGAACTGTAACTATCCCAACACCACCTGCCACAGCAAGGCACAAGCAGACCAGATTTCTAGGGAGTACTGAGGACAATCTTTTGATATGCAATCAATGACCCAAATAGGGAAAATATTCTGTGGATCTGCTACACACATGTAAGGAAGAACCCATCAGGTATGGGAAGGTGCAGAACAGTCTTGGCTGCTGAGATTATTTGATGATGGATTTTTAAGATCAAAAGTGAGTGGGGAAGGTAAGCAGCAAAATTACAGTACTGGAGAGAGCTGCCTTTAATTTAGTCAGGGATCTGGTTGGCAGGATCCCATGATAAGATGGTCCTGATGGGCAAAGGGGTCTGGGAAACTGTTTGACCTTAAGGATAACTGAACATAAAGCACAAGTGTGGTACATTGTGATAGGAAAGAAGCTGAGCAACAGTGGCAGAAGACCACATGGAGGAACAAAAAAAATCCTAACTTGAGTTCAAGAAGGAAGTATCCTGAAGGTGGAAGAGGGGTGGGCTGCCTGGGAGAAATAGTCATTGTCCAAGCATGCAGGGATACAGTTAGGAATACTGCAGTTCAGCTGGAGCTAGAACTAGCAAGGGACAGAACTATGCAGGACAACAGGAAAAAGGCTTCTACAACAAGAAAGGCTTCTCTCAGTGTATTGGTACAAAAAAAAGGCTCAGAAAAAACATCCACTCCCTTCCCCTCATCAGTGAAGATAGTCATCATCAGATCACTTGGGCATGCTTTGTCCTTGATGAATCCAGTCACCTTCTTATCCTTCATACGCTTGGAATGACTTCCAGAGGATCTTCTCAAAGAACTGAAGTTAGGCTGACCAGTCTTTAATCCCTCCTGGGACCACTACTCAACAGAGCAGGGAACCCAGTGAAAAAAAGATTTGTAAAAAGCAGAGGCTACCTCTCTTCCCTGTCTTTACTGTTGATGCCTGCCCTCAGGCCTACTAGGTCCCTTTGCCTAGTGGCAGAGTGTGGGAGAATGAAGTATTACTCATGGCAGAGGAAGATCAAATTAGGGCCCAGTTATGGAAACTGGGCATAGACACGTCAATGGGACCAGGTGAGGTGCACCAAAGCTCCAAAGGGAGGCAGCCGATGTCATTATGAGACTGCTCTCTATTACTTTTGAAAGGTTGCAGCAGCTGTGGAATATTCCTGATGCCTGCAAAAAAAGGCACCCATCTACAGGAATGGCAAGGAGGAAGAAATACAGGCCAGTCAGCCTAACCTCAGCACTTTGGAAATATCCTCTGGAAACCATTTCCAAGCATGTAAAGTTAAAGAAAGTGACCGATAACAGCCAGCATGGATTTGCCGAGGACAAAGCATGCCTGAGCAACCTGATTGTCTTCTATGATGAGCTGACTGCCTTCGCTGATTAGAGGAAAGGAGTGGATGTTGCTTATTTTGACTCCAGCAAGGCTTTTGATGGTCTTTCTTGGTCTCCATGTAGCCAAACTGGAGGGACATGGTTTGAATAGGTGACCTGCAATGTGCAAAGAAAACTGACTAAACCACTAGGCTCAGAGAGCTGTGATCAGGAATTTGAAGTCCAACTGGAGTGGTTGGATGAGATATTAGTAGTGTTCCTCAGGGGCCAATACTGTGTAATGTCTTCATTAACTGGATGATGAAATGGAACACACCCTTAGTAAGCTTGCAGGTCAGATTGTGGGGAGTGGTTAGTGAACTGGAAGGCATGTCTGCCATTCTTGAGGGACCTCAACAGGCCGGAGAAATGGGCTGGCAGATACCTTATGAAGTTCAACAAAGGCAAAAGCAAAGTCCTGCACCAAGGACAGATTAATGACTGGATAGAGAGCAGCTGAAAACAAGCTGGGCAAACAGAATATGACTCAGCAATGCACTCTTGATGCGATGAAGATGACTAACAACATACTGTGCTTTGTCAGTAAGAGCAAAACAAGCAAGTCTAGAGAAAAGATTATGTCCCTGTATTTGGCACTTATGAGATTGCATCTGGAGTACTGTGCCCCATTTGAGCTTCCATGAAAGACAGACACGGACATACTGGAGAGACTCATATGTCTTCATACTGAAGACAATGGCAAAATCCCAGCAACACAAATGGAAAAAGATTGGCCTGATTTAAAAGGTTTCCAAGTCACTTATTTGATTATCAATAACTACATTGCTTGACCAAACTTGTATTTACCTCAAAGCTCCTACAAGGTGATAGTAGATTAATGTCAATATACAAAGCTATATCTGCCCACCCTCCATAAAACTTATCAGAAAGAAGGGAAGTCTCAGGAAATTACCACTGTGTCTGCAGTATTTCTAATGGAAGTTCTTCTCTCCTATGACTTTAATTAAAGAGGCTGTCTGAACATTTCTTCTAGCTTCTAGCAGTGATTTTTCTAAGAAACTGTGCTATCATTGTCTGTTCTAGCTGTGCTTTCTGGAGAGAAGCCAGGATTCAGCGAGTCTTAACAACACATGCTGTATCAGCCCATACTGGTTTCAACAACAATACTACTTCTTGCTTCCGAGCCAGACAGATACCCACATCTCTTCCAGCTTAACCTACCCACACACTGCAGAACCCAAACACAGTGAAGATAAACCTTGTCATTTCCAGAGGTTGCTAAGAAACGTGGTATGTTAGCTCCAGTTCCTATTTTTTATTCCTCTGTTCCAAAGACAGCCTCCATAGGTTCCAACGATTGTATTGCCTACTTGTCTGGCTGTCAATCAGTCTGTTGGTGTTTTCAGTCTTTCTCCACCCTCCTCAACTTTTGAATGTTGGCCACTTTTGACCTTCCATGACACAGAGCTAAAAGCCTTAAAGATACGAAGTTTCTAAAAGTCTTCTGAATATTGACTGTTGGAGACAGACCCAAGTCAGCTGTAGTTCAGTAAGTAATGCAAGAATTGCAGAGTAATAATTTACAATCAGGCTATAACAGTCTTATTTTACACTCATAGTTAAGCTGAGACTTGTGTTACACAATACCTTACCCTCCCATAGAAACACCGGCTGCCATGAACGGAGCTGAGGGGTACAAGCTGTGTACATGATAAATAACAGCCTCTAAATCCTCTGTGTTAGCTGCACAGTAAGTCCTTGGTGTCTGTAAGGATTCAGAGGGAAAAAAATGCTATCATAAGCTTTTGTATTATCCTTCCAAGACAAAGCAAACTGAACAGAGGATCATTTATATAAAAAGATAAACTTAGCATTTGTTGTGAGGCTGTGCATAATGGCAAATACAAACCCAGAGCATTTCGCAAGGAGGTGGAGGAAGGAGTTATACTTGATATCATTACAAAACAAAACAGGTGACAAATATCTCAGTATCTGCGACCTCCAGGTCATTAGACAAAATCTGAACACAGAGCAATGAGCTAAACTAGACAGAACTACATCAGAACTAGGTAGGCACCAATATTTTTAAAATACCCTGAGGAAATGGAAACATATCATAAAGGCTGCAATTTACAGAAAATAAAGTTATAATGATAATTTTACTATCTTCGCCCACATTCAAATATAGAATAAAATATTAGATTTCAAGTTTCAGCTAGCATTTGAAAAGAAGCCAATCTTTAGATTCTACACACAGTACAAAGCAAATAAATAGATTAATAAATTCACCAGGGCCATTTACCTAATTTACTAAAATACTGTGTTAACTAAAGCAATGAAATACATGTATTATGCCTTCTGTGTCTATCACCAGTGTCTCTTCAAATCTTGAACTGAGACTTGGAATGACTTCCACTGGCATCACTGAGATTTGGGTAAGCCCCCTCCTTGCTTTTGAAGGACAAGCACAGCTTTTGAGCCTCACCTGCACAGACAACTGCTACAGGCCACAATCTGGGGGACTATCTGGAGCAGTTTAAGGGAGGTAAGTCCTTTCAGGTACAATAAGAATCACAGCAAAATAAGAATTTTTTTCTAGGTGTTCTCTAGATTTTTTCTACAGCAAAAAAGAACTTTTAATTGTGGAGTTGCAACTAACGTGTTAGTGACCTTGACTTAACTATAGGTAGTGGCTGGCCTGCCCAAATTCAGTATAAACATTAAAAATAAATATGTAAAAACTTAATTATGAGTTAATTTGACTTATTTGCTGCCTGAAGCAATAATGTATTTTAAGGTTTCTTTTTAAATTGCTTTCTGTTAAATAGTCTGGCTATTTGTGGGCAATTTTAACAGGTTTAATTAGATGAAACTAACTACTTAAAACATATTTAACAAGAATATTTAAATGTTGAAGTCAAAGGTAAGAAAAAGGAACAAAAAGCTAAATCTTGATAATTAAAGCTGAAGATGTTTTTGATTTCCATTTATGTTGCATTTCCAGTTCTCATCCACACAAAATCACTCTTCACTGTTTTACACCCTGTTAATTATAAACAGTGTGAATGTGTTTTATTTTAATTAAATTGTTGAGTTTACATGGAAAAATAAATTATTTTTGGTAACTAGGGTCTAATGTATTCTAAGTGAAAGTGTATTTGATTAAAAGGTTATAAAACTAGAGAGATAACCTCCATTATAATTTTAGTTAATTCCTGACTCTTTAATGTCTCTCTATCTACTTGTATGAAGATACTTTAAAACACTGTCTTAGCTCACATTGGCTGTGGTCAGTCTAATATTTGACTATTTCCTAACAATCATTCACAGTAACTTTCAATAACCAATGAGAATATCCTTTTAAAACTGAGTCTTTAAATAGCTATTATTTGGTGTAAATCTGAATCTATCTTTAAAAAGACTACCAAAGAACTACTTGCATGCTACTTTCTACTGTGGTGCTCAACTATGCTTTAAACTCACTAACTAGGGATTTTATATTAAAATGTAGAAACCCCTCTGTAGAAAATGTGATAATTTCAGCTGTTTTGCTTCACAGTAAGATCTTAGAAAGCTTAAAGATGTAAATCTGATTACAGTATAATACACACAATACATCCAAACAAGAGATCTTTTCTCTTAATGATTCAGAAATTCACCAATAAGGACTTTGTGCGTCACAAAACTGCTTTGTAGATCCATCTCCAAAAGTATGCAGAAAACTACTCTTAACATGGCAATATTTGCATTGAAATGCTTTATCTGATTATGGGGTAACATTCTGAGCTGTTTAAAGTTTGAAGCCAGGGGATTAAAAAGTGCAAAACAATACTGAGTATTATGCACATTCATTCCAGCTGCAGAACCGTCAACAAAACGCATACGAGGACACAAAGCTTATTCAGCAGTATTTCATCATGCCTTGTCCCTAGCTGCAGAAAACGTTAAGCTTCAAGAACTTGTCATCTGTGGATCTGCCAGTTATTTCTAAGCAAGCATGATATGTCTGTCCCAAAGACAAAAAATGTCATAATTGCTGAGAAAATACAAGAACACATTTAAATTTTAGGATATTGCTATCTATATAAATCTGGTTCATTAATTCAGTATAATATAATACGGATCAATTTTTATGGCACAACTTTTTAACCATATCAAAATCTACTTTAAACTCATATTGGCAACTGGTAAAGTAATTATGATTGCTTATATTTGGATTTGTATGTTAAAACAATGGGAGAAAATTAAATTGATTGAACAGTTTCTCGGATCTGTGCATTTTAGATAGTGTAGGGGTTTTTTTGAAAGAAAAGTGTAGGGATTGTTCATTTTAATGTTACAGATATTAATAATTCAAATTATTTTCTAAAATGAAATGTTCACAAAAACTGTGTTGACCAGTTGACGTCATTTGAGTTTTAAAATAGAAGACTAATATTGGCACATGATTGATCTACCAGATGACTAGATTCTCTTCTCTGCATTTTCAACCTATGCTGTGAGTGTCTCTCATTTAAATCCAGGCATACAAATAGACACAAATGATTCCATATATACCGCTTCTAAGTGAGAAATGTTTATCTTAGAAGTCATCCTTACCAAAAGATCCTCACCAGCAATTCCCCGATTGTTAAAAACCACACATCTAAAAATTGAGACAATAAATTAAATTATACACATTGTTCATTCCATTGAAAAAGATAACTTAAACACACACAAAAAATGAAAATATATAAAATAAGCCAGTTCTATGAATAAGTTCAGTACATAAATATTTACTGTCCTATGGATCCTAAAGTCTGACCTGTGTGAAACAACCTTTATACCAAAATGGAGTTCACTGAAGTCAGTGGGACTCTATATGAGCTCTGCGATTTGTTGGTCGAGGTCAGATCGCAGGATGAGAGCCCCAGGGTTTACCTGAAGATGGTACACGCATCTTGTTCTGCCTGCACCCTGAGCTGGCCAAATACGAGCCATAAGCTCTGCTAGTGCAGTGCTGAGCCTGAAGCAGTGCTCTGAAAGAGGACGTCAGAGATCCATGTGCAGACATCCTCTAAAGCTACATAATTGTATTAAATAGCAAGAAATGAGCCAAATAAAAACTATGACAGCTGCATCTAAGTCATAGGTTCTTGGGGATGGGATTTTTTTTGTCTGGTATAGCAGAAGTTTCTGTTCTCTGTATGCTGGTGGGACTCTGAATTTTCTAGCAGTATTACCATGATTTAAGGAACTATGTTTTCTTAATGAATCTTACTTTTCTATTACTCTTCTACCATCTCAGTGTAAAAATTTTGTTAAATAATATATATGTATTTTAGATGAGCCAAAGGCGTGAAAAATTACTTACTTCAGTATTTTCTCAAATGTTGCTATTTAAAACCAAAATTATAGCATTCTGTTGAAATCTGATGTAAAGGTCTCCTTTTTAATGCTATACCTTCATTTCTTAGGTGATCAAACACAGGTATTTCAGGAATACTCAAAAAATTAATAGTAAGAAGTTGCTGATTTCTTCCTCTGATATTTTTTAAAGTTTTAAAGTGATTTAAAAAGTACTTTGAACAGTTAAAGTGCTACTTTACTTTCACAATTTAGTAAAGCAGTTATCCAAACCTCCGAACAGAGAAAAGATAGCCAGACATGTAGATAAAAGCTCATGTATACACATTTGAAAACTTATTATAGTCAGTACCAGAAGCCAATCTGCAAAGACAAATTGTAATATTCTAAATACAGATCCTGGCACAATGACAACTTATTTTAAAGCACAGCAGCTGCAAAATGATTACATAAAGGAATCTACCCATCAAGTAATCCACTTATTTTACTCAACTCGGACCAGAAGCTTTAATAATAAAACTAAATTAAGCAGTGAAAATTAAGAGGTGACAAACCTCTTAACCACCATCAGTAAGAGTAGTCTAGCTCTCCTTTCTGAACTCATGACTTGAGGTTGCTGAATCAAGCAATTTTGGCATTCAGAAGCTGACCTCCTTCGAGGCTGACTGCCAGCAACCCATCCACACAAGTCTTCTTGGAGCTGAATACAACCCCCTTCTCTAGAAAGTGTAAAGGTAACACAAATACTGGTATTATAACTGAAGCAGCAGCAGGAAAGGCCTATGCAGTCTTAACTTACTTTCACTGCAATCTCTGGGGCACATCTGTAGATACTAAAACAGCCCTTCTGAATGTACTGCCTGTTACATAATTCTACTACTATTATTATTATTACTACTAATAATACTTCCTTATGTAAACTAATGTCTTTAGATTTCATTTGCCTTGGGAAGGCACCTTATACATATATATACACTAATAGCTGTTCATATTAGAAAAAAAATACTAGCAATGAAATGCAACAGCACCTATATCCCAGCGTTTCACTTTGATGGATCATATGAAGAATGTAGGATTCCTTGCTTGTTCCTGTCAGGCCAGGCAGTAACAGGACAGTGGGTCTTGTGCTGGCATCCGGATAATATAAGCTGTCATTATTATCAAACCAATCCAACGAAATCTGTCCTCCATCTGCTGTTTTAATGAGCTCACTGAAAGGCACATTTCAAGACAACACTGATTAGATTGAAAAATACATGCAGACTATTGAGAGTGCTTACAGTGTACAAATTACAAGGTATGAATTCCGCATTTTTAATTAAGTTTTAATACTCAAAGTGCCACCTAACTACGCATTTTTGCATGTTTGCCATTCAGAAAGAGTCATGCCTACAGCTGACATGAGTTAGCACAGTCAATTTGTGGAGTAACTCCTGTTCACAGTAAACTAAGAGCTGGCCTTTGATGAAGTGCTGCTGATGTACTGGAAGCTTTAACTAATGTGATTTTTGGCATTGCCTTCTATTTTATGTAGGCTTGTGTATCACAGATTTCCTTTGGATTATTCAAGAATCTTTTGATAGCACGCGGGCAAATGTGTTAAAAATTTAGCACATTTTTTTCTCTTTATCCAAAGAAACAGCATATATAATGAATAGCACTTTGTTATGTTTTAAACATGCAGAAGACAGACACACTACTGTATCTTTCACCCTGTATCTCCACAAACTTTGCTAGAATGCACTCTTAAACCATGTATCTTAAGAATGCAACAAATATTCTAATATCCCAAGAAGCTAAGCATGCATTAAACAATGACAAGAAAGTTTCATTATTTTTTTAGAAACATACAACATCTTCCCTCTGCCCAGCAATGAGGACATTGTATGAGAGAGTTGGTATAGAAATTACCAGAACGTAAGCTGACCTTGCATTTAATTTTTCATTTTAAAGTCTTGATAGCACCTACTCCAGATTTTAAAGCTCATCAGCCTTGTTGGACTTACTAGCTCAGCTTTGCCCTTTTTCAGTAATGGGAAGTAGATGCAATGCTGGTGTGTACTGCCAACACAATCTCAAATGGTACAAAATAAGCATTGCCCCATGGAACTATGTTCTTCCCTCACAAACCTTGAAATAAGAGAGTATACAAGAAGGGCTAGAAAAAGTGAACATGGCCATACCACTGGAATGTTTCCTAGTTACTAAAACTAAGGGAAGCTGCTAAGTGCTAAATCTATTCTACCATGCAAACAGAGCTGAAACAACTTGTGCTGCATCCAGGTTCCGGCGCATAAAAGTACTTCTCCTTAGGTCTTGTGCCAAATGCCTCATTTGCCAGAATAAGCCTCATTTCTGTGTGAGAGAGATCAGCTGAGGACAAACAATAAATGTAAGGGTTTTTTCCCTCTTAGAACTGAGGCATCGAAGAACACAACATAAACCCCACTGGTGAAAGTTACTCTGAAAATCCCAGAAGTTTTATATATTCAAAACAAGACTGAACATGGCCATGCTATGATTAAGGTTGGTTCGCTGGACAGATAGAGTGATTGCATGACCTTTGCAAAACGATGGCATTCAAACACCAGAATATTTGATACACCCAGTGACTGATCCAGGGGGACCTCAACAGGCTGGAGAAATGGGCTGACAGGAACTTCTTAAAGTTCAATGAGGGGAAGTGCAAACTCCTGTACCTCGGAAGGAACGACCCCATGCGCCAGTACAGGCTGGGGATCGGCTGTCTGGAAAGCAGCTTGGCAGAAAAGGATGCGGGGATTCTTGGTGGACACCACGCTGAACATGAGCCAGCAATGCACCCTCACAGGAAAGAAGGCCAACAGTCTCCTGGGCTGCATTTAGGAGGAGTGTTGCCAACAAGTTGAGGGAGGTGAACCTTCCTCTCTGTTCAGCACTGGTGAGGCCAGGCCACACCTGGACTACCGGGTCCAGTTCTGAGCTCCCCAGTACAAGAGAGACATGGACATACTGGAAAGAGTCCAGCAAAGGTTCACAAAGATGATGAATGGACTGGAGCATCTCTCCTATGAGGAAAGGCTGAGAGAGCTGGGACTGCTCACTTGGAGAAGAAAAGGCTCAGGGGATCTTATCAATGGGTTTCAATACCTGAAGGGAAGGTGCAAAGAGGATGGCGCCAGGCTCTTATCAGTGGTGCCCACTGACAGGACAAGAGGCAATGGGCACAATCTGAAACACAGGAGGTTCCCTCTGAACATCAGGAAACAATCTTTTCACTGTGACTGTGACTGAACACCGGCACAGGTTGCCCAGGGATTTTGTGTAGTAACCATCCCTAGAGATATTCCAAAGCTGTCTGGACACAATTCAGGGCAACTGGCTCTGGGTGGCCCTGCTAGCAGCGGGGTTGCACAAGGTGACCTCTAAAGGTCTTCTCCTACCTCAACCATTGTGTGATCCTTTGAATATATACCCACATCAGTTTTCCTATACTGTCACCAATGTTTCAGTACTGCAAAACTCTCCGAGCTAAAATAGAGCCATTTGGGAACCCTGACCTTTTAAACCTACTATATACTCTATCCAGGACAGAGATGGTTCCAAGTTTACAATGGAGTTGTAAAGGTGGGCATAAAGCAAAAACGTGGCATAAAGCAAAAACGTGGCATAAAGCAAAAACGTGGCATAAAGCAAAAACGTGGCATAAAGCAAAAACGTGGCATAAAGCAAAAACGTGGCATAAAGCAAAAACGTGGCATAAAGCAAAAACGTGGCATAAAGCAAAAACGTAGGAACAAGCTTGAGCAATGAGGGTAGCTGTGACACAGCAGAGTAAGGTAACTGCTGGCTACCAAATCAATCACTTTCCAAAAGGCAGGCACTTACTTCCTGTACTGTACTTGAGGTCTAGAGGTGATAAAGGGACGCAGGAGCGTCTGCACTCGACCTTCCCAGCACCAAATAGTGGGATAGTAAGTTTCTGTCACAACAGGGCAATACTCCTCGAGAAAGCGGCAGAAACGGTCGTTGCTGGCCACCAACTGGGGTTTCTAGGAAGAAAGACTGAAGTCAGGCATGGGCATTCATATAAAACAAACCAACCAACCAATAAAGAAAGAAATTAAACCTTGTTTAAATCCTCTCCCAGTAAACTGATCTCTTTTGTATAATCATTTGCAACACTTTTTCCTTTATGGTAAAGAGATAAGTAAACAAAACCCAAATGAAACACCAAAATGCCCAACTGAAAAGTGAAACCCACTAACTATAACAGATTCCTTACCTATTTTTAATCACATGCTGTTCTAGCTCTGCTTTTACTGGTATTGTGTCTTTCACTGACAAATCAAAACCACACTGCCTCACAGTAGGCAAGATTTTACTGAATTAATTTTCTTGCACCACATAGAAATGACGCTTAATCCATGTACTTTGACTGTGCACCTGCAGTACCTATGTTAACCTGGTAGGACACTCCCCCCATCTCACACTACAGTATACAACTGCATTGATTACTCATCTCTAATAATCCTCTGCTTACAGAGGTTTTTCTTACAAGTTAAGTTTGTATACTAATTAATATGGAAATCCCTGTATACCAAACATGCTCAGGCTTTAGCAACCACATTTCTTAAACCTGTCTTTTACACTGAGTCTCCAACATGCAAGCATTAATAGGACAATAATAGAGGCTTTGAAGAAAACCGGTCCAAGCACACAGCAGCAGCGGCATGTCCTCCCCCCACTTTTCTCCTCTGACCAAAATAAGTACCCTCTTCTCAACGAAGGGGAAGGCTATGCTCTAACCAGTTCTGGGAAGGACTGTAGCAACACACCTCTTCAACAGTCATAATTCTTTTGATATGCGTATTTTCAGCTGATTAAGCATTCAATGAGGCACTCTCACCAGGGGGCCACTTTAGATCAGATCAGGCTCACTGTATCCCTGTAATCTGTGAATGCCTAATTCATCTGCGAAACCCCTTCCGATGAGAAGGCAATGCGAGAGCGTCCTGGCTCCCAAAGCACTGCAACAGTGGCTCCAAAGGTATCTACAAAGGTACCAAAGGCAGACACAAGGGCAGCAAACCACTTTATCACCTGCCCTGTCAGTAAACCAAATTGGTCGGGATTTTCTTGTGGAGGGAGGGCTCCTGAGCTCCCTTGCCAATCCGTCGCCCCAGCGAAGCTCTCCCCCCGGCACCACTGCATTTCGGGGAGGCCCGAGGCCGCAGCCCCTTCCCCGCTCAGGCCGGTCACGGCCAGACGGGCGCTGCCTCAGCCCGGCCGGCCCCGGGGGCAGCGACGGGCCCCAGCGGAGGAGACGCCTCAGCGGTTCGGCGGGCGCTCACCCGCCCCGGCGGGCGCTGCGCGGTGCGGCCCGGCCCGGCAGCGGAGACGGGCCTGCGCGGGGGCGAGGGGTTCCGGCCAGCCGGGACCCGGCGCGGCAGCTCCAGAGCAAGGACCGGGCGGTGTGAGGACGAGAGGGGCGCAGCGCCCTGGCCCCCGCTCAGCCATTTCAGGTGCCGCCGCTCCCCGGGCCAGAAGGGCGCCGGCTGCCTCCCCTCAGCGCGGCGGGTCGAGGTGACCTTCGCGGGACGGGTCCCCCTTGGCGGGACACCTGCGGAGCCCGCCCGCCCCGCCGCCCTCCCGGCTCACCTTGGCGATGCTGCTGAGGTAGTAGCAGGCGTAGGCGACGCCGAAGCCCAGAACCAGGGACAAGCCCACGCCGGAGCCGAAGAGCCCCACGCGGACCTGGTTCTCCAGGTAGAGGGAGAGCTCCCTGGTCAGCACCTGCCAGTCCATCGCACCCGCGGGGCGGCAGGGCAGCGCAGCGCAGCGCACCCCGGCTGCCGCGGCCGAGCCCACCCCGGCGCGCAGGGAGAGGGAGAAGGAGGAGCTGCCGCCCGTCTCCCGCTGCCGCTGCCCGCGGACGGCTCCGCGCTACAGCGCCGCCGGCGGCATCCCCGCACCGCCGCCGGACCGCCCCCGCGCCGGGCGCCGAGGCCTGCGGGGCGCGGGCGGGGGCCCCGAGGCCGGCACCGGGCTGGGCGCGGAGGAGCGGGCTGCAGGCGGGCGGCCTCCTCCCGCCAAGCGGGCCACGGCGGCCACAGCCTGGCCCGCAGGCGACGAAATCCTGCAGGAGCGCCGCGGCGGGGGCGCGGCCCGGGGCGGCGTGGGGCACCTCAGCCGGCCGGCAGGGCCGGCCCCTCCGCGGCGCGGCCGCCGGCATCGCCCGCCTCACGGTAGGTGCCTCCCTGGGGCGCCCTCGGTGTCACCCTGCCCCTGCGCTCTCCCTCGGGCAGGGCGTGTGGGGTCAGGTAGGAAGGGCCCGTCCAAGAGAGGAGCAGCTGGCGGAGATGTGTGGGGACTCGGTCACTGCTGGGCAGGCAGCGTGTTCCGCTCCCGAGCACCGCTGCTCGAACAGGAGACACGTCCTGTATAGGACAGGAGGAAGAGGGGACACCGGGGCTTCTACGTATTGCACTGGTTAAACAGCAATATGCCTAAATACTTTAAGTGAGACTGAAGTGTGCATCGGCACTTCTCACTGCTGTTAGATGGTGTTAGTGAGGATCAGAGAGGAGTGGATGTGTTCTCTAACTCCCAAGAGAAATTCAGCCCGTTCCCTTTTCAGCCGTATGGATTGTTGCACGGAGGCCCTCACGTGCTTGCTAACTCAGATGCTTCCCCCTTCAGCTTCAGAAAAAGACGCACAGTATCTGCATCTTTTCCTTAGCACAGTACTCGGAAAGCAGCTGATTAACAGAAAGATCCTGGAGCTGAGCATCTGCTATTTGAGATGCATGCATGCACCACAGGACACAGAAGTACTTTCCTTATCCTTATTGTATGCCTCAGCTCCACAACTGTTGAGAGAAGACAGACTTTGCTCAGTGAGACTCTTCACTTCTTAACTTATCCATCTTTTCTTGCTATATCCAAATTTAAAAATATAATTGAATTGGGGACCATAACACACACACACATACAAAAAAAAAAAAGTGTGTGTGGGAGGGAATGAGATGTGGTGGCCTGTTTCGTTTGCTTCTGCTTATTCAGACAGATGTTACCAGAAGAGATCCTGCTCTAACATAAAGCATCTGGGCCCAACCTTTTCTAGTTCACCATGAAATAGTGGTGGCAAGTTCTTGGATATTGGGCCACAGCTTAACTTAGAGAAATACTGAAAGGGACTTAAGCTTTCCATACTGTAGGAAAAAGTGCTGCCATGTTCATACTGTATGATCAAACACTGCTTTGGTGCAGCAACAGTGAATTCCAGTCCTGCTTTGACAACTGTCATGAAAATCCATTGTAACATCCAAAGACTTTGCAATAAAATAATAGTTTCTGACTGCATTGCTAATTTGGATATGGGCTTTGGAAAGTCAAGCATGTTTTACCACTCAGTCTGACAAGCAGAAATCTACTTATCACCACCTTTTCTTCTCAAGTAAAAGCAGTTTGTACAACTGTAAGAATTTTTTATTAAAGAATCAGAATGACGAAAGTATGCAAAGTAATTAATTGATGTTTTATTAAAGCAAACTAATAAAAGTGTATTGCAAGGTTCTGAAGAAACTTAAAAATCCCTGTTCTTCCTATTGAGTCAGCTGTCAAAAGTTTCCAGAGACACAGGGACAGAGCTACTGCAGCCATTGAAGAGTATGGGAATTGGTAAGCAGAGCCTAGGAAGGATCTGGGGTTTGTTTCTTTTCCCCACAGCTGTTACAGAAAAAGGAAACTGAATGGGTGGAAAACCTATTGTTATCAACACTGCACTTCCTCTGCTTCTTCTTATGGAGAACAGCCATACCTAGGTCTTGGTCCTGACTTGCTGGGAATGTATGTTGTATACCCCAGACAAAAGGATTTATCGTGAAGTGTGAGCAGCTGGAATAGACAGCTGAGTTCTGAGAACATGTAGGCTTCATCAACAACATGAACTTAGGCATGTTCGGAGACACAGTTTGGCTGAACTGAGGACTAGACTTTCGGATCCAGAGGAACGTGCTACTTCCAAAGAAGAAAACTAGTTGTTGCTTACGGCAAACTATTCTGCATTCAAGTCCTGTCCCCATTCAGCTGAAGAATCCTTGAGCCACCCAAACACTAAAGAAAAGAAAAATCCTAAATGGCTGAGAAAGAGAACAGTGTGTGTGCCCATGGGGCTAGAAGGCTTATAAATGTATATACACACATTTGACCAAGAAGTGGAAAGCACAGCTGTTAATGGTTATTCAGAGGCATACAAAAACAGCAGTTTAATGACTTGATTAACTAGAGAGATTGAATGCACAAAAAAAGATCTGGACACAAAGGTTGATGAGGTTTATCTGGTCTTTGATCACTACCCTGTGTTGATTATTCATGGCAATATTAACAATGTCAGGCATATATGACATGCTATAGGCAAACTGAAACAAATGACATGTACTGAGAAAGGCTGAGGGGTTTTGTTGCTGTGTAAGCATGTTGTTACACTGTCAACAGCAATAATGTTAGTAACTTCCTTCTGTTTTAAGCAATCCCCATCAGATCCTCCCATTCCAGTGTTGGGTTTTTTTAAAGTCTTTAAAAGGTTATCTCTTGACCTACAACACATTTTGCAGAGCTGAAAAAGGCTGTATTCTGCTTATATTACAGTCACTTCCAAGTGGTTTAGTGCTTGCAAATTTTGTGTGTGCAAAGAAAATAAAGCGGTCACTATTGTGTTTTGAACTCTGCATTTTTTTCAGAGGAAGACAGTTCTACATTCCTAGAGACTTACTATTTGCCGTATGCTCTCTGCTTTCTAAGTGCTTCATAAAATGATTGCATCATCCCACCTCTAATGGATTATAGATTAGGCAGAGAGGAAAGGGCACAGGATTCTTTCATATTGTCTCCCAATTTATCTTGCTTAAGCAATAGAAAATAATTTACAGAAGCCATCGGTTAGTCACAGCTTGATTTACATTTTTGACTAGGAGGCTACACTAGTGCTATGTTGTCTTTATTTCATCTTTTGTTAGGGGAGGTGGTTCTGTGATCAGTTGGGATTTGGGAGGGAGTTACTACACTCTTACTGATGTTCCAATGGACAATTTCAAGCATATTCCAGTGCAGTTCTCTGTAGCTCCACTCTTGGAACTGATTTCAGTAGGCACTGTGGCACCTCTAAGGAGGGGCAAAAAGACTTTTAACGTCAGAGTTTAAAACCTGAGGTTCTATTTGTTTATATTCTTTTAGCATTTAACTTTAGCATTCATCTAACAAAATGGAAAAAATATCTTTGTGTCAGCCTGATCTATGTTGGGAATACTTTTAAAGGCCCAAGTCAATGTATAAAACATCTGAAAAGTTTTCCATCAATGAAGGGGAGAGGGCACTCACTGTTCCTGATATTTATTATCAACAGGGGAATGGGAGAAAAAAGTTGCATTTGAAAAATTCAGGTCAGCATCTTTCAGGCCTTCCTCATGCATATTATAGATTTTTCTTTCCTTAAGTGTTAACTAAGTAGGGAATTAATGAAGTTAATGTAAGTATTCTATGTTGGAGACTCTTCAGATTTCAGAGGAAAAAGCCAGGCTGGGTTTATGTTTGTACTCTTGGTGCTCATGAAAAATTCAATGATTGTGGTATGAGGAATAGCTGCTTCTGTTTGTCCCCTGCTTGAGCTTTGCTACTCTTACTATTATCTCCATATTCCTGAGTATCCATGCACCCCTATCTTTTTCTTCCATGCTGCTCCTATTCACTCCCCCATGAACTATTTTTCAGCCCTTTCAATTGGTAAAGTTGGAGGAAAGAGCACAGGATTCAAAAGGAATGTTTCGTTTCATTTTTATCAACTGTCTGTAACTATGTTTCCTTTAATTAAAGTGTATTTCAGCAGGTGTAGCAGGTAGCCTGATTACAAATGCGACCACATAGTCCACTATCATTTCACTCTCTGTTTAGGTGGTTGAAGATACTTTCAACAGCTGCTGCAACATGAGGACTGCCCAGTATTTGTCTGCCTTGGAATTCCTCTTACAGGATTCAGTCTACATGAAACCAGTTCCCTGCATTTGAATACAGCTGACAAACTGCTAAATACAAAATTGTGGTTAGTAGAGATCAGACCAATTTGACTCATTGTCACGTTAAATAATGGTGATGAAACTTTGTATTGGGTCATCTAAAATGTTCTAAAATAAAGATTAAAATTCTGTGTTATATAGTTAAGTATAACTCTCAGAAACGTGAATTAACTTAAAATTGCTTTGTTCAGAAACCGAAGATGACAATCCACAGCATACTGAAAACTGAGAATATGAGACAGTACATTATAAAATAAATTGAAAGCAAATATATTGAGGACATTTCTCTTAAATTAAGTCCTATTGAATGCAACAAAAAATATCATGCACGTAAATTAGCAGCATTCTTAACATATCTTGATGACCCATGGAGACAGTTTATTTTCCTATCAGTCTAAAAATATTACCTAGTTCGTTCGGACTACATCTAAGAATTTCAAGTACTCTTCTTACAATCTTTGCAATCAGGCAGTTTAATAGGAGGAAGAAATTAATCCTTCCATCCAAGGAAGGAAACATCAACTAGTTTAAAAATAATCTATGAATAAACCACTAATATGTGGCTAAACATTTGAAAATATCAGGTAAATATGCATTTTTTTAATCCTCTGAGATATGCTGAAGTAGGAGGTTTTGTACAGATGTGCAAACATGAGTACATGGTATTGTAGTATTTATGCCCTAGATTGCTACAAAATTTCCACATATTTTGACTTCACATATTTAAAACTTCAAGCTTAACTTCAGAGGTATATTGTTTACTCAAAATAGTTCAGCCTAGCCTAGTAAAACTTAAAACTTTAAACAAGAGAGAAGATTCCAGGATGCTCCTATTAGGGAAAGATAATCTTCTTTAGCCTACACCACTTTTTTCAACATATTGAAGTGTTTAGCCAGATACAGAAAAAAAATATTTCCTTCTCTTTAGCAGATCTCCATGGGATTCGTTTTGTTTCACAGCAGGTAAATAAAGTGATGTATTTACAATCTCTTCTGTGATCAGCTGTTTACCCTAAGATACAGCAGCATGGACACTGTGGATTAATCTAAATGTTCTAATTAACAGTTTCATAGAGGATGCCAGTAGCATAGTGAAAACCAAACCCACCAAAGCATTTTTTTGTGTTACATGACAGCTTGCTCACTATCTGGCATTAAAAAATATTTTAATCTGCAGAAACTAGGAAAAAAATCAATGCCAGTTTTTCCCTGACATTTCTGAAAATCGAGGAAGAAATTGGATTGTGTTACGGATAATGAACCTGGTAAATAGCCAGTGGAAAGTGCAACAAAGTTAACAGGATACGTGTGTTTTAGCATTAACGAGAGATGGTACGTGGCCACGTGATGGCAGCAGAGGCTGAGGAATCGTTCCGAACTGGTTCTTCAGGAGGTTGGAGAAAATATACATTATGTATATTTTCACTTCAAAAGATGTGGCCTGTTCATCTGACCAGAAGTTTCTGTGGAGAGTGACTACATACTTTTCATAATTTTTTTTTAAATTACATTTGGGATAATTTTACTTTTTTTTTTTTTTTTAGTTAAACAGCAGCTTTTATCTCATTTGCATCTTTTATCTCATTTGCAGCCAATATTTGCATCTTTCTTCCTCAATTAGTTGAGTTACCACCCAGAAGAGTAGGTGTATTTTGATAAAATCATGATACTGGCTTACTTTTTTCTAATTTTCCCTTACCTTTTCCTAATACTTTTGTTGACAGGAAAAAGCAGCATTATTAAAACCCCTTTTAGGGAACCCCAGAAAATTAAAATCTAGAATTCCTTCAATTTTTGAAAGGAAGATTAGGAAAACTGCTTGTTCTAACATAAAGTCTTGAACTGCCAAGGAAGAATTTTTGGACTTATATTGGTATAAATTGAGAAGCTCTGCCTTTGTATCTTAAAAAGAAAACTACTCGCTGCTCATTATATGTAAACTAGATGCACTTTCTCGACTCCTGGGAAGCTATTTATATATATATATATAGCCTTCATATGACAAGTCCTGAGAACTCGGGATTTGTGCAAGATAGTAAACAAAACCTCAAAACTCCACGAGTTAATAATTGTCTTTCCAAGAAGTTGGGATTTTTTTCTTCTAAACCATATAAAAGCAGGCTTTCCACATGGGATTCTCTCCTGCAGTAGGCACAGTAGATCCTACACTGCAAGTTCAGCTTTAATCAAACAAGACAGTCCAGAAAAACTTCTACCAAAGTCTCTCTTCAGCCCATGCAAATACTTAACATTAGGATTCCATGCTGGAGCATGACCTGTTGCAGAACTGAAAGGCAACCAGGCAGAGTTGAGGCAAGCACCTCTCAGGAATGGCTTTGATGAATAGGAGCATAGGCTAGATGACCTCCAACGTCCTTATGAGGGTTGTCTTGAAGGCTGCCTACCCTCTAGGAGGGTAGCAGCTGCTCTTACAAAAAGCCAATACACTCTCCAACAATAACAAGGAGTTTAAAGGAATGTCATTAGGTTATGCAAAGCACTGAATTCTCCACAAATCAGAGGTCTTCTCTTATGACCCCTCGCTGGATTGCTCTAATATGGTAGGAAGTAGTAAGGAAGACCATAATCACCAGCTGGAGGATGGCGTGACTCAGCAATACACATAATTTTAGGTAGCCAGAAGGGAATTAATTCTGTAGTTCTTTTTGTGCATTCAGATTCCTGCACTGAATGCATATTAATGAGTCTTTGCAATTACAGGCAAGTATGCCTAAAGCACTGCGATTCTCTTCCTCCAACCTGTGATTTAACTGCTCTGTCAGGACTACCTGAGGTATTCAGTGTGAGCGCTGCCTCACAAGGCAGGCAGCAGTGGTTAATTACAGCAGCACTGTTCAGGTACATGAGGCCTGTGGCAGACGAGCTTTGGTTGCCTCTGCTGCAGCAGCTTAAGGCATTACTGCTCTGCCAGTCTGCCCTGGTGGTCTCCTCTCATAACAGCAATAGCAGAAAAAAACAGTCCCATCCCTCTGCTGATGCTAGGTTGGAGCAGGGTTACAAGTGAGTGTGATTTCTAGATTGTAGAGCCAAAAAGCAAAGAAAGAAACCTTCTGTTAACTTCAGAAGTGAGGGTTCACATGGTGTTTTCCCCCACAACTTGAGGACTGATAGATTAAATTACCTGAAGTGTGAACACATGGGTTCACAAGAGAAAGTCTTGTTTAGCTGACTTGATATCCTTTTGTTATAAGGTCACCTGCCTGGTAGATGAGGGGAAGGCAGTGGATGTTGGTTTTGTAAGGCTTTTGATACTGTCCCTCACAGCATCCTTCTGGACAAGTTGTCGAACTGCAGGATGAGCAGGTTCATGGTATGCTGAGTGAAAGGCAGAACCCAAAGGGTTGTGTGAATGGGGTTTTAATCAGCGATCTGGATGCAGGAGCTGAATGCACCTTTAGCGAGTTTGCTGATGATACCAAACTGGGAGGTGCTATTGACTCTTTCGACGGACAAGAGGCCTTGCGGAAGAATCTGGATAGATTGGAGCATTGGACAATGTTTAATGGGATGAAATGTAACAAGTTGAAATGCTGGATTCTGCACCTAGGACAAAGTAACACCAGGTACCAGTATAAACTGGGGGAGGAGTGGCTGGAGAGCAGCCCCGCAGAAAGGGCTCTGGGGGTGCTGGTCGGCACCAGGCTGGTGTGAGTCACAGGGTGCCCGGGCAGCCCAGGGGGCAAACTGCATCCTGGGGGGCATCAAACAACACAACTAGCCAAGAGGTGATCATCCTGCTGTGTTCAGCACTGGTACAGCCTCACCTCGAGTACGGCGTGCGGTTCTGGGCCCCACAATTTCAGAAGGATGTGAAGGTCCCTGAATGTGTCCAGAGGAGGGCAACAGAGCTGGCGCAAGGGCTGGAAGGCATGTCCTGTGAGGAGCGGCTGAGGACTTTGGGCTTGTCTAGCTTGGAGAAGAGGAGGCTGAGGGGTGACCTCATGGCTCTCTACAGCTTCCTGAGGAGGGGAAGTGGCATGGTCAGGCACTTGGACTAGACAATCACTGTAGGCCCCTTTCAGCTGAAATAGTCTATTATTCTATTCTATGTTGGCTCTAAGCCTGTAAAATAGCCATTTTGTGCAATGAGTGGCAAATGCAAGTTTAGGAGATGGGATGAACTCTCAGCATTCATCAGGGGAACAGTTCTGTTGAGGGACCAGAGGCTTGTTAGAGACAACTGAAAATCTGCATGCATTTATTCTGTGTAAAACCAACCAGCCAATGAGCTAATCCCCTCTGCCTTCCAAAAGGCCCTAAGCCAACAAGGGTTTTTTTCAGCTGAAAAGTGAATATGAGTTCTTTCCTTAAGGTGTTACTGTATCTAGTTTCCCAGTCTAAACAAAATGCTGATACATACCTGTATCTGTCACTTTCCTCATCACAATATGTTAATTGGATTCAACACCATACGGAATCTTTATCTTGCTTATACCTTTGCTTGTTTTATTTATCTCTGATTTTACTTCAGCTTCTTTTCAAAACTCAAAGCTGTCTTTGCTTTTGCTGCTTATATTTTGATTTTTCTACCTCCATCCTTCTGGGAGTCTGAAATAGTCTTCAGGTACTTACAATTAGATTTTTTTACTTATTGTTCTAGTACTAATTTTAATGCTGATATATAATCCTGTGGGTGATACTAGAAAAAAATCAGATAGGACCACTAAATGTGCAATATAACTTTAAAACCAAATCTTTCCCCAAAGCTATATCCTTTTCCATTCTCTGTGGTCACTTTTTAAATCCCCGTCTGAAACTGGTGTTTAGAAGTTATTTTGAAGGCTAATTCAGAGAAAAGGTTCAAAAGCTAAAGCTAAAGACCTTTTTGCCTTGCTGATTGGTTAAACACCAAGCAGGTGCACAGAATAAATAATATAATGTATGATTCAAAGAGAAAACACCACAAAATATTTGGGATTCTGGAAAACCTAATCATGTAGCCAATGACAATTTTGCAACTTTTTGTGGCCATGTAGGGCTAGAAATGACAAGAGAACAGAGTTTAGAAATCAGTCATGTAGTCACTGGCAAATGAATATGTCAGATCAGTCTGTCCGCTCTTTACTTTTTACCACACCAATAAAATGATACAAGCTTCTCTATTTTGAGCTATGGAGAACCCCCTCTTAGCTTTTAGGGGAGCATTCACATTCAGTCCAATAGATGCTGGGTTCCAGTTCTTACCTATATTCTTGTGTGTCTAAGCCACCTCTGAAATAATCCAGGCATCTTCAGAGATTCTTTTTTTTTTTTTTTGCAAGTAAATAATCTGATAGAAAAAGTAGGCGAGTAGAAGGAGAGGCAAGGGCTATTGGGATAGACAGAGCAGGAGTGGTCAGAAGAAGGATTATAAGGAGAGAAGCTCCAGGATAATACCACATGCATTGCTGCTGAAGTGTAGCAGCAGACTCTTTTAAGATCTATAATTTAGGCAATACCTTTCTTGGAAAAATAAATGTAAGGGATGAATTATTCTGATTATCTCCAGAACTAATTCCAGTCTCTGACTTTGTTGGTTTTCCTGGCACACATTTCCTAGTTGCAAAAAGGGAACATTACGACCACAGATAGAGCCTTGGTAGATCAACAGATCAAGAACTCTCCAGAGCTTCTGAGAAATTCTGCCATGTACCAAATGTAATAAGCTAGAACAAGCTGCGGGTACTTTTGTATGGGGAGAACTATCTGCAAGAAAACCCAACTGCCTGGCAGTTGCATGCTTTTCTAGGGTGGTATCTGTTGGCATTTTGAGGTTTTCACTGCAGAAGTAGAAATCAGACCCTGCTTGGGAGGGTCTATCGTCAGGACATAATTTCATGTTTGAGGCAACATTCTTTAGCCTTAGCATGGGTTAGGAAGGAATGAATTATGTGAAGAATGCGGTGGTAGTCTGGTGGTTACATCTTCATATTATTCTGCTTTGCTATACATATTGTGGAAAACTACACAAAAGAAATAAGGAAGTGACCTCATAGACTCTTCTAGCTATATTAAAACCACAAAGGTGGAAGGAAGCACAGAAACAGTAAAAATACCCAGGACACAAGAGTATCTGGGATGCCTTTTATCAGCCATTTCCTTGTGGACTAAGAAATGCTATTAGTTTGTCCAGTTCAAACTGTCTGTCCTTTAAGATGGATGTTTTAAAAAGCTGATCAGAACATGGTTAGAGAGACACAAAAAACCCAACAATCTGATGGCCACTTTTAAAATAATCGCATTCTATATATGATTAGCCAAGATGTGTGGAGTTCTTGAGTGTTGTGGGAGTGCTAGGGAGGAGGGTACTTTACGAAGCATTGCAGGTATGTGCTCAAAGTTTGACTAGGTACATCCTCCTGGAAGGATACTCCGAGGAGAGATGCCCGAGGTGGGAATAGCGGGTGGAAGTACCCATTCCCCTCTTTTGCTGACTGGAGCACTTGAAAAGCAGCTAAAAAAAATTCCCGGGCTACAGAAGTACAGCCCCGCTAGGCTCACCTCAACGGCACGCAGGACTCACGCCCACAGTTTGAAAACGGGATTTCAGGGCACAGGAGTAACTGAAAAAGGAGGAAAACGCAACACAGATTTACCTCAGATAGGCCGCGCAAGACTCGGTTGATACCATTTAATTGATAATTCCTCTGTCACTAAAGGACAGGCGATACGAGCAACTCCTCCAGGACGGCGAGGGAAGCGGGCGTTTGGGAAGGGCCTGGCCGCGGGCGCGCCCGCCCTGCCGCTGCCGCCAAGATCACCGCAGCGCCCGGCGGGCCGGGCCCGCGGCCCTCGGGGGGGGGCTCAACGGCGGCCGCAGAAGGAACCGCCAGGCTGGCGGCCCGGATGAGCCCCCGGCAGCTCTGCCGGCAGGGGTAAATAAATCCCCGTTCCCTCCTCCGCTTGTTCCCACTTCCACCGGCACAGGCCCGCGACCGGTTCGGCGAAGGCGGGGCGGCAGCGGCCCCGGAGCGCCGGTCACTGCCCACCTCGGCTCCGCAGGTGGCGCCCGAGCGCCGCGCCGCCTCGGCCGGGCCCCGCCGTGCTGCGGCTGCGCGGAGGCGCCGGGGTGGGCGCGTGCGCGGCGCGGCGCGGGGGGCGGGCACTGGCGGCTGCCGCCGGTCTCCCTGGTGCTGCCGCCGTCGCGGCTGCAGTTCCCGGATGTAGCGGCGGGCGCGAGGGGCCGGCGGTGGTTTGCCGCTGTGGGGTACGGGCGGGCGCCGCGGGCCGGGGGGGACCGCTGCGGCGCTAGGGGCGCGGAGGATGGGTGCGTAGGAAGGTAGGGAGGAAGCGAGCGAGACGAAGAGTCGGCCGGAGACTCCCGCCCATCGGCTCCCGTCGCCCGGTCGCGTCCCCCGGCCCGTCGGAAGGGCCCCTCCCTCCGCCCTTCGCCGCTCACCGTCGCGTCAGGATTGCCCCCCTGCCCCCCGCCCCCCTCCCTCCCTCGCCGGACCGGCACCCGCGGCCCGCGCCCTCCCTCGCCGCGCCCGAGGCAGCCGTCCCCATCGGGGTCCCCCTCCGTCGCCTGCGGGCTGCGCGCCCCCTCCAGCCGCCCCGGGGCCCGGGCCCGCCGGGCGTCGCCGGAATGAGCAGCTCGCGGAACAACCGGGTGATGGTGGAGGGAGTCGGAGCCCGGGTGGTCCGGGGCCCGGACTGGAAGTGGGGAAAGCAGGATGGCGGCGAGGGCCATGTGGGCACCGTCCGCAGCTTCGAGAGCCCCGAGGAGGTGGTCGTGGTGTGGGACAACGGCACCGCCGCCAACTACCGCTGCTCCGGGGCCTACG
The DNA here is from genome assembly GCF_023634155.1 of Falco peregrinus. Taxonomy (NCBI): domain Eukaryota; kingdom Metazoa; phylum Chordata; class Aves; order Falconiformes; family Falconidae; genus Falco; species Falco peregrinus. The sequence continues at coordinate 57,523,063 of NC_073723.1, read as the reverse complement.
ACCTCCGCATCCTCGACAGCGCGCCCACCGGTGAGCGGCGGCCGGGGGCGGGGCGGGAGGGCAGCGGGGAGCTCGCGCCACCCCGTCGCGGCCGCGGCGGGTGCGGGGGGGGGGGGGCAGCGCCCCGGGGCCCATCACGGGGGTGGGTTGCGCCCCCCGTCCCTCTGGGCGCTGAGGGGGGGAAGAGGCGCTTACCGACCCCCGCCCTCGCGGGGCTGCGCGCGCGGGGGGCTCCGCGTGCGCGCACGTATGTGTGCATATGCGCGGACTTGGAATAAACGTATAGTGTGTGGCCGTGGGGGGAGGAGGAGTTGGCCGGGGACTTTTTCAATTGAGGTGGGCGAAGCAAAGGTGAGCCGCCGTAGCGAGCCGGCGCCCGGTGTGCCGGGGGTGGGGTGGGCAGTGGAGGGAGAGAAGCGGGAGGATTATGCCTCGAGGTTCTGTTTTGTTTGTGTCCCTCCTTCCTCCCCGTGCCCTGCCCCTTCTTGCATTTGTATTTCAGGGCTGGTTTGTACAGCGGTGACGGTCACGCTAAGCCTAGTTTGAGGGATATTGTAGGAAAGAGATGTAGCACCTTTTGGCTAGAGGTTATATTAAGTGGCTGAAATTCCGTTTTGTCTTGTAATCTGCTCGTTGCCCCTGGTCTGTACTGCCAGACCTGCTGTGAGATAGTGAAGGTGCCGGGGAAAAAAAATGCATTTGTTCTGTCTTCTGATTACTTGGCTGCTTGATATTTATGCTTTGAATTCAGTCAGTTTGATCCGCACAGACATTATGCGGCAGTGTTAGTGTTGCAAACACTGCAGGGTAATGTTCGTTTTAGCACCTGTTTTTACACTGAAAACTCCCCCGCCAAATAGATCGTTCAGTTTCATCAGAAATACAGCGAGGTGATTTTGGGCTGCACAGGATTGCCTCAGTAATGAGTTGAAGGGGCTGATTGGTTGGGCTGCTTGGATGTACTGCTTTTGTAATGTATCTTTTGCATAGAATATGATGGAGAGACCATGTTTAAGGCAGCTATGTGTAGTGCTACAGAAAGGACAATTATAGCAGTGAGTTGAAGCCAAAAGACTTTTTGAAGAGACAGAATCATGGCATTCATTGGAATGAATTTCAAAAATATTGAAAAGGAAAAAAACTCCACACATTGCACAGTGAGCCTTTGAGATTTAGGTTTTCGGTGTCTGGGTATCTTCCTTTCTCTTGGCTTCATGGCAGGTTTTTTTTTGTTGTTGTTTTGGAGGGTAGATGCTGTTAAAATGAGCTGAAAATCTTTTTGCAATGGACCTGGGAACAAGAAGCTGAGTAGTCTTTCAAGTTGTCAGTCTTTGTCTTGCAGATGTTTATGCTTTGAAACTTCACTTGCATTTGATGTCCTGTAGAAACCAGTGGGACTACTTCTGTTTAAAACTGAAGTGTATGCATAAATGTTGAATATGAGCCTTGAATGCTCGTTATTCTGGTTCTGCTTGACATATTCGCAAACTGACAGTGTCCTGTTAACTGCATCCAGAACCCTAGACTTAATACTCAATTTTAAGTCTCTGGGTTTTGTTTCTGTTTTTGGTGGTGGTGTGTTGTTTGTTTGGTTTGGTTTTGTTTTGTTTTCCTGCTTTAATCTTTCTAATTTTCAGTTATGTTTATACTTTTGTAATTTCCTACTTCATGTAGGACTGTGTACATTGCTATGGGAAAAACTCATAAGCATTGCTGTTTTCAGGCTTTGCAGAGTGGTATTCCTCTTCCTGAGGTTTTTGCCCAATGTGTGCATTGTCCTTGCGGAACAGCTGCATGGAACTACCCAGGGTTGCTTTTTCCTAGAGGGTGTTATTTTGAGGTCATGATACCTTGGAGATAGAAAGAGTAAAAAATCTGTAAAGTAGTAGCAGCAGAAGGACAACGTTAGTGAAAATAGGATGCTGTCAGTTTGGGCGGAAATCCTCATTTTACTACTGATTCACTTTGTAGTCTTGGGCAAGTCACCTTCTTCAGTTTTCCACCTTGCTGTAATTGCTTACTTTTCTCTGTGGTAGTGATTATCCATTGTTTAGAATAAGGGACTCTGACTTTGGATGGCAGTTTGATACTGTCTTTTAGGGGCATTTAGATAATTTTGATGTAAATTTACAACTGGAAAAGTGGGATTAGGTGGCGGGAATTTCTAATGGTAGCATTAATAATGATGCTGTTGAGCAAGGAAATGTTATAAAATATGGGGTGGTTTTCAGTTGAATACTTAGCACAGTGTTAAATCATGGCTTTTATAGTTTAAAATGAAAAAAATATCTCTGGTTCATAAATCTACAGTCACAACATGATTGTAAGTTTATAGTGAGAATAAATACAAAAATCCAGCAACAAATAATTTCATTTGGCTTTCTACTGCTGTAAGTTCTTTTTATTAGGTATTCAAAGCCAGACTTGATTGTAAGTTCTTAAAAGTGGTGTTTACAGCCAGGGTTGCTGCTTTGATGAGTTTGAGGCCTGTGCAGCCAGAAACAGCAGTGATGCATCCGGAACCTGTTGTGGTACAGAAGTAATGTTTGAAGCTCATAGTATTAAAAAAAATAGACAACCACCAAACAAGCAAAAAAAAACAAAAATCAAAAAAACCCTTACTGAATTTGATACATGTATGTGCATGTGTATGTGAATGCTTTTCCTTTGATTCCAGAACAGTGCTTTATAGGCTTAACGATGTACTGTTCTTGTATTTTAATGGTTGCAGGCTATTACCAGCCTTGTGAAACTATGTTAACTTTTTATAAAACTTAAGTAGCCTAACTAAATACTAACTTCTTAGGACAGTCTTCTTTAAAAGAAGAACTAATCAACACTTTACATGAAGTATCTCTTGTAAGCTGTTTGCTTCAGATGTAGTCATCTGGGTAATGAGTGACTTGTGATATGAAGTTTTGTGTTTTGGTTATGTCTACCAAGGTGGCTGTATTAGCTGCCCTTTGGTGATCATATTTATATTGGCCAGCATTTCTTTAAGCAAGACAGAGCGATTGAGAGGGATTAGTAAACTTAAGAATCTGTAAAGAAATTAAATTTCAGTTAGAAGAAACTTCATTTAGGTCCTGTGTAGCAGGCTCCTAAATGGAGTAAGTGGTGGGATGGGCAACCGCACTGCGCTGCTAATGTATCACAATTACTTGCAAATAAAGCTTTTTCCTGTTTTTTCAATTTTGATCCAGGATCTAGGAGTCTTGAGAGTTCTTTTTCTCTGGTAGCATTGTGGAAGAGAAGCAATGGAGTAGTTTTCTGAGCTGCTGAACAGAAACTGAAAGTATATAAACCCAAGCTTTATATTTAGAAGGGAAGGCAGCCTTTTGCCAATGGTAAAGGCTGTACGGTAGCATGTTTGTAGAGAGCATTCCTGACCACCTTCACATAATACTCATGATCATTACAGAAGCATCTTGTGTTTATTCTCTTTCTAAAGTTTTGCTTTCTACAAAGCTTAGGCAAAAATCAATTTGTCATCCATTTCCTATTTTATATGGTTGGTTCAAAGTAACAATGTTATTTTCCTGCTTAAAATATCTACCTAACTGTGTTTGAATAAGGGGAGGTGGCAGAGGGACTGGGGTCAGGAAATGGAATCTTGACATGGAATTTATCCTGCAGCTAGAGTGAGCATCTATGCAGCATGTACTGTATTCTGCTGATACTGAAAATGTAGGTGCTATCTGATCAGTGGCTTTCTGTACTTGTATTAATAGTTTCCTGTAACCTGAAGAGTTGCATAAATCATCATAAAGTGATGCATGTCAAAACATCTTAAAAGGTAGACCACCTTGCATGATTTATCCTACATATTTATTTGTTCTTGCTTTTAGCACATCAATCAAGTGTAGTTTAAGGCAGATAATAAAAATGTTCTTAGTGGCTATTTGTAAATACTTACAGAACCCCTTACAAGTTAAAAAAAATCTTACAGGTTCATGAGCAGTGGTACTTGGGAAGCCTGTTTTTTGTTGTTGATTTTTGGTTGGGTTTTTTTTTTCATAGACATGTCCTTTGTTCTTCCCGCCCTTCCCCCATGCCTCCTGCACAATAATCCTCTCCCTTCTTGTGTATCTTGTGATATCCTTACCAGATAGGAAATGTGCTTTGGCAAGTCTGGCATCTCTTGTATATAATAATTGTTCAGTCGGTTGCTGCCAGACAAAGTATTTAATAGATGAGTTATGTTTGTGGAGACACTGATTTGAGTTTTCACAGTTTGTCAGAATCTGATTAATCTCTATGAATTAATTTTTACACTACAGCCAGACTCCAGGCAAACTGAAAAAAAAGGATCTGGAGTGGAAGAATGGGAGCAACAGAACATTGCTATTGCTTTTCTTAGTAGTTTATGGTTTCCCTTGCCTGATGGTAGCATTGTCATTATGATATGAAAGGATTTTGGCTTTTTCAAGTTCTGTAGAGAGGAAGTCCATTGGAAACCAGATTTTGTTGGTTCTAAGAAGTAATTGACATCACTGACTTCTGTGCTTAACAGTGAGCAGTACGGATACCTCTTGTACATCTTATTTTACTCTTAAAATGTTCTTTTATTGGGCAGCTGTCTACCGCCACCTAATTATCTTTAGTACAAAAAAGATATTTGTAACAAATTCAAATAGCAATTTGAGCAATGCTGCTTCTATTTCCTCTCACAGCTGTAAGAGTGAGCATGGGTTTTAAAAACTTGTAGGCAAAAGCTGTAAAATTGATATATAAATGAGTGGTGAGCTAGGTAATCCAGGGAAGATTTGGAAACGGATGACAAAAATGGAAATAACCATGGCATGGGCATAAAAATAGGAAACTAATGTGAAATGCAAATAATAAAAACACTAATGACAAGTGGAGAGCAGCAATACTAGATTTTATGGTGTACTAAGATTGGAGGAACATTAGGAAATAGCAGGTATTTAAAATTAGGCATAGTGAAAGTTCTCTTCTTATCACCTGGTTTCTTTCGTTTTTTTCAGTGCAGTGGAGGATGAAAAAAAATCTGTCTCATTTTGAAATAGTCTGCTCCTAGGAATTTTTGAGAAGTATTTAGAGGTTTAGTTTTTGCATTATCTCATTCTAGAGAGCTAAAGTGCTCTTCTCGTTCACAGCTGGCCAGCTGCAGGGCTGATGTTTGAATTTTGAAGTTTTTATGGCACTTTATGTATTCCGGTAGTTTAATTAAGGTATTCTTTCCAAATAGAAGCTTTGTAAAGTTTGTGTTTCTCAACCAGCCTTTCTTTCAAGGAGTGGAAGTGGTTTATGCGATAGATATGGGTTGCATTTGGGTCAGGATTTCAGTTTGGCTCCAGAACCTACACTTGACCTAGTCTCCTGGTTGCTGCTGTGTACTGTGCTTTGGTTTACATCATGGCATGGTTTTGGAATGTGAAAACTGGTTTACTTCTTGATGAAAGTAAACTGAAAAATAGGATCTCGGTGCTCATGAGCATCCAGTCCACTGGGCTAGAGCAGAGCTAATCTGAAACATTAGAAATAATGTCTCCATCCTTCCCTCCAAAATATGTGCAATGCCAACATCAGATCATCAGTACTGCATTTTGTTGAGTAGATGGAGACCATGGTGATGCAGACTGTCCACTTGCAGGCTGTGGAGGGCCACAGTGGAGCAGGCATCCACACTGCAGCCTGTAGGGAACCCCACGCTGGAGCAGGTGGACATGCTGAAGGAAGCTGTAGCCCATGGAGAGCTCATGCTTGAGCAGTGTCTTTCTGAAGGACTGCAGCCTGTGAAGAGGGCCTAATGCTGGGACAGGGGAAAAGTGTGAAGAGCTATTATGGACTGACCACAATCTCCTGGTCCCTATCTTCACCAAAATTTCTTCACCAAAAGGGTTGTCAAGCGTTGGAACAGGCTGCTTAGGGAAGTGGTTGAGTCACCACCCCTGCAGGTATTTAAAAGACATGTAGACAATGGTACTTAGGGACATGGTTTAGTAGTGGACTTGGCGGTGTTAGGTTAATGGTTGAACTTCATGATGTTAAGGGTCTTTTCCAACGAAAATGATTCTGTGATTCTGTTTCCCCTGGGGAGAAACAGGGAGGAAGAAGGGGGAGGGTAGGGAGAAGGTGTTTTAGTTTTTGTCTTTTTCACCATCCTTTTGTTTTTTTAATTGGCTAGAAACTTAATTTTCCCCAAGTCAAGTCTGCTTTGCATGTAACGGCAATTCGTAAGTGATCCCACTTTTATCTTGACCTACAAGCTTTTTAATTTCATTTTTGCTCCCTGTTCTGTTGAGGAGGGAGAGTGAGAGCGCAGCTGGGTTGGCATATAGCAGCCAGCCAAGGTCAACCCACCACGCTTGTGTACTATACTACCTTGTCCACTTAATTTTCTTTTTTATTCTTTTAACCTTCTTTAAAACAAATCACTGATTTAAGTAGTTTGTGTCATGAACGTGAATAAGAGTTTAGCAACCACATTTTGTGATTCAACAAGTAGTACCTTGGCTTACCATCTTTTTTTAGTAGGTGAAGCTTAGTCCCCCTGTCATCAGAGGCATACGAATTATCTCTGGTGCAGTGGTTAAACATTCTGTAACAGGATTGCTTGCCTGCTCCTGCCCCGCAATGCTTTGTTTGTTGTGCCAGCAGCGTTGTGCAGCACCACAAGGAACAGGATTGGGAAACCAATTCTGCTGAATATTTTTCCTTCTGGCTGTTTTCCAGCTGGGTGTGTTTCTTGATCCAGTTTACAGCTCAGCTCTGCAAAAACGTTTTGCTGGCATAATGGAAAGAATGGAGCAGCATGGTCAGGTGAGGCACGCGCTGAAGTGGGTGTTGCTGCTTGGATCGTGTCAGGGGATGGATGAAGAAAGGCTGTATCTATCAGGGTGGTGTTTAGGGATCTGTGAGACAGAGATGTGACTCTCAATCAGAGACTCCAGATACAGACATGTACTGTTCTCTTTTTAAGTCCAAGACACTATAGGCAGTAAAATTACTTAGAGTCAAATATCTCTGTTTATTTTTTTTCTTGATCTTTCTTAAGGAAGTTTTTCTGAGCTTTTTCCACAGCGGTTTTTGCCTCACTGTCTAGAAATGTTTAGGTGTTTTAAGTTTTCTGTGAGATGACCTAGTTCTGTATTACACTATTCCTGATTATACCTCTTTTTTGCTGCTTGGACAAATTGAAGAATCCCACAGCACCCAATTTCTTGGTCTTTTACATACAGAATAAATAGGTTCCTTGGCAAACTGTCTTCCCTGAAGTGCAGCAAATGTTAAAAAAATACAATGATGTGTAACTTCTCTGTTTCTATGTGAAATAACAATTTAGCAATCAATTTTTACAAAAAAAGCCAACACCAAAACAACAACAAAACCCACCCTGAGCCCCAAGTACCATAGCTAGTTAGACTTTCTAAGGAAGGCAACAAAATACTAACAGGTTGTCGGAGTCCTTTTAATACATCTGCTCTTGAAAACTACCAAAAATAGTAAAACAGTTCAATACAATTCATAGCAGTGAGGCAGCCACTGCAAGATCATAGCTAATACTGTCTTTGAGTGTTACAGATAATCAATAGAGATCAAAGTTTCAATGTATGTAACAAGAAAAATAGCTTTCTCCTTGATGTTAACCTTCCACATTGGGAACAAGATCATTGATGGAGTTGTATGGGGAGAGGAAATGTATGGGTGATTTCCAAGTTCTTGTTTTGTAGAAAAATAGCATTTTTAGTTTTTACTGGGCAGCAAATACTTTTTAAATGTAGGTTTACTAAAAAGAACGCCTATGTCGTACAAGGCATGTTGTCTGGCAGTTGGAGTTGGCAGATAGCGTTATGAGTTATAGGACTTGGCTGTGCCAAACCTTCAAAATTTCAGCACAGACTGTGGTCAAGGCATGGATGCTGCCTTAGTCTTGCAGCGCTTCAGGAATTGCAGGGATCCTTAACATCAGCAGTTCAGGGGCTTTGTTGTCACCAAAGGCTATCGTTGACAGCCCTGAAGAGCTGCTCAGATCTCTGTGGTGCTGTGTGCAGTCTTTGCTCCAAATGTGTTGCCTTTTCCAGCATTCATCAAATATTTTTTCCGATGTTCATGTGTTGGGAAAATTTTTAATCATAGGTCAAGAAGTCTTCCTAAATACATTTATAATCAAGGCTGGAAGACGGTGGAGTGAGAAGCCTTCTTAGTTAGGAGAAATGGAAGTGAAATGACTTTGTTGGCATTGAGAGGGACCTTGACAGTCTGAAAAAATGGGCCTACAGGAATCTCATGTAATTCAGTAAAGGGAAAGGTCAAGTACTGCACCTGAGGAGGAGTAACCCTTGCACCAGTACAAGCTGGGGACAACTGGCTGGAAAGCAGTGTTGCAGGAATGGATCTGGGGGTCCCAGTGGACAGACAAGTGGCCATGGACCAGCACTGTGCTCTTGTGGCAGTGAAGACCAGTGTCACCCTGGGCTGCGTTAGGAGTATTGCCATTATGTTGAGGGAGGTGAGCCTTCCCATCTACTCAGTACTGGTGAGGCCACACTTGGAGTGCCAGGTCCAGTTCTGGGCTCCCCAGTGCAAGACAGACATATACATACTGGGTGTGCCAAGAGAAGGACTGCAAATGTGTTCTAAGGGATCTTAAAGCATCTGGTGTGAGGAGAGGCTGAGGGATCTGGTGTGTTTAAATACTGATGGAGGTTGTAAAGAGGATGGAGCCACGTTTTTTTCAGTGGTGTCAAGTGACAGGACAAGAGGCAGTAGGCCCAGATTGAAATACAGAGAGTTTTTTCTTACGCTTAAGTGAAAACATTTTTGCTTTAGGGATATTTGAATGCTGGAACAGGCTATGTTGTGGAGGCCATGTTCTTGGAGGTGCTAAAAACCTGCCTGGGTATGGTCTTGGGCAGCTAGCTCTAGTTTACTCTGCTTTGAGCAGTGGTGGCTGCAGTAGATGGTCTCCAGAGGTTACTTCCAGGCTCAGCTATTACATGATTCTGTGAAATGATCAGACAAGAAGGCATTTCCTTCAGTTTTGCTTCTCCAGCTGTTGATTTTTCTTCACTGCAGGTGGCTCAGCTGTTGGACAGAAGAGGCTAATTCATTTATAGTGAATTTGGCAGTCATTTTCAAAAGCATCCCCTTCTGGAGGGGACAAAACATGTTCTTTTTCCTTACTAATTTCAGAGTGGTCTGGGGTTTTGGCTGTTTTTTTAAGGGTTACTGAGAGAATTCTGTGTTACACCAGGCTTTTACTAGTCATTTTTATCTTGTGCTACAGACTGAATGCCAGTGCTTCTCTCTTCTATTACTCAATTTTTTTCCAAACAGAAGCAGAATTTGTTGTGGTTTTTTTGTTTGTTTGGGTTTTTTTTAAATACACTTGTAGCTGTTCACGGTATTTAGAATGCGTGGATGGAAACTGTCTGTGACTGATCCCTTTCACGCTGCTATAGCTTGGCAAAACTGTAGCAGTAAGTAGTCTTGAACTCATTTTTTGTGGAAAACTGGCCTGAGCACCTGCTGGTGGGTTACATCTGGTCTATCTTTGACACATTCTTTTGGGAAAAAAGCCAACAACCTGTATAAAGCAGTAAAATGCTTCAAAAATCGTAACAGATTTTCATGAAGCTAATGGCATCTATCCAAGAGAGCTTGATTTTCTCCTATACAAAAAAGAATAGAGATAAATATTTTTTTTTTTTTGTACAGTGGAGAAGATAAGTCAGTGATTTTCAAACTGTCATGCACAGTTGAACACAGTTGCCTTTGTGGTACAAGGTGTGTTGATAGTCTTAATCCAGAGATAAAATTCCAGATTGCATGTATATTTTGAAATACACATTTCTGACCCTTTAACTTGTAGTTAAAGGATTTCTTATTTTCTTTCTGGTTTTTATAAGTGGAAGAAAAAAAACATAGCTTTCTCAGCTTTTAGAACTGAAAAAAGATAGAATGTTTCAGGAACAGACAACTGAAGATAGGAGGCAAAGTCCATTATCTTTTTCCCCTCAGTCTTACAAGCTAATAGGGTATCCTTAGCAGCCTTTCTTTATGGTGAACATTTTAGTATATTGTTTCAAATTATAATAGTGCGCAACAGAAATCTGTGTGGTGACATAGTAACATTGTTAGGTTTTTTTTCTTTTTCTCCCCACAGGCATCAAGCATGATGGGACTATGTGTGATACTTGTCGACAGCAACCCATCATTGGCATCCGATGGAAGTGTGCTGAATGCACAAATTATGACTTGTGCACAGTTTGCTATCACGGGGACAAACATCACTTGAGGCATCGTTTTTACAGAATTACCACACCAGGAAGTGAGAGGTAAAACATAATATTTTTCCCCCATGAAATTAAATAGGAACAGTTAATTGTGGTTAACTTTCAAACTACAGATTCAGTTACTGAAACTTGAATTAGGTAAGATAGTGGCTTAGGTGTAGATTCTGTTACTGGTTCTGACTCTTTGTGAAGGAGGGTAGCTAAGATGGATCTTTGGAGCTTCGAAGACATGGAAATTTTAGAAAGAATGGAGTAGAGTAAAAAGATATGATTATTCATTTTTTTTAACCCCAGTGCAGTCTTCCTAGTTTTTGTGTTATTATATAGCAACTTTAAAACAAAGGCAGTTATCTTTACACAATGTATAATCACAAAATGATTTTTCAATGAGTTCCTGAATGTGAATGTTTAATTAGGACCAAAAATGGTGCAGACAGATTGAGGGAAAATACCCGCCTTGGGGGCTATGAAAAACAGAGTGATCAGGAGACAAAACCTTTGACTTGAACTGCTTACACTGCTCACTACAGAAAGCAGAAAAAAGATGCCATGAAGCATTGTTCTACCCTCACCTTTTGGTTTTCATGTTCTTTTCTTAAGCATCAGTTCTTGTCTCCCAGTGAAGAATTCTGAACAAAATTAGCATTTAGTGTGTTCCTGCATGGCTGTTCTTCTGTTATTGACCTTAAGTAACTTGTCTAAATGCAAAGCCCTTCTGTGTCATGATTTATCTACCAGTTAAATGAGAACAGCGATACTTGCCTGTTACTAAATACTTGGAGAGCTACAGTAAAGCACTGTGCAAAAGCTATATGCTGTGCTATCATCACCTGTGTGGATAACTCTCCAGGATGTTCTTTCATTAAATCATTGGATCCCTTTTTTTAGATATGATACTCTGTTAAATGTCACGTGTGTAATACAACATTTATATCCCCTTCTTAGAGATGTAAGGCTTGCAAATGTGTAGTAATTCAGTGTTGTGTTGTGCTTCTGTCAGTGCTCTTACAGTTAAAGGAAGTGATCAGAGCACACAGAGTTCTCGTATTGTGTCTTGTAGGGACTGTGCTTATTTTCTCAAACATTTGCCTTGAAGTTTAACTGTGGTTCAAATGCCTGGATCAGTGGCTTAGTCAAAAAGTAACTTGTATTTTTTTTGAGATTTATGCCAGCAGATTTAGGTACCAAATAGTATGATAAACTGGGTGTCTCAGTTGTAATGTTTAGTGCAGAACAATACTTAGAAGTTGGATCCAAGAGTAGGTGGTGATGGGTTAGTGTAAGTAATAGAGAATAGGTAACAAAACACAAACCAGTTTTTCTATTTATTTTTTTAAAACCTCATTGCTCTTGAGAATGCTGCCAGACTTTTTATATAAAAATATTTTATATTAATATGTATATTAATTTATATTAATTAATAAGAATTGCAGGAAGTCTTTTACATCTTGTCACGTTCTCCCTATCTTTGTTTATTCCCATTGAGCTCTGTTTTGCAACTCTTATCTAGAAGGCAGCTTCATCTGCCAAGGAGCTGTTTCTATTGGATAAGCTTAGCTGAGAAAAATTGATTAAAGTTTGAGAGAGGAGAAAAGGGCAAAGCTGTTGAATTTGAGGGATATTTTCATAGGAAAAATGGTAAAAGGCATCTAAGGACGTTTGGATGAAGGAAATCGTAAGCTCTATGTGTTTTATTCTTGTCTGGGATATCATATGGGCAGCATACCAGAGTAGTGTATGTTGGTTTTGTCTGTTTTGTAGGTGTTGAGAACTTTGTAAACTGCTGCTATAAACAACATACCGGTTTGTTTTCTACCACTTTTAGCCATTTTTATCTAAGTAATATAAAATACTTCTATGTGCTCTTTGCATTGATTCCAACAGTTTCACTTTCCTGGTCTGCCATCTGCTGGATGTTAAAAATTTAGCAGGAGGGCTGATACACTTTCTGAAGATGTCAGGAAACATTCAGAATTTCAGCTGAAAAATACTTTTGTCTGACAACATTTTCCAGGCATGAAGTAAGAAATCTGGTTGCGTGCAAATTTGTAGCTTTTGAGATAATTGAGAAGTCAGGAAATTGTTGGTCTCTTTGTATTTGTAAGATAAATACTCAGGAACTGTTCTGTTTGGGCTCATCCACTTCAGTCCTGTTGAAGTCAGAGGGAAAGAAGAGGTTTGCTTTAGAAAAATTACATATTATGACTTAAAAAATGGATGCTGATATATTTAATTAAATTTGCCAAGATATGCTCTAAGAAGTGCGTACAAAATAAACTAAGACATGGAGGGGAAAGAGATGTAGTTCTTAATAGCATAATTCTGAATAAAAATAGCAGGGCAGTTGCAGGACAGTACTGTTGGCCTAGGGACATCTAAGAGAAACAGAAGTGTGTTGCTTATATGACTCTGTGTTTCTTCAATGATTTCAATGATATGAGTACAGATCTATATGTAAGTCGTTACAAGATTGTTGCTGGTAGTAGGTAGTTTAGAGAAGAAATTATCATTAGAATGAAAAACTAACACATACAAAATAAATGAGATTTGGAAAGGTCATGGGTTTTTGTCTTATGGGCTGCTGTTAGAGTTGATAATTGAATGGATGCGATTCATGCACTGAAATCTGCATTTGTAGGTTTATTTTTGTTTCAAGATGCTTTCCTTCCTTCCCATCCTCAAAGATTAGTTTTCCACTTTCTTTGTTATCTTGACGTTTGTGGGTTCTTCTTTTAATAACTTCAGGGTATTGTTGGAGTCTCGCCGTAAATCAAAGAAAATTACAGCAAGAGGAATCTTTGCAGGTGCCAGGGTGGTGCGAGGAGTTGACTGGCAATGGGAAGATCAAGATGGTGGGAATGGGCGTAGAGGAAAGGTAAAAATAAATATGGTTTAAATAAGATGATGTGTTTCTGTATGCTCATGTAATAGTCTCAGTGGCCTTCCTAACTGTAGAGTAAAAATATCATCATAAAAACTAGTATTTTACTTTGCTGGACATCTTTAAATCTTGCTCTGTTACGCTCAAGCATCTAGAAAGAGGAGGGGATGTATACCATGAATGGTTCTCCTAAATTTAAATTTACATTTTTACAATACCAGCACTAAATTTTCAACACTGCTAAATTTTTGTCTTGGTTGCTCTGTTTAAGAGTGACTTGTTAAAACATTAAGATCTTGGACATATTTCAGCACTGGTATAAAAACAGCTCTTGAGAATTGCCCTTTCTGGTCATCACTGCGTTCTGTAGTCTGCTGCGTGTGGGTCAGCGCATTTGTGTATGGCTTGCACTTGGCTTTCAGTGCTTGCACCCTGGATTTTTGTTTCTCAGATAATAATTATAGGGACTTTTTCCTGTTTTAAATTTAAAAATTTTGCAAGTGTTGGATGTGGATATTATATTACTGGCTTAGCTCATTATATGTGAGCATGTTTGATGTAGTTGTATAATAAAAATACTTGGATTTGAAGATTGCATGGGATGATATGTTGCTAATCGTAATCTTTGCAGATTTTCTGTTTACAACTTAAATTTACCTTGAGAACTAATGAAGGCTTATTAAAAGTCATAGGGAGTGTAAAATACACTTTTATCAGAAAACATGAAATATTATGGAAGGAGAATTGGATGCCCTTATGTCTTGGTGAACTGATGTGGTTGTTTTGTTACATTTATTTTTAGTACACTTAAGCAGTATTTAAAGTAAAGTGAAAAGTTCGTGAATAAGATATTTAGCCTATTTTATATCCTAGATATTTATGGAAGCATTAGGACTTTGGAGGATTTAATTTTGAATTTTATTGAGAGGAAATAATAAATTTAAATCTCTTAAAGCAAGAGATACTCAGTGCAGCTTTTTTCATCTTGATTATTTACCCCTTGCTGTGAATTTGGCAAGTTACTTTGAAATCTCTGAAACTCCGCAAATTAAGAGTCTTAGCCTTCATTGTCTGCTTTAAGTACTAAACTTGAATTAGTGGGATTATTTGCAAGCTGAAAAAATGTATAAATGCATATAAATATTTTTAATGAGGAAAAGCAGATGGTATATAACAGTAACAGCTTTTAAATAAATACAAATAAGAAAAGACAAATTATGGAAATCGATTATTTTGAATAATGGAAGTGTTTTCAAGATTTGGTGCATGGCCTCATGATTTCAGAAATGTCAGGGAAAAGTGCTTTTCACTCTCCTCCTTTTGGACTGCTGTTAAAAAGATTGGTGCTGGAAATAAAACTGTCTCCTAACATAGTCTGCTGCCACCAGACTAATGCAGGTTAAACCAGACAAATTGAAGCAATTAAAATAGTTTTCATCCTGTTTTTCTTAGTAAAATGCTGCTGCTAGTAAGAACATGTGAAAATCTGTTTTATGGTGCTTTAACAGTTCAGATTTTGTTCTTATGCACTTACGTTGCCTACCAAATACACAAAAGAAAAATAGGCCTACAAAGTATATATTCAGGCTCCCATCTTACTAAGACACCTAGGGAATACTTCTATCAAATAGAAAACAGCTTCAGAATAAATCTAAAGTCCATAAAATTGCTGTATCCTGAATTACTCTGAAGAGATGAATAAAGTTATAAGTTCTCATTGTGCTTCTAAGTCTTTGTTCTAGAAACAATTTTCTTATTTTTAAAAATGAATAGGTAACTGAAATCCAAGATTGGAGTGCGTCAAGTCCACATAGCGCAGCATATGTTCTTTGGGACAATGGTGCTAAAAACCTTTACAGAGTTGGCTTTGAGGGCATGGTAAGTATAAAAGAACACAAAGGGTAAAATGCATAGTGGGGGAAGGGTAGTAAGAATAACTTGTTGTGCTTTATTATCCTGCTTTTGTAATATCCTTTGTCAGTTTGCATGCTGTTAGTCAGGTCATTGTGAATTCAGCTGTATGGATCATGCATATGTATTAGTAAAAGAAATCTGATCTGGGAATTTATAAAACATGAATAACTTAAAAGTTAAGGGCTGGTTTCTGCCAGAGTATGGTAAATTTTTACATCTCATACAAGATTATCTTACTGTGCTACTATTGTGCTTAAATTAAAATTCAGAAAAGTAAAAAGAAGCTTAGTTACAAACTTTTTGAAGACCTTGTTTCTTTTAACTCCTGAACTCTTCAGCACACTTCAAATTTTGGTGTGATTATTGCAAGATTTGCAGGTTTTAAATTACTGGCAACACTCGGAATCCTCTTGAAAGCAATTTTTTATTTTTTTTCTTTTTTAAACGGAAAGGTGTTGAATGAAGTTACAGTCTTAATTTGCTTTAGCACTAAATTTTTCTCTTTTAACTTCCTGGCTTCTACAGCTACTTCTATAGCTTTAGAGAGAAAAGGTTGGAGTCTGACCTATAAGTGCCTTCTGTTTCTGGGCTTTGTTATCCTAATGTGGGTCAGGGAAAGGTTACTTTGATTATCAGCTGTTTATAACATCTTAATTAGCATTTTCTTTGCATGATTTTTGTTTGATACTGCAGGGAAAAGTCATGTTAACTTAACGTTGAAGAGTTGTCAGATGTGTATCAGTAATAAAATGTTTAACGATGAGTGGTCTGCTCTTTTGAAAGTAGAATATGTTGCCTTATAGCTTCACTTGAAATAAAGTTTATTCTTAAAATAAAAAATAAATACTAAATACCACTTGCACTGAATATGTATTTTACTGTCAGGTTTAGAGTGAACATCTTCAGTGCAGGTCAGTTTTTCTGATGCATAAGGATATATTAAGGATGAAATATAAGTCAGTATTGAATTAGATGCTTCATGGTCTGTCTGTCCCATTCTAAAGAAAATTCTTTAACTTTCCCTTTTGTCAGTCTATATATGCAGCATGTTGTAGTTGGTATTTTCTCTCCTATTTGTGATGCATGGAAAAGGAACAAAATTACAGAATAGAAGCTGTTATTTAAAGCTCATGAATAGACTGTCAGAAAGTTCATCTAAAGTTGGGACAAACTTGTTTTGAGACTTAGAAATCGGTTAAGAACATTCAGAGAATGTGGAATCAATGATAGGAGTATGTGGCCCTGTAAATACAGCTGGGAAGAGACCCCTGCTTGCAAATGAATAACAGTTGACTCAAATGCAAATGGTGCTGATTAAAGAAACACAGCTTATTATTGTAAGGCAGGGTTGCTTGTTTGATAGCTGACAGGCTGCATCTGGTTCTCAAAATTAATCTATCTGGCCTGTCAGCTTTTTCTTGGGAGAGATGAAGATTGGCTGGTGGCACAGCAGGTGCTGGCTGAAAACTTGCATTTATTTGTGGTCAGATCCTTAGTGGATTTGTTTGCTGTTGCTGTGTTTACATACACAGTGGATAAGAGAGGTGCACCTTGCCTTTCTTTGTGAAACCTGTCATTTAAATCTGGAAGTTTCTACTGCCACAGGCCACAAATTCCCAAACTGAAATCTGTTTCTATGATGCTCTTAGGTTGAATAATGCGTTCCCTGTGTCTGTAGTAGGAGTAAAGTACTGTTGGCTATAATATGATTATTGACACTGCTTGCATTTCATATCTGTATATTCAGATACTAAAGCCAGATGGAGCTGCTAACCACATTACCTCCTTTAGGAATACGTGAACATACCCCTTTGCAATAAAAGGATATGCTATGTGGAATTGGAGAGTTAATGAGAAGATTGTCATTTAGCTTTTTGGACTTGTCTGTTATTTATTTCTTTGCATCCTTGGCTGTGTGATATGAAGCTGGTAA